>NC_138193.1:61236877-62436877 GCF_964194105.1 Spermophilus citellus
GAGATGAGAGTGCTGAGGCAGAGTTCATGGTCAGATGCATTATTTTGAGAAAAGGAAGGCAGAGGAACTGACCGTTACAGCCAGGAAGGAATGTTCTCTTTCTGAGCAAAGAGCAGATGCAACACCTAGCTTTAACATTTGTGGCATCAGCCAACCACAAGAAAGGTATGCTTCAAGTACAGAGGGTAAGGAAGGAGAAGGCCAGAAAGATTCAGGCAAAATGGGGTACATCTTCCTCAACTTTCCTCTCCAAGAAATATCTCATCCCCTGGCCTCACAGCTCAAGTGTGATCAGAAGATCCCCAACATCAGCATCACCTGAGAGCTTGCCAGAAATGTAGAATCTTAGGCTCTACCCTGAACCTGCTGCCTCTGGATCTCAAGAGCAGGGCCCAGGAAACACCCATTAGTAAGAGTCCAGAACCACTCAGCCTGAGATGATCCCCCAAGAAAATTTTTTTTTTAATCCTTCAGCACTCAGCCAACTGAAGTCTGTGTCCCAGTTATTATCTGGTGCCCATCATGAGACACTAACATTCCTTCAATCATGGTGGTGATCTAACCAATACATCCATTTGTTTTAGCATTGTTGCTGCTTTTGCATGTATTTATGTCCTCTGACTCACCGATTAGATGTCAAGGTCTTTGAGGACACAAACTTTCACTTAACTCTTCTTTGAAACCTTCCAAATACCCGGCACATATCAGTCCTCACTAAGTGTTGAAGGGTAATCTGGGCACTGAGCTTCCTGTTTCCATTGGGAGATATTAAAATAGATGATATTGAGTAGATTCTTCACTGTCAAAGAAAAGTCAGCATTTTCATACTTCAGTTATTTGCAAAAAAAAAAAAAGGACCTGACAACCTAAAGTGACACTAGTCAGGCTCTCTGACTATAAAGTGACTGTTTCCCCCATTTACAAAGTAAGCATGGAAAATCATAATGCATGAGTAAATGTTTTGTAGAGATATTCAAAATTAACTACAAAATATTTTTCATCTGGGGAGAATTACTGAATAGATGCAGTCTAGTATAAGCTATGAATTTGTTAAAAAGTCAAATGCATCCGTTTAACTTAGCTTTTGTAAGAAAGCCTATTACTAAGTTCCACACATTATATAGAGGTGACTTAATATAATCCTCAAACAACTAATTGAACTGGCTATGATTTACACTAAAATGAGCTAAGGAAACTGAGGTTTGAACAGATTAAATATATTGGCAAGGTCCACCAAGTTACACAGCAGAGCATAGAGTCCTAATACTAGTGGATTCCAGAGCCCATATGCCTGCTCTCTCCCTCCACATTGGAGGAAAGAAAGGGGGAAATTAATAGAGCATTGAAATGCAACCTGAAGAACTGGGTGTGGTGGTGCACGTCTGTAATCCCAGCAACCAGGGAGGCAAAGGCAGAAGGATCTCAAGTTTAAAGCCAGTCTCAGAAACTTATGGAGGCTCTCAGCAACTTAGCAAGACCCTGTCACAAAATAAAAAATAAAAACACTGAGGATGTGGCTCAGTGGTTGAGCAGCCCTGGTTCAATCCCTGGAAGAAGAAGAAGAAGGAGAAGGAGAAGGAGAAGGAGAAGGAGAAATAATAAAGGAAGAAAGAAAAGAAAAGAAATGCAACCTGCAAGTCCTTCTGTATACTTGCAAGGAATGGAAATGAATGCTGGAGTACAGACCTGAGTATCCACCAGGTCTATCCACCAGTGGTGTAATTACATGCAAGTCGATGAAAACATCAGAGCATATGACTATGTCTATCCAAGGCCTAACAGCTAGATTCTTTAAATAAAAACATTCTACCAGTCAACCAGTCATTCAAATATTTGTAAATAGTGAGGCCCTGAACTTTTTCTCACATGTTTGAAAGATATGTAGACACAACTTAAAAGTCTCAAACTTCTGAAGGAGATTTTTCTCTGAAGAACTTTTGACATTAGCAAAAAAACATCAAGAATCTAAGATGTTTCGTGTTGTATATATTATCTGTGCATAGAAAACACACTAGATACCACAGAGAACATTAAGAGAGACTCAATTTCAGTTGAAAGGGCTCATAATATAAATTAGAAAGACACAATCTAAATTAGATAAGCAACATCATCAGAGTTCTGATTCCTTCTCAGCAGGGATTGGGGGAGAGGAAGTCTCTAGGAGGCACTAATACACAGAAGGGTCTGCATGTCCCCAGGCAATAGGTCATTCATTGTATGTTATTATGTGCCTACTGTGTCCAAATATTGTCCTGGGTGTTTTTCTGAATGAATCTAGGATAAATGAAAATAATATTGACTTCATAAGGAGGCTCTAGGATAAAATCTTATAGTCTATTTCATGAAAATTTTAATTCTGTGGGGCATTTTAGCTTGATTAGAAAGTCCCAGTTATTATCCAATTTGCCCCCAAAAGTAGTGTTTACTGCCTTGTCCATTGAACTCTGTGTTCTTCCCACAAAGAGTGAGTCTGGTGCAGACGCAAAGGGTTTGCAATATATTTTTCCCAAGTCAGAAGGGCCTGGCTGCCTGTACTCCCCCCACCACCACCACTACCAGGCATCCTCTGACATGCTTCAAGAATGAAAATAAGATGATCAGCATCTTGCAAATGTAAAGTACTCTTAGAATGTTGTTTTTTCCTTAGGTATCAAAGACTCTGAACAGATCTTTCCAGAAAGACCTAAAAGTACAGAACCTTGAACTTCACCTGTTTAGGGTCACATATTGAATTAGTGCAGAAGCAAGACAGACCAGCTCTGGACCCTGGCCCACCACTCCATCCTATGTCTTTCCCTGAAAGCACATTCCCTGATGGCACTGGCAAAATAATAATAATAATAATAATAATAATAATAATATGAAGACACATATGTGATTTAAAATTTTCTAGTAGCCACATTTTAAAAGGGAAAAAGGGCTCAAGGTCAAGCTATTATTAACCCAAGATATCCAAAATTTCATTTCATCAAATATTTGTAAATAATATTAAAATTATTAATGAACTATTTTACAGTTTCTTTTTTTCAGTCTTCAAAATTCCATGTTTTTCACATGTTCAGTCCATCTCAGTTCACCCTCATTTGCCCAATTTCACATGCTCAGTGGCCATACGTGGTTATTGCTGGCCAGCTCAGAGTTGGGGTGTCTGCCTGAAATATTTTAATAGTAAAGTTCAGCCAAGTCCCACTTTGGTTCCAAGAGTTCTTTTGCAGTCTGGACTAGAAGTTAGATCCATACAACAGCCCTATTGGGAAGTGGGAGGAAGGTTTCCATGCAGCCTCCAACCCTTGAGACTTCTATCCCTCCTATGAAACCCTAGAAGCCTGGAACTTCTCCCTCCCTAGGGAGCCAAGGAGTCAGCACTTTGACTCAGCCTCCACGCAGGTCTCAGAGAGCACATTGTGCAAAGGAGATCTGCATCATGGGTTCTTCAGAGAATCATTTTATCCAAAAAGAAGAAGAAAGAAAGTACATATAGTTTTTCAGCAAATACCTGCTGAGTGACAATCACGGATCAAGCATTGACTCACGTTCTAGAGATACAGTAACCCACAAAGTGACAGGATCCTCATGGACCTTATCTTCTAGCGGGATGACCTGAGAACACACACACACACATACACACACACACAATTGCAGCCTGTGAGAGTTCTCCAGAGGAAATAAAGAGGCTAAGAACAAAGCAGCATTTAGTGAATGTCCACTCCATGCCAGAAACTGCCAATCTCCTTTATCTGAGATAATACAAATAATGGCCACCATTTATGAGTGCTGAAAACACACCAGGAAATACGCTAGGTTCTTTATATTGCCTCTCACTCTCTTAATAACCTTGCAAGTTAAATCTTGCACCTGGAAACCCAAGGCTTTTAAAGATCATTGCCAAAGTTTACACAACTAGTGAGCAGAGGATCCAAGCTCAGATCAGACACCCTTCTCTTTCTTCTCCGTGATGTCATGTTTATTTTTATATCACATGGGTTTGTTGGATGACAAAGGAACAGAAACTGCACCTACACTGTGTGAACCATCAGTCTTTAAGCACTGAACTTCAAGTCATTGGGAATAAGATGTCTAAGAAATAAGGCCATCAATTCCAACATCGGGACACAGTGTGTCAGGGATAACCAATATCCTAATTCTTAAGGCTGCCTGGGGATGACAAGGCTACATCTGGGCTCAAGGTCAAGTAGACCATAATCAATTAGTTACATCTGCCATGAGGGCAGGTAGAGGTGACACGTGCTATGTATTTATCACCCCTGGGTCTGAGGCAAGACCATCATGGACTGAGTAGCAAATTCCTGAATCCTGGAGTACCTAAGAAATGGATCCATCTTGAGACCACATTTGGTCCAATGTAGGTCAGATTCAATGGAATCTGTCTGCCCTGGCTGAGGGTGTACTGAGCATCCCTAGGCCTGGTCATTAGACCCAAGACCCTGATAGGCTCCAAGAGTAAACCCATGAACAGGAGTCTGCCTACAAGTTGGATTCAGCCCAAAACTGTCCCTGGCTAACATCTTACCAAAACTCTAGTGAGGCATGTTTTATTGTTTAGCAAACAAACTACACTACAGTGATAATTTATTCGTAATTTGCCAATGACTTATTTATTGTTAAATTACTTTCTATGAACTGTTCTTAATCTGCATCAAAGCATATGCTTAGTCACTTTTCTCTTTTCATTTTGTTCTATTTTAAAAGCTGCAAGCTAAAAGAAATTATTTTAGGTTATAGAAGCACAAAGACCCCATAGGTGTTTTCCAATCCTAATTCTGATGTCCCTAAAGGATAGACCTGGAAAACATCACTTTAGATCAGCAGAATGTCCAAACTGAGCTTGAAACAACTAGGTGGCCAGGGCCATTTTTGTCCCCAGGGACCAGCTTGCATAGAAGGCACACCCACCAAAGCTGAGTGGAGGATCTCCTAACACCAGAAGGAGCACGCATAACATCAGCACACCCCAGGTTAGCACCTCTCCCTCCCCTGTCCTCTTTAATCCCGGAAAATAGTTGCATTACCTTTCAGTGGCCAAGAGACCACCTCAAAATCTCCTGAAACTCCTACCCCGCCCACCTAAACCCTGATATTACTGTTTTTTCTACAACAGACACAGGGGACGTGAAAATCTCTCTCTCTTCCGATCATGGCACAGTCACAGAAGGACAATAATCTTGGGATGAGAAAACTTCCTCTTCAAACAAAGGCATTTCTCCCTGTGTGGCGGGAGACATTTAGCCCTCCTAAGAGCCCCTGTTGTGGAAGGTGAGCCTTCCAGGCTTTGGTGCTGGGGATAATTACAAGGGGATTTGCAGGCAGGGCCTGCAGGCGGGTGGGAGGGAGGCGAAAAAGCAAGAGAGCCAACAGCTTTTCCATGTTGGTGAAGCATCTTTGTGCTCAAAATGAACATCATTTCCTCACCATTGACCCTGCTCTGAAGTGAAATCTTCTTAGTTGTGAAAAAAAGGGGGGGAAAAGGCTTGTAAAAATGGTTCCCAGAGCCTGAAATGGTGAAATTTCCTGCTTTTAGCACTTCCTGGTCCGGCACATAAAAGTACAATTGCCAAGAAAATACTCTGACGGCCGCTGCCATCTTGATTTCACATTGGGATGCAGACAGTGAGGGAACAGGCTGACAGGCATTTTACAGCTGAAGCTGGTTATGAAAAAAATAAAATAAAATAAAAGCAGAAGGCCCACTGTTTGGAGAGTCCAGGCAACCACCAGTCCATCTGCTCCAACAACCAGGCCACTCTGAAGCCGCATTTCAAGGGCAGAACATCAGAAAAGAGGAGAGATGTAAAAGGCAAGAAAAGACAGACACCTACCTCCAAGGTGAGTGTCTCTGTGGACAGGCATGTTTCCAGTTCAGTGATCTGAGCTGAAACCAGGGCCTGGGCATCCTGAAGAGCTTGTACAAAGCCATCTGCTCCAGTGAGCAAAGGGACACCCTGCCCTTGTCTGAGTGCATGGGGAAATCTTGTCAACCTCTCCACCACCTGGAACTTCTGCAGTGCCTGGGTAGATGGTAGGCATCCCTCCCAACCACCAAAGAAGTGAGGATGTGCTTTTACAGAACACTTCACAAATCACCAGACACTAGGTGCATTTTATAGTGCATTTGAAACCTCCATGTTCCATTGCTCTGGTTGGTCCGTTAATTTAACTCACCCTCATTTATTACCCCACATAAGCAGGTATCAAGACCTGTCATGAGAAAAAAAAATCCAGAAAGATACATGATTCTTCAACAAATGGTACACTGGAGTCTATTATTTCAAAAGTAGAGCAAAGTTGAAAAATAGCACATAATGTTTTGTTTTTATCACTCAGAATCACATTTGGCCTCTTTCCTAGGTGGGGGGAGATGTCCTTCCTCATCCCTGCAGCTCAGAAGGACAGGACTGCTTCCCTCATGTCCAGATTGCTCTACTTCTAAGACATTAGTTGAGCAATCCTCACAAAGTGACCAGGAAAGAACTATCAATTGAACTTTTGATATTTTATTGCAGATTTTAAAATGCATGTCCTTTCAATATTATTTATTCATAAACCACACACTTTTTTCTTTTCTTTTAAACAATGCTGGGGATTAAACTCAGGGCCTTGGATGTGTGAGGCAAGAGCTCCACCACTGAGCTACATCCCCAGCCCCAAACACACATTTTTTCAACAACACAAATAATTTGTACCCTCATTTACCTCTGACTGGTGTGCACATTCTGAAGGACAGCAACTCTCAGATGCACAAGTGATTTTTTTTCCCCAACATGCAGGTGGAGAATCTCAGAGCCAAGGGCAGTAAAAGACTTGGCCAAGGACAAGCAGGTAGTTCCAACTCTTAGGCTGTAGTTTACCAACGTGTTGAATATAAAGACAGAAAGTGAAGACAAAGGAAGCAAGAAGATGAAGAGAAGGGAGAAGAATGGTTCTCAGTGCCCTACAGACTCTTCCCATTCTTGCCCCACTTTGTGCTACATAGTCACTAGGGGCATAGGCAGGGGAGGGGTAACAGGGAGACTAGGGTTGGAGCAGGTGGGCAGAGCCATTCTTCTTGCACACCTTGACCTTGCTATCTGCTATTCTTACCAGTTCACTGTCTCTCTTTCTCTCTTTCTTTCTCTCTCAAGAATTCCTTCTTGTGTCTACTATCCTCTTTACTCCCCACATTTTCCCCCTTATCCAGTCTCCTTTCACATCCAATTTCCAAAAATCACTTGCTTTTTTTCCAAACTAAGCACTGAACCAAGAGCCACAATAATTTTAAGGATTATCCATTCCTCTGTAGCCTTTCTCCTCCTTCATACCTTAAGTTTCCCCACCCAATATCCTACCCACACCCATTGTAACAAGAGATCCTAAGTCTCTGGGCTAAAAGTCAACTACTTCTCTTCGAAGATCCCCCTATGCTCAAGCCAGACTCCACCATCAATCAGTCCAGGTGCCCCCCGGGGACAAGTATGGTAAACAAATGCAGGGATCAAAGTTGCTATTAATAATAATTCCATTAACCATGGCCTGGCAGGCTGGGGTTAATCTGGAAGCACGCATGCTCATCGCACAGGAAGCCCGTAAGACGCAGAGGGTGGACCTTCATGCTCGAACTCACCAGCAATCATTTATATTCCAAGTCTCTATCTCTCTCCCAATGGAATCATTCAACACACTAGGATTTTCTCTGCTCAAACTCACCTTCACTTTAAAAGAACGAGAAAGGATCGGCTTAGCTCCAGCTCTGACATCAAGGTTTTTTTTCCCTTTGACAACTGGCCTAGGGATCTGCAGCTTCCTCTCTTCATCTTCTTCCCCCTGTCTATGCACCTGTGCAAAACCCACAGCATCTTTATCATAAGCTCTATGAAATTCCAGTGGATTCCCATTGACCTAGCATGGGATGGTGTTGCAAGCTAGAATAATGAGCTGCTCATGTTCTATTGCTCTGGATTAAATGGGATGGCAGCCCCAGAGAAGTAACCCAGGACCTGGTCTATGTCACCTCTTCTGGTTCAACTTTAGAAGAAGCTGCTTCAACATAGAATCGAAGGCAGTGACAGGAGCTTTTTTGTTGACTCAGGAGCTGCCACCCTGGAAGCAATTGCCCTCCCCCACCCCAGGTGAGGTTCCTGTGTGTGTGGCTTCAGTGGCAGCCAGACAAGCAAGCTAGGGCTGAACACACCAAGGCTGCTCCATACGACTCTTACCAAGTCCCACCTGGAACTTCCCAGAGCTCAGGAAGGAACAGAATCTTCCAAGACCCTATCTGTTTGCTTGAAAAAGCTGTCACCTGTGGAAGAATTCTAGCTGGGAAGTCCCTGCAGCAACCCAGAAACACGTCCTTCCCTGCTCTGCTGTTTCCTGGGCCTCGTATTGCAAAACAGCAAGGTGGCTTCCCTCGCCTCAATGTGTATTCAAAAGTTTTCGGATACTAGACTCAAAACAGAGCTCACTCCATACCTTTTCATTTCTGAAGGCGTTTGGCACGACATGTAAGAGGAAATGGAAAGTGAATTATGTTAAAATTAAGCCAAGGACTACTAATAGTGTTGTGGCCCACAAAATAGTCAATGATACTATAAAATGTATTGAATATAGAACAAAAAAAAAATTTCAAGCCACCCAATTCACCAGGTACCTTCTTTAAAAAGTAGTGTTCCTAGCGGTTTTAAAGTAGCTGTTTTGCTTTGTGCATAGAGATGCACTCTAGTGTATCCAACTGCATTTTCCCACACAGTACAATCCAGTCCGTCCTTCAGAGATGTGCTCTCAGACTGGTGAGGACTTGTACTACTAACTTCTATATTCCTTCCCCAAACAGGCCTCATATGAACACAATCTAGAGACAGATTTGCTCTCCCAGGGAAACACTGGCCACGTCTGGAGATGGAATATAATTTCAGCTGCTGCATTCCCAGACACGTCAATTTTTTCATTGATTCATTCACACACATTCATTCAACAAACGGGTATGGAGCCTCTAGCACTAGGTGACTAGGATATAGCAGTGAACAAGAGCAAACTCTCTTTCTTCCTAGGAGCCAGTATTAATGAATAGTAAATGAATCCAGTAATTACAAATTAGCATAGGTGATGCAAAAGATAAAGAAAGGTCTCAAGTAAATGCTAACAGTTGGGACTGACTTGGATGGAGTGAAGGCCTCTCTGAGGAGTCAACGTTTAAGCTGAGGCTAGTAGTATATGGAGAAACTTACAATGCTGAAGTCCAGGGCATTACCTTCTGCTTGCATGCAAGAATAGGGAAGAGAAATTGCAAAAGCCCTGCGGTTGTAAAGAACGTGCGCTCAGAGACTGAACGAAGCTTGGTTTTCCTGGCGCATAGTCATTGAGAGGATGAGACAATGTCCTTTACCTGATATAAGGTGTCCCTAGTGCTCTGGTTGCTGTCCCTTCTGAAGGAAATATGTCGCAATGCAAATAAAGAAGAGGATGACCTAGAGAGCCTTGAGTCCACTCTAACTTATGAAAAGAAGCAAGCGAAGTCTGAGACTTTTCCTCCCACGGGTAATGAATTGTTCCTGGTATGCGTCAGTCCTGGGCATACCACGCCATCATCTTGGACCACCAGGCTTGAAAAGCAAAGATTTGGGGCATAGGCTCTGGAGTCCCACAGTCCTGCTCCTAAATCGGCTCCGCATCCCTGAACCTCTCTGAGATTCAGCCTTTTGCTGACACAAGGTGAGATTTGCTCAAGAAACTGACTCTGAAGGAACAGCTGCACCAAAGGCTACTTTTATAGTAACCCTTTAGATATCTACCTAAAAGTCACTTAATTGGATACATTATCAAATAAATAACTTATTAATCCAGATTTAGTTAATAAATTAACTTCTTAATCCAGCCCACTTGCCAAATGAACACAAAATTGAGTGTTCTACGGCCAGGCTCTCCAACTGAAGCACAATGTGAGCCACAAGCATGGACCACTGTGTGGTTCTAGATGTTCTGTAGCCATATTAGAAAACGTTATTTAAAATAGAGAAAAATGTGGCATTTATACACAATGGATTAATACTCAGCACTAAAAAATAACAAGATCAAGGTATTTGCAGGGAAATGGATGGCATTAGAGCAGATTATGCTAAGTGAAGTTAGCCAATCCCAAAAAAAACAAATGCCGAATGTTTTCTCTGATATAAGGGAGGTGACTCAAAATGGGGTAGGGAGGAAGAGCATGAGAAGAAAATTACCTCTAGATAGGGAAGAGAGGTGGGAGGGAAAGGGAGGGAGAATGGGAATTGCATGGAAGAGGGAAGGAGACCCCCTTCATTATACAGAATATAGGTATGATGATGTGAGGGGGAAAAAAAAAGAAGTGGGTCACATTAGATTGGGAAGAGAGAGAAGTGATGGGAGGTGAGGGGAGGGTAGGGGAAGAGGGGGATGGAAGGACAGCAGAATAAAATAGACACTATTATTGCTGTGGGTATATATGTGACTGCATGACCAATGTGATTCTGCAACCTGTACACTCAGAAAAATGAGAAATTATACCCCATCTGATTCAAATGTATGATATGTCAAGATCATTGTACTGTCATGTGTAACTAATTAAAACAAATTTTTTTTAGGTGTTTTTTTTTTTATTTTATTATTTTTTTTTACATTTTTTTTATTGGTTGTTCACAACATTACAAAGCTCTTGACATATTATATTTCATACATTAGATTGAAGTGGGTTATGAACTCCCAATTTTACCCCAAATGCAGATTGCAGAATCACGTCAGTTACACATCCACAATTTTACATGATGCACTAATAGTAATTGTTGTATTCTGCTACCTTTCCTATCCCCTACTATCCCCCCTCCCCTCCCCTCCCATCTTCTCTCTCTACCCCATCTACTGTAATTCATTTCTCTCTTTGTTTATTTTCCCATTCCCCTCACAACCTCTTATATGTAATTTTGTTTAGCAATGAGTGTCTCCCTTCATTTCCATGCAATTTCCCTTTTCTCTCCCTTTCCCTCCCATCTCAAGTCTCTGTTTAATGTTACTCTTTTCTTCCTACTCTTCCTCCCTGCTCTGTTCATATTTGCTCTCATTATATCAAAGAAGACATTTGGTATCTGTTTTTTAGGGTTTGGCTAGCTTCACTAAGCATAATCTGCTCTAATGCCATCCATTTCCCTGAAAATTCTATGATTTTGTCATTTTTTATTGCTGCATAGTACTCCATTGTGTATAGATGCCACATTTTTTTATCCATTCATCTATTGAAGGGCATCTGGGTTGGTTCCACAGTCTAGCTATTGTGAATTGTGCTGCTATGAACATCGATGTGGCAGTGTCCCTGTAGCATGCTCTTTTAAGGTCTTCAGGGAATAGTCCGAGAAGGGCAATAGCCGGGTCAAATGGTGGTTCCATTCCCAGCTTTCCCAGGAATCTCCAAACTGCTTTCCAAATTGGCCGCACCAATTTGCAGTCCCACCAGCAATGTACAAGTGTACCCTTTTCTCCACATCCTCGCCAGCACTTGTTGTTGTTTGACTTCATAGTGGCTGCCAATCTTACTGGAGTGAGATGGTATCTTAGGGTGGTTTTGATTTGCATTTCTCTGACTGCTAGAGATGGAGAGCATTTTTTCATGTACTTGTTGATTGATTGTATATCCTCCTCTGAGAAGTGTCTGTTCAGGTCCTTGGCCCATTTGTTGATTGGGTTATTTGTTATCTTATTGTCTAATTTTTTGAGTTCTTTGTATACTCTGGATATTAGGGCTCTATCTGAAGTGTGAGGCGTAAAAATTAGTTCCCAGGATGTAGGCTCCCTATTTACCTCTCTTATTGTTTCTTTTGCTGAAAAAAAACTTTTAAGTTTAATTAAGTCCCATTTGTTGATTCTTGTTGTTAACTCTTGTGCTATGGGTGTCCTATTAAGGAATTTGGAGCCCGACCCCACAATCTGTAGATCGGAGCCAACTTTATCTTCTATCAGACGCAGAGTTTCTGATTTGATATCAAGCTCCTTGATCCATTTTGAGTTAACTTTTGTGCATGGCGAGAGGAGGGGATTCAGTTTCATTTTGTTGCATATGGATTTCCAGTTTTCCCAACACCATTTGTTGAAGATGCTATCCTTCCTCCATTGCATGCTTATAGCCCCTTTATCAAATATAAGATAGTTGTAACTTTGTGGGTTAGTCTCTGTGTCCTCTATTTTATACCATTGGTCCACCCGCCTGTTTTGGTACCAGTACCATGCTGTTTTTGTCACTATTGCTCTGTAATATAGTTTGAAATCTGGTATCGCTATACCGCCTGATTCACTCTTTCTGCTTAGAATTGCTTTTGCTATTCTGGGTCTTTTATTTTTCCATA
Source organism: Spermophilus citellus (assembly GCF_964194105.1). Classification (NCBI taxonomy): domain Eukaryota; kingdom Metazoa; phylum Chordata; class Mammalia; order Rodentia; family Sciuridae; genus Spermophilus; species Spermophilus citellus. Next base: position 61,249,222 of record NC_138193.1, read on the forward strand.
TGAATTTCATGATTGCTTTATCTATTTCTACAAGAAATGCCGTTGGGATTTTGATTGGCATTGCATTAAATCTATAGAGAACTTTTGGTAATATCGCCATTTTGATGATGTTAGTTCTGCCTATCCATGAACAGGGTATATTTTTCCATCTTCTAAGATCTTCTTCTATTTCTCTCTTTAGGGTTCTGTAGTTTTCATTGTATAAATCTTTCACCTCTTTTGTTAGGTTGATTCCCAAGTATCTTATTTTTTTTGAGGATATTGTGAATGGAGTGTTTTTCCTCATTTCCATTTCAGAAGTTTTGTTGCTGATATACAGAAATGCCTTTGATTTATGCGTGTTGATTTTATATCCTGCCACTTTGCTGAATTCATTTATTAGTTCTAGTAGTTTCTTTGTAGACCCTTTTGGGTCTTCTAGGTATAGAATCATGTCATCTGCAAATAGTGATAATTTAAGTTCTTCTTTTCCAATTTTTATGCCTTTAATTTCTTTCGTCTGTCTAATTGCTCTGGCCAGTGTTTCGAGAACTATATTGAATAGAAGTGGAGATAGAGGGCATCCCTGTCTTGTTCCGGATTTTAGAGGGAATGCCTTCAACTTTTGTCCATTCAGAATGATGCTAGCCTGAGGCTTAGCATAGATAGCTTTTACAATGTCAAGGTAAGTTCCTGTTATCCCTAGTTTTTCTAATGTTTTGAACATAAAGGGATGCTGTACTTTGTCGAATGCTTTCTCTGCATCTATCGAGATGATCATATGGTTCTTATCTTTAAGTCTATTGATGTGGTGAATAACATTTATTGATTTCCGTATGTTGAACCATCCTTGCATCCCAGGGATGAAACCTACTTGATCATGGTGCACTATTTTTTTGATGTGTTTTTGTATTTGATTCGCCAGAATTTTATTGAGGATTTTTGCATCTAGGTTCATTAGAGATATTGGTCTGTAGTTTTCTTTCTTTGAGGTGTCTTTGTCTGGTTTCGGGATCAGGGTGATGTTGGCCTCATAGAATGAATTTGGAAGAGCTCCCTCTTTTTCTATTTCCTGAAATAACTTGAAAAGTATTGGTATTAATTCTTCTTTAAAGGTTTTGTAAAACTCCGCTGTATACCCATCCGGTCCTGGGCTTTTCTTGGTTGGTAGTCTTTTGATGGCTTCTTCAATTTCATCTATTGATATTGGTCTGTTCAGATTGTCTATATCCTCCTGACTCAGTCTGGGCAAATCATATGACTTAAGAAATTTATCGATGTCTTCACTATCCTCTATTTTATTGGAATATAGATTTTCAAAATAATTTCTAATTGTCTTCTGTATTTCTGTAGCATCTGTTGTGATATTGCCTTTTTCATCCCATATGTTAGTAATTTGAGTTCTCTCTCTTCTTCTCTTCGTTAGCATGGCTAAAGGTCTGTCGATCTTATTTATTTTTTCGAAGAACCAACTTTTAGTTTTGTTAATTTTTTCAATAGTTTCTTTTGTTTCAATTTCATTAATTTCCGCTCTGATTTTAATTATTTCTTGCCTTCTGCTACATTTGCTATTGTTTTGCTCTTCCTTTTCTAGGGCTTTGAGTTGGAGTGTGAGCTCATTTATTTGTTGGTTTCTTCTTTTTTTGAGGAATGACCACCAGGCGATGAACTTTCCTCTTAAAACTGCTTTCATTGTGTCCCATAGATTCCGATATGTTGTGTCTGTATTTTCGTTTATCTCTAAGAATTTTTTGATTTCCTCCTTTATGTCTTCTGTAACCCATTGATCATTCAGTAACATATTGTTCATTTTCCATGTGATGTAGGATTTTTCCTTCCTTCTTTTATCATTGATTTCCAGTTTCATTCCATTATGATCAGATAAAATGCATGGTATTATCTCCACCCCTTTATATTTACTGAGGGTTGCCCTATGGCATAATATATGGTCTATTTTTGAGAAGGATCCATGTGCTGCTGAGAAGAAAGTATATCCATTTGATGATGGTTGATATATTCTATATAAGTCAGTTAAGTCTAGGTTATTGATTGTGGTATTGAGTTCTATAGTTTCTTTATTTAACTTTTGTTTGGAGGATCTGTCCAATGGTGAGAGAGGTATGTTGAAGTCTCCCATAATTATTGTGTTGTGGTCTATTTGATTCTTGAATTTGAGGAGAATTTGTTTTGTGAATGTCGCAGCACCATTATTTGGTGCGTAAATATTGATAATTGTTATGTCTTGTTGGTGAATGGTTCCTTTTAACAGTATATAATGACCTTCTTTATCCCTTTTGATTAACTTAGTCTTGAAGTCGATTTTATTCGATATGAGGATGGCCACCCCTGCTTGCTTACGAGGACCATGTGCGTGGTATATTTTTTCCCATCCTTTCACCTTCAGCCTGTGTATGTCTTTTCCCATCAGATGTGTCTCCTGGAGGCAGCATATTGTTGGATTTGTTTTTTTAATCCATGATACCAGCCTATGTCGCTTTATTGGAGAGTTTAAGCCATTAACATTCAGAGTTACTATTGATATGTGGTTTGAACTTCCATCCATGTTTGATTGTTTATCCTTTTTTTTAAAAAAAAAATTTAGTTTGTCTCTCCATGATTGTCTTTCCCCTTGCCCTCTGTCTTTACTGAGGCACTTCCCACTGATGGTTTTGGTTATTGTTTTTCATTTCTTCCTCGTGTAGTGTTTTGCTCAAAATGCTTTGCAATGCTGGTTTTCTGGCTGCAAATTCTTTTAACTTTTGTTTATCATGAAAGATTTTTATTTCGTTGTCATACCTGAAGCTTAATTTTGCTGGATACAGAATTCTTGGTTGGCATCCATTGTCTTTCAGTGTTTGAAATACATTGTTCCATGACCTTCTTGCTTTCAGTGTCTGTGATGAAAAATCCGTGGTTAACCGTATTGGTTTACCCCTAAATGTAATCTGTCTCTTTTCTCTTGTAGCTTTTAATATTTTCTCTTTGTTCTGTATATTGGATATCTTCATAACAATGTGTCTTGGCGTTGGTCTACTGTGATTTTGTGTGCTCGGTGTCCTGTATGCATCTTCAATTTGTATATCTGTTTCCTTTTTTATTTCTGGAAAGTTTTCTGTAATTATCTCCTTCAGCAAGTTTCTCATTCCCTTGGTTTGAATCTCTGTACCTTCTTCTATCCCGATGACTCGTAAGTTCGGTTTCTTAATGTTCTCCCATAATTCTTGGATGTTTTTCTCGTGATTTTTTACCAGCCTTTCTGAGTTGGCTAGACTCTTTTCAAGATGGTATATTTTGTCTTCATTATCTGATGTTCTGGTTTCTACTTGCTCCACTCTGTTAGTGATACTCTCAATTGAGTTTTTAATTTGGTTTATCGTTTCCTTCATTTCTAGAATTATTGTTTGATTATTTTTTATAATCTCTATCTCCTGATAGAGATGCTTAACTTCTTCTTTTATCTGTTTGTGAAATGCATTCTCAATGTGTTCTTTCGCTGCTTGAATTTGCTGTCTTGTATCCTCTTTAAGGTTCCATTCCATCTGTCTTAGGTGTTCCTTGAGTTCTTTATATGACCATTTTTCTGATGACTCTAGGTCCTCCTGAATATTTAGGCTGTCCTGCGTTGTTTGTACTCCTTTTCTTCCTTGTTTTTTGAAGCTGCTCATGTTGCTTCTTGTTCTGTTTGACTGCTGAGTTACTGTTTACTCCTATAAATTAGTTTGATGCTTGGGAGGAAAGGTATTTGAAGGGAAGGGAAGAAGTCTCTAAAGAGAATGAGAGTAGGCAGGTAGAATTCAAGAAAAAAGGGGGGATAAGAAAAATGAGAAGACTAAAGAAGAAAAAGAATAGGAACTAAAAAAGAAAAAGATTAAAAAAATAATAATAATAATAATTAAAAAAATTTAAATTAAAATTAGTAGAAAAAAAATTTAAAAAAATATTTTGTAAAAAAAAATTAATAAAACAACAAGAAAGAAAAAATGAAAATGAAAGAAAAACCTAAATCAAAAAAAAAAACAAAAAAAACAAAAAAAAAAAAGGAGAAAAGAAAAAGAAAAAAAAAACCTAATAAATGCAGTCTTAGAGTTTGATTAACTTCTCTTCCAGTAGATGGCGCTGTGCCCACCAGGTCAAGTTTCTCCTGTGAATACGCGGGAACCAATCACTGTGCAGCAGCTCCTCCCAGACTGGGCGAGTCTCCAATCCTGAGTGTCTAGGGCCTCCTCTTGTGTCTAGTCACTTCCCACTTTTTCTCTAGCCAGGCCCCTCTCACCACAATACTGGCTACACGCCAAGTCTGCTGCTCCTGGGAGCCCTGTTTTCATGAACGACTGGGCACACTCTTCCAGTTTGCCATTCCCTCAGACCCTAAGCTTGTAGAGTTTGAGGCTGAGAATCCTCAGCGGCTTTTACTTGCCCTCTGGTATCCACTTCCCGTAGGTGGTGCAAGAGACCTCAGCAGTCAGCCCTGGTGGGAGCGGTAGTTCCGCTTGTGGGACCCGCACCGCCTCTGATTCCCTCGGGCTGGCTGAAGCACTCACAGGAGAGCTGGGAGGGGCCCTTACGGGAGAGCTGGGAGGGGCTCTTAGAGTTTTCCCGATGTGTGGAGAGGCAAGGCTATGGGATCACACACCTGTTTCAACGCAGTTATCTCCTCCGCAGCAGTCTGATGACACGGTTTCCCTTTGCCGGGAGACTAATTCAACGGGTGGGTCCTTCTCTCCCAAGCCCCGTTTCAAACCTGTGGCCACTACTTATGAAGGCTCGGTAGGCATTTACCTTCATATGATGAGAAGGGCTGACCAGTTGTTTCAGCGGGATGAATTAATGCCGAGTCATAGCTGTTTGTCTGCGGGAAGCAGGTGACCGGGAGTTTGAATTCAGCGGGTCAGAGCTCAGTGCGTGTTCTCGGATCACTTGGATTTTAAATTGTCGCTCATCTTATCAGCTGTTTCATATAATTCGGCAGTTCATTCGCGCGGTGAAGAGTCTGCTCTATGGTGCTACATGGGAGGCGGCGCCAGCAGCGGCGGCGGCCTTTTTCTATGACCAGGTCCGAGACGGCTCCCCTCTCTGGCTCCCACCTCGAACCACCAGTAGGGCAGCAAGGATTACTCAGGGCTGGATGGTGCAGGTGTACTCGCTGTCGTCCAGCAGCCGCACGGTGCAGCTGTACTCGCGCTCCAGGCTCCTGCTGCTGCCGCTCATCAACCTGCTCAGCATCTTCCCGCCCGCTCGCCTGTCCCTGAGAGCGACGCGGCGGCGCTGCGGACCCTGGACCAGGCGCCCCTCAGCCGGGCAGCTCCGCGCCCGCCGGGGGCACCTGCAGCATCACCCCGGCCCGATCGCCTCCGCTGCCTCCTACTGGCCCGGCTCCTTCTCCTTTTCCTCCTTCTCGGAGCCACCACCGCTTCCCCCCAGCCCAGAGCCTTAAAACAAATTTTAAAAAAAGAAAATAAATACATTAAATAGAGAAATTAGGGGCTGAGGCTGTAGCTCAGTGGTAAAGTGCTTGCCCCGCATGCATAAGGAACTGACTTCAATCCTCAGCACCACATAAAAATAAATATACTGTGTTCATCTACAAAAAAATAAAAATATTTTTAAAAAATAAATAAATAAATAAATTTAAATAATGTATTTAACCCAATAGATCCAAAACATCATTCCAACCTGTTATCAATCTATTAATTAAAAAGTTTTAATATTTTAAAAATTATTGATGAGATATTTTCCATTCCCTTTTTTGTATTGCATTTGAAAATGAGTGGGTGTACCCTACTTATAGCACATTGCCACTCAAACTAGCCTTCAGGAGACAGGCTACTATATTGGAGAACACTGCTTTATAGAAATAATTGGATTTTTAGATATGGGAATTTCATATCTTCAGTATAAGAGTGATGAAAGTTAAGAAGAAAATAAGGCCATCAAGATGAAACCAATCCCCTGCTTCATACATTTATTCTGGTTTCAGAGCACTGTTCAAACTTTCCTCTCTCTCACCTCCCAGAACTATTAGTGGGATATTCACTTCATCACCTACTCATTTATTCATTCAACAAACACTCATTGCACACCTTCTATTGTCCAGGGACCAGATTCCAGGGATGCAGATGTGAACAAACACAACTCCTGCCCACAAGAGGCTCAATATCAGGATGGGAAACTTGCATCCTAGCAGGCAGTCGGCAGATGCTCCCAATGTCTCCCTCACCAGCTAGAATTTGGGAGAAGCAGGTTCTGGTTTGGGCTCCTCTGCTAATACGTTAAACACCTCAGAGAAGGCATTTTCCTCATCAGACCTTTGCTTTCTTGTTTGTCAAACGTGCAAGAGCCAATCTGAATAACTACAGAGATCACAGCTGCAGCCTGAGCCCTGTCACCCTGTGCCTCATCCTGGCATCTGTGGGAATGTGGGAGCCAACCAAAGAGAACCCCACCCTCAACAAGAGAAGTGGCAATTCTATTCACTTTTGCATCCTTCCCCTCCTGGGCCTCTGTGGTTGCAAGAATGGGCTAGCTTTGTTTTGCTTTGCTGTGTTTTAATTACATTCAAAATTAGCAAAACAATCCCCATGATCCACCTAGAAGAATAATTGGCCCATTTGGTGCTTCTGACTGTGTGGCGAGACCTCCTTGTCATCACACCAGAGCCACACACACATTCTGCTCCCAGATAGATAATGTCTAAGAAACCCAGAGAGCTCATCTGGGCCCATCATTAACCTCATTTTGAGACAGCCCCAGAGGCGGTCCTTTAGCCACGGGCACTGCCGGCTGTCAATTGTGTCAAGCCGGTAACATATTAGTTAGCAGGGGAGCAATCCAAAGAGGTAGCCATAGATCCAAATGCCTAAAAGATATTCTGGAATGTGGTAATTATATCCTGCAGCTGCCAAGGGGGTCCTCTGTGGGCTCACAGAGAGTAGTTGTACCTTGGAAAGAAGAGGACAGAAAACAGCATCCAAGATGTTAATGACAAACAAAAGATTTGGGTTCTCATCAAAATGGTCCTCAAAACTCACATCATGATTCTTCTTCTAGTCTGTACAACTGTTCCCAGGAAACTCTGATCCCCTTAATGTGGGTGCTGTATTCATGTTCCTGAACAGAGGTGATAAGGGGCAGGGTAAAGGGGGGTACAGGGAAAAGTAAATAGTAAGAAGGTAAAAAAGAGAATCTCTGTTTTTTACTAAGCCTTCCATGGCTCTATTTTTACAAGTGATATTTCCTCTTTTTTCATAATTTTTTTAAATGAGTCATTTTTCATGCTCTACCTCAAAATAGCTTTTGCTTAGTTTGCTTTTTTTTTTGACAGTGAGTGGAATAACAGGGGCATCAAATGACCCAAAATTCAAAAGTCAGTAGGATCACTAGAAGGTAGCAGAAGCAGGGACTAAATATCAGAATATTTGGGTAAAGCCAACAACTTTCCCTTTTCCAGAACAGCTTATAACAAGCTTATCGACAGCTCTGAAAGATGAGCCCCATCCTGGGCAGGATTCAGATGGAGACAGCCAAAGTACAGGGGTTTCAGTGAACAATACTGAAAGAAACCCAGAAAGCTCATCATTAATCTCATTTTGAGAAAGAACCAAAAGATTTAGGTCTGAGTCACAGGTACATCCTAAACCCAGTCATGGCTTATTGATTGTGGCAATGCTCCTCACTGAGCAAAAACTCATTCTCAGAATCATTCTCACCCCAGAACCATAGGCACCACCTATATGCCAATCAGAGTTCACATGCACCTTGGCCTAGACTCTCCCCTAAAACTAATACCACATGTATCAGTTTCCCACAGCTGCTGTAACAAATTACCATGGACTTTGTAGCTTCAAACAAAGCACAAATTTATTACCTGGAGGTCAGACATCGGAAAGGGGTTCATAGGACTGCATTCCATCAGGAAATATTAGGGAAGAATCTGATCCCTTGCCTTTTTCACCTTCCACCCATATTCCTTGGCTTATGACCCATTCCTGCTCCTCAAAGCAATGTAGAGTATATATAGCATCTTCTTTCCTCTCTGACATGTTTCCATCCCTACATTCTCTAACTCAAATCCTCCTGCCTCCTTCTCATAAATATCCTTGCGACTGCTTTGGGCCCATTCTGGTGACCTCGCAAAATCTCTAGATCCTACTTTAGTTATATCTACAACCCTATTTTTCCTGTAAGATAACATATTCACAGGTACTGGGGATTAGGATGTGGACCTATTTCAGAAAACATAATTCAGCCTAACATATCACATCTTACAGAAAATTCTGTGTAGAACTATAGAAGAGGTCTGTTAGTGAGATTTATCTGTAAGACTCAGATATATAACAGTATAAGCTGAGAGAATGGTTGGCTACAGTTATTAATGTACAATGTTTATCTTTTGACCAAAATTGAAATCAAAATATGTCCCTGGACCAGTTCACTAAAAGACACCATTTAAAAAAAACAAACAAACTTGTTTTTACCATGTAGGGTATTAAGTCTGGTATCATTTACCCTTTTTCTCTTCCCCTTGTATTATGTCCTGTTGGTATAATTGTTCCTTTAATGTACAGCACTTGAAAATTAAGTTGTAACTAAACCATAACTGAATTTCTTACCTTTTGGGGCTTCAGTAACTACGTGACAATTTTCCAGAACCTAAGGCAAGAAGAATGTAGCCCTCAGTATGCCCTGTTCTTGTTTAGGTTTTTATTAAGAGTCCAATTTTTATTACATGTAATGGAGGTCAGCTTCATTACTGCCAATCTGCAAGCCTCTACAGTCACTCTGGGACACATTAGCCTGTCACCACTGAACCAGCTGGGTCACTGAATCCTACAATAGGTACCTTACTTTTTAACTTAAGAATAAAAATAAAATTGACCACAGATATCACAGCATTGCTTGACTTTCAGCATCACCCCCAGGACGATGACAGTGATAAATTGGCATCATCTAATACCTGCCGAGGTACAACACGGTGACCAGAGGTTACATCCTTTTGCTGGACCCCAAAACACCTTCCACATTCTGCATACTTGAAGCCTTAAATACTTAAAATTTTTTGTCTTTTAAGAAGGTTTTTGTTGAGCAAGACTATCATCATATGAAAAGACATGTCCAATATTCCACTGTGATAAAATGGTGTCACTTTGCTTAAAATGTGTTTAAAAAAAATAGAAAGAAACATACCAAAATATCAGTGATGGTTAGCTTAAGAATGTTGTATTACAGCTATTTTTTTTTTAATTCTTTGTGTTTCTCTCTGTTTTCTAAATTTTCTACAATGGAAGTATTAATTTTATAAATTTTAAAAGTGTATCTTAAATAACAATCATCCACCGTAACCCATCTTAGTGAGAAGTCTGACCAAGTCATGCATCAGCCTTGAATAAGACAGAGGCGATAATCTATTTGAATTTGTGGAAGCTTAAGCAAATGTCTTAATTTACCTGAGCCAAATATGAGGCCTGTACTCAATGTCAGATACTGCTCTTAGTGGTGGGGATACAGAGGGAATGAGGTATGCAGAGTCTTTGTGAGGACAGAAGGAAGGTCTTTAAGCTGAGATCCAAGAGCATTTCAAGCTAAGGGAACAGGAAGAGCCAAAGCCCTATGGTGGAAACAAGCCAGATGTGATCACAGGAAGAAAAGAGACCAGAGTGGTCAGAGCTTTATGTGAGAGAAACAAATGGAACAGCATGAGGTCAGAGAGGGCAGCAGCAGGCCAGGTCAGAGGGGAGCCTGTACTCCAGCATTAGCAATGGGATTCTATTCAAAATGTAATAGGAAATCACCAGAGACCTCTCTAGCCATGATGATGACATGATCTGACTTACATTTTCAAAAACTTAATCTAGCTGCTATGAAGAGATTGGACTGGAAGGTGAAATATCATAGCAGAAAATCGAGATGAAGGCTAGTGCAATAGTGCCCGTGACAGATGGCAGAGTTTGAACTAAGATGGTGACAGTAGAGGTGTAGAGAAGCAGATGGAATTTGTCAAATAGAACTTAAAGGGCTTATTGATGGATTATGGCAAAGAGAGAAGGAAATGAACCAAGGATAAGATGCATCTATTTACAAGTATGTATGAGCACCTAGTATGGGCTGGGAACCCTCCCGTTGCTGAGCTGCTGATGAATGGTGGACCATTTGCTGAGATGAACAAGACTGGTTTGAGGTTAAGACAGCCAAATTGCTTGGGAGGTCAAAGTTAAGAATCTGTATTCATTAAGGTAATTTTAGCTGCTCCTGTAGACAAACACAAAAATTCAATGGTTTAAATAATAAGATTTTATTTCTTGCCCAGATGAAAAAACCCAAATTTGTTATTCCTCATCACTGGGTAGTTGTTTTCATTAGCTTTCGCATCTGTGTGACCAAAACACCTAACAAAAACAACTCAAAGAAACAAAAGTTTATTTGGGGCTCAAGGTTTCAAAAGTCTCAGTCCACAGACAGCCTACCCATTGCTCTGGGCCCAAGATGAGGCAACACGTCATGGAAGAAGAGGCCGGTTCCTGGCAAGAGAGAGGGAAATGGAAAGGGCCACAGGAATATGCACCCTTCCAGGGCATGCCCTCCAGTGACCGACCTCTCCAGCCATGCCCAACCTGTCTACAATCGCCATCCAGTCAAACTAGGATGGACTGACTAGGTTACAATGATTTTACCTCTGAGTATACCTGCATTAACAGTAACCAGGGACCTACTTTCCTTCCATATTGTGGCCCCTCCATCTTCAAAATTTGGCTTTAAAAGTCACAGTGCTCCTATAAACTGGTCTATGAAAGACAAAGATATGGAAAATCATGTACAGGAGGTTTTAATAGGCCAACCTAGAAATGTCATACACCACTTCTCCAATGCCATGACTAGAAACCTGCCAGATGGTCATACCTATTGGTCCAGGAAGTTGTAATTTGCATCTAGGTGAGTGTTCAAGAAGAAAATTTAAGTTTGGGAGACCTCCCAAGAGTATCTACAGAGATGCCTATTAGTCGTGCGATAGAGAAGTCAAGTAGCCATTTGTTGTGGTTTGGATGTGAGGTGTCCCCCCCAAGCTCATGTGAGACAGTGCAAGGTTTGGAGAAGAAATAATTGGGTTATAGCCTTAACTTAATCAGTGAATTAATCCCCAGTGGGATTAACTGAGTGGTAACTGGAGGCAGGTGGGGTGTGGCTGGAGGAAGTGGTTCATTGGGGCGTGGCTACAGGGTATATATTTTGTACATGGAGAGTAGAGTCAGTCTCTCTCTCTCTCTCTCTCTCTCTCTCTCTCTCTCTCTCTCTATTCTGATCTCATGTGAACTGCTTCCCTCTGCCACACACTCTGCCATGAAGTTCAGCCTCACTGTAGCCCCAAGGAATGGAGCCTGCCCTCTATGGACTAAGACCTCTGATACCGTGAGCCCTCAAATGAACTTTTCCTTGTCTACAATTGTTCTAGTTGGGTCGGTTTAGTCACAGCGGTGAAATAGCTGATTAAAACACTATCGAATATACAAGTTCAGGGGATAGTCTAAACTGGAGATAACAATTTTGCAAATCACTGTATAGATGATGAGATTATCTAGCTATAATATATATAGTGAGAAGTGATAGGCCTGGGTTGTGCTATCTTTTGGAGCTCAAGCAATAAAAGATAAATACCCAGCGAAGGAGGCTAAGACTGAGACGTCAGTGAGGTAGGAGCAAAATCAGAAAGCAATGGTCATGGAGAAAATGAGAAAAACTTCAAGGAGAAGGGTGGTCAGCTATATTGAAAGCTGCTGAGAGGGCAATAAGATAAAGACCCCAAAAGGCTGACAATTGGATTTGGAAACCTGAACATCATTTTCCTACAGGTGGAAAAGTAGAATTGGGAATAGATAGGGAGAGACTGCAAGGTACGGAGGTAGAGAGAGCAACCACAGACAAATACCAAGACGTTGCTATAAAGAGAAGCAGAGAAATGAGGCATGGTTCCAAATGGGATGTGGAACAAGAGAGCTTATACATGTTTCTTAAAATGGAAAATGCTCAAACATATTTAAGTGCTCATGAGAATCATCCAGCCTCAAGAAATTATGGTACAGAAAAGAAAAGAGAAAACTGTAGCATGTAGTCCTTGAGAAAGGATGCGGACAACATCTAGAACACACATGAGAAGGCTGGGCTGGAATGTTCCAGAATGTTTCAGTGTAGCAAGAAGGAAGATGGAAGGTGAGAGCAGAGATTCAGATAGGCTGTTAGATTTGGTTGGGTGGGTGTGTCAAGGTTCATTCTTAACTGACTGGTTTTGTTTTCCTAGAAAAGTACAAGGAAAGCTCTTCTTTTGGAAGTGAACCTGGATGAAAGAATGTAAGAGATTTGAGAAGAGAGGTGTTAAACAATAGCTTAGAGGGACAGAAAGCTTTTCCCTACTAAGCAAATGCAGTGGGGATGCCCAGAGAATGAGAACTCATTTGAGATTTGTGGTCCTGGTTTTAAACTGAAATTAGTCGGTCCAAGTTCCAACAAGGTTCAGCTTCTCACATGCAGACATGGAACTGACAGTTGGGTGGTGTTAACCAAAGCTGGGTTTTACCAGAAGAACCTTAGAGTCAGAAAGGGGCAAAGGAGAAGGATCTGAGCATGGGAGTCATCCTAATGATGAACCAGGAAATCCTACCTGGGGAAGGTAGGAAGTAAAGACACTAGGACACAAACATGTGGCAAAAAGGGGGTATATACCCTTGACTTGGAATTCTCCATGAATATAGAGATAGTGCTGATGATGGGGTTATGAGACCATGGGAGTGGGCAAAGGAGTTGGGAGGAAGTCAAGATTTTGGAGGTGAAGAGGAAAGACAACTGAGAGACCACAAACTTCACGAATCAATACTTGAATACTGAAGTCACCGTCACCAAGAATGGAGATAGGACTAAGAGAAGAAAGGACCGTGGAGATCTGAACATTACATCCATCAATCAGCATGGTGGATACACTGGGTACTTTCCACCAGCCGCCCACTTTGATTTCCTTTCTCCACCTTGCACAGTATGAAACACGTCAGCAAGCTCCCTCCCCTCTGCCTTCCCAGTGGTTGATCAGAAGGAGGGAGAAAAGTGACCCCAGAATATTGATTCCCCTTGTTCCATATTGCAGAATTACCGGGGCCCAACTTCATTCCTTTACAGAAAGACTCAGTTCCTGTTGACAGCATCCTCGAACATCTTCTCTGCCCCCTCCCATCCATTTTCTCCCCTCCCCTCTTATTCTGAGGCTTTCAACAAAGAAGAAGTACCATTACTAGCCTTAGGCACACTATGGTTGGGATTTCCCTCATCCTAACCACACTTTTGTTAATAGTGCCTTTATTAAACTCATCACAAATTATCCTAATTTGAGTAAGCCATCTGTTTCCTGCTGGGAGCCAATTGATACAGTAGATGACAGCAGTGTAAATACCTACCTTGCAGGATCCCTGTAACAATTAGGAAAAATATATAGAAGGAATCTAGCACAGTGTGGGGCATGTTATAGACTCAACTAGTAGCAGGGTAGAAGGGAGAAATAGTTGTTTTAGTTGTTGGTAGCAAAAACCTATATATTGTATTTAGGTCCAAACACATCCTAAAACCAACTGTTAAATCAAAAGTTAAGCACCTGGCTTCTGGCACTCTCAGATCTAGTAGCAGCTAGCAAAGTCAACAAAATATATTCCAAAATAAGAGGAAAGAAAAGTGATTCCAAGAAAATATTTTGACCAAGTAATTGGCTTCTAGGTGATCTCTGTAGGTAGGTTGGCTGGGCATGATGGGAATAATGGTAAAAATGAATCACCTGAACAGTAGAAGTCTTTGGAGAACCAAAGAAGCAGAAGCCCCATGCCTGGCCTCTCCCACACTACTCCCTACTCCTTCATTCTGTAACTACAGTGTTCTTCTAGGGTTCAAGAATAGAACTGCCGCTGAGATATAGAACCCAGAACAGGCCCATTTCAGACTACCTGCAATGGTGTCCAGAGGCTGACTTTGTAGAAGGACAGCTGCAAATCCATTTCCCCAACTCTGGAACAGGGAACATGGAAACCACTTGTTCAGAACTTCCAAGTGCAAACCAGATTAAAACCCCATAGATGGGAGGGGGGGGGCAAATTGAGATGCGTTTGATGAAAAACAACAAGGAAGGCAAGAATAAACTCAGAACAGATTCAGCTTGTTTGTCCATTTTTCAATACAAAGGACATCACATATATGTCACTACCTATGTTCCATGGAAACCAAAACACTCGAGATTGGTTCACACTGAACACTGTATGCATATAAGATTGCTCCCTGTTTTGTGGTCCATCTGAGCAGGACCTGCTGCTTTGTTTAAAGCAACTCCCGATTATCTTTCCAGTGGAAACCAGGATCCTTAGTGGTGCCTCAACTTGTGTCATTCTTTAGAACCCACCACACTTGACTCCACCTGGCTTTTCAGGTTCTCCCTTGTATGCTCCCTCTGGCACCAGAGCACATCACCTCACTCAAGCTGTTCCCTTGTCCACTCCTCCACTCCTCCACCTTCCCTACCTCTCCACTTGCTTCTAGGTAACTCCTCCTGCAACCCGGACTCACTCAATTTTATCTCTTTCAGAAAGCCTCCTCGATGCCTCAGGAAAGTTAGACCAGCCTGTAATGCCCTCCTCTAGCACTCTGCCCTGATAAAAATTTGGCATTTTTGTAATTATGATATGATGTCTATCTTCCCCCACTAGACCATCTACTCCATGAGTCTGTCCTGCTCTAGATTACTATAACCAAATATCTGACACATAGAAGTCCCTTAGTAAACATTGATTGAATGAAGTTTATAATGTATATAAAAATATAATGCAGAACTGCTAAACTCATGCAAATCACACACGTCATTTCTCCCCCCTCCTTTGGTGTTGGAGGCTGGGTATTAAATCCTAGACCTTGCACACGCTAGGCAAGGGCTCTACCACCAAGCTAAACCCGCAGCACAGTCATGTTCTTTTAAAAATAAGTGTGCTGTAATCTAGAGTATAAGAAATTGGAATCTGTGCTTCTCTGTTTCTAATTTAGGTCAAATTCATTGATTTATAAATAGGTAATTTCATTTACAATTCTTTACAATTTAAAAATAAAATCTGTTACTAGAAAAGCATTGATAAGAGAGTTCTTTTTTAATTTTTCTCTTTTGTTTTTGATTAATGTGTATTGATCAATGGGCTTCAGTGTGAACTGCCCTTATTCACCTTTGCCTCCCCTTCCCAACCTCTAGGAATCACTATTCTACATTCAGGTCAACTGTTATTTCAACTTCCCCATATAAAAGAAAACATGTAGTGCTTATCTTTCTATGTCTAACTTATTTAACATAATATCCTATATTTCCATCCATTTCCTGAAAATTACAGGATTTTCTTCTTTTCGTGGTTGAATACTATTCCATTGTGTATGTAGACCACATTTTCCTTATCCACTCATCCACTGATGGGCTTCTAGTTGGTTCCATATCTTAGCAATTGTGAATAGTGCTGTAATAAACATAGGCACACAGGTATCTCTTTGATATGCTGATTTCATTTCCTTTGAATATATACCCAGAAGTGGGCTAGCTGGATCAAATAGTAGATCTGTTTTCAGTTTTCTGAAGTTTTATACTACTCTCTGTAATGACTGTAGTCATTTACGTTCCCACCAACAGTGAATAAGAGGTCCTTTTTCTCCCCATTCTCCCCAGAATTTGTAATTTTTTAAATTTCTTATACCATTTATTATAACAGGCATGAGATGGTATCTCACTGTAGTTTTGATTAGCCTGTCTCTGATGGCTAATAATAGTGAACATTTTTCATATATTTATTGACCATTTGTATTACTTCTTGTGAGAAGTTTTTATTCAGATCATTTTCCTTTAGATTATTTGTGGTTGTTGTGGTAGTTGTTTTTAATTTTTTACTTCCTATATATTCTGCATAATAACCCTTTGTCAGATAAATAGTTGGCTTTTTCTTTTTTTCAATTTCAAAAATTCTGTACATTTTTCTCTTCACTCTGTTGATTGTCTCCTTTGCTGTGCAGAAGCTTTTTAGATTGATATAATCCCATTGCTCTATTTTTACTTTTGTTTCCTGTGTTTGGGGTTCATATACAAAAGATCATTTTCTATATCAATGTCTTAAAGTGTTTTCCCTGTTTTATACAAGTAATTTCTGGTATGAAATTCTAGTAATTCACATGCAGTTTAGGTCTTTGATTCATTTTGATTTCTTCTGCCTGTGGATATCCAGTTTCCCAGAACCATTTCTTTAAAAGACTGTCCTTTCTCCAATGTATGTGCTGGCACCTTTGTTGAGATTGGTTGGCTGTAAATATGTGGGTTTGTTTCTGGGACCTCTGTTCTGTTTCAGTGGTCTGAATGTCTGTACCTTACCATTTGGGTTATTATGGCTCTGTACTATGTCTTAAAATGACATATTTTGATGCTTCCAACTCTGCTCTTTTAGTTCAAGAATTGTGTGGGCTATTTGTAGTATTGTGTACTTCCATGTGAATTCTCAGCTTATATTATCTAGTTCTGTGGAAAATGTCATTAGTATTTTGATCAGACTCAATGTAATCCCCATAAAAATACCAAAGAAAACTCTTAAGAGAGAAAGTGATTAATCCTTGCAGTCTAAAAGATTCACCAACAAAAAAATCATTCCCACCAATCTGTTATTTTTTAATGAAGCTAATGAATGGTATGTCAGAAAAATGTGACAGCATTCAGAAGACATTTTATTCATTCAACCATATTTGTTGAGCCTTCTCCATGTACCAGAAGCTGTGAATGTGGCAGCGGACAAGATCCCTGTCTTTATTTAGCCCACAAGTGCTCTAGTTTTTGTACCATAGAGCAGAGAACTGAGAGCAGTATGATACCACATTGAGTTCAGTGTGCAGTGGCTGCTTAAACAGCCAATAACTAGTCTTGGCTTTTCCATCACTGGTGTGAATGGAGACCTAGCAAGTCTTTTGCATTTCTGGTAGAAGTGGTATTGGAGTTTAGAAAGCAATTGGCATTGCACTCAAGCAACCTTAAAGACTACTTATCTTTGACCTAGTATTTGACCTCTAAAAATTAGACAAGAAATTAACCCTGAGAAAATAACACAAAACTTATAATGGAAAAATGCACAAAATAAAGATCATGGTTACTGTGTTTTGATAATGGTCAAATATTAAAAAAAAAAAAAAAAGAATAGCCTGAATATTGAAACACTGGAATAATGGCATGGTATATTGTGACATAACCACATTTTAGACTATTAAGCAACTAAATTTCATTTTGAAGATTGTTGCAATCCAAAGAAAACATGTGAGATGTGTCATTTTTAAAAAACAGAATACAAAATTTTTGTCTATTTTATGATTACGAAGCTGTGGTTTCTTTCTGCATATGAACTAAGATAGACAACCTAATAAAAACATTAAAAAAGTTGTTAGAAAAGCTGGGTCAATTTTTAATTTTTTCTAAAGTTTTACTCCCAACCTTGTTAAAATAAAAATCTTTTTAAATGCAATATGGCTTATTATTGTTGAAGTGGGCACACCAGAATTCAAATAAAAAAAATAATAATAATTAAAAAGACACAAAAGATTAAATTCTTATTAGAGTTCAAACTGTCAGTTATACAGAAAGAGAAATGGCTTCTTGCCATTGAAATGAAAGACTTAGAAGTTTATATTGTGCAGGTTTGAGATCAGCAAACAGTGCAATGTGGCCATTAACATGAGAATAATCCAGAGTATGCAAATAAAGCAACAGGAAGAAATCTGCTCCTGCACTCACTGACAATGAGATCATACCTCAGGAATGTGCTAGTTTTCTGGGTCTCCCCTTGAGTGGGACTCTGATAAAGCACATTAGGGCCAGAGGGAACAGATCAAGATGAAGAAAGATTTGCCACCTCTCTATTTCAACAACCAAAGGATTGTTGAGGCAGGAGGGGGTACTAACATCACATTTTTGTGATTCTCATCTTGCAGATGGGAGTTTTACTAACAGGTACGTTTTCATCCAGTTAAAAAAGATTTTCTCTCCCTATTAAGTCTCTTGTGGTCCATTTCCACTTCAACTGAAGTACCTACTGTCCCTAACTGAACCTGTCCTCTCTGCCCATCATCAACATGCACTCAGGTGTGCAGGGCTGTACCAGTCTTCCATGCTCTTCTGGGATCCACAGAGATTGCTTCTTCAACACTCACTCCCCAAACCAGCCTGAAGACCTCAGCCCCTCCTCCTCTGTGCTCCATGGCGCCTGGTCCGAGCCTCTACTGGGAAATATTACTTACAATGGAAGGGTTTGGTTACTTACGCACCTTCACCCTGAGTTTCCTGAGGCAGGAGCCTGACATTTCATTGGTTCATCCCAACAACTTGGCACATCATCTCACACAGAACAGATGCTCTGCTCCTATTTGGCCATGAATTCATTTCTGTTTACAAAATCCATTTTAACCATTTCCCCAGTACACAGATGTCTCTGATTGCAGAATACCTGGGGCAAGTATTGGAAAAACACTGCCTTTGAATAGATACAACATGGCCTCTTCCTCCTTCCTAGTCCTGAGCACTGACCCTTCAAGGGCACAGCCCCCAAAACCACTACAAATGTGTGGAAATCCCATCCTCTGAAAACGCAAAACATAGGCAAAGTATTTTAACTCACACTGTGAACTCTGCCATTGTTGGGTTGTTGGTTTTAAAAAAAAAAAGCATTCCATCTGCCATAAATCTACATTCCCCCCAAATGAAATATAATACCCCGCTTTCCTCTAGCAGTCAGATAATCATCTCCTTGTTTTACGGGAAATGATTTAGAAGAGAAAAGAATTGGTCTGACAGTCTCATAAGTTTCAGAAAGTGCTTACCCTGACAGTCCCTTTCTTGCTTGCCCTATTTCTTCTCATGCTATATCTGTCCTGGCATGCACACCCCCTACACACACGTACACATTCTTGCACACATGCACATAAGCGCTTGCACATGCTCACACACGCATTGAAATCAGAATCTCTGCCATTTTAAGACAAGACTGGAATTAGGCTGTTACTAGTCTATCTTAGACCTAAGCATATTATTCTACTTCTAAATTGTTTTCTGGCTGTTCTTTGTCTGCTGACTATTTTCCCAGCTCTCCATTGATGACTGAAGTCCTGGAAAATATAAAAGGACCCTCAAGATCACACAGCCCTTCAACCCTGACAGTAGAAAACGCTCTTCTGGTACAGTTAGTATGGCCAAGAGATAAGGGAGACCCACTATCTCACTCTATTTTGACCCTGCCACAGTATGTCTCCCCCTGAGGCCACAGACAGAGTTGTCCACCTGCCTCCTGTCCAGCCAAGACACATCCTTGTAACAGGAGGCAGTTATTTCCTAAATGCTTCCACGAAACCCTCCTTCGGCTGTTGTTCGGTGTTCACCTTGAGACAGCAGGAGATGACACCGTGTAGGTGAAGAGAACATGACAGAGGCCACCAGCGCTCATCACCTCCCTGAGATGGAAAAGCCCTCGGGGTACTCAAGAGAATGAGAAACTTTTTTTCTTCACCACTGATGTTTATTGATTTGTCCAGTTCATAGAGAGCATCCCTTAATGTTCTGCTTTCATGTTTCTGCTTTGTTGCATGCGTGCAGAAAAGAATATTGCAAATTGATCTGTCTTCCCAGCCTTTGTTGAGAATGGACTCCTATTACTTTAGTTTCTCAGGCCTGTCATCGCATGCTCACATTCCAGGGCATATATAATCAGCCTGGCTAAACACTGAGAGCTGAGCTGATTAATTTCTAACATTCTCGCCTGAGTCCATTGATGGCATGCCTGTTTGATGATCTCTGCAATAGATAGCCACTTCTGATTGTTTGACCTTTGCCCTTCACCCCAGAGCTGTCTATTCTAGTACCTGTTTAAGTTGACAGCACGTAACATTGCGTCCACATCACGTTTGAAGAAAACCGTAATGTCTTGGTGCTTTGAAAGCATTAAAAAAAAAAGGGTGGGGGGCCTTTTAAGGGAAACCCATTTCCAGTACCAATTGAACAGCATTTGAGAACCAATCATATAACCATTAACAAAAAGAAAAGACATTACCCATAACCTATGATATTATGCTTGTACTTTAGAATCTACCCATTCATTCTGATTTAGCTTATGCGCTAATTATGATCAATGGATTTCCACAAGAATGTAAAACTATATCATAGCTTTTAATTTCCCATTCTACCACTTCCCAGAATTCTGCTATTTTAATTACTTTATATGCCATTTACTTCTAATAGCTCAGAACAAAAGGGTCATCATCACCATCATCAATATATCTAAATACCTGTAATCTTAGGCATCTTGGATCCATTTCTAATGTAACCCTAATGTTAGGTTAGACGGGTTTTATTTTTAGTTTTTTATTATAGAGGTGGAGTCTCTAACAGTTTCAGAGATGTATTTCATTTATCCTAAAATACCTTTGGTTGTAAGATAGGTTTGGGTCTATTTATAGAGCTAAGTTCTCAAAAATGCACATAATTTACACCCTAGCTAACTAAGAACCAAGCATTTAAAGAGCTAATGCAGGTGCACTTGGCAGCCATTTTTTTTTTAAGGTCACACCAACTCACATCCACCCCACAGGAAAATGGAAGGTTATGAGCATACCAAGGTCACCCAAGAACAAATCACATATTCATCTACTTTAATGAATCACATATGTGTCCTGGCACTGAACAGCAGACTGAAGTGAGAAAAATCTTAAGTAGGGAGGTAAATACACTGAGCATTAAACATGCCTAATCGTGGGCTTGTAATTGTACTATGTCTCCCTTTGAAAATGGCACAGAAAAGAACACGTGCTGGGTTGGTGGAATCACAGAATGTAAGAATTCAGGGGACAGTTGAGACCACACAGCCCAAAACCTCATTTTTGAAGGAGAAATAGGGACACATGAAGAAGAGCTGAGATGGAACCACATCTGGTCCTCCTGGTGCTAGGGCAGTGACCTGTCATTGTACCAGGTCATACCCTTTCTCAGGTACAGACCCCCATCTCTCTCACCCCATCTCACTGTATCAGTCTTACCCCATCTTTCAATTAAAAATTAAATACTGAAAGTTTATAACCTTTTGTTCAATTGGATCTGGAGAGACAGCCAAATGGGCTTATGGTCCATGACTGAAATCTGGGCGCTACCAAAAAGCAAACACAATTTCCTTTAGTTTGTGATCAACCTGATTGGCTAATGATTTTTAGAAGAAAAATGACTGAGTCAGGAAAAAATGCTTAAACAGCTTAGTTGTTAGCTTTATTCTGCCATGATGTGAGATTCCATATGAGCTTAACTTAACGTTGGGGCAAACAAATCCATTTGCGTCATTTAGACTTCAGTTTATGTGCTACACATTTTAAAAGAAAAAAAATATCTTAGGATAAATATGCATGTAGACATCTATGTGTGAATTTAAAATAATATTTTTCTCTTATTCTTTTATGAAATATTTCAAACACTAGAAAACAATGTCACAGCTATCACATCCCCCACCCTGCTGTCTGAACAAACATTTACACTTAGCTATATTTGTTTCAGCTCTTTCTCATTTTATTTTATTTTTTAAAATTTTATTTGAGTTGTAGATGGACACAATACCCTTATTTTATTTTTATGTGGTGCTGAGGATCGAACCCAGTGTCTTCCACATGGGAGGCGAGCACTCTACCACTTGAGCTATAACCCCAGCCCTCTCGTTTTATTTAAAAAATAATAATAAAAGTGCACTTCAAACTGCCTGTGTACCCATATCCAAACACATTCCTTTCTTGCCCTTTTCAGAGAAAACCAATGTCTTGAATTGGGTGTTTATCATTCCCATAAACTGTCCTTACTTTTATTATTTACGTACCTATAAATAACATACAATACTATTTTATGTTTTAAATTTTTATATAAATGGTATCTAAACTACATCATTATTGAACTTTCCTTTTCAAGTCCATCTTTAAGTTTTGAAATTTAACCATTAGATAAATGCAGCACTACCTGTTAATGAAGAATTCTGTATTATATTTTATCATATGAATATACAGTAATTTAATTGTTCCCCTCTTGGTGGATATTTAGGTCATTTCCAGTTCTTCATTGTTCCGTACAAGATTTCAAAAAATATTTCCAGGCACATGTTCTTATGCACATTTAAAAAGAAATTCTCTGTGGTACATTCGTAGTAATGGTAGCTCTGAGTTATAAGGTATGTATATTTTTAGATTTTTCTAGATATTGATCACCAAATTACTCTCTGAATTAGTTTTAATTTTTAATTTTACACTCACACTGGCAGTATATAAGAAGTCACATGATTCCATACCCTTGCAATATCAGACTTCAATATTTTTGTCACCTGATGGATGGAAACTTACCACTTACTATTGTTTCAGTTTGCATTTTTGTAATTACTTTGAACATTTAACATTGAGCATCTTTTTACATTTATTAACCATACAGAGTTCCTCTATTATTAATTCACATCCATGGCTCTTTTTCTACTGGACTATGGTTAGTCTTATTGATTTAGAGCAATTTTTATATAATCTGGATAATATTAGTAATATTTTGGTTGTTCTGACTAAATGCAAGACATTATTCTTAGGGCTTCACACATATTAACTGATCTAATCCTCACAACAAGACCACAACACTGTCAAGATCATTATCCCTTTTGCAAAATGAAAAAATTGAGGTTATGAGAGGTTAAATAACTTGCCTCAGGCCACATACAGATAATAAGTGATGGCGTTAAGATTCAGACCCAGGAATCCAGATCTTCTGCCTTTCTTTGTTTCAAAGGATGCAATTCCTCATCAGCTTTGGGTGCTGCAAATATCTTCTTCCAGTCTACAGCTTGTCTTTTCAATATATTTCTTGTGTATTACATTGTTTAGAAGTATATGCATACATATGTTTGTACATGTACATGTTAGATGGCTATGTATGATATGCTATCTATGTGTCAAATTATCAAGTACCTATACATGATTTGTGCTTTTTGTTTCTAGTGCAAGCAACATTCCAAACCTCAAAGCCAAAAAGATATTGTAAAATATTTTCTTTAAAATTTTTGGAAATTTATTTTTCATATTTTTTGCATTTATAATAAAGTCAAGGTTTAAATTTACTTTTTATAATATAAAAAAAAACTTGCCTTCACTTCATTACCTAAATATCTTTCCCTTGTGTTCTGAAATACGATGCCTGTCAAATATCAAGTTTCTATATATGCATGGATCTATTCTGAGTTCTCCTTTCTCTTCTATTGACCTATTTGTTCCTATTCCAATACCACATTGTCTTAATTACCATAGCTTATAATAAATCTTAATATCTAATAGGCCATGTCTCCCTACTTTTTTCTTTTTAAATTATCTTTGCCAGTTGTAGGGTTTCATTCTTTCTTATAAATTTTAGGACCAGATTGTCAGGTTCCATAAAAAATCCTGATGGAATTTTTATTGTAATAGCACTGAATTTATAGATTAATTTGGAATAAATTAAAGTCTTTATGATATTAAACCTCTCCACACAGGAACATGGTATAATTCTACATTTATTCAGTTCTTCTATGTCCTTAAATAATCTTTGGTTAAATTCTACATAAAAGTCATTTTTTATTATATTTATTCCTCACTGATGCTGTTCCTTTTGTAAGTGGGAGATTTTTCTTATATTATCTGCTTATTCGCTAATTATACTATTTCATAATTTCTGAAGTAGATGGCCTCTTCTGAAAGTCTGACATTTGCCCTTCACTTCAGAACTGTCTCCTACAATGCCTTCTTAGGTTTATAGTACTTGTATTTTCTCTACATTTCCCTTAAAAGAAATTATAATATCTTAGCTCTATGAAAACTCTAGAAAGGAGAATTTAGGAAGCCTTTTGATTTCTGTATTGACCTACAATTCAACAACTTTTCTTAACTCTTTTTATTTCTAAAAATTGTCTACATACTCTCTTGCATTTTTGATGCAGATAGTTATATTTCTTAGAAATAAGACATTTAGGTCTTCCTTTTAAGTTAGCATATCTTTTTTTCTTTTTCTTATTTTATTGCATTGGCTATGATTCCAGAGCATGACAATAGAAGCCAGGAGTAAACATCATTGCTTTGTTTGTGACTTCAGTGGAGATGTATCTAAAGTTTCACCAACTAGATAGGTTTACTGTGAGGTTTTAAAGATAATCATAACAAGTTTAGAAAAGATTTCCTCTTTTCCTTATTTCTTATTTCTTAGAATCCTTATAATAAAGAAATATTTCCTTAACTGAATAATTTTTATGTATCTGCGGAGCACATTAAGTGACTTCTTCCTACTATCTGATAATAGAATATGTTGTTAATAGATTTTCTGATGAGTAATTTATTTTTCATACTAAGGATAATCTTTACTGAGTCACCACCATGCATCACTTTTTAAAGATTCTTTTAATTTGGAAAAATACTTCCATATTCCTACAAAAAAAAATTTGTCTGCAATTCCACAGCTCACTCTTGTTATATTCATGTTCATTTTTACTAACATTAAGTTCCAAATGCATTCAATAATATTCATCTTTTATTGTTCTCTGAAAATATTTGTATAAAGATCACACAGGCCTTAAACATAGGCTAAAAATCCCTTTCTGAAATCACCTGGGCCTTGGAGCTATTAAGAAGAAATATTTGTGATCGCTATTGGTCTATTTGGATGTTAGATTTTTTTTCTAAATAAACTTCTATAAAATTATCTGTTTTTCTAAGTCTATAATTCACTATCATAAGGTTATTATAGGCTTATCATTTTAAATCTTTATCTGTAGTAATAATTCTTTTTACCTTTTTATTTTTCTTTTTTATCTTTCTTGAAAGAGGTTCATAAATACATTGAATATGAGTCCTCTCTCAAATAAGTAATTTGATTTTATTGATGATTTTCTTTATTTTCTGTTTCATCAATTTACATTCTTGTCTTTATTATATCACTCACCCTACTTTCTTTAAGTGTACTCTGTTGTTATTATACAGCTTCTAAAGTTGATCACATATTCTAAAGTTGATCATGTATCTTCCCTCTGTACTTCTTGATAGCTAGTAAATGTTTTTAAAGTTATAAATTTACCTTTAAATGCAAATAGTTCCATGACCAACAAATGCCACATACAGTATTTCCTTTGTCATAACTGCCACTGTAATTACCTCTTTGAAACATGCATTATTAAGAGTGAATTTTATTTTTGCTGTTTTTACTATATTTGTATGATTTTTAATTTAATTTTATTAAGATTCAAGGACATGTTATCTATGATATCAATTCCTTCAAATTTGCTGAGAGTTCCTTAGAAATCTAGAACATAGTCAATTTTGTAAATGTGTCACATGTACTTGAAAAAATATGTATATATATTCTGTACTTTGGGGTATAAATTTTTCTTCCAGATTTTCTATATTCGTGTTAATATTGTGTATAATAGATAAATGTGTGATAAAATAAACAGAAACCTCACACATTAATTCCAGATTTATCCAATTTATTTTATAATTCTGTGAAGTTTTGATTCATAGATTTCAAGACTATATTGTTAAGTAATATGAATTCATGACTGTTTTGACTTTGGTGCATTGTTCCTTTTACTATTGTGTAGTATCCATAACTATACTAGTTAGTGCTTTCTTCTTAAATTCTATTTTGGCTGGTATTAATATCATTATACAAGATTTATTTTTATTAGTATTTTCCTAGTATGTACTTTTTCCCATCTCTCTATTTTTGGCATTTCTATATAAATTTATTTTAGGTTTCTAAGATCTAGATATTGATTTTTGTTTCATTTGATTTTCATTCCAAGCTCATCTCTAAAAGTTTATAACAGATGTCTATCCCACAGATCTTAGCTTGCTGAACTACCCCCTTGGAATATCCTCATATTTAATGATTATCTAACATTCTACTTGGTCCTGTTTTAAACACATACACCAAATAACCAAAGTAATCTTAAGCAAAAGAACAAAGCAAGATATATCACACAAACTATCTGATTTCAAAATATATTACAAAGTTGAAGTAATCAAAACAGCATGATAGAGGCATGAAACGATACACATCAACCAATGGTGTAGAATAGAGAGCCCAGAAATGAACCCAAGTATCTACAGTCAATCGATTTTGACAAAAGTCACAAAGCACACATTGGGGAAAGGGCAGTCTCTTTAATAAATGGTGTCAGGAAAACTAGACATTCATAGGCAGAAGAATGAAATTGGACCTTATTTCACCCCTATGCAAGAATCAATTCAAAATAGGTTAAAGACTTAAATGTAAGACCTATGACTCAAATAATACTGTAAAACTTCTAGAAAAAAAAATAGGGAAATCTTCTACAATGTTGATCTGAGCAATAATTTCTTGGATATGATCTTAAAAGCCCAAGAAACAAAAGCAAAAATAGACCAATTGGATTATACCAAACTAAAAATTTTCCACACAGCAAAGGAAATAATTAACAGAGTGGAGAGATAACCTACAGAGTGGAGAATATATTTACAAATCATATAGGCTAATACCCAAAGCACATAAGGAACTCAAACTACTCAATGAAAAAAAATAAACTTATTTTAAAAGTGGGTTAAAAAAAACTGGACATTTCAAAAAAGAACTCATACAAGTGGCCAATAATTATATGAAAAAAAATGTTCAACATCATTGGTCTTCAAGGAAATGCAAATTAAGCCACATGAAGTATCATTCCACACCTGTTAGAATGGCTATTATAAAAGATGAAAGTGCTGGTGAGGGTGTGGAGAAAGGGGAATCTTTGTACGCTGTTGATGTAAATTAACACGCCATTTTGGAAAATACTATAGAGGTGCCTCAAAAAACTAAAAATAGAATTTATAATATATGATTCAGCAATCCCACTAATGGATATACAGCCTAAGGAACTGAAGTTGTTATATTAAAAAGATTTCTACACTCTCATGTTCGTGGAAGCATTATTTACAATAGCCAAGATATGGAAACACTGTAAGAGCCCATCAATGAATGAATGTATTTTTTAATGTAGCATATACACAAAATGGAATACCATTCAGCATTTTAAAAAGAAAATTTTATCTTTTACAATGAAAAGGATGAATCTAAAGAACATTACACTTAGTGAAATAAGCCAAGCAGAGAACGAAAAATATCACATGATCTCACTTAAAATTGGAATCGAAACAAGACAAATTCATAGAAGAGTAGAAGAGTGGTCATCAGAGGTCGAGGTGGAGAAGGTGAATGGGTGAGGAAGATGTTGGCCAAAGGGTACAAAGTTTCAGTGAGACAAGAGGAATAATTTTAGTGATCTATCGCACAGCATGTGACAATAGTTAATAACAACATCTTGTGTATTTTAAAATTGCTTAAGTAATAGATTTTATATGTTCTCAACACAGAGACATGTTTAGGTATGTGAGGTTGTAGATATGTTGATTAGCCAGACTTGACATACATTCCCTAATGTATACATGCACTGAAACATCACATTGTACCCCATAAACACATGCAATTACGATTTGTCAATTAAAAATTAAATTATTAAAAAACAAACTAAGGAGTTTTTATCTTCTTGCTGTTGGTGTGATTGACTATCTTCTTTACTGTCTTGTGATTGAAACTTGCTTTTAATAAGGCTTAAGTGAGAGAATTATAGTTATTGCTTTGTCCTTCCTCATTCCCCTCTTCTGATGTCATCCATTTCTGTGTTTTCCTACAGCTGGTCTCCTACAGCCACAGTCCACAACATAGTTTGATAAAAGTAGTTTGAGGTCCCTTCTTGATTATTTAGGTATACCACAGAACCAACAGGAGCCATATACCAGCTTGACTGAGTTCAGAATCCCAAAGTTCTTAGTCCCCTGTCTTCCCTAGCTATGAAGACAGATCTTTTCAAGCTATAATCCCAGAAGCCTAAGGTGGTATTTTTCTTCCTAACCTTCTTTCACAAGTGGGTTCTAGAGTATAGGGAACCCCCATCCTTACCTTTGGCTTCAAGCCCTAAGCCCAGATTCAATCCCCCATCCTTCCACTGAGCATTTTTAGTTTTGGATAGAGCAAAGCCTACAGCCACCACTATTTGCCTCTCAACCTGGAGCCCAGCAATCCTGGGACAGCATTTAGCTCAACTCTCCACCTTAGGTAGCTATGCCGTTGTTGGTTTTGCTTATGAAATTAGCTGTGTCATTTTGGTTTTGTCTTTTACATAATTGTTACATGTGTACATATCATTGTCGAGGACAGGTCAAAGCATGGGCTCACCATGCATGGATTCAGCTTCATGCTTACAACCCATTACAAAGCATGCAATACGAGGTTCACTATTGTATCCCTCATAGGAGAGGCTCAATGAAAATGTGTTAAGCAAACAGGTACATATAAATCACTTTCCTAGAAAGAGGAGCAGGCCAGCAGACACCATGCTTCGGTTTTCTTAGTACACCACAAGCTCTTGAGGACAGAACCAATATCCAATTGATCATATTGCCTAGTTTATTATTTTGATTGTGGTAAATGGGCCATAAATATGTCCAAGAGCCAACACATCCCTCCTGTGGATTTTCACTAGGTTTGTAAAAACAATGCCCAGGATACACACAGTGCTACTCCAATGGGTTAAAATCACCATCTCCTGAGTGATTTCATAACGGGTTGGTTCTTCCTCACAAACTATCCTTTTTAAAAATGAATTGCTCCTATTTAAAAACTTTTCATTCAAGCATAGAGATTATCAGACAAAAGTGGAAGATGTCCACCAGAATAATGTAAAAGTTAGTTTATGCCTAAATTTAATTAATCAAGAAATCAAATGAAAAACCTTTTCCTGCTATCTGATGACAGTATCAGGGACCAATTGTAAGGGAATGCTAAGTGATCACATTTCCTCTAGCTGAAATAACATTTTTCATACCACAATCCAAAGGACAAGAGGACAAAGAAATAGTCCTTGTTGATTAATTACTTTTGGAACCAGGCCCAGCATGAGGAAAGTGTGGTCTAGTGATAAAGTGACAGGTTCACTCTTTGTCCCCTCTGTCCTCCCAAGAAACGATTCTCTGGATTTTTAAGAGACAAATGCATTAGGTGCTCTAAACCATGATACCCATAAAGAAGAGACATTTCCATATATTTTCAAAATGAATTCATACCCTCCCAATCAACAGCTCCTTCAATCCTGTATATATGGGGCACCTATTGTATACCAGACGCTCCGGTGGTTATGGAAGAATCAGAAAAAAATGCATTGAGGGGAACAAGTTAGATTCAGACAAGCCCTGCTGCATGTAGGTGACACCTTCATAGGAGCTGCAGGTACAAACAAGAGGACAGGTCTGCAAGGGTGGCATGGGTGTGGAGGGCTTTGCCTGGAAGCCAGAAAAAAAAATCAAAGGGCCCTGAAGGATGGTAGGAATTGTGGGGAGACACTCAACACTTCTGGGCTTTGGCTGTCTTGTCTGTTAAGTGAGGGTTGTTGGTTAGGTAATTTTCATAAAATCCTTTCCAGTTGAAACATCCACAAGTTCTCGTCCTCAGAACCACCGACACCTGTGGGCTGGGCATTTGTAACCTAGTAAACAACCTCCCTTGTCTACAAAGAAACTCTTCAGGAACACAGTGAGAAAACTTCACAGACATTTGCCTCCAGGCAAAGAGAAACTTCTCCCCTCCTTCAAAAGATCTTCTTCCTAAAATTGAGGCTGTCAACACCCAAAGCCCCCTGCTCAAGGACCGGAAAAGGGATCCCAGGGGCCGATGAAGGAAAATAAATAGCACAGAGCAACGCAGGGGCACTTTTAAACGTACAGGTTGATCGCTCGCTTCAAATTTCTGTCCCTGATACGCCTCCATGGAAAGTGCCAACTGAAGAAAATGACATTCAAGATTGACAACTGATTAATATACAAGCTTGATTATATGCAAATCATCACTTTCTGTTGACTTAATTGTGACCTGATGTAACATGTATAATTAACACATGTATTTAAAATAAATGTATATTTAATTGATATGCACATTTAAAAATGAATATTTACATTTATATGTTGTCTTGTATTTTTTTTTTCATCAGGGGTGAATTTATTTCCCACAGAAGTAGAGGGTTAGGGGGCTCCATCTTGAACTAACACAAGAAACAGAAACAAAGGAATGAGGACTTGCTTTCTCTGCCTGTCACAGAGAAAGCAATGAGCTAGCAGTCAGAAAGCCTCATTGGAGACCTGTCCTGCCCATGCCGGGTGACTTTCATGTCTGGGCCTCGGTTTCTAGGGCTGTGAAAGGAAAGGGTGGGCAGACAATTGCTAAGTCACCTTCTCGTCCTTCGGTTCCATTGTCAGCTCACAGAATATCTCTGATCTTTAACCTCTTCAGTCAAAATGAGTGGACTCCAGCCACAGATATCCAGAGTCTCTCTGATGGCAATTAACACACTTTAAAATTGCACTTGGAAGGTCAAAGAGCATTCTGGAGCCTGAGGCACCCCATCCAAGCACATAACACTCAGAGGACCTGAGAACAGTCTCCATAAACAGGCAACTATGGAACAAGAAGGGCACACATAGATAACCAGCAGAGGGGGGGTACTCAGGAAGGCATCCAGGAGTGGACTTTTGGTTTGGGGGTGTTTTGCGGGGAATGGGGAGAGTTACTGGGAATTGAATCCAGGGGCACTTTAGTACTGAGCTACATCCCCAACCTATGTTATTTCTTTTTATATATATTTTTTTTTTATTTTGAGAAAGGGTCTCGCTAAGTTGCCCAGGCTGGCCTTGAACTTGCGATTTCCCTGCTTCAGCTTTCCTAGTGTCTGGAATTGCAGGTCCATGCCACCACACCTGGCCAGGAATGGTCCATTTTGAAGGGAGGAGAGAAAGAAGAAGGTGTAGGGCATTATTCTAGAGATACTAGCTTCATGGAGGGGGTCCTTGATGGGTCGCTCTACGAGGAACAGCATGAAAAAGAAAACATAATGGGGAAATGTACAACCCCCATGCCCTTTGACAGGCAAAACAACACAGAAAAAAATTAACCCCACTTTCATCATTACTATACGTTTTTCTCAATCTTTGACAAGTAAAGTAAAGGTAAAATGATTTATGGTAAAATATTGTGAGGTCAACTGGTGAGGAGGATAACACTCCCAATGATTCTGAACATTTCTTGGAAGCATGGTAAGACTAAAAGAACCAAAGAGCCTGGGCAGGCCACCCTGTCCCAGCTAGATAGTGAACAACCTTGAACAAACTGCCTTTTCATTCCTGCACCATCATTTCTCCTTTGACTTACTTGTCTTTTTGGAAAATACAGTTTCACCTTCTCCAAGCACATGTTCAAAAGATGTCCCTGATTCAATGCCGAGACTGTAAACATGAATAAGACATGGTACCCAAGGAAATTATAATCCAGTGAGGAGACGACTCCTCATGATGCAAAGAGAAAACTGCTTTGTTAGCAATGCAGATGGTGTCGGGGCAGCGAGGGAGACAGAAGTCCACTTACCTGGGGAGGCACTGTTTGGAACTCTGGGTCTTAAAAAAATGAGCCCCTTTCCATGGAAAGTATCATTATGGTGTGCGGCATCATTATTTTAGCAGTCTTCTCTAGACCTCCCTTTCCTGCCAATGTTCCTGGCACGCTGGACTTCTCTCTGCTCTGGGTGCAACAAGGGAATGAACTATACTGGGGCCTCTAAACCAGACCCTCTCCAAACTCCGCTGTTGTTGGGGGGGATTTTATATTTGGCCCATTCCTTTTCTTGCTGCTGAAAGGCATCAGACTCATTGATTAAGCAGAGAGGACACTTTTCATGAAAATTGCCCATGCACAATGAAAGTTCCATTTTAGCCACTAAGCCAGGCTACCCTTGGGCCAGTGTCCACATTCCGTGGAAACTGGCTTACAAATCAAAAGAACCTTGCTAACAAATTTTGTGGATCAGTTGAAATCTACATAGTACTAATCAACATGCCTACCAGGCAAGAGCTGCACACAAGCTACTGGTTCTCCCGTGTATCCTCTCTCTCTCTCTCTCTCTCTCTCTCTCTCTCTCTCTCTCTCTCTCAAACACACACACACACACACACACACACACACACACACACACACAACATTTTACTGTATGTTTCAACACATGCATATCATCTGGGTAATGGTGCCTTTTGCAAGCAGATGGGAGAGAAAGAGACTTTTAAAAGATGGACTCCTATTGTTCCACCAAACATCTTAAAACTGATCGAAGCCTCAGAGGACAGGAAAACAAAGCCAGCTCTCTGAGGCTTTCCGTCTACCCCTTCAGAAAGTCGTTGGCGTCCCGGCAATACTTAGAAAAGTATTAAAATTTGAGCAACACTGGTTTACTTGTTTATATGCATCCCCATAGAATTTCCCACCACGTCCACAGAAGCTTCAAAGGCTCCACAGTGAGACCCGTCAGGATGTGGAGAGAGACAGAGACAGTGCTCTAGTGTTTGGAGACCCAGCCTGGGCGCGCGGGCTCTCAGGCATCTGGTTATCCCAGCCTGACACCGCGCCTGCGATTTCAGACTGTTTAATTAATTCTGATAATACCACATCGCAGGTGCTGCAGGAAGTATGTTAATTTAAGATCACATCTTACCAATTCCCACAGGTTTCATTCCAACCTAATAAATGAAATAATCTCCACTGTGAACGCCTTGCTTACCTAATTAGGCAGAGGGCGACGAAGCAGTCACACTCAGGGTACATCAGCGCCATTGGCCACCTTCAAAAGCATAACCGTGACCTGCCCACGGGCTCCTTCCCCAGGCTTCTAGCACACACAGATCAAAGCCAAACAAATAAGGCACCACATTACCCTTTGCATACCCACAATGCTTTTTCTTCTTCTCACCCGATTTCTTGTCTTTTTAAATGCATCTATAGTGCTGGATACCATGAAATCTCACCCTGCTTAAACTAAACTTTAGATCCAATTTCTATTAAATCACTTACTAATTACCGTAGATTTGGGGAATTTTCAACCAAATGGATTATTTCTAGCCTCTAGAGATTTTTTACGATAATAAGGCAGTAAAAGAAACTAATTCTTTTTTTTTCACCCCCATGGAAATGGGGACAGGACCAGGGATGCTCTGTCACTCAGCTACATCCCCAGCCCTTTTTATTTTTTATTTTGAAACAGGACCTCACTGAGTTGTCCAGGCTGGCCTCGAACTTGTGATTCTCCTGCTTCAGCCTCCCAAATTGCTGGGATTACAGGTATGTGCCACCACCCCTGGCCTAAAGGGAACTAATGCTATCTGAACCAGTGTGATTGTAGCAAGATAAGCGCCATTACACTTCCCCTGTCTCCCACCTGCTCACCCACCTTCAGAAAATAGCTTCATGTTGCCAGGTGGGTACAGAGCTGCTTGGAATGCTTTCCCCACAATCCCCATCGCAACCCTCCCCGTCACTTCCTTCATGATGATGCTCAAATGTTAGCCCATCAGCAAGGTCTTCCTCAAGCAAAGAGCAACCCCATCCCTACATCTGCACCCTACATCACCCCTGGCTGCTCATTAGACTCACCTGGACAGATTGAAAGTCACTATCAGAACCCTACTCCCTGAGATCCTAGCTCAGCTGATTTGGAGTGGGCTCCATGCACCAGCATGTATCAAACACCCCCCCCCCCCAGACGGGGTGAGGATCTTCTGACGCCAAGAGTCAAACCAACTCAACCAGGAAGGACTAAGCATTCATTTAATGAAGATTAGATCTATTTTGAACACCTAATGATCAAATAGATTTATTATTTCCCCAGTCACCACTGGACTGAGAAAAAAAGTTATTTTCATTTCACTTTGTTTTCCAGGATCAGAGCCCCCTGCTGGGAAGAATTTATTTTAATTCCTGGTTCCTAGCCTGATTTCCCAATAACTAGGGAACAATAGTGACATCTAGACAATGGGTATTTTTCTTTGCCCAATGTCAAAACTTACTAGACTGAATGAATAAGATATAAAAACTTGGGGGCTAGGGTTATGGCACAGTGATAGAGTGCTCACCTAGCATGCATGGGGCTCTGGGTTCAATCCTCAGCACCACATAAAAATAAAAATATAGTGTCCATCTAAAACTAAAAAATATTTTAAAAAACAAAGGGATATAAAAATTTTGATCTTCAGGCCTTAGAGATCTTGTCAAGGAGATGAAATACAGAAAAGAAAATGTTGCCCTAAAGACTCTCTGGGTAGCTTCAGTTTTATGAAACACTACTTGCTTTGAATTTCTAAGTCCTTGCTCTCTCCCTATTGGCCCAACCTCTGATTCTCCCTGCTCACCCCCCAACACACCCAAAGTGAGGACTGACAGTCTGTGCTAGAGTCAGGGCTCCACATAATGGTTCTCCCACCAGGGAGAGATTGTCAGCAGCAGCCCCTTCTTAAGGGGTCTTGACCTTAAGAGCAAATGGGCCTCTGAGTGGCTCCCTTTCCACACTGTCTATAGGCACATCATCTAGGAGTGGTCCAGCCTCAAGTTTCTAGACTCAGTTGGCTTCTCCCGTTTTCCATTTTCTGAACTTGGCTTTGAACAAAAGTCAAACAAATCTCTAAACCTCCGAGGGGAAACCCAGAAAACACTGCCAGGTTTTTTTCTAACCCCTGCTTGAAGTAATCAAACCCCCAGTGTATGCTCCAACTCAGCCAATGCCGGTTCCGCCGCCAGGCCCAGCCTTGCTAAAAAATTCATAAACCACAGAACAGCTGGGCCACAGTCTGCTTTCAGAGCAAAGCGTCCACTATCAGGTTTTCATCTGGCACTACTGAGGAACTCAGCATTTATTCCCTGACAGAGACTTGAAAGAGGAAATCTTACTGGCTGTCTACTCAGAGTCACACGAGGACAGATTTGATGGGAATCCCATGCATATTCCAACGAGATAAAAGATATTATTCATTCCTAAAATGTCTTCAGAGACTCCATTAATGGAGAAATTCCAAGTGACAGATATAACCAAAAAAGTGCCCTAATATCTACCTACAACCACATTAGGATGGATCAGGGGAAGGGATGCTTAATAACAGGCCCTCCTTAGAATTATGTTTCTTTCTTTATCATCACAAAACTGGATGGGGAAGTAATGGAGGGGGGAAGAGGTCCCCTGGAAAACATATGGGACCAGTTAAACACACGTTTTCCCTACTGGGAGGGATTTCATTAGGAAGCCGCCATATTTAGACAATTTCTATGGAGACATGTCCTCCCAGGAATTTCCTCCATCGTGACAGGCTTAGTAAATGATACCTTGTTATTTTGCCGTCAGTGGTCTATGTGTGGATAATCTGTAGTTTAAATGGGCATTTTTTAAAAATCTCTAAATAAAATATAAAATAGGACTGGGGATGTGGCTCAGCTGAGTTCAATCCCCAGTAGCCAAAAAGAAAAAAATAAAGAGAACCTCTATCCTTTCTCCAAATATTATGTCCTAAGGAAAGAGATGGAGAAGCCAAATCTCTGAAATCTTGTGTCCGGTTCAAAGGGGAACAGAAGGCAAAATGCTCAGATTCAGGGAAAACTTTTTTTTTTCCTGATACGAGGGTGTGTGTGTGTGTGTGTGTGTGTGTGTGTGTTCAGATTGAAAGATAATTTTCTTGCATTCCAATCACAACTCTGTTAACTAACATAGCTACATGTCTCTATACATTGGTAGTACAGTAATAATTACTGCTCATGATGGTGATCTCAAAGTTCTACAAGATTCTTCACAGTTGTAACAACAGAAATATAATGTTCTGTGCTTTTGATTGTTTTCTCAGTGTTTGAAAACAAATTATCTAGCGATAATCCACAAAGTGACCCCAAGTTAATTGCCTTTAATTGGATCTTCCTGTACACTAGATAGTATGCCTAACTCGTCAAAGAGCAAATGAATAGATAGGAGGAAGGAAGAAAGGAAGACAGACAAACAAGTTGATTACAGCCTAGAAATACTGTACACCGCCTGCCTTAGACAAACTGACTCAGGAGAAAGCTAGCTAACTCAGGAATCAAAAGTTTAATTCCCCATTTTCATAATTCTTATAACCTACATAAATTCATTATTTATTTTCATAATTTGCAGAATAGCCCAACATCCATTAAAAGTGAAACACTCAGTTTTAAATTAGGACAAAACCACTCTGGGTGCCATAGACGATGCTGTGCATTTGTACTAGAACTTCATCCTGGTTCAAATGCTTCAAAATGCCTTCACAAATGCCACCTTGGATTCTTGGGACAACCCTGAGACAGATGTGGCAGGTAAATCCTTCCATTTTCAAATGAGGCAGAAGCAAAAAGAAATCAAATGCCTTGCTCCAGTCCC
Organism: Spermophilus citellus; assembly: GCF_964194105.1. Lineage (NCBI taxonomy): Eukaryota > Metazoa > Chordata > Mammalia > Rodentia > Sciuridae > Spermophilus > Spermophilus citellus. The sequence continues at coordinate 61,285,602 of NC_138193.1, forward strand.
ATGGCTAGTTTGAGATGGGATCCCAATTAGACCCAGGAATCTTTTCATCCCAGTGGACATCTCTCCCTCTGAACAAGTTCTTGTATTAATTAGAGAGCATGCCCTCTGGCCAGGAATAAAAACAGTGGCTGAGCACCCGCTGACCCCTAGGCACACAAAAAGCTAACCCTTTCTCCAGAATCAGTACAAAGCGCTACCTGGCTTGTGCCTCCCCAAGCCATTGTTCTCATTCATTTACTTCTCTCCTTTTGTCAGATTAGTCCATGAAGTGTCCCCAGTTCCTCTAGGCCAGTCACTTCTTCCTCCTTGGAACTCTTCAGTTTGCACCTCCCGTGGCACTTGTCACGTGGAATCTTGTCACATCTCTCACGTAGCTGACTCAAATGTCAATTTACACTCTGCATGGCCATTTGACTTCATGTGACTATTCCCACAAATGGACTAATTTCCACCAGGACAGGAAGGACATGCAGTGGGTATCTTCTCTGCCTACAGCACATGATTCCCATCTTAACCAACATCCCGGCCCCTTGTTCTGGCCACGGCACCACTGAGAATCACTCCTCTCCGCCCTCAGCCCCTAAGGCTTGAGAGTGACCAGGATCATCTTCCTGTGTCAGGGACGGATATGTGATCCCCCCAACCCATGAGACTCCGTTCTGAGATTTATGATGGTGTGGACAAGAAATGTCCACTTTGTGCTACAACAGCAAACAGAGAGGATGATTTAAGCCTAGAGGTGTCGGGAGCCCAATGTAGGGTCCAAGTCTAAACCTTGGATGCAAAAAACAGAACTATGGGAGGAGCAATTCCAGATCCTGATGAGAATATTTGAGCTTCTGGATCCAGCCATTTTAAGCCCTTAGACTTTTTTGGGAAATGAACCAGGTGTTTCCTTTTTTTTTACTTAAGTCAATTAGAATTGGGTTCAGTTAAAAGCCCATTCATTTCTTTTTAGGAAAATATGTGGAGGACAATCTAATTTAAAGAGACACTACAGGACTTACTTAGAACTGAGTATGCACGACAAGCTTGTTTTTTACATAGCAATAAAAATGGGGAAATTCTTAGGATGCTTGTATTCACGATTTACAGAAGGTTAAGAAAAGTTCCACTGTCCATACCAAAGTAAAATAATAACAACTATACCAAATTATGTCAATATGCTAGTCGTGAAAATCATTTTTATTACTATTACTGTTCTTCATCGATTCTCATATGCACATTATTCTCACATTTTTTACCATCCCTGAAATCAGAATGTATCATATAATCAGTGGGATCGTATAATCTCTGGACTGGCAGATGAATTCTTCTAGAGAGGAACTGCATTTGCTTCTGCCAATCAGCGTAACCTGAGACAACTGGAAATTAATTATTCTTGTGCTTGAGGATTACTGGACCCCAACAATCGTGTGATTTTTCTATCTCAGACCTGTGAGTGTCCATACAAGCTTGTGATTTAAACTCTCTGAAAGAAAAAAAAAAAAAAAGTGTGTCTTCTTGCCTCTGGTTGACCCAAGGTTGAGAGTTGCAGGTTTCCCTGCTGGTCCTTAGGGGATTTCCCTTCACACTTACACTGCATATGTAGCCCATTGGTATCTTGCTTTTATGTAGGGTCTCCTGTTAGAATTCCCATCTTGGAAATTAACAGTGCTTTTTATCCTACATGGCTATCTTGACTTTCATGAAATATGATACTGTGACTGACATCAAAACTGGCCTGGGACAGCCAAGGTGACTATGAAGTTGAAGAGGGAGAATCTTCTTGGACAAATTCCTCGATGCTGCCACTGAATGCCTCTCACAAGAAACCAAGAAGTCCTTCTAAACCTCTAGGACTGGGGTGGGCGGGGGTGGCTCAGTGCTAGAGCACTTGCCCAGCCTGTGGAAAACCCTGAGTTTAATCCCCAGCACCACAAAAAAAAAAAAAAAAAAAAAAAGAAAAGAAAGAAAAAAAAAGTTTAAATAAAACTCACTGAATCAAGAACAAGGCCAGAAATATAGTAGTCGCTCAAGAAAATGGTTCATTTCCAAATTAATGATTGATTAGAATCTGATGAACCAGAATCCAACTAAAAGAGCCAAAGGAAAAACGCTCCAAACAAGCTCTGGAGCCAACTGCCCTCTAAACCTGTGCCCAAGATGTGGTTGTTATCAAAGGGGGCTCTCTTTTTGGAAGAGTCCAATTAAATATCCCTCCACATTATGCCTCACCGTGGAAACACAGTCCCCCCAAGTCCAGAGCCACCGGATGTTGTAGTAAAAATGATTTTTTTTTTTTGCCCTTTCATTTGAACTTTATTGGGTAGTTTTCCAAATGCCCACTTTGCTAACAATGGTTCAAGGACCAAATGAGTATTTATTTGCATTCATTTGAGCTTCTAGAAATGCCACAAATTTACTCTCCAGTATTGTAGGAAATGATTCCAGAGAAAGCTGAACAAGATGCCACCTTTCACCCTCTAACTCTATTACTGCTGGGGTGAAACCTTTGTTAAGTCTGGATTTATAACCCTTCTCCATTCGCATAGGCTAGTGGTTCTGCGTTGTGCCTGCATTTGTTGCCAGAAAGAAAACATTTGCTCAGTGAATTCTCTTGGTCTTTATCTCCTTTCTCTTGAGGATTGTTAGAAAATAGAGCATTGACTCCCGGTCGCTTTCTTTCTTTTTGTCCCCTCTGAGCCTCTTGCCGTATAACAAGATTGTTAAAGACAAATTGCTAACCATCCCTCTTACACACACACCTCATTAAATTGGTTGCACAATTTTCTTTCATTCTTTCTCCAGGGTGGCTGTAGGAATATAGCCATTTATAATAACTGCCACTGTCGAGTGTAACGGCTAGACTCAGGTGAAGAGTGTGGATATGCTCTTTGTTTTGCAAAAGGCTTTTCTTCAGGTACAAGCAATTTAGTTCTCTTTCCTTAGATTAATGATTGGCATGTTAGGAGACCTTAGGTTACCTGGGGGGTTCACGTGTTTAATGAATTCTGCTGAAATGCTGGAAACTCCAAGAGAGATTTTTGAATGGACAAAATTATAGGTGATTCATCATCATCATTCTCATCTCCAGCATTATTGACAAGCTAACATGAATGGATAAGAGTAAGCCTCCCTCACCATGTCAGCTCACCCAACTAAAATCCCACATTTCCAAAAGAATAACAAAAATACAGAGAGAAAGCACATATTTTGAAAGAGCGCACCTGACCTCAATCTGAAAAGCCCAGAGGAAGACTTAATTCTACTACTCTAGTGTGTTATGGCCTTGGAACCTCAGTTTCACCATTATGAAATGGAAATTAAAATGCCCTCCAATCTACCTAACAGAGATCCTAAAACGATTCCAAATCATATTTTGTGTGAAAGTGCTTTGGAATGTATAAAGCAGCAGACACGTGGAAAATATTACTATCAGCATATTCATGGGCTGTCATGAAGCTTGGCAAAATGCCTTTTCTGTGCAACTTGAAGGGACTTACTCAGGAGTCAGATAGAAAGAGACAGGAAGAAAAGGAATTTTCAGGTGGCAATGTACTTTCTAGGATTCTTGGAGTCTCCAAGATCCAGTTCTGAACATCATAGATGATAATGTTTAGTGCCTTCTGTGTTCATCAGCTTTATGTTGCTAACCAACATGCCCATCAAGAGAAACTTAAAAAAGAAACAGTTTATTTTGGCTAATGATATCAGAGGTTCAAATTGGTTGGCCAATTCCATTGCTCCGGGCACAAAGTACAGCAGAACATCATGGCAGAAGGTCATGTTGGAATAAGGTTGTTCCATTGATGAAGGCCAGGAAGCAGAGACAGAAAGAGGAAGAGGCAACAGAGAAGATGCACCTTTCCATGACACACTCCCAGTGACCCACCTCCTCCAGCCATACTCTACCTACCTGCAGTTACCACCCAGGCAGTCCATTCAAACCAGGAATGGACTGATTAGATTACAGCTCTCACAGTCCAATCACTTTACCTCTAAACCTTCCTGCATTAACCCAGAAGCTTTGGGGGATACCTCATACCCAAACCATAACACCCATCTAGGAGTTCAGAGCCCATAAATACATCAGATCATCAACTGAGTGGCTTCTTATCAGGAAAGTGATGGAACCAGATAAAAGGAACTACAGCTAATGAAAGGGAATAATCACAGAACCCAAAGAAAATGTAGTGACCCTGGCCAGTGAACACAACAGTAAGATAACAAGAAGGAAAACAAAGCCTCTCAGTGGTCAGTCCAGTAACTGGGGCCCTTGGCTACTCCTAGCCTTGCCGGCTAGACAGCACTAACCCCTTTAAACATCCATCTCAGCTTCATCCTTGGCCTGAGCCAGTGCTTCTGTGTTTGATTGCAGTCTGGGAGCCCTGCCTGACCACTTGGTGAGGGTGGAGTTGATCTTGCTGCCCTGCTCTCCCAGGTACCCACATACCCAGTCAATAGCAGCAACTCCCCAAGACTCATCACTATTGTCCTCCAGGACTGTTACGGAGATATACAATGGACCTAATCCAAGGCCAAGTTCACCATACTCTTTGGACATCTCTCTTGAGATCACCCTAGAGCTTGTTAGTGCCCTTGGCAGAGCCGACCTTATCTCTAGTCTACTGCCCCTGTGCTCATCTACTCACCAGTATGATGGCCTTGTCTCATCACCATCTCACGTGGGACTTTGGGAACCCACACGCATTCTTCCAAGCCTTTGTGATTCTAAGGACAGCTGTATTATGGTGGAAAGCACCTCTCTGCCAGCCAGGGAACCCAGGTTCAATTCTCAAACTCCAGCATTTAAAAATTGGTGGGACCCGGGGCCAATGTCTCAACAAACTTCACATCCTACCCCTGAAAAAGTGGAATAATAGTATCTACCAATAGTGTTATCCTCAGAATTGAGTGAACATATTTTTTAAAAATGGCACAAACTATAAGATACTATAAAGCTGAAGAAGTGTGTTTTTTTCAGTTATCCAGAAGCAAAAGATGTAGAATTTATATTATTGGACTCTAGGCTCTCGGTAATGATTTGTTAAATGATTGTATGAATGAATGAAGCCTATATTTCAATTTTTTGCTTAAATGAAAGCTATGAATCAAATGAAAATATGCATTAGTTTTAGACATCTCCATATATACAGGATTCTAAAAGTGCTACAATTATTTTAGTAAACAACTTCTACTATGGCAACTGTCCTTCCTCTAAAGTCCCACTGTCAATACCTATTACCAACCCCTGACACATTTATCATCTAGTTTTATGGTAATAAAAGTTTTTGTAAGGGTCTCCCTGACTGTCCTGTTGGGATTGGAGGCTCATCCAGCAGAGGCAGCCAGGGTTATGGGTTGTAAGTCATAAATAAACATAAAAGGGTAAATAGGTGGAGGCGAGTTCTGATGGATATCCAAGTTAGTCAAGGAAGTGAACAGAAAAGAAATGTCAAGTCATGAGGCTGAACTCAGGCTGGGCAAGGAGAGAATCAGAAACATCAGAGCTGAGGAAGTTCTTAGAGTGGATGGTGACAGACAGAAGACAAGGTTGAATAGATATGGGGACCTGAGGCTCAACACAAGGAACCAGTTTCCCAGGTTATGGTGTGAGACCAAATCACACTAGCTTCAGTTTAATGCTTTTGAAGGACTTCACTCCATCTTTCTCCAAGCTAAAATTGTCTGCCTTTTGCAGGAGGTCAGCAAGCAGCTCTCAACATCACCAGTCTCTTCCATTCTACAATCCGTCCTGTGTTCAACTCACCTCCTAAGATCTGCTTTGCTTTTCTCCCTCTCTCCCTCTCCCTCTCCTTTTGCACCAAAGCTTCCCATGTCTTGCTCTGGCCTCCTCTATAAATTCCCTCTCCTTCCTTAGTGCTCAGGATACCCACACCTGTCCCTAAATGACCTTTTCCTCCATCCTGACAGTCCCATGTCTTCTCTTCCAGGCTTTCATTCCCCAATGCGTCTCACACCTTCCCATTTCCATGTTTTTTTAATACTATTCCTCCCATCTAGAAAACCATTTGTCTTCATTCTATCTCTCCAGATTTTAACTGTTCTTCAAGACAAACCTGAATTGAAGTGGTAAAATACAAGCAAGCAAACAAACAAAAAAACAGACGCCAGGCTGGATGCTATAGTGCACTCCTGTAATCCCAGTGGCTCCAGAGGCTGAGGCAGAAAGATCGCCAATTCAAGACCAACCTCAGCAATTTAGTGAGGCCCTAAGCAACTTAGAGAGACCCTGTCTCAAAATAATTTTTTTAAAGGGTGGGTGATGCAGCTTAGTGGTTAAGCACCTGGGTTGAGCCCCTGGGTTCAAACCCTGGTACCAAAAAAAAAAAAAAAATAGATTTCATTCAGGCCTATTGCAACACCAAGAAATGATCTCAGTAGAGAACTGCACACCATTCAGAATACAGCAGGCAAGCAGGAATTTATAACCAAGGAATAGGATGGTATTTGGTGGATGTAAGATTACTGAGGGAAAATCAGGGCTAAGGGAGGATTCTGGCTAAAATGACCCAACAGGATTCTTACTAAAGATGGAGGATGAGGGGTCCTAACAGGTATTAGGTTGATCAAAGGATGGGACATTCCCGGTCAAGCAATCTAGCAAGGTTTTTATTCAAAATATAGTTTTACAAAGAACTGCACAGATGGGTGTAGGAACAATTTGGTCAAGCAAAAACTCTTTGTCAGGTCCCAGGGCGAACCTCTGCTGTCCATGAAGCAGCCCAGGTATGCTGGGCCTATAGTTGCTGACTCCACTCTGAATCCCAAAACCCCAGTCCTCTGGTATTGGTTTGGGATAAGTCTCTTGTGCAATGGTATTGCACTGTCATCTTTTGCCATTTCTATTATTAAATGTTCATGAAAATAATCTTGTCACATTATTTTTTGTATCTCACAAAGGCCCCCAAATAATGCCCCAATTGTAGGAACCCTTAATAAATATGTTAATTGCTATATTAAAATTCCTGGCTTTGCACGTCCTTCTATCCATCCTCAGATCATTCTAAGACAACAAGCAGCACAGTGGTGATACTGACCATTCTCTGGATACCACCAGGGTTTGAATTCTGGTGGTATCATTTATCACCTGTGTGACCTCAGAAAATTAACCTTTCTGCACCTAAACTCTTCCCATAGAGCCGCACTGGTGCCTGAGTAAACTAATCCACATAAAGTACCTCCATGGAGGTGAGCACTTAATAAGTGACAGCTATTCTTAAAGGGAGAGTCCAAAAAAAATGCATTTGATGTTTGCAAATTTTATATCTTCTATTTGGTCTAGTACTATGAGCTGAAAAAAGATATAAAAATGTGAATCATTAAGTTTATTATGTCTCTTTGAATGCCAGAATGAACTGGAAATGCATTTCCTGCCTCTGGACTGACGCTGTATCATTTCTTGAGTGTCATCAAACATATTTTGGTTGACTCTCCAGGGCTCAGAATGAAGTCTTGGAGCCTTGGATCTATAAAAGAATTAAAGTCCTTTGGTTCAACAAAAGAAAAGAAAAGAGAGAGAGAGAGAGAGAGAGAAACAGAGAAGCAAATCTGCCTTCCCACTATCCTTCAATTGTTCTCACTCCTCAAAATGGAGTTTGATTATTTTTAATAGCGAAAATGTTGCCTTAGACCAATTCAAAATCGATTTATTAAAATTGACAGATTATCCAATCCTTTGCCATAAAAGGATGCACCCACATGTTCTGTAAGCTGTCCTCCAAGAAACCTGGGGTTGCAAATGCCTTCCTAGAATGCTATCAATTTAAATGATTGAAAAAAACAACACATAATAAGTGACAGATTTTTCAAATCAGATAAAGATGGGAACCAGATTATCTGTCTGGGGGTGATAGATTGCTGCAATAATAAATTCACTTGAAGACACTGGATCAATTTTTAATCAAGCCAAGAATTATTATTGCAGAAAGATAAAATGACCCATGAGAAGATGCCTTAATTTTCCACCAATCAAATTATAGCCTTTCTAAATAAGATGTAATGAGATCCATGGAATATCCAGGTTACACATCCCACCTAATTACCCGTGTTCCCTGTCATGTAGTGATATACTAGTGGTAAACTGACCTCTGAATTTGCCCAGATGAAAAGGTAATTAGTTTTTCCACCAGGCTGTAGTGAAAATAACAGCAGTGACACATGTCATCTCCTTCCACCAAGTCACAGTCTCTGAGGTGTTTGTTCTTAAAATATACAGGATATGACCTACTGGGTAATAAACTACACAGTCATTAAGTGAAGCTTGTGTCTGACAGAAAAACAGCCGCCATCTCTAAGTTGAGAAAAAAGGGCCTGGAGGTAAAGCAAATCAGTCTACACTTGACATTAAACTTTATCAGCAGGGAGCGAAGCCCCCACCCCTCCCTCCCCCAGGAACCACCAATCAGGAAATGGGGCTTGTAATCACTGACCATTGTGAAGACCCCACCCAAAGGCCAGGTTCATATGTTCCATCTGCCCCACTTGTTCCCATCCATCCTTTCAGGATAAGACTCCTCCATTTGAAACCTCTACCCAACTCAGCCTCCTATCCTTCTCCTCCAAATATTACATGAATGTAAATCTAAGTATTCCCCTGAATGAATCCCCAAGGGCACCCTTCAACATTCACACATTCACTCCACAAACGCTCACTGTGGTGAGCAGACACACCCCCTTTCCTTTCTCCAATTGTTTTTAAAGAAAAGCAATCAATTTTACTCTAAATTGATAGTCCTGTTTTTAAGTTTAGTAACTGGAACAAGGTAGTATTAGAGTCCTAGTATCTTCCTTTGATGTTTCTGACATTAGCAGATCTGAAGTCAGAAAGATAAGTTTTCTGAGAAACAAATCCTTTCTCCCATTCTGGAAACAGATAATTCAACCTGCCTGGATCCAACTTTCATCAAATAGATATGCTTTACACTCCTATCATGGACCACATACTGAGCTCTTTTAGTATCAGGATTTCCTATATTTGCCAAATATTGATTTGGTTTATTGCTTCTTTCCATTCAACTGAAGCTTATGTGTGCCTATAGACTATTACAAAATTGGTGACGTAGGGTCACATTTAGGCTTGTTAATACGGATCACTTATTGATTTGAAATGAGTTCTTTTTTTTTTTTTTTTTTTTTTTTTTGGTACTGGGGATTAACTCATGGGCACTCAACCACTGAGCCACATCCCCAGCCCTATTTTGTATTTCATTTAGAGACAGGGTCTCTCTGAGTTGCTTAGTGCCTCACTTTTGCTGAGGCTGGCTTGCAATTCTCTTGCCTCAGCCTCCTGAGCTACTGGGATTACAGGTGTGTGCCACTGTGCCCGGCCCTTAAAATGAAGTCTCTTTCATTTCTACCTGTCATTACATCCTTTGAAGAACTACGTGCATTTCACCAAGAGCATGCAAATTGCAAAAGATCCTACATTTTCAAACACAGTTCAAGGCCACCCTGGAGTTACCTGTCTGATGGCTCTCAAAAAAAAAAAAATAGTATCTATAATAATGAACACTGAACGTTCATTATGGGATGTGCTATCCACCAATGCATTATACTCAAGGAATGCACTTACTATGAGATATTTTCCCAAGTAATGACATTTGTCCAAGTTTCTGTCCTTTTAATCACTACTATACCTTTAACTCATTTTCAGTAATATGTGATCCTTCAAATCACCAAACTCATGCTCACAGTAAAGGGAAATTAATGCAAAAAAAAAACATTGACAGCTATTCTTATGCTAACCAACAGATGTTCTCATCACTAATCATTCCAAAATTTATTTGATAATAATAACTAACATACATTAGTTGTCTTACTTTTATTACTTAATATAGATGTTATGGACTAAATGTTTGCCTCTCCCCTAAATTCATATGTTACAGTCTTAACCCCCAATGAAAAGATATTATGAGGTAGGGTCTTTGGGAGGTAACTATGTATATGAGGTTTGAGGGGAAGAATGCCTTTATAGGAAGAGAAAGACACCTCTCTCCCTCCTACATGAGGATACGACAAGAAAGTGGCCATCTCACCAAGAACCAGATCTGCTGACACCTTGGCCTTGGACTTCCCAGCCTCCAGAGCTGTGAGAAATACATGTCCCTTATTAAGCTACCCAGTTCTTGGTACGTTGTTATCACACCCCAATCTAAGGCAATATATTAATATATTGCATAATATGTTAGCTATTATACATTATGTTAAGCTTAATATGTAGTGTATAAAATATCAACTAACACAGTTTGGAGCACTCAACCCAACAGCTCAAGATATAACTCCTTATTTCAATTTTACAAACAGAAAAATCAAGGCTTGAAGGGGTTAGCTAATGTGTATAATGCCCCACAGTTGATAAGAACCCAGGAACTCTGTCTCAACATTGAGCCACTAAGACACAAGCGTGAGCTTTCTGGAGAACTGGTCAAGTGAACTTTGGGTTCAACCTTAACTAGGATTATAATTCCTGGACAACACCACTGCTACTATATCCCACTAGTGATTTTTCCCTCACTTTTATGACATCTTGGCTTGGATGTTACTGTACCCTTCCAAGCACTCTATCTTGGAAGTAATTGGCTCAAGCACAAAGAGAGTTATCCTCGATTTAATGAATTCCAGCAATTCATTGCTTGATTTCCCCCTTCTCGGCTAATTTATTAATAACAATTACAATGAAATTGGCATGCTGTATAAATTCTTACATTTTCCCTCTACCTTAAAATAGCATCCAAGGTGATCTTAAAAGGTGATACGTTAAGATTTACAGTTTATTACCAGTAACATAGCTATAGCCAATTGACCATAAAAGCCAACTATTTTTAAGTAATTCAAAACGCCCACTGTAGTGAATGGAATATTCGCTTGACTATGTCTTTGGAATATTAATATTTTCAAATATCCTCGTGCATTCTTGCACTTGATTAAACCAATACCTACCCATTAGTTGAATGTACACTCATGTTCATAAAGCTGAAACTAGATGGCTAAGTCAAACAGACAATTGGTCACAGATTTGTATTATTTGTCTATATTAATTATCCAGATACAAGGCAAGTAGCTCATAGAATCACAGTAAATACCTTCACAAAGATTCTATTAATAAAAACTGTTTTAAATAGTACATCATTACAAAAGCACTGATTCTTATAGTGTACACAACTAATACAGGGATAGTGCTCTCGTGCGTTGATATGGCCCAAAAGACTTGATGTTAATAGACTTTCTGCACTTCTCTCCCATTACCTTGCTTCCTATTATTGCACAATCATAAGACATCCCTTCCTAGGGTGACCCATTGTCCCAGTTTGCCTGAAACCATCCTGGTTTTGCACTGAAATCTCTGTATCCTAGAAAATTCCTCAGTTCCAGGTTCCTCGCAGCCACCAGCTCAGAGCTAATCCATGACCGTGAAAGCTACTCTGAAAATGTGTTGAAAGCACCTCTGGCACCAAGTGCAAATGGCCTTGTCCAAAAGTATATGATTCCCAATATGCTCTTAGGAAATTGCTTCCGGCCCAGATCGATACAGTGGGACCTGCTGGCCCGGACTCTGGGTGCTGAACTCCTTTCACCTGAAAGCTAACAAAGAATGACAGCAGTGACAAGAGCTCACATTGGTTCAGGTAGATCCTTTTTTGTATTTCAGAAAGCCCAATGAATGAGGGCCTTAGCCTTTCACCAGGAAAATAAAAGTAAAAAGATATTCGAGTTTGGGGTGAGAAAGGATAATAAGATTAATTGTGAATAAGGTGCATTTGAGGTGCTTTTAGAAACAGATATTTCCAGAAAGATTTCCAAGTACAAGGCTCTGGGGCTGAGAGGAGAGGTTGGGCTAGAAAGACTGGCTTATGGGCCACAGGATTATAGTGCAAAGTGAAATGGATGAGAAGCAGAGTGGTGAGGAGGAAGGCCTGGAGAGAAGGAATGGGAAAGAGGAGGCAGAGGATGAATATCTCACCTCATCCCCTGCGTCATATTAACTGCCTGACCCTGGGTCCACTGAGCTCATTTCCTGTGTATTCACCTGGCTGGATTTGAACTGGCTGGGGGAGTCCAAGTGCCCTGACCTCTTAGAGGCAACCTTTTGTATTGAAAGCACAATCAGGTAGATCCTGGGAGCCCTCGGGCAGTTAAAAGCTTGTATCTGAGCAAGTCTTTCTTACATCCTTTCTTTCTTTCTTTCTTTCGACAAATATTTATTGAACACCAATTACATGCCAACCATTTCTCCAAGCACTAGAGGCAATGAACCAGAAAGCACAGTATTACTACAACATATACTCAAAAGTTATATTTAAGAGAAATGAGCCAATGTGTTATTTTAGGAATCTTTTAAGTTTCGCTTTATTAAGAAAAAGAGTGGCAGAGCTGTTGCAATCTCTTGAACTTATATTTCTAAAAATAAGCTGAAGAGTACCGTATGGTCACTGAAGGTGGAGATGCTCTTTGTAGTGATTAAGCACTACAGCATTGGGTAAAAACATAAAACGTATTATCAAAGGAAGACATGATAGAGTTGATAGCAAGCTCAAGCCTCAAAGCTATGCGGATGCAACCCCAGCCCTCGCCTCTTGCAATGTCACTGTCACAGGAGATGTCTCTGAGAAGGGTCCATAGAGTTCTCAGAGGGGAGGAGGAGTTCAACTCAGGACAAGCGGGGGTTCTTGGCATTCGTGATGGAAAAGAATTTCAGCATGAGCCACACAAAGGCAGAGACAGAGGTTTATTTAGGAAGGTAGATACACATTCAAGGGAGGATGTGGGTTATCATGAGAGTGAGAAGCCCATGTTGGGCTGTGTGAGCCAATATTTATAGTTGGGCTGTATAGGGAGGGGCAAGACTAGAGGTAGAGACAGGTGGAGCTGCCTATTTACAAATGCACAGGCTAAAGGCTTGTCACTCAAGATCTACAACCATGCTTTCTGCATCTCAATGGATCCTGGCATTTCCTTTAAGACTCAATAGCTCTTTCTATTCTAAATCCCTATCTCATAACCATCCACTCTTTCAGCATTCCATAGAACAAAGCTTTGGTATCCTTTATAATATCCGTATTTCCCCCATTCAGTGATTTGAAACGTGCTGTCTAGCATTGGCTTCTTGTCAAGGTCATTGGGATGCTCTCTATGTATAATGGGAAGTTCACTATGATAATATGAAGGCACATGATTGGCTCTTTTTGAGGAACCTGAGTCATTCAAATAATATTATTAAGATGTCCTCCTTAGTTCCAAGAAGGCAATAAAATGATTCTTAATTAAATGTTTAATGTTTATTATAGTTAGAATATTAGTTTTAGGTCAAATTTATGATGCACTGGATTTGTACTCTTTATGTTATGTAGACTTTATAGTTCATTGAGATTTCTTATATAATCAATGTGTACAGTATATTCAAGCCCATTTATATGACAGAGCATAATTTTATTCTTTAAAATTATTACAGAGGTTTATAGCTGTCGCATCTTTGCTTTTATGACATATTTTCGTCACGTCTATGGTTTATTTAATGGTAAGTTCTTGGTCAGGATTCCAATGCCCAATTATGACATTGTTCTTATGGGAAAATGTGACTGCTTTATTGTAGTTTCCAGGAATAGATTGTAGTCAAAGGCAGAGACTAATTATGCTTTGAAAGGAACAATTCATAAGTGTGTGTGTGTGTGTGTGTGTGTGTGTGTGTGTGTTATGCATACATAAAACTCCTTTTCTATCCAAGACATATCTCTCAGTATCCTCTTCTACCATTCAGACTTTGATGAACACCTGGACTCTTCTGAGATGCTTCATATGACTCATACAAGTTTAGTGATGGAGTGGGAAGGCTACATGAGATTGTCCTCATGTCCATCACCCACCAAAAAAATAAAAACCATATCAACGTCTCAGCTACCTTTTCCACTAATGCAGGTAGCAAGAAGTCTCAGTAGCTTCCAGCAGTTCCTGTCTTCTGGACTTTTTTTTTTTAATTTTTAGTTGTAGATGGACACAATACCTTTATTTTATCTATTTATGTGGTGCTGAGGATCGAACCCAGTGCTCCACAAGTGAGAGGCAAGCACTCTATCACTGAGCCATAAGCCCGGCCCACTTCTGGACATTTTTAGTGAGTGGAGTACAAGTCCAGCCGCTTCCTCTGTGATAGACTTGGGAAAGACCAATGGCACCACGACACAGAACCCACCAAGAAGTCCACAATTTAGAAGTTCAATTCAGGGTCCTCAGTGTGATCCTGGAGTCCCTTGATAGTCCTGACAGATTTGATTTTTGAAGGTTTCTTATCTTCTGCACATATGTTCAATTCCTCCAAAAGGATTCCCTGAAGGATACTATTTATAACACCTAGAAAAATCATATAAACAACCTCGTTTGAAATGAAAAGTACCCATCTTGTTCACTTAAGTTTTTTTAAATATGATGAATGAATGAGTGAAAAATCCCAGGTGTCCTGAAAGGTGGGGATACATAATAGGAAAGAAGGTATGGAGAATTTCTGATCAGCCTCCCAAAATTAATGCATTTGGAACAACAGGACAAGATTAAGCCATGAAGCTATAGAAACTCATTTATACCTCATCTGTCTACATCCCAAAGTTAAGCAATTTTAGTTTAGTATCATTTTTTGATTGTTCAAGCCACAGGACATGCTTCAAATGGGCAGCAATCTGAACAGTGTTCGTGCCGGGAACTGTGCCTAAAATTAAGGGGTGGGGAAGACTCCTGTGAAGCTGGACTATCAGGTGCAGTGACTCTAGTAGTAAAATTGTCAAACTGGCCCAGAATATAGGTAGGAAAGCTGGTGAGTTCTATTATTCAGGGAGAATGGCAAGTGTCCAGTCAGTGTATCTGATTCAACTGTAGCCAACAGAAACCACTCTAACTAGTTTGAACACAAACCGATTTATCACTAGGCATTAGGTGGCTTCAAACATCTATGCAGAGCTTCCAGTAATCATTCCCAGTGCCCAACCACAGTGGACAAAACCCACCACTGAGCTGGACACCCGTGAGTGTGAACGGTGGCAGTTCTGGCCCGATGCATACCAGCCAAGTGATGCCTCAGGCCCCAGCTGTGCCTTATTCTACTCAGCTACAAAACTTACCATGTACACAAGGAGGACCAATGTAGCACATCAAAACTGAGCTGCATGGGAGTATTTTCCAAGCAGCTTTTTGTTTTCCAGCATCTGCAGCACAGGAGGCTGGATGATGTTAAGATCACAGATGAGAAGGTCGGAGTCAACCCTGGGAATCCAGATCAGCAAAGGAGCAAAGGAAGGTCAGAAATAAGAATGGAATGCAAGAAAGAAGAAAATCTGGCTTATTATCCAAGGAGGTAGACCAAGCCAAGGCAGAAAATAAAAAACAAACATGAGAACTGATAAAGGAATCCAAAAACAGGCCTGAAGGGTAGATGGTGGAGACCATGTTCTCTACAGAAGAAGAAAGGCTTACTAGCAGGTTGCAGTCAAATGCTCACTTTGTTTATTTGCTCATGTATCTCAACAGGCATCTAGGAGCTTCCTGGTTAAATGGTCCCTTGCATCCTTTAAGGAGCCAGGGCTACTGCATTTGAAGGAAAGGAATCAACAGAGACCCTGGCCATAGACTGTTTCAATTCAATTTATGGCATCTTCTTTTACCCTTTACAACCTGCCCTTCCTATGGGACAACCTGTTAAGGCACTCAGGATGCAGCCAGGGCATGGAAGGTAACAGAAGTTTTACCCAAGGGGAGGTGAGAACAAACTTGCTGCTCATCCAGTGAAATAATCAGCTTCTGCTCTTTGCAAGGTCTGCTACAGCTGTCATTGCCTGGGGCATCTCTCAGCAGTGTTTTACCTGCTGGACACTGAAAGGAGGTTGCCAGCCCCTGGATTGCAAGAGTTAGACACAGAGCCCAGGCCTTTCTGGTGTGCATGGCTGCCTAGCCTTTGTGGAGCCAATGTCTTTACAAGCTCTCTCGATAAAACCTCACCAATCTAAATTTGGTAGGTAGGCCTCTGATACCCGTGCACCCCAATGTTGTCTGGGATCAATTCTACTCTTGCAGTCAAGGATCTTTCCAACTGTCATTGATAAAACAATGTTGTTATTATTATCAAGGCATCTCTACAAATTTTATTCCTTTTCTGCTACAACCTTGAGATAGAGGCAAGAAAAAGACATGGATCCCTACTTGGGAATTTAGCATAGATGATGAATCTTCCCAATGTTCATAATGTTGACCTGAAGTCAGACACCAAGCTCCTATTAATTACAAGGGAAGGGTAGAGCTTCCACTATTTGGAGCCAAATCTCAGAAGCAAATGGAGAGTGTTCAAGGCCCTCTGCAAAGCTGGAGTAGGTATGAAGTAGGAGCACCACCAGTGTGGGGGCACACACCTGTAATCCCAGCTCAGGAGACGGAGAAAGGAGGTTCACAAGTTCAAAGTCAGCCTGGGCAACTTTTTATTTCAAAATAAAAAGACCTAGGGATCTAGTGTAAGGGTAGAGCACCCAAAGGTTCATTCCCCAGAGTACCTGAGAGCCTCCCCAGGAAACATGAAACTATTTCATTGCAAAGAAGCCTTCTTAAGAAACAACAATCTTTTCTGGCTCATGTTGAGGAGCAATAATTTTACATGATTCTAAAAACAATTTCAGAATTGAAGTGGAAAGAATAGAAAAAAAATGAAAAGGGTGCCACAGTCTGGCTGCAAGCAAAATAACCGGGGGGGGGGGGGGGGGGGGGGGACTTGGGGGGTGATGAGCAACTTGTGTACATTGATACAGCAGGAGTGGGAGCTATTTATTGGAGGACAGGAGGGGTATATATACATTCCACACAGCTTATCTTAATTAACATAAACTAGATACAGCAGTCAACCAATAAGGAATCTCCACACTTAATGGCTCGCTGGCGTTACTTCACAAACCACTCCCTCTGGCAAAATGCCAGGCGCCATCTTGACTTGTTTACAGACCCTAACAAAAGCCAATTTCCCACTTTTTTCAGTGCCCATGCCTCACTGAAGTCTAATTGATGTTAAGATCTCTGTAGCTCCTTATAAAGTGGTAATTACACATCTTTCAATTTAATACAAATTTTGCTTTCCACACTTTCTCAAGATAATTGGAGACACCTTATTAGAAGGCATACCCAAGGGGAGTGAGAAGAGAGCAACCCATTGCACTCATTCCCACCACAGTCACTTGGTATCTGTATTTTCAAGGAAACTAGAAGCCCACAGAAGCAAAAAAAAATAAAATAGAAATACAAATCAGAAAATCTCAGGGTATGATTCAGCAATCACTGTTTTAATAAGACTTCCAGAAGTTTCTGAGGCACACTTAAGTTTGACAACTACCACACTATACTATGCCTCGGTTTCTATGTTTTGCTTTGGTTTGGTTTTAAGTCTTTCCTTTTGTTTTACATTTGAGTCTTAGGATGTCTTTGCAGTTTTGACATATTACAACCCCTCTGTGCTAATTACTATCATACAAGTAGTTTGTTCAGATAAGGTTGAAAACATATTACCCCATGACCAAAAAAAAAAAATGCATTGCTTTCATCTTCTCCATAGCAGAGAAGAATAACAAAACAACTTATGCAACTGATAAGATGGAATGCAAAGAAAGAGCTTAACTGACTTTCCAAATCAAATTGTTTATATGCTCTGGGGTTATAAAGTATAACTGAGCTGCTGCAGGCATGTGCTTTATACCTAGGAAATGATCATTCTCCTAGGCCTAAGCATAGAACAGATTTCTTTGAAGGAATGGAAATGTTTCCCCAGAAAATTCCCCAACGCAGCAACAACAATGATACACTCATTTCGTTTTCACATTCAAACCCATAGAACTCCAGTGCTTCCCCAAAGCAGGTCTCTATGGCTGCCAGAAATCATACACGCGCGCACACACAGACATACTCCTAAAATGAAGACTAAATGAAGTTCAAAAACTGGAAGAAGATAAGTAACGTTTTTCTACTTATTGACTCAAGAATAATAGTATCCCATTCTGTTCGATTCACAGTCTGCTTAAGGTCTGCTGCTTCTGTCCTTACTTTATGTGACCCAATACATTCATCCTCACTAAAGCTCTCACCTCATACCCACTCTGGCTAGACTCCAGTCAAGATATTTTATAAGTTGAAAGTGTGATAGGCTCTTGATGACAGCACATATTTCCCCGCATCTGCACTAAATTCAAACCATTCTTCACAGCCCTATTAGACATGAGCAAAGTCACTTGTAGCCAGTAGGTGTCCTTTGATTGTATTTTTAGAATAGCCCATGAATAAAATAGAGTTGGATTATCCAAAGAAAGCCAGTAACTAAATATGACAGTTTGAATATATCAGGAGAATTCCAGCATTTTATCTGAAGAAAAGTCTCTCTCAATGTCGTTGGAAGTTATGTGTTCTATTCTGATTCCTGATTTCCGATAATCCCAAAGAGTTGATTTAGGTGTTGAAAGATACTAGAAAGCAACACAAAAGCAAGTAATACTCAAAGTTAATGAGAAAGCCTTTATGTGTGAGTGTGCATTCATGCATGTGCACACACACAAATGTGCTTGCACACCAAATAAGACCAGGAAAGCAGGTTTGAGTGGAAGAAAAGCCAATCTCATAGTCTCATACTATACAATCCTCTTTCCATAAATCCCAGCCTTTTCTCCAAAGCCCAAACTCCCTTCACTGTTTTCCTTAGATATTTAATTAATTTGCACCCACGTCCCCAGAACTCTTATTCCTTAACTTCCATCTCAGCCGGGCCCCAGAGAATCAAATACATATTCACACTCTCAAAAGCTGGAGTTCTTACCATATTTAACAAGAAGCATCTCTGACAGTAATTGGAGTTTCATATCAAGGTAAATAAATGGTAAGATCATAAGAACATACACCAGTGGCCCTGTGCATCCTGGAAATGCTAACATCAGAGAGCAAATTTAACATAAGGCCTCAGTGGAAATGAATTTTCTATAAACAAACAATGTGAAGAAAGCCTCACTTTTGTCATGTGCTATTCCCATTGAAGAGAAGATGAATATTCTGTTTCATATATTTGTTACCAGAAGCTGCCGCTTCATTTATTTAATAGGATGTTTTCCACTCCCTTGCCACATGGGCCCAGTTATCACCATATCTTGACCAGCAGTAGATAAGCAATCTTACCCAGCAGTGGCTTTTAACACAAATTGCCCAAATTATCTAATGTGCTATGGTGTTAACCATTCCAAGCTGGTTGGTTTGGAGGTGGTTTATCTTTTTTCTTTTATCCACATTTTATCTTCTAGGGCTAGAACACGTTCTCTGGGTCAGGGTTTCTCAACCTCAGCACTATCGACATTTGGAGCTGGTTGGATTTTGTTGTTTTTGTGGTCGGGGCTGTGGTAAGCAGAATAGTAGCCCCCCAAAGACATCCATGTTCTGATCCCTGGAACTTAGGAACACGTTGCTTTACTCAATTAAAGGAAATTCAGGTTCACAGTGGAATTAAATCTGCTAATCAGCTGACCTTAAAATTAGCAGATTATCCCAGATTGATCGGGGTGGCCCAGTGCCTTGGAAGTGAAAGAGGAGAGAGGACAGTTGGTCAGAAAGGTGTGATGATGAAGAGGAAGGAGAGATTTGAAGTGTGAGTGGACTTGACCCACTACTGCAGGTTTTGAATATGGGGAAAGGTGCTCAAGCCAAGCAATGCAGGCAACCCCTAGATTCTGGAAAGGGCAGGGGTATGGATTCTTCCCTGGAGTCCCCAGTGGAAGGCGGCCTGATGACACCTTGGTTTTAGCCCATGAGGACTTCTGACCAATAACCTATAAGATAATAAATCTGTATCGCTATATCCCTGAATTTATGACAAATTGTTATATCAGCTCTTGTATTTAAAAACAAATATAGCACTATATAGCACTATGCTATACTATATGTTGTAGGATGTCTAGCAACATCCACGGTCTGTACACTCTCCCCCCAGTGATAAATGTCTCCAAGCATTGCCAAATGTTCCCTGAGGGGAAAAATCACCCCTGGTGAACATCTGTCCTCAGTTTACTAGTCCTATTTATTTTCAGAGTCATATTGTCTTCTCACTATCAGGTCATAAATACATATCTAACCTCAAACTTTGAGGTCAAATTTTTTCAATATCCAAAGAAAGTGCAAAAAAAAGTATTTTTATTTCGAAAAGATAATAAAGAAAAAATTTTAAGAAAAAAAAATTTCATCACTCATTTTACTAAAACAAAGCAAGCTTCAAAGAAGGTATGAAAGATACAGGTTAAGGTCAGAACCATGTGGGGAGTTGGCTGATTATCAATGATGTAATAATAGCATTAAAAAATTTGATATCTATCATTTAATTTAATCCCCCAACTATTAGTATCCCCATTGGGACTCAGAAATATTAGGATGCTCTTGCCCTCATTTGCAAGTTACCATAGCTGATACTTCAAAGGTGGAGATAGAGTGACCTTTTATTCAGAAACAGAATGGATGGAGAGCATAGAGATCATTCTGAGTGTTTGGAGATGCAAAGGGGAGTGGTGAGGACCACAGCCAAGCTTCAAAAGCAATCTTTGTCTGTATCTGATCCTCCCTATTTAACTGGATGTTCACACCGCGTCTGATGAGAACACACACAGAGACCTTGAAAATGTTTTTCAAAGTGAACTATGAGAACTGATGACTCCTTACTCAAAGTTAGGTCTATTCCCTCCCTCACCCTAAACCTCTGATACTATTATACTATGATCTCTGGATCAGCCCCACAAACTTTAAAACAGTGTGTCACAGGAATGTGCAAACAAGATGTCTAGAGGAAATCTTCATCTCCATCTTCTCCCTGACATCGATGGGTCTTCAACTCCGTAGGTTACATGTCTCTTTGGTTTTTCTTTGTCATTCTCTTAATATCAAACAAATGGTTTGCCTCCGACCCAACTTGGAATTTGTTGCCGATCCCACTTACTCCAAGAGCTTCCTAAATGACCCATCAGCCTTTGCCATTTCTAGTCACCCTCTTGTATGGCCAAATGAGCATGCTCATATTAGGACCACTTCTGTCTTCGGTTTTCCTGGAGTCTGACCCTGCTCTCTGGAGCCATCTCATCAAAGCAGTATTCACCGGATGAAGCACAAATCCCACATCTGCCTAACGTTGCCTTGTAGGAAAGACAGAATTTGATATAAATGATTCTTTTATCTGCAGAGGATTCAGAAAGGGGCTGCATGGGTGTACTGGGAGAGGCAGGGAGACAAAGCAATTGCCAGGACAGCCAGCGACCCTTCCCGCAATGGACAATAACTCTATCCCATCCACATTATCCATAAAGGACCATTCTGCTAATGTGCATTATTTTCCTTTCCAGCTCTGCAATATCTGGCTCACTTTACTATCATATTAAATGTAAGAAATCAATGCTAGACCCTTTTGCCTTTGCAGAGTCCAATGTCAGGAATATTTCTTGCTGCTTTACCTGAATTTCCCCTTCCTTTGCTTTTTAAATTTTTTTATCTGCTCCAGGAGGTAATTAGCCTCAGGGTAAAAAGACAGAAATGCAACATTGCATCAGAAAACACCATTTGGAGTATATTTTATTGATGTCGTACTCACAGCAGCACCCCCTCCTTGAAATGAACAGTAGTTATTTAAATTGGTTGTATGATGAAGCTGTTTATTACCTTACACTGAGCTAAACAAACGGGATGCCGAACCATTTCTAACATCCAGTCCGTAATTAGGGAGAATAAAATGCAATTTCACATTGAACAAATGCACCTCAACTAGCTAGCGGGTGGTGGGCCCAGCCGGAAACCCCCTCTCGGTGCTGGAAAACCAGGCTGCCACCAGTCCCCGAGCTTTTTCAGCAAAACTAGGATTGATTGTTCAGCAGAAGTCCCCCGCCTTAGGCATAGAAATGGCAGGAAGGAAATGCAGGGCAAGAGGGGCTTGAAACCTCACTCACTAAGGAGCAGAACACTATCAAATTGGGTTGTTCACAGTTCTCACCTCTGGATCTTTTCAAGCTAGGCTAACAAGGCCCCGGGTGCACCCTGTATGGATGGCTGCTATATTCAGTGGGGCTGGAGGGAAGAGAAAAGGAAAGAGCCTGAGGGTGACTCTTCTGTCCCAATTTGAAAGACAGAAGCTGAAACCCATGCTAAGGCTGGATTGTTGATTATTTGTATTCCCGGAAAAAAAAAAAAAAAAAAGAGATTTACAAGTCCAGTCGATTCTTCTTGGGGGAACTTCATTCAACAAACATTTATTTAGTATTTCCCATGTGAAAATGATCAGCTATAGGGGAAAAAAAAGAAATGACAACATGTAAGACACGATTCTTTTGTGGAAGGAGGTATTTAGATCAGAAATGATAATACAGTTCAGAATTAAATGCTTGCCTTGGGAGAGGTACAATCAAGGGCTTCCATGCCACCCGCAATGATGAAGGGATCAGGAAAGTCAGAGCGGTTGAGCTGAGCCTTTGAGTCGGACAAGGATGGTAACAGATGGCAAGGACATGGGAGAGCTGCCGCGAGCTGAGAGCAAAGGCTCGGTGGTGTGGACACGCAAAGCACATCTGGGGAGCAGACAGCTTTCCTGGGAACTGGAAGCAGACACTGAAAGGGATAAGGATGCTCCCTGTACTTATTTCTAGCAGCTAACTCCAACCACGCCAGCACCTAGTGTCAGCTCAGTCCGTAGTGACCAACACACTCCAGAGTGACACACCCCCCCCCCCCCCCCGCCAACGAGTCACCCTTGTACCATCCTCTCTCCTTGAGTTTAAGTGGGACATGTGACTTTCTTCTGACCAATAGAATAGGTCACAGTGGAGTGGATATCACTCCCTTGACATGGTTACTTTCCAAGTTCAGCCAGGGACTCCCGCGATCATGTTATATTATAAGACTTTATCTTCCCAGACAGGAGAGAGAGAGAGAGAGAGACTCCTTTACTGACTTTGAAATAAGAAATTACAAGAGAGCCCAGAGAAAGACTGTGGGTAGCCTCTAAGAGCCAACAGTATAGCCTCCAGCCACTAGCCAGCAAGAAAAGGGGAAGATGAGCCCTGTCCACAGTGGGAGAAAGCATGGGAGCAGATATTCCCCTAGAAACACCTCTGATGGGACCATGGCCCCAGCCAACACCTTGGTCAATAAGTCCCTGACAGAAAGTTTGAAAAACTTCGCCTGGATTTCTGGCCCACAGAAACAGTGAAATGATAAAGGAGTGGTTCTTTAAGCCAGTCAGTCTGTAGTACTCTTTTGCGCTGCACAGAAAACTAACACACTGCATAAATAGATATTGAAAAGGGTTGCCATTCAAGGCAGAGCCAGCAGGGCCTTAGACAGCACGCTAAAGGAACTGCATCTCTCATGGAAGAGTAACTCTTCAGTCTAGCCCAAAACTGTTTTGTTTTTGACAATCACAGGCACCTTATGAAGTGAGCTAACATATGTAAAATGCTCAGCAGGGTACCTGGAAGATCATAAATGCCATGAGTATTAACCATTATTATTATTGCTGCTTTTATCATTATAATTTCTTGCCATTAAGACATTTCCTTAGGAGAAATAAAGCACTATTCCAGACAAAAGCTCACCTGAAAAACAATACTCTCTTTGGGTTCTAAACTTCTTGGAGCTTTAAGAATCTAAAGAAAACTACATACGCTAGGCATGGTGGTGCATGCCTATAATCCCAGAGGCTCCGGAGGCTGAGGCAGGAGGATCATGAGTTCAAAGCCAGCCTCTACAATATCAAGGCGCTAAGCAACTCAGTGAGACCCTGTCTCTAAATAGAATACAAAATAGGGCTGGGGATGTGGCTCAGTTATATTATGAGACTTTATCTTCCCAGACAGGAGAGAGAGAGAGAGAGAGAGAGAGAGAGAGAGAGAGAGAGAGAGAGAGACTCCTTTACTGACTTTGAAATAAGAAATTACCCTGAGTTCAATCCCCAGTACCCCCGCCCCCGCAAAAAAAAACTACATACTAACCTCCACTAAAAAAATGTGCATGTTCACATACACACAACATTTTACCTACAGTGTCAAGAGGGTCTCAGGTAAGAGCCAGTGTCCCAAAAGAATATGGTAAATGTGACGTTGTAAGGCAGATGGAAAGGCCCCTGAAAACCTTTAGAGACGATACACACTTGAGGCCTCTGACTTACCATTAGCTCTGATGCCGACACTTTGTAACTAGCTTCTCTGGCCAGTGTCAGTTTTAAGTGCTACTAGATGCTGCCAATGGTTATTTCCAGGGAAAGAAAGTATCCTGACCCTCAGCTCTTCTGGGTGATGGGTGATGTCCCCTACCTCCAGACCTACAACACACAGCAGCCCAAGGCCAGCCACTGTAACCCCCTCCTTGGGTTTTCTCCATACTCCACAGGCCATGTATGGAACCCCTCAAAGCAGTGTCCAATGCTACTTGCGTTCTAGCCTTCTCTCTCACAAGAGGTTGCTGTATATGGATCCTAGTGGAAATGGCATGTAAGAAACAAAGGACTTGGCCAAATCTTACAGTCTAGAGCACCAACGAGCATGTTCAAAGTCACCCATTCTACACTCAATCTATCCATGCAATTAGTCCACATATAAATGCAAGCTTCTAAGAGTGCCTGATTCCATTTATTTAAATTGACAACTATATGTTCTTGGGGTTGCAAGGTATTCATGATTAAACTAAAATTTTAGTTATCTGCCTGAGGGGGGAAAAATTGGTTCAAAAGGACATGGAAATATAATGAACAATGTGTGGACCAAGGAACAAAAGATAATGTGCATGGAACTGGGGAAAAGTCAACCTCCTTCCATGAACACACTTCCATTCAGTTGTTCCGAAATACATATTTGATGTATATGTATGTATGTATATTACATTCACACAGTGGCTTGAAATTAATAATCAAATTTGCACATCATTTTTAATTAAATCCACATCTTTCCTGTCTCCCCAGCTGTTGGCCCGGTGTTTCTGCAGAGTACATCTGGCAGTCCTCAACATTCTCCACAGTCACCCGTCCTCTCAGCCCCCAAATACACCTGCTTTCTGCAGCTGGTGCTCCAACAGGTGCAACGGAAAGCCTGGTTGATGGGCATTATAAACACCCCTGCTGTTGAGCATCTGTGAGGTAACCAAGGGCCCAATTCTAATGTCGATGTTTCTTCCTTCGGTACAAGTGAAAAACACCCTGTGTGAACTAAACATGCCCGAGTCTCCATCAGTCACTATCCCCCCTCCAGGAAGAAATGTGTCCGGTCAACTGGGCATTAACAGCTGTGTCACCTTCCCAGTGATGAACTAAGGTCCCCACGGAAAGCTAGGGTCATTCTTGGTTTGTTTGAGCTTTTAAGCCCTCTGCTTGTGGGGTGGATGATCATTCTCTATTTACCCTAATGAGCAAGGCAGAGAGATCTCCTCATGGTCCCCAGTTTGTGACCATTAGCCACCTGGTTTTGATTGAGGAGCCTGCAGACCAATGCTTCCCACAGTACTTCCAAATGAAAAGCATATGGAAGCAACACATATTGTGAGAATTACTGTTTTGCCATTCCTTACTGATAGAGTAGTAGGTATTTCAAAGCAAGAAAATCTCAGAATACTGTTTAGCATCTTTTGGGTTTGTTTTGGTTTGGGCTATTATCCCAAACCCCTGAAGTTTGGAAAGGGGTTTGGATCATTTTTCCTGTGGTGATCTGAAATATATCTCACCCTAGACTGAAAGCATCCATGCAATTAGTCCAGATATAAATACAGGCTCTAAAACTATGCTCCGTGGCACCCAGGTTAATGGACTAATGTAATAAAGCAATAGGTTACAATAAGGAATTTCAATACAATTAAAACCATAAAGCTAATGATGATCTGTTTCAAATGAAGCTCTAGATGAAAATACAGCACTAAAAGTCACTTATTCATTAAACAGTTTTGGTTCCACTCACAGAAGTTCACAGAGGGCATTAGTCATCTAAAGTGTAAGATGCATTGTAAGTAAAATACATTTTAAATGGCCCCATCCCACTGTTTATTTCAGCGGTCTTGCTTCCTTACCAACACACTACTCCCTGTACACCTGTAAGGCCAAGTTCAAGTATCACTCTGTTACAATCTTCTTAAAGCTTTTTAATCTGCATTCTATGCTACTGTATACAGCCCAGGAATTTAGTTGGTGACCTGAAACACATGGAGGCCAGGTCAGGAGGCCAAGCCACCATTAGTAGCAATGATGTTCATCACCACTAACTTGGAAAAGTTATTATCACAATGTGATCCAGGTAGGTCCTACTACCCTAGGTGAATCCATCCCCTGTTCTATTCCACTTCAGCTTCTCTAACTTAAATAAAGACCTTCTTGGTCCTTTTCTGGCTTCCTCCCACTCAGAACTTCTTACTAATATTGCTGAAAATAGGAGGTAGACACTGGGGATGAATGTACCTACCCACCAGCAAAACACTTGAGAGTAATATCCAAATAGAAATAGAGAAGGTCAAGAATCTGTGTATTATATTCCAAGGACACTACTTCTCAGGGAAGAGAAAAAGGATGCTCTCCATTCTAAATGCCTGTTGCCTGTACAAACCCAGAGGATGTGTTGTCTCTGGGCATAAAGGGCCAGAAAAGACAACCACATCCAACTGAAGCTTTCAGCAGAACACATCTATTGGCAAGTGAAAGCTCTCTGTGTGGTTTCCTTACATAAAGTAGTTTGTAACTCCTGTCTTTTATAAATAGTATCCACCTAAAACCTTAGCAAGCATGAAAAAAAAAAAATACCACTTGCTCTCTTCTCCCTGGTCTGCATTGCGTTTCAGAGACAGAAACCTGAATCATACACTTAGTCCATGGGGTGGAGGGGAGGAAGACTAGAAAGCCAACTTTCATGTTATTCTTGCTACTGTGGGTACATGGCTGTGCTAGGGACCTTCCCCAGTGGTTCCAAATGCACTCTCCATCCTGCCTCTACCTCCTCTAGGCCCCAAGAGGCTGACAGCCCAGCTGAAGAGGGGCTCCCCAGCCCTCTACCTTCTAGTTGTTGGACTCATGCAGGTCACTAGCAGAAAGTGCAGAGGGAAAATACAATGGGCATTTCCTGCCACTTCTTCCCTCCAGGCTCTAGATCAGCAGTGTGCTCCAATCAAGTACCTGGGATTTGGTTTAATCACACGTGGTAAGACACACAGACATAGAGATGACTCACATAAAGGAAGAAGTGTTTATACTCACAGACATTAGAAAACGGCAAACAAGCAGGCCACAGAAAGGGGTAGATGGAGAAGTACCTGGGTCATTCCGGAGGCACAGAGAGCTGGGGAAATGTGGGCAGGAATCTTTATCGTGGTTTCCACTGGGAGGTGCAGGAGAGGAAGTAAGTGGGTAAGTAAACCCAATAAAAGTGATGTTTGGGGTTTGGGCTCTGCATGGAGTGGTCTGCATATGAGAGCAGAACTCCAGTTGAGTTGTTTGCTATCTCTAGGAATTAAGTAAGGGTTGGGGAGGGTGTCCCTCCAAGGTCAAAGAAGCTCCATGATATCAATGCATCAGACAGATAAATAAAAACACAGTTAATACACTGTTCCTCCTCAGGTAGCTCTCTCCATGGAACCGCATCCCCCAGCTGCTCTTTCTCTAGCCCCACCTCAATCTCAGAGCAACCATCATTCCCACTGTTGCTCCCCACTGGGTAGTTTCCTTCAACTCTGCCTGCACTCTTGTAAATAGTCCTTTTATTAAACTCTCCTCCAAATTCCAAGTTTAACTGTGCCATTTATTTCCTGCCAAGTTCCTCACAGATACAGTCAAAATCATACCTAAAAGTAAGTTACTAACCCTCTAAAACCTGAATTTGGGGGGAAAAAATTCTTATCTAACAACATGTTGCATAGGAATAGGATGTTTGACAGCAGACAGTCATAAGAATTTAGCACCCACTTTCCCATTCCTGCACCAATGTCTATTGAATTTCCTGTGCCAGGCACTGTTGTCAGAGGAAGCAATGATACCCTGGCTCTTAGAGGAAATCCAGAATGTGCCCTTAGGGATATCCCTATTGCATATGCCAAGCAGGGAAGGGTAACTGTTCAATGGATCATCAAAAGTAACTCGGTAGGGGCTGGGGATGTGGCTTAAGAGGTAGCGCGCTCGCCTGGCATGCGTGCGGCCCGGGTTCGATCCTCAGTACCACATACAAACAAAGATGTTGTGTCTGCCGAAAACTAAAAAATAAATATTAAAATTCTTTAAAAAAAAAGTAACTCGGTATATTAATTTGTGCTGGGGAAGGTGGATGAGAAGTTGGCAGACTTAATAGTAGTATCTCATAACATATCCATTGTTCTCATGTTTGGTTGAAAATCAGAATCACCTATGAGCTTCCTAAAAACACATATGACCCAACTCCAACCTCAGACTATCTATATGCCCCGGAGTGAGAATGTTTCCTGCTTATAAAAAATCATAAAAACTGTAATGAGTTTTAGATAGGGGCCACTCTCTCCTATACTAGTCTTCTCAAACCAAGGTACATAAGAATCACCTGGAAGTCTCATTAAAAGGCAGATTCTTTGGCTGAGATTATAGCTCAGCGGTAGAGCGCTCACATGCAAGGCCCTGGGTTCAATCCTCAGCACCACATAAAAATACATAGATAAAATAAAGATATTGTATCCAACTATAACTAAAAAATAAATAGTAAAAAAAAGGCAGATTCTTATTAATTACGTCTGGAATAGGGCAATGCTACTGGTCTTTGAACCACACTGAAAGTAACAAAGTATCAACATCATATAATATACTTTAACCAATTTCCTATTGTTGGATATCTAGGTTCTGTTTAATATTTTATTATTATAAGTAACAATACAATGAACATCCTCGGACATACATATTAGTACAAACTTCTGAATAATTTACTTCATAGTAGTTTCATAAAAGAGAAAGATTACTGAGTCAAAAAGATGTGAACACTTTTTTCAGCTCTCAATATATGTTACTAAATTGATTTCCATAATGCTTATTCCAATGTATGGTCCAAACAGCAGTTTCTGCCTATGTGTTTCCCTGTATCCCTATCAACATTATATTCTTAAATCTTTGTTGTTTTACAACTTGATAGGTAAAAATGGTTTCACATTTCAATTGGCATTTCTTATTAGAAAGGTGTAGGGCCTTTGTTAGACCAGGCTTAAATTATTCACTTGTCATGTTTTGCAGCTAAAGTCTATCATTGATTTTTCCCCCTCTTTCTGAGACTCCATTTCCAATTTTGTAGTTGAAGTAGGAAGGGGAAAGAAAAACTTCTTTAAAGAAATTCCGTTTATTGCTAAGTTGTGAAAACATATTCCTGTACTGACTTCAAGGGAAAATCTTCCCTAGTAATGCACAAAGATTCTACCATAAAATTGAAACCGTATACTTTTTCTTTGCCATAACATTTGTGTGTTTCGACTTGTAGCAGAAAAAAAGGCAAATTCTGTATTTTGTTCCTTGAGGGATGGTTGTTTGCTTGGCAGTTTTAAAAAAAAAAAAAAAGTCTTTTTAAAGCAAGAAAGGAAAGGAAAAGAAATAGAAATAAAACTCCCATCAATGTTTCTCCACACCAGAATAAAATAGCTGCACAAAACCACAGAAAAGTCACAGTCAAATACTGATAACGCTGTATATATTTATGAAGTGCTGCAGTCAGAAACACAAAATTCAAAATACAGTAAGGATTTCATACTGTGAATGTAGAAGAGTGTATTTTTCAACATCATAAAACTGAAATATTTAAATCTGTAACAGATATGAACTGTGAACACTGAATTCAATACTCATTCAATGCACAACATTGAAAGTTAAATCAGCCAGAATTTTTAAGCACTGAGTATGTCCTCTTCTTATATAGATCCCATATATTCTAAGAAATACATGACTCAATCCCTGCCATGTATTACCTTATAATCACACTACCTAAATTAATGATTTTTTAATATTTATTTTTTAGGTGTAGATGGACACAACACACAATGCCTTTTTGTTTTTAATGTGGTGCTGAGAATCAAACCCAGGTCCCGCCCATGCTAGGTGAGTGCTCTACTGCTGAGGCACAATCCCAGCCCAAAAATTCATGATTTTTAAGATTAACTTTTGAGGACACCTTTATACATTGTCAGGGAGAGTGTAAATAGGCATAATCTCTTTGGAAAGCAATTTTCAGTATTTTATCAAAAACCTCAAAATTGTTTATACTTTTAAATTATTCACAATTTATCAAAAGAGAAAAGTAAACAGAGTTTTATTCACAAAGACCTCAACAATTTTGCTACATATATGATGAAAGAGAATGCCAACTTCAAAGCAGAATGCAAGTTTGTTCACTCAGTATGATCACAACTGTGTAAACTAAAAAACCAAGCATCGGAAATGGAGAGAGAGAGAAATAAAGCAGGAAGTTACAAGGATTATTTATGCCCCTCACTTTTATATATTTTCCCAAGCTTCCTAGAATGCGCTCCCCAATCCATGGGTCACTATTCCAGGCCACCATCACCTCTTGCCTGAATTATTGCCATCCCTGCTTCTGTTGTTCCACTTTTAAACAGAATACTCTTCTAAAGACTTAAATTTGATCATGTCATTCACCTGCTTTCACTTCTAAGGACTTACCATTGCCCAAAACTCCTCACCAACTTGTGAACCCCATTGTTGGACCCCAAAATGGCTATAGTTGGGCTCCCTCACTGAGACTTCCAGAAGGCTATGTTATGTTTTTAGTGGTAGCCGGGGCTGGGAACTAGCTATATTATTGTTAGTCAAGGCCAGAAACACCCTGATTCAGTGTATAGACTCCAGGTCATAAACATTAACTTGTGAGCATGTGCCCCCTTATGTAACCTGTTGGCCGTGTGCCTTCTTTGTTTGGCCTGCATGTAATAAAAAAGGTCTATGGAAATAGGCTGGCCGGAAGGGCCAAAATGGAACAACTGGCTGGGGCTGAAGGTGAAGCTGAGGGCTGGCTAAGGGCTAGAGCCACCATGAATTAAAAAAATGTCTACTATCTTAACTGTGTCTTGCATCTTCTTCTACCTGCCAAACCCTGAATCTGTTCCTGGGTCAGAGCCCCAGCATGACACCCACACCACACAGCTCCCACTCTTTCACCAACTCCACTCCTACCACTTGTTGCTGCTTCCCAAATATGTCGTGCTCATTCCCACTTTCACAGCTGCATACTTGATTTTTCCTGTGACTATAATCTCTTTCCTGTGACTCCCATCTCAGGTTTTTTTTTTGTGTGGCTCCTTCCTGGTAATTCAAGTCTCCACTCAGATGGCCCCTCTAAAGGGAAAGCAGGAACTATGGTAAGGAGAATAATGGCCCTTAAAAATCACCTTACCAGAATCCCTGGAACCTGTGAATAGGCTGCATTACATAGCAAAAAGACCTTGCAGGTGTGACCAAGGTTAAGGGTGCTGAGACAAAGAAGGCCTGGATTATTCAGGTGGGTGCAATCTAATCACTTGTCTCCTTGAGAATGTTCCCAGCAGTAATCAACCAGAGGGAGACAGGACTCCTGAGAGAACAGGTCAGACGGCTACAAGGTTGCTGGCTTTGGGATGGAGTTGGGGGCCAAGAACCAAGGAATGTGGGAAGGCCGGAAGTGCCTCCAGCCTCCAGAAAGAATCACTAGCCTAATCAAAACCTTGATTTTAGCTCAATGAAACCTATGCAGACTTCTTACAACACTGTAAGATAGTAAATCTGTGTCACTTTGGGCTATGAAGTGTGGTAGTTTGTTAGGACGCCATAGCAAATGACTTCATGCTCTCAAAGAGTTGCAGACTGGCTCAAGATCCTGCAGCTTGTGGTCGGTCAGGAGCATCTGCTGGCCCACCCCTTCTGTCTTCTTCACTAATGAGCATATGGGCTCTTGAACACCCAACCCTGCCTGGAAATCAAAATGTGAGCCCATCTGGACACTTCTGAGGAATAATAAATAATAAACATAAAATTTTTAAATTAAAAATACCTCTGTAAATAACAGTCATTGAGCTGCCCAAGTATGTCAAAGGTTGATGAGTGAAGCCAAAGTCTACATGATGATAGTGTTCAGTACATGGTCTGGTTTGTGATGAGAGGAATCCAACGGGGAGAGAGGGGGCACCATAAGACAGACACGGGTAGACAGGGTAGAGGAGTCAGCTCAGAGAGTTCTTTCCCTAAAATGACCCATCCCTTCAGTCCTAATCAACGGTCAGCAAACTCCCACTGTCAGGCCAATTCTGGCCTCAAGAGTCCTGTAGGAACACAGACCACTTACGTATTTTGCCTGTGTTCCTTTCCTACTACAATGGCAGAGTTGAGTAGCTGTGACACACCCTAAGCATAAAAGGCAAATATAAAATAATACTTGTCTTATTACTTTTTTTTTTTTAACAGAGAAAGTTTGCTGACCCCTACAGACACTCTGGCACAGCCCCATGGAAACCCATGAATAAGAATCGTCCCTAAGCTCACAGGAGCCACCATTGCCCTATGGGCAGCCATGATGTGAGCAGCCATGTTTGTCTTTCCTCTTGCAGCTGGTTTTATGACTCACATCTTCTGGCCCCATTCAGTAAGGCTGAGACAGACAACCACACAACCCAGGGAGAGCCAGCTGTGGCCAGCTACATTTTCCTCTGAGTCAGCCGCCTCAGCATGTAAGCAGCCTCATTTGATCCACTTCTAATCCAGAAGTTCCCAACCTTTCTACCATATTTTTAAAAATAATACGCTGATGTATTTTTCATCACCCATAAATCACCATGACTTGCTGCTCTCCACCCACCCAGTCAATGGCCTTGGTTGTTTCAGGGAAAGAAAAGGTACAACTTTGAATCAAGAAATACTTTTTTTTAGCTCATGTTTTATATTATATGTCTCAAGTCAGAAACTATTGTCTTAAAAATGAGTTTTGTGGGTTGGGGGAAAAATATCTTATTTCTATTCAAAAATCATCTTTGCACATATTAAGAACAAAGCTTGGGGACTAAGAGGAGAGGTTTACTCAAGCCACAGTGTAGAGAGATCAGCATGTGATGCAGGGCAATCCCCATCATGCAGAAGAGGGAGGGAGACGTCTCTAAAGAGCTGCCCGCATG
Source organism: Spermophilus citellus (assembly GCF_964194105.1). Classification (NCBI taxonomy): domain Eukaryota; kingdom Metazoa; phylum Chordata; class Mammalia; order Rodentia; family Sciuridae; genus Spermophilus; species Spermophilus citellus. The sequence continues at coordinate 61,318,740 of NC_138193.1, forward strand.
GCAAGAGGAGCCTATGGCAGAAGCTAAAAATTGTGCCACCAAAACCGGTCCTGATAAGGATTTCTGGTGAAGCCCCAGAGACTCTAGCAGCAAGAGGCAAAGTGGAGGGCACACGCCTGGTGGTGCCCAGCCTGACCATCAACCAAGTACACCTCGGTAGCTGAAACTAATGCCCTAGGAGGAGATAAGAACTGAACCAAGGACCCCCCCCCCAAGCCTGTAATCCCAGTAGCCTGTGAGGCTGAGGCAGGAGGATCGAAAGTTCAAAGCCAGCCTCAGCAACTTAGTGAGACCCTGTCTCAAAAAATAAAAAATAAAAAGGGCTAGGGATGTGCTCCGTGGTTGAGCACCCCAGGGTTCATTCCCTGGAACCAAAAAAACAAAAACCGGAGCCAATTCCCAAAGAGGAGATAGATGAGCTACACTTCAAAGAAAGGTCAAGAGAAGCCAGGAGAGAAGGACATGCAAGTACTAAATATCTTGTCACCCACGTGACAATGTTCTGTAAGCCTTTTTCTGTACCCAGATATCAACCCAGGGAGAAGGAGCAGAAAGAAAGCAAATAGGCTTAAACCCACAGATTTCGAAGCTCAGTTGAAATTTTTTGCTTCATGCCAGAATAGGCCAATTTACATTAATGGGCAAATTTAACTTCTCTTGGGTTACTCAGTAATGAAGAGGGACTCCAGAGCAAGATAATATCAATTTCGCAAAGTGAAGTTTCCATGTGTTGAGTACTATTTGAGGACGGTGGGTGTGTTTACAGATCCCCCCACCCGCTTAGTCACTTCCCTGCCCCACCCCCCACATACACTTCAATCCACTTTTTAACACCAGGAAGCAAAATTCCCCCCTCCTCTCCCAGTAGGGAGGAGAAAGGGAACAGTGATGGATTAAGACAAGGGAGAGGAGCCACAGGGTCCCTCTGTGTGGGTCTAACTGCCCTGAAATCAGGGAAGTGGATCAAAGGTTCGTGGCCACATTCCTGCCATCACTAGCCCGCTGCCAAGCAAGACGACAATGGACAGTCCTCTCTTCCCTCACTGAGGCTCCCTGCTGAGGAGGGTTTTCCAAACCAAGTGGCCAATTTCAGATCAAACCAGCACGCCCAGTTCTTCTACAAGCCACTTTCAGGCCTCGCTGTAAAATCTCACCATGCACAGAGTACACCTGAGAAGCTCTAGATGGGGGTGTTGGGTCCCCTCCCTAAGAGACACACAGAGCAGGACAGAGGCGTGTGGCTGCATAGTTACAGTATTTCCCCAAAACTGGAGTTAATTATCACTACTTGCTCCTCTGTCCCTTTCAGATCTGCAAAGTGTGGGTCACAGTGACTTTGTTTTCTTTGGCCAACCACATATTGAAACCATTCCTGCATATTGATACTGAATATCTCAGCCAAATCCTTGTGAAAATTACTTACTGTGCAGCACAACACAACGACTCTCTAAAGTTAAACGTCTTGGGATATTTTATCTTTTCAAGTACATACCAAAAGCAATTAAGTTCAAACTATGGAATACAGTCTTTGCCAGTTTCCATTCTTGACACATATGTGTCTGGGTTTATAAGTTCAAAGACCTCCTAAAGGATCAAATCTCTAGCTTTAATTTTCTCTTTGCAAGTAAAAAACAGTCCTGCATCCTTGTTGAAATCATGTGCAAGGAAGTCTGTGGCGGGAGGCTTCTGCCCAAGACACCTCTCGTGTGGCCAGAAAAGACAGAAGGAGAGCCCACCATGGACGCCCCTCTCCGGCAGTCCACTGGGGATACCTCCGTCGTCGTTGGAAAGTAAAAAATTTAGTCACAGAGCCGGGAGCAGGGGATAAGTATAACAGCCCATGCCAAAAAAATCACTCTGACTCACTGACCCAGAGTGCACCGCCGCTGGAGCATTCTCAGCGGCCTGTTCTTCTTGCTTCTTTTCCTCTTCCCTGGCCTGACTCCGGATCCTCTGTTGCAGTCAGAGCAGACTTTCCATCACTTGGGCCCTGGCTTACAGGATACTTGAGGCCTCAGAGCTCCTTTCTTCTTACTTCTCAGAGCCACACCTCCTGTCTTCCTCTTCCCCTCTCAAACATGAAGGCCTTTCTCCATGGAGTCTGCATATGTGACTGATACACCCTAAATGTGTTGGAAGGGCCCAGAAGACTCACCTGTTCCAATTCTCCATCCTGCATGCACATGCGTACACACACACACACACACACACACACACATGCACGCACATCCAAGACACCCTGAGTATATCTTCCGACACTGGTTTTCAAATTATAGTGGGATCTCAATTGTGAATTCCACATTTAGAAATTCACCACTCGCTAAAACATATAACCCTCAATCAGTACTGGCAGGCACTCAACGTCGTTTGCAGACACAGGCAGTACCTCAAAAACTCTGACCTACTGGATGTGCCCATTCCCAGCTGAGGTTCCACAAGGCAACACTGCCTTCTTGTTTTAGTTTTCATACTAGAAGCATCTTTCTGGCTCTCTATTCCATGCCATATTATTCACTTTTTTGTTGTTGTTGCTTTTCGTTAGTGATGTTGCTGTTTAACATGGCCTCCTGTAGGAAGGTTGATCAAGTGGTAATTATTTATAATTAGATATTAGCAAGAAATTCTGGAGTGCTATTGCACAGTAGGATGACTATAGATAAGAATAATGTACTATATATTTCAAAAAGCTACAAGAGGGCTAGAGATGTAGCTCAGTGATAGGTCACTTGCCTAGCAAGTGTGAGGCTCTGCATTCAATTCCAGCACTGAAAAAAAAAAAAAAAAAAAAGAAAAGAAAAAGAAAAAATTTCTTTTTAAAAGCTAAAAGAAATAATGTTGAAAATTTTCACCAAAAAGAATTGATAAATAGTCTGGGGTTGTGGCTCAGGGTAGAATGCTCGCCTAGCACGTGCAAGGCCCTAGGTTTGATCCTCAGCACCACATATAAATAAATATTTAAGAAGCTAGATGTTTAACCTGATTTAAACATTACACAATATATACTTATTTTGAAATATACATTTTTAATGTATTGGTCTTAAAAATAAATTTAATATAAAGAAAACCACAAAACAAAAAATAAATAAAATAAGATTAAATGGCCCCCAAGTTTAGGGCCAAGTGCTGCCCATTGTTCCTGAGCTCAAGATGGTTGTGATGTGCCTTACAGAGAAAAGAGGTACCTGATAAGCATCATTCAGGTTGAGTTATGATTCTCTTTACCATGCATTCAATGTTAATGAGCATAAAGCATATATATATATATATATATGTGTGTGTGTGTGTGTGTGTGTGTGTGTGTGTGTGAGTGTGTGTGTGTGTGTGTGTGTGTGTGTATAAAACAGCCCATGCCAAAAAAAAATAACTCTGACTCACTGATCCAGATCACACCGTGACTGGAGCATTCACAGCGGCCTGTACTTGCTTCTTTTCCTCTTCCAAATATATATGAATCTTTGAACAGAAACATACATAAAACAAAATAATGTATTGATCAGTTGACAAAATTGTGACCAACCTGTATTCCCACTGGCTCAGTCGTCACTAATTCACTATTTTTGGTGACTTTCTAAACCTAACTACCAGAAATCATAAGAAATGACAGTAAATATGGTAAACAAGTCAAATAGAAACTTTCAACATTCTGGAAAAGACCATCCTATTCCCTTTGCCATAGAACTATAATTTCAGAATATAATTCACAAATTTGTTTTACTACCAATAGAGTGGGTGCCTCTTTTCTCTCTCTCATTAGCCTCAGAAGTATCCCACCTCCAGGCTGCCCCAGGTATTCCCTCTACTCCCTCACATAGGGCCAGACTCTCTTCTCTGGGGGGCCTTCCACGAGTGGAAGAGTCTGTTAACCTCCTAGCTCTCACCTCCACTCTAACCATGATGTAGAACAGAAGCAGATTGTTTAGACTCATTGACGTGTGTGCCATTTTTCCTTGATGTACACATATTTCATTGTCCCCATCTCCTCCTGGGTTTGTGAGTCTCCCATTTCCTCTGTGGGCTCACAGTGCCTGTCAGAGTGCTTTGTATTTATGGGATGACTCAACTGTCTTGAGTACATGGAAATGCTCGCCAACTCCACACCTTCTGGCTCCCTGCACAAGGCCTTCTGTTTTTTCCATCATACTCCAGGCAAACTAAAACATCATCCCTGGTGCTGTGTCTTTTCTCAATCTGAATTGTAGGTTGAAAGGAAAAGGCATTCAAACACAGCACATGAAAATGTCCATAAGCCACATGTTTCAGATATGTCATAAGTTGATCCCTGGGACTGATCCAAGAATTGACCACAAAGTAGTTGCTGCTGTATCACAAAGAGAAAGAAAAACTCATAATGGAAGAATATACTACCACTTTGTTACCAAAAATCATCATCATCATCATCATCATATTCTTCATCATTTTATCATCTTCATCATCATTCATACCAAATCTTACCAAACCTGTAACTACAACTACAACTTACAGGAAATTCAGAGGACAGAGGAACATGTCAAACTACACCATGAGGATACAACCAGTAGATTCCAGATTATAGAAACACTCCATACAGGTCAAGTTCTCTGATTTCATCACAAGGTTAATCATGAAAAAAAAAAAAGAAATGGAGGGAGAATTTCTAGATTAAATGAGCATTAAATCATACCAACCAAACACAATGTATGGATCTTATTTGGATCTCAGTTCAAATAAACTGCAAAAAAGTATAATATTCTTGAGATGATCAGAAAAATTTAAACACTACCTCACTATTTAAAATATTGGAGAAAATTGTTTATTATTTTAGGTATAATGGCATTGTAATTATCTTCATAAGAAAATAAACCTTAGCCTGTGATAAAATTAATCAACGGTGGGGAATTGACTTCAAAACAATAATGGAAGGGAATGGGATTAGTGGAAGATTAGCAAGGAGCTAAGTGAAGGTACATGGAGTCTTGATCATGCCATCCTGTCTACTTTTGTGCTTATTCAGAATTCTCCAAAATGAAGAAATAAAAATAAGCATGTACATTAAGATGATCCCTGTGACTGATCCAAGAGTTGACCACAAAGTGGCTGCTGCTGCAGCCTACCACTAGTTGTGTGACTTTGCCTGATTCCTCAAGTTCTCTGAGCTTCAGTTTTCTCAGCAAAATGTACTATTAGTATCCCAGTGAGGTCTCCATGAACTATTTTCTCTTTTCCAGTCTTTCAAATCTGTATCACCAGTCCTAACTGCTTCTCTGCAACACAAATCTCTATTTCCTGAAAGCTGAGAGATTTCTTCCCAAAGACAGCAATTTGGGGGCAGAAGGAATTTTGCCTACTCAAAGGCCATTTTCACTTTTTTCTCTGTTAACACCATAATTGTGTTTCCAATATATCCTATAACCCCATTTCCTTTGGTTTCTTGGTGGGCCCCCAACCCAGTTCTGGTCACTGAGACATGAAAAGTCTGCTGAAGGGCTGGGGATGTGGCTCAAGCGGTAGCGTGCTCGCCCAGCATGCCCGGAGCACCGGGTTCAATCCTCAGCACCACATAAAAATAAAATAAAGATTTTGTGTCCACCAAAAACTAAAAAATAAAATAAAAAAAAAGAAAAGTCTGCTGAAGATTTCCTTGCTCATTTAAAAAGAAAAATATATGTATGCACAAGAGAGAAAGAGTCCTCTTTCTTTTGCTAAACATGGTCACCTCTGCATGTGATATCTGGAACTGCAGCAGCCATCTGGTGACCATGAGAGGAGAAAGTCTGAGAAGAACATGCTAAGCATGGTAGAGCAAAAATGTCACAAGGTTCTCAGTGACACCACTGAGCCATATAATTGTGCATCCATGAAATTCTTGTTTTACATCATGATTATTAAGTTCTGTTACTGTTTAATTCAGTTTGAGTAGTGTATTCTATTACTTGAAGCTGAAAATCTATGAATGAAACAGGCTCACTCACCAGCATCACCCAGGAAAGGGGGATATCCACACATCACCTGCAAAATTAATAAAGATTTAAGTAAAAGGGAGAAAAATCAGTCCATCGATGAATGTCCTACCACCTCTTGAAACTTAACAGTTTCAAATTTGGACTCAACTTCCACCCTCTGCTTCCCAAGTAAGCAACTCATGCACCCTCTCTTACCATAACATAATGATCCCAGTTGGCCTCTCTGTCACCAGCCTCTATCCTTACTGCAGTCCACCCTCTCCAGGGCCCTCAGGTTTATCCTGTAAACGTAAATCAGATTACCTACTACCCTCCTCAAACAGTTCTAGTTGCTCATAATGAGCAACCAGATCAAATATAAGTTACTTTCATGGAATGAGGTCCTTCTTCATTCGACCATAAGCTCAATCCCCTGCCATATCTCCCTCGCCTCCAACCCACCCTAAGCTCCAGGCACAGGAATCACTGGCAGTATCCTGCACCTCCACCTCATTCATGCTTCTTGTAGTGTCTGTTCTCTTTCCACCCCACCTAGCTACCTGACAGACTCCTGATCATCCTTGCCAACTCACCTCCACATTTCCAGGCAGAGTTGGTCATGACGCTTTGGTTTTTCTCATAGTCCTTTGGCCATAACTCCACAATAGCAGTTGTTGCATCAAATTGTTGATATCTGTTTAAAGGCGCATCCCTCCTACTAAACTAAAAAGTATTCCAGAGATGGATCTTACTCCTACAATATCTGGTATCAGATAAAAGGTTTTGAATGATGGAAAAGAAGAAAGGAGGCCAGTATTGGCATTTTTCCAGTTGCTAAGTCTAGAAACCTGGAAGTTATGAATTCCCAGAATAGAAAGGAATGTTACAGATCATTGTAGAAAACTCTTACTTTAAAGATAAGTAAGTTGACTCTTCTTTCATCCCCTTTACTCAATTTGTCACCAAATCTACTTGTCATATCCTCTTCCAAAATGTTTACCAGATTTCTTCCTGCATCTCCACCCACCTTGACCCCATGCTCCCTCTGTGCTCTCTTACTTATGCTAGGATTTTTGAGAGAGTCCTCAAAGAAGACCATCTTTTCTGTTCCCATTCTGAACCATCTCATATACAACTGACAGAAGAAATGTCTATAAATCAGTACTTTTTTTTTTAAATCAGTACTTTTAATATGTCACTCCAACCATCCCAAAGAAGTCTCTACAATTCTACAATTTTCTATTAGACTCCATTTTTTTTTCGGGTACTGGGGATTGAACTCAGGAGCACTTGACCATTGAGCCACATCCCCCAGACCTATTTTGTATTCTATTTAGAGACAGGGTCTCACTGAGTTTCTGAGGCTGGCTTTGAATTTGTGATCCTCCTGCCTCAGCCTCCTGAGCCACTGGGATAACAGGCGTGTGCCATCGCTCCCAACTGGACTTCTTTTTTAAACCAAGCTCACAGCCTGGCCTGGAGCTCACTCATCTGGGCCATCACCTAGCCCAACCCTTCCTCACACTCTTAGTCACACACATATCCTGGGTATCTCATAGAGTCAACACTCACTGCACCTCCAGTCTCCACAAAACCTACCTAGGTATCTTCCTGCTCATCTTTGCTCATGAAAAACCTAGATCCCCCTCGAGGCACCCCCTTACCATTTCATCATTCTTCCCTCCCTGCCACAAATCAGACTCATCTTTTCCTTTCCCTGAATCCCCATGGCCCTAACGCTCATGGTCCTGACACCCACTTGGAATGTAAGTGACTTGACAGGGACTGTGTCATCAGCAATCTGCACACCCCAAGAGCCAGCCGAGCCAGCCTTTGCCTCTCCCCATCCTACTCTTCCTTTGTGACTCAATACCAGTGCCACCTGCCAAGGAAACAAATCAGCCAAAGCTCCACGCCTCTGAATCACAGAACTCGCTGGTATCTTTCTCACAACATTTATCACATTCTCCCTGCTGGCAGCACGGTTTGCTGTTATGTTTTATTTCTCTTAACACAGGGAAATTGGAAAGGCTCTGTTTCTCCTTATCCCACATGCCCTCGGCACCCACTGGAGTGCCACAAAGTAGGTCTTTGTTGTGAGAGTCTTTCTTTGAGCTTTTTTTGGTTTTGGGGGTTTTTTTCTTTTGTTTTGTTTTTGTTTGTTTGTTTTTAAGAATCAGAGCGTGTGTACTTCGGAGAGTGAGAGAAAGACAGAGAGAAGACTATCCCACTCCTCGATTTATACTCAAAGGACTTAAAGTCAGTATATTACAGTGACACAGCCACATCAATGTTTATAGCAATTCAATTCACAATAGCTAAACTATAGAACGAATCTAGGTGCCCTTCAACAGATGAATGGATAAAGAAAATGTGGTATATATACATAATGGAATATTATCCAGCTATAAAGAAAAATGAAATTATGGCATTTGCCAGTAAATGGATACAGTCAGAGACTATATCCATTTACTGTAAAATAAGCCAGTCCCCCAAAACCAAAAACTGAATGTTTTTTCTGATATGCGGATGCTAATTCACAATAAGGGGGAGGCACTAGGGAAGAATAGATATACTTTGGATTAGAAAGAAGGTAGTGCAGGGAGGGGAGGGGGTGGGGGGTAGGAAGGATAGTAGAATGAGACAGTCAGCATTACCTTATGTACATAGGTGACTGCATGACCAATGTGATTCTACAACATGTACAATCAGAAAAATGAGAAATTATGTTCCATTTATGTGTGATGTATCAAAGTGCATAAATGCATTCTACTGTCATGTAATTAGAACTAATAAAGAAATAAAAAGATAAGGCAGGGGCTGGGGATGTGGCTCAAGCGGTAGCGTGCTCACCTGGCATGCGCGGGGCGCTGGGTTCAATCCTCAGCACCACATAAAAATAAAATAAAGATGTTGTGTCCACCGAAAACTGAAAAATAAATATTAAAAAATGCGCTCTCTCTCTCTCTCTCTCTCTCTCTCTCTCTCTCTCTCTCTCAGAGAAGAGAGACTTAAAAAAAAAAAAAAAGATAAGGCAAAGAGGTAGGTCCATTCCCAGGAGGTCCCTCTTGGTAACCCCTAGGGAAATTACTATTGGTCTAACTTAGTTTTAACATTGGAAGTCCTGTGTCATAGGAAACCCAGGATCACTGGCAAACCTACATGGCTGCCACCCAGCCCCAGGCCTAATTTTAGCACAAAGGCCACGGCCTTGTCTCCCTTTCCTGGCTCCTGAAACCACTGTTCATTCACCAGCATAGGCACCAAGGAAATAACACCAATTCATCGTAGCCTAAGCCACATCAAACTTTGATCATTCTTCAAATTTCCCAGTGCTAAATTAAGTCCCACTCTGTGCAGTAGGTGCTTTAGTTCTCAGGGGAAAATTATTTCAGCAGATTAGAAAGACTTTAAATGGACATTTGAAGTTGTTCCAGCAAAACAAGAGACAAGTAGGTAAATACACTGAGATAATACAAATACCCTGAAAATGTCACTGAAAGGCAACTTATCTATCCTCAAATCACACACAAACACAGTTGAGATGAAGAACCTTCTAGCATAATATCAATAGGTTCTATCTGCCTTGGAGAGTCCCTTTTGCTTATAAATACTTAAAACTCTTTCCATCTTCTTGACTCTGTAGCATTACAATGGTTTGAGAAATCCTATTCCGAGCTGTGGTATTTCCAGGTCAAATTTGAATGCAAACGAGTTCATCTAAAAAAAAAACAGTGTTCAGAAACAACTGAGCTCTAAGCAGGGTCGCAAGTCTCGTGATGATTCTTTGGGTGTCTTTGTTGTTGCTCTGGTTTTGCAGTGTGAGAATTTTCAGTGTGAGAATTCGCTCTCTTCGGTTTCCATTAGTTCCCTCAAGGGAATGACAAAGCTCTCTCAGTCCTTCCCCTTTGTGACCCTCCACCATGTCTAATCCCTCAGAGCCAACATCTGAAGCAGTCATGTATGCGCTGGCGTGATACCTGAGGACCTATAAAATGTATTTAATTTGGTTAAGATTCTGGGAGTTTCTACATGGTTTATAGCATGTGAATTGTTCCAAGTGAACTCAACTAACGGAATTTTTGGCTGGATTAACTGAAGGTCCAGACACCTTCTAAATCCACCATTACAAGACTCAAAATATGTGACTAACATTACCCATAAAGTTGATAGAATCAATTATTTTTTAACAGGAAGAAAATTTTCAATTGTCCCTTCACATTGGCTGCACCATCAGTCGAACATGCTACATAACTTTTCATAGAAATATGATTTGATACGAGAACATCTGTAACCGTCTGGAACATATTTTTCCCAGGACTTTACTTAGAGCTCTCTATAGATATCAGATGTTCTCCACAGAATCTGTGACATGTCTTAGGATTCTTGCATAAACATCAGTTGTGCCTCTGTCTTGAATAGTGTCAATCTGAATTGAAAATCTGCCAGCTTTCTTAACATCACCACCAGCAGGCTTCTTAATTAATCTGCTGATACTGTGGATAGACTTTTATTAAAATCAGAGTATGTAAGCAGATCTTCCACTTGTTTTACAAACTCACTTTAGTTTCTAAAGATTCAAGATGCGTTTTAGCAAGCGAGAATCTGAGAAATATACACGAGAGTCTTATCACACCATTCACATTTGCTGGTATTTTTTTCTCCTGATGACTGACAGAGTCCTTTACCAATGGCCTTAAGTTCATTAATCATGCAAAATAAAAATACTTTGTCACAACTTGCTTTACCCCTGTGTACTTTTGAATAGAATGGAAGACTAACCATGTGATTAATAGTCCTTATTAAATGGGAAAATTTCATCTCAGATACTGGTCTCTCTGACACAAATGTTCAGCAAATTACATCTGAAGTACACATTAAAGAACCTTCATAATTAATTTTTTTGAGAGAGAGAGAGAGAGAAAGAGAGAATTTTTTTAATATTTATTTTTTAGTTTTTCGGTGGACACAATATCTTTTGTTTTTAATTTTTATGTGGTGCTAAGGATCGAACCCAGCACCCCACGCATGCCAGGCGAGCGTGCTACCGCTTGAGCCACATCCCCAGCCCCATAATTAATTTTAATGAAATTATCTCAGATATGCACAAAGATGTATGTACAAGGATATTCTTCTCAAAGTTGTTTAGAGACTCGAAAATTTGGAAAGACTTGCACTGTAGAGAATAGTTAAATGATTTATAATATATCCCTACAAAGAAATACTATGTTGTTATTAAAATTAATGTGGAGGAAATGTTTTCCCTTACGGAAAGATAGCCCGTCATTATTGTTAAATGAGGACAAAAGAAATGTTGAAAACATCATGATATAGTAGATTTTGTTTATACTTTCTAATTGTAAATATCTATATTGCATAGAAATAAGTCTGAAAAAAAATGTACAACAAATAGTAAGGGTAGTTATCTCTGGATGGTGGGATTATGGGTAAGTTTTATTTTGTAACTCTTCTTCATACCACAACCAACCTATGACCTATCAAGGCCCAGGAGAGAAAGGGGTGTCCTGCGGTTCTGAGCAGAGGATGAAGGGGACTTACAGGTTAACTGACTCCCAGAAGCAGAAAGCTCTGGGGTGGGACCTGAGAATCTGCACTTCTAACCAGCATCCAGATGAAGTCAATGCTAGTGCAGGGACCAGCCACCCTTTGAGTAGCACTGCCTAGGGGTTCCATCACTTCCCTCCCACTCTGTCTTCCATGGGTAATTATTTGTGCATGTGTGTGCCCATACACACTTGGATCCTGGCCCAAGCTTAGGGCCTTCCAAATAGCAGGTGCTGCCTGCATGTTTGTTGAAGAAATTAATGGGGAGATTTTCAGGCATAGTGGGAAGCCAGCTAAGATCTGTGACATTCACTACTTAGATCTCAAGTGGCCTCAGAACCTTCTTCAACGTCTTCATCTACATGTGGGCTGGAACCTGGGGTGGGCCTTGGAATCTGAACACTTAACTAGCTTGGATGTTGTGCTCAGAGAATCGAAGGAAAAGGAAGATTCTTTAGCTTAGTCAGGGAAGGCTTTGCCTTGAAACCATCTGAAGGTTCATGGGAAAATGTGAGAATGCTTTCTAAGGACTTAGTATGAATGAGTGCTTCCAACTAGCACAGGAAAGAGAGAGAGAGAGAGAGAGAGAGAGAGAGAGAGAGAGAGAGAGCAAGAGAGAGAGAGAGAGAGAGAGAGAGAGAGAGAGAGAGAGAGAGCGCAAAATTGACTTGATTTGATAAAAGAAACTTTGTAAATTTCCAAAGGAGAGCTGGAATTAACCTAAGCACCCAGCCTCCTTTTCCAAGGGGCCTGGGGAAGAAATGCATTGCATGCTGCCTAGAGGCCTCCATGCTTTCAGTCAAGACAGCCCCCAGAATAAAGAGATTTTTGGAAAGAAAAGAAGAAAAGTAACTGTTCCTATTTCCCAAGAGACTCTGAAGCAAGCTCCGAGCAGAGGCCACGAGGGAGCCGGCCTGGGAACGGTCAGGGGGCCTCCCACACGCTGCTGTTCCCAGCTGCACCCGCCAAGGAGTGTGGGCATCGGATAAAGGCACTGGAGAGGCCGCAGCGCTTCCTCCTCTCACCCCAACACGAGGCCCTCCATGAGGCCGGAACTAATTCTTATGACAAGTTACAAACCGCAGGCAAAAAATAATGAAAACCCTGACACCGCTCACACTGGGAGAGAACTTCAGGGCGCTCCTGTGACAAAGCCGCTGTTATTCACCCAGCTCCCCCCGAGTTACCAGGGCTGGGAAGGGAGTCGGGAAGCCCCGCAGGAGGAGGCAAAAGGCAGAACTTCCACTATGGCTCAGGTTCCTGCCCCTGGCAGGTGGTTCTATAAACTGACAATTTTTTTTAATTAGAGCATCATAATTATATATAGTTAATTGGGGTCATTTTTTTCTTTTCATTTTTTGAATTTAGTTATACATGACAATAAAATGATTTTATTTATTTATTTATGGTACCAGGGGTTGAACTCAGGGGTTCTCGACTTACTGAGCCCCATCCCCAGCCCTATTTTGTTTTTTTTTTTTTTTTATTTAGAGACAGGGTCTCCCTGAGTTGCTTAGCACCTCGCTTTTGCTGAGGCTGGCTTTGAACTTGTGATTCTCCCACCTCAGCCTCCCAAGTCACTGGGTTTATAGGCGTGTGCCACCACGCCCACCTTGGGGTCATTTTGACAAAAATCATACATGATTTCAAGCCCCACTCCCCTCTCCCACTCTTCTCCTCTCCTCCTTCCCCCTTATCTTTCTCCTCTACTCTATTAAACTTCCTTTCTTCCATATATAAATCTAGGTGATATTCGCCTTAGCACCTTTATAAATGAATGTAACATGATGTTGTTAAATTCATTCCATATATCTTCCCCTTTCCCTTCCTTCTTCTCTCCCTCTTGTTCTCCTACTTCTACTCCACTGATCTTCCCTGTATCTTTATGATATCCAGTCCTCTCCCCACCCCCCAATACCTTCTTTCCTTTGTTTTGCTCTAGCTTCCACATATGAAAGAAAACATTCCAGACCCTTCAGTTTCTGGTCTGGCTTATTTTACTTAACATGATTTTCTCCATTTCCATCCGACTGGTAAGTGCCATTACTTCATTCTTCTTTATGGCTGAGTAAAACTCCTTGGTGTATTTATAGCACATTTTCTTAATGCGTTCATCTATTGACAGGCATCTTGTTGGTTCCATAATTTAGCCATTGTGAATTGTGCCACTGTAAACATTGAGGTGGTTGTATTGCTATAGTATGCTGATTTGAGTTCTTTTGGATAAATATCAAGGAGTAAGATAGCTGAGACGTATGGTGGTTCCATTTCTAGCTTTTTGAGGACTCTCCACACTGCTTTCCAGAGTGGTTGTACTAATTTGCAGTCCCTCCAATGTGTGAGTGTACCCTTTCTCCCACATCCTCATCAGCATTTATTATTATTTTCATTCTTGATATTTAACATTCTGACTGTAGTAAGATGAAACCTTAGTATAGTTTTGGTTTTTTGTTGTTGTTTTCATTTTGTTTTTTTGGTTTTGTTGTTGTTGTTGTTGTTGTTGTTGTTTTGGTTTGGAGGATTGAACTCAGGGGCACTCAACCACTGAGCCACATCCTCAACCCTGTTTTGTATTTTATTTAGAAACAGGGTCTCACTGAGTTGCTTAGCACCTCACTTTCGTTGAGACTGGCTTTGAACTCACAATCTTCCTGCCTCAGCCTCCCCAGCCACTGGGATTATAGGCATGCGCCTCTGCACCTGGCCTTAGTGTCGTTTTAATATGTATTTTTCTAATTGCTAGAGATGCTAGACATTTTTTCATGTATTTCTTGGCCTTTGTGCTTCTTCTTTTGAGAAGTTGCTGTTCAGTTTGAGGATTTTTGTTTTTGCCATTTATTGAGTGGGCTATTTGTGATCAACTCTTTATAGCACTTTTTTCTTTAAATTAGGGTAAGGTGAGGGAAGAAGATTAGATTCTGAGACAAAAGTCTTACCTTTATATCCAAGTTTATAAAAAAATGGGATGACCTCAAATAAATTTATTTCTGAGTCCCTGTGGTGGGTGTGTGGGTGTGTGTGTGTGTGTGCATAAAAGGGTAAACTGGTACCTTCAAAACTGAGCCATGAGCATATCCAGTGTGGAGGTGACACCCAGGCCTATTTGCATCTATTTCAGATGTTGGTAGGTGTTTTGTTGTTGTTGTTATTGTTGCTTTTGATTTGGTGTTGGTTGGTTGGTTGGTTGGTTGGTATGCTGATTTTAGTTCTTCTAGATAAATATCAAGGTTTTTGCTATAAAAGGAGGCACTGGGAAGCATGGTTCTGATAGAAGTAATAGAAGGATAGAAGGTTCCACATCAGTCCCTGCAGTACCACTGGGAGCAACCTGTCATCAGCCCAGATATGAGTGGGAAGTGAATTGCTAGTACCGTCTCTACCCAGTGGCATAAAATGTGAGGCCTAGTTCTGAGCCCAAGTGAGTCACCCTCCGGGGAACCCAGAAAAACAGAGAATTCTAGGAGAGCTCAGTGGTCCCACGGGCATGCCAAGAATAGGCTGAGCACCTTCAGACTTGGGTCATTAGACTTAATGAGATTTCCCTCCTACTTGCTGGTGGGCAAGGCCTGGGGACATGCAGAGGGAACAAGAACTCTCCTACCAGCACTACAGGCCAGCACGAGGCTCAAACTAGGTAACATTCAGAAAACAATCTGTAAATTACCCAAGGAGTCTAAACGGGGGAAGGAAGTTCCTGCTACATTTTCTTTATCAATCTGAAGTCCACGGCCAGGGGATCTTTAGAACTCAGATTCCCCTTGTTTCAGTAAGCTATTTCACTGCTGTGGCTAAAAGACCCACCAGAACAATTGTAGAAGAGGAAAAGTTCATTTGAGGGCTCACAGTTTCAGAGGTCTTAGTCCATTAGAAGGCTGGCTCCATTCCTCAGAGCTCTAGATGAGGCAGAACATCGTGGTGGGAGAATGTGGCAGAGAGAAATGGCTCATGTGATGATCAGGAAGCAGAGAGAGACTGACTCTACAAATATATACCCCATAGGCACACCCCCAGGGCTCCACCTCCTCCAGCCACCACTCAGTTAATCCCATCAGGGATCGATTCACTGATTGGATTAAGGCTCGCACAGTCCAATCGTTTCTTCTCTGAACTTTCTTACACTGTCTCAAACGAGAGCTTTTGGGAGACATCTCACATCCAAAGCATAATACCCCTGGTAGGTTGAGCCTCACGTGGTGTGGCTACACCTCAAAGCATCTTCTGGAATTGGGGAAGTTTCCCTTACTTTTCAAAGGACCTTCAGATTGTTTCTAAAGAACTGGCTTGATCCTCTGGATTCAGTCACTTTATATTTGATACCAGGTCTCTCTTGCTAGTGTTATTCCCCTATATATTCACGTTGGATAGTATCATTTAGTGCCCTACAAATACTTCAAGTCACCTTTCAAAATTAAATCAATCTTTCTTTATTGGGAAATTTTTATTACCATCAAATATATACATCTGTACTTCTTTTAGATTCCAAAATCACGAGTCTAATGACCAGCTCTTATATCATCGTATCACCAATAAAAAAAATAGTAGATTCTCATTCAGGCTTGGTTGCACTAAATTAAAGCATTCGGTATTAGCCACAGTAATGCTAGCTATTATAACAAATGCCCAAGATGCCTAGTATAATTTAATTTTGCATACCCCAAAGATGGCAATGTGAATGCCCCTGATGAGCTGGTGGTTTTTCCAATGATCCTTTGGTACCTAGGATCACTCCATATTGTAGCTCTGCCTTCTTCAAGAGTCTCAGAGTCTTCTGTATTTAGTCTTGCAATAATCAGCTTTCTGTGCTATAGCAAATACCTGAGATAATCAACTTATAAAGAGAAAAGTTTGATTTGGGCTCACAGTTTTAGAGGTTTCAATCTATGTCCCCTTTCTATTGTGCTGTGATGAGATAGCACAATATGTCAGGGACACATGATGGAGCAAAACTGCTTGCCTAATGGCCAGGAAGTGAAAGAGAGAATGAGAAAGAGGCTGGTCCCACAATCCCCTTCAGGGCACTCCCTCAGTGATCTAAAGACCTCCCACTAGGCCCCACCTCTTAAAGGTTTCACCAGTTCTCAATAGCACCTTCCTGAGGACCAAGCCTCCAACACCTGGACCTTTGGGCCAAACTAAAGGAACAAATCTATAAGCCAAACTATAGCAAATCAATAGGTGGAGATGGAGCAGGGGAAGGGGAGACAGAAGGTAGAAAGTGGAAGACACACCTGCTTCTTAAGCTCACTGATCCCAAAGTAACACAACTCAATTCCAAAAAGATTTCATTGGCAAGATCAAGGTTCAGTGCTACTTAGTTACAAAGGAGCTAGGAAACATCACTGCTGGTGGGAAAGCTACTCCTAGCACAAGTCTGTATCACAGAAGCAGGAGCATGACTCTGATGGAGTGAGCCATGTCTGCTCTATTCTCTTATTGACCCTAATATCTAACACATAAAAAACACATGTTCCTCACAAGTACAAAGATCATGTATTTAATCTGCCTTGAAAAAAGTTATTTTTGCCTATTTCATGACATAATTACCAATAACATCCCATTATACTCTCCAAAGTATCCAACTTTGGAAGGCAAATTATATCGTTTATTTACTCATAAGCCATTTTATAGATAATCTATGAGCCTACCAAAAAGTGTTTCAAGGCCTATATTTTTCACCACAACAATGCAGGACCTATCTGACAGTAAACATCTATAACATAAAGTACAAAATGTCAAGAGGGGCACATTCCATTTTACCTGACCATCATCAGTCTTCTCTGTGTGGTCAGTAAAACACCAACTTCAAACTTTAAAATTCACTTCCGGAAAACATGGCCCTCCAGAGCACACTTCCTCTGAGCTGTGGCAAATCTATGCCCGAAACCCAAAAGAGCAACATCTAGCCGAAAAGCACAGATCTTATATTCTGACCACTACTGAATCTGTGTTTTCCAGGAAACATCTGACATCCTCAGAATGGCCAGTTTTCCTCTTCAAAAGCAAACAAACTAAAAGTACCTGCAATGCAATCCCCAAGCCCTTCATTATGGCACAGAGAACAAGAATAATTAGGAAGTCAACAAATTTCTTCCCAAGTGTGAATTGCTACCCAACCTTAAATATTATAATTATATTCTGAAATTATAATTATACAGAGACCTGCCTGAGATTTACTTTTGATAATGTAAATTCTACATAAAGCATCATAATGCAATTAAAAAAGAAAGTACCAAGAGAATCCTTAAAGGAGTTGAAGTCAGAGTTTTTATGAACCCAGGAGAACTTCACAAGATAGAGACAGAGGCAGATAGAACTAGATACAGATATAGATGCCAACTACTAGAAAGCTGAATGAAGCCAAAAGTGTAGAATGAACAAAGTGGTGTCAGGTTTCCGAAATTGGAACCTCTTTGATATAGCAGGTGGGGTCCTTACGTGGCTAATAAAACAAGGGTCTGGGTACAGTTAGATGCAAAGGAGCTGGGCCACCCCTGATGGGAAAGCTGCTCCCAGCATGACTTTTTTCAGTCTACACTTTCTTTAATTTAATTTGAGCAACTTGAAATCACATAGGAATCTCCTTGGGAAAAAAAAATAGCCTGCAAATCAATTTCACCAATTCAGAATGATTTTTTTTCCTTTCAATGAGTCCAGATGAAATCCACTTTGCCAAATGGAGAGGGTTTCTCCATCAAACATCCCTGGCTGAGCTTTGTGAAGGTACCAGGAGGAAGAGGAATATTTGATCAAATGCTTAAGCATTAACTATGTACAAGGAAAGCCATTCAATGAATGAACTTTCTGTTAATTAAATTGTTCTAGAAAATGGAAATAAAATTGAATCCAAGAACAAACTAAATGGGACTTACTTAAACTAAAAAGTTTTTTCTCAGCAAGAGAAACAATAAGAGAGGTAAATAGGGAGCCTACATCCTGGGAACAAATTTTTACTCCTCACACTTCAGATAGAGCCCTAATATCCAGAGTATACAAAGAACTCAAAAAATTAGACAATAAGATAACAAATAACCCAATCAACAAATGGGCCAAGGACCTGAACAGACACTTCTCAGAGGAGGATATACAATCAATCAACAAGTACATGAAAAAATGTTCACCATCGCTAGCAGTCAGAGAAATGCAAATCAAAACCACCCTAAGATACCATCTCACTCCAGTAAGATTGGCAGCCACTCTGAAGTCAAACAACAACAAGTGCTGGCGAGGATGTGGAGAAAAGGGTACACTTGTACATTGCTGGTGGGACTGCAAATTGGTGCGGCCAATTTGGAAAGCAGTTTGGAGATTCCTGGGAAAGATGGGAATGGAACCACCATTTGACCCTGCTATTGCCCTTCTCACACTATTCCCTGAAGACCTTAAAAGAGCATGCTACAGGGATACTGCCACATCGATGTTCATAGCAGCACAATTCACAATAGCTAGACTGTGGAACCAACCCAGATGCCCTTCAATAGATGAATGGATAAAAAAATGTGGCATCTATACACAATGGAGTACTATGCAGCAATAAAAAAATGACAAAATCATGGAATTTGCAGGGAAATGGATGGCACTAGAGCAGATTATGCTTAGTGAAGCTAGCCAATCCCTAAAAAACAAATACCAAATGTCTTCTTTGATATAATGAGAGCAACTATGAACAGAGCAGGGGGGAAGAGCAGGAAGAAAAGATTAACATTAAACAGAGACATGAGATGGGAGGGAAAGGGAGAGAAAAGGGAAATTGCATGGAAATGAAGGGAGACCCTCATTGCTATACAAAATTACATATAAGAGGTTGTGAGGGGAATGGGAAAATAAACAAGGAGAGAAATGAATTACAGTAGATGGGGTAGAGAGAGAAGATGGGAGGGGAGGGGAGGGGGGATAGTAGAGGATAGGAAAGGTAGCAGAATACAACAGTTACTAATAGTGCATTATGTAAAATTGTGGATGTGTAACCGACATGATTCTGCAATCTGCATTTGGGGTAAAATTGGGGGTTCATAACCCACTTCAATCTAATGTATGAAATATGATATGTCAAGAGCTTTGTAATGTTGTGAACAACCAATAAAAAATAAAATTAAAAAAAATCGCATTAGGTGAGTAAAACTTCCACTAGAGCTATAAAAATCAAATTAGCTGAAAGGGAAAATAAATGTCTTTGTGTTCCAAGTAGTTCCATTTGTTAAGACAATAGGTACCTATGAAAGAATTAAAACTCTAAAAAGGACTGTACCGGTTTCTCAGGATGATGGTGTATGAAGTCAAAGGAAAGTCAGATTTTTCTCTAAGTCACTTGCCTACAAGAGGAGAGTCACACTCCATGGCTGCTCACAGTGGGGCAGAAAAGAGGGGAGGCTACCAGAAGTGTGGCACTACTGGCTGAGTGGGCATTCACTTCTCTTCCCCTTTCAGTCCTTCCCAGGTATCACCAGTCTGCCCTTGGGTTTAAGTTGCTTTTAATCCATCCAGCTTCTCATATAAGCTGATCGGGGCTCAGTCCACTTGGTCTGCAGATTGAATATATTGTGCTGTGAAGCCTGCAAAAAATGTTGACTGTGCCCAGATCCTTGTTTTATTAGCCAGGTAAGTAAGTACACTACCTGTTATAACAAATAGGTTCCAATTTTCAGAAACCTGACACCACATTAAAAGTCCAGGTCGTCTTCTCCAAATGGAATCCAAGCTATTTCTATCCTAAGATGCCACCATCTTTCAGTCTATTGGATGGGAGGGAGGAATGGGGATCATGAAACTTTGTGCAGTAAGTTTAAGGCAGGCCTGAAAGTAGCACCCATCATTTCCACATGCACACATTCCATTTGTCAGAACTCCATGATGTGGTTCATCTAGATGCAGAGGGATCTGGGAAATGCGGTTTTGCTTTGTGCCCAGAAAGGAGAAGAGAACTGGATGTTGGTGGATTCTGTTTCTAGCACCCTGGTTCTGCCCTTCAATCAGATAACACTTGCTCATCTATTTTACACATCAGACACTCTGACGAGGACCAAAGCAAATGGCAAGTGGTACATTGCTCTTGAGTGATCACAGGCTGGTAGGAGAGAAGAATGTGTAAATTAACAATTATGGTAGATCATGATAAACTGTTATAGCAGATGCATTTTCTGAGTGTCGGAGGACCCCAGAAAAGAAGCAACTTTAGGGAAGCTTCAGGTATGTGTGAATGGAGTCTTACAGGAGGGTGATCATAGCTAATATTTTTCAATTGCTTTCCACTCACTAGCCAGTGTTCTGGGTGCTTTTCATGTATTAACTCACTTAATCATCACAATGACTCTAAGAGGTAGGTGTTATGCAGACTAGAAAACAGAAAGGTTAAGTCACTTGCTCAGGGTCTCTGATAGTAGTTGAGGCAAGGTTTGGACCAGGCAGTCCATATCCTGAAATGACTCTCTCTAGCACAACACTACACTGGGAGGCAGAATAAGCCTACCAGAGAGGGTGGAGAGAGGCCTCTCTGTTTATGTGAACCCTGTGTTACCATATCTGCAACAGTGACAGTAGTAGGGTGGCATTTGGAGGTCTGGAGAAGCAAGCCCTGACAGAATCTCACTATACCCTTGCCACCTGTGCACATAACTCTGGGTATCATAAATGGTGAGGGTCCTGAACCAGGCCTGCCATTGCAAGGCTGGGAGGATGTCAGGACATTCGAGAGATGGGCCAGACTGGAGCATGGACCTCAACCTGAATAGTAGATAGTCCCACTGAGATAAGGCCAGTAGCCAAGGAAACATCAGAAGAGGGTTTAATAAATATCTACGAAGATCTTGTGAGGTTTGACATATTTCAATCCAAATTGAAGTGGACTATCAATCCATCTCCCTATATATAGGTGATTCCAGAACGATGCAGTTTCTTCTTTGTTTCAAAGAAAAAGTGGTGGCACAGGTTTGACTCCCTAGGAATGCAGCATCCTCTGCTGAATAGGCACCATTGCAGACTCTGACCATTCCTGGGATTCCACCCTGACTGAAAGAACTAGCTCCCTACATGCAGTGAAAGCTTCTAGTGCTCATATCTCTCCTCTTTCCTGTCACTCAGCAAGTCTACACTCTCCAGCTTCCTCGTCGTGAGGTGGAGTCATGTGACTTGTCACCACCAATGAAATGTGTGCAGAAGTGATTTGTGTTTCTTTGGGCCAGGGCATCCAAAGCTGACCGCTAGTCCTTTGCATTGGCAACCCCAGAAGCCACCTGTTGAGATGGCAGCGTAACAAGATAGAGGGCGTGCTGCCCAGAGAACTGACTAACCCATACAGGACAGGACGTCATGCAAGTCAGAAATCAGCCTTTTCTGCCTTCACCTCCTGAGACTTCTGGGTTTATTTATGAATGCAGCATAACCTAGCAAATATATAAAATATGTTATATTTCACATCTTTGCCCATCACTGGTTTTGTTTTTACTTTTGTTTCAATCCTGGAACTCATGCCAACCTCACTTCATTGTTCAGCCAAGATCAAATCTGCTAAATCAAATCTAGTATGTGCATGTAGGTGCCTTCTTAGTTATTTATCAATGTTCACATTTTTACATGACGCTGTAAACAAAACTCGCTGCCCACCACTTGGAATGTCACTGTCTACATT
Organism: Spermophilus citellus; assembly: GCF_964194105.1. Classification (NCBI taxonomy): domain Eukaryota; kingdom Metazoa; phylum Chordata; class Mammalia; order Rodentia; family Sciuridae; genus Spermophilus; species Spermophilus citellus. Next base: position 61,340,844 of record NC_138193.1, read on the forward strand.
TGTGTCATAATAGCCAGAGAGCCTGAGCTATTTCCTAACATATCCCCTTGCTCTAAGTGGAAATCTTACAGGATGAACTTTCCAGTAATGAGGCTTGACAACCTCACCACCACCAGGAGAAACAGCAGTCAGGCCAGGAGAAAGGCTGCTAACTTCTTCACAGAAGTGTTGATTAGGTTGTGCGCAGCTGGCCCGACTCCTGTGGAGAGAGTCAGTCCTCATGTGAACAAGTTGGGTGTCCTTCCTGGCTCTCCCTGTCCTACCACACACAGACACAAACACCGGGGATGTTACCAAGTTGCAACACCCAACCATTTCTAAAAGAAGCCGCATCCAGTGCAGGTATGAGCCCGTATCATGAGAAAGCTACATTCAGGAAGTATTGGGTATAAATTCAATGAGAATTGGAGAATGGTATCTTTGGTTATTTCCGACTTGTTTAGTGATTCCTTAGAGGGAGATGTACACACATCTGTAATTCCAGCTTCTACTTGATGATTATGACTTTTGGAGCAAACACAGAGGAAAAGTATCCTTTTTAAGTATCCTTTATAATTTCTAGAACCAGTTGGACAGACACCAATCATATATATATATGTGTGTGTGTGTGTGTGTGTGTGTGTGTGTGTGTGTTTTATATATATGTGTGTTTTATATATTTTATATAGATAATAAATGTGTACATTTATTTATATTTTATATGAATATATATTTAATATATTCATATAAATATTAAAATAAATACATATATAAATATATTTATTTATATTTTATATAAATTATAAATTTATATAAATATATATATGCTTCTCCTCATCATAGTTATTTTAGGAAACACACACCTGAATTGAGCTCTGCAGAAGAACAGGAACTCAGAAAAAAAACAAATAAATGATTCAAAAGTAAATGAAATACAGAAATTGTATGAATGCCTAAAAATCCACGAAATTAATTTGCTAAATGGTTCCTTTTATCTTTTTTTTTTTTAATGGGGGTTGAACCCAGGGGGCACATTACCACTGAGCTACATCCTCTTCTTTATATTTTTTTTTATTTTGAAGCAGGTTCTCACTAAATTGCTTGAGAGTCTTGCTAAGTTACTGAGGCTGACCTCAAATGTGTGATCCTCCTGCCTCAGCCTTGTGAGTCACTGGGATTTACAAACATGTACCACTACACACCCAGTATTAAGCTAAATGTTTTAAGGAATAACATTACTTAAGATGATAATAATCCTCACTTAATTAATAGTATTTCATTTTTGAGGGCATAAATAAAGCCCCAGGACAAGTAAATTAGTATGATATAAATTAAATGACTTGAGTTCCATCACAGCCCCATTTCTCCTTACCCTGTATCCCCTTTTCCTTCTTCCCACCCATTTCCAGAAATCCTTCTAAGACTTTGATGAAATATCTAGGGATATAGGTAGAGAGTACCACAATAATCATTTTTATATATCTTCTAAAAATGATTCTTTTTTATTTTTGCTTTCAGATAGTAAACAAAAATATAACTACAGCATTTCTATGTAACCACTAATATTTATAATTATCTAGATATATAAATAGATTTACTTAAACCAACTTAAGTGTTTATTCCCAACCTTTTTAATACTTTGACTTACCTATTGTGAGCACACACTATAGCATCTATCATCCTTGGTCATCTGGAATTTGTCTTTATGCACTTTTTTCAACAGAGACATGAGTGAAAGTTTACCCAAGAGGATTATCTATGATAGAATTTTTTAAACCTACAGAGAATATATTCCTGTTGCTTTCACACGTGAAAGACAACATGGCTGGGTATAAAATTTGTGAATCAACAACTTTTTTTAAAAAATTTTGTTGTTGTAGATGGACAGAATGTCTTTATTTTATTTATTTTGGTGTGGTTCAGAGGATCAAACCCAGTGCCTCACGCATGCTAGGCAAGCACTCTGCTGCTGAGCTACAGCCCCAGCCTGAATCAACCACTTTGATGAACAAAAGTCTATAGATGTTTTTGTATACTAATCACAGGGTTGTATGATTTGGGATGTTTTTATCTTTCTGCTTTGGGCATTTGAGCTTTATGTATTCCACAGAGAACACATTGTAATAATCATTAAAACTTAATAAAAATAAATAATAGATTTAAGCTGAGTGACTATTACATTCCCACATGCTATTGGATGCTGAGAGACATGCCAATAATCACTGTTGTCAAGGAAACATCAACTAATTGTAAATCACACTATCAGTAATAAAAATGAATGATATTACTACACAAGTAATTTTTTACTAAACAAAAATATAATATTGAGACATTATTATTTCTCTGGGGGAAAAAACAGTAGTGCTTCTAGAACAACCAATAGGATGAAAACATCAGAACTTTCTAAACAGACTCACAGTCTTTCATAAGGTGAGATTCTAAATCTAATAGTCATGGGCTCTTGTAATAATTAAGCTGTAGTCCTAGCCTCTTGAGTTTGCACAAACATATTACCTCTTTATTCAGAATGATCAGAAATGCCACACCCACCAAAAGAAAAAAGATATGTAAAACTGGCTATGCTTTGGAGAAGGTCAGAGAGAGGAAGGCGGCATAGTTGTTGAAAACATATTATGTTCAGACAATCAGGGTTTGAGTATGAGCATGTTACTGTGATCTATTCTTACTCACAACACTTCTGACATCAAATGTGCTGGCATTTTCACACCAAAAAAAAACAATCCTCCAGACCATGGCTAGGTATCCTACAATTCACTTCAATTCTGACACTATCTACGGGGAGTTAGCATCAGATCCCACAAGTAAAACTTTCAGTCCCAAAAGATGGACCCCATTTCAGAACATTAATCACTAATTCCAGGTCTCCCATATTGCTAACCAAGCAGCTATAATTTGGGAGTTCCCATAACTCACTCTCATGTTTGATAATTTGCTAGAATGGTTCACAGAATTCAGGAAAACACTTCACTTACTATTACTGGCTTATTACAAAAGATACAACCTGGAGGATCCAAGTGGAAGCAATGCGTAGAGCAAGGTACATAAGAAGAGGCACAGAGCTGCCATGCGCTCTCTGGGAATGCTACCCTCTTAGCCCCTCAATGGATTTGCCAACCCTGCTCTTCAAATCCTATATTTAGGGATGTTATGGATGTTTCATTATATAGTATGATTGATTAAATCCTTGGTCGGTGGCAATCAAATCAAAATGCAGCCCTTGCCCTCTCTGGAGATCAGAGGAAGGCCAAAAGTTACAACCTATAATCAAATGGTTTGTTCCTCTGGCAACCAGCCACCATCTTGAGACCACCCACGGCCCACCAAGGAACACCTCATTAGCATAATCCCAGATATGGTGAGAGGGTCTTATTATAAATAACAAAAAATGTTTTTCTCACCCTATTACTCAGGAAACTTCAAGTTTTTTAGGATCTCTGGGCCAAGAACCAGAGATAAAAACCAAATATATGTGTTTTATTATGGCATAATATCACACAGATGCTAGTTGTAAGTGACCCTAAGCAAATCAACTTTTATGCACTTCTGTTTCCTCATCTGCAAAATCAGGGTAAGAAAAACATCTCCCTTGTAGGATGGTTTTCAGAAATTAAATAAGTTAACATAAAACACAGTACCTGGCATACAGGAAACATGAACCAAGTGTTTACTGTGAGCAAATGAGCCAGATAAAATAAGTTAACCTCAACCTCAATTATTTTACACTGTCCCCCGGGACCATCTATGACCAGCCAGGAAGGTGGAGTGAAGGATCTTATTCCCATACCAAGCCAGTAGCTGAGGGAAGGCATAGGGGCTGGCTCCAGTCATGGCAAAACCAAAGCACAACCAGGAGATGAGAACAAAGAGAGGTTTCTTACCTGCAGCAAGTAAGGAAAGTGCTTGAGATAATTCCCAAAGCAATGTTCTCCCAAACAAAGCAAGCAAGGGGTTCTTGGGGAAACTTATACATAGTCGTGTAGAAAAGACCCAACATCACGCGTAGAAGTGGATATGTTCTTTTTTTTTTTTTTGGTTGCTCAAAACATTACATTGATCTTGACATATCATATACCATACATTTGATTCAAATGGGGTATGAATTCTTATTTTTCCCATGTGTACAGATTGCAGGATCACATTGGTTATATAGCCACGTTTATACATACTGCCATACTAGTGTCTGTGGTATTCTGCTGCCTTTTCTATCCCCTTCCTAACCCCCCTCCCCTTCCCTCCCCTCCCATCATATCTCTCTATCCCATCTACTGTAATTCATTTCTTGTTCTCCTAATCTTTTTTCTTTCCTAAAACCTTGTCTAGCCCTAGTAGTGGGCGCATTAGGATTGATGTTATTTGTTAACGTCAAACCTAATTGATCTAGGACATCTCGTCCCCATAAATTTACGGGAAGATGATCCAATACATATGGTTGTATAGTTCCTTCACATCCTTCAGGATCCTTCCAATCTAATATCATTGCACTTCTATGGGGATTAGTCGCCACTCCTAGGCCTCAAAGCGTTTGAGTGGCTTGTTGTAATGGCCAATGTCTTGGCCATTCTTGACGAGATATGATGCTAAGGTCAGCACCTGTGTCCAGTAGCCCATTAAACTCATGTCCTTGAATATTTAGTTTTAGCATTGGATGAGAATCTAAATTTAAAGACAGCATAGCCCAATCTACACCTATAGAGCCTAATCCCCTGGAACCTCTTTCTACACTACAGCTGGAGAATTTATCATGTAGGCTGGGTATTATTAACAACTGTGCTATTCTATCTCCTGGTGAAATTACTGATATACCTCTTGGAGAACTAGCTATAATTTTTATTTCACCTACATAATCGGGATCAATTACCCCAGGATTTATCATAAGTCCTTTTAGTGTAGATGAACTACGTCCCAATAATAAGCCTACTGTTCCTTGGGGAAGAGGTCCTTTTACTCCTGTGGGAATGATTTGAACTCCCATCTCTGGAGTTAGCACTGCTCTGGCAGAGGTGCAGATGCCCAACCCTGCGCTCCCTCAGGTTTGTCTGATGAGGGATTTAATGGACAATGTGTCCTGGGCACTACCCTGATGGTGTTGCTGGGTTCCTCCACTGCCCCGTATATTTGTGGTGTGGGCCCCGGAGCATTGGGCCCCCCAGTCCGTTTTTTGGCAATGGAGCATGATGCCTTTCTCCACGATACCATGGGTAAATACCTGGTCCTTGTCCGTTTTTTGATAAGGGAGTACCCTCTATGGTGGTTTGAGAACGGCATTCATTAGCCCAATGTCTCCCTCTACAGCATCGTGGGCAAATACCCGGTATTCTATTCCTTTAATATCTAGTTTTGTTAAACCCTCCTCCTATGGGGAAACTCCTTTTAAAATGTCCTGTTTGTTCACAATTATAGCATGTTTCTGGCCTGGCATCTAAAGCCTGTTGTACTGCAGCTCCCAAGACTTGCCCTTCTTCATTAATGTCTCTACATAATTTAATATATGTGTTTAAATCTTCATGTCTCCATGGTCTAATGACCTCTCTGTAGCAACGATTTACTTGGTCATAAGCCAGTTGTTTTATTAATGGCATTGCCTGTTCTGTATCTCCAAAAATTCTGTAAGCTGTTTGAATAAGCCTATCTACAAATTCAGCATAAGGTTCATTAGTTCTCTGTATTACCTTAGATAGCTGACCTTGTAAATCTCCATGTCCTTGTAAAGTCTTCCATGCCCTAACTGCGTCTACAGCAATTTGTGCATATACAGCAGGATCATATTCAATTTGTTGCCGTTGACCCTCATAAGGTCCTTTTCCTAAAAGCATATCTAGATTTCTTTGAGGGTAACCGGCTGCTGCATTTCTCCTAGCTGTCTCCATGCAAAATTCCTCATTGGCAACCTTCCATAACAAATATTGTCCTCCATTTAGCACAGATTTACACATGCTAGCCCAATCTGCTGGCGTCATGTCCAAGTTAGTAATGGACTCGACCATGCTTACCATGAAGGGTGCTTGGGGACCATAGGTTGTTACGGCCTCCTTTAACTGCTTCACTGTTTTGAAATCTAAAGCATGGTGAATTCGCTGCCCTACTACCTGTTCAAGTACAGGGCATGCTAATCTTTGAGGTCCTGTCTCAGGATCCCATTTATCAACTACAGGGTTTGAGGGCCACTCAGCTGTCTCCATAGGTGGGGCTGTTGATAAAACGGAATTAGTAACAGCCTCCTGTTGTAGCCTTTTTCCTAATAGACCCTTTTCCTTTAAATTTTCTTCCTCTGTCTGACTAGCTCGAGAGACCTTCTCTTTTGCTTGATCTAAAATGTCTTTCTCCATGCTCTGAACCTCTAACAATTTACTTAACACTTTTTCGGTTTGTTTTTTACTAATTTCTAATCTACTATAAAGATAACACAACCCAATAAGATAACACAAAACAAAACCGAAACTGAATGAAACAAAAACGGAATAAAAAATCGTTGTATCAATTTTCTCTTCCTCGGGGCTGACAAACTTCAAACCTTGAGCCAACCATTTTTCCCAGTTTGCCTGAGAAATTTCTAGGGATAGGCAGCTTGAAACAAAAACAAAATAAATCAAAACAAGAACACATTATTCTTTGAAATGGTCACCCATTCTCTCGCCTTCCCTCAGGGGCGAGCAATTTCACTTACCTCCAAGTTTCAGACTTTCCACATTCAGGCCACCAAGTGCCGCAGTCTGGCTGGGCACAAAATCACAAACCACCACACACCTTGTAGATTCAAACAGCAACTCTTTATTCTCGAACTGTCACCGGCACTTTACACACACTTTCTGGGCAAAATCCACATTCTGGGCAAAATCCACGTTCTGGGCAAAGTCCACGTACTCCACCAGGCTCTGAATCCCAAATACTTTCTGAATCCCGCGAGAACTCAACAGGAACTCAAGGAGTAGGCGGGCACTTGAGGCAGCAGGATACGCCCTATTCCCAGCAGGGTACACCTTAAACCTGGAACCGCCCTAAATCCAAGGAGCAGGATACTCCCTAATCCCAGCAGGATACACCCTAAACCTGGATCCGCCCTGGTCCTTGAGCAAGGTCACCTTACTCAAGCATACATGCAATGTCACTGCAAATGACCTGGGTCCAAAGGCAAGCCCATTTCCACAATGGAGAGTCCTTCCTCTAAGCAACATGGAGTAGGCTGACAAAGAAATTGACGTGCGTCATTCCTACTTGATAATGGCTCTCAGCATCTCTCTCTCTTTTTTCCCCTTTCCCCTCACATCCTCTTATATGTAATTTTGTATAACAATGAGGGTCTCCTTCCATCTTCCATGCAATTCCCCTTCTCTCTCCCATTCTCTCCCACCTCTTGTCCCTGTTTCATGGTAATCTCCTTCTCGTGCTCTTCCTCCCTGCTCTGTTTTGAGTCACCCCCCTTATATCAAAGAAGACATTTGGCATTTGTTTTTTAGGGATTGGCTAACTTCACTTAGCATAATCTGCTTTAATGCCATCCATTTCCCTGCAAATGCCATGATTTTGTTATTTTTTAGTGCTGAGTAATATTCCATTGTGTATAAATGCCACATTTTTTTTATCCATTCATCTATTGAAGGGCATCTAGGTTGGTTCAACAGTCTAGCTATTGTGAATTGTGCTGCTATGAACATTGATGTAGCTGTATCCCTGTAATATGCTCTTTTTAGGTCTTTTGGGAATAGTCGGAGAAAGGGAATAGCTGGGTCGAATGGTGGTTCCATTCCCAGTTTTCCAAAGAATCTCCATATTGCTTTCCAAATTGGCTGCACCAATTTGTAGTCCCACCAGCAATGTACAAGTGTACCCTTTTCCCCACATCCTCACCAGCACTTGTTGTTTGACTTTATAATGGCTGCCATTTTTACTGGAGTGAGATGGTATCTTAGAGTGGTTTTAATTTGCATTTCTCTGACTGCTAGAGATGGTGAGCATTTTTTCATGTACTTGTTGATTGATTGTATGTCCTCCTCTGAGAAGTGTCTGTTCAGATCCTTGGCCCATTTGTTGAGGGGGTATGTTCTTGAGCATGCTCAGTTCAAGGTCATGTATCACATGTTCAAAAAAAATGATGGCCTCTGGGTGGAGAATGAGTCAAGTGTATTCTTGGTCACCTGAAAAAAATAAATTAGAGTGACTTTAAGATTTTGACTGTTTCCTCGTAGGTTTCTCAGAAGGGTTTTATTTAAAACAAAACAAAACTTTTTGAAAGCATGTTAATGAACATTTAAAGGAGCAGCCGCTTTCCCCCTAAGTCTACGAGCTTACTCTAAGTGCCTGTCTAGCAGCTAATAGGAACGGATGGGTAGCAGAACTAGAGCCTTTCCTTCTGCCCTGTGGTGCTGCTCTCTACACATCTTCCAAGTTGCCCTGCCTCCGAGCCTGTTCATTCAAAGAAGGTCCCACTGGAGATTGTGCTTCCAAGCAGACCACAGTCTTCAAGGTAAGTAGAGAAACAGTTCTTAAAACATCCTCCTAAGAATGAAGGAATTCTACTTCAGTTTAGTGGGGTTTTTTAATCATTGATTGTTTGTGGGGTACGATGGATGTTTTACTTGTTCTTCTGCCTAGGAATTACAGATTTCTCAACTTCCTTTCTTTCAAGAAGTTGATCCAAAAATCCGTGTCCAGGAGTCCCACCGGAAGATACAACATTGCTATTTAAAGCAATTAGAGTGAAGTCAAGAAGCAGTTCTGCTAAGGCCTGGTTGGAGAGCTAGAGTCTCTTCGCCTTGTGGTCTCACAATTAATTGATTGGCATAGTTAATCGAAATGAAAAGGAGGATTTCCTTCTCAAATCCATTAACCCACAGTAGGAAAATCCGTAAGGCTCAACACCTTGGGATAGAACCACAAGAGTAGCAAAGACCCTCTAAAGGGAGAGGAGAGGATAAGAAATCACAAAATCTCTTCCACCTGTTATCCAGGCAAGCCTGCACAGATGCTTTAAGCTCTCTGGGCAAAGTGTTCTCATCTGCATAGTAGAGATGTAATAGTACCTACTTCATGTTGTTGTGAGAATTATATGAGAATATGTCTAAGGCCCTTAGCACAATGCCTTGCATGTTTAATATGGGCTCCATAGGACAGCCTGGCAAAAGTAAAGACCCTTATGCCAGAGGATGGGGTCTCTATACTTGATGCCATACTGAGCCTTGTGCAAAGCAATTATGCTGACCCTAATGGTTCACATCTGTTTCCCAGAAGAACTTCTGTGTCTCAATCCAGAATAGACTCTGTATATAACCAGGACTCCATCTTGTGCCATTGCTCTTGCAGAATCCCTGAAACTTCATCATGGCAGCCCTGAATCTTGCTCCCAGGAGGAAGTGCTTTCTTGGAGGTCCCTTATCCAACTTAGACATATGTTAGAGGGAAGGAGAAGATGGCTGGCTGGCAGGCTCCCGTGTTGGATCCTGAGTGGCCACAATCACCTGCTTTCCAGGGCCCGGTGCCCCCTCTTCTGAGTGCATCTCACAACCCATGGGAAACCTCCCCAGAGGCCTAACGTAAAGCTGGCAGTTAGGTAGCCCTTTCCTCCTGGTGACTTTAGGGACAGGCTAAAGTGGCCAGCGGGACTGTTTCTTCTCCCATCTGACAGCTCCTTCTGCTCTCTGAAGTTGGGTTTATTCGCAGCTAGGGACCAATGACTGCAAGAGCAACATGGGAAATTCACAGCCAGCCAACAAATCAGGCGAAGAGGTTCACACTTCAAACCCTGCTTCCCTTGACCGTAGCAATTTGGAGGGGAATGTTCTGGTCATCTTATTTCTCTCCCTTTGCTGCCTCTCTGCCTCTTTGTTCCCCAGACTTCCATGCCCAACTCCATGCATATACTTTCTTCTCTCTCTAATTAGACCCTAAAAGCATTAAAAACTAGAGCAGGCCAAAGATGAAGACACATGCTAATCATACACTCACAGAAATTTCATAATACTTTTGCAAAACGGTACTTTAGGTATGATCTTTCTGGAGGTGATAAACATGCATGGTAAAGAATCTAATCCAAAGACCCAGAACAAACACGTGAAATGGAGAGTGCCATACTGTTGCTTATGAGAACAAGACTGAAATGACCTGAGTCACATGTTCCTTTGTGACTTTTCTCAGAAGAGCTTACAACCTGGAGACCATTGCTGGGTAGACTATCATCATATCCGGCTAGTGAGAGAACCTCTCCCTCTGTCTCTTTCTTTCATATTGTCAGTGAGATAAAGGGGACTATCACTACCTGCCATGCAGGAGCCCAGTGTGGCCAGTGAACCCATTATAAGCAGAGAATCTTCTTTTCCACAAACTTCACACTCTCAAATCACAGAATAAAGGTCAGAAGCACCATCCTTTAATTTTATTCACTGGGGCAAGGATTCTGCCCAGTCTTTATCCACTGTCTGATTTCTCACCAAAGGAGCATTTGCAACATGATAGATTTACTTTCTGTGAAATATTTCACTTGTCATCAGTTGGGGACTCCAGGCTCCCTAGCTGTGCTGGTCAGTCCTAGGAAGTTTCCCTGAGCCTCCCTCATAGGCAAGGCCACACTGCTCCCAAGTGGCTTCTGTGGAGAAGCAGAAAGTCAGAAGTGGCTGTGGCTGCGGTACTCTCCAGACCCTGGGGACTTGCCTCCCTGTGGCCTCGGGCTATGAGCCCATCTCGGCAGACCCAGCCTCAGAGCCTTCCCAGCAGCCATCACGCCCCAGAATCCAGCTGCTCACAACTCCAGGAAGCCCCTTTGTTGTGGCAAAGGGAGCAGCCCCTTAAATGAGCCTAAAAATCTGCAGGCTGGTCAAACAAAAGAAGGTCCAGAATTCAACCTGGACTTCATCATAGTGAGAGTTTAAGATATAAATGTAAGGACAGGCAAAAGGAAAGAGGAGACCAAAAAAAAAAAATGGAGACTAAAAGCAATTAGTACTTTAACCCATAGTTGTTTGAAACCCAAAGGCAGCTCCTTGCCCCTGTGAATCTACTTGCCGTAGCGGATGGAGATAAAGCAGTCTTAAGAAGCATTGAGTGTTATTGCATCTCTAAGCAGATGGATGTTTCCAGCACTATGATTGGTGCACTCAGATTGGCAGCAACCTCACCTATGAACGCTCATTGGACAGGAGAAGCAAGGGCAAGGCAGAGTTATCCTCCTAGGGAAGACAGCCAAACTAAGGATGCTCCCCTCCAGAAAACAACCCTCAGAGCTCCCACCCCGCCCTTCCACTTCCTGAATCCCCTGAAGAAATCTTAAAACACCAAAACTCAGGCTGTACTCCAGCTGAATTAAATCAGAACCTGTGCAGCAGACCCCCAGGAACCAGTGGGTTTTGAGGTTCTGCAGGCCATTGTAACATGCAGACGAGTTTGAGAACAACTGTTCAGTATCAGATTCTTTAATTCTAGGTGCACGTAAGAACCAGCTAGGAAACCTCTAAACACTACCCAACACCAGGTCCCAGCTCAATCCCTGGGGATGGTGCTCAAGTGTTTTGTTAAGCCTAAGATTCTGACTCACTGAATGCTGAGAATAAGGTACTAATATTTGATTAAATGACTTTGTTTATTATTCAAATGTGTTCATAGAAAAATGAAAAAAAAATACAGAGAATAAAGAAGTAAAATAAATATATATTTAAACATATATTTCAGCCATGCCTAATCCCAAAGCCTACCTTCCAGATATAACTATAGTTAATTACTTTGGATGGGGAAATATGGGGGTATTGAGGGATCATGCAAGTGAAGGAAGGTAACACGTGGGTCTCCATCACCTTTCTAAACTCCCTCCCAGCAGTTCTGGGTTGAAGGTGATGGCCCAGGATGCATGTACACACACACACACACACACACACACACACACACACAGACACAGACACCCTGCCCCACAAGAGGCTGCTCCTTTCATCACCAAGAAGCTCTTTTATCATTTCATTTTGTGGGTGTCTATACTAGGAACATTTTGTTCATCAAATAAGATTTATGGGGCTGGGGTTGTAGCTCAGTGGTAGAGTGCTTGCCTTGCACATATGAGGAACTGGATTTGATCCTCAGCACCACATAAAGATAAATAAATTTTTTAAAAAAATGTATTGTGCCCATCTACAAATAAAAATATTTTTTAAAAAAAATAAGATTTATGAAGTAACAATCACCTCATTTGCCCATTCTTTAAATTTATCAAAGATTTATATAACTCCCAATCAGTGGTGCCATTCATACTGAACAGTCCAGTCCTAGCATAAGTTTTTCAATAATGCCACCGCAGAGCAAATAAAAGTGATGCTTTTTGAACTTATGCAATTTGTTGTAAATAAATTGGTTTTTTAAAGAAAATTTTTTAAAATACTAAAATATAGGAAACAAACCACTGCCCTTGAAAGCTTGGGATATTTGAGGGAAGAAAGGAAATGAGATGAGTAACAAATATTTCTGGGGCAGTAGGTGAAAGGGATAGAGTTAGAGAATAAAGACAGGGTCCCTCTATAATGCTGCAATGGTTGGAATTTCATTCTGCCAATAAATGCATGCAACACCTTAGGTGAATCAAGCTATCATCTCTGTACTACATTTTCCCATTTTTAAAATGAGAGAAGTTAAGCTAAGGCAGAGTCTCTTTCAGCACTATTGATATTTCCTTGTGGTGGAGAATTACAGGATATTTAGCAGCATCTCGGCCTCTACCCCCTAAAATGCCAGCTCCACCCGGAATGCTGATCAAAGCATCTAGACATTGCCCAATCATCCCTGATTGAGCATCATCACTCTTGGGCAAGTCTGAAGTTCCCTTCATTTTTGAAAATTCACGAAGAATGTTGAGGAAGTTAAAATAATGACAAATCAGGGAACACATTAGAAACAAACAATTAAGAATGTGTGGACAGAGCTGGGGTCGTGGCTCAGTGGTAGAGCACTCACCTAGCACATGCAAGGCCTTAGGTTCAATCCTCAGCACCACATAAAAATAAATAAGTAAAATAAAATAAAGGTATTGTGTCCAACTACAACTAAAAAAATAAACTTAAAAAAAAAAGAGTAGACCACCAGGCCCAATGGTACACACCTATAATTCCAGTGACTTGGGAGGCTGAGGTAAGAGGATTACAAGTTCAAGGCCAAAGCCTCAGAAATTTAGCAAGACCCTGTCTCAAAATAAACAATAAAAAGGGCTGAGAATGTAGCTCAGTCATAAAGCATCCTGAGTTCAATCCCCAGTACAAAAAATAAATAAATAAATAAAATAGACATTATTATTGCTGTATATATATATATATATACGTGACTGTATGACTAATGTGATTCTGCAACCTGTATAATCAGAAAAATGAGAAATTATACCCCATTTGATTCAAATGTATGAATTGTCAAGATCATTGCACTGTCATGTGTAGCTAATAAAAAAAAATTAAAAAAAAAAAGAATGCATGGCCTTATCCTGTAATGAAGAGGTTCTCAGTCTCAGCTGAAATTCTGAATCATCTAACAACCTTTTCAAATTCCTTTCATCAAGGTGAAACCCCCTGCCCAGGTAAATTAGAACTCCAGGGGATGGACAGAGCTCTCCTGTGATTCCAGCATGCCACAATTTGAGGAGCACTGTGGGAAGGTTGAGTTCGAGACAGAAATAACAATACATCTGTTCATCGTGTCTCAAGATTTTGATAATACTTTATCATTTCAGTCAATAAGAAAACCAAAAATTCCATCTGCGCTCACATATTCCAAAGCACCAGGAGACAGGATATCTCAAATCAGGCCAATCACAAGCTGTGACCCACACACACCTGCAGGAAAAGTACCGAAACCCATGAACACCTAAATAAAAGTGGAAGCACCAAGCATCTGGAGGAGATGCCACTGTTCCTCCATCCCCCACAATTACAGACCTGAGACGGTGCCAGCTATGGCCTCCAACCATGACTGTCAATGGCATTAATCCCATCCAACAAGAGATTAACTGTTCCAGTTTATCAAGTAAACGACAATCGCGTTGAAAGAAAATGCATGCACTTACTGGAAGAGGATGATCGACCCCTCTGGACTCATTTCTGAGTGCAATCAGTCTATGCTGTCGGGCTGGGAAGAGGCTTAGACACCCGACCAATGAAGCAGAGCCACGCCAACCGTGGTTTAACACAAATATGACATAAGCAGTTCAAAGGGGCCACTGTAAGATCATTAAAGAATCCTTGACTCTTTCCTGGGGATTCTGTGCTATAAACTTGAGCCTCTTTGCAAAATGCTCACAGTTACCTAAGAATAAAGTTGGAACATAAAAGTATTCGATCTTATTTACTATAAATATTGTTGGCCCTTACAAACAAATAGCCTGTGAGAGGAAAGGTTTCATGAGCATGTACTCTGTACCAAGCCCCGTGTCAAGCACTTTCCATTAATTATTTGATTTGATCCTCACAACGACTCAATTCAATTGTTGTTGGGAGTGTTATCCCTGTTTTACAGCTGAGGACACTGAGGTTGAAAGAAGCCACATGATTTGCCCAAGGACATGCTGCCAGCAAGTACAGGAGTGAGAATTAAAACCCAGGCAGTCTGAGAGCAGGGCCTAAATTTGGGAACATTATGTAATATGGCCTCATGATCTGCTCACCTATTAGATTATGAACTTAATAACTTTCCAGAACCTTCTTTCAATCAAGAATGTCAAAACACATTTAAAGTATATAGAATATAGGCTAATGTCTACACACAATCTGAAAGGAGAAATCATATGCCAACATTCTCAAAGGATGGCTTCAGACCTCCTAAATCAGAATCACCTAGGGGGACTTTTTAAATGCAAGTTCCTAAAAAATAAAAAATTTTTAAAAAATCAGTGCAGGTTCCTGGTCTCTGTCTGTCTCACTCCTATCATGTCAGAATTTGGGATGCAAAAAGCAGCCAGGGTGGGACTCTACCAGGGAACAAGCTTCCCAGGTGATTCTTTTGCCCACCCACATTCAAGAATTGCTCCCCTAGAATTGCCCACCTTTGCATCCACAAAGCACAGCCTCCTGCCTGCAAAAGTTGAAGAAAAAAATTAACTGTCCCTCCAGAACTGCAATAGAGAAACTGCAAAAAATCAACCTTAAGTGCCAGAAAATCCCCAGTAAGGTAGCCCCTTAAAGATCCCTGGATATATTTTAACACACTCAATTTTAGACCAAAACCCACTTACTAGAATATATCATACTTTGCAGTGAGGATCTGCCTTCCTCTAGAGACCAGAAATCTGCTTTATTAATATCACTTAAGCTGTTATTCAAAGCCCCCAACACACAGGCTCATGTGCACGCGCGTGCACACACACACACACACACACATACACACTCTCTCTCACATCCTTACACAAATTTGAGTAAACACTGTGTAACCAGAAAATGAAACTGCTCTCAAATAACCATTATGACTTTTCTTATGCGCTCACATTACAATAAAATTCAGAGTGAGAGCTATCAGTGGAGATGGAAATTACAGACCATGCATTCCTCGGTTAGATATGAGCCCTTAAGGGCTGGGATGGCATCCTGTTCCTCTCTGTATCTCTAGTCTGGCGCACATAGTAGGTGATTAATCCAGTTACACACTGAAGAAGGAAGCTTTGAAGAAATTAGTGAGCAAATCAATTCCCTAATAAGAAAGAGCCTCACGGCACATCTCTTGTCCCACACAGGCTTTGGACAGGACTGCTTTCCAAATGCAAGAACAAAAAGGACTTTTCTTTAACTTCCTGTCTTCTCTTAATAATACTTCTTCAAGCCTTGAATCCATACCTCTTTGCATCAAAAGACAATCACGTCAACTTCTTCGGCACACACAGCCCAAAATGAACCTCCAAATGAAAACCAGAATAAAACATACTGAGGAAGGAAAAGAAAGAGAAAGAAGACAGACTGTGGCTTTAAACACACACACACACACACACACACACACACACAATAACAGCATACAACACGCCAGGGGTTAGAAAAATATCAAGTTTTCATTTATAGCAAAGATTGTGTTGAGTTTTGTTTCATTCTGCTATTCATGAGTTTCATATTCTTCCTTACATTAAAGCATATTTATTCTGCTGTTCATTCCCTGCAGTCCCTATGTAGCATGAATATTCGAGTAGCCTCTATAGACTGCAAATGCACACACAGGGTACACACATGCCTACACCACACCCAGAGGTCAGCCTCTAGATCCCTGGGAAACCATGGAGTAGGTAATTTCCAAACCACTGTAAAATCCACATTAGGGATAATTCTACTGAAACAGCACCAGGAAAACCTGAATGTGTGGAGTTATTTCTAGCCACTGGAATAATTCTGAGTAGATGCATTCAGAGTGTCTTATGCAGACTTCCACACAATCACACCAAATCATAAACATTCCAACTTCAAGGACACCCTAGAATCATCTGCTTACATATCCCTGATTTTATGGACAAGGAAATTAAACTCTCAGTGCAACATCTTACCCGTAAGCCAAGTGATGAGTTGATGTCTGAGTATCCAATCCAGTTGTCTCTCTACTGTGCCTTAGTAGAGCCAATATTTGGCACTTAATTGATAGCTAGGTGGTAGTTTGGCACACACATACACACAAAAAAACTCCTCCAGAGTTCTCTAGATCATGACTGCAAGATCTAAATTCAATTTCAATAAATAATTGCTAATTTTTGTCACAGTTGCCGGAGAACGCTGGACACCAATAATCAATATTATGATAAATGAGTTCTAGCTCTTCTTTTTTGCTAACCTCTTTTTTTTTTTTTTTTTTTTTTTTTTTTTTTTTTTTTTTTTAAATATTTATTTATTTTTTGTTTTCGGCGGACACAACATCTTTGTTGGTATGTGGTGCTGAGGATCGAACCCGGGCCACACGCATGCCAGGCCAGCGCGCTACCGCTTGAGCCACATCCCCAGCCCTTTTGCTAACCTCTTTAAGTGCTAGTGAATAAAGGGGATGAAATGTGAAAAAAATAAACGAGACTTTAAGGATCAGAAAATCTACAAACTAGATACTCCCACTGGCTACCCACTTTCACTTCCTGACTTCACACAGACCATAGTTGAAGGAGACTTCCTCTAACACAGTGCTTATCAAGTTTCAATATCATCGACTCCAACAAAAGGCATGCATGATTAAATAGGTCAGGTGGGGTTTGAGATTCTGCATTTCCCCATAAGTTCCCAGGTGAGTTCACTGCTGCTGGTTATAGGATCTCACTTTGAGTAGGAAGATTCTAAAGGACCATCCACAATGACCCGACTGTCCTCACCATGCAAAGCAAACCAAGGAGCAAAGAGTAAAAGCCCAGACAGAAGGCCCTGAAAACAATACTCACAATGAAAATGGCAAAGCCATAGAACTAGCTGACAAAAATTAGTCACCAGCTAATTAAAAATGTCCTCTGGGACTTAAGTCTACCTTATCCAGCTGTCAGTGTCAGAAAAGCCCATGTGTCACCGTGCAATGGCACTGGCAGGAAACCCACCTCAGAGGAATAAATCTGGAAGTACAAAGGCAACAGAGATTCTAATTCTCTATATTAATACTCAGGAGCAAGGAACAAATGAAACTAGAGCACTTGCATTTACTTATAAAATAACCTCAATGCCAAGTTCAAGGAAATAGAAAGATCTTTAATGGTGCAGCCAGGAGAGCGCAAGGCTGAGTCCAGCCCCATTCTTAGTTTACTAAACAAACCAAATCATCATGTCTAACAACTTCGCTTGGAAAATAGGCTTTGTGCCAGATGAACGTTTATTTCAGAAAATCAAATGGGCAACTTAATTTCAACCTCTCTGATTAAGTAGATCCTAGGCCGTCTATGAACATGCTTCCAACCTTTCCCCAAGGGAACTGAGTGGTAACATGGAGAGCATGACCATTTATTTGGCTTAAGGAACACATTAATTTATCTGGTTTATAGAATTTAAACATCTGACGAATGACAGTGGGGTTGATTTTATTCATCAACTAATTGCTTTGCCACCTGGAGCTGAAGCTTTATATATGCAGCTTATAAAAGATCTGAAAAGGATCTCAATTATTCTTTAATTTGTTCCTTGAATATAAAGTAGGAAAATCTGGCTTAATCAAACATTGTCTCAATTCTACTGGGATATGTCTAGTTACCTTATAACAAGGTAAGCTTTCATTTAATCATATGATATGATAATTCCCCACTTTCAAGCCAAGTATCCTCTTAGTTACAATCAATTTTCCACTGAAAAAAATAAACATTGTCTCTTTATTGAAATCCCAGTAGAGAAAAATAGCCCTTTTTAATGAAACTTGCTGCTGATACAACCACACTAGGAATTTCTGTGTAGGAATCCATTAAACCCCCCTAATTTGACATTGCTGGTAAATTGCAGAATAAAACAAGTTCCATGAACAATTCTCTATGCACATGGCCATTCTTGGCACACGTGGAAGAAATGGATAATGAATGCATGTGTGCGAGCACACACATACACACGCGTGCGCGCGCACACACAAGGCATTACTGGAATCTATTAAATCTCAGTTAATAAATGTTTTAATCAAGTTGGATCGTACAATTTATCTGAGAGGGAAAAAAAAGAAGAGAAACTAGCAGTCATGCAATTTCTTTAATTGCACCGAGTGAATCTGAAATGCCAGCCTGTGCTAGAAGGGCTGCCAGAAATCCCAAGACATAAAAGCGGTAACTGGCAGGCAACTGGGACACTCCTGAAATGTGATCTTGCAGAAAGCTGAAAGTTAGACTCTAATGCCATTGTATGAATGACCCAGGGTATTGTAAGTTTAAAGCCAAATATTTGGTCCCCATTTAACAAATTTCTCTCCCTCATCTTGAATGCCCCACAAAGGCATAATACAGCTGCCAAAATGGGGTAAGTCTAGGAGAACAGGGGCCAGGCATTGCACAGGCTTCACCAACTAGTACCCCAAAAGGGGAGCTTCTGGAACCTCAAGCTGAAGAGTGGTAGAAGTGCAGGCAGACCTGTAGCCACAGAAACAGAGTCACCAGGAGCACAGGCTTGGGTTCCAGGGCAGATCTTCTGTTCCAAGAAGCCCTGCAAGATAGAACTCAAATCCATTAAGAACAATCCTGTATGATGAGATAAGGAGCCAAATAAAATTCAAGCAAGCGGGAATGGCACCGGCACCCAAAAACACCAGGATCCAAGCAGGAGACTAGATTGTGAATAATAATGCAAGACACCAAGAACATAGAGACGAAAGTTCAAAGTAAAACCAGCCCCAATTCATCATCTTTCCACGCACCTAGAACCTGGCCTTCCTTAGAAGGTGCATGTTCAATAAACAGTACAGGGAGATCAAATGAAACCTTGAATGCAAGAAGTAAAAGACCCCAAGTGATATCTAACCCTTTGTACATGTGATAATATGAGTCCCCCCACGTGTTTAGAGATAATATAGCTTAGGATATGGGAGCTAGGACTCTGGAGTTGGAATCCTAACCCTTATAATTCACCAGCTATGTTTCTCTGAGCAGTTTTTGTGCCTCTGAAAAATAAGATGATGAAAGTACAACCTATTTCATAGAGTTGTGTGAGAACTAAATGAGGTAAGCTGTAGACAGCAACTACAACAGTGTCTGGGATGTGTCACAACTCAATAAATGCAGGCTTCTCCCATCATCATATTATTATGACTGTTCTGGACTGATTTGTATCTTCCCCCAACAAATTTATGTTGAAGTTCTAACTCCAAGTATGCTTTGCAGACAGGACCTTTAAAAAGGTGATGGAGATTAAATGAGGTCATAAAGGCAGGCCCTAGTCCAAAATAACTGGTGTCCTTAGAAGAAGAAGAGATACCAGGGATGTAAGTGAACAGAGAAAAGACCGTGGGAGGCAGACAGCCATCTGCAAGCCAAAGAGGGAGGTTTTAGGAGAAACCAAACAAAACTTGATCTTGGACTTCCATCCCCAAGAACTATAAATACGCTTCTATTGTTGAAACCCCAGTCTGTAGCATTTTGTTATGGGACCCATAGAAAACTAATACGATCATTATCATTGATATCTGGTCCTGCCAACTCAAGGTGGGACAGGATGGAGACCCAGCTCAATGCTATTTCCATCAGCTTCCCTTCTCACATTTATTTCCCCAAATTCTCTATGTGATCTATTGTGCTAAAAACAGGTTCTCTGTCCATGAAGAGAGGTTAAGACATTATTCAAGAAAAATAGGAAGTTTAAGAAACAGGAACATCTGGGAGAAAAGTCAAGTGTCTCTGTCTCAAAGGTAGAGGCTGCTTCTGGCATTTATACCCTCTCTTCTCAACCAGAAGTCCAGTCTAGAACCCATGGGTGTGCAGCTGTTTCTCTCTCAGATTTTTTAGGATATTGTTGGATCTAAGCAAAGTGCCTGGCACATGAAAAGAGACAAGCACAAACCCGGGGGGCGGGGGGGATAGAACCAATAAAGTGGAATGTTTTCCACTGGGTTTACAATTGGAAGCACTTGGGGAACATATGTAATTTGTCTAGTTACTTCCCTTCCCCCCTTGATGGTGGGTTTCCTAGACACTGGGTGCTAAGTACACTGTTAGTTGGCTATTCAGATACATGGATCCCTACTTCCACCCCAAGTAGTTTCACTGAGAATAATGCCCTACCAGGTGTCCCCTGGGAGGAGGAATGAGTGAGTTTGCATCTATATCTCTCTGAAGGCAAACGACATTTGCTCCACGTTTTTTCATTTTATTGCCCTTCCTCCCCAACGCAGCCATGTGCACACCCACATGCATGCCCAGACACAGGCAAATCTGTAACTCCGTTTCCATATTTAATTATGCCCTTAATAGCTCTCCATCTAATTGCATTCCAACAAATACGCTTCCACTCAGAATTATAGAATTGGTAAGATGAGCAGAGAAATCATTCTGATGTTTCCATGTCTAGATCCCTATTTTCTTTTTTCTGCAAGGACTGTTTAAGATCTGTTTCATAATTAGGGATGTTTATTGAGCTGTGCCTATAGGCATAGTGTGCTATCCAAAGAAGGAACACAATAAAGCAAAAACTGTGGTCCCTGATCTCTCAGGACTAATTCTGTCCTGAGTAGAGACAAGTTGTAGATCTTGGAACAACTCCACAGAAACTCAAAGCTGTTCATAGTTAGGAGTCAACTCAAGTGGGGCCAGCTGGAGGTAGTACACAGGGCCCTCAACAAGGGATAAAGAGAGTTTGGGGGCCTAGAAGCTCTTGACAAGGTAATCCCAGGACCAGGCTGTATTTTGAGTGGATCTCAAGGGTCTGAAATCTGTGGACAGTTTGTTTGTGACAAATGCTGAAACCAAAAGCTAAGACTGGATAGTAAGTGAGTTTGGAGAAGCAGGTAGCTAAGGAGGGACTTTGGGGTACTACAAACCAATGATTCTCCAATTTCTGTCTCCACCCACTTCCCTGGGCTCTCATTTGCATATCTAAGTGCTGAAAGACTTCATGTTTCTCTGGCCTGAGCAGAGTGCTTGGTTCCCTCCCTTGTGTCCATTGGGCTATAGGTTTGTACATGTGTATATAAAAGAAGCCCAAAGCAATGGTGGTTGAGCCAAGGTTTATTTCTTACATGAAGTCTGAACTTCTGGGGACTCTGCTCTGCAAAGTCATCAGGGTCCTCCTGGTTGCACTGTGATTTCTAAGGCACCCCCTTGGTCAGCCTGTTGAAGATGGCTCTCCACCACCAGCAATTCAGCCCAGCCAGGGACAGGCTGCCCCACCCTTCAAGGATGTGACCAAGTTCTTACCCTTTAAGCACAAATTGTGTCACAAGGGAAACCACAGATTCCCAGGACAGCAGATACAGGACCAAACAGCAATCTGTGCTGACCACAACAGATGCCTCCTGGTGCCACCAGCATCCCACGGCTAGGTGATCGAAATGTCCACATAAGGGAATATTAAATGACATTAAGATATAAAATTTAAAAAGAATGAAGCGCTGATATATGTTCCAAGATGGATGAACCTTGAAAACACTGTGCTAAATAAAGAAGCCAGTGACTACAGACCACATAGTCTTTGATGCTGATCTATAGGGATAAAAAAGATGATTTGTCTAGGGTTGCAGGGATGGAGGGGGGAAGAGGTGATAGTTTCTTTTGTAGTGGTTAAAAATATCTTAAGATTGACTGTGATGATGTTTGCACAACTGTGAATAAAGTAGATGGTATTCTACAAATGAGTGAATTATATGGTGTGTGAATTATATCTCAATAAAGCTGTTTAGAAAAAAAATTTTTTTTTAAAAATCAGTCCCTTAAATGTTCACATCTTCTTTCCCAGTCTGAAACACTCCCTGTTTGGAACTTGAGCTACCAGGAGGTCTATGTGTGATGCACAAGTGGCTTCTGTTTGACCTTCCAGGTCAAGGTCATATTCAGACTCTGCCTTTGGCCTTTCAAATTTCCTGTATAGCCACAGTTCTCTGTCATTCCTCATTAAGGCAGATTTTATGTTTCCAATATTCTATCCTTTTTTTTACAAGGTGATTTTTGGTATCTCAATCATAAATAGCAACTCTTTCCAATAGGATCAGAATGAAAAGCTTAAAGAGATCAAATTTCCATCTTTTAAAACTGCTGGTCCAAAAGGATGGACCCAGGCACAGATAACTCAACAATGCACAATATCCTTTCTTATTTTCAGATACTAAAAATTCACGTATCTTGTCATGTTTAGAATTCTCAATTTGCTTTATTAAAATTAAAAAGTAAATTGCTGAAGTGGGAAATATCTAAAAACAAAAGTTAACCTCCTGGCCCATGTTCATAATGGATGATTTCCACACCCTCTGTGGGTTAACCATTTCTAAATAGTATGCTCATTCAAAATTATCTGTCTTCACTGAGCTTCTAAACTCAGTTATTACCCAAGTTTTCTGCCACAGGCATCTGCTCCTTAGCAGTAAACCAGATCGTTGTGGGCCCATAAAATAACTCTTTGAACACCTACCGTGGATAAGGAGCTCTTTGAAAGCTCAAGTAATTCAGTCTCCCTTTCTTGGGAGAGGAAGGGAGGTCCTTAAAGGACAGAAGCCAAAACAGTAAGAAGATGGGAAAGGTCTTTGATTTTTCTCTCTTTCCTTCTGGAACCCATCACTCTCTCTCTCTCTCTCTCTCTCTCTCTCTCTCTCACACACACACACACACACACACACATATATCCTTGCTTCTGCCCACCAACTATAACTTCCCTGGGAAAATAATAGAGTGATTCTTCTTTGAAATGCAAAAAGAAGACTAGAAATAAATATGCCATCTGTTAACAATGGATAATTCTGGGTACTGAGAATATGGATAGATTTAATTTTCTTCTTTTTTACTGTTCTGTATTTACTTAATTGTTTGAGAAATAATTTCTTAGATAAACAAAATTTCAAAACATGTGCCATGCCTTTCAAAGTTCTATTCCTACAACCCCAACCCAGAAACTTCTTCAATATAATATCCTGGCTGGCTCTGGCCCCAATATAAATGGGAAACGTTGTGATTTTTCTTGGAAACCATTCCACCCCCTTCTGTCTTTTCAATATTCTCTCTCCCACCTACCACTGCAGTCCCAGCCTCCACCCAAGAATCAATATTCTTTCTTCTAAGACTTCGAAATCACCCCTCAAGAATTGTGGGAATTTTTTCCCACACCTTATTTTAAGATCATTATAGGTTCACAGAAAGTCATAAAGAAGTGTACAAGCCAGTGTTGGACACCCACCCTTCACCAGCCTCCCCAGTTATCAACATCCTACAGAACTGTAGTACCACAGTGCAACATCAATATTTTTTAAAATTTCACTAGTAGTACATGAACCTGTGTGTGTGTGTGTGTGTGTGTGTGTGTTTGCGCGCTCAGCGTGCTGTAGCTTTATACAATTTTGCCACATGGTAGCTTCATGTAACCACCAGTGCAACCAAGATGCAGAACTATTTCATCTTCACAAGTCTCCCTTGTGCCACCCGGTAGCCACATCTGCCCTCTCCTTCTTCAACCTGCATTCTCAACTCCTGACAACCACTCCATCTCCATAGTTACACTATTTCACAAATGTTTTATAAATGGAGTCGTGGGGTGTATGTATGCTTTTGGAATTAGCTTTTTTTTTTTTTAGCATAATTGCCTTCAGGTTCATCCAGACTGTTGCATGTCGATAGTTTGTTCGTTTTTATTCTTGAGTTGTATTCCATGGACTGATGTATCACCATTGGTTTAACTCTTCACGCACTGAAGTATATTTGTGTAGTTTCCAGATTAAGGCTACTAATGAAGGAGCTGCAAGTATTTCTGTACAAGTCTCTCAGTAAACAAAAGCTTTCCTTTCTCTGGGATAAATGCCCTGGTGGAATTGCTGAGTTGTATGCTAGTGGCATGTTTCATTTTTAAGAAACTGTCATATTATTTTCCAGAATTCTTATAATATATTACATTCCCATCAACAATATGTTAGTGACCTAGTCTCTCCACAATCTTGCCATTGGTTTTATCACAACTTTTTATTTTAGTTATTCTCAGAGATGTACCTCATTGTTGTTTTAATTTGTGTTTCTCTAATGCCTAAGGATGGTGAGCATCTTTTCAAGTGCTTGTTATCAAAAATATCTGTTCATGTCTTTTTTTTTTTCATTTTCTAACTGGATCTTTTGATTTTTTTTTAATGTTGAGTTTTGAGAGTTCTTTATACATTTCAGATACAAGTCCTTTGTCAGGTAAGTAAATTGCACATTTTTTATACCAGCCTATAATTGTCTTTTCATCCTCTTAATACAGTCTTTCACAAAGCAAAAAGGTTTTCTTTTGATAAGGTACAATTTATCAATTTCTCCTTTTATGAATTATATTTTCAGTGTCAAGTCTAGAAATTCTTCACCTAGTCTGAAGTTACAAAGAGTCCCTCTTTTTTCTAGAAATTTTATTATATTTTACATTTATGCCCATGATCCATTTTAATTTCATCTTTATATAAGGTATGGGATTTAGGTAGACATCCAGTTTTTTACCTATGGAAGTCAGATGCACTTGAACCATGTATTTAAAAAGCTACCCATCCTCCATTTAATTGCTTTGGCTCCTTTGTCAATAATTAAGGGGCATATGTATGTAAATTTGTTTCTGGGTCCTTCATCCTGTTCCATTAATCTGTGTGTCTTTCCCTCTGCAAATACCATACTACGTTGATACCATGGCTATATAATAATCCTTGCCATAACTTCTCCAACTTTATTCTTTTCTCAAATTTGTTTTGGCTACTATAGAACCTTTCCCTTTTCATGTGAATTTTAACACAAGCTTATTTATGTCTCAAAAAAGCTTTGCTGGAATTACATTTGCTGGAATTGCATTACCTTTTGCTAGGAATTACATTAAACCTGTAGATCAACTAAGAGAATATTTACTATGTTGAGTCTTCCAGATAATGATATGTTTCTGCAAATATTTAGGATTTTTCTCATTTCTTTCATAAGAATTTTGAAATT
This sequence comes from Spermophilus citellus, assembly GCF_964194105.1. NCBI lineage: Eukaryota > Metazoa > Chordata > Mammalia > Rodentia > Sciuridae > Spermophilus > Spermophilus citellus. The sequence continues at coordinate 61,366,327 of NC_138193.1, forward strand.
TTTAACAAATAATTCTTACATAAATCTTGTTAAATCTATACCTAGGGATTTCATTTATTGCAATCATAAATGATTCCTTTTTATTTTAGTCCATTATCAATATAAAACAATGCAATTGATTTTTTTGTGTGTATGGATCTTGTGTCCTTTAGCCTCCCTTACTTCTAGAAGGTTTTTGTCATCTTTGTTGTTTGTAGATTCTTTTGGATTCTCTATGTACACAATCATATTATCTATAGCTTAAAACAGTGTTACTTCTTCTTTTCCAACCTGCATGCCTCTTATTTCATTTTTCTTACCTTATCACAAAGGCTAGAACTAGCAGTAGTATGTTTAATAAGACTGAGTGTAGACATCATTGCCTTGTTCCCAATGTTCCCAACCTTAGAGGAAAAACATTCAGTCTTCATCATTAAATACAGTGCTAGTTCTATGTTTTTGTAGATGCATTTTGAGTCTGAGGAAATTCCTATCTATTCATAATGTATTGAAAATCTGTTGTTATTAACAGAAATTGAATTTTATTGATTTTTTCTACCTCCATTGATTTTACCAATGATGCTTAAATGGTGGACTGCATTGAATCTCCTTTTTTTTCCTCTCTCTCTTTTCTTTCTAGTGCTAGGTATTGAACCCTAGACATCATGCATGCTAAGCACATCCTATTTCACTTAGCTATATCCCCCAAACAATTCATTTTCAAATATTTGATTAGCCTTGAATAATTGGAATAAATCCCACTTGATCATAGCCTAGCGTTTTTCTTATACATTATTAATTGCTAAAATTTTTAATATTTTTACAACTAAATTCATGACAGATATAGGTCTATGGTTTGCTTTTTGTGCTGTCTTTACCTGTTTTGGAACCAGGGCAACACCTCACAAAATGAGTTAGAAAGTGTGCCCTCCTCTTCTATTTTCTGCAAGAGATTACATAAAATTGATAATAATTCTTTGGTGAATGTTTGATAAAATTCTCCATTAAAACCATCTCATCTAAACCTAGATATTTCTTTTTCAGTATCTATTTAATCATAAATTCAATTTTTAAAAAGCTATTAGTTAATATAACTATTTAGGCCTTCACTGAGTTTTGGTAACTTGTAGGTTTTGAGGAATAGATCCATTTCCTCTTCTTCCTCCTCCAGATCCTCCTTCTCCTCCTCCTCCTCCTAACTTTGGATTGAATCCAGGGCTCTCTGTCCCAGAGATACAGCCACAGCTCTTTTTATTTTATTTATTTTGAGACAAGGTCTCAATAAATTGCAGAGACTGGCCTCGAATTCATAATTCTCCTGTCTTAGCCTCCCAAAATGCTGGGATTACAGATATGTTACACCATGCCCAGTACCGAGCCTATTTTACTTTATTTTATTTTATTTTATTTGGTATTGAACATGGACCTTTTTATTATTTTATTTTGAAACAGGATCTCACTAAGTTTTTTAGTGTCTCACTAAATTTCTAAGGTTGACCTGCAACTTGCAATCCTCCTGCCTCAGCCTCCCGAGTTACTGGGATTACAGGCATGTGCCACCATACTCAGCTTGATCCATTTCCGAGTTACTGGGATTACAGGCATGTGCCACCATACTCAGCTTGATCCATTTCTTCCAAGATTCTCCTCTCTAAGCACAAATTTGTTCATAATGTTCCTCTATTATCATTTTAATAGCTACAGGATCTGTATCAGCTTGTGACATCTGATTCATTCCTGGTATTGGCAAATTGAGTATTTTCACCCTTTCTTTGTCAATATTGCAAGATTTATCAATTTCATTGATTTCTTTTGAAAAACCAGATATTTTTCTTTCATTAATTTTCTGTAATATTTTTCAGTTTCCAGTTTTATTGATTTCTTCTCCTTATTTCATTGCTCTGTTTGCTTTGGGTTTGTTTTGCTTTTCTTTTTCTAGTCTCTTGGGGTGGGACTTTGGGGTTTTTATTTGAGATCTTGCTCTTTTCTAATGTAAGCATTTAGTGTTATAAATTTCCCTCTCAATACTGTATCCCAAAAATATGTTCTTTTTTTGATTTTTTGTTCAGTTGTGTTTTTTTTTCCTTTGTCCCATACATTATATGCAATCATGTTATTTAATTTCCAAGTGCTTGGAGATTTCCTGTTGTTGTTTTGTTATTAGTTTTTACTTTTATTCCATTATGGCCCAAAAAACATAATCTCTGCAATTCTAATTCTTTGAAACTTTTTCAAGTTTGTTTTATGAATCAGGACATTTCCTGTCTTAGTGAATGTTCTGTCGGTACTTGAAAAGACTGTTTATTCCACTGTGGTTGGGTGAGGTGTTCTGCAATGTCAATTAGATCCTATTTTTAATGATATGGTTCAGTCCTTCTGTATCTTTACTGATTTTCCATCTTCTATCAATTCCTGAGAGTGAGGTATTGTAATCCCAATTATCCCAGTCCCACTCCCCAACAGTACTTTCCTTTCTGGAAACTAGTCATTTGAATTGTTCAAAATACAGGAGCAAACATGTATGAAGACACGAATTAGTGTGAATATACTTGTATACAACCAGAGATTTTTTTTTCTTTATTTTTTTTATTGGTTGTTCACAACATTACAAAGCTCTTGACATATCATATTTCATACATTAGATTGAAGTGGGTTATGAACCCCCAATTTTACCCCAAATGCAGATTGCAGAATCATGTCGGTTACACATCCACAATTTTACATAATGCCCTATTAGTAACTGTTGTATTCTGCTACCTTTCCTATCCCCTACTATCCCCCCTCCCCTCCCCTCCCATCTTCTCTCTCTACCCCATCTACTGTAATTCATTTCTCTCCTTGTTTATTTTCACATTCCCCTCACAACCTCTTATATGTAATTTTGTATAGCAATGAGGGTCTCCCTTCATTTCCATGCAATTTCCCTTTTCTCTCCCTTTCCCTCCCATCTCATGTCTCTGTTTAATGTTAATCTTTTCTTCCTGCTCTTCCTCCCTGCTCTGTTCATAGTTGCTCTCATTATATCAAAGAAGACATTTGGTATTTGTTTTTTAGGGATTGGCTAGCTTCACTAAGCATAATCTGCTCTAGTGCCATCCATTTCCCTGCAAATTCTATGATTTTGTCATTTTTTTATTGCTGCATAGTACTCCATTGTGTATAGATGCCACATTTTTTTTTATCCATTCATCTATTGAAGGGCATCTGGGTTGGTTCCACAGTCTAGCTATTGTGAATTGTGCTGCTATGAACATCGATGTGGCAGTATCCCTGTAGCATGCTCTTTTAAGGTCTTCAGGGAATAGTCCGAGAAGGGCAATAGCAGGGTCAAATGGTGGTTCCATTCCCATCTTTCCCAGGAATCTCCAAACTGCTTTCCAAATTGGCCGCACCAATTTGCAGTCCCACCAGCAATGTACAAGTGTACCCTTTTCTCCACATCCTTGCCAGCACTTATTGTTGTTTGACTTCAGAGTAGCTGCCAATCTTACTGGAGTGAGATGGTATCTTAAGGTGGTTTTGATTTGCATTTCTCTGACTGCTAGAGATGGTGAGCATTTTTTCATGTACTTACAACCAGAGATTTTTGAAATGAAAAATTGTGCTCTATATGTATAATAAGAATTGTAGCTGGGGATGTGGCTCAAGCCATAGCGCACTCGCCTGGCATGCGTGCGGCCTGGGTTCGATCCTCAGCACCACATACAAAGATGTTGTGTCCGCCGAAAACTAAAAAAAATAAATAAATATTAAAAAATTCTCTCTCTCAAAAAAAAAAAAAAAGAATTGTAATGCGTTCTACTGTCATATATAAATGTTTTTAAAAGTTTAAAAAAAATACAGGAGCCACCATCTTGAGGATTATTAGCATTTTGAGCCAAGGCCCTGACCACTGGTGAACTATGGTAAAATCCAAGGTATCCATAACTTTTAATGTAACCCAAAGAAATTCATTGCTACTGGGACAATTTCCTTCACCAACAATGGAACAATGTGGAAGATATTTAAAGGTATATTTTTTTTAATATTCTAAAATCGCTCTATAGGAAGACTGGGGTATAGCCTAGAGGCAGAGCACATAAAAAATAAATACAAATTCTCTGTGAGTCTCACTTCATTAGCCCCTGTCAAGAGCTTAAATACCTTTTGAAGGATCCTTAAGCAAGGTAATGTTCGGGAATAGAATCAGAAGAAAGAGCGACGTAAGGAAAAAAGATAAAACCTTCTACAACTTCAACTGATAAAGAAAATATATAATAACGCACAAACCACTTCTCTCAGACCGTAAAAAGGCAGATGCACCCTCCTGTTTAACCCACCGCACCGTTACCGTAGTCAGTTGACAATGACGACGACAATATTCCTAAACATATTTGCTAGCTGCCATTGTACTTGCGCTCTGATACCAACATTCCAACATACAGGACAAGAAATCCAGCATGAGGCCCTGGCCCTTTCCTACAAGTCTGGGGTACACCCTCAAATGCACAAAGGCACTCTGCCCAAAGTCTGGCTTGGAGGCGCCCTTGAAGTCATGTGCTAGACCCAGAAGCAGAGGCCTTTGGGAGATGCTGAACATTCTGGGCTTCTGCTCAGAAACGAGACACAACGACTTTAGGCACCTCACAACCATCCCCAAGTCAGGCCCTTCCAAGCCCTCACACTACACCACCCAGGCCAGGAGAAACTTGCTGGCCTCACAAGTTTCTGCTCTCTGAGGTCTCAGAATTCCCCCACAATAAGGCTTAGGGGCTATGAAAGAAATTCAAGGACACCTTCTCAATCCTTCACATTCCACTGTTGCCATTCTAATATGTGTCCAGAAAAAGATGAAACAGAATGCCCCCGTAGGAGATTATTGATCTATTTTATCACATATTTTAAATGAGGCACAAAGTCTACACTAAAATAAAGTGGAACCGGGGCATCTGCAAAAAAGCACCAATCCCGCGGTAAATGAAAGCCTCAGTATACGGAATTAGATAACCGGCTCATCAAACCAAGACCGTGTGGTGATAATGTGCTGCTACAATTCAGAACTGGGCCCCAACAATAAAGCCGGGGCTGTAATTACTATAATGACCTCCCACTGCTATTGTGTCTTTAATTAAGTCTTTATCAGTAGGCATTTGCCACTTAAACCTAACTCACTGTAACTACGGCAGCGTATCATCTACATTTTCACAAAGAATTACGGAATCATATTTCTGTCACAAAGATGAAAGGGAATATTTTAGTTCAAGTGCCATTTGCAGACAAGCTGCATAAAGAAAAATCAAGCTGTCCTTTTGCGGCACTTTCTGACAAGTGAAACTCAACTGAGAGATGCCGAGGGGTTTTGTGTATGTGTGTTTTGGCTTCACCCGGTTTCTTTTTACCACAACTCCACTTGCTTTCTACATAAACTATGGGCAAAGAATAACACCCAGTGGGGAACACACTGGATTACATTTCTGAGGTGGAAAGGCGCTGAGACTCCTACCTACTTAAGGCCCAGAGATGCTGCAGGAGATGCTCCAAGGGCTATCATAGTGACTGACCAGGTCAGGCCTACAACTCCTGCCTCACAACTGTGTGCTCTTCCCACCTCACTGTGCAGCCTCCCTTGGAGCTGAGAAAGCGCATCTCACCCAGGGAGGTGCACTAGAAGTACCCTGGGCCTGAGAGACCACGCTTCAAGTTCAAGTTTCCAGCCATAAATAATCACTTTCTGACATTAGCATTGCAATGAGCACTCAGATGGTGTTGTGGCAGAGCCCAGCTCTGGGCAGACCTCCTCAAGGGTGCTAGCCAGGAGCCTCTCCCCGCAGCTCTGCCCCTTGGTGAGGAAAACATGAGCACATACTCTGGTCCTCACTGCTCAAAGATAACTTGATCAGTTTAGGATTCAGGGAAAGTCCCCACCTCATCCCCCAAGCCCCTGTGGCCAACAATTCTGACCAGCATGAGCTTCTATCAAATGGCCAGACCTAGGCAAAATCATCTGTGCTTCTATATATCACCTGGTTTAAAACCAGCTCCTCCAAAGGACATAAATCCTCCCAAAACAGGATATATGCATAGTGCTAAGAGAGCGGTGGTATATATGCATAGCGTATATGCATAGTGCTAAGAGAGAGGTGGCCACCCTGGAGGAGGCAGAGGGGTAGGAAATTTCAGAGGAGAGTGGCTGCAGCCATCTCTGGGGTCTGAGTCGCACCCCTACAGCAGGAGTCCAGGATCCCAAGTGGCCCTTCCACTCTGCTTCACCCAAGAGAGCTGCAGTTCCAGAGGAGCAGTGATTTCTACTTATTTATCTCAGACTCAGACTCCTGCTGGGAAGCCTGATGCTGCCACCAATTTCCACCTGTTTTCAGTGTCAACTTTGGCCACAACTGCTCCCCACTTTCCTTTCTGATCTAATTTCATTTGTAACCACAGAAAGGTTTTGACTGGACACAGAAGAACTGAAAATGAGAATCAAATGGAGAGTTGAGAGGAAGCACATGTTCCAGGAGGATGGGGGGAGGGATGCTATTCAATTTTCTCCCGCATATTTGCACTCACTAGGGAGCATCTCAGATTTTTCCCACCTTGGCAGCGACACCTGCTGGGAAGGTGCGACCCCACTTAGGTGTGGCCGCTGCAGCTGACTGGCTTCTACTACTGCACCATCACCTCCAGCAAAGCAGCCAAGCCTGCAACACCCAATCAAAGAGTCCACTTTTGGAGAAGAAATCCAAATTGTCCTTGCCCCTGAATTCAGCCACAATTTTAAAATACTAAATGTTTTTTTTTTCCCCACCTCTTGAGAAAAACGTAGCCCTCCAGCCTGGAAACTACGCCCAGGTGAGACCCCGAAGCCGATCTTTGAATGTTCACAGGTGTGGCATCGTCTGCCCACTTGCATTTGTTCTGTGAAGGGCTCTTCTCAGTAGAGGTTTGTGTCAATCAATCTCAACCCTGTCACTGGCTGCCTGCTGGCACCTCTTTGCTCTGTGTCTCCTTCCTGGCCTCTGAGCCAGGATTGCTGTCATCGAAGGTCCTTTCCCAGGACCTGAACACCGTCAGGAAGCTTCTTGGTTTCTGCCAGGGGAGGGGGCATATGATATGACAACATGACAGGGTTCTGAGCTCAGTGGATCTGCCTTTTAAGAGGCTCCCTATCTCGGTACTCAGCAGAACTTCTCAGGCAGCCCACGCCCAGGCTCCCGGCCCTCCTCTGTGGAGTCTGCTGCTCTCACAGGGAGCTTAGGCTGAGGATTGTTTCTGCTAATGCTCTCAGCTACTACCTTTCCATCTGACAAAGGACTTGGCCAAGTGATGAGAGACATAAGCCAAAATCAACTCTATACCTCATCATACAAATGCTTGGCTTTCCTGGGGCCAAGCAAGACACCTCCTAGTGACTGACATGTTTCCAGGTTCTCTACCACGCCCGGCTGTCATACACATTAGGATATTTCTCTGGGTAAATGCCAAGATTCTCCCTGGAGGGTAAGAGAAATGTCAGAAGCACAGTTCCTATTCAACAACCTGAAACGATACCCCCAAAATCATATTTTGCTAGGAAGAATCTGTCTGAGACATTTGTTTTACCAAATGTAAAGGCAATTCCCATCCCCAAAACATGGAGCTGCACCCAAAACACTTCATATTTCTTGAATATAAAATGAGTGATGCATGCATAAATGAATAAATGAATTTTTCCCTAGAGAGAGAGAGCTGATTTTCTTCTCTGTTCCTTCGCCTTCTTTATTCTTAAGCATCCCATTTGCTGATAATTCCTGCAGGCCGTGTTTGATTTTCTTTTGTATGGAAGGTGACAGGAGAAATGCAGGGGATAACAGAGCTCATTTTCATTAGCATGAAAGAAAAGCACAAATAGGAGAAATGCGATAAAGCTACTTGGGTACTTAGTTTAAAACACCTGTTCTCACCCTGTATAGAGCTTTAAGATGCCCTGGTGCCTGAGTTCCACCCCAGAGATCCTGACTTCATTGGTATGGTGTTATCTGGCTATTGAGATTTGTTTATAAGTGTCCCAGATGATTCAACCATGTAGCCAAGTTTGAGAAACACTGGTTTGATACAAATGTCCACCCTCAGGTCCAGATACTCATTAGAGGAGAACAGCAAATTTGTCACTGATCCTCAGCCACACGGTAAAAGAAGAACCACTGATGTGCCTGCATCACCAGAGTATGCTGATTTTTTTTTAGTTCTTTTGGATAAATACCAAGGAGTGGGACAGTGGGATCACATGGTCATTCCATTCCTAGTCTTTTGAGGAAGAATCTCCACACTGCTTTCCAAACTGGTTGTACTAATTTGCAGTCTTACCAACAATTTAGGAACATACTTTTCCCCCCACATCCTCGCCAGCATCTATTAATCTTTGTATTTTTTTAATTTTAATTTGTTATATATGACAGCAGAATGCATTACAATTCATATTACACATATAGAGCACAATTTTTCATGTCTCTGGTTGTACACAAATTGGAATCACACCATTCGTGTCTTCATACATGTAGTTAGGGTAATGATGTCCATCACATTCCACCATCTTTTCTAACCTAATTCCCCCTCCCTTCCCCTCCTATCCCTCTTCCCTATCTAGAGTTCATCTATTCCTCCCATGCTCCCCTCCCAACCCCACTATGAATCAGCCTCCTTATTTCAGAGAAAACATTTTGCATTTGGTTTGGGGGGATTGGCTAACTTCACTTAGCATTATATTCTCCAACTCCATCCATTTACCTGCAAATGCCATGATTTTATTCTCTTTTATTACTGATTAATATTCCATTGTGTATATTCATATATCATATTTTCTTTATCCATTCATCTACTAAAGGGCATCTAGGTTGGGTTCCACAGTTTTCTTTATGTTCTTGATGATTGCTATTCTAACTGGAGTGAGATGAAATCTCAGTGTAGTTTTGATTTGCATTTCCCTGATTGCTAAGGATGTTGAACATTTTCCCATGTTTGTTTCCGTATATTTCTTCTTTTGAGAAATGTCTGTTTAGTTATTTTGCCCATGTACTGATTAGGTTATTTAGTTTTGGTGTTTTATTTATTTTTGGTGTTAAGTTTTTTGAGTTCTTTATATATTCTAGATATTAATTCCAGAGGAGTAGGTGGCAAAGATTTTTCTCCCATTCTGTAGGCTCTCTCTTCAAGCTCTTATGTCCTTTGCTGTGCATCTTTTTAATTTGATGCTGTCACACTTATTGATTCTTGGTTTTATGTCTTGAGCTTTAGGGGTCTAGATAAGGAAGTCAGTGCCTGTGCCAATAGGTTGGAATGTTGACCCTATGTTTTCTTCTAGCCTTTGCAAAGTTTCTGGTCTAATTCCTGGGTCTTTAATCCACTTTGAATAAATTGTTTTTGTGCAGCAATTTACAATAACCAAGTTATGGAACCAGCCCAGATGCCCACCAATAGATGAATGGATTAAGAATATGGGATGTATATATACACAGTGGAGTTCTACTCAGCTAGAAAGAATGAAATTATGACATTTGCTGGCAAACAGATGGAAATGGAGAATATCGTGCTAAGTGAAATAAGCCAGGTTTAAGAAAATCAAGGATCAAATGTTTTCTCTCATAGGAAGAAGGTAGAGCAAAATAAGGGGAAAAGAAGGGAGAATCTCATGAAAATTGAAGAGAGATCAGTGGAGTAGAAGAAAAGGATTCATGAGGAGAGAGAACGAACAGAAAAAGGGAGGAACTACAGAATGACCAAATTATGCTATGTATATATGAATATACCACAGTGAATTTACCTTTATGTATATCTATAAAGCACCAATTAAAAAACAACAACAATAACAAATAGACTGGGTGTCATGGTGCATGCCTGTAATCCTAGTGGCTCAGGAGGCTGAGGCAGGAGTTATGACGAATTTAAAGCCAGCCTCAGCAAAAGTGAGGCACTAGGAAGGGAAGATGGCGGCGATGGGAGTGCATCACCCCAGTGCGCCGCGTCACTGTGCAGGAGAAAGACGAGGTGAAACGGCTGAAGGCTACCTTGTTGGGAATTTCCAGTGAAATTGAGGTGCTCCAGAATCTAGAGGACGGATTTACATCGCGCAGGGTTCAGCTGCGGGGGCTCGGTCGCAGGCGATTTCTCCACACGGAGGGTAGCAGAGCCTGGTCGGCGGACGGCTCCGCAGATGGAGTCTGCGGCGCGCGCTGGGTAGCGGCGAGGTACCGGAGCGGGAGTACAGCGATGCGGATTCTGGGGGCTCCTGCCAGCAGTGCAATGGCCGTGCTTAGTGCTGAGTTACGGCTTTGAGACAGAGGAGAGAAGCGGTCCAGTTCGGTTCTCGACACCAGTCGGACCACAGAGGAGGACAGCAGCCGCCATCTTGGAGAGCTGATGTAATCATCCCTGTTTTCTCCTGATCTCAGCTCATTAAACTACGGAACAGGTGATTTCAGGCTGGTATTTGCCTGTGTCTCGCAGACAGATCACTCAAGCTCGGGGCTGGAGAACCTGAGGAGAATACTCCTCAAGGCTCGCTCCTGGCAAGGCATGCACCGGGCTTTGAGCGGCCGGATTCTGGTTCCCCAGGCTGCTTTGGCCCAGGGCTGGAGAACCTGCGGGGACTGCGTGCTGAGGCCAGCTCCAAGTGGAACGTGCGCTGAGGGGCGGCTGGGCTCTGACTCCCGGAACAGTTTTGGCCCGGGGCTGGGGAACCCGCGGGGACTGCGTCTTTGAGCCTGCTCCTAGCGGAGCGTGCACCGAGCTGGGAGAGTTTGGAGCGGCCGGGCTCGGGTTCCCGGGGCTGCTTTGGCCTGGGGCTGGGGAACCCGGGGGGGTCGCTCTGTGGAGCCTGCTCCTAGAAGAGTGTAGCCGGGATCGGAGAGGCCAGGTTCTGGCTCCCGAAGCTGCTTTGGCCCAGGGCTGGGGAACCTGCGGGGACTGCTTCTCGGTCCGGGTCCTGCTGGGTGCTGTGGGGGCCTGGGGGGCAGAGTGGAGCTGCCGCCTGCGCCCAGAGCAGGCCAAGTGACCCGCCCGCGTGGTATCACGACACCCTAACTGCAGCTGGGGCCGAAGAGAGTAACCGTCCACGCCTAGAACAGGACCAGCAACCCGAGCGCAGTAGCCAAGTCACCCCATTTGGAGTAGGGGCTGTGCAGAGCCGCCGTCTGAGCCTGCAAGGTAGGCAGACCTGCGTCCCACTGGCAGGACAGGCCCGGTAGCCTGCCAGCGTGGTGGACACGTAGCACCGAGGCAGTCACGTCACACTGGTTGGAGCGGGGGTGGAGCAGAGCGGACGCCCGTGTCCGGAAAAGGCCCAGCGCCCAGCGACCCGTTGGAGAGGCAGTCAGGTACCCCCATGGGGAGTGGGGGCTGAGCAGAACTGCCGCCCGAGGCCGCAAGGTAGGCAGACCTGCGACCCACCGGCGGAACAGGCCTAGAGGCCTGCCAGCGTGGTAGACACGTCACACCAATTGGAGTAGGGGCCGAGCAGAGCCGCCGCCCACATCCGGATCAGGACCAACGACCCGAGGGCGTGGTAGTTACGTCACCACAATTGGAGTGCGGGCAGATCACCCTAATTAGAGTGGTAGACAGATCAGAGTGGTAGACAGATCACCCTAATTAGAGGAGGAGCACAGCTACTACCCGCCCTGCAAGGGAGATTTTCCAACTATACAAGAGCAATATAAATAAATAGGGGGAAAATTTCAAAAACACAACAGTTTCACCAAGCAGAAAGAAACGCGAGCAGTATGAAAAGACAAGGAAAGAAAGGACCACAAGCAATGTAGGTCAACTCAACTTTAGAAGAGGTAATAGCTGCAACAGATGGAATGTCAGATAAAGAGTTCAGGATATACATGCTTCAGATGATCTGGAGTCTCAAGGAAGACATGAGACAGCAAAATCAGACAATGAAAGATCACTTTGACAAGGAACTACATAAACAAATCCAGGAAGTAAAAGATCAATTACACAGGGAGATAGAGGTAATAAAAAACAAACAAATAGAAATCCTAGAAATGCAGGAAGCAATAAACCAACTTAAAAACTCAATTGAGAATACTACCAGCAGAGTAGAACACTTAGAAGATAGAACATCAGACAATGAAGACAAAGTATTTCAACTTGAAAAGAACATAGACAGCTCAGCAAGACTGCTAAGAAACCATGAGCAGAACATCCAAGAAATATGGGATAACATTAAAAGACCAAATTTAAGAGTCATTGGGATACAGGAAGGCACAGAGCTCCAAACCAAAGGAATAAACATCTATTCAATGAAATAATACGAGAAAAATTCCCAGACTTGAAGAATGAGACAGAATCCCAAATCCTAGAAGCCTACAGGACGCCAAATGTGCAAAATCATAAGAGATCCACACCTAGACACATTATAATGAAGATGCCCAACATACAGAATAAGGAGAGAATTTTAAAAGCTACAAGAGAAAGGAAGCAGATTACATTTAGGGGTAAACCAATCAGGATAACAGCTGATCTCTCAACACAGACTCTGAAAGCTAGAAGATCCTGGAATAACATATTTCAAACACTGAAAGAAAATGGGTTCCAACCAAGAATCGTGTATCCGGTGAAATTAAGCTTCAGGATGGAAGATGAAATTAAAACCTTCCACGATAAACAAAAGTTAAAAGAATTCGCAGCTAGAAAACCATCTCTTCAAAAAATCCTTGGCAAAACATTACAGGAAGAGGAAATGGAAAATAACAATGAAAACCAACAGTGGGAGGTAGGACAGGAAAGGGGGGAAAGTAATCAAAGAGGAAAACAAATCAGGTTTAGTAACATTAATAAACAAATATGGCTGGAAGAACAAACCATATCTCAATAATAACCCTAAATGTTAATGGCTTAAACTCACCAATTAAGAGACACAGGCTACTTGAATGGATCACAAAACAAGACCCAACAATATGCTGCCTACAGGAGACGCATTTGATAGGAAAAGATATACATAGACTGAAGGTGAAAGGTTGGGAAAAATCATTCCACTCATATGGACTGTGGAAACAAGCAGGAGTGTCCATACTCATATCAAATAAAATAGATTTCAAGCCAAAGTTAATCAAAAGGGATAAAGAGGGACACTGCATACTGCTCAAGGGAACCATACACCAACAAGACATAACAATCATAAATATATATATATCCCAAACAATGGTGCAGCTATGTTCCTCAAGCAAACTCTTCTCAAGTTCAAGAGTCTAATAGACCACCATACAATAATCATGGGAGACTTCAACACACCTCTCTCACCACTAGACAGATCTTCCAAACAAAAGTTAAATAAGGAAACTATTGAACTCAATAACACAATTAACAACCTAGACTTAATTGACATATATAGAATATACCACCCAACATCAAGTAGTTACACTTTTTTCTCAGCAGCACATGGATCCTTCTCAAAAATAGATCATATATTATGTCACAGGGCAACTCTTAGACAATATAAAGGAGTAGAGATAATACCATGCATCTTATCTGATCATAATGGAATGAAACTGAAAATCAACGATAAAAGAAGGAAGGAAAAATCATGCATCACTTGGAGAATGAACAATAGGTTACTGAATGATCAATGGGTTATAGAAGACATTAAGGAGGAAATTAAAAACTTCTTAGAGTTAAATGAAAACACAGACACAACATATCGGAATCTATGGGACACAATGAAAGCAGTTCTAAGAGGAAAATTCATTGCTTGGAGCTCATTCCTTAAAAAAAGAAAAAACCAACAAATAAATGATCTCATACTTCATCTCAAAATCCTAGAAAAAGAAGAGCAAAACAACAGCAAAAGAAGTAGAAGGCAAGAAATAATTAAAATCAGAGCTGAAATTAATGAAATCGAAACAAAAGAAACAATTGAAAAAATTGACAAAACTAAAAGTTGGTTCTTTGAAAAAATAAATAAAATCGACAGACCCTTAGCCATGCTAACGAAGAGAAGAAGAGAGAGAACCCAAATTACTAGCATACGGGATGAAAAAGGCAATATCACAACAGACACTTCAGAAATACAGAAGATAATCAGAAATTACTTTGAATCCTTATACTCCAATAAAATAGAAGATAGTGAAGGCATAGATAAATTTCTTAAGTCATATGATCTGCCCAGATTGAGTCAGGAAGATATAGACAACCTAAACAGACCAATAACAATAGAGGAAATAGAAGAAACCATCAAAAGACTACCAACTAAGAAAAGCCCAGGACCGGATGGGTATACAGCAGAGTTTTACAAAACCTTTAAAGAGGAACTAACACCAATACTTTTCAAGCTATTTCAGGAAATAGAAAAAGAGGGAGAACTTCCAAATTCATTCTACGAGGCCAACATCACCCTGATGCCTAAACCAGACAGAGACACTTCAAAGAAAGAAAACTACAGACCAATATCTCTAATGAACCTAGATGCAAAAATCCTCAATAAAATTCTGGCGAATCGGATTCAAAAACATATCAAAAAAATTATACACCATGATCAAGTAGGATTCATCCCTGGGATGCAAGGCTGGTTCAATATACGGAAATCAATAAATGTTATTCACCACATCAATAGACTTAAAAATAAGAACCATATGATCATCTCGATAGATGCAGAAAAAGCATTCAACAAAGTACAGCATCCCTTTATGTTCAAAACACTAGAAAAATTAGGGATAACAGGATCATACCTCAACATTGTAAAAGCAATCTATGATAAGCCACAGGCCAGCATCATTCTGAATGGAGAAAAATTGAAGGCATTCCCTCTAAGATCTGGTACAAGACAGGGATGCCCTCTCTCACCACTTCTGTTCAACATAGTCCTCGAAACACTGGCCAGAGCAATTAGACAGATGAAAGAAATTAAAGGCATAAAAATAGGAAAAGAAGAACTTAAATTATCACTATTTGCAGATGATATGATTCTATACCTAACAGACCCAAAAGGGTCTACAAAGAAACTATTAGAGCTAATAAATGAATTCAGCAAAGTGGCAGGATATAAAATCAACACGCATAAATCAAATGCATTCCTGTATATCAGCGACAAATCCTCTGAAATGGAAATGAGGACAACTACTCCATTCACAATATCCCCCAAAAAAATAAAATACTTGAGAATCAACCTAACAAAAGAGGTGAAAGACCTATACAATGAAAACTACAGAACCCTAAAGAGAGATATAGAAGAAGACCTCAGAAGATGGAAAAATATACCCTGTTCATGGATAGGCAGAACTAACATCATCAAAATGGCGATATTACCAAAAGTTCTCTATAAGTTCAATGCTATGCCAATCAAAATCCCAACAGCATTTCTTGTAGCAATAGATAAAACAATCATGAAATTCATATGGAATAATAAAAGACCCAGAATAGCAAAAACAATGCTAAGCAGGAAGTGTGAATCAGGCGGTATAGCGATACCAGACTTCAAACTATACTACAGAGCAATAGTAACAAAAACAGCATGGTACTGGTACCAAAACAGGCGGGTGGACCAATGGTACAGAATAGAGGACACAGTAACCAATCCACAAAACTACAACTATCTTATATTTGATAAAGGGGCTAAAAGCATGCAATGGAGGAAGGATAGCATCTTCAACAAATGGTGTTGGGAAAACTGGAAATCCATTTGCATCAAAATGAAACTGAATCCCTTTCTCTCGCCATGCACAAAACTTAACTCAAAATGGATCAAGGAGCTTGATATTAAATCAGAGACACGGCGTCTGATAGAAGAAAAAGTTGGCTATGATCTACATACTGTGGGGTCGGGCTCCAAATTCCTCAATAGGACACCCATAGCGCAAGAGTTAACAACTAGAATCAACAAATGGGACTTACTCAAACTAAAAAGGTTTTTCTCAGCAAAAGAAACAATAAGAGAGATAAACAGGGAGCCTACATCCTGGGAACAAATCTTTACTCCACACACTTCAGATAGAGCCCTAATATCCAGAGTATACAAAGAACTCAAAAAATTAGACAATAAGATAACAAATAACCCAATCAACAAATGGGCCAAGGACCTGAACAGACACTTCTCAGAGGAGGACATACAATCAATCAATAAGTACATGAAAAAATGCTCACCATCACTAGCAGTCAGAGAAATGCAAATCAAAACCACCCTAAGATACCATCTCACTCCAGTAAGATTGGCAGCCATTATGAAGTCCAACAGCAACAAGTGCTGGAGAGGATGCAGGGAAAAGGGTACACTTGTTCATTGTTGGTGGGACTGCAAATTGGTGCAGCCAATTTGGAAAGCAGTATGGAGATTTCTTTGAAAGCTGGGAATGGAACCACCATTTGACCCAGCTATTCCCCTTCTCAGTCTATTCCCTAAAGACCTAATAAGAGCATGCTACAGGGACACTGCTACATCGATGTTCATAGCAGCACAATTCACGATAGCAAGATTGTGGAACCAACCTAGATGCCCTTCAATAGATGAATGGATTAAAAAAATGTGGCATTTATACACAATGGAGTATTACTCTGCTTTAAAAAATGACAAAATCATAGAATTTGGAGGGAAATGGATGGCATTAGAGCAGATTATGCTAAGTGAAGCTAGCCAATCCTTAAAAAACAAATGCCAAATGACTGCTTTGATATAAGGGGAGTAACCAAGGACAGGGTAGGGACGAAGAGCTTGAGAAGAAGATTAACATTAAACAGGGATGAGATGTGGGAGGGAAAGGGAGTGAGAAGGGAAATCGCATGGAAATGGAAGGTGATCCTCAGGGTTATACAAAATTACATATAAGAGGAAAGGAGGGGTAAGAGAAAAATAATACAAGTGGAAGAGATGATTTACAGTAGAGGGGGTAGAGAGAGAAAAGGGGAGGGGAGGGGAGGGGAGGGGAAGGGGGATAGTAGAGAATAGGATAACAGCAGAATACATCAGACACTAGAATGGCAATATGTAAATCAATGGAAGTGTAACTGATGTGATACAGCAATCTGTATATGGGGTAAAAATGGGAGTTCATAACCCACTTGAATCAAACTGTGAAATATGATATATTAAGAACTATGTAATGTTTTGAACGACCAACAATTTAAAAAAAATAAAAAATTAAATTAAAAAAAAATTTTAAAAAAAAGTGAGGCACTAAGCAACTCAGTGAGACCTGTCTCTAAATACAATACAAAATAGGGTTAGGAACATGGCTCAGTGGTTGAGTGCCTCTAAATTTAATCCCCAGTACTAAAAAAAAAAAAAAAAAAAAAAAAACAGTAAATAAAAAGAAGGAATACCAGTAAAGTAAAAGAAGGAGAACACTGGAAATCATCATGTAAAACTATAAGGCATTAATTAAAACATTTTCTAAAAGAAGGAAACATAATCCATTACACAATCCTCACAATCCATAAGATAAATCAAACCAGTTTTTAGAAGCACAGTTTATCCTGAGACAGATCATCAGAGATTTGTCTGGGGATCCCCATGATAAAGACATGAAATGAGGTGAGTGACAATGTCTTCGGCAGTATCCCTATGGTATTCAATTAATGAATATGTACTGAGCCCCTACTATGAGGTCAACTCTTTTCCAAAGGTCTTAGAGACAATAGTAACAGACTTGAAACCTCCTGTCCAATGACAATTAACAGATACTATGATTGAATGTCACTCTGTGCTGAGCATGTCCATCCATTGCTTCATTTCATCCTGGGAAAGACCCAACAAGGTAGGTATTTCATTCTTGGTGGAAACCAAGGCTCAGAGAGGATAGCCAACTGTCCTAACACAGCACGTCTGGCAGGTGACAGAGTGAAGATTCCAACAGGACTGACTAATGCTCTTAGCCACTATACGTACTACCTAGAAGTAAACATGATGGTAAGCATCATAGAATTCTTTCTTAAAATTTGTTTTATGTGAAATTACAGCATCATTCCAACCATCATTGGGTTAGAGCAAATTATTTAAGAAGTGAGCACAATGTGGTTCAAACTCACCTAAAATCATAACTGCATTTATCCTTTGTCCCATAAAAGGTATTCCTAGAGGCATACCAGCACATATAGGACACAGATACAGAGGGTGTTCATTGTGACATTATTTCTAACAGCGAAAGACTAGAAACAGTGCAGTAGGTACTGGTTTAAAAAAAAAAACTATGGTACATCCATGTAATGGCATAACATGCTGCAAAACAAATTAGGAAAATCTTTATGTCTGATGTTTTGAATGAAAAAAGCAAGACAGGGGCAAGGGAAGAATGGAGGAACTTTAGATTGAAAAGGGATAAAGGGTGGGAGGTGGGAGGGGTAAAGGGATAGGAGGGAGATGGCGGAATGAGATGGACATCATTACCCCTATGTATGGGTATGATTGCACGAATGGTGCAACTCTACATTATGTGCAACCAGAGAAATGAAAAGTTGTGCTCCATTTCTGTAAAAAATAAAAAATTTTTAAAAAGAAAAAAGTAATAATTCAACTTGCTAATATGTAAAGAGTTGGATGGGCTGTGATGGGGGAATAAAAAATATTAAAAGATTGCAGGCAAAACAAAATGCTAGACAATGTTTATAGTGTGATACCATTTGGGGAAGGAAGGAAGGAAGGAAAATAAAAATAAAAGTTTTATGCATATGTTTGCATAAAATACCAGAGGGAATGATAATAATCTACTGATGATTGCTGAAGTGAGGGAAAGCAAGATGGGTGATGGAGAAGACAAGAAGATTCTAAGCACCTACATCTCCATACCTTTTGAGTCTTCAACATGTAAAATGTTCAAGAACAGAAAATAAATAATAAGAAAAAAAGCTATGTGAGTACGTAGGTCCCTAAATTAGTGAGTGCTAGACCTGGAATTTGAACCCAAGTCCATTTGCTCCCAAGTTCAAGTTCATGTTCTTGACACTGTAGTGCTTGCTTCCCCCCAGAACTCAGAGAAGCAACCGACCTGCCATTAGCCTGACTTGGGTGCAGAGGGCCCTGCTGCCTCTCTCAGATCTCCCCTTAAGTGGCTCAGGATCTGGGGGGAAGGGGTTCCAAGGCACCATCTTCTTCAGGTTTGTTTTGTCTTTTTAATCTCCCTCAAAGAACTGGGGAGCAGTAACCAGTCAAGTGAGAAGCCATCTGCAGGAAGCACGTCTCACAAAGACAAGTTGAGTGAGTTTATATTTATAGCACTGTGTAATCCAGGCATTTAGAGCTCATCTGTTTAGGGTGAGTTGTGTGCTCTAATCCCTCCCAGTAACAAATAACAATACTCGCCAAACACATTATGCCTGTCGGCCTGGTTTATGACTGTATCTTGGCTTGTATTAAGGAAAGGGTTGCTTCTGCCAGTACAAAACAAGGATGCTTTTCTACACAGGAGGAATTTCAAACAAATTCTAGAACTTTACAGCCTGTCTGCTCTGATTTGGAATGGTATGTCTTCAAAAAAAAAAAAAAGATTAAAAAAATTATTTTCTACCCTCAACTTCTTTTCTCAAGTTCAAAATGATCCCAGAGCTGCCCAAGAAGATGTTTAGAAGAATCACTTTGAACCTCTCAGGCACAGATGGTAGAGCCGTCCCCAGGAGATACAGCTGATCTGAAGTGTTAGCGTAAAATTCCCTGATCACCCGCCACGTTGGAAAAGCACAATACAGAGGTAAGGGGTGAAGCTATTGGCATCAACGGTGGAACTTCTTCCCAAGGCATTGATCTCTGCCTTTCAGTGGATCTTGTCTAAGCTTGCCTGGCATCCCTCTTGTTTTCTTGAAGGATAGGAAATATGGATCAATGTCCTCTCTGTCTCCTGAACACAAGCCAGCCATGTTCACTTTGCTTCCAAAAACATAAAGTGAACGGCCTGAGTTTTGAGGTTGGTCTAGTTCTAGATAGGAAAAAAATAATTACTTTAGGTAGAATTATTACAAAGGGGCCCTACATTGGCAGTCCATTGGATTTTCAATGCAAATAATGTATCACCAGGGTGTGTTTGACACCAAATTATGAAATAATACTATTGTCAGCAGTCTTGAAGTTTGCCCTTTTTCTTTCCATTCCCTCTTCTCTGTAACCTAATAATATCTATGAAAATTCAGCTACAACTTGGGTAGCTATATGTGCTGGATTCATGGTGTTAGGAACATGATGGGAAAGGGAATAAGGAAAACAGACTCTTTAAAGAGATCACTCCAACAAAACACGGTGAATACTACAACAGTGGCATTCAGAATGAGCTAGGAGAGTGTTGATGAGGGTTATCCTGATATTTCAAATAGCTCTGGAGAGATAAGGGAAGACTTCCTAGAGGAGGTGATATTTGAGCCAAATGTTGAAGGTTACAAAGAAATTTAGCCAAGCACTAGCTTCAAGTTTAAGGCTTTGCACTTCAAAATGCCATCAGTACTCATACACATACTCATTCCTAGTGTCAGGCAAAATTACCTATGGTGTAAATTAACTTGCCATTTTTTCACAACCCAGCTTTGTGCTTGTACTCATATTTTTTCAAAAGCCCTTTTCTCCTTCACCCACCGAGCCTGGAGCTACTTCACTAGGGAAAGTTTTCCAGCACACCACTATGCCCACCCTATAGATTGTGGCCTGTCTGTCAAACACTTTAAGGGAATATATATACATAAATCACTTTTAAAATGGGACTCTATGAAGCTCAACCCACTGATGTTTCTTCTTCCCCCTCACTCCCTTCCTGTGGTTCCAAAGCTTCCACGCACACCAATCTCCCTTTTGACCTCAAAAGAGATCCATACCTGGAGAAGGACCAAAGAACCTTGCAAGAGGGGACAGAACCTGGTATGCAAACAGTGTTCCAAAAAGATAATCTGGGAGGTCTTCTTTTCCCCATGGCTGTCTGGTCAGACCCCTGCTGTAGCCCCTGGCAAATGTTAGTAACCAAAGATGACTGCCTGGTTGTATCAGCTGCTGTGCTAAACACCTTGTCCACATTAGACCATGTCATTCTCAAAACAGCCACAGAAGGCAGGTGCTGCCATTAGCCTCATCTGAAAAACCAACCAGTAAACAACTTGTTCAAGGGCACAATTAGCACCTGGTAGGTACAAGATTCATACCCAGGAAGTCTAATTATTGAGCCCAACCCTGGCTATGCCCTAGCCTCTCCTAGTGGCATCTCCAGGACCCCAGATCAGGGTTTAATCTCAGCTTCACCACTGACCTACTTGAAGGACACGAGGCAAGATACCCAGCCTCTCCTGGGCTCAGCAAAATGGAATGAGTGATAGAACCCACTTCATAGGGTTAAAGGGGAACAAGCGATGCTGTCCTACCAACACACTTGGTACTGGCACCAAGTGGCATTTTTGTAGACGTTCAAACATGTGAGCTATTTCCATCATCACATACTTGCAAGCCTGTCTATCTGATCCCCTCCCCCAATGAATCATTAAGGGCGATGATCAAGTTCATTCGTATCTTTCTTCCCACATGCCCAACAAGTACCTCCCATGGAGCAGGCCCTTGGGAAATGTTTGTTGAATGGATAGTTCAACAACACTATTTTTCCTGCTATTTCAAATGATCAAGTAAGGGCCTCCTCTATTTTGACACACAATAGCCTCTTCTTGCTAAATTCTATCCCTTAACATTCAGAAATAAATTATCAAGTGTTTAAAGAGATCATTCTCAAATTCTTGATTTAGAAGAGTTGCATAATTTTTTTTCTTCCCTATAGAAAATGAGTGAAAGTCGGCCTCCCTTCTCTCCCCCAAGGCTTCTTGGGCTCTCACTTGCATTAAAGGAAAGCCTGTCTTTCACAGATGTAGACATGGAAACCTACTAAATAAACAATACCCAGGTGAGAAGGGAGTGGACTCTCCCTTTGTAAAAGATTTATAGTTCCTTGAAGTATTCGTGATTCCTTCAAATTTTACTTTCTCATAGAGAAGTTCAAGAAGAATTTAGCTGTTGTAAAAATAAGAGATGATCTCGTTAAACACAGGGAATTTCTCACTTAGCACTTAAGTTGCTCTCAGAAACACCTGTGATACTGTCCACACACACACACACACACACAGCCTACACCCATTCTCCCTCCAACTGGAGGGGACACATTTCATGCCCTACACTCAGCACAGTTCCAGTCAATACCCTTGCCGGCCACCAAAACTGCCCACCCTACTCCCTGTTGTGGGGCCCACTAGAACAACCCCAATCATCCAACAAGCATCCAGCTTGGTCAGTGTGTGAGCTTTTTAGAGCAGCTGTACCAAACTGGGTGGGGGGAGGGGGGACTTAAAACAGCAGCACTATATACTCTCCAAGTCTGGAGAATCTGCAGTCAGGGTGTCAGCAGGGTTGCGCTCCCCCTGGAGGCTCTCAGAGAATCCTTCCTTGCCTCATCTGCCTTCTGGTGGTGGTTAGCATCTTTGTCATTGTCTGGCTTATAGATGTACCACTCCAATTTTGACCTCTCTCCCACATGACCTGATCCCCTGTATGTCTTCATCTGCGTCCAAATATCACTCCTCTTACCAGAACATCATGCCTATGGGGTTTAGTGCCCACCATAATCCATTCTGACCTCATCTTAACTTCGTTATGTCTAGAGTTAGAGTAGCACTATTACCAAATAAGGTCACATTCTAGGTTCTAAATGAACACAAGTTTATGGAGGACACTATTTCAACCAGATACCCAGAAGAGATCAGTATGAGTAGACTCAGAAGACACCTCCAGGAGATGACATGAAAACTTGCAGGATGAAAAGCCCTCTCTCTATCCATTAAAAAAAAGAAGAAGAAAAGAAAAACATGTGCTATGATGCCTAAACTCCACTATTAGATTTTCCTTTGGTTTTAAATGCCTTTTCAATGCCAAATGAAATAAAAGTGAAGCTTGTAGTAGTTCCAAACACTGTCCAGAGGGATGGCATTCATAAAGCACCTTCATCTCACACTTGAGGGGTCATCGGGCCCTTTTTGAAGCATGACATCTAGCAGAAGCAAGCTTCTGATGGAATGTAGCCTGGGATCTGTGACGACAAGGAAGCTGGTGGCACCAAGGGTAGACGTGGACTCAGTGCCTACTTCCGTAGCCTACCATGTTGTAGGGCCCAGCACCACCATGAGGGGCCAGAGGGAGTGCAGGTCATGCCCACTCCTGTTCACATTTATTGACCCCCCCCCTAATCTATGCCAAGGACCATGCTTGGTGCTTCTGCACACTGTCTCATTCAGTCCTCACAGCAACACTGTGAGGAAGGACAGATTGCCTCCCCATTCACAGATGAGCAAACCAAAGCTCCAGGGACTCAGGTGGCCTGTAAAAGGCTGAGAAATAGGTTCAAACTCTGGTGCTGAAATCCTCCACCACATTACAAAGGAGAGAACAGGCAATATTCCAAGGTTCCCAAACCCAATTCTGCTGGGAGCCAGTCCAGCCTGATGCTCTCTCACTGTACATTGGGAATTGCTTTTCTTAACTTCTGGTTTTAAATTGGCAGCCGTTTTCTATTGCATTTTCAAATGTGCTTCTGTGTGTATCTTGGAGAGAGGGAAAAAGAGAATATATGGGTCAATATAAGCAGACTCTTAAAAGCTTATACTTTATCATTGTAATAATCATAATATATTTTACTTTACAGCCACTCATAACTGAAGCCTCTGGGCACCCTAACAAAAATAGCTAAAAGAAAAAAAAAGAAATTATATTAAACAAAGGAAATATGACTATAAAACCCCAATAGCCAGGAAACTAAATGAACAACATAAAACCTCCAAACAACAAAACTACGATGAAACCAAGAGAGGGGGAGAAAAAACCTCTTCACAAGCTTTACCCTGAAGAATTCCACACCGTGAGATCACATCTGTTTAAAGCACCATAATTTATCGATATGACATCAAACCAGGAATCAGCCATTGTAAACCTTTCCCGCAGAAACGCTCAGAAAACTAACCAGGTGGTCGGTGGAGGGGGGTCTGTAGCATGTAGTAGGGGCAAAAATGCCTTTAAAATTTTATGTTCAAATACATCTATGTGAAGTTCTAAATCTTAGGACTGAGATTAAAAATTAGTTCATTCCATGGTAAACAGAATTTATAAACAGGGCTTTGGGGGATGGGGGGAGTGAGGGTACTGGGAATTGAACCCAGGGCCACTCAACCACTGAGCCACATCCCCATCCCTTTTTTATATTTTATTTAGAGACAGGGTCTCCTGAGTTGCCTAGAACCTTGCTAAGTTGCTGAGGCTGGCTTTGAACTTTCGATCCTCCTGCCTCTGCCTCCCAAGCCGCTGGGATTACATAGGCATGTGCCACCACACCCTGCTCAGGACTTTTAATTTTTTAACAACAATTTCTTTTTCTGAGATGGTTCATCCATTAGCACTCTCTGATGGCTTCTCAAACTGCATTCAATCGACCATTTTCAAGGATAAATCCTCTTTAGAACTAGCTATGCTGTCCCAAATACCATGGAAGTCCTTGGGGAGAATAAAGTACCTGTTTATAAAGCAGTACAGTCCTTGAGCCTACCCTTCTATCCCAATTATGCAGCCATTCAAAACCACAGAGTCCTGTTGACCCAGTCTCCCCATAAACATTTGTTTAGGAACCACTGTGATCCCATTTTCTTATTTGTGAGAACAATATTTCCTGAAGCAATTCCTTCCCACGGTCTCTCCTACAACTTCCTATTGAATATGGGAAGCAGAATCTGCCAGGGAAAACCCTTTAAAAGATTTGCAGGGTTGGGATGGCCCGGTGTTTACAAAACTACTTGGTTGGCAAAGTAGAATCAAAACATGAAAGATGCTGGGCAGGCTGGGTGGACATGTGCCTGTAATTCCAGAGACTTGGGATTCTGAGTCAGGAAGATCACAAGTTCAAAGCCAGCTTCAGCAACTTAGCGAGGCACTAAGCAACTTAAAGAGACCCTGTCTCTAAATAAAATATAAAAAGGACTGGAGATGTGGCTCAGTGGCTCAGTGGCTCAGTGGCCCTGGGTGGTTCAATCCCCAGTACAAAAAAAAAAATGCTGAAAGACGTCCTGTGCCTGTGTCAAATGTTTTTCAAAATGTTCATCCTGGAATACTTTCAGGGTCCTTATGGTTCTGGCCCCAGGAATTAGAACTCTTATGTCAGAAAGGTAGACCTACAGTCCGATGTAGCTTTAAGGATGACACAGGTGAGAGAGGAGTGCAGACAGAGGGGACAAAAGGTGGTCTCACCAGGGGAACATGCAGAAGAATCCATGCATGTTGGGCAATCAACTCAGCCTGAGTGCCCACCCGTACTGCAGCACTTCACATTTGGAAGGCCTTGAATAAGTCACTTAACCTCTTTGAGCTTCAGTTTGCTCACTTATGAAATGAAGAGAAATTACTAAACAAACTCTGCTCCTTTTATACTATGGAAGTTCATGCAGTTCTTCAAAGAAATAACCCAGGCCTGCAAAGAACACAGCCAGCTCTCAGACATGTCATTCAGCTAAAAGAGCAAGACAGGAACTGATGCAAACAGGGTGATACCATTCATGTTTGAAAAAAAGAACCCACCAAAACTATACTGGGTGATTTTGACAGGCCCACAAACATGCAAGAGAGTGCAGAAAAGAATAGATTGACGCCTGTGGACCAAGAAGGGTGGCCTCCTCGGAGAGCAGCCCTGCACTGGGTCAGGGCAAGTGAATAAGGACTTTATTTAATATTTCAAAAGAGCATATGTTTATATATGGCTTATATATAATATTTCATTTTATGTGACCAATAAAAACTACCATCTAGCTTGTTTCAGGAAATAAATATTATAATTCTAGAAAAGTCTCCGCCAACTAATAAATGAGAGCTGGTGTTACCATGAAGCCAAAACTCAGAGAACCCAAGGTTCTCATTCAGGATAATGTCAGTCTGAGTTCTCTTACTGAGATGGGCTCAACCCCTATTTGAAAAATGGACCCTGTGAAGTACTGATAGGTAAAGCGGAGTTGCAGCTGGAACTGGGGGAATCCTACACAGGTTGAGAAACTAGATGTGTCCCTTCAACCCCAGCATGTCAGCCAGAGAGGCCCTCGGCCTTGCTGTCCACCATGCACACCAGGTTTAGGACATGTGCCCTCCTCAACACCCAAAACCAGGTGCTATGTTGCTTATACCATTGATGGCACCTCCCCATATTGATCAGGGCACAAAGCTTTGGGTCTTTCTCACTTGAAACTGTCCAGGTAAACCAATGTTTTACTGTCCAGGTAAACCAATGTAAACCTGGAAGAGGTCAGAGCTGTCAATCACTTTGATTGACATTGCTTCATTTAAGCAGAAAGAGCCTCCATGGACCTTCCTGGAACTATCACAAAAAATTTTCTTCTTCTACACACCCAGGGTATCACTAACACACACACACACACACACACACACACACACACACACACACACACCAAAAAAAAAGAAAAGAAAAAAAAAATGAAATGACTTCTGACAGCCTGAGATTGTCTAGTGAATGAATTTATACTTCTCAACATTAGGTTTAGAAGAGGAATCAAAGCAAAAGTTTATTTAAAAGTAGGTCTTCAACTGACTACTTTATTTAGATTGGTCAATCAAAGCCAGAAGATGGTAGATGACTAGGGAAATCACTTGGAGTCTGCAGCAAAATGATTGTGATGTTTTCTTCCAGGATCAACTTCAAAGAACACGTTCAACTCCGTAAATCAGACAGACAAAAATCCAGGGTCAGTGCTCCATTTTTAGCAAAGGGGAGAAGGAAGACCAGCAAGCTCCAAAAGGTTCCCTTCTTTGTCCCATTTTGCACCAGTCAAGCCCAGATAAAACCTCCTATGGGAGGAGGCACTATCTGGTGGGCAGAGGGGCCTGTGGCCTGTGTGGCCATCAGCTCACCCCCTTCAGGAGTTGGAATACACACACACACACACACACACACACACACACACACACAGTTTATCTTAAAAGGGCAAAACAAAAGGCAGGTTTTAACAAAATTAAATATCATTTCACTTGTGGAAAAAAATTTTATGTTGCTATTTTTTTCCATGTTGCCCGTATAATTAAATATATGGATAGAGTCAGTCCCTACTCAAACTGGTATGCACCTCTTTAAAAAGTTTGAGTTCAATTCAGGCAGGGGTGAGGGCAGTTTAAATCAGCATTCAGGTTTAGCAAATTAGTGCAGGTTTGCCTGTTTCCCTTCCAGATCTGTTTTTAAGCATCCAGCTACTGAAGGATTTTTTTTTTAATTTGTATACCTTCTTAATCCCCTAATCCTTTCAGAGGAAGTGTCCAGATTGTCAGGCCAACACATGAGAAAATCTCAATGAAGCAGCAAGAAAAAAAAATTTAAAACAATAGACAAATAACCATGGGATATATAGTTCATCTTTTGTTGAGCTTGAAATGTGCCAAGTTGGAAATAGGGGAGAGAGGTTTGTGATATTCCACAGGAACATATTGTCACTGTTATAACCAGCCCACATTCACCGGAGCTGCCAATTATTCCCCAGCCACTATTTTTTTCCTTTAGATTGATCTTCTGCTTGAGGCTGTTTCACACCCATGACTCTGAAGCTTCCCTAGTGGCATGTTGGCTAATTAAGAGCAAAATCCATCTCTTGATGAAATAATGCTGCCACTGGAAAGGAATTCTACATTTTTTTTAATTCTTAATCAGGCTGGAAGGAGCAGTATTCTAACACTTGTATTAAGCATAGGAAAAAGGTCTATAGCTAGCAATTAGCAATGATGAAAAGGACAGCGATTTAAAGCATGTTGCGGTGACATTTTTATCAAATTAAATGAGTTTGCTAGGCCCACCAGCTGCATATGCTTATTGTCATTTACTGTTTGGACAGCAACACATCAGCCACGGAGTATCAGGAGGTGCCGAATTTAATAAGTCATTTTGACACTGGTGTGAAACGAGCAGATCAGCATTCTGAGGAATGTGTTCACACTCCGAACAGACAGGCAGACATTCTAAGCATTCGAGGTGACACCAATCAACAGGAAGAAATGATGAAAGCCGGCTAGGAAGCAGGCAATCACGGTGGAAACGCCACTGTGAGCAAAGAGAAAAAGAGACGTGCACTTCGCCACACCTACTGAGTCTTGGTTTAGCCCAACCGAGTCTCTGAAAAGGCAAAGAGTTTTCAGAAACACTGGGGAAGTGTATGCATCTGAGACACTGGAAATTTTCATTTATAATTTAAAGACCCTCGCAGCCTCCCTGTAACAACTACAGAAAGGAAGCCGATCGATCTTCAGATTTTTGTTGTTGTTGTTCTGCCTCCTTGAATTGGAAGCACTGTACTCATTCAAAAAGAAAAAAGAAAACCTCTACCTGCTGGGAAAACAGAAGTTTTCATTTACCTTGTCTACAGCACATGTTTGCTCTAAACTGACTGCCTGGTTGGGATGAGAGGAGCCAGCCTCCCTTGGTTTTGATTTATGGTAGGGTGAGGGTATAGGTTGCTTTCAAGGCTCTTGCTTGGAATATGAGATGTGGAATGACATTCTGATAATCCTAGAAGCTATTTGTTGTCAAAGGAGAGAGCTGATACCAATGTCTTAACCATGTACCTCCATCAGAGTTAAAATGCACAAGATAGTCGATTGCCAATTACCTCTTAAAACATGCAGGTGTAATTTACAACCAAAGGTGACTAGTAATTAGTTTGTGGCTTTAGAAGTTTCTAATGCCATCTAGTGGAAATGGTTAATTTGATCACTTGCACATCAAAGGAGAGACTGGATCCCAAATAATGTGCCAGTAGGCTGCCAATTATTCAGAAAAACAATCCCAGAGTCCAATCTGAAATATATCTCAAAAACATTGCTACAGTGCTTTTGTGAGACTAGAACATGGCCTGGAAAAGATGGCTTGTCCAGAATACTCTTGAATGCCTGCCCCCCAGCAAATGAAATCACAATTAGTACCTCTCTTATTTTCTGGGCTCTAGAATCAAGAGATTGGCCATTTGATCGATTTTTTTAATTATTTCATAAGTCTATAGATTCAATAATACCTGAAATAGCTTTTGAAATAAATTTTGCACTGACTTTAAACTAAAACCTAGTTCAAAAGAAATTAATACATTGTTGCTGGTTTAATCCTAGAAGCTATTCAATTTTCAGTAAACTCTTGGTAGATTTTGCTTCAGTGGAATTGTACAGTGAAATTCTGAGCAAAAAGGAAAGCACTAGAGATTGTATGTTTCCGTTCAAATGGTCACCAAGCAGCTTTAGCCATGGGCTATGATGCAGGAATCAAAAGGTTCTTCACATAGTTGTAAAAACAAAATTGGTGCATATTTTACTTTGTGCGTGAAGATAAGTTGATAACTAATCCACATATGTCACCCTCTTTCATATCACTTCTCAGAGTCAGTCCTCATTAGGAGCATGGTTATGATAAGAGAAATCCCTATACATGGAACCCGGAACCCTGAGTTCCAGTGCAAATGAGGACGAAACTCAGCCTTTCATCAGTTTCCTCATCCATCCAACAAAGATGTTAAGCTTGAAGTCTACTCGAAAGTCCTCTCTTCTCTATAAAACTCTGATTCAGAATTTCAGGCCCAAAATTCAGGTCTTCTATTTGATTGTAATAATTGTATTTAAAAGAATTGACTTCATTGTAGTTATTTCAAGTAGTTATTTTGATGTAAAGCAAGTATTTTGATATCTTTTATTTTTAATTGACACACAGTAACTGTACCAACTTATAAAGTACAGTGTGACATTTCAATATAGGTATACAATGTGTAATGAACAGATCAGGGTAATTGGCATGTCCATTATTTCAAACATTTGTGATTTCTTTGTTTTGGGAACATTCAAAATCCTCTCTGGCAGCTATTTTGAAATGCAAATAATTATTTTATTAAAATTATTTTATTGGTAAGAGTCTTGGAACGAACTTTGCTACTCAGACTCCCCTCGATTTTAAAAGCAACTTATTGGTAAGAGGAAAGACCTGCAATTCTAACAAACTCTACTATTAAAGAGTTAATTTTAAACAGTATATCTTTCCTCATCTTTTAGAATGCTTATAAAATTTTTTGGTAGTAAAGAAATATATAGCCATGTCACATGTAAAACTTTTTTTTTCAAAAAGAGAATTCACAGGGCTGGGGTTGTGGTTCAGTGGTAGATCACTTGCCTAGCATGTGTGAGGCACTGGGTTTGATTCTCAGCACCACATACAAATATAGAAAATAAAGGTCCATCAACAACTAAAAAATATTTTAAAAAAAAAAAAGAATCACTGTAGTTGTATCTGTGCATCTGAAAAGCACAGACTACACATTCAACACTATGGAGTAGTCTTTTCAATCCTGTCCTCATGTACAATATTTATATCATATGGGATATATAAAATTGTATGTAACACCTTTTTCTGGCACAAAAATTAAAAAAAATTCTGACAATAATAAATTGTTAAGTATACAAGTACATGAAGAAAATTAAAATCACCCAGAATCTCACCACCCAGAGATATCTTCATTTACTATTTTATTTCTTTAAAGTTCTTTTTCTATGCATAATTTAACACAGTTAAGATTATATTACATATTCTGATTTTAAGTACAATTAACCCAAGAAGAGTCATTCACAAGTCCTAGTTGGAAGATGTGATAAAGAAGGTCTTAATCACAGATTATATCTGCCACTGGGAGTTTATTCATTTTTCATAATTACAAAAGAAAAAAACCCTATACACTCAGGTCATTCAAAATGAGTTCTAAGAAGCATAAAATTATTACTCAAATTCCTTGTCAATGCAAAGCTTTTATACTGGTGAATAAAAATCTATTTCAGTGTGAGAAGAAAATACTGAGTAATTTGTGAACACAATGTCCCTGCCATTTACATATTGCAATCCTGCTTTGAGATTAGAAAAGAAGTGGATTCTGTTATGTTTTAAGTATCAGACGATTCCATCTGAACCATGAGGTAAAGAGGACAGTTGTCAGTGTCCATGGGGGATTGGTTCCAAGACCCTCTCAGACACCAGAATCCACAGATGCTCAAGTCTCTTATCCACAAAGGTGTCCTATTTGCATATAACCTACTCATATCCTCTACATCTTAAATCATCTCTAGATTCCTCACAATACCTCAAACAACATAAATGCTATGTAAATAGTTGTACTGTTTTATTCAGGGAATAATGACAAGAAAGGGGTCTATACATGTTCAGTACAGGTTAATTTTCTTTTATTAATATTTGTTATCTGCTGTTAGCAGAGTCCACATATACAGAACCTGTAAATACCAGGGGCCAACTGTATTACCAAAAACAAATGCATATTCTGATGTTGAATTGGCAAAAACTGATAATAACACCAAGGAAAACATTATAGACCCCAGCTTTCCCCCTGGATTATAAATCCACTTGAAAAAAAACTGATACAATTAGTTCCTGACAGTGGCATCTAAACAAAGAAAAAAAGACATTTCCTATCACAGCTTCCTTATTTCCAAGTCCTTTATTTCTTCATGAGCTGAAGTTCAACTCTGAGTAATTTTTTTTAATTAGAGCTTTATGGTTATACATAGTAGTTGGGTTCATCCCAACAAACTCATATATGCATGGAAATCAATTTCAGTCCATGATTCCCCCCACTTTTCCTTCCCGTCCCCCCTCTCCCCTTCTCCTTCCTCTGCTCTACTAGATTTCCTTTCATTCATCTATTAATTTGAATTTGACTGGTTCTTTATGTAATCTTATCCTTCCCTCCTCCTTCCCTTTATTTTACTCTAGCTTTCACATTTGAGAAAAAAACATTCAACCTTGGAGTTTCTGATTTTGGCTAATTTCACTTAACATGATATTCTTCATTTCCACCCATTTACTAGCAAATGTCATCATTTTATTCTTTTTAGTGGCTGAGTAGAATTCCATTGTTTATATATTCCACAACTTCTTAATCTATCCCTCTATTGATGGGCATCTATCTGGTTTGCTTTCATAATTTTCATTAAAAAGCTATTGTGAATTGTGCTGCTATAAACTACTGTGTCTGTGTGTGGCTGTGTCTCTGTAGTATGCAATTTTAGATCTTTCAGGAAAATACCCAGGAGTGAGATAGCCAGATCATATGGTGGTTCCATCCTAGTTTTTTGAGGTGTCTCCAAACTGCTTTCCAGAGTGGTTGTACTCATGTGCAGTCCCACCAGCAACATAACAAGTGTTCCTTTCTCACCAGCATTTATTGTTGCTTGTGTTCTTAATCATCGCCATTCTGACTGAAGTGAAACTCCGAGTAACTTTTCAAGTTGTATACAACTTGGCACGTAGCAGACTTTTTAGCACTGTCTTTGCAGATTAAGACAATTCTTGAGGGGATCCTGTCATTTGTAGGAAAATGGATAGAACTGGAGGTCATCTTGTTAAGTAAAATAAGCCAGACCCAGAAGAACAATTATTGCATGTCTTCTCTCTTATTTCGAAACTTTAAAAAAAAAAAGACCTGAAAGTAGAAGAGGAAGGGAACAGGGAGAGAGAGCAAGTCAGCAAGGAGGGTAACCAGGGTCAGAGCAGGACACATGCATGTATGGAAACGTCACACTTAAACCCATTAATTTTCACAATTAATCAGTTTTAATTTTTTTTTAATTTAAAAGACAATTCTTGGATTGCAACATCTCTCCTCTAACCCTGCTCTGTAGGTGGCCATTGACTTTCCAGCACATAGTTCCCCAGGAGAACTCCTAAGACCTAACTTTTGTTCCTTTGTCAGCTAATTTAGAACCTGAATGCTTAAGGGTCTTTCTTTCCTCTTACAAAACAGGTCCTTGTCACAGACCTTGTCAGGACCTCTATGAGTCTTTCCCACCTCCATCTAAGTCTTCCTTTGCCTCAGGAAACTTTTCTTTCTATATGTCTTTGATTATAACTTCTACGCAGTTTGCAGGTTGGGCTCTTTCTCAACAATACACAATTGTCCTTCTTGTTTTCTCTTTCCTCCAGTCTCCTTCTCTACCTTTTCCTTCATCATTTTAATCTTTGTCCTTTTCCCCTCTATATTCTGAGAAAAGTATTATTGTCACAATCTGCACTCTGCACTGCAGAATACCATTATGGTTTTAATCTCATTGCTAACTTCTTACAACCCCTCATTATTTTTTTTATTCTATGCTTTTTATTCCTCACCCCATTGCCTTTTTCAGGTAATACAACGGTAAACATCCATAATTAAAAATATGTTCTTATTTTCTAAAATTTTCCTGTTTTAAATTTTATTTAAATTTATTTTAGAACTCATATAGAAAAAAACAAAAATTTTAAAAAGTGTGCATATTTATGGGGTATGGTATGATGTTTAAATGCATGTGTAAATTGTGTAATGTTTAAATCAGGGTAAGCCTATCTATCTCCTTAAACATTTTATCATTTCTTTATGGTAAAAAAAAAGAAGTTCAAAACCCTCTCTTCTATCTTTCATTATTGTTACCTATAGTCACCCTACTGTGCAGTAACACACCAGTGCTTCTTACTCCTACCTGACTGTAACTTAGTACCTATAGGTCAACCTTTCCCTATCCCTTCCCATCCTGCTGTTCTTCTCAGCCTCTGGCAACCACTACACTCTCAGTTTCTTTTTTAGATCAACTTTTTTAGATTCTAAAAAAGTGAGAGAGTGGTTTCATGCAGTACTTGTCTTTGTAGAAGTGACTTATTTCACTCAACATAATGATCGCCATTTCCATCCCTGTTGTCATGGGTGACAGGATTTCATCCCTTCCCTGATGGAACAGTACCTCACTGTGCGGATGTATCACATTTTCTCTATCCACTCATCAGTTGGTGGACACTTAGGTTGTTTCTATTTCCTGGCTATTATAAACAGTGGAAGTGCAGATGTCTCTTCAACACACTGATTTCATTTCCTTTAGTAAATTTTTTTTCTTTATAAAAAGAAAAAGACTGCTAGGCGTGGTGGTACATGCCTGTAATCCAGCAGCTCCGGAGGCTGAAGCAGGAGGATCATGAGTTCAAAGTCAGCCTCAGCAAAAGCAAGGCACTAAGCAATTCAGTGAGACCCTGTCTCTAAATAAAATACAAAATAGGGCTGGGGGTGTGGCTCAGTGGTTAAGTACCCCTGAGTTCAATCCCTGATACTAAATATTAAAAATTATAGATAGAAAGGTCCAAATAATATCAAATATGATTCTTTATCCATATGCAATTAATGTTAATAGTTTATCATATTGATTCATATCTTCCCCTGTACAAATAAAATATCAGATGAAGCTCAAATCTCTACAGTCCTTTTGAACTTACCATGTATCTAAGTCCAAGTTCATAGTTTTACTTCTTATATACACAGCCATAAATAATCCATGCTATTTTTATAAAAGATAATGTATAATAAACTGTCTTTGTTGGATCTCTATATACAGTGTCATACTAAGAACAGTATAGACTATGTTCCATGGAAAGGCAACATTTAGATGTTCCAGCCAACAACTGCACTGGAGGTATAATAGGACAGACAACCAGCCTCCACCACAAGACATAGGAGTGTCGGAGCCTTTTCATGGCCCTGCTCCCCCAGTATTTGTGCCACTCCAGCGATACCTAGAGACCTGAGATGAGCTGACTACACTCAGTCCTGCCAAAATTGCAGACTTGTAGGCATTTTAAATGGTACCACATTTTTAAGCAACTCAGTTTGGGGATCATTTTTAAGGGCAGACATAGCAATGTTAAATAGCTTCTTTTTATTCCCTACCCTGATTTCCCACTTCTCTACCTTCCCCCATGAGAGCACCACCTTAAAAAGCCATTTGTTTATGAAACTAAAAGACCAAAACAGAGTCATGAGATGGTCCACAGTACAGAGAAATGAGCAACTTCCCTGAACAACTCTGCTCTCTTTAAAAACTTTTTGCTGGGGTAGAAGCAATTGAACTGAAACTCAAAGATGAAAAGAAGGGAGAGATTTGCTCTCTGAATTCTCCTGTAACAATCAGATTAACAGGAGAGCTGGAGAACCAAGAAACATCTAGAGGCAATGTGATTACAAAGAGAACTACTTTGTTGATAGTCCTATCTTGGTTGGTTCCATTGGGAAATTCCCAGGGTTCCTGTGAGTAGGTACCCTACAGAATAACAAGGGCTGGAGGAGAGAGCAACAATTCTGATCCTCTAGAGACCACCTTTGCCAACAAGTAAACTTGACAGGTTACAGAACCTTCTAGAGACTTCTAGAGATAAGTTTCTGGAGTCATGGAATTCCATCACCTCATGGGTGTCACTCTAGATATGGATCTGAGAATTTCTCAGAAACAACTTTAGAAGTTGGCCTCATAAACACACCACACACCATCTGCTGCTCCTACTTCAAAATAACATGACCCAGCCCACCTAGCTATACTTCTCTTTACCCCTGGGGTTTTGACTCCTGCCTAGTAACCTTAAGACAGTCACAGAGGAGGCTGAGAAGATGGCGGCGAAGGGAGTGCAGCACACCAGTACGCTGCGCCACTGTGCGGGAGAAACACGAGGTGAAATGGCTGAAGGCTACCTTGGTGGGAATCCCCAGTGAAATTGAGGTGCTCCAGAATCTAGAGGACAGAATTCCAGCGCGCGGGATTCGGCTGCAGGGGCTTGGTCGCGGGCGATTTCTCCGCACGGAGGGAAGCAGTACCTGGTCGGCGGACCGCCCCGTGGATGGAGTCTGGGACGTGCCCGAGTTAATTAGCCGCGAGGTACCAGAGCGGGATTACAGCGAAGCGGATTCTGCAGGCTCCTGCCAGTGGCACACTGGCCGCGCTGAGTGCTAAGTTCCAGCTTTGAAATAGAGGAGAGAACCGGTCCAGTTCGATTCCCGACACCGGTCGGAACACGGAGGAGGACAGCAGCCGCCATCATGGAGAGCTGATGCAATCATCCCTGTTTTCTACTGATCTCAGCTCATTCAACTACGGAACAGGTGATTCCAGGCTGGTATTTGCCTGCGTCGCGCAGACAGATCGCTCAGGCTCGGGACTGGAAACTCTGAGGAGAATACTCTTCAGGCCTCACCCCTGGCAAGGCGGGCGCCGGGCTTTGAGCGGCCAGATTCTAGTTCCCCGGGTTGCTTTGGCCCAGGGCGGGAGATCCTTCGGGGACTCCGGGCGGAGGCCAGGTACAAGTGGATTGTGCGCTGAGGGGCGGCGTGGCTCTAACTTCCAGAACAGTTTTGGCCCGGGGCTAGGGAACCCGCGGCGACTGAGTCTTTGACCCTGCCCCTGTCTGAGCGTACACTGAGCTGGGAGAGGTTGGAGCGGCCAGGCTCGGGCTCCCGGGGCTGCCTGGGCCTGAGGCTGGGGTACCTCTGTGGAGCCTGCTCCGAGCAGAGTGTGGCAGGGATCGGAGAGGCTGGGTTCTGGCTCTCGTGGCTGCTTGAGCCCAGGGCCACGGAGCCTGCGGGGACCGCAAGCTGAGGCCAGCCACAAGTGAAACTTGCAACGAGGGGCAGCGGGACTCTGTCTCCTGGAACAGTTTTGGCCCGGAGCTGGGGAGCCCGCGGGAAGTGCGTCTTAGACTCTGCTCCCAGCGGAGCGTACACCGAGCAGGGAGAGTCTGGTGTGGGCAGGCTTGGGCTCCCGGGGCGGCTTTGGCCTGGGATTGGGGAACCCACGGCGGTTGCCCTGAGGAGCCTGCTCCTAGCAGAACGTGGCGGGGATCGGAGAGACTGGCTCCTGGCCCCCGAAGCGGCTCTGGCTCAGGGTTGGGGATCCTACAGGGACTGCTTCTTGGTCCGGGTCCTGCTGGGTGCTGCAGGGGCCTGGGGGGCAGAGTGGAGCTGCCTCCTGTGCCCAGAGCAGGCTAAGGGTCCCCCCGGTGTGGTATCGCGACACCCCAACTGCAGCTGGGGCCGAGGAGAGTAGCCGCCCACGCCTGGAACAGGACCAGCGACCCGACGGCAGGGTAGCCAAGTCAACCCACTTGGAGTGGAGGCCGTGAAGAGCTGCCATCTGACCCTGCAAGGTAGGCAGTCCTGCATCCCACTGGCAGGACAGGCTCGGCAGCCTGCCAGTGTGGTGGACGAGTAGCATCGAGGCAGTCACGTCACACTGGTTGGAGTGGGGGTTGAACAGAGCCGCCACCAGCGTCCGGAAGGAGCCCAGAGACCCGTTGGAGAGGCAGTTAGGTACCCCCACTGGGAGTGGGGGTTGAGCAGAACTGCCGCCCAGGCCCGCAGGGTGAGCAGATCTGAGACCCACCGGCGGAACAGGCTTGGAGGCCGACCAGCGTGGTAGACACGTCACATCAATTGGAGTAGGGGTGGAGAAGAGCTGCTGCCCATATCCGGATCAGGTCCAACGATCCGAGGACGTGGTAGGAACGTCACCGCAATTGGAGTGGGGGCAGAGTAGAGCAGCCACCCGTGCCCGCAGGGCGGGCAGACCTACGACCAACCAGCGTAGTGGATAGATCACCCTGATTAGAGGAGGATCACAGCCACTACCCGCCCTACAAGAGAGATATCCCAAATATATAAGAGCAACATAAATAAACAGGGGGAAAAATTTCAAAAACACAACAGTTTCACCAAGCAGAAAGAAACGCAAGCAACATGAAAAGACAAGGAAAGAAAGGACCACAAGCAACGCAGGTCAACTCAACTCTAGAAGAGGTGATAGCTGCAACAGATGGAATGTCAGATAAAGAGTTCAGGATATACATGCTTCAGATGATCTGGAGTCTCAAGGAAGACATGAGACAGCAAAATCAGACAATGAAAGATCACTTTGACAAGGAACTACATAAACAAATCCAGGAAGTAAAAGATCAATTTCACAGGGAGTTAGAAGTAATAAAAAACAAACAAATAGAAATCCTAGAAATGCAGGAAGCAATAAACCAACTTAAAACCTCAATTGACAATACTACCAGCAGAATAGATCACTTAGAAGATAGAACATCAGACAATGAAGACAAAGTATTTCAACTTGAGAAGAACATAGACAGTTCAGCAAGACTGCTAAGAAACCATGAGCAGAACATTCAAGAAATATGGGATAACATTAAAAGACCAAACTTAAGAGTCATTGGGATACAGGAGGGCACAGAGCTCCAAACCAGAGGAATGAACAATCTATTCAATGAAATAATATGAGAAAACTTCCCAGACTTGAAGAATGAAACAGAATCCCATATCCTAGAAGCCTACAGGACGCCAAAAGTGCAAAATCATAAGAGATCCACACCTAGACACATTATAATGAAGATGCCCAACATACAGAATAAGGAGAGAATTTTAAAAGCTACAAGAGAAAGAAAGCAGATTACATTTAGGGGCAAACCAATCAGGATAACAGCTGATCTCACAACACAGACTCTGAAAGCTAGAAGATCCTGGAATAACATTTTTCAAACACTGAAAGAAAATGGGCTCCAACCAAGAATCGTGTATCCGGCGAAATTAAGCTTCAGGATGGAAGATGAAATTAAAACCTTTCACGATAAACAAAAGTTAAAAGAATTCGCAGCTAGAAAACCATCTCTTCAAAAAATCCTTGGCAAAACGTTACAGGAAGAGGAAACTGAAAATAACATTGAAAACCATCAGTGGGAGGTAGGACAGTAAAGGGGGGAAAGTAATCAAAGAGGAAAACTAATCAGGTTTAATAACATAAATAAACAAATATGACTGGAGGAACAAACCAAATCTCAATAATAACCCTAAATGTTAATGGCTTAAACTCACCAATTAAGAGACACAGGCTAGTCGAATGGATCACAAAACAAGATCCAACAATATGTTGCCTACAGGAGACGCATTTGATAGGAAAAGATATACATAGACTGAAGGTGAAAGGCTGGGAAAAATCATTCCACTCATATGGACTGCGGAAACAAGCAGGAGTGTCCATACTCATATCAAACAAAATAGATTTCAAGCCAAAGTTAATCAAAAAGGATAAAGAGGGACACTGCATACTGCTCAAGGGAACCATACACCAACAAGACATAACAATCATAAATATATATATGCCCCAAACAATGGTGCAGCTACGTTCATCAAGCAAACTCTTCTCAAGTACAAGAGTCTAATAGACCACCATACAATAATCATGGGAGACTTCAACACACCTCTCTCACCACTGGACAGATCTTCCAAACAAAAGTTAAATAAGGAAACTATAGAACTCAACAACACAATTAACAACCTAGACTTAATTGACATATATAGAATATACCACCCAACATCAAGTAGTTACACTTTTTTCTCAGCAGCACATGGATCCTTCACAAAAATAGATCATATATTATGTCACAGGACAACTCTTAGACAATATAAAGGAGTAGAGATAATACCATGCATCTTATCTGATCATAATGGAATGAAACTGAAAATCAACGATAAAAGAAGGAAGGAAAAATCATGCATCACGTGGAGAATGAACAATAGGTTACTGAATGATCAATGGGTCATAGAAGACATCAAGGAGGAAATTAAAAAATTCTTAGAGATAAATGAAAACACTGACACAACATATCGGAATCTATGGGACACATTGAAAGCAGTTTTAAGAGGAAAATTCATTGCTTGGAGCGCATTCCTTAAAAAAAGAAAAAACCAACAAATAAACGATCTCATATATCATCTCAAAATCCTAGAAAAAGAAGAGCAAAATAACAGCAAAAGAAGTAGAAGGCAAGAAATAATTAAAATCAGAGCTGAAATTAATGAAATCGAAACAAAAGAAACAATTGAAAAAATTGACAAAACCAAAAGTTGGTTCTTTGAAAAAATAAATAAAATTGACAGACCCTTAGCCATGCTAACGAAGAGAAGAAGAGAGAGAACCCAAATTACTAGGATACGGGATGAAAAAGGCAATATCACAACAGACACTTCAGAAATACAGAAGATAATCAGAAATTACTTTGAATCCTTATACTCCAATAAAATAGAAGATAGTGAAGGCATAGATAAATTTCTTAAGTCATATGATCTGCCCAGATTGAGTCAGGAAGATATAGACAGCCTAAACAGACCAATAACAATAGAGGAAATAGAAGAAACCATCAAAAGACTACCAACTAAGAAAAGCCCAGGACTGGATGGGTATACACCAGAGTTTTACAAAACCTTTAAAGAGGAACTAACACCAATACTTTTCAAGCTATTTCAGGAAATAGAAAAAGAGGGAGAACTTCCAAAGACATTCTACGAGGCCAACATCATCCTGGTACCTAAACCAGACAGAGACACTTCAAAGAAAGAAAACTACAGACCAATATCTCTAATGAACCTAGATGCAAAAATCCTCAATAAAATCCTGGCGAATTGGATTCAAAATCGTATCAAAAAAATTATACACCATGATCAAGTAGGATTCATCCCTGGGATGCAAGGCTGGTTCAATATACGGAAATCAATAAATGTTATTCACCACATCAATAGACTTAAAAATAAGAACCATATGATCATCTCGATAGATGCAGAAAAGGCATTCGACAAAGTACAGCATCCCTTTATGTTCAAAACTCTAGAAAAACTAGGGATAACAAGATCATACCTCAACATTGTTAAAGCAATCTATGATAAGACACAGGCCAGCATCATTCTGAATGGAGAAAAATTGAAGGCATTCCCTCTAAGATCTGGTACAAGACAGGGATGCCCTCTCTCACCACTTCTGTTCAACATAGTCCTCGAAACACTGGCCAGAGCAATTAGACAGATGAAAGAAATTAAAGGCATAAAAATAGGAAAAGAAGAACTTAAATTATCACTATTTGCAGACGATATGATTCTATACCTAACAGACCCAAAAGGGTCTACAAAGAAACTATTAGAGTTAATAAATGAATTCAGCAAAGTGGCGGGATATAAAATCAACACGCATAAATCAAATGCATTCCTGTATATCAGCGACAAATCCTCTGAAACGGAAATGAGGACAACTACTCCATTCACAATATCCCCCAAAAAAATAAAATACCTGGGAATCAACCTAACAAAAGAGGTGAAAGTCCTATACAATGAAAACTACAGAACCCTAAAAAGAGACATAGAAGAAGACCTCAGAAGATGGAAAAATATACCCTGTTCATGGATAGGCAGAACTAACATCATCAAAATGGCGATATTACCAAAAGTTCTCTATAAGTTCAATGCTATCCCAATCAAAATTCCAACAGCATTTCTTGTAAAAATAGATAAAACAATCAGGAAATTCATATGGAATAATAAAAGACCCAGAATAGCAAAAACAGTGCTAAGCAGGAAGTGTGAATCAGGCGGTATAGCGATACCAGACTTCAAACTATACTACAGAGCAATAGTAACAAAAACAGCATGGTACTGGTACCAAAACAGGCGAGTGGACCAATGGTACAGAATAGAAGACACAGTAACCAATCCGCAAAACTACAACTATCTTATATTTGATAAAGGGGCTAAAAGCATGCAATGGAGGAAGGATAGCATCTTCAACAAATGGTGCTGGGAAAACTGGAAATCCATTAGCATCAAAATGAAACTGAATCCCTTTCTCTCGCCATGCACAAAAGTTAACTCAAAATGGATCAAGGAGCTCGATATTAAATCAGAGACACGGCGTCTGATAGAAGAAAAAGTCGGCTATGATCTACATACTGTGGGGTCAGGCTCCAAATTCCTCAATAGGACACCCATAGCGCAAGAGTTAACAACCAGAATCAACAAATGGGACTTACTCAAACTAAAAAGTTTTCTCTCAACAAAAGAAACAATAAGAGAGATAAACAGGGAGCCTACATCCTGGGAACAAATCTTTACCCCACACACTTCAGATAGAGCCCTAATATCCAGAGTATACAAAGAACTCAAAAAATTAGATAATAAGATAACAAATAACCCAATCAACAAATGGGTCAAGGACCTGAACAGACACTTCTCAGAGGAGGACATACAATCAATCAACAAGTACATGAAAAAATGCTCACCATCGCTAGCAGTCAGAGAAATGCAAATCAAAACCACCCTAAGATACCATCTCACTCCAGTAAGATTGGCAGCCATTAAGAAGTCCAACAACAACAAGTGCTGGCGAGGATGCGGGGAAATAGGTACACTTGTTCATTGTTGGTGGGACTGCAAAATGGTGCAGCCAATTTGGAAAGCAGTATGGAGATTTCTTGGAAAGCTGGGAATGGAACCACCATTTGACCCAGCTATTCCCCTTCTCGGTCTATTCCCTAAAGACCTAACAAGAGCATGCTACAGGGACACTGGTACATCGATGTTCATAGCAGCACAATTCACGATAGCAAGATTGTGGAACCAACCTAGAAGCCCTTCAATAGATGAATGGATTAAAAAAAAGTGGCATTTATACACAATGGAGTATTACTCTGCAATAAGAAATGACAAAATCATAGTATTTGGAGGGAAATGGATGGCATTAGAGCAGATTATGCTAAGTGAAGCTAGCCAATCCTTAAAAAACAAATGTCAAATGTCTTCTTTGATATAAGGGGAGTAACCAAGGACAGGGTAGAGACGAAGAGCTGGAGAAGAAGATTAACATTAAACAGGGATGATAGGCGAGAGGGAAAGTGAGAGTTAAGGGAAATTGCTTGGAATTGGAAGGTGAGCCTCAGGGTTATACACAATTACATATAAGAGGAAAGGAGGGGTAGGAGAAAAATTATATAAGTGGAAGAAACGATTTATAGTAGAGGGGATGGAGAGAGAGAAGGGGAGGGGAGGGGAGGGGAGGGGAGGGGAGGGGAGGGGGGACAGTGGAGAATGGGATAGACAGCAAAATACATCAGTCACTAGAAAGGCAATTTGTAAATCAATGGAAATGTAACTGATGTGACACAGCAATCTGTATACGGGGTAAAAATGGGAGTTCATAACCCACTTGAATCAATCTGTGAAATATGGTATATTAAGAACTATGTAATGTTTTGAACGACCAACAATAAAATAATTAAAAAAAAAAAAAAAAAGACAGTCACAGAGAATTGATACACTTTGTGTCAAGGAATTCACATGTGGGTCTTTGGAATGGATGCCAAAGAAAAGACTCCCAAAGTCTACTCTGCAGCCACTCTAGTGTGGCTCACCTTCCCAGAGACTTCAAGCGTGGATACTCCCCATGTCAGTCGTCCTATCAGTGTCAAAGACTGCATGTACATGGACGGGAAGTCACATCCTGGAGCAATAGCCACATAGTCACAGGGAGTTCTCCCGGCGACCAGATTCCCTGAAATAATAATCGCACTTAGAGCACTACAATATAAGCCCTACAGAATCTTCTATAATGGCATGTATTCAAATTATTCTCCATCATGGGTCTTTATTTTTCTATG
The DNA here is from genome assembly GCF_964194105.1 of Spermophilus citellus. Classification (NCBI taxonomy): domain Eukaryota; kingdom Metazoa; phylum Chordata; class Mammalia; order Rodentia; family Sciuridae; genus Spermophilus; species Spermophilus citellus. Next base: position 61,409,574 of record NC_138193.1, read on the forward strand.
AGCTTCTCCACCTTCACTAAGGTAGACATATTGTCTTTCCCCAGGACTTACGCTGCCCAAAGCAGCTGGAAAATGAAGCTAACCTATGAGATACCAGAGCCTTTCATGGAGACTTGTCTCTTTCCCTCTGTACTTACCCTTGTCACTTTCTCACACCAGGGAGGCAGCCTTACCTTGACAGTCTGTTAGGAAGTTGAGCATCTCCTGAATCTCCTGGTGTTCTGCCAATAACAATGGAACATGAGAAACAAGGTTCAGGTCGTCACCAGGGTTGCCCAATCCTGATGCTCAAGAAAGCCCATCTTTTCCCTGCCTTCAGCAGCCTAGAAAGAGATGAAAATGCACCATATGCAATTGTGACATGCTCTGAGGAAGACTCTGTAAGGCCTCCTGGATGGTCACTCCCAGAATGACAACCCTTTTATCTGGCCCAGCCCCATATATCTATAAATCCTAGCAAATATAAAGATATCCTAGGAGCTTTGGCATTTGGTTTTCTTTGGTTTGGATTCTTTTTTTTTTTTTTTTTTTTTTTTTGCCTTTGCCTTTGCCTAAATATGCATACTTCCAAGGACCTAAAGTTAATTTAATCTGTATTAAACTGAAGTACCACAGAAATGGAACTCACGATGGAATTCAGACTTCAGAGCCAAGTAGCCTAGGTTTGAAGCTCCATCTGGTTCTGTACTTTAATTACTAATTTCATGACGTTGAAGAGGTTATGCAGATCTTCCAGACTTCCATCTTCTCAAGAATATGGCATCATGATGGTACCCTTCACGATTATGAGAATTCCCTGAAATGTTACACGTCAAACACTGAGCATGTGGAAATACTGAGCATCCAAACTGACAACTAGTGTGAATTCAACTAATATTGTCTATATAAAGAAAAATCCTATGAATTTCTGTCTTATCCATTCACTCTCTGTCAGGATCCAGACTGGTCTTTAACAAGGGAGGTGGTCTTGTGGCATGTGGTAGAACCCCATTCAAAGGCCCTCAAGTATTAGCCATACACAGTAGCGTGTGTGTGCACACACACACACACATACCCTGAATGTCTCTTGCAAGCACTAATCGTAAAAGAGGGCAGGCTCCAAGCCAAAACGCATTTTATGTGAAATTGAAAATCCATCCCACAATATGTGCTATGTTCTTCAGAGCTGGAAACTTCCTTATGCTAGAGACTGCATTTGGGGAATACGACACAGAGAAGAATGGGCAGGGATTTGAATTACATTAACTTTAGGTTGTTGGAGATTCTTCTTACCAAGTCATTCAGAGGTGCAAAGATCTTTTTTTCTTTTTCAGTATGGAAAACTTCAAATGTGTGCAAAATATATAATAAATCTCCTTTTCTCTTTATCTATTACTATCAAGTCATAGATAATTTTGTTTCATCTAGGCCCCCACTTACTTACACCTATCCAATTATTTCAAAACCAATTCCAAACATTTACTGCATTTCATCTAAAAATATTTTAGCATGTATCTCTAACAGGACTCATTTTTTTAAATAAACACCACTGTCACACCTAAAATTTTAAAAACGATTTTTAATATCAAATACCCAACTCGTGTTTAAATTTCTAATTGTCTTATGTCATATTTTCTTAACAGTATATTTGTTTTAGTAAGGATCTAAATAATGTCCACACATTTCAGTTGATTGATTTTTCTCTTAATTAAGTCTTTCTTCCATTGATAGATCTTCCTTAATATTTTCCCTTGCAATTTATTTGTTAAAGGAACTAAATGGTTTGTTCCATGACTTTCCCAATGTCTAAATTTTCCAAAAAAAAAAAAACTGTTAAAGGATACTTAACTTTTAATAATAACCTATAAGTGAGAGAAGGGGTTGGGAAGCTAAAAAGATATTGACCTGCTGGTCAACACATGTTTCCCATGCAGTTCATAAGATCATTATCATGTCAGTTACAGGCCAGAGTGTGGGAGTCTGGGGTTCCCAGGGTGAGCTCACCATATTTTTAAGGCATTTTGCCTAAGTATAGGCCAAAGTCAGTACTTCACAAGGTGGATCCAATAGAACTATCATAGAAACTACAAACTCACTGGTTGGAAAAAAAAAAACATATAAAAACAGATTTCATGATAACCCTACCCATAGAGAGGGAAATCCCAGACTAACACTTGAACCACATGTATACAGGGCAGACTCTAGCTAAGAACATTAGCCTCAAAAACGATATCAAAAAAGTCTAATATATATGTAATTGGAATCCAGAAGAAAAAGACAATGGTGTATAAATAATAAAGAAATAGTTGCTAAGATTTTCCCAAATTTAGTGAAAGACATAAATTTACAGATGCAAGAAACTAAGTAATCCTTGAACAGGAAATATACAAAGACAATCACACCCATCCCATCAGACTCAAACTTCTGAACACCAAATCTTGAAAAGAATCAGAGAAAATCTTGAAAAGAATCAGAGAAAATACAAATAGTGCACAGCTAAGCAATGATTATAAATATCGCTGACTTCCCATCTGAAACTAGGAGGTGAGAGACATTTAAAATGCTGAAACAGAAAAACTGTCAACCAAGAATTCTACATTCAGTGAAAGTATACCTTAAGAATTAAAAATGAAATAATGCATTTCGGATTGGTATGGAAGCCCATACCAATCAAAATAGTCCTCAGAGAGTGAAATAAAGACATGTTAAGACAAAGAAAAGTTAAGATAACTTATTACCACCAGATTAATACTAAAGGCAATCCTAAAAAGAGATCTTCTAGCAGAAGTAAAAGATCCCCAGTGGAGCTCAGAGATGCAGAAAGGATAAAAAGCCACAAAAATGGTTAGTGTGTAGGCAGACCTAAATGAATTTAGAATGTAAAATTAATAATGTCACAGGAGTTAAAATATAGAGAGAATAAATATAAATGACAATCATAACACAAAATGAGAAGAGTCAGTGAAGTTAAAGTATTTGAAGGTCCCTGAATTGCTTGGGAAGGGATAAAAGTACCATTATATATGTAGCATAATCTAATACGTACCACTCAGACCCCCCTTTAAGACTAAAGGACCTATTCCCTCAGCTGTCACCTCTCTTTGGAGGTTGCCATCAGCTGAAGAGGGCCACCTTACCCGAGCCTATATCCAATGTTTACTCACTATGTAAATCCAACAACTCTGAAGGGACCTCTTGGCTCCAGAGAGAGCTTTAGGCCTTTGTTAAAACTGCATGACAACCCACTTTCCCCTCCACAAAACCTGTTTCCTTTCCTTCCTTTCCCCAGTGTTAATTCAAGAACATCCCCCCAGTGAATTTCTACTCCACATCTTCGAATCTATCTCCTGGGGACCCCATCATGAAACCTTACATTAGACTTTTGATAAATCTAGGGGATGTGTTTGAATTCTAAGGTCCTCTCTAAACAGGAGCAAAAGAAAACGTAGATTTAACAATCTGAATGAAGGGAGAAGTGAAATAATAAAAATTAACTCATCCTAAATAAAGCAAGAAAGATGTACAAGTCAAAAAGGAACTTAGAAGGACAGATAGGACGCATGGAAAAGAAATGAATTAGTCAGACGACTACTAAACTTAGGAAAAGTTACTCAACCTTCAATATTCAGGACAATGCAAATTAAAGCAATGCTATTATTCATTCATCAGATCTGGAGATTTAAAGAATGATACCATACAGTACTAGCAATTATTTCAAGATAGGGCACTTTCATATATTGCTAGTGGGATGTTAATTGCTACCACCATTTGCAACAGTAACCTGGTAATATATATTTAAATTAAATATTCATTTACCCTTTGTAGCAGAAACTGATTAACTACTCACAAAAGTTTCCTCTACATCTGGGAAGTCCTAAACTACAGTTTTGAGAATCCTCTGCAGTAGCTGACTGAGTCCTAGTTCAGGTATAACAGAGCCACTTGTTATGAAACCAACTCCTGGGATTGTGGCTCAACGGAAGAGCGCTCGTCTAGCACGTGTGAGGCCCTGGGTTTGATTCTCGGCACCTCATAAAAATATAAATATAATAAAGGTATTGTGTCCAACTACTTCTAAAAAATAAATGTTAAAAAAAACAGACTCCTGGCAGCCTAGACCCCTAACTGACCATATGGAGTAGAGAAGAACCTGAAACTAACTTGCACCATTTTATCATGTTTGAAATATTACATATTCCAGGGTCTATTTGTTACAGCAATTAGCTTACTCTAATCTATATATTCTTCATTCCACCAATACCCTTCACAGGCCTTTATATAGAGAGGTAAAAACAACAGTACATAAGACTCTATGGGTAAGGAAACAAAATAAGAGAAACTGCAAACAACCTAAATACCCAAGGAAAAAGTTGAAAACACTGTAATATATCCATACTAAGGAATATTATGCAGCTATTATGAGTTATCTCTATGCCTGCTGATATGGAAAGATTAGCAGAATTGTTAATCAGGGGAAAAAATCAAGCTCATACAAATGTTTAATATAATCTCACTTTTGTAAAAAGAAAAGAAAAACAAAATGACATACATTTTTTATATACATTTTATATAAGGATGTATAAAGGTATGTAAAAACATGAGTTAATGATATTGGCCAAATTTTATTGTTATATTGTGTGCATTTATAAATATGTAACAACAAATTCCACCATTATTATAACTATAATGCACCAATAAAAAAATAAGGGAAAAATGCAAATTAAGTTTTTACCATTAGTTACCCAAGAGAATTATGTGAATACAGGTTATGGGAGAATATAGGTTTTGGGAGAAAAGAGAGAGAGAAAGACAGAGAGAGAGAGAGAGAGAGAGGGAGAGAGAGACTAATGGAATGTAAGCATATCTCAGTGTAATATTGAATGGAAATGTAGAATGTTAAATTGAATCATAAAATATTGAGTGAAATATGTAAAAAATTGAATAGGTATGTAGACAAGAATGAGAAGGTAATGTCAACTTATATAAAATTCATTGTCTTAAATGCTAATATTTTAATATTACTTTTATAATAAAAGAATATTGAAAAATAAAGGAGATAGGCATAACCTCTACCTGGACAGGGCTTTTGATGTTGTATTAATATTTTTAAAACTGACTGACCTGGATCTGGGGATATGTACTGTGTTAGGGTTGTATGACCGTCTTGTTGAGCCCAAAGGGCCATATCACTGTGAAGGTGGAGTCTTCCCAAAAAATAATAATAATCATAATAATAATTAATAATAATAATACATGTTTCCATTATCAATCATCCCAGGTGGAGTTCAAACCTGGAATGAGAATGTTACTAATCAATTTTGCATTACCACAATGAAATACATGAGGCAGGGTAACTATTTTTAAAAAGAGGTTTATTTAGCTCACAGTTTGGGGACAACCCCAGAAGTTTGGTCTCTGGTGTGAGTCTAATGGCATTGTGGCATTACATCACAAAACAGGAAGCCAGAAATTGACCAATATTCCACAATCCCGTCTGAGGCCATTCCCCTAACTAACCTTAGGAGCTCCCACCAAGCCCCACCTTCCAGATTCCACACTACCTTCTAATGCATGCATCACCTAAGGAATAAGCTTCTAATCCAAGAAACTTTAGGGGATGCACTTAAACCTCTTATAAACCATAGCAGATCTGATCTCCCCTGAAGAATGTTGCTACCCGATACTCAAACAAAACTGTGGTCTACCAGCAGAAAAATACCAGGATTAGAGATATGTACTGGTGCTAGAGTTGGAAGGGGGACTGAACAAAGAGGAAAGCAGACAGCTTTATCTTCCATGCCTGAAAAACTTTCACAAATAGATGAAGGGTACTTTGATCAGTGTTATTTTCCCTCAATAAAGGAGGCAGATGGACATGCCAGTGTATGTAACAATTCCAGAAAACAGAGGAAAAGAAAAGTCAAGGAGATAGAGATCAAGTTTTGCCAAGAACTATAAAAACTCCAAAGAAAGGACTACACATCAGAGTCAATGGCAAGTGACAGCAAACCCCAAAACAGATAACTTCTAAATGGGAGAGCTGTGTTTCTCTCTCATGTAAATATCTAAATTAATGGTTCAGAGATGCTATGGTGGACCTAACCACCAGGCCCAGATGTGGCTCTTGATGGTCAGGTGATATATATATACTCATAATTAGTAATCTTCCCATCACCTGAAACAGAAATGGTAGAGAAGAAACAAGAAAACTGCAACTTAAGTCTCCCATTTGGAAATGAAGAGAATGGGAAACGCCCAGAAGTCACTAGTCTGTCACTATTGTCAAATCCCACTGGGCAGGATTAGAAGATTCTCTTCCCTGATAGTGAAGTGAGCTCCTTGCTGAGACCCTCAGGCACCCTCTCATTCTCCTTTCTGAGAATAATTCCCCTGGCCATTGTCCCTGGCTGTTTTCCCTCTGGAAGTCTCCCCCTTATCCATCATCCTCTCAGCCACAGCTGAACCGGGCTTTAGAGAGCACACACCACCCTTTTCACAGCCTCTTCCTGCTAACACAAGCTCAGGAGCCTGGAAATTACTGTAGAGGCTAATGCTCACAGGCTTTTTGTTTCTCAATACAATGCCCTCAAAATTTTAGTCACTGGGGGATGGGGATATAGCTCAATTGGTAGAGTGCCTGCCTTGCATGCACATAGGCCCTGGGTTTAATCCCCAGTACCAGCAAAAAAATAAATAAAAAAAAAAAAGTTTTGTCATTTCCCAGTGTGTTTGTCTCTATGTGTGCAAAACACAGCCAAAGATCTTATTTAGACAAAATTTTCAGGCCTAAAGTCTCAGGCTTTTACTTACAGGCCTGTGTTCTGAGCACACACACACACACACACACACACACACACACACTCTCTCTCTCTCTCTCTCTCTCTCTCAAAAGCAGTGTTTTAGTCAGCTTTTTTCACTGCTGTGACTAAAAGAAACTGACCAGAACAATTGTAGAGGAGGAAAAGTTTATTTAAGGGCTCACAGTTTCAGAGGTCTCAGTTCACAGTCAGCAAGCTCCATTTCTCCCGGCTGAAGGTGAGGCAGAACATCATGGAGAAAGAGTGTGGCAGAGAGAAGCAGCTCACACAATGATCAGAAAGCAGAGAGAAGTCATCACGTCCCAAATACAAATATATACCCCAAAGCCACGCCCCCAATGACCCACCTCCTCCAGACACATCCCACCTGTCTCCAGTTACCATTCCATTAATCCCATCAGGGGATAATTCACTAATTGGATTGAGGCTTTCACAACCCAATCATTTCCTCTCTGAACCTTCTTACATTGACTCACACATAAGCTTTTGGGGGACACCTCACACCCAAACCATAACAAGTGTCAAATGAAACTCTTGGATGGGTTCTGATCTTTGCACCTAGCTAAGCTGATTCAACTGTACGGCAGAGAACTCTTAAATGAAATTGCTTGAAGAAGTTTAGGGCCATCGTGTTACATCTTAATGAGGCTGCCATTTTGCAGTCATCTATTAGGACTTCTGAAATTTAGGGTACAGACATAGTCAACTTACTAAACACTTATAATATTCCAAATTACTAGACTCAGTCAATTTAGAATTCAAGCTGCAGTACAGAGTGCCTCTCTCAGCAAACTGGCTAGTTCTTGCCTGAAATCAATTCTCCCTTGTAATTCTCCTTTGCCAAAAGCAGTAAGAAGCAACCAACACTACCAGCATTCTGACCTCTCTTTACCATTTCCACAAACCTGTATTCTGTCTTCCAAGGTACAATTTAAAAATGCTTTGCTATCACATTAAAGGGGTCCCATCCTTCTCATCTATAATGTCTATGTACTGGCAGCCTACCATCTGCCTAAACTTAAGACTAGCACTCCATTTCAGGACAAAATTCTGAATTGGCTAGGATTAAGTTCAGTTGTAAATGTCAAACAACCCATAATATAGAGTGGGGTTTTAGTTATGGAACTTCCCATGTGGAAGTTTCACTGTTCAGTCTATGTATGAGTCACCAGGCGTTATCTGCTTCCAACTTATTGTTCAACCCCCTCAAATGCCACATCCACCTCTGAGAGGTAGGTTTTTGTTTTGTTTTGTTTTGATTTGATTTGTTTTGTTATCACTGAGACAAAATACCTGAGAAAACAACTGAAAAAAGGAAAGATTTATTTTGGCTCATGATTTCATAGGTTTCAGTCCATGATGGGCTGACTCCAATGCTTTGGGCCTAAGGTAAGGCAAAACATCATGGCAGAAGGGTATGGTGAAAGAAAGCTGCTACATCATGGCATCTGGGAAGCTCAAAGACAGGGAGAAAGGGGGCAAGGGAAAGGATATGTCTGTTTAGGGCATACTCCTGGTAACCAACTTTCTCCAACTAGGCCCCACCTCCTACACTTTCTACCACCTCCCAATAGTGCCTTCAAATCACTAATCCAATTTGGGGTAAAAATGGGAGTTCAAAACCCAATTGAGTCTAATGTATGAAAGATGATATATCATGAGCTCTGTAATGTTTTGAACAATCAATAAAAAAATCACTAATCCATCAATGAATTAGTCCATTGATAAGGTCAGATCCATTATCATTCAATCACTTTCCAAAAGTCTGATCGGTTCTACACTTGGGACCAAGATTCCAACACAGGAGCCTTTGGAAAGGTTGTTGCAACCTTTCCAACACGTGTTCCAACCCATAACAAGGACCAAGATGGCTCTTCTGAGCTAGCCAACTGCATTCTATGTAAGACAAGATGGTGAGGAAAATGGCACGTCCTCACCCTTCAAAAACATTTCCTGGAAGTTGCCCATACTACGTTAACTCTATGCCATTGATCACCATTTAATCACATGCCCCAATCATCTTTATTCTTGAAAGCTATGTTTGTGGCTAAAAATCACTCTATCACTATTTGGAAAAAAAAAACTGGAACAAATGTTGAAGGACAATTAGTGTTTAGTGCTTCCCTTCAACTCAAGCTTGGTGGAAAGAGCTTCAAGGAGATCAATCAGAGTTTGCCATAGTACCCTGAAACCTGTAGGGCAACAGAAGCTGGTGCCAGAATGCTGTGTGGACAAGCCTAACAGGGCAACAGAGGCTAGAAGGTCTGAAAGCAGAAAGGAGAGGATGGCCTTCATGGCTGAGGGAGCACCATCCCGGTACCATCTTAGAGGACTTTGCCTCAGACAGCCCCCTGGAGAGCCACTGGGACATAAGCAGAGTCTATGTACAAGTCAGATTGCTGGAAACCCAAGGGAACTGCAGTCAAGATTTGTAGAGAAGGAAGGTGGTGTCTGAAAAATACACAATACACAAATTCTCACTCCTATCCCCAGAGCTTTAAACATCTGTCATAGGAAATTACGGCAGTTACTTTGGAAATTAGTATGAAGACTGCTTAAAAAACTAAACACAGTATTACCATATGATTCAATGATCCCACTTCTGGGTGTATATTCAAAGGAATTGAACCAGCATGTGAAATGTTGAAGAGATATCTGTGTCCCCATCTTCATTGCAGTATCATTCACAATAGCCAAGATATGGAAGCAACCTAAATGCCCATCAACAGATAAATAGATAAAGAGAATGTTTACACACACACACACACACACACACACACACACACTAGAATACTGCACTATTATAGCAAAATAAATTCTGCAATTTGCAACAGCATGGTTGGAACTGGATGATATTAGGTTAAGTGAAATAAGCCAGGAACAGAAAGATAAACACTGTATGATCTCAATTATACAAAGTCTATCTTATAGAAACGGAGTAGAAAGTCAGTTACCTGAGACTGGGACTAGGAGAGTATTGATCAAAGGGTGTGAAGTCAGACTGGAGGAATAAGTTCTGGTTCTGTATTACACTGGACGGCTCCATAGTTGAAAATAATATATTGTGTGTCTTAAAATTGATAAGAGAATAGATTTCTAACATTCTCACCACAAAAACAGGGTTGGTGATATGAGGAATACTTAATTAGTTTGACTGAATCCTTCTGTAATGTACACATAGACCAAAACATCATATTATACAAAATAAACATAATTATTGTCCATTAAAAATAAATTCTAGGGCTGGGGTTGTGCTCAGTGGTAGAACCCTCACCTAGTACATGTAAGGCCCTGGGTTCGATCCTCAGCATCATGTACCAATAAATAAATAAAATAAAGGTATTGTGTCCAACTACAAATAAAAAATAAATATTTTTTTAAAAATTCTAAAACAAATTATCTGCTGCAGCTGTGAGAAGTCCTGTCAGATGGCATTGATGCTGATCACACTATGGAAAAGAGCATGGAGGCTTCACATAGACCCTCCCAGTCTTTACCTGTCCTCCCTCTGCACCACCCACCTCAACCACAGAGCAGCTAGCAACTTTGGTGAGCAAGTTGGCAGGGGAAGAAACACTCGTAAGTTAGGGTGAAAGGCACAGACTTCCCGTGCCCTCCTCTCCAAATCAGAACTTCAAACCAGAGGAAGAGAAGAGGAGAAGCTATAGTTTTAAATAGAATTTAAAGTTTTCATTATTTATCTGGACTTGCATATTTCATTTCTATATTTCTCAACCCTGGCTGCCCACTGGGATCACCTAGGGAGCTTTTAAAATTACTGATGTCTTGAGCCTCGTCCCCAAAGATTCTCATTTCATTGATCTGGGGGCAGCCTGGGCATCAAATTTTTTTTAAAGCTGCCCGGGAGATTCTGATGGACAGCTTGGGTTGAAAACCATGATGTTTTCATATTGAATTAAGAATATTATTTGCAAACAAAAGATTGTAGAGTGACTAGAAATGTGATGAAACTTTCCCTTGGTCACACCTAGGAGATGGAGAACTAGCCCCACAGCCCAAGCTTGGAAGGAAACTATGTCAACATTTTACAACTATACTGTGTAGGAGACTCCCCTTTCAATCCTACCTCCTTCAAGGAGATTAGAATCCTCTTTTTTTTTTATTGGTTATTCAAAACGTTACAAAGATTGCAGAATCACATTGGTTACACATCCACATTTTTACATACTGCCATATTAGTGACTGTTGTATTCTGCTACCTTTCCTATCCTCTACTATCCCCCTCCCCTCCCCTCCCATCTTCTCTCTCTACCCCATCTACTGTAATTCATTTCTCTCCTTATTTTTTCCCATTCCCCTCACAACCTCTTATATGTAATTTTGTATAACAATGAGGGTCTCCTTCCATTTCCATGCAATTTCCCTTTTCTCTCCCTTTCCCTCCCACCTCATGACTCTGTTTAATGTTAATCTTTTCTTCCTGCTCTTCCTCCCTGCTCTGTTCTTAGTTGCTCTCATTATATCAAAGAAGACATTTGGCATTTGTTTTTTAGGGATTGGCTAGCTTCACTTAGCATAATCTGCTCTAATGCCATCCATTTCCCTGCAAATTCCATGATTTTGTCATTTCTTAGTGCTGTGTAGTACTCCATTGTGTATAAATGCCACATTTTTTTATCCATTCAGATTAGAATCCTCTTTAGGTCAAGGGTATGACATGATTCCTTGGGTCTCCACACCGCCCAGCACTTGCTACATGATAAGAGATTAATATATATGTATTTATTGGCCTGCTGTTAACCTCTGATCTCAATGCTAGGATAAATCAAAGTGTTCTTCCTGATGCACGGGGAAAACTAAGTAGACTCCAAGATAGCCTTGAACTATCTCTTGGAATCAATGAAGAAGATAAAGGGTCCATAAGATACTGTCATTATGAAGCGGTTAGACATTTTTCATCAACCTATGTCCAAAATCTGTGTCCAAATTGGAACCTCTATATTGAAATTGTTCCAATTTGAGCCAGTTTTTTATCTCACCAACCTAAGAGGAGGTCTACCAGAAAGCTGAAATAGCCAACATGGCAGTGCAGGTCCAAGGGGTAGGCTTGGACATCTGTGAAAGTCAAGCCCACTGAGTTGAGTGAAGCTGATCCAGTTGGTCAGGTCAGAGCCTATGTCTCCATCACTCCCTCATCCCCACCTTTCCTAACAAGACCCTGGTGGGGCAGTCTCACTCCTCACACACCATCACCATGACCACCACCGCTAGTCACTGGGAGCCCTGCTCCATTAATAAAGACAGGACACGATGACAGGATGCAGGAAAAAAGCCACAAACTTGCAAAACCATCAGCTAACATCCACCAGCAGCTTTAGTCTGTCAACACAAAGATGTCATGTCCCAGAGTAGAAGCCCACAGCACAGCGTCCCACAGGAGATGCTTCTCAAAATGCTCCCGATTCCCCCAAGCCCACACTTATTGTACAACTCCATCAAACAGACGGGGGCTGATTGCCAAATGCATCCGGCGCCAAGACTTGACACTTGAGAAATCGCCCTTTCCTGTGAATGAATCCTGAAGCTTGGTGTCAAGAGAGCACCCTTTTCATAACCTAAAAAGGAAAAGCAAATCATCTTAAGCCCATTCTGGTATCGGAATTGGCCTTCTCCATCACCAGCTGCTGTCTTTTGTCTGATTCAAAGAAATTTTTTAACTCGAAATAAAATGTACTCCCCCATAAGCCCAAGCTCAGACAGATGTCTGTTTCAACTGCATTTGGTAAAAAGAGCCTTCCAATCCCAGTCCATTTTACTGGGCTTTGTCAGCAGAGGAAGCCCCCACCCGAAAGTTAAGTTGAACCAAAGATGATAGGATTCAATCAGACGCAAACAGTTTTACCCTGTTGCCCCCATAATCTGACGTCCTCAGGAAGGTCCACTACCTTCCAGACGCGTCAATTGAAAAAAAAAAAAAAAAAAAAGATCCCCTGACACTTGCAATGCTGGTTATAGAGTCCACATTTTACCCTTCTAGAAGCACACACTGTGCCTTCTAGCCTGAGTAGCTCCAATGGCCCCCAGCCACGAGCCCCAGTCCTTGGTTTTAATCAGGTATTAAACCCTGGAACATTAGACAAGTGAAGCATTTGATGATGACGATAATGAGTGGCCCATTAAAGGTAATTTTTTTTAAGTTAATGAGCTCTCCCCAAAGAACAGCCACGTACTGTACTGAAAAATGTCTGTAGGACGCACTGCACTTTCTCGCTATTTATTTAACTTTATGTGGATGCCATAAAACTTCTTTATTTGCTTTCAGTTAGCCCATAGGTTTTGACAAGATAAATTTTTATTTAGGTCTGTGCCCAGCTACAATCAGAAACAGGAGACTCACTTTCCAAAGCGGGGCTGATAGATGGATTAATCAAAGCACTCCCCACCCTGCTTTCCTTCCAGCAACCACAGGGATCAACAGACGGAGTTTTTCCTTAATTAAAGAAACTCAGCAACAAGGTGATTTATCGATGATGAATCTTGCAGGCCTTTTCATTGTGCGGTCACTGTTGGCCACTGTTTGAAATTTACCAACATAAATAAAACCTCTGCATGACTAAACAAAGTTAAAGTAGCAATAAATTGAGGCTGCCATGTACTCTGGGCTAGATCTGGGGCCAACATAAATACCAGAATGCCTTGGCTGTGACACGCTTGACACAATGACATCATGCACTCCCAAAAAGAATAGCCGAACCCCAGCCAAAGCCTAAAACCGAATACAATTCCCCTAAATGAATCAAATTGCAATGGTCTAGACTCGACTGCTCTAAGGGTTCGACTTCTGGCTCCCTTGCCCTCTGCTGTCGAGAGATCACATTAAAAAATAATCTATACACTGATCTAAATTTCACTTTCTCTGCATGATTAAATTTTGGCAGGAGTAAATCTCTGTTATTCTCACTCCCCGGGAATGTTTGGAAAGTTACTAAAAACTCAGGATTTATCAGCTTAAGGCCCAGCCACTGAGATGCGATGCCCCAGCCTGTCTGCTGCTACTCTACCCTCAGGGGAAGACAGGCCCAAGGCTGCAGGGGACTCGGGCACATACAGGGAGAGAAACTCTGTTCACTTAAAAACGGCTCAAGGCTGGCTTCTCTCCCAAGGGGTTTGCTTTGCCCACATTTAGCAATGGGGCTGTAATGAAATGCCTTCAGGAGATAAGAAAGTCAGCTAAACGGGTCCCAAGGCCCCCAGCCCTATTGCCAGTGAAGAGATGGGAGAAGGGAAGGCACCCCTCAGAATGTACACACAGAACAGCAAATTAAAAATGGAGAAAAATCTAATAACTAATTGTTGAAACCATAAAAGCTGGCCATAAAAGACATTTTCCTTCAACTACTTTACACAGGGCTGTATAATTTTATGTCACTTTTAATTTATGTTACTGTAATGAAAGATGTTCTAGGTGCTAAAGAGCTTGGGGCAGAGAAAGGAATTAAACTGTTTTTAAAATGAGGGGGGAAAGTCCATTTACAGGGCTTTGAAGGAGATTCCTTTTATAAGGTAGAAGAAGGGTTAAGGAGGAGAACCTATTTACTCCTCAACGCCTCTAAGCCAAAAGTTTTACAATGAGCATCTTTCTCCTACCACCATCCTCCAGACCCCAAGGCCTTAGGCAGGTAACATTCACAAAATGGGTTCGATAGCGATTCATGAAATTCAGGTGTGAGTGAGAGAGACCCGTGCCAGGTATGCTAACGTTGTGAAACCAGGTTTTTATTGTGAAGAAATACATAAAGGAGCAGGATTTGGATCTTCTATGGGGATCCATAAACAAATGAACCCCGTTTTTACAAGATATAGATGAACTGGCAAAGCTCAGGGGGACATGCCAAAGCTATATTCAAGGATTTTAGAGAAGCACGGTTTATTGTTACCAGAAAATCAAACAAGATCTTTCCCCTCCCCATCTGTACATGATGATTCAGAGAATGTCGGGGAAAGGGGGAATAAATTGCAATGTAGAAAAACTTGGATAAATTATAAATTTAAAAGCAATTTAAAATTGTGTATGCTCAAGTGGAGGGGCAGGTGGGGAGCTCTTTGGTACTGAAGTTCTGTTTCAGGTTCTAGGAGCCAATTGCTACTGTGTGTTAAGTTAAAATTCACTACACATTTATGATGTATGTGATTTTCTCTATGTCTATTCTACTCCAAAAAAAATAATATTTTTAAAATAGCATTATGCTCAGATAAGTCTCCTAAAAGAGATGCAAAGGGTAGGTATTGTGCATACACAAATAGAAGTTGTGGTGTGATTTTTCCCAAGGAAAACGTAGATCTCCCCTTAAAAGGCAGAGGCCCTCTGAACTCTGGCTAGCTTTCAAAGCAAGATGAGGTTGTTTTTAGAAACAATTTGCCATCTATTAAGAACAAAATCCAACTCAGCCTCGAATATTAGAAAGCGAAACATATATACAACTTCCAGAGACTGCTGAAGTATCAAACAGATAGGGCATTATTTAGGTAGGCTCCAAAGTCAAGGCCACTTTACACCATTATGGACCAGACTAAACAAACCTGACCCGCAGGGTGACCCTCCAAGGATCCCAAAAGATTAGAAACTCCGAAAAGGCAGCTCTGACCAGACTTTACAGCCTGGTAATGGCATTCAAATGACACTCCGTCTCTGTCACGCAGCCAAAGATTGGTGTTGTATATGAGAGCAATTTCCTCAAGAATTCAGAGGAAAATGTGATACTTTGCCTTTTATGCATGGGCTTCACAACAGCAAGCATATTTACTAGTTGGGGACATCAAACCTCCTGGTGAATGTCCCATCAAATCATCCTGCCCAATCACTTGGCAGGGGCAGGAAAGTCAGGGGCAGGGATGTCAGATGCAGGAGGAGGGAGAGCCCCATCCTGCAGCACCCGACAAGCCTCTTTCGCAGGCTACTTTAAAAGCTGAAATCGTGTCCAGCAAAACCTCATCAAGATGCAGAGTCACTTTTCACTGGAAAATGGGTCTTCGCTCACCTTACTGTCTGTGTCTCTACCCAGGCAACTCCTGCCTGGTGCCGCCCCACACACGGAGGTCTGACCTACACTTGTGCATCCATCTTGCTCACCCAGAAACTGTTGGCAGTGGGCAGCCCCGAGTCCATCTCCTCCTGGGGCCTGTTCTCACATGTTCCCATTTCATGACTCTCTGCCCAGTACAGGGTGACTCAGATCCGTCCCATGGGGAAGCAGCTACTCCAAACAGCCCTCAGCCAGAAGTTGACTGGGAAAGGTGATGTGTTCCCGATGTTGCAGAAGGGGAGCGAGGCAGGGAAAGAAAAGGAAAATTTATTTTTTTCCCTATAAAACTTGAAAAGGAAAATTTAAAAAGGAGCTAGCACTCCATGCTCTGACGGGAGATCCAGCCGTGGAGATGGTTTCAGATTCAGGAGCCACCGTCATTCACAGCCTGTCACTCTCCTTAATTTTTATTCTCTCACAAAACAGGTGCAGAGGCCTGAATCCTCACTACATGCCTATAGCTGCTACCTGGTGGCCTGAAAGATGCGTGAGGAAGGGCATGTGTTCCTACCTTCAGACTTCTCTCTGACCCACCCAAACACCGATCCCTCTGAGGACCACCACTGGTCCACCTCAAGTACAACTGAACCTGTAGATCCTAAGAAAAGGACACAAACCCCATACCAGAGATTTAAAGGCCACACACAATCTCTCTTTTTTTTTTTTCTGTAATTGAACCCAGGGGGACTTAGACACTGAGCCACATCCCCAGCCCTTTTTTGTATTTTATTTAGAGACAGGGTCTCACTAAGCTGCTGAGGCTGACTTTGAACTCACAATCCTCCTGCCTCAGCCTCCCAAGCTGCTGGGATTACAGGCACAGACAACCGCACATGGCTCATTGACCCAGCTATCCTTCTCCTCGGTCTATATCCAAAGGACTTAAAAACAGCATACTACAGGGACAGCACAATTCACAATAGCTAAACAGTGGAAACAACCTAGATGCTCTTCAATAGATGAATGGATAAAAAAAATGTGGCATATATACACAATGGACTATTACTCAGCAGTAAAAGAGAATAAAATTATGGCATTTGCAGGTAAATGGATGGAGTTAGAGAAGAAAATGCTAAGTGAAGTTAGCCAATCCCAAAAACTCAAATGCAAATGTTTTCTTTGATATAAGGAGGCTGATTCATAGTGGGATAGGGAGCAGGAGCATGGGAGGAATAGATGAACTCTAGATAGGGCAGAGGGGTTGGAGGGAAGGGAAGGGGCATGGGGTTAGAAATTATGGTGGAATGTGATGATCATTATTATCCAAAGTACAAGTATAAAGACATGAATTGGTATAAATATACTGTGTATACAACCAGAGATATGAAAAATTGTGCTGTATATGTGTTATAAGAATTGTCATGCATTGTGCTGTCATATAAAAATTAAAAAATTTATTAAAAAAAGAAATTATATATTTCTTGGTTTCAAATGTTAGTATGTGTATGTCTTAATATCATTTTAAGAGGTGTCTTAATATATATTATTTACCATAATAATATTGTAAAAATAACTAACAAGAAATTACAACATTATAACTAAGGGAAAAAAATACAAATTTCTATGTTATCGAGGAAAAAAAATTCTTTGTGCCCCTGTTTTTACATAGAATTTGGGTTTTGCTATAGTTTGGATGCTGTTTGTTTCCCCTAAAAGTTTCATGTGCTGGACGCTTGATCCCCAGTTTGGTGGTGGTGGGTGGTGGGATCTTTGAGAGGTGGGGCCTGGTGGACGGTCAGGTCACGAGGTCATCGCCCTCAGAAAGAACTACTGCTGATCTCATGGATTTGTTAGTCCACTTGACAGCAGTTGTTAGAAAGTGAGACTACCCTATGGCCTTGTCCCCCTGAACCTGCAACTGGTTCTCTTTCCTTTTCTCTACCATGTTGTGACACAGCCAGGGGGCCCTTGTCAGGATATTGCCACCATGCTGTTTGGGCTCTCCAGTCACCAGAATTGTGAGCCAGATAAATCTCTTTACTCTATATAAGTTACCCCGCCTCAGGTATTTTGTTATAGTGACACAAAACAGACTAACACAGCTTTGATCTCTCATCTTTTTCAGATGATCTCTGACCCCATGTTAAGTTCAAACAAGTCATTCCTTTGGGCCTGTTCCACAGCATGTTTCTGCCCTTCAATTCAAATAATGCATTATTTTCAGGTGGATCATGAAGGAGATGGCAAGTATGTAGCATTTGTGTTGGGAAGCACATTCTTTTTTAACTTTTTTCTGCCTTAGAATGATGTACCTGCTTTTCACAGATGAAAAGAAAGATAACATGGCTTCCAGGTGAAGGGTACACACAGCCTAGCAGCAAAGAGAGAGAAACCAGCAGACTATCTGCAGAAGGAACAACATCCTCCCTGCCCGGCAAGACAGAGGGACCTAGTTCAATGCAGCCCAGGCCTTACATAGTCAAGGCCTAGAGATGACCAAGGCCTTCCACTGGGAGGAGGCACCAGGGACCTGAGAATCGTTCACCTTCCAGAAGGAGGAAGATACTAACGGGCTTGAGCTGATACCTGCTCTACTTTCTATAGCAGCCTCTCCTTCCATCTCTGCGAGAGCCACCTCCCAAATGACCCTGGCCCCTCATGAGTTTGGAAGAGGCCAGCGTTGGCTTCAGCCCTCCCCACAGCACATTTCTTCCCTCCCATTTGAGGGGCTTTTTTTCGCCTCTCCCCCGTTTTCCTCTGCCCTTTCACCCCCACCCCGCGGAATACAGTTACACATCCTGCATGAAGTGGGGACCTTGGGCTGGACCCCTACAAGCTGCTAATTGAAGACCTTGTCAGGAGAGGGAGGACGAGGCCAAGGAGGAAAAACAACACCGCTTGCAAAGTCCCATTCTAAATTACGAACAGCAGCACAGCTTCCCAGAGGGGCGGCCTTGCTCCACCACAGCCACATGGGTCCTTTCCGCCAGGTTCAAGGGCTCAGTGCCTGACAGATCAAAAGGCTGCAAGGGTGCAGCTAATGGTCCTGGAGATCCCTGCCCCGCTCTGGGGGGTTTCTTGATTATAAGCATAGGGAGCCTGCTGCTTCTAGAAACCAGCCGCCTGCGCAAGATCCTGGTCCCACTCCTCTCAGCTGTGTGATCCTAGGCAAGTGATTCGACTTATCTGGGTTTTGGTCTCTTCCCCTACAGATGGGGATAAGAATTGTACCTACTTCATTGTGGTAATTAAATGTGAAAATATAAATATGTCATACAGTAGCCCATGCAGTGCATATTAATTAACTTTTAATATTTTGCTTTTATTTATAACAATGTGAATTCTCCCCTGGCCAGATTGGAGAATGAGCAAGGTTAGGGGAGGGAGGGAGCAAAGGAGGGAGGGAGGGAGGGAAGGATGGAGGGAGGGATGGAATTTCTCTTCTAGTCCTATTTCATAAGTACATCTGATTCCAAGTCTATGGAAGACTTCAAATGATATGGGGACAAGAATGCATGCCTGTGTCAAGACCTAAGAATGTGGAGGAAAGAACGCCAGGGGCACAGGGGGAAAAGGCAGAGCTGACATTTTCAAATATCTATTACATAGCAGGCACCTTTGAGGTACTTCCGTGGTATGTCTGCACAATGCCATAAGGTAGTTATGATCATCCCTACTTCCCACAAAGAACTGGGTGCTCCAGACAGTTAAATAAGCTCCCCCAAAGCACAAGGCTCATAAAGGTGGCCTTAAGAGTCCTCTCTGACTCCTGACACTGCGATCCTGCCACCAGTCCCCACATGCTCCAGACTGGGATTCCTTCCTGCCTTGGCAGAGAGGGCAAGAAATCCCTGCACTCACCCAGTTCCCAGCAGCTGGACACGTATCTCTGATACTACAGTTATAGAAGGTTCCAACTCGAACGTTGGTACCTTTGGGGTAAAAGGTCTTGGTCCAACTTTTTTACTCAGAACAGAAGTTTCCAGCTCATGCTAAGGGTTGGAGGGAGTGTCTCAGGCCATGAGCAGAAGCTTTTTAATGCTTCCCTGGAAGGGACTCTAACAATGTGTCCCCATTCGGGTTAAGAATTTAAAAGGCAGAGCCAGGCTCCGGGAGGCTCACGCCTTCGATCCCAGCAACTCAGGAGGCTGAAACAGAAGGATCACAAGTTCAAAGCCAACCTCAGCAACTTAGCATAACCTTGTCTCAAAATAAAAAATAAAAAATGGGCTGGGGAAGTAGTTCAGTAATGAAGCATCCCTGAGTTCAATCCCTGGTACAAAAATACACACACACACACACACACACACACACACACACACACACACATGTCAGGCCAAAGGAAAACACCCTGATTCCAGTGGTGGGGACTATCAGAGACCCTCCAACATTACTAGCAATTACATGATATGAAACATTAGGAACATTAGGAAAACTGCTACGATTTTGTATCTCCTAATGAGGATAATGACTAATATATTCTGTCAACAGACATGACAGCTGTCTGTACAGATTTGGAGGCATATATTTTTAGATGCTGTTACTGTACCTCCAGCTATTTTAACTACTAAATTTTGTTGACACCATGCAATCCAACAATGAGGAAGCTTAGGAGGAAAGGTTTAAAATCCCCTGTTTCCAGCTGTTTCTCTTCCCTACATCATTTTTACCTCGTTATTACTCACTGGGACCCATAAATCTGCCACTCAGATCCCAGGCTAAGTGATGTGCTACAGAGAAATTGCTAATGTCACTAGGAAACAAAAGTGAACACTGGGACCCCAGCATTCGGCATTCAAAAGCCATCCCGCCCTGCCTGATACCCACGCTAACACTCAGCCACTGGCCAGTGAACTCGCACACTGTTCTCTGGCCGGTGCCAGAGCTTCTATGTGATAACGGACAGTGCTTCATGCCCCGACTGCCCGCTTTTCCTAATTGGGGGCTGAAAAGGGAAGGAAGGTGGAAAGATTTGCAAGACAGGCTCTAATTTTAAGACAAAAGCCATCCCATTAAATCTTAACAGATGTTTCTCAAGTTTAGAAGATTAAGAAAGATTTCAGCATCAAAAATCAAAGAAAATACTCCATGACCTTAAAAAAGGATAAAACACAAAGCTCCAACAAACCCAAAGTCCACTTTGACAGCTGTCTCTGACGGAATTGACGAGGTGCTATTGATGTTTGGATTAAACCATGCCTCTGTGATCAAGTACTCAAACATGGGATAAAAGACGAATATATTCTTTAATCCTACCCACTAATTTTGTCGAGGCCCTGAAAAAGCAACGAACGCTGAACAAATGTTGAAAGTGGCTTTGCCTCTGTTTATTGACAAAGCTATTTTTATTTCATTAATTTGCCACGTATCTTATCGGCATTTAAACTAACACAAGGAAATCCATACAAGGTATTAAACTCTCCACAAACAGATGGCCGCAACTTCCAAAGCTGCTAAAGGTAAAATCAATAGACGATGATTCCAAGAAAGTGAGGAAGATGTTGCAGAAAAATGTAATAGAAAAAAAAATGAGGCTCTGATTTATTCTTCTTTTTCTTTTCTTTTCTTTTTTTTTAACTAAACTGTAAAACAGCATGGAGAATGCCAGCTTTCAGCCAGGCTGAGTTTTGAAAGAAAAGAAGAAAAACTTTTTTTTTCTCTTAAGAAAGAAAGGGTGAAGAGGCAATTAAGTCATTAATTACTCTCTTTGTCTCGCAATGTCCAACCCATCAAACGTGGCCTCTTCTGTCTTCATCAAAGGTAGAGCCCACTCTACTTTACAATAAGTACCTCTTAATAAGACAATCTCATGTTTCAAAAGCTGCTCTACGAGGAATTTAGATGAAGATAAATTAAAATAACACTTAGCAGCAGACCCCAGAGTTTGACAGCCACACAGCGCCCACTATCACCCAAGGTCCTCAAGCGAGCTGTGAGCAGGAACAGGGACATGGTAGAGAAACCGGGGCTGTAAGCCAAGAGGAGAGGCTTGAGGTTGGAGTGACGAAGGATACAGGGTCCGAGGAGATGGTTAAGATCAGCATAAGAACACTTGGTGGATCTGGATGACTCCAGGGAGATGTTTTAAGAGAGGTCCTCCACCTTAAACCCTCCAGAGTGGGGTCAGCTCCCTGAAGACTCTGTCTCCAGACAGTTGGCTAGTACCCCCATGAAAGACCCCTCAGATCCCTCTAAGGTATATGTGACCAAGTGGACTCCTTTAAGGAGTTTAATGTGCTTCCTTAATATATATATATATATATATATTTTTTTTTAAGAACTGAAGTGTGATGCTCCCTCAATTTATTCTCTCCTGTCAAGTTTCCTGTTGCTGATCTGGATGACCTTGAACCAATTCTCCCCAGAGGCTAGCTAGAAGCCAAAGCCACGGCACACGCAGAGGCCCATGCACGCAAGGTACGAGTGAGCGCGTGCATTTTAAAGCTCTTTTGGAAGATTGGACCATGCTTACCCAAGAGCCTCCCTTTCCATACCAATTTCCAAAGATGCAACCCGGTTACACGCTAAGAAACACGATGAGAAGATTCAACTAAGAATTTGTTGACTTCGTCCTCCGATAGGCTCCCTCCACCGGCCTGGGATTACATAAGCACTAAGTGTGCTAACAACAGCTTTATTTTTGTGTGTTGCTATGGAATTTCGAAAACAAAACAAAGAAAGCCACTGATCAGTAATTGTGACAAAACTTCTTAGCCACAGCATTGAGAATAGGGCCTAATTATTCTATAAACACACTTTGATTTGTTTACTTCAACGTCAAATTAACTTCAACTATGTAACAGCAGACGCTGATTTGACACGGTGGGCGAAGCCGCTGCAGGCTGTGCTCCACGTACCTTGCGCAAATCTTTTTTTTTTTATTCTTTTTCTTTTCTTTTCCTATTTTTTTAATAGATTCATTTGTAAAAGTGTCTCTGAAGTACACACCACAGAGGAGATTAGGAACTTCGTATGCATTTTATTTACCTAAGCAGGGGCATGCATGTTTGTGACTCCGTATTTGGCTCTCAATTGCCTCTTTCCACAGTGGAGACAGGAATATTCTTTAAGGAATATTAGCAGTTCATATCTACAGAGATGAAGATATAATGTGAGTCTAAGAAAATTAAGAACTACAGAGAAAGGAGACGTTTTAGATTGTTGAGGAAAAAAATCATGGCAGGCTGCGCTGGAGTTGTGGCTCAGTGGTAGAGCACTTGTGCAGCAAGTGTGAGGCCCTGGGTTTGATTCTCAGCACCCATATAAATAAGTGAATAAAATAAAGGTCCATCAACATCTAAAATTATATTTTTTAAAAAATCATGGCAGGCGAAGTGAGACAGGAGGAACAGATAAATGTCCAGAATCACAGTGAGACCAGCACCTGTCATTCCTCAAGTATTTGTTGAGTGCTGATGTCACTCTTGTTCCTGTATTTAACCCTTATGGAAATTCTACTTCTCTAAGCAACTTACAAATAGTATCCCATGTATTCCTCCAAATAACATTCTCATTTTATGGAAGAGGAAACGGAGGCTCAGAGAGGTTACTAGTTTGCCCAAGGTCACATAGCTAGTAAGTAGCAGAGTCTGAGATTCAAATCTGGGTACTGTCTTCCCAGCCCATTCTATGCTATGCTTCTTCTGACAGCCATATTCTGGACCCTAGACTGGACCCTAGTGTTACCAATCATGCTACTTCTATCAGGAAGCTTCTAGACTAGAAAACAATCACAAAACAGTGTAGTAAGCCGGGCGAGGTGGTGCATGCCTATAATCCCAGCGTCTTGGGAAGCTGAGGCAGGAGGATTTGTGAGTTCAAAGCCAGCCTCAGCAACTTAGTGAGGCCCAAAGCAACTCAGTGAGACCCTGTTTCTAAATAAAATGTTAAAAAAGGGCTCAGTGGTTAAGGGGCCCTGGGTTCAATCCCCAGTACAAAAAAAAAAAAAAAAAAACCAGTGTAATAGGGCCATGAAGGAAGGAAGTACAGGATGGTCCCTGGAGGAGCCAGGAGGGACACTCAACCCATGTTAGAATGAGCAGAGAGTGGGCGGGAAGGTTGGTAAAGACTGTTTAGATTTAGGGCTCAGTGAATCAACTTCAGCACTTTTGATATCTGGGGCCAAATAATTCTTTGTTGTCTTGGGCTGTCCCATGAATTAAGGAATATTTAGCTCTATCCCTAGCTTCTACACACTAGATTTCAGTAGTCTAAGACCCCTCCAGTATGATGACCAAAATGTCTCCAGACATTGGCAAATGCCCTCAGGGATGACAAATGTTATCACTGGTTTAGAACGAGTGGGCTAAAGGAAGTCATGGTCAGTATAGGCCTGAGTGATGGGCAGTAGGCATCAGAGATAGAATTAGAAGAGTTTCAGGCAGAGGATACAGCACATACCAAAGGCCCAAAAGAGAGGAGTTAGCACTTCCTGGAAACTAAAACAATTCAGTGTGAACAACTGTTAGAATTAGATATCAAGGATCAGAATTGAGTCAAGAGAGATAAGCAGGTCATCATAAAAGACCTCATGCTGTATGCTTGGGCATTGCTCCTAAGTACAAATGGGAGCTAGTAAGGGAAAAATGGTGTAACAGAGTTCCCTCTTTTTTCTTAACATAGATACAATGAATTAGAGAAAAACAATACAGGGATCAGCCAAGACACTATTTATACTTTCTTTGCATGTCGATCAATTTTCTTCTAATTTCATTTAAAACTAAATGTGTATTCTTCATATGTAAAAAGCTCTTATGTTTCAATAATAAAATGCAAATCACATGAATAACAAAAAGAGCAAAGTTCATGGACAGGCAATTTGCAATGAGGAAGCACAAATGGTCGATAATTGTGTGAAAAACATGCTACTTTTCCAATGATCAAATAATGCAAATTAAATCACAAAATCTCGTTTCCCACATATCATACAGGCAAACAATTTCTTAAACTGTAATTGCATCTTGGGTTGACTAACAGAGAAACCGCATTCTCCACACCACTAGTGAAAGTCAATATTAGTACACTTCACTAGAAAGCAATAAAGAAAAAAAAACAGTAATAAAATTGGGTTTAGTGAAAAATTAAGTGATGAACTACTGAAATGATTAAACACCCAACGAGAACTTAGTTGATCACATAATAGAATACTATGCTTCTATTACAGGTGATTTTGTAGAAGTCGGCTTGTTAAGATGGGAAATACTTGTTATATAAACATTGATAACAATCAGTATTGGTGGAGGACTGGGGAAGTGGCTGTACCAGGATGGCTACAATCTAAGAAGAAGGATTACAACCCCGGGGACACACAGCCTCTGGACCCAGGTCTTAAGACTAAGTAGGCTTGCCTAAAGTTGGGAGTCAAGGTGGAGGCACCTTAGTGTCCTCATCAACTTCTAGGGCAATAATAATCGGTAGCCTCAGGAGCTGGCAGCACTCACCTTGAGGGCAGGCCTCGCGGTGGCAGTCTCTAAGCACCATTCTTAAACACAAGGTCATTGAAGAGTGTCCCCATTTTGCTCTCAGCTAACTTTTCCATTTGACTGTGTCAGTAAATCTTTTTGAAAAAAAAACTGGACATATAGGTTCTCTTTGCTGAACATTCCAAAGCAATACCCTAAGGAACCAAAATTGGGGGAAAAAAATTGAATTTAAAAATACAATCAATACTTTCATCATCCAAAGACAACCATAATTAACAGTTGGTGCATTTCATTCCAAGGTTATTTTCTTTTTGTTGTGTTATCATTGTACTATATTTTAAAGGAAAAAATAAATAAACCTGTATTGTATAATCTAGAAATGAGAGAATATCCCACCTTGGCAAGGAAAGATTTGCCCAATCGACTGTCCCATCCTAAACTGTCGTGAATTTTAGCAAAGATTCCCACAGTATCTGCAACAATCTTCCTCCCCTCCATCTAATGGGCCCCATGCGGCAAAATGTGCTAAAGAGATTGAAGAGTCTCTCCCCAGTGGTCCTAGATAGACATTAGTGCCGCCATCTTTACTGCCTCTTGTACCCTGTCCATGTTCCTACCTCTCTGAACACAACAATGCTTGGCCCCTGGACATCCCTTTCATCCCCGGCTCCCCTATATTTTTAACACTAAACTTAGGCTATGTGACGAGTTAAAACTAAGACACAATTAAAGGTGTTGTGTTGTTGGTTTGGAGAATACTTTGGTAGCTTCCCGTGCAAAAATGAAAAGACTTAATTACTTAATTAAATACCATAAAAATGGAAATAAAGTCCATTAGAGTGTGCCAGAGACCACTCTGAGAAATGGAACTGTTACTCTATAGCCTTCTGTTGTGATCTTACCAAAGCAAATGTCATTGTTAGCAATAACTATGTCCTTTATAACACACATTGGTGGCATCCAATAGTTAGAGGTGGATGAAGCTACAGCCCCCTCCTCTTGCCATTTGATAGCTATGAAATTAAGTCATAGGCTCAATTTTGTCCCATATACATTCATTTAGCAAGCAGACCCCAAAACAGTTAGACAACCTTGTCTTCAGCCTCAAAGAAGTTTCATCTTTCTTGCCCTTATAGAAACACTGAGCTTCACCAAAGGCAAATATAACAAATAACCTAGTAGCCGGTTTCAGCCAAACTTACTTAGATAGATGAGACCAAAATTCTCTGATGAGTGGCTAGACACCGGATAATTTCAAGATAAGGGCTGGACACCATTCTGAAAGAACACAAACCACCAGATTAGATCCCTGAGCCCCATGTACAACAGGGTAGAGAGTCTCTGCCATCTTTCCAGCCAATCACAGATTCTGAACACCACAATTTTCACCTGTGAAAAATAACAAAGCCTCTGGTACTAATTGGATATAAATTTAGCTGAGGTCCATACCTAATTAGAGGCTTTCAAAAGTGTATATTCCTGTGCTGGAGTTGTGGCTCAGTGGTGGAGTGCTTGCCTAGCATGTGTGAGGCACTAGGTTCGAGTCTCAGCACCTATAAATAAATAAATAAATAAATAAATAAAGGTCCATCAGCAACTTAAAATATTTTTTTTTAAGTGTATGTTCTGGGCTGGGGATGTGGCTCAAGCGGTAGCGCGCTCGCCTGGCATGTGTGCGGCCCGGGTTCGATCCTCAGCACCACATACAAAGATGTTGTGTCCACCAAGAACTAAAAACAATAAATATATTTAAAAAAATTAAAAAGTGTATGTTCCCTTTCAGGATACCAGACTGACTCCAGGATGTAGGTCAAAATAAATTTACACAAAAAAATACATACATATAAAATATGCCAACATGGAATGTACATTTATACACACAGAGAGAGATATATGTGTGTGTTTGTGCATATGTATGCATGTAAATATATATATACACACACATACATACCCAGCTTGTCTGTGTCAAAGCATTTTAAAATAAATTAAAGGCAATATAATATCCTCATCATATATTTTTTTAAAAAAGGTTTTAAAACCCAGATAAAAGAAGGATAGAGATAGGAAAAATGTAAAGACCTTATTTCATTTTTAGAGATGAGTTTTAAATTCAATTCATTTGAAATAAGCCTGAATACATTAGACACACAGGGAAATAATCCCACTATTAGTATAATCACTTACATCTGTCAAATGTGCCCTGATGTATAATACACTTTCCTTCACTCCAGAGAAACTCAAAGAAACAAAAAATTTAGATGAAATTTCATAGGAAGGAGAAAGAATATTGTTACCCAGCGTTGAATCTTGTCCAAAAAAAAAATGATATCCTCAAACCACTCAGAGGCCAAACAATTATAATCCCATAGGAAGGAGGCTGTAGAGGACAGAAAAAAAAATGAGTTCAAAGGAGGAGGGAAGGAGCAATGATCCTGGCCACTGAGAAAATCCGAGGGAAAGCCCCAGAGTCAGATTTGAACTGGGTCTTGCAAGAGAAAAAATTTGACAAGGCTGAGACAGGGTTGTCCATCTTGAGTCCCTCGTTTGTCAAATGAGGAAGATAGAGAACCTACCCATTTCTCAGAAGTGAGAATTAAAAAAAGAGCATGTTAAATCCTGACGCATGACACCCAGATGCAGGAATCCATTTCTCAAAGTCAGGAGGAAGGGGCTGTGAAGGGCTCTGGGCTGAGTCAGGCGCCTGAGCCCCAAACCCAGCTCTAGCCCCACTTTGCTGCATGAATTAGGGTCAGTTTCTTCCCCTCTCTGTCCCTTCATTCCCATGTGAAGTCTGCAATGGAGCCTGTGAAACTCTGCTACCACCTCTCATGAGGGCCCAGTGAGATGCAAGACTGGAAAGTTGAGGAGTTAAGTCCTTTGCTATGCAAAGCATTATTTTCACCCCTAATAGAGTATACTATTCTGAGTCCAAGAACAGGAAAGGAGAAAAATTCAGGGTGGGAGAGCAGAAAGGAGAAGAATTTAAAAAAAAAAAAAAAGTGCTTTGCAGCAGAGAGTCAGGAAGCCTTTCAAGGAGGACTGGATCAAGTCTTGCCCCCTCTCTCAGGTCCTTTGGGGATGGTGCTCTAGGATCTTATAACTGGGCCATGAATATGGCCCTTGAAATCCAATGTTAAAAGGAGGGTTCTGGCAGGAGGTCACCCATCTCCCTCTCCCAAATAAAAGAGAGAAAGCCCAGTTCTGGGGCTGGAGTGGTCTCTCCAGTCTTTGTACAGTGCTAAGAGTCCTAATGAGTGCTCCTCAGGGTAAGGAGTCAAAGGTGATGCCCCATGTCACTTGGTCCCTTAATCCTCACTTGAAGCCAGATTTAAAAGTCTTCAAAGTGGACCTTTGATCAAAAGACAAATATGTTGTTTAACGGAAAAAGCTGCTTTGGGGGAGCAGTTGGTGTTTCCCCCATGGGGCAGCCACTTTAAAGCATTCCCAGTAGTGGGAGAGTCTCTTGGCCTTACGTACGGGTCAGTCACCAGTACCGGCTCTGGCAGGTACCATCAGCCTGGCAGGCCACATGGTTCATGTAAAATAAATAGATGCTTGGAAAGAGAAAGGTAATGTTATATGAGGAAGAGACATCCTTTATTCCCAGTGTGTGAATATTACTGACTGGCCACTCATGTAGAGAGTATTTATTGAACACTTACTATATGCTGGCACTGGAACAGTCACTGAGTCAACAAAGATTGACAAATATGGTCACAGCTCTCAAAGAATTCAAAGCCTAGTAAGGAAGGCAGAGAAGTAAACCAAAAATAACAACGCTGCTTTTAAAGATTTCCAGGGAATGCATGAGGCTCAACCATGCCACCTGTAGGTGGGCAGATCTGGCTGCCTAAGGCAGGCTTCTCTGCAAATATTTCTGATGTTCTTGTTAAATGCAGACTTTGGGTTCAGGAGGTCTGAGGTGAGGCCTGAGATTCTTACTTTAACAAACCCCAGGCCCGCGGGTCAGCAAAGGTCTTAGAGGTTCTACTGCCTGAGCAGGTCTTGGAGAATGGGCACAGGTCAGCCAGGTAAGGGGGCTGGGAAGAGTCCCACCACCCAGGTACCAAGATGGGGGCATGGAGAGTTCAGGAAGCACTGTGTTTCCATTTGGGTGGAGCAGAAAGTGGAAGATATGATGAAAAGGATGACCAGGACAGAAGCCTGTGGTATGTTTGTCCTGCTGCAGCATTCGAACTTGAACTTGATTGAAAAGACTCTTTTATCTGATTTTCAAAACATGTTCCATCCACTTTCACCCCATCTCCTACGAGATCCCTCTGTAACCCAACATGGATGCCCATTGGCTGCCCTCTGAGGGTGCTCTCACCTTCCAGGTTCAGCCCTACCCTGAGGCTTAGCTCTCACTATTAAGCTCGCTGGATTGTGCCCGGGTTTCTCTCCACTACCCACATTCCACTGTGCTTCCACGTCTGGCGTAAGCAGCCTCCTTAGCCAAGTTTCCCCAGGACCATTGATCTGCATAAGGTACTGTCTGCTTCATTCTATTTGTACTTGGTCCCAGAGGGCCTGGTGCTTCTTAATGCCTTTTTATATTTCCTTTTGCTTTTCATAAAATAGCTCATCTTTCAATAGTATACCTAAGCCATATACGTATAAATTAGATAAGAGAAAAATGTAACCTGAGCACACCCTCCTCTTGGATTCAGAAACAGACAGTACTAAGATATCAGAGACTCCTGTGTCCCCTCTCCGGTGGCCTTGTCTTCTTGATGGTGCCCTCCCCTAACTACATAACCCACAAAAACACCTGAAGAACAAGAACAGTTGGCTGCATCTTTGATGTCTTCTGAAGCTCTTGCCACGATACTTTCTGTACTCAAAATCTGGGCATGCAACCAGCCAGTGTGAGTGCATTTGTGGGAGAGTGGGAGAGGGTATTTTAAATCAAGTCTGCCTTGAAGAATCCAGAACATAAGGTCACCATCACCCTGAGCGCTGAACAGACTATCCACCACAAGACCTGTTCTCAGTGAATATTTATTTAATCAAATTCATCTAGTGGATGTAACAGATTCTGGTCAATGTCAGGCAAATGTCTGGGCCACTGCACTAAAGCAAATGCTCTCCATAGTGGGGCCCAAGCCCCCTCCCAAAAGTGGGCTTTTACAGCCCTGGGGGTTAGGAAGTAATATTAGCACTTCTGTTTATCCTGTTTTTTTTTCCTTGTTAATTTAAACATTCTAATTTTTGTATATGTTTTAGAATGTGCAGTATGTACATGGATATGTACTAGGCATTGTGCCGTGTAACTAGGTAAATAGGTACTATATACTCTGCCATGCCTAGCACAGCAGGTATGGGGCAGGCAGCACAGTACTGATGGCACTGAGGAGTCACACTTAATGGTGAGGACATTAAAAAAGCAAAATGAAAGACCCAAAGTACAGTCTATCATGTGAGCCCCTAGGACTCATTCATTAATCCATTGATTCATCCAAACAAATATAATTTATTGATCTCTTCATATGCACCATGCTTTGTTGCCCAAACTACATCAGATAGAAACAGCAAAGAATCTTTCAGAGATGGGTCATCCCCTGTCCTGTCCCACTGCCCACAAGACTCAGGCTGCTGTGTATAACGCTGAGTTTCCCAGAGTAAGCAAATACACAATCAATTTTTTACCCACCCACTCACAAGAGGATGCATATGCAAGCAGTCAGCCAGATCCAGGTCCTCATCCTGATGACAGACGTGTGCTGGTCACCAAGAGCTCAAAGTAACTACTGAACGTGGCTCTTCTATTTTCAGCTAGCCTTCTCCAGCAAAGAAAGGAACTGCCTTCCAATGTGATACAGGGAAAGAAGCTCCTGCTCCCTAAAGATACCTCGCCACCTGCTCCTAGATGCTCGGGACTACTCTCAAAAATAAGAGGTCCTACACATAGGGACATGTTTTTAAATGCTCTTGCCAGGGAGCAAAATAAACTATTTTGCAGTATGTTGTAAATGACTCTCATCCAGTCCTCTCTGGAGGACCAGTTTTGATAGAGGGAGAGATGGAAAGGAGAATGGTGATACCTAAAAGTGAGTGGGTCTCCTGAATGTAAATACAGCCTTGGAAAGGAAGTACCCAGACTCACACCGGGGCCGCTAGGATTACAGGCATGCACCATCGTACCAGGCAGTACAATGATTTTGGAAACAAGGTCATGTTTGTTATTTTGAAGAGAAGTTTCTGCTTGAAATAAAAATAATTTCCTATCAAACAGTTCTACTGAACTCTTTAGTTGTGCCAAGGGCTGTTTTGACCCAACACTTGCCCGTTGGCCTCAAAAATTCAGTTACTCTTGAGAATGTTGGTGCTGTAGGAAAGCTCAGAGAGGTACCTGCCCTTTACAGGAAGATGCCAGGATTCCAGAAGGTCACCATGACTCAGGCTAGGCTTGTTCCCAGACTCCTGACTCCTGGCCCAAGTTCTATTTCAATGAGCAAATCTGGTGACAAGACCAAAAACTCTTTTAAAAAAGGAGCTCCATTCCAGGGTCTAACGTTGTTAACCACTCAGCTACATTCTGCCCTCTGGGTTTTTGATATAACATCTTGACATTTCTCAGAGTGCTACTGAAAGAGAGGAGCCACTGGTGATGACCATTTTCTTCCGTCTCCCATCCTAGAGGCCAGCCGGAGACAATGCCCTGTTGTTTGGCTGGGGAAAATCAGACAAAGAAACAGACTCCACTTAACTCTGCAAGACTTGGAGCAAAATGTCCTAGGACAATTTGGGGGACAGACAGAAAAGAACAACATCAAATATACCTTCCTGATTTCTAAGAATGAAAAATTGAAACAGGCAAGCTGTTGTATTGAATCCAGGCACAAATCGAGTTGACTACGTTTATGGGCAACTTACAAAGGGGCCATCAATTCAATAATGTGATTTCTTTAATGAGTTCATTTATTTTAAGTAATTCTACTTTTAAATTACTCAAATTATTAAATCCATGACCTCTACATCAGATATGCAGAGATATCATTTTAATACTTTTTTTTTTTTTGGCACAGGGAATTGAACCCAGCGTTGCTTTTCCCACTGAGACTCATCCCCAGCCCTTTTTTATATTTTATTTAGAGACAGGGTCTCACTGAATTTCTTAGGGCCTTGCTAAGTGGCTGAGGCTGGCTTTGAACTTGCGATCCTTCTACCTCAGCCTCCTGAGCTACTAGGATTACAGGCAGGCAGCAGGACAATGACTTTTGAAAACAAGGTCATGTTTGCTATTTTGAAGAGAAGTTTCTGCTTGAAAGAAAAATAATTTCCTATCAAACAGTTCTGGGGAAGTCCAAGGTGTCAGCAGGGTTGATTTCTTGCAAGGTCTCTCTTTTGGCTTCCAGAAGGAAAGTCTTCCCTCTCTGCATGTCCTCACATGGTCTTAACCTCTGTGTATGTTCACTATAATTTTCTCTTCCAATGACACCAGCCACATTAGATTAGAGACCACCCTAATAATTCATTGTACCTCTATGAAGAATTTATCTCCAAATACATTCATATTTTTAGTACTTGGGTTTAGAATTTTAACATATGAAATGGTGGGGGTGGGGTGCAACTCAGCCCATAGCTCTGTGTTTTTTTATTTTGGGAGGGGAGGGGGGTTGTGAGTGGGTTTTTATTTAGGGGGGTTACCAAGAATTGAACTCAGGGCACTCGACCACTGAGCCACATCCCCAGCCCTATTTTGTATTTTATTTAGAGACAGGGTCTCTCTGAATTGCTTAGTGTCTCACTTTTTCTGAGGCTGGCTTTGAACTTGTGATCCTCCTGCCTCAGCCTTAAAAGCTGTTGGAATAACAGGTGTGCATCTGTAGGTAGGACTGCATAGAGTTACAATGCACAGAACTAAGCATCTTTGCTTGAATCGGCACAAGGTTTTCTATAAAACCCTGAGTATAATGCATGTGGCTATACTTCCAGTCAAATTCTTACACATCCTTAACAGAAATGATGAGAGACTGTAGATTATAATCTAGAATGTACATAAAGAATAACACACACACACACACACACACACACACACACACACACATGCACAGGGCATTAGGATAATTTTCCTCAAAGGAACAGCTACTCTTTAATTCTGAACATTTTAAGACATCCAAAATCACTTTCCCTAAGCAATTATGATTTTACAAAATGCTGTCAAGACCATGGCAAAGTTTTACTGCCCAGATAGAGCTAAATGCCTGGAGCTTTTGGGAGTGATTTATTATTTACTCTAGAGCTAAGTTGCTAAGCAAGATTTATTCAGTAAGAACAGAGCCATTGGTAAGAGTTCAATATAGGTTTGACCATGTGGGAATTTTTTTGGGTTTTGGTTTTTTTGTTTTGTTTTTGTTTGGTTTGGTTTTTGTTTTAACCTTTCTTCCAGAGGTTTTGTTCTCTTTAATCAAAAAAAAAAAAAATATATATATATATATATATATATATATATATATATATATATATATATATATATATATTTGTATGCAAGTTTTCATCCTTTTGTGAAATCAAGGGCTCTACTTTGACAAGCCAGATTGGTTCTCATGTACTCGTTTGAATTTTAGCTCTGAGAAATCTGTAGTCAGTTTTCACAATAAAAACAATTAAAGAACAATATTAAAGTCCACCCATAGGATCTGTATCTGCTTTACCTACACACGCCTTTTATTTTCTCTGCATTTGCTTCATTGCACTACAGCAAACTAACCTGCACAAGCAACCCATCTCTGAGTACTCCAGATTCCTAAGAAAACACTAATAATGCATATTTGCCAACTTTGGTTTTCAGAACCGTTAACAAGTCATAGGGGCTGATTGCTGGCCTACTTCCGCCCCCTAGTGACCGTAATGTATTATTACTTTTTGCAAAGGGAAAGCTGGGGAGCTGAGACCAACCAGAGAAAGTGACAGCCTTCGGTTTCCCCTTACTTCAACAACCTGTTCCCCAAGATACCTGTGGCCCTCCGGCTTCCCTTTCACCAAGTTCAGAAAAGACACCTTCTCCCCAGATGATTTGCATTTTTAACAAAAGCACTGAAGGGAGAAGAGAATAATGTTGCAACTCAAAACAGTAAATCACCAGTGGTGGAAATTTAGCCTTAGGAGGAGGATTTTTCCTGGGCTTTTTGATTTGGCTTTTGGGTTTTTTTGGAGTGGTGCCTTTAAACAGTCACCTGATGCCTCCATTTCTTTGATAAATTACTGTCCCTGCTATCAGTCAGAGATGGGGGGGAAAAAATCAATAGAGGTCCCCAGGAAACATGCCACTTCCCAAATTTCTTGCCTCTGTTTTCCACTCCTCTCATCCCTAGGCCCCCTTGAAGGTCAGCTCTCGGTGGACACCCAGTCCAACAGGGCATCTTACCCCACAGACATGGGGTGGGTGGAAATATGATCGAGGAATGTCTGGTTGGATTCCAACCCCCACACACACAGCTGCTAACAAGACTCCAGGCTGTAACTCCTCTGCAGGTCAGGGAGGTCTCAGGCAGGTAGCCAATCTCAAGATGGCTTCAGTTGGGGAGGCAGGGTTCAGCCAAAGGGAGACAGACAGAGAGGCGGGCACTCAGCATCTCACAGAGGCCCCAGGCAACATCTCTGAACTCTGGTTGGGGCTGGTCATTCATCAAGCCCTGCCCAGGTGTTGGAAATTGGCCTCTGTCCCTATTAGGATCTATGCCAGGTGGACACCCTGTACAGCCAATGCCCAAATCCAATCTAGACAGAACCATGAAGAAAACGAGAAGAATTCGCAGAGAGCAGAGGCTGCGTGGTGTTGCCAATCTACAATCCACCACTCCCAAATCCCATGGGGTCACAGTCTGCAGGTGAGAAGCTGGCAGAGTGTGGCTGGTGGCCAAGAGGCAAAGGTCTGATTTCATGTTGGCTTCAATTGTGTGTAGTGGTACAATATGGACAGAATCTGGCATCAGGAAGACCCAGGTTTGAATCCCAGCTCTGCCACTGACTACCTGTACTGCCTTTGATGACTTCTCCATATTTTAATTGTCAGCTCAAAGATTTCATCCTCAGGACGCCATCTCTGACCCCACAAACTAGATCAGACAAAATCAAAACAAATCTCATAATCCCTTATCATTTTTATTCATAACACATATCACAGTTTGTCATTCTGGGTTTTATATGTGGGATGATTTGTCTAATTTCTTTTTTCCTTCCTGCACGCTAAGCTCAGAGAGGGCCAGAACCACATCTCTTGTTTGCCTTTTTATCCCAGGGACTAAGACATAGAATACACTCAATAAAAATTTGAGAAATGAATGAACTACACTGCATTTTTAATCATCTATAAAATAACAGCACTTTCCTTGTAGGTTTGTTGTGAAGATTAATGAAGTAATATATATGTAAAAAAAAAAAATTTCTCCTGTGCACAGAGTAGGTGCTCAAAGCAGGACTGTCCCTTTGCTACCCTGTCTTTGGGGACCCACCATTTAAGGACCCACCCGACCACCACAGGTGCCACTGAGAAGTGAAATTAGCCAAAAATAGAAAACCAAGGACCTGAGCCATCCACGAATTCCATCACAAGTCCCTGAACAATCAAAACTAGTTGGCACATTACAATTAATCGTCTCTTCTCTCTAGATGTCCCTTGATGGCAGGAAAAGTTATCTCCAGCTTCACTTTCCTCCCCATCCCAGATCGAGAGCAGCCAGAGGGACTGTAAATCCATTCCTAACATTTTCAGTTGTTTGAGTTATGTTCTACCAGAATTAAGAAGGTGACTTTAAAAACATGAAGGAGAAATAAAGGTTGCACTTCCCAGAGCCGAGTACAGGTGTAAAATGAAACTGAACTTTTAATATGAGGCAGCTCCAGAGGAGATAGGACTAGGAATATTTTTATAGAATACTTGCATTGTGGGTGATTTTTTTTAAAATCCAAGCTTCAACTTGCATGACACTGAGGCATAAGTCTACCACTTAATGACATTTATAACTCTGTAACAATACGTATTGTATAAATTACTGCTGAGGCTTAACATTTCTGATTATGATATATAGAATAAAGTGATGTCATAAAGGCGAAGTTTGTAAGTTATGATCTGTCCTGTTGCTTTAAATAAGAGGATTTCTGGAGACAATAGCCTTGATGAATATAAACTCAAATGAACCTTGAATCTCTTCAATTATTCTTATTTAGAATTCATTTTCCTTTGAACTTTCATTTAACTCAAAGCACAATCGTTCCATTATAAATCAAATTCGAGCTTGTCTTCCCTGCAATAACAAGTGTGCTTTAAATAATGAAGCAACACCTATGATCATAAAAGATAATGTTTCAATGCACCAAAATACAAAAGGTAAAGAGATTTATTATCCCAGTTCAGTGTCGAGAGTTGAATATTTTCGTAGAAACAGATATCTCTATTCCACACAACATTTTTGTTTGATTTTTTTAGTGTGTTTCCTGAGAAGAAATTCACATTTTTAAATCTGGGGTGTCTCAGTACAAATGAGAAAAATCCAAGACTCAACACCTAGGCTGGTAGTGACTGAGAAGCTCAGATCTCTCCTTGCTCAGTTTCCCAAGGCTAATGAATGGGGAAAAAATTTCTCACCTCCTTGGGCCTCTTGTCCACTGCAAAAATGGCCAAGGCTGTATCATCCCAATTCATCCCAAGCTCTAAAGACTCCAAGTCTTTCCTTTTGCACAGTATTATAGTGAGAAACGATTAAGCTGATGGATGTGCATATGCTTTAAATGGCATGAAAATGCTATACATCTCACTTGCTGGCTTTCACTCTGCATTTCGTTTATAGCCCTACACATCCATTCTGTCAACTATGCTATCCAAAATAATATAGAAAAATCCCAGGGCATCTCCAAGCTATTACAGATAAAACAGGACTGTAAAGAGGATTTTCTGGAGTTCCTGTAAGGAATTCTCTTGAAGGAGATCTAAATCCCACATAATAGGTCAAGTGGCCAAACCACCCCAGACGAGAGCCGACTTCCCCATAGACAATCTCTCCAAGCAGACAGGACCCAAAGAGCTGAACAGGTAGGCTGAGCATTTGGGAATCTCTCTTCCTGTTATCTCTTCATGCATTCCATCTTCAAAGCACTGTGACCTGTCTTCAATACACCCTCGGGTGCGGGATTTACATTTTTAATATTGGCATTTATGACATGGTGCTTTTTCCCGGCTAATTGGTATCAGAGCAAAATGTTTACCTCACTCCTGAAATAAATCTCTTCAAGAGCTTCAATCGCACATTCTTTTGTTCTATCCCTCATTTGAAACGGGCTCCATAAAGCCGCCAGACCACGCTACATAATCTTTCGCCTCTCACGTTTTTAAATCTGGGGGTTTATGCTTTAATGGCTTTGATGTGCTTACTATTCAGCCTGTTACTTAAACCACGTTCTTCCCTGTCCAACACCCGCCTCTCCCTCAGCCTCTACCCTCTGAGGCTGAAAGGATTTATTTATCATCCAGAACGTTTCCCTAATTTTGGAAACATATGTTTCGAAATTGCATTCCAATATCTCATACTATGTTCTTTGTCTTGCATCTGTTCTATAAAAACAAACAAAAAACGCATAATTATACGCCAATGGCTGCAAAGTCTACATTTTCCACAAGAGTTGGTTCTTCCACAACAGTCACCAAAAAAATGGCACTCACCCCTTCCATGGATGTCATCTGAAATACATTTTTGTGTTAATTAGAGCTGATCACTATTAATAGCAAACTTCTACAACATCACCGTGTGAAACTTTCACGACTCCTTCCCAAGTTCATTTTGATTTTACAAGATAATCTCTTTATGGAAAATGAGCTATCATCAAAAATTCTGAAGGTAATATTCAACATTGCATAGGTAACGGCTCAGTAGTCTTTCATCCTCCTAGTTGGATGGACTGCATTAAATAAATAAGCTTTTTAAAAATCCACTTCTCTCCCTGTTAATATCCTAGTGGAAACATGATGAGTCAGTGCACAACAACAACAACAAAAAAAAATCCAAATCAGAAATTGGAAAAATAAAACTGCAAGAAATATAAAATAATTAGCCAAACATATTCCCTTTTTCTTTTCTCCATACCAGGAATAATGGATCCCAGGAGCACTTAACCATTGAGCTGAGCTGAGCCACATCCCCAGCCCTTCTCTTTTGTTTTGTTTTGTTTTTGTTTTTGTTTTTGTTTGTTTGTTTTTGAGACAGGGTCTTGCTAAGTTGCTCAGGGACTCACTAAGTTGCTGAGACTGGCTTTGAAGTTGCCACTCTCCTGCCTCAGCTGCCTGAGCCACTGGGATTACAGGTGTGCACCACCACACCAGCATATTCCTTTTTTTTAAATAACTACTCTGACCACCTACCATCTCTCTGCTGCTCAGAACTCTCTCATACCACACAAATACCCTCCTTTTCTCCCTCCCTTCCTCCATCTCTCTCTCTTCACACACATACCCACACACATATACACCATTTAAACATAAAAACCCAATAATTTTAAATCCACTATGATTTCCTATATTTTTTATATCAAAACAGCAAAAATAGATCAATCAACATTAAAAAAGTCCCTCAAACCTGTGAACCGCTATTCATCCTATCTATTAAAAATAAAATTTCACCATTGAAATAAATTTCCTCATATGTCTGCCCTTGTTACCATGATCCTTATAAGCTTAGGATTTTGGAACTGCTCAGAGAGGCCAGTCTGATGTCTGCAGTGGTGTGTGCTGGTAAATATTTGACAACCAGCTTGAAGTGAGTGGGGGAACTGATTTTTAGCATCTGCTAACTTCCTTATATGTTATGGCCAATTTCAAGCTACAAAGTGATTTCACTGAGTAGCAGAGTTGAGGGTATCTATCGTCAATCTATGCACAATCAACTCTCATAAAGTGGTACAAACTAGTTCTACCATACCACCTGTGACTCGGAGCTTTTAAAATGTCCCCAACACCTTTGACATATGGCAGCAGTTCTAAAGGGAACTCCTAAACTTTTCTGCTGACCAGCCTGTTTCAAGAATAGTTTTCAGACATGGTTGTCAATTTCTCAGCTAAAGAGCAGTCAGGATTGTGGGTGGAGAGACCAATACTAGTTAACATGTTCACTTAACACACAACACGACCCATGTAAATACTGGCCTCCAGGTGATCCCGTCTCAACATGAATTCAAGAAAACCCAAATATGATTCCAGAAGTTTTTTAAAGCCCTAACAATCTTGGGATTTTCTTATAAAGATTTATGCAAGTGCTTTACCCAAAACTCTTCCCAACCAGCCCTCCTTAGTCATCTCATCCTGTTTCCAATGTTTGACAGTTGCTAATGGCTAAAGACACACACACACACACTTTCTCCCTCTTTTTCTCTCCCACCTGCACATCCTCCCCCCAGCCTTTCACATCCCATCTTTCTCCCCCACCCCTTTTACACACACATACACATGGGCACATATATACACTAATTAACACTGTTAACTAGTACTCATACTCACTGGCTCCTCATAACCTAAGAAAGAATACCATGACTCTCTGTTGGGGTCACCAACACCCCAGAAGAGCAGATTCCTGTTTGGAGGTGTGAACTGACTGGGAAAAATCAAAAGTCTGAAAATAATCAATAAGGAACAGAAAACAACAGACAGAAAATAGTTTTAAAAGCAGGGTGACTGGTGGGTCTTCCAGCCCTGATAGGAACTGGAACTGAACAAGGGGCCCAAATCCTTTATTTAAGGAAATACATCAAAAGGTTTCAGTGTGGCAGGCTTCTTAAGGGAAACAGGATAAGAATGGGGAAAACAAGTTGTTTGGGACTTGGCAGGTTACACCCATCTCCTGGACGCTAGGGCTGTGAGCTAAGGCAGGGCACCAGCATGATCTGGGCTTCCTTGAACCAGGGAATTTCACCCAGGAGTTCCCAGAAAAGTAGCCTGCCTGCCTTATGATGGCTCAAACAAACCCATAATTTATACACGGCTTCTAACAACTCTCATAGTGTCTTCTGAAAGAGGCCCATAAGTTGGTAATTTTTTTTCTGTAAAAAGACAGATAATAAATATTTTAGGCTTTGCAGGCCATCTATCATCTCTGTCATGTAATCTTAGCTTTCTTTTTTAAGCCATTTGTAACCTGTGGGCTAAAGCAAACC
This sequence comes from Spermophilus citellus, assembly GCF_964194105.1. Lineage (NCBI taxonomy): Eukaryota > Metazoa > Chordata > Mammalia > Rodentia > Sciuridae > Spermophilus > Spermophilus citellus. The sequence goes on from NC_138193.1 coordinate 61,449,918, forward strand.
ACAGACTGGATTTGGCCCACAGGTCATAGTTCACTAACCCTATGCTAAACCAAAAGAGAAAGCCCCATTTTAAATGCTATAGATTATTATTTAGCCATAGAGGAATTCAGAAAGACACACATGCATCACTTCACACATTCCCTTGGCAGACATTCAGTTATCACTTATTAAGTGCCAGGAGCCCTGCTGGAAGCCACCTCTGCAAAGATGGTGAAATGTTCAGTCTTGGGCTGGGGACATAGCTCAGTGGTAAAGCACTTGCATAGCATGAGGCCCTGGGTTCCATTCCCCAGTTACAAAAAAAAAAAAAAAAAAAATGGGAGAAAGAAATGCTCATTCTTGGTTGCTCATAGCCTGATAGCAAGACAACCACAGCAGCAGCATGATGACTGGTGCCTTGGAGGAGGAAGGAATCAGCTTCTGTTGGGGGTTGGTGATTGAGAGTCCAAAGAGGAAAAGATGGTAGAGCTCTACCTTGAAGGTGATGAGGAATTCACTCAATAGACAAAGGTATGAGAGGGCAAGGAGGAATCCTGCACTTGTGTAAACCTTTATAAGAAAATCTGAATTACAGATTACAGAGCTATACTCCCAGCAATTCAGGAAGCCAAGGCAGGAGGATTGCAATTTGGAGGACAGCCTCAGCAATTTAGTGAAACTCTGCATCAAAATAAAAACTAAAAAGGGCTGGGGTTGGAGCTCAGTGATAGAGTGACCCTGGGTTCCATTCCCAGTGCCACAAAAAGAAAAAGAAAAAAAAAAGAGGGCAAGGAGGTGTTCAGGAAACTGCAGTGTCTAGGATCAGAGGAGGCCCAGGCAATCAGCAAGAGCCAGGTCAGGGAGAAAGGACAAAGAACACAGCCTGAGGCCCTGGGACTTTAATCCTGTAGGCCTCTGGTTTTCAAATTTTTAAACACACACACACACACACACACACACACACACACACACACACACTCACAAATGTGTCCTCAGGGGAAATCTTAATTTAGAGCCCTGTGTATAAAACTAACCCAGTGGAGGATGGAGGGGTGAGGAGAACCCAGAGTACCACTCTCCTGCAGGCCTCCTTCACATGGTACCTGGGAGCTTCCTGGTATCACAGAGGGAGAGCCATGGCTCCTGGCCCTGAGCAGCAAGCTGAGGGGCCCAGGGAAATCCTGCTATAATGACTCCACTTCAAAGAATTCTTCTAAAGTCAATAAATTCCATAATTAATCTACTTTTATCTTGAACAGACATCTTGTTCTTCCAGCACCTCTCCCTCTACTGGGCCGAAGGCTTGCCCCACCAGGACAGTGCACTATCTTGTCTCACTGCAGAAGTTTCCTGAGCATGTTTCTTCCCCATCTAATTGAATTGTCCTGAGGACAGGGAATGCACCTTGCTTCTCTTCTATCTCCAATAGGCCACACCACGCCAGGATCCTGAGAGTCTAAGATCCTAAGATCCTAAGACTCACCAATGGATGAAAGTATTTTTCAAACAGATTAAGATCAGTAACAAACCGGGCACAGCACCATGCACCTGTGGTCTCAGCTATTCAGAAGCCTGAGGCTAGAGGATCACTGGGATCCAGAAGTTCAATGCTAGTTGGGCATCTTAGGGAGATTCCCATCTCAAAAATCAATCAATCAATCATTGCAGCAGAAGCACCACTAAATATCTGTGGCAAGCATTAAATTAGTGAAAGTGGGATATTTAGTGGAGAGGTATTTTTGTGTTTCAAGAGTAAGTTTGATTTGGACAAATTTCTCAGTCCAAGAAACATTACTGTTTGGGGTTCATAGGCAACCCTCTTGTCTTACTTTTTAAATGCCCTCTTTTCTCCATCCCTCAGCCCAGTTTCTCCCCCTACAACTGACAATCTTTTATCATATTTTATACATATACATCTTTGTTGTCTTGTCTTATATTTTAATGTATAGAAATTGTGTATTCCCACGATAGATATCATTCTCTCTCTCTCCCTGTTTTTAACTCACATGAAAATCTATCCATCTTGCCAAATATGCGAGTTTATTTCTCCTAATATTACAAACTATTTCAACATCTGTGTCCACTCTATTTGCATATCCAGCCCCCCAACAAAAATGACAGAAGATTTTCAACTCCCCACTTCCACAAGCAATGCCCTGAGGGACACCCTCATCTGTCCCAAACAAATCTGTGTGGGAAATTCTGTAGCATGTGTTCCCAGGAAAAGAAAACTTTGAGTCACATAGTGTGAGTTTGACCAAGTACTGCCAGGGTGCTCTCTAGAGGGGCTGTGCCTGTCCCCTCCCCCACCAGCAATGCCAGAGGTCTTCTGAGGCTCACATCCCCACCATCACTGAGCACTACCCAGTGGCATGTGCTAGAATTTGTCCCCCAGAAAAGATATGTTGGACTCCTAAATCCCAGGAGCTCAGAATGTGACCATTTTGGGATATAGGGTCTTTTCAGATGTGGTCGAGTTAAGATGAGGCCATTAGGGAGGGCCCTACACTAATATGACTTGTGTCCTTATAAGAAGGGGAAATTTGGACACAGGCCAGAGATTGGGGTGGTGCATCTGCAAATCAAGGAGTGCCAAAGACATCCAGTAAACCACCAGAAGCCAGGAGAGGTCGCTACAACGGATTCTCCCTCACAGCCTTCAAAGGAACCAACGTGCCAGCGGCTTGATTTTGGATTTCTAATTTCCAAAACCATGTCAATAAATTTCTGTCATTTAAGCCACCTAGTTTTTGGTTCTTTGTTATAGCCACCCTAAAAAAATATATAATTTACTCTACTTTGCAAGTTCTGCCAAGCTGGTGGACAAAACATATCTTTTTCTTTTTCTTTTTCTACTTTCTAGTGAGTTGGCTTGTCTTCATATGCTTTTTAGTCACATAGATCCCGGTAAACTGCCAATTTCTGCCCTTTGATCACTTTTTCATAGAGGTTCCTGTCTTATTGTTGATTTGCAACAGTTTCTTGTAAATTCTAAATATCAGTCTCTTAGAGTTTCATATTTTACATACATCTTCTCCCAAACTAGTATCTGCCTAGTTTGTCAATTTCCCATTGAACAAAATCACCTAACTGGTATTTAATCAAAATCATTAATTTTTTTTTCATTTATGATTTATGCATTTGCAGTTTTGCTTAAGAAATCCTTCCCTACTCATATGTTGCACAGATATTCTCCTACGTAAGTCTCCAGGATCTGCATTATCTTTAACATTTAGCATCGACCTATGTTTACGGTGTGACACACAGAACCGTTTAAAACAAACCACAGTGTAACAAAGCACCCCGAAATCGACTGGCTTAAAACAATTGTTTTGCTCATTTATCTACAGTGTCAGCAGAGATCAGCAAGAATGGCTCATCTTTGTGACATGGACAGTCAGCTGAGATGATTCAACAGGGGCTGGAATCTACTTCCACGATGGCTCACTCAGATGTGGATGATTTGATGCTGGCTGTCCGCTGGGGGCTCAGCCAAGGATGAGGCTTGGGGAGCTTCAGCATCTTTCCATGTGGACCCCTTCACATGGTGCTGGGCTTCCTCCCATTGTGATGGCCGAGTACCAAGAAAAACCAAGTCAAAAGTTTTTATCACTTATTACAACCTTTATACGATGCCCTGATAAGGCTGTATCAGCTCGAGATGCTGCTTCAGAAATCACTTAACATGACCTCTTCTGCAGTCACGAACCTGCCCGGGGTCAAGGCCAGGGAACACACAGCCCCCCTCCTCAACGGCAAAGTCAAAGTCACTTTGTAAGAAGCCCATGTGGGAGGGGAAATAATGCTGCCATCATCTTTGGAAATAGAACGTGCCACAGGATGCAACTCTCTTAGTAGGTCATCTTTATATTGGTTAAATTACACATATATTCGGGCTATCCAATGAATGCTCCATGTTAACACTGTTCTAGTTGTCTGTATCTTACCACACCCAGATATTAAGGTGTATATCTTACTATCTTAATATTAATATTTGAATGAGTCTTAATATCTATTCTCTTTCAAGCTTATTTGTCATTCATGAACCTTTAATCTTCCATATAACTTTTAAAATATATCCATCAAGCTCCTAAAAAAAATTACTACTGAAATTTTGTTACAATTGCCTTGACTTTATAGGTTCATTTGGGGAGAATTGACATAATCTTATATTGTCACCCAACTCAAATACATAGAAATTACTCCAACCATTTATTGAGAATTTTTCATATTTTTTAAGAATTCTAGTAATTCTTCTATAGAGGTTTTGTCTGTTTTTTTTCAGTCCCTAAATATTTTATATTTTCTACATAGACGATCATGTTATCTGCAAGTAATAACAGTGTCATCCTTCCCCTCCCATCCACCCCTCCTGTTCCTTTTCTTTTTTATAGTATTGATCAGGAAGTCCTGCACTGTGTTCACAGGCTCTCTCTGGTTCTCAGGTAGAAAAATCAGCCCTGGGCTGAGGATGTGGCTCCATTGTTAAGCACCCCTGGGTACAGTCATCCCCACCCAAAAAAAAAAAAAATGTGATTTTGGTTTAAGCTTGTGTACCAACAGTACAGGTTGTTGATTGTCACCAGCAAAAATAGTTCTGGCTACATTGAGGAGGAAAAGACTTGACAGAGATATTAGGCAGTTCACAGACTCTCTAGGATGCCTGAAGGAAGAGGCTCAGGCACTAGCAGACACCAAAAAAAGCTAAGTCTCAGGAACCATCAGCCCCAGCCTCCCTGTGGACGAAGACTGCGGAGTCCCCTGAGCCTGTCACCACTGCAAATGACATCATCCCCTGGACACCCAGTGTCCTTGCGGTTGCTGCTGCTGCTATCACCCAAAGGATCCCCCACTGTCCCCACACCTTGGATTCACCAGGTGTCATTTCAGAGCCTGAGACAGGGTCACGTGGTTGCTGGAGCACCAGGATCCACATGCATTCCAGCACCAAGGAGCAGGAGTGGGGATGGCAGGTGTCGGCCTTCTAGATTTCTCCTTTGAGAGGCTAGCTCTATCACCCCAAGAGTCACATGACAGGAAATTCCCCAAAATGCAGGAAGGGGGTTCTGATGCACTGAAGACATAAAAAAGACAAAATTCATTGAGCAGATTGAGTGAACTCTGCAGATTCCTTCTGAGAGAGGCGTGGCCCCCAGAATAATTTGAACCCAATTTGAACCTTATTCTCATTTTAAAGCCGAAGACTAATTTCACATGTGGTTGAAATAAGGATTAAATGAATTGAGACACGTAGAGGCAAATTATAAATTATAAGGTGCTAGATGGATATTAGTGACTTGACTCATTCCTTTGTTCTTTCTGCAAACTTCCTCCTATTCTTCATCTGGTGCTGGTTCCTCACATAAATCTCACCTTCAGCCTCTCAGCAGTCTTGCCTCTTACTCCACAGACTCAATAGAATCCATATGAAAGGAACTCTCCCAGTTTCCCATCACCAAATCGACAGCCTGTCCACCATCCACTTCCTCCTGTCCACCTTCACTGCTGCTTCCACCAGGACACCTCCACTCCCCAACCAGGGCCAGCCCTGCCTTGGATAACCAGCTCCCACCTTTCCTGCCTTCTCCAGAATCTTCCATGATCAGCTACTCACTCTGCGTCCCGTGTCACTCTATCTTCTGGTCTCTTCTCTGTCCTTTCATTCCTAAGATGACCTTAAGGAGGTCCATCCTCAGGAGGACCTTATCCTCTCTGACTCCAAAACCCACATTTCCCTTTAGCTACTGCCCATTCTTGCTTCTTTCCTTCATGAATATCTCATAAGTTGCCAGCACTTTCTCTATATATATATTCTTCATCTCCATCCCTCTCTGCCTGTTCCAGCCAGACTCACACACTCCTGTCTCTGCCAAGCACAACTTTGCCATGTCTCTGATGCCCTCCATGTTGCCAGGTCCAAGTGATCCCCTCACTTGATCTCTCTTCGATACTGTGATCAACCATTCTCTCATTCACAGATGATCTCCTCCCTGACTTCAGGACACCATGCTCTCCGGGCTCACCTCTTATCTCTCTGGATGCTCCTTGCAATCACCCTCGTCTGTTCCAGTCCTCCCACACCTCAGCACAGCCTTTAGAAGTTGCCTCTCCTTCATCTTTATGCCTCTCACACACCTATCATTAATCCCTGCGTTCCGTCCATTCCACTCTGATCTGTGCCCTTCTCCCACCCATGTAGTGCTGCAAAACCTCTTGTAGGTCTGCCTTCAGTCACTTTAATTTTCTGACCTATTCCCAACACAGCAACATGAGTTTGTTTGTTTGTTTAAATATACAAGTGACCAAGCCATCTCTTAGCTTAAAATCCTCCAAAGACTTGAAGCCCTTCGGTTCCTCAGGCATGAACTGCCATGGGTTGATGTGCCAGCCCCAGCCTACCCCCTCGACCCTCCTGCCTTGCCTGCACCCCAGTTGCATGGTGTTTTCATCTAATGTACCAAGCGCCTTCTCACCTCCAGACCTTCACACGTGCTATTTCTCCTCCTAGGACCCGAGCCCCACTCACACTATACCAGCTATGGGTTGCATGACCTCAGGGGGCTCCATTTGCCCTCACAGACCTGGAATTTCTACAATGATTTGTCTTAAATAAGAAATGGATTTTTCTAATTACCAAAGAGTCATCCTATTGGCTGGCAAACAGGGCTGTGTGAAACACCCCTCCTCTCTTCATCTCTTAGATCTCTTCAGTGTCACATGGAGGGAGAAGCCTTCCCTGACCCTACCAACTAGGTTAGGCCTCCCTGTTAGTCAGTAAGCTCCACACTTGGACTTCATGTTACCTACCATAATTACAGGTATACATGATAGGTATCTATTCATGATGTGACTGTCTCTCTGATGAACTGTGAGTTTCTAAGGGATAGTGACAGTGTCTGGGGTCACATTCAAGAGAAATGTTGGGAACAATGTGAGGTCTGTTCTGACAGGTTTACCCAGGAAAATGGAGAAAAGAAGCAACAGGAATCGAGTGGTGTGAGTCACCACCATTAATGGCTGGTCCTTCAGATTAGCAAATGTAGCACCAGAAGCAGGACAGGTGGTTAAGGAGAGCAGAGGAAAGGAGAGAGTTTGAAAGGGAGTATAGTCTATCCAGGAGAAATGTGTGCTGAGTCCTCGGGTACGCAGGACAAAGTTCCCATCCCAGAGTAGCTTCTTAGGAACTTTCCCAGTCGCCTCCCCGGAACCAAATGGGTATGTGCTCCAGAAGCGTATGAATGGCCCTCTTGCTAAAAATAAAAAGAAGAGGATCAGGAAGAAGTGGTTCCATGTGGCAGAGGCAGGAGCGGTGTTCACAGTCAGCTCGGGATTCCCTGTGGCAGGAATCCTCTCTGCAGGGAAATGATCCATGCCCGACTCGTGTAGTTTTCGGTCTTATCTGATTCCAGCCAAATCTACACCCCATCAACTAGCATAGCAGGATCCCACAATCCACTCCCTTTGCTGGTTCCAATCTCTCCAAACAAGATAGCCAGGCTCCCAGGGGCCCAGGGACTCCCACCTTGCCAACCTGGCACTTCTGTGGGTCTCAAGCCAAAGGAATGGATATTCGCTGGTGAAAAGTCATCAACATACACCGAGAGTTTTCAAACTCCACTTTGTGGCCACATGACCTGTGTCTTCTGTGTGGCTGCCTACTCCTAGACACAGCATCTTCATCTTCCTTGGGGATTTGCAACCCCCGAGGAACGAACAAGACAAAATCAAAGAGAACCTGCCTCCCAAAAGTTAAAAAATATTGTTTATCAGGGAATTGTTCAAATTTCACCCAGGTTTTGCAGTTCTCCATTTTTAAGAAGTTCTGCTTCTGGAGCATGATTTTAACTGGCTCTAAGCTTTAAAATATATTTGTGTTATAGATGTATATAATACATATACATGCAATGATTCTGCCATTTGAACTATATAAGACGGCAACCACAAAATTGAAATTCTGTCTTTCAAAGGGTTTTATGTACTCCTCTAACTGAAAACAGCTTCACAATAAAAAGATCCAGTTTTACAAGTGAGCCCAACCCAAAATAGTAACTACGGCCTTGAGGGCTATTATCCCATTGCTATATAAAGGATTTAGGGCATATAAATGTCCATTAACACAACTAAGCATAATAATCTGATTTATAAACCACCCCTTGCCAGGGCCCTTGTGGCACCCTACAATTACACCACCCTAATTAAAGTGTCCTGGAAGCCTAATAGATTCACCCTAAAAGAAACCGCCCAGCAAAGGAATGACCCACCCACCAAAAAACCCTGACAGTAGGGGTTCTTAGACACAGGGTGGAGGGGGGGGGCACAACAAAGGGGTTTTCAGATGAAAAGAGAGCATTTTAAGTATCTCATTCCCATGCTCAGAGCTTGCCAAAGTACACAGAAGTGAATAATACCCCAAAGCAAAGACGCATCGTGAAGAGGGCTATCTGAGCGTCCATCTCAGGCTTTCCTGTAAATTTGGCATTGGCTTGTTACAGGTGAGCATTCCTGGTCTCTAGGCTTGGGAAATCCAAATGACAGTTTTGGCTGGAAGGCAGGGGGAGCCCTTCTGTACCAGAGAACTGTTTGAGCACAGAAGTTGGAAAATTTCTCAAGACAACCCCAAATTACTCTGTCACCATTTGCAGGGTCTTAGATGTGTGTGCGCCACAAGAGGGGCATTCTGGTCTATCTTACTGAATCATTGACAATTTTAGGGATGAATGACACCTCTCAAAATTTTCCCTCCATTCCTCCATATCAGCAGACAAATGAAATTTCCAACAGGCTTACAAATTTACTAAACTAAATGTCTTCAAAGTAGGCTCACAGCTGATCTTAGTGAAGACTGAAGACTTCTCCCTGAGTATACTGGGGAGAAAAGCATGCAGCAACGGAGAGAAGAACATCTACTCATAAACAGACAGGAACATACAATGCTGTGTGTGTCCCACTCATCGCTTGACCCATTGCATTAGTAATGTTTGTTCTCAAAATGCTTCGAGGGCTCAGCCAGGTGGTACTTCCAGGAGGGAGTACATTGGATTTGTTTGTTTGTTTTGTAGTACCTGGGCTTGAAGACCTAATGCATAGTAGGCAAGTGCTCTACCACTGAGCTACAACTACAGCCCCTAATTTGGAAAACACACACACAAAAAAAAAAAAGTCCAAATAAGTTACAACACTAGTCCTAGAAGTCATTGCCATTATTATTCTAATGTTTTCTTGCCAGCAATTTTTTTTCTATGTATATGTTAAGATAACAAACTTTCAATTTAGATCATACTCTCTATGTAATTATGTAGTCTGTGATTTTCATTTATACTACATTACAGTTAATTCTCTGGGCCTTTAAAAGAGTCTTGATAAATATTAAGATGCCTCAATTTTTAACTTACTATTATATATAATCAGAAAAAAAATTAATGATCAACTTGAAGTTTGCTTAGCAAATTGTTACATATCTAACTAGGAATCAAGGGGAGAGAAAATGTGGGATGGAATCCCTTCCCTCAAACATTTTAGTTTCACAGATGAATCTGGAGTTAAAACATCTGTACATATAGAGGAGTTGGAGGAGTACCCCAATGGTCAAGCATTGCCAAGCATGCCTAAGGCCCTGGGTTCAATCCCCATCAAAAAAAGAAAGAAAGAAAAGAAAAGAACCTAATCAATTGAACACAACAGAAAAGAAGAAGAAGAAGAAGAAGAAATGCTGGTCCAAATCAGCATCTCCCTAACCAGGATAACAGCCTTTGAGAAATAACACGCGCACTCTCGTCCATAGACAGAGTGAGAAATTTACACATGCCTGATTCTAGGTATCAAGAGCCACTTCCTCAAAACAAAGGTTTCTCTACACACCGATACCTGAAATTTTATTGTCAAAGATTAATCTCCTTATTTCGTATTCTCTATTCCTCTTACAAAGCAAATGGACCTGGGAGTGCCAAGACATGACATTGGATGGAAGCCTTCCAGTCTCCCTGTGCCAATGACAGACATCACTAATCAATCTCAGCACTGCTGCCTTCATAGATAATCTCTGAACCCTCAGCACAACTCTGCAGGCAGCTACTACCCAGTGAGCAAAATTGAAATGTGAGTAGAAAACTATTTGCCATTCTTTATTAAAGAGATGATAATAATAAACATATATTTGAACAGGGGTTGAGAGTCTTATAGAGTTCTGTCACATCCATTATCTCATTTGAGCAGATGTTATTTTCTATTTTTTTTTTTTTTTTTGGTATGCCAAATGAAGGATTGAAGATTTTCACAGATCATTCAATGGTCACTCTTAGGAGGCAGGTCTCAGATTGCAATATGGAACCCCATCCCCATACCATTGCTTTCTCAAAGCACTCCCCTGGCACATCAGCATGAAAGAGTTGCCCCTCTCCTGTTCTGAGAGTCAGTTTGGAGAAATTATGCAGACCTTAGAAAACACTGAGGATCAGAAAAGCGCATTCCTTAAAAACCCAGAGACTGTGGGCAAAAGAGACACCATAATTTTACAAAAACCCAGCTCTTTCCCCGGAGGGACCAGGAAATATATTCACATTCTACCCACAACTGGTATCTGACTGGAATTCCACCAAGAATCCCACTGTGGGTTAGACCAGCCCCACCACAGGAAAGCCCTGCAGTGACTGAGCTGGAATCATATGAGTCTCAGTGCCTTGACTTGACTAATGATTAGGACTGTTCTGCCTTGTTCGTGCCAGTACCCAAGCAGCCTGCTTCCTCTCTCTAGGCTGGGAAGGAACAGAGCCAACCAGACAGTACTCCCAAGGTCTTCCCCAATTTCCAAACACCCAGTGGAAAAGCCACATCCACCAGGCCACTTTCTCCTTTGGTGCTTCCTATTCGACTCTCAGACACCCCGGGGCTGCTCCTTGATCTACAGGTCCTGTGTCTGGCTCCATTTATAGGTCTACCAGGGGCCCTCTTGTAGTGTGTGATGTGCAATGTGTGCTTATGTGTGTGAACACCCACCGACTCTCCCCCCACTCTAATCCAATCCAATATTGAAAGTGCAATGGTCCTAAAAGTGTTTTAAAACACCAGAATTAGATAGTGTGTTGAATTTGAGGTTAACATACGGATTTTTGACTTTAAAAGGCTAGATTTTCACAACAAACACACGTTGCTATAGAGACAGCATAAGCTTATGTAAACTTTCAGGCATTCATATTCATAGAAACTCCTGAAGCAAGACCAAATGTTGGCCCTAACATTCTTGTTCTTGCCAACTTCCAAATAGTGCACAAATTATGCCAAAAATAAATGGGTGTGACTAATACAAGCTTAGAACATTTTTTTTAATTTACCTTGAGGGCAGCATTTGTTGATATAGGAGCTGGGTGTGTAAAGCATACTTCCCGCTCTATAAATCCATCTGTTTTATTTACACTTCCTAAAAGACCTGCGTGCACATTTTTTCCATAAATTGTACAACTGCTAGTAATCACGTATCATTTCAATCTGTGCCCCAGTTCGGTTTTAACGTTGTGTCTCTTCCTTTTTTTGTTTGTGTTCTATGAAGCACATACTACAAGCAATGCAGTTAAGACTTAACTCTTCTGGTCCCAAATACACATGCCAGGGTTACAGAATAGTCAACCAGTTTCTGCAGAGGCAACACCTCCAAGGTCTGCAAGCCCAGGATAAATCCTATTGCAAGCTCAGAGATGTCAAATTGGTTTCTGCTATTGACCTCCTTTCTTGTGACCCCTGCCCCAACCTTCCAGGCCTCAATCCCCAATCCCTCATTTCTCCCGCACCAAGGTCAACCTGTATGACGACTGGGCTCAGCCCTGAATCTACTCTATCTTGTGCTGGATACTTGCTGCTAATTACTGTAGTCACACTTCTTAATTCAACAAGCGGCAGGCGGCTGGCTGCCATCTCCCCCGTGGGATGGGTCACCAGCTATCTCACGCAGGTCACTAAGTCGGCATTTATTTCCTGATAGGAGATGGCGTTACGAGGTAGCTGTTCCAACATGAATGGTAATCAACAATAATTAAAAGTGATACACCCATTCTGACTCATAAGATAGTGATAAAAAATAATCCAAGACGGTTGGGGGAAGGAGGGATAAAAGAAAGAGAGAGAAACTGTTCAACCATGGGGCGGAGGCTTTTCATTTCCCTTTAGAATTGATGGGCCTTTGTTTCCTTTTCATTCACACAGAAAGAGTATGTCCACACAGTGACCACAGAGCAAAGTAGTAAGTTTGGATTTTCTGTAAAAAAAAAATGTTCCCTCTCCAAGGCTGAACCCCTTTGTGTGATATCAGGGGAGGAGCAGATCAGGGATCAGGCCACACATGGAACCCCTGTACCATCAGAGGTCATAACGACTGTTTTGTGTATGATGCCAACCATGGTCAGTCTCCGTCGCCAGGAATGGTTTGGACACAACAACATGGATTGAGTGTTGCCCACCCAGATTCCCAGCATCCACCTAGGCTTCTGGTAGACCCAGCTCCATACTACTAGTTACCAAGCCTTGCTGGTAAGGAGATACTCAGTCATCCCCACCGCGCCCTATGCACAAGTCAGGTCACATGCCTGCAGATCAAGACTCTGTGCAGCTTTGTTTAATCATGGTCAGAATTTTCCAGATCTATGCCCTCTCCCCACATCTAAAGCCAGATTCTCCAGACCCTGGGACTATGATTCACTTGCCACTAATATAGCAATGAGGTGTTCTCAGCAGAAACTAGAAGGAAGTAGGAGAAACAGAATAGAGATGGGGTGGGAGTGGGAACCAGAACTGGTGTGGTTCCAGGTCAAGCCCAGCCTCAGCCTGATTCCATACAGAGCTCGGGAGCATAAAGTGTCACGTGTCGGCAAGGGGGCCAATGTTTATTCCTCCCACACAAGCAGTTATTTGCTACTGGCCACCTCAGAACAGATGGAAATACCCAGGTACTTCTGGCTGTCTGTGCCATGACCCATGCAGCTCCTCTGAAGGTAGCCTTGGGTGCCAGCTCAGAAGCAAAGTGAAGCTGGACACACAGAATTGGTAAGGGGTCCTGAGGGCACTGGCAGGACCTATTCCACACCTGGAGAAGTGAACACTGACATTTTAACCTTAATTTTCTAAAGCAGTTCCTAATCTGAAAATCTCAGAGGAGGTAAAAATCAGGGAGGAGATTCTAACTCCTATACTGGAAAACATCACAATGGAAAGTCTAATTATCTGATGTCACATCTGGACCAGGTAGTAAGTGTGTGAGACCTGGACCCCTGCATATTAGTGCCATATCTTGAAGCACCTATTCAACCTCAAAGTGCCATTTGATACCCCCTGGGGCCTGACCACCATCTAAGCATGATTCTCCAGCTCCTCCTGGGTAGCAAATGTAAGGGACCTCCTCTGGTGCCCAAGACAGCCTCTTTCCCTCTGACTAGCCTGCCTCCCACTTCCTACTTACTTTGGCCATTTCAAGGGAGATAGAGAAATGAAGGGTAAGAATTGCAAAGGGGCCTATACTCTCCCCATGTTTGCCTCTGAGCATGAGCCAGCCTTGATTGACTCCTAGTGTCCACATTGAAAAGGGTTGTCAGGCTGGGAAGAGCATGTGATATTACTGATGCCTACGCAGGTACAGGATGAGGTGGTTAATGCCATTCCTACAGGACAGATGATACCAGAACCTCCTCTACCCTGCCCCATTTCACATACATTTTTTTCCTTTTTTCACTACAGAAAAAGGGAAAAGGTAATGTGAGGGGTTTTTTATTATTATTATTTAGTTTTAGGTGGACACAATATCTTTATTTTACATTTATGTGGTGCTGAGGATCAAACCCAACGCCTCGTGCATGCTAGGCAAGCACTCTACCTCTGAGCCACAACCCCAGCCCAGTAATGGGTTTTGAAATGTTTACAATATTCAGTATAAAATTTAGAATCAAAAATTCCATAAATATAGGGCACATTGTTTGCCCTAAAGAAGTTAATCTCAAGAAGAACCTAAGACATACAGACAGAGAGCAATTCTTAATAATAAACTGGCAAGATAAAACTGAATTTCCTCTGTTCATATATGAATACACTACCAGTGAAACTCCACATTACTTACAACCGCAAGAATGGGATCCTAATTAGAATAAGCTATACTCCATGTCTGTATAATATGTCAAAATACATTCTATTATAATGTAATCTAAAAAGAACAAATAAAAATTTTAAAATAAAAAAAAATTTTCAATTTTAAGATGAATTTCCAAATGCTAATCTACATGAATTTCAGGTATCTAAGCACTTATTCTCGTGATATACATAAACTAAGTTCTGTGTGTTTCATGAAGTAAAGAGATTGTTCTAGAAGTATAGGAAGTGGGATTTGAACTGAGCCCCCGGAAAGTACTTTAGTTTTGCATAGGAGGAGCAAAAGAAGAAGAACTTTTGAGCCCTGCGTGGTGGCGCATGCCTGTAATCCCAGGGACTCCAGAGGCTGAGGCAGAAGGATCTTGAGTTTAAAGCCAGCCTCAGCAACTTAGCAAGGAGCTAAGCAACTCAGTGAGACTCTGTCTCTAAGTAAAATACATAAAAGGGCTGGGGATGTGGCTCAGTGGTTGAGTGCCCCTGAGTTCAATCCCTGGTACCAAAAAAAGAAAGAAGAAGAAGGAAGACTTTTGACTCAGTGGGGAGAACAAGAGAAAAAAGAGCCACCATTCTGGGAATGCCCAGTGAAGCCCTTAAAGGTCCCACTGCAGTGCCATACTCAGAAACAAAGCCATTTCCTCATCTGCCCACATCCCCAGCGGCTGCCAGGGAGGCCCTTTACACAGAGAGCTGCTCACAAAAAATGGTGGAGCTCAATTTGCCAGCTGCTGGTAAAAACCGAGTGTGGAGTTTCAAAGTCCTAGCACGGGGGTCTCCCAGTGCTGCCCAGCCCAGACCTGGGAAGCCAGGCCAGGATGTGACCTCTAGCTAATATCTGAGCATGTTCAAGCCTCCCCCAGGATAAAAATAGAACCTGGGTTTAATACAAAAAAAAAAAAAAAACTAAACAAAATAAACAGCAAGAAGGGAAAGGAAACAGGGTCTTTTCTGTTTCAAAGAGTAGTAGAAATAGCCCCTGCCCCAAAAGCCTAGAGTGACCCCCATAAACACCCACCAACCTCCTCTTGCCATTTTCCAGCAGTGTGCTCTTATGTAATGAAATCTCACCAGAGCAAGGATATTAATCAGATCCAGGACCTAAGCACCTGGAAGACTCCTCCTGCCTGCCCACCCACGCCCTGGGGGCTAGCAGTGCTGTGAGCAAACAGGAGACCCTTAGGGATGGCTCAGCCCTGGACTTGGCCTCCTGATTCCTGCCAGCTCCCAGATTCCCCCAGGGAGTCCTTCTCCCCAGGCTGAGCGAAGCCAAATGCCAGGAACCCCTTCAGCTTCCAGAGGTTAATATCAGCTCCAAGCATAGACTTGTCCTAAGGTGGGAGGGAACGGAGAGAAAGTTAAAGCCATCGGCTCCCTGTCATGTGATGCTGAACCTGCCAAAACAAAGTATGCCATTTTTAGAGGATTTGGAGGATTTGGTGGAGGGGGAGGTGGGGTTAAACATTCTGATTTTTAAGAACGACTTTTCATTCTCTTCACTCGAAATGTACACTGATGGGGATTTTGTTTTTCTTTTAAAGCAAAAAAAAAAAAAAAACAATAAATGATACCTCTTTTCAAATTGCCCCCAGACTCCTCAAAGATGGCTCTGTTTTGCAGAGGAGGGCCTCTCTGACAGCTGTGGATTAACAACTATAACAGTTTGCAGTTGTGAGGAGCTTTTAACTTTTCAAAGTCTTCCTCCATCCATCATCCCACTTTATCCTCCTGACAGCCTGGTGATGCAGGTGAAACAGGGATTACCCAGGCCAGCCCCTAGTGTAAGCAAAGTAGATTATGTACTCAGTGAATCTAGGGGCCCAGGAAGGGATGAACTGCCTCTGAGAATCCCTCCCAACAAATTGCACCTGAAAATTCCCTTAACCAAAACAACCCTTCCATTTCACAATGCAGATGAGGCTTAAGAAGCAAATACCCTTTGGAAAGACAGCTCGTCAACCAGTGTGTGATGGGGACAAAGCACCGGCAAGTCTTTCCCAAGAGCACATTTAATAAGGAAAAGAAATGGAACACCCAAAGGGAACATAGGGTAATCGTGGAAAACTTAACTCGGGTGGCAGTTTACCTGTGGTCGCCCCAATCATTGATCCTACTTCACAGGTATTAAGACACAAAGAGGTCGAGTCACCCAATCATTCATTCACTCATTCCTTGATTTAAACAATTTTATAGTAGCTCTTGTTATACCAGCAAAGCCTGGAGATACAAGATAAAGAATCTGCCTTCAAGGAGGTGGTGGTGGGGTGAAGGGGCAGTAGGAGAATCAGATCAGTATTGGAGATCCTCCCCTCACTCTGGGCAAAAGGGATGGCCTTCTACACTCACTGTCTAAAAAGGGGACAACCCAGTCCAGGACAGATATGGAATTGATTTCAGAATGGGTGTTTTAGACACATAGTAAAGATTTTTTTTTTTTTAAGAGAGGCTTTGGGCTGGATGCAGTTGCACACACTTGTAATTCCAGTGGCTCAGGAGGCTGAGACAGGAGGATAGTGGGTTCAAAGCCAACCTCAGCAATGGTGAGGCGCTAAGCAACTCAGTGATCCTGTCACTAAATAAAATACAAAATAGGGCTGGGGATGTGTCTCAGTGGTTGAGTACCTCTGAATTCAATCCCTGGTACAAAAAGAGAAAGAGAATTCTAAAATCTTGGAATTCTAAAATCTTGATTTATATATCAAAAGCGATTTCTGTAATCCCAGTGGCTAGGGAGGCTGGGGCAGGAGGGTCGTAAGTTCAAAGCCAGCCTCAGCAACGCAATGAGGCCCTAAGCAACTCAATGAGACCCTGTCTCTAAATAAAAGATAAAAAGAGCTGGGATGGAGTTCAGCAGTTAAGTACCCCTGGGTTCAATACCCAGTACTAAATTAAAAAAAAAAAAAGCGACTTCTGGACATCATAAATAAAAGTCATAAATAATAGAGCAGGGAAGAAAGCATGAAATTGGAAGTCTTCCTCATGACAGGAAGAGAGGCCATCCCACCAGTCGTTCAGAGCAAACAAGTTCCTGGTGATCCGATCACACAAGAACACTGACCCCAAGGGGTTTGAGTAACCAGAAACCCTCATTCACAGTCCTTCAAATATTCACAGGGGCTGGGGATGTGGCTCAAGCGGTAACGCGCTCGCCTGGCATGCGTGCGGCCCGGGTTCGATCCTCAGCACCACATACCAACAAAGATGTTGTGTCCGCCGAGAACTAAAAATAAATATTAAAAAATTCTCTCTCTCTCTCTCTCTCTCTCTCATTCTATCTTAAAAAAAAAATATTCACAGTCCTTCAAATTTTGATCACGTGTCACTTGGTGACAGTACTAGTGATTTAAATATTTTTCTCCATACATGCAGTGGAAACTGTGATATGGGTCTTTATAAACGACACATTGTCTATAGTTGATTTTGTGTTTGTCTTTGATTTTGTGCATGCCTTGACCTAACTGATTCCAAGTATGATGAGATTAGAAGTTGCAATTGAACTTTTTGTTAACTGACATAAAATTGCTATCACAACCATTCTTGGCTAAAGGCCAAATCTATGGGTCTGCCCCAATCTTGGACATTCAGTCTCTAAAACTGTCAGTCTCTAAAACTCTTTTCTTTAAAAACTATTTTCTTTAAAAGTAGCCAGTCTCTGGTATCTTGTTATAGTAATAAAAAAAATGGACCAAAATATAACCAGAAATAAGATTGCTGATTCATATGGTAGTTCCCTTTTCAATATTTTGATGAACTACCACACTTTCTTTTTTTTTATTGGTTGTTCACAACATTACAAAGCTCTTGACATATCATATTTCAAACATTAGAATCAAGTGGGTTATGAACTCCCATTTTTACCCCAAATACAGATTGCAGAATCACATCGGTTACACATCCACATTTTTACATACTGCCATATTAGTGACTGTTGTATTCTGCTACCTTTCCTATCCTCTACAACCACACTGTCTTTCATAGTGATTGTATCATTTTATAGTCCCACCAACAGTACAAAAAAGGACTTCTCAACAGTCCCACAAACATCAACACTTCTTATCTTCTCTCTTTTTGGGATGGTAGCCGTGCCAAAGGTTATAAGGGGATATCTCATTGTGAGTTTGACTTCTTTTCTCTGATGATTCATGGTATTGAGCATCTTTTTGTATGCTTATTGATCATCTGCAACTCAGTAACCTTTTTTTTTTTTTCTCACTCAACCACTGAGCCACATCCCCAGCCCTATTTTGTATTTTATTTAGAGACAGGGTCTCACTGAGTTGCTTAGTGCCTCGCCGTTGCTGAGGCTGGCTTTGAACTTGTGATCCTGCTGCCCTCAACCTCCAGAGCTGCTGGGATTACAGGCATGTGCCACCGTGCCCAGCAACTCAGTGACCATTTTTTAAAGCATTATTTTCAAAGCTCTGAAATCTATTTTCCTGTTTAGGGGGCAGATCTCAGTTACCATCTTTCAAGCTGAATGTCCCCATGAAGAAAAGGCAGTTTCTCCTTTTCACTTTAACATATGATCAAAGCAGAATGTTTCAAACATATCACAGTGGATATCTTGGGTCAGGCAGTTCTTTGCTTTGGGGAATACCCTTGCATTCCAAAATGCGAAAATCCGGCCTCTGGGTGCCTGCAGCACTCCCTACTCCACTTGAAATGACATCTCCAAACATTTCTAAATGTCTCCTAGGGGTGGCGGATAGTGCTCCTGCTTGAGAACCACTGGATTACAGTTTGCAAACTGCATGTTTAAGTCAGCCGACATAATCATGTTAAATCTTTGAATCAGCATTAAATGTTTTGGAGATAACCCGGCTTCCCTTGAGAACGTGTAGAGGATCAGGCCATCCTGTGCCTGCATTGCCCCGTGGCAAAAATTGGCTGGGCTGAGTAGCTCTTGCTTCACCCAAGTTTGAGTTCCTGCTCTTAACAGAGACCATAAAACAAGCCCTGTTTGAATGCTAGCTAGATAAAGCTGCTTCTAATGTTTCAAGTGAAATAATTTTGATTTGCCTGACTTGTCCTACAAGTACGTGACTATGTAAAATCTCAGGCCACCTGATTAAAACTATTTGATCTCTTTCTGTCTCTGTCTGTCTGTGTGTGTGTGTGTGTGTGTGAGAGAGACACACACACACACACACACACACACACAAGAGGCAACACAGGTCACAGGGAAAAAGTACTGGACTCAAAGTCAGAATAACGAGGTTCTAATCCTTAGCCTACAACCTTCATTGCAAGCCTACTATATGAGAGATTTCAAGCTCGGGGCCAGACTTAATCTGGGCTCCATCTTCTTTATCTAACCCAACTCTCTACTGAACACATGAGTTCTAAGAGCTGTTTACACTCTAAACATCTGTGATCCACACATGCATGAACATAACTCAGTAAAACCCTGCTGCTCCGTAATAACTGAGACAGGAATAGAGAAGGGGGAACAGAGTAGATTAGTAGACAGACTAGAAAATTTTTTAAATCTTTATATTTTTCACATTTATGCAATTATGCACACTAGTCTGTGGTAGACACTGGGCGGTGTAGCAGTCAGGGGGTATATACCACCCAGATCTCCTTAGATAGGCAGGACCTACTACTGCCCACCTATGGAGAATGCACACTTCCAGGTCTGCCTCAGCTGCAGAGAGCTGCCTTGCCCTGTTTGAATGCTAACTAGATAAAGCTGCTTCCAAGCTGCCCACATCTGATGAGTGGGTTCATGGGTATTAAGTCCTGTCCATTGCTACCCAAAGAACAGATGGGCAGTACTCTCCCCAGAACTCTCCACCCATCACCCAGGGCCTTATCTCACCTCAGTACAATTCAACTTCTTCCTCTGCCCAATCCTGCTTCTTCCCTTTTCCCTTCACTGGAATTGAACCCTAATAACATTTTGTACCTCAAACTTTGTCTCAGCATATTCTTCTGAAGAGCACACGCTTCAGCAGTTGACTATTATTGGATAACCACTCACAAATAAACAAATGTGCGAGCCGGGCACAGTGATGCACACCTATAGTCCCAGCAAGCTCAGGAGGCTGAGACAGGAAGATCGTGAGTTCAAAGGAAAAATGCAAAAGCAAGGCTCTAAGTAACTCAGTGAGACTTGTCACTAACTAAAATACAGAATAGGGCTGAGGATGTGGCTCAGTGGTCAAGTACCCCTGAGTTCAATCCCTGGGACACAAAAAATAAATAAAATGAATGTTCGAGGTTTGTGTCAGGGATCCACTTCTCCCTCACTCGATCCAGGGGTAAATCCTGATTGGGCTGTAGTTCTAAGAAGCCCAGGTGAGCACACTCACTTCACTATTTTCTGACTTAGGAAGAGATGGTAACCCAATCCTAGGCAATGATCTGTGACAAGAAGTGTGCAGAGGGAGAATTTTCTTCTGCTGGACACAGTCATGTCTGCTTTGATGTCCAAACTCCGGCAACCACCTTGGTAAAAGAAGAAGGCCCTAAACTCAATGAGAAGGACAAAATAGAAAAAAAAATGGAAGACCCTTGGGACTTCTTTGAGGTGCCAATTTTGAAATCCATTCTGGAAATTCAGCCTTCTTATTATACTAGATGACAAATTGTTGACATCATTTCAACCATTCTGACCTGGGCTTTCTGCCACTTGCAGTCAAAAGCATCCTACCCTGGGTACAGGCAAATCAAGCAGAGCCTAGAGGAGATTTTTGTAGGGTCTTTTTAATGAGTACATTAAAAATCATGAATACTATTCCATTTTTTTCTATGTGAGGTAATTAAAATTTTGTCAAGAGCAATATAAACGTCTTTAAAACCTCATTTTGCTTATCCTATCTTAAAAGAATCTGCCAAACAGAAACAAATTTCATCCTAATTCCTGCTGATTATTGTTGATTATCAAATTATTTTAAGTCTAAGGTAACAGCCTTATGTTTAGAGTTTTCTAGCACAATCCACCCAATATCACTAACTCAGCCAATGTGTCAAGATTACCTCCTGGAAGTCCAGAGGGACCCTGTGGTAGCTCCTAGCTCAGACCTCCAGGGAAGTATTTCTGGGTACAAAGCCAGAATTTACTGAATGATTCCCTAATGACTACATTGAATGGGCTTCTTCTCCAAACAGGGAGTAGCTTGCCCCCAGAGAGGTTCTGTTTCTGCAGTGTTTTCTAAAAATATAACTCGTTAATGACAAGCCATTAAACTTCTTGTGGGTTAACCAAAATCAAAACTCTAATAGATAGAAATTAAATTTCTGCACTCAAGGCCACGTGTGTGCGGGTCAGAGGGCCAGGTCACTCACTGGTGGGCTGGCTGAGCCAGTGGGGCTCCAGCTCCCCAGCTGGACGTGGGCAATCTGTCTTCTGTCTCCACCAGCTTGTGGCTTCGAGGATTTGGGCTCAGAGACTGTTCCCTATGCCAATTCCCCTTGGCAGGAAAGACACCTTCTGGCATTACCATTGCTATTCCCGTCCTTCAACCCAGCCAACCTCCTCATGTTTTATCTATTTTTATTTGAATTGGTGATCAAGGGATTAACCCAGCTTATACAAATCCCATCTTCCAAAAGCCATTATGGCATCGTTGCTATTGTGATATTTCAGTCTCCAAAATGAATCGAATTGGATTTTAATGATAGTAGACTCCATTAAGCAACACCTGATTGTGTTATTTCCTGGAAATTTCATCTTCATTGTTTTCTCCATCCCTGTTATCCAAAAAACACAGCAGGAGAGCTATCAGGGGCTGCTGCCAACCCATATTGGATTATCCTTGAAATCATGGTCACATTTTCTTCTGTTTCTAACAAGTAAAATGTCTGTTTCGTTCATTCATTTCACAGGATACCCTCAATACAGTTTCAAGTTCCATTGAAAAAGGAAAAAAAAAAGAAACTTAAAAAATTGTTGTAGGTTACCTAGTACTTACAGGGGACTAAAATTCTTTACAAGAAACTCTTATGGTGGGGGTGTATCATATACATGTCATTTCCTATACTTATTGGAATTTATTTTGAGCAACATTAAAGCACTTTTCCCCTTAGAATGGAAAAGCCAATTTGATTGTATATTTATTTATATAACCCAACTGCTGTCTGTGTGGGTCAAATGAAGAACAAAACAATTACTCAATGGAAGCTGTCTGAAGTATCCATTTTTCCTCTGACACCAGCAGACGTTAAGCAGTTCACTATCTTGTCTCCAAAGAAGTGTGTTTAGGATTTAGCAGAGCCAAGTCCCCGAGGGCCACAATGTTTGTCTTGTTCCCACTATAACTCTGGGGTTTGTAACGCCTACTATACGATAGATAATCCGACATATTAGTTGGAAGAAAGAGAACAATTAAGAAGTGTCCAGACTGTGGATAAACTACCTTGACAGTGTAGCCAACCAATCTGCTATCCATTTCACCCTGGTAATCAGTACTACCTAAGAAAGGGAAAAATGAGAAAAACTGTCCTGCATAAATGGTCAGATGGGCATAAGGGAGAATGGGAGAGATGAGAAAGACATCAAAGAAATAGCAACTTTGTCTTTCTCCCCTAAGTCCTAAATTTCAGTTTTCCCTTTACCAAATAAAATCTTCATGGGTTGGGGTCATAGCTCAATGGTAGAGCACTTGCCTATCTCGTGTGAAGCACTGGGTTTGATCCTCAGCACCACATAAAAATAAATAAAATAAAGGTATTGTGTTCATCTACAACTAAAAAAAAAATTAATAAAACATTTATAAAATGAAACCCAATAAATGAGGGGTTTTTTTGTTTGTTTGTTTGTTTTCATCAGGGATTGAACGTAGGGGCACATTTCCACTGAGCTACATCCCCAGCCCTTTTTATATTTTATTTAGAGACAGGGTCTCCCTGAGTTACTTAGGGCCTCCTGCCACAGTCTGGTTGGGCACAATCAGGAGCCATTTGTCAAAAGAAACTAACTTTATTTTTAGAACCACACAGGCCAAACAAAACAGCTCCTCAGGAAAAACCCTCAGAGCCCAACTGCCACCACCGGCTTCCCACAAGCCTCTCTCCCCACCACCAGCCTCTCCACCTCCCCCAATCCTCCTGCTCTTGAGGCCGATTGGCTGGGTCACGTGGGCGGAGCCAAAAAAGTCCCCCAATGAGCAGCTCCGTGGTCTGAAAGGGCAGGGAAACAGCCCAATGAGCATCACTGCAGAGGAGCCAATCAGCTAGATGTTGCTGGGGCTGCTGTGAGCCAATCATCAGCTGGCAGTCTGAAAGTCTGCTGGGGCCCCTTCGGCTGTGGCTCTCAACAGCCTCCCTAAACTGCTGAGGCTGGCTTTGAACTCACAATCCTCATGCAGGCATGAGCCACCATGCCCAGTACAAGCATTTTCAATCAATGAGAAGCTTTTTACTCTTTCATAAGAAACAGTCCAACCACAATTGAATAGGAGACAGCAAAGATTTACACCACCACCATCACCCTCCAAAAGCAACATTTGGGCCATGTCTCAGTGTAGTAGATTTGAACTAATCTGATGCCAGCTGCACTTCTAACAAAGGAATATATTTACTTAGCATCTACTATATACTATCTTTCCAGTGATACAGAACACAAAAAGTATAGGCTGCAGACTTACTCCTCAATGATCTTACAATCTAGCTGGGAAGATAAGACACATGTGGAAATAAGCAAAACACACCACAGTGGTTGATTCAGTAAGACAAAGCATAAAACAGGTAGGTTAAAGGGCAAAAATTAAGTGCTACAATTGAGAAGTTTGCATTAAAAATCCCCTTCTTACTGAAGAGAGCAAACCAAAATGCAAAATGTTTTAAAGACAATCCTAAATAATAAATCATATATTTTATTGTAAAAAAATGCTAAATTAAGGGTACTAGCCATGAAAAGAAATTCCTAAATTTCTCACAGAAGGGGGATTTTTGACCTTCTGCTATTAAGTATTTCAGAATTTGCTTTTCTGCATTAAGTAACTGTTCATGGATTATTTCTAAACTGAAGGGAATATTTTTAAATATTTAGGGACAAAGCCTAATAATTTAGGTTCCTAACCTCCCCCTAAGTCTATTCTTTCTCAGCATTCTTCATGTTAATAGGACATATTGAACTGAATTTGAACAAATGTTTAGCATGGAACATTTGAATAATAACCTTCTCATGTTTTGATAAGTGCTCATTCACATACCGTAAGACAAAGCACAACGAGTTGGAAAATAAATGAATTCTGACACATCAAAAGCATTTTCCTTCCTCTGATATTTTATCTGTTTGTGGTCTGGATTTTGAAATACTGGAGAATGTTATCATGAATTCCAAATATAATTATGTGTTTCTAGAAAAGAGACATCATTATTTGATAGCATAAATGGCTCTGGCATGATATCCAATGTCATTTCCCCCACTTGGTTCTCGTAAGTGATCCTAATTGAACACTTGGAGGAGACTCAGGCTCTGTCCACACAGGCAAAATCAGAAATGGCATTAGAGCTATGATAGAACATCCTACTAAAAGATTACTTCTACAGGATAATTGAATCAAAAGCCAGACTTCAAGGTGGGGGACAAGTACTAATCTCATATTCTTCTCCCATAAAGAAAATGACATCACCCAAAACACAAGAGGTTTGTCTTCTGTAGGTATTTAAATTAAAAAAAAAAAAAAGGATCAGGCTCACATCCTAATCTTGATTTCATTCCAAATGGAAAATAGGCCCAAAGAACTCTGAGTATGGCATCATATCAGGTTAATACCAATTCACTCTTTCAACTACAATATTAATACATGCACACTGGGCAAAATATCACATTCATATAAATATCCATGGGCACTGGTTTTTGTTTAAACAACTATTCTGCATGGCTACTTACTAGCATCCTAAACAGTCTGTGATTTTTTTTTTTTTTAATTTACTCACATACATTCTGGCCTCCATGGGGGTGGTACAAACAGCTGGAACACAGGTGTCTCAGAAAGTTGCCATGTGCCTGGGCCTATGACCAGCATACAAATGCTCTTCCTTGAGCTAACCACTCAGAAATAGTAAGAAGGGAAACTCTTCTATACCTGTTCCTGCTTTCCTGAACAGAAACTTCCCTCTCCTTGGGGAATAGCCAATGGCTACCAGCAAAGGACCAGTCAAAAAGAGAGTTGAAAGAGTTCCTCTCTGAGATTGTGACAGTCCTCATACATCTCTCTCCATCACTGTGTGTGAGAAATCCTGGACTGGAAGAGAAGGCTAATTGGATCTACTTCCTGATGCAAACTGTCCCTTCCATGGAAGGATATACTCACCTCCTCCCTATGCACATGGATTCTAAAACATCAGTGTAATAAAAACTCCACATCCTCTGGGAAAACTGGGATCACACACAATTAGAAATCTTTTACAAGCAATGACAGTACCAAAATGGGAAATAAAATTGAACATGATGCAATCTATATGACTATAGATTGGAGGGTTTAGGCCCCCATGAACACCCACTTCAGGAACTAGAAGGGTTTCAGGAAAGATCTCTGATACATAAAGGCCTCTGAGTCTCTTTGGACCTAGATGATTTGGGGATTTACTGTTAGAAGACTAGACATTGAAAAGCGAGACACTACATACACACACACAATCATACGCTCATGATGCCTGCCTTAGATATCCCAAGGGGCAGAGAATATGGGGATCTGTGTTTAGCTTCTGTGTCCCAGGGTCTGTGGAAGAAACACAGCAGAGAACTGAGTGCAGCACAAAATTCACTTCCCGTGCCAAGAGAAGCCCATGTTTTCTCCATGAGGGAAGCTATAGAGAGAGAAGAGGAAAATCCAAAGCAATTAAGAGAAATTAAAATAGCCATCACCTTCAAGAAGTCCCTTCCTACTTGGATTAAAGAGAAGAAAACAGAATATGTCATTGAGTTGAAAGAAGTCACTTTTTTAAAGCAGGCATTGGGTCAAAAACAGTTTGGTGACTTTCAGAGCCAATCAAGATGGAATAAATTATGGTTGGGGTATGGGTCAATAGTAAACCATTTGCCTAGCAGGCATGAGATCCTGGGTTCAATCTGTGCACCAAAAGAAAAAAAAAAAAGAATAATTGAATCATAGCCTCTTCTCCCTCTTATTACAATTTAAAATCTTCATGGAACACAAAGGGCAACTACCCAAGGGCTCTGAAAAGTAAACCATAGCAAGAAACTCAGAAAGGGAAGTCCAAACTTGAAGAACATTCAGTACATGTATGAATTTGGTCCATCTTTATCTTCCAGTTTTAACCCAAACTGGTCCAAGTTGTAAAACTGTGAAGCAGGGGTGAATAGCAAAACCCTAAGAGAATCCATTGTCTAGTCAGATAACTGAAAAAAAGACTCAGTTCTAAGAGTGCAGAAAGAAAAAAGCATTTATTTATATTTATATTTGTATTCATCTCTCAGCCCTAAGGCCAGTTTTTGAGCTACGCTGCCACCACCACACAGAAATCTAAAGCCCTATCTCTCCCCACAGGAAAAACAGTCCCTGTGGTCCAAAAAAATGTGGAGGAAACCCTTGTTATAGTTTGTCCCTCTTTTCTCCCACACATGAAACTTGAGAGCAGCCCAGGGTTGCAGACTTGCATGAGAAAATGAGGGAAGATGGGTGAATTCTAAAAGAAGCCCATCTTTCTGGCCAGAAGAACAGAAGAGTTTCTGAAAACTGCAGAGTGTGGAGACTAGAGAGTTAGAAAAAGGGATCCCCTAATTCTGTGTCTGAACTAACACAAGTCTGAGCTGCACATGTATGAAACAGACCCAAAGGAGTATGTCAAAGGCTTTGAGAGCTGGCCAAGCCTCAGACTAATCCCTAAGTGGCACAACATCAGGGAAGACCCAAAAGCATAGTGAAGTGTTGAAAACTGAACCAATAATGGATTCACTGCCCACAGAATGTGGGCCAGAACTCCCATGCTGAACCTAATAGGATTGGCTGCCTGCTGCAAAAATAATAATAATAATAAACATCCCCCATAGAGCTCAGATTCATGCAGCATAATATTCAAAATATCCAGGATTTAATCCAAAATTGTTTGACATAATAAAAATAGGAAAATCTGACCAACTCTCAAGGGAAGAAAACAATCAACAGATGCCAGTCCCACGATAACTCCAGTGTTAGAATTATAAGGTAATGATAGGTGCTATGGCTATGTTATATAACCATACTGTAAAATTGAACACAATTTAAATTAATTATATGATAGACATTCTCAGAATAGAACTATACATTTTTATTTAAAAGACCAAGTAGAGATTTTAGATCTGAAAAACACAGTATTCGAAGTAAAAAATGCATTGAATGAGCTCAATGGCAGAATGGAGATGACAAAGGGAAGAATCAATAAATTTTTAGATAAATCAACAGAAATTATTCATTTTAAAGTATAAATAGAAACCAAGACTGGAAAGAAAAAAAATCAAGGAATCAGAAAATTTCAGGAAAATATCAAAAAAAAAAAAAACCTAACAGTCGGTACATTAGGGTCTCAGAAGAAAATGGGGGAAAAAGATTGATGCAGAAAAAAAAATATATTTGAATAAATAATGGCAGAAATTTTTTCAAATTTTTGGTGGAAAATTATAAGAAAAGGAACATTGAAAGAACATTCTCAAAATGAGGCAAGAAGACCATCATGGAAACAGAACTTATACACAATTCCAGTTGCTGCCTAGAATGTGAATTTGAGTCACTTCTGCCCTTTGACCACAGCATCTAGAATGACCTATGTGAAAAGAAAATGATATTGTACCAGAGGCTCAGGATACATATCATGAGGTTATACTTTATGGATACATCCATTCTGCTTCCACATTTTTTCTTTATCTTCTATTGGTCATGTAGTCCCTGTTCCTTCTCAACATGGAAGCTCCCACTTTTCCTGTCTTCCTCAGAACACTAATTCAGAACTATATGAGTCCATGTATCCCAAATTGCAATTCAATTCCTAAGACCTCGAAGTCTTTCTACATTTGTAGTTTCTGAGTTTGAAATGCCCAACAAATAAAAAGATACAAATTTTAAAATTCAAGAAACTCAGGTGACTTCCAAACAGGATGAATTA
The DNA here is from genome assembly GCF_964194105.1 of Spermophilus citellus. Classification (NCBI taxonomy): domain Eukaryota; kingdom Metazoa; phylum Chordata; class Mammalia; order Rodentia; family Sciuridae; genus Spermophilus; species Spermophilus citellus. The sequence continues at coordinate 61,478,064 of NC_138193.1, forward strand.
CACACACACATACACACACACACACACTCATAAACACACACAAAATAAAAGTTAAAAAAAATGTCTTGAAAACAGCAGCCGGGATGGTGGTGGGGAGTTTACATTTAGGGAACAGATCACTGCAGATTTCTCCTCAGAAACAGTGTAGGCCAAAAAGCAGTGGAACAACATCTTTAAACTACTGAAAGAAAAGAACTTAATATGGAATTCAAGCCAGGCACACACCTGTAATCCCAGCAGCTCGGGAAGCTGAGACAGGAGGATTGCAAATTCAAAGCCAGCCTCAATAATGGCAAGGCACTAAGCAACTCAGTGAGACCCTGTCTCTAAATAAAATACAAAATAGGGCTTGAGTACCCTTGAGTTCAATTCCCAGCACACACACACACAAAAAAAAAAAAAACAGTCAACAAAAATATCTTCAGAAAAGAAAGAAAATAAAGATGTTATGGTTTTAATGTTCCCCCAAATGTCATGAGGGCAGAGTGCTCATGAACAGATTAATGTCATTATCTTGAGAGTGGGTTAGTAGTCTTCTATTAAAGAAAGAGTTCAGCCCAATATCTATCTATCTATCTCTCTCTCTCTCTCTCTCTCTCTCTCTCTCTCTCTCTCCCCATCCCCCATCTCCTGCCCCACCCCACACCCCATCATGATCTCTTGCCTGTCTTCTACCATGGAATAATGTAGCTTGAAGGTGTTGTTCGCCAGATGCTGACAACATCAGAAGACTGATGGTCTTTCCAGCTTCCATAACCATGAGCCAATAAATCTCTGTTGTTTATAAACTACCTCATCCAAGGTGTTTGGTTATAGAAGCAGAAAACAGACTAACACAAAAGATATTCATGGATTTAAAAAAAAAACAGAATTAATTATCTGCAGATCTACTCTAAAAGAAACAAAAAAGCCTGAAGAGAAGTGATACCAGGTGAGTCATCAAACTACTATACAAATAAAAAGAAGCAACAGAAATAGTAAATATCTGGATAGATAAAAAGAATATTTTTTTCCTCTTCATTAAAATATATCTGAATGTTGACTGCAAAAATTATAACATTGGTAGGATTTTCAAGGTATATAAACACAATAGATAGATATGGTGGGCAAGGAAAGGAAACAGATAACAAAGAAGAACAAATAAGAAAATGCTAACCATTAAAATAACCATATAAAATACAAATGAATATGCCAATTAAATGATAGATATTGTCACAGTGGATTTATCAAAGACCCAATCATATGCTAATACCAAAAAAAAATTATTTAAATGCAATTATATAGATGAGTCAAAGGTAAAATTATGGAAAATATTCACCATGCAAGTACTATTTTTAAAAACCTGGAGTGGTTATATGAATATGAAAAGTATCAACTTCAAAAATTCAAACTAGAAATTTACCAGAAATACAACAGGATAAGAGAGTCAGTGACTTCATTCTAAATGTGTATGTACTTAGCAATTGAGCATTAAAATATATAAAGCAAAAACTGATACATTTAAATATATTAAAGGAGATACTTGGATGGCAAATAAACACATGAAAATGTGCTAAACATCATCAGTCAGCAAGAAAATTAAAACCACATTGAGATATTAAACACCTATTTGAATGTTCCTCTCCTCTAAAATATACCAATACCAAGTACTGACAAGGATAGGCAGCAATTGGAACTCATATATTGCTGGCAGGAAAGCAAAATGGTACAACCACTTTGAAAAACAAGTTTGGCATTTATTTTTAAAAAATCAAACATTTACTTGTTATATGATTCATCAGTTTTGCTCCTAGGTATTTAGCTTAGAGAAATAATGTTTATGGTCACACAAAAATCTATACATGAAAGTTTTTGGTTTGGGTTTTTTTTTCTTTTGTTCTAATCCATTATACATGACAGCAGAATGCTCTTCAATTCATTGTGCACAAATAGAGCACAATTTTTTACTTCTTTGGTTATACCCAAAGTAGGGCCACACCATACATTAAAGTTTATTCACCAAAAACTATAAACAACCCAAATATCCTTTAGCTGGTATGTTAAAATAAACCATGGTGCATCCATGCAATAGAATACCACTTCACAATAAAAAGAAATGAACTATTGTTAAATCTCAAATGTATTATACTAAGCTCAAGGAGCCAGACTCCAAAAGCCACATCCCGTATGAATCTATTTAGACATAGATATCCTTGAAAAGGTAAAACTGCAGGATGAAAGAACAGATCACTGGTTGTAGGGTGTAGGGTGGAGGAAGACTTGACTTCAAAGGGACAGAATGAGAAAAACTGAAGGGGAATGGAACCATATTTTGATCTCAATGAAGGTTCAATGACTACATGCATTTAACGAAACACATCGAACTGAATACCAAAAGGCATTAATCTGACTACATGTAAATCTTGGAGTAAATTTTGTAAGGGACCCAGGTGCAGTGGGTCATGCCTGTAATCCCAGCAGTTTGGGAGGCTGAGGCAGGAAGATCGAAAGTTCAAAGCCATCCTCAGCAAAAAGTGAAGCACTAAACAACTCAGTGAGACCCTGTCTCCAAATAAAATACAAAATAGGGCTGGGGATGTGGCTCAGTGGTCGACTGCCTCCTGAATTCAATCCCCAGTATCAAAAATAAAATGTTTTATAAGGGAAAAAATAGTGTGGTCAGTGTCTATCAAGGTCTAAAGTAGTAGTTTTAAAAGTCTGGAACCACCTGGAATCAACCCCAGATCCATTAAATCCAAATCACTGAAGATAGGATGCAGGTGTCCGTAGTTTTTAAAGCTCCCCAGTCGATTCAAATATATAGTAAACGGAGAGAAACTCCATAATCAGAAACAGCAGCAACATTACTGAGAAATATGTTAGAAAAATAAATTCCTGGGGCTGGGGGTGGCTCAGTGGTAGAGCACTTACCTAGAATACAGGAGGCCCTGGGTTCAACTCCCAGCAGCCTGGTGTAGGGAGTAGCAGCAAGTTCTTGGATTCCCAGCCCTATTGAACCAAAACTCTAGAAGTGGGGCTCTGAAATCTGCTTTTTCTTCTTTTTTTTTCTTTTCTTTTTATTTTTTTTTCTTTTTTTCTTTTTTTTCTTTTTTTTTTCTTTTTTGTGACACAGAACATTAGGATTCATTATGGCATAATTATAAAAGCAGGAAATATAATTTGCTCTAATTCAGTACCCAGTCCTTCCCCTTTCTTTCCCTCTTACCTCCTCCCTCCCCCATTCCCTTCCCTCTACCCTCCTGAAATCTGCATTTTAACATACCTTCCAGATGGTTCTGTTTCTTTCTTAAGTTTGAGATCATCATCTATGTTTATCATCAATGTCTCCTACAGTGTTGGAAGAATCTACCACCTGGGTGACCCTGGCTCCAGCCTCTTCCTCCCCGCTGGGGCCCTTGATCTGCCACCTAAAGGGCCACCTGTCATCAGTACCCCACTCTAAGCTTTAGCTTAGACTCAAGAGACAACATGGTGGACACTTACCAGCACTCTTATTGTGGCCGTGACCTCGAACCTTAGCTCCTGGTTGTGCTTTGTTCCCTCCCTCTGTATCCTCTACTGGTAATGTGAATGCTCTGGGCTGGCTTTTCTAGCCCAAAGACTAGAATCCTACTTTTAACCCAGTCCAGTAGCTAGAGGTCATGATGCGGACCTCCAGGTAGACTCTGTTACTGTATTATTTGTCCTTCCGCATTCCCATGCCATCCACTACACGCCACCATCATTTTTGGAAACTGGTTTTTTTGTTTGTGTTTTGGTACCAGAGATTGAACCCAGGGGTGCTTTCACCACTAAGCCACATCCCCAGGCCTTTCTTATTTTTCATTTTGAGATAGGGCCTTGCTAAATTTCTTAGGGCTTCACTAAATTGCTAAAGCTGGCTTTGAGCTTGCAATCCTCCTGCCTCAGCCTCCCGAGTCACTGGGATTACAGGGATGTGCCACCACATCTGTCTTAGCACCTGTTCTGCAAGCTCAGTTGGATTTCCCTCTAGCAATAAAGCCTTCTGAGCCACTCCCTTGCTCCTATTCTAACGGGCTTTAGAACTTAGAGCTGCCTGATGACACATGTGATATATAAAAGGTCCAACATCCTCAGGTCAAATTCACAGCAACGGTGATCATCTTTTAAACGTACATGTCCTCCACTCGGGAACTTCAGATGTTATGATACATTCAAAAAGACGCAAGTCAACATATCTCACCATTAGTAGTTATCTTCTAATCTAGCAAAGAATGGGAGAATTGTCCCCAAGTCATTTCTATCATTGACATAAATGACATTGAGTCTAAGAGGAAAGAAAGAGGAGAGAAAGGGGCTGCAGACTAGATCTATCAAATCGGCCCACATTGGGATGAGCCAATCTGCCCAAAAGGAACACCAGCCCAGCATGGTGGCACATGCCTGTAATCCCAGCACCTGAGGAGGCTGAAGCAGGAGGATCAAGAGTTCAAAGCCACCCTCAGCAAAAAGTGAGGCACTAAACAACTCAGTGAGACCCCGTCTCCAAATAAAATACAAAATAGGGCTGGAGATGTGGCTCAGTGGTTGAATGCCCCTGAATTCAATCCATGGTACCCCCCACCCCAAAAAAAGGAACACCATCTTCACAATGATCATTTAACAACAGCATGAAACATCTCCAGGCCACGAGACAACCAAAACTGATTAAACACATTCCAACTGTTCTATTTGGCAGGAAAGAATGAAAGACATTTATTCTTCAGGATGAGTAATCGCACATGATTGCTCTACTCTTTTCTTTCCATTTCCAACACCAACCTGGTACAGACCCTGCGCACTACCTACTAAGGAATGTTGCTGCAGCCCCTGGTTGGGTGCTCTCCCATCTGGAGCCACCCTCCTCTATCCTAAAACAGCTCTCCTAAAGGGAAGCTGGCATTGAATTACTCCTGTGCCAGTACCCTCCACATGCTCCCTGTTCAGGGCCCTCAATAATAAAAGGCCAGCCCACATCCTCCAGCAAGAATCATCTCCAGCCAGCCTGGCTCTTTCCTCCACAGGTGTCACCTCCATCATGGCCTGAGGGCTCTCCTCTGTTCCCATCCGCCCAACAAATACTTTCCCCAGTAAATCTGTTTGTCTCCTCCCATCTCCATGTCTGCTTCTTTGAACTAACATAAATGGAGACTGAAAAACAAAATAAAAAATAGAAACAAATAAAAGCCAAAAATTTCTGGACAATTTTGTAAATTCATCCCAAACTACCAAAAGTTGGAAAACGCTTCTCCAATGGAAATTCTCACACAAAACACTCCAAGATTCTCAATTTACCCATAATCTAGCACATTCTTCCTCCTGATAATTACATTCTCCCAGGTTCCAGACATGAATCCTAAGCCTCAACAGGTTGAATGAATTGTCTGAAGGTCACAGAGCTCAGTGATAAAACCCGGGTTCCTGTCTCAAAGTCCCATTCTTCATCCAACTGCACTTTAGTGAACTTGAAATAAATCATAGGTGTTTGGATAAAGGTATGTCACCATCTAATGTAAGGTAGTTTAAACCATTATCCCCCTCCTCCTCCTCCTCCTCCTCCTCATTTCTTCCTGAGACTTTTTGCAGTAAAGTGAAAAGCAGGATGAATCTGTCAGACCAAATGTGGAAGACAGGATAATGACCCCCAGAGATGTCCCTGTCCCTGGCCTCATACCACAAACCTGTGATTATGAAAGCTTGGATGGAAAAGGGAGCTTCACAGATGTAATGAAATTAAGGCTCTCAAAAGAGGAAAGTTATCCTGGATTATCCCATGGGCCCTGTGTAGTCACAAGGTTCCAGGATGCAGGACGACTAGAGTCAGAAAAGATGTGAGAAAAGAAATAGAAGTCGGAGAGCCAGTGGGAGTTTCCACCGATGCTACTTTGCTGGCTCTGAAGATGGCAGGGACTACAACCAAGGAATACAAAGAGCCTCTTACAGATGGAAAAGGCTAGGAAACATCTCCCCCAGAGCCTCCAGAGGGAACATGGCATAGATGACACCTTGATTTTAGATTTTTTGACCTCCGGAACTGTAAGAAAATAAATCGTGGTTGTTTTAAGCTGCTAAGTTTGTGGTCATTTGTTATAGCAGCAACAGGAACCTAATACACTGAATACTCTAGACACCCACCACTAGAATACTCAACCAGCAGACATATACATGTACACAGGTATATGCACACAGACACACCTTCATGCTTTAGCCTCAACCTGTACTTGCAGTCTCATCGGGTTTTGAGTTTATTTGTTTGTTTGGTGCTGGGGAGTAAACCCAGGGGTACTCTATCACTAAGCTACATCCCCAGTCCTTTTTATTTTTTTATTTTGAGACAGGGTCTCTCTAAGATGCTGAAGTTGGCCTGGAACTTGCGATCCTCCTGCCTCAGCCTCCTGAGTCACTGGGATTACAGGCGTGTGCCACTGTACCCAGCAAGACTCGTGGTTCTTGCAGGTTTCCATCCTATCCCCTCCTCCCAGTACTGTCCAGGATACTCTTAAGGACCCTCAATTTCCAGTTCTTGATTTCTGCGGCTCTAATCTGTTTACCAGTGGAGTTGTGCTTTCTATTAAACAAAAGGAAAATATCAGATTTCCCTAGTCCATGCCCAGGAGTTCCAAAGAAAGAAGATATAAAGTACATTATATCAAAGACTGGAAAAAGCTCAGCTTCCTTAAAAATCAATACACACACCAGATGCCCATACCTGTATTCCCAGCAATTCAGGAGGCTGAGACAAAGGATTTCAAGTTCAAGGCCAGCCTCAGCAATTTACCAAGACCCAGAGCAACTTAGTGAGAAATGGTCTCAAAATAAAAAATTTAAAATAAAAGGAGTGGGAATGTAGATCAATAGTAGAGCATCCCTGAGTTTAAAAAAAGAAATTAAATACACAATAAATGTGAACTTCTGCCCAAGAAGCTTTATAGAAAAGTAGACCATCCACAGTAACTTTCTGAGATGACTGTTTGGAGACCGCCCCCCCCCCAAAAAAAAAAAAGCATTCCTGCCCTGCTTTGGAATCTCACCCCCTATGCTTGGGAAACTTTGGGGCTTCAAGCAGAGCAAGACTCTGGTGGTAGCTTCTCTGGCGCTTAACAAGGAGAGGAGAAGCCTGGATACAGGATACCCTACAGGAACCATCACAGAAGTCTGTAGGTAGAACAGAGACTGAAGAACAGTTGACAAAAATCCCAAGGACATGTCACGGAACCCAAAGGATTCACAGGATCACTGGAGTTAGCAGCAATTGTTCTGTGACACCGTCAGCAAAGGGTCCATTGGTCCCTTCCATTGATCTCTGCTTGGTTAGTGCTGATTATTGTCAGGAAAAGTAGGAAAGAACTTCATGATAGCCCTGGCAATTTCCAGCCTGGGGTCTGATTACATAATTGTCCCCTGAGTGGGGGGGTCATAGAATCTACTGCATTAAATAGCTTAGCAAATGAATTTATTAACTGCCTGAGCAAAGGATGCTTTAGTTAATACCTCATCGGAGAATTAACATTTAAACGCCTATCTCATCCAAGCCTATGATCAACTTTCAATCAGGGATATAGAGAATAGAGAAGGAGGACTACACAAATAATGTTTATATAGTCAGTGATAGCTTAGGGATTTCAAAGATTTTTACTCAGCCAAAGGAAAATAATAATGTTTGTGAAAGCTCTGGAAGAGAAATTATTTGATGAGCAAAGGTACAGAGTATTTAGAAAAAGCATCTTGCCTCATTTGTAATATTTCACAGTACCTGATACCTTCTTTTTAATAAAAAAGCTGGGTGAGGGGGTGCACGCCTATAACCCCAGTAGCTCAGGAGGCTGAATCAGGAGGATCACAAGCTCAAGTCCAGCCTCAGCAACTTAGTGAATCCCTAAGCAACTTAGCAAGAACCTGTCTCAAAATTTTAAAAAAAAAAAAAAAATTAAAAAGAGCTGGGGATGTGGCTCAGTGGTTGAGTGCCCCTGAGTTCAATCCCTGGTACCAAAAGAAAAAGAAAAAAAATTAAAACCCTTACAGACCCAATATCAAAGATAAGAACCATGAAAGAGATTAGTCATTGAAAGCTAGTGAACAATTCTGAGAAAGAGAAAAAGGAGAGAAGAAAAAGCAGGGATCTAGGGCGGGTGGAGAAAAGGGGAAAGAAGAGAAGAGAGAAGAGAGGGAGGGAGGGAGGAAGAGAGAGGGAGAGAGAGCGCGCATGTGCGATGAGCAGTAGCTGTGGACCTTACAGTTGCTGCTAACTGCCCTGGGGTGTGTGAGGGAGAGAGAGAGAGAAAGAGAGTGAGTGAGCAAGCGAGCTAGAAAAGAGGTGGAGGGAGAGGAATAAGAGAGAGGAGGAAAGGAGAGAAGGCAGGAAGAAGGCAGGGACCACCATGCTGTCCTGTCTGAGAACCAAACCGGTGGGAAAAATTGCTGAGGACCAAAAGATTGAACTAGACAGAATCAAACCAGAAGACAGAGCTCAGAGGGCCGCATCCAAGATTCAGGCTCGCTTCCGTGGATACCTAACAAGGAAAAGGCTCAGAGGAGAGAAGAAGGGCGATGCCCAAGCTGCTGAGGCCAAAGCCAAGGAGAAGGAGGAGGAAGCCCCCGCTGCTGCCGACGGGGTGGGGACAGAGGAGGCAGAAGGCCCGGCTGCCGAAGAGGTCCCGGCCACTGGCCCCGAGGCCGAGGAGCCGGGCAAAGCAGGAGACACCCCTTCCCAGGAGAAGCAAGCGGAGGGCGCCCCCGACGGTGCCCCCGAGCAGGCGGCCACCCAGGCTCCTGCCCCCTCGGAGGAGATGGACGGCTCCGCTGAAGCGGAATTGTCCACGGACAACTCGCCGTCCTCCAGGGCCGAGGACGTGCCCGCCAAGGAGGAGCCACAACTAGCCGACGTGCCTGCTGCTGCCACCACCCCTGCTGCAGAGGACCCTGCCGTCGAGGCAACAGCCCAGCCTCGGACGGAGCCTGCCCAGAGCAGCTAAGCTCCAGAGAAGATAGAAGCTGTAGATGAACCAAACCTAAGGACAGTGGCCGGCAGGATGAGGGTCACGAAGAATGGGAGGCTGACCAGGAACATGCCTGAATTCTAGGAAATGGCTTTCCACGTCCCCACCCTCCCCTCTCCTGAGCCCTGTCTCTCCTGCCCTCTCTCAACTCCACTCTGAAGTTTCCCCTGTCCTGCTCACGTCTGTTGAGTCTGTCCTCTCCCGCCCACTAGCCCTCTTTCTCTCTGTGTGGCAAACATTAAAAAAGAAAAAAAAAAAAAAAAAAAAGCAGGAAAGATCCCCAAGTCAAACAGTGTGGCTTAAAACATTTTTTTGTTGCTTGGTGTTGTGATGGCGAGTTTTTGGTAATGATGATCCAATCATTTGGGGGGAAATTTTTGCACTGTATCCCAGTTTTTTGATCTAGTGCGTGTGGCCCCGTGGGAGTCCACTTACCTCTCTGACTCTGTTCCAAGTGTAATGTTCTGTTCATCTGAGGAGTCCAAAATATTGAGTGAATTCAAAACCATTTTGGTTTTTCTCCTTTTCAATGTGATGGAATGAACAAAAAGGAAAGAAATTCAAAAACCCAGTTTGTTTTAAAAATAAATAAAAATAAATAAATAAATAAAGCAAATGCGCCAATTAGCATTAAAAAAAGAACCATGAAAGATAAAATTGATATACATGATCATACAATTTTTTTTCATTTTGTAGGTCAAAGAAATTAAGTAAAATTAAAAACACAAATAGGAGAAATAATTACAACATAGAGATGGATGTTCTTAACATACAAAGACCTCTTTCCTGTAGAAAAGACACACTCCAGAGAAGCAAGCAAACAAGATGTTATGGTTTGAATCTGGAAGGTTCCCCCAAAGATTCCTGTGTTGAAGGCTTGTCCCCCAATGCAGCAGTGGTCAGAGGCAGGGCTCTTGGGAAGGAATTAGATCAGGAGGGCTCTGACCTCATAAGTGGATTAGTCCATTGGATTGAAAATATGATGGCATTATTGATAGGTGGTGGAAACTGTAGGAGATTGGACCTACTTGGAGGAAATAAGTGACTAGGCCTTGCTAGCACTCGCTGGTGCTCTCTGCATCCTGGCTGCCATGAGCTAAGTAGCTTTTCTCTGCCATTCCCTCTGCCATGTTGCACAGAAATGGAGACAGGTGACCATGCACTGAAACTCTGCAACCATGAGCCAAAGTAAATCTTTGGTTGTTGCTGCTGCTGCTGCTGTTTGGGGGTTTTTTGGTTTGGTTTTGTTTTTTTGTTTTGTTTTATTTGGGTACCAGGGATAGAACCCAGGGGCACTTAATCACTGAGCCACATCTCTAGCCTTTTTTTTTTTTTTTTTTTTTTTTTTTTGGATACAGGGTCTCCCTAAGTTGCTGAGGCTGGCTTTGAACTCGCATTCCTCCTACTTCTGCCTCCTGAGCTGCTGAGATTACAGGCAGTTTGTCCCAGCAACATAACGCTAACTGACATATGAGACAAAAGAAGGAAAATGATCTATGGATATATAAGTAATATCTAACTTTATTTTTTTAAGAGAGAGGGAGAGGGAGAGAGAGAGAGAGAGAGAGAGAGAGAGAGAATTTTAATATTTATTTTTTAGTTATTGGCGGACACAACATCTTTGTTTTGTATGTGGTGCTGAGGATCGAACCCGGGCCCCACGAATGCCAGGCGAGCGCGCAACCACTTGAGCCACATCCCTAGCCCAATATCTAATTTTATTAATCAAGAAGCACAAATTAAAACAATAAGTTGTCCCATCTGGTACACTTTTAAAATGGATGGACACCTTCTCTCATATCACTGTAAATATAAAATGTAACACAATATTTCAACAAAAATTTGGAAATGTACATTTAAAATCTTAAAATACACATTCTCTTTTGAGCCAATAATCACTTCTAACACTGATCACCTCATTTCTATTCTAAAAAAAAGCATGAGGGATATGAGTGAAGGTAAGCATCTTTAATGGTGAAAAATTAAAAAGTACTTAAATATTTGAAATTAGGAATTTCATACATTATGATAAATCATGCATCAGGATTCCATATAACTACTTAGAGAATTGTGTTTTACATATTGATTATAGAGAAATAGTCATGACGTGTTGTTAGGCAAGAAAAGGAGGTACAAATAGTAGATACAGTGTAGTCTGTTTTTGTGAGATAGATTAGATAGATAAATACAGAAAGAAGCTAGGCCCAGAAGCCCACACCTATAATCTTAGCCACTCAGGAGGCTGAGAAGGAGGATCACAAGTTCAAGGCCAGACTGGACAACTCAGAGTGAACCTGTCTCAAAATTTAAAAAGGGGCTGAAGATGTAGTGGTAGAGTGGCCCTGCGTTCAGTCCAGAGAAGGAAAATAAGAAGGAGAAAGGATGTTCAAATGACCAAGGGATGTCTATGTCTACCCAGCATCCATTCCCCACTCCCTATTTCCCAGGAGAACCCAGGTTTCCATGTTTCCATGGGTCCTCCCTTCACCATGTAAGTGAATCCCACCAGAGTGGACCCTGACTTAGGCCCATTGGCCCATTCCATTTCCCTGATCACAAGCCATTGGTTCATGAATGATCAGGCCATCTGGGCTGGGCCAATCAGGTGATGACTTGGAATCCTGAAGGGAAACTTCTTTTTATATCTGACCCCATATCCGGGGCTGGGAAGCATATAACTCAAGGATCTTGGGCCACTTAAAATGCAGCTGACACTAGGAGAGTTTAAATAGAGAAAGCGAAAGAAAGATAATCAATCTAACCAACCCAAAGCCAGAATGGATGCTGGGCAAACCCAAATAATAAATATAATGACATAGCGGAGGGCATTCAGACAGCTTGGGCTTAGATCCTGGACCTGCCACTGTTTAACTGGGTCACTTTGGTAAATGTAGCCTTTCTGAACCTCACTCTCCTAACATCAAAACTGTAGATAACAGCAAGGCACAGAAGTGCACACCTATAATCCCAGTGACTCAGGAGGCTAAGGCAAGAGGATGGAGAGTTTGAGGACAAACTCTGCAACTCAACAAGACCCTGTCTCAAAATAAAATTTAAAAAGGCCTAGGGAGCCAGGCACAGTGGCGCACACCTATGATCCCAGCAGCTGGGGAGGCTGAGGCAAGAGGATTGTGAGTTCAAAGCCAGCTCAGCAAAAGCAAGGTGCTAAGCAACTCAGTGAGACCTTGTCTCTAAATAAAATGCAAAATAGGGCTAGGGATGTTGCTCAGAGGTTGAGTACCCCTGAGTTCAATCTCTAATACTAAAAAAAGGCCTGGGGAATGTGGCTCCGTGATTAAAACTAAATAAATAAAATGGGGATAGTAAAGGTACTTCCTCCTTGGTTGACCAGAGGAAGAGATGAGATAATAGGTATAACACTGTGTCTGGCTCCAGAAACTGCCGGACATGCCTGGTTTTGTGTAACAAAATACCTCTTGCATGCTATTTCAGAGTCTTGGCCCCACATATCTCTTAGTTCACTCCAACCAGTTCCTAAAGCACCAAACTCAGGCCCACATTGGTCTTTCTTCTCTGTTTTCTCTGATGTTCTTGCTCAGAGTTTATACTAGCAAGACCCAGAAATGCAGGTTTGAACAGCCTGTAGATAAGTACTTCCCCCACCCCTCCCATTGAAAGGTCCCAGCATGTATTTCACACAGTGCAGGGCTCTGTGTGGGCTGGGAATTAAAACCAGCACTTTGGCTGGGCATAGTGGCACACACCTGTAATCCCAGCAAATCAGGAGGCTGAGGCAGGAGAATTGAGAGTTCAAAGCCAGCCTCAGCAATTTAGTGAGGCCCTAAGCCACTTAGTGAGACTCTGATTCTAATAAATATAAAAAGGCCTGAGAATGTGGCTCAGTGGTAAAGTTCTCCTGGGTTCAATCTCTGTAATAAAAATTAAAAAAAAAAAAAAGCATGCTAAGTTTTGAGGGGTCAACCAGTTGCCCCCAGCAATGGTCACATCATATCCCCTCCCCTAGGCCCCTGTCCCTCATCTCAGCTCTCCCTTTCAGTTTCTTCTTTCTAGGATACCCAGACAGAGCTCAGAATACCTCTAGATAGGCACATTGTTGTGGTTGGTTCTTCTTTTTCTTCCTTTCCCTTATCTTTTATTTATTTATTTATTATTTATTTATTTTAATGCAGAACCAGGGGTTGAACCCAAGGCTGTGGGCAGCAGTCCTCCTGCAGGACTCTATCACTGAGCTCCACCCCCAGCCTCCCCTCAGCTCTGTTTTCTAATTAGTCTTACAAAGCACACATCTGCATCTCCTGATTTTTAAGTCTTTCCCCCCCTCAAGCCTATAATCACGTCTTCAAAGTAAATTGACCTTTGTTATAAAAGTAACATGAAATGAGGGTTAGAGAGAAAGTGTGGAGATGTGATATTAATCTTTGCTAGCCAAAAAAAAAAAGAAATGCCCAACATGGAGTTCTCGCAGGAACTGGGGGACCACGGAAAATAGGAGAGGAAGAGCCTAGTTATTCTCCCTGGTTGGTCCTGGATGTGCCACAGCAGCTCTGAGGCCAGTTTCTCAGAGAAGGGCTGAGAAGGAAGCAGAGAGGGAGGAAGGGGGTGTTGCTTTCCTTTGTTCTCCAGACTGGCTCCCTGAGGTGGGAATGAGGAGCAGGGCCCCTTCTGTTCCCGGCCTTCTGTTCAGCAGAGGTGCTAACTGGTTGACAGGCCCCAGTAAAGGTTGACTGGTTGACAGACTCAGAGGGGGACCGGAGGAGTGACAAACTGGGTGTGAAGGCCCCTCGCAGAGCTGGAGCAAGCCTTTTGCTTGTGGCCCAGAAGGCACTTGGAACCGGACACTGAGGGGCAGCTCTGTGTTCAGGAGCAGGGAGTCACCTCAAGGGGCTCATAATTAAAAAGCAGGGGGCTCTGCTGAAGACTGTGCATGTCACTGAGTGGAATTTGGGCCCTGGTGCGTTAGCGCCTGCCCACCAGCTGAGAACCAAAGCCCCATGCCAACCTCTGGCCTTTCCCTGTCCTGCCATGTCTGTGCGTCTGAGTGGCAGAGAGGAGCCCACACCCACGGCCCGGGCTGGACTGGAGGTGTTCCAACAGCACGGAAACTGGACAGGGTGTCCCAGAATTTGATGGCAAGGTCACCCTCTAAATCAAGCAGGTAAAAAAAAAAACCTCATAAATCTTTTTTTTTTTTAATATTTATTTTTTAGGTGTAGATGGACACAACACAATGCCTTTATTTTTATGTGGTGCTGAGGATCGAACCCGGGTCCCGCCCATGCTAGGCGAGCGCTCTACGGCTGAGCCACAATCCCAGCCCCAAAACCTCATAAATCAAAACTGATGAGAGAAGCCCCAGGAGCCCTGGCTCCTTGGGCGTAACCCACATGGAGGACTTTCTGTTTTTTAATTCTTACTAATTACATTTTTAAATTATGATCAAGAAACACAATACATAAGATTTATCACCTTGGCTACTGTTCAGTGTGTGCACTCGTGTTATCAGTGCATATATTGTTGTGCAACAGGTCTCTAGAACTTTCTCAACCTGCAAAACTGAATCTGACCCATTAAATAACACCCATTGCCCTTCTTCCCCTGGTCCCTGGCAACTGACCATTCTTACTGTCACTTCTAAGAGTGTACCTTAGGTACCTCATTCAAGTAGAATCCTGCTGTATTTTTGTCTTTCCGTGACTGGCTTGTTTCATTTGGCATAATGTCTTCCAGGTTCACCCATGTTGTAGTCTATGGCGGGATTTTGGTTTTCATTTTCAAGGCTGAATACTATCCCCCTTGTATATGTAGTGAACTATTTCGCTGCTGCTTATCCTGGTGAAGAGTGGAAAGAATGGCCTGGCCACAATCCAGTCGTGTTGACTCATGTCTGCCCCCAAAGAAGGAGACACAGCCTCTGAGGAGCCCAGATATGAGAGCCATGGGTCATTCATTTGTCCTGGATCTATTAATATACCAAGTATGTACCTGAAGCTATGGTGTCCCACTGACCTGAAGAAGACAGAGACCCTGCCTTCAAAGTGCTTCCAGCCCCATGGGGACCCCACCCACACCAGCAAGCCCCACCCACACCCCTGAGCCCCACCCACACCCGACAGCCACACCCGCACCCACAAGCCCCAAGAGGCCCGTCAAATGCTACAGGGAGCAGAGCCCAGGGTGTAGACGGAGCAGGAGAGGAGGTGGTCCCTGGCTTGGGAGACAGAGTGGGGAGCCGTTCACTGGGAGGGAGGAGGGGTGAGCATGGGAAGAGGAGCGGCTGTGGATACAAAAGTCCTGAAGAACCCAGAGAACAATTTTGCTGTGATGTAACGGGAAGCACACGGTGCCGCCCATAAAGAATCCTTGCCCAAACAGAACTCGAACCTCACGGAATCTCTAAGTCCTAGTTTCCCAGCCTTGGCGGATAAACATTTGGGACCAGATAACTCCTTATTGCAGGGGAGGGTACTTTCCTACATGTTGTAGAATAGTTTAGCAGTGTCCTTGGCTTCTGTCCACTATGTTCAGGAGCTCCCACCCAGCTGTGACAACCAAAACTGCTTTTGGATACTGCTAAATTTCTTTTCAGAAGCAAAATTGTCCCCCACAAATAACCACTGTTGTACCTGAGGTAATGAGGTCTTCAGGAATAGTTGGATCAGGGCTCTGACTGTTTCTCTGCATTTTTTTTTTTTTCATCAGTTACCCTCTCCTTATGTCTGCATCATTCTAAATCTGGCTTTTTTCAAATGTATCAGAGTAGCTGCTGTAGCTCCAGCCCTCACATCCATATACATTGATCAGAAAAACAAGAGTTCTCCCCACAACTACTGAGCAAAGGTCTGACTTCGCTCTTATTAGGCTAACTTAAATCCTGCCTCCTTTCCTACCTGAATCACTGTTGTCAGGGGAAAGTCTGCACTCATTGGCTTAAACTCATATTAAGTGTCTATCTCTGAATCAATGCATTCATTTACTTTTAAAATATTGAATGCAGGATTAGGGTTGTAATTCAAATGTTAGAGCATCTGCCTCACATAGGCCCTGGTTTGATTCCCAGCACCACAACAAATATAAACATATTGAATGATTACTATTACAACCCCATGTGTATTC
This sequence comes from Spermophilus citellus, assembly GCF_964194105.1. Taxonomy (NCBI): domain Eukaryota; kingdom Metazoa; phylum Chordata; class Mammalia; order Rodentia; family Sciuridae; genus Spermophilus; species Spermophilus citellus. Next base: position 61,494,155 of record NC_138193.1, read on the forward strand.
TTCCAGTAAATTCTTTTTTTCTGTTTAACTTAGTTGGAAAAGGATTCATTATTAAGACAGTCTATATCTCCAGCATTTTGAGAAGGAGCTCTGACAATCAGGCAAACCTAAAATCAGTTCCTTGTATTAGAGTTCTCTAAAGGAACAGAATCCGGGCTGGGGATGTGGCTCAAGCAGTAGCGCGCTCGCCTGGCATGCGTGCGGCCCGGGTTCGATCCTCAGCACCACATACAAACAAAGATGTTGTGTCCGCCAAAAACTAAAAAAATAAAATATTAAAAAAATTCTCTCTCTCTCACTCTCTTTAAAAAAAAATTAAAAAGGAACAGAATCCATAGAATGTATATGTAACCATAAAAGGAGATTTATTCAAATGGCTAACATGGATAGACGCTGGATATCAATGGCTGTCTGTAGGCTGGAAAGAGCTGGAGAAGCCAGTAGCCCCTCAGTCCAAAAAGCTGGAAATCTCAGAACAAGGGGGCCCAAGGGTACAGCCCCAGTCTGAGGCTGAAGGCCTGGAGGCTCCCAGACAGTTGCTGGTGTGAGTCTGAGTTCTTTGTTTTTCTTTGTGGTTCTAGGGGTGTAACCCAGGGATGCTCTACCACTGAGCTACATTCCCAGCCATTTTTAGTTTTTATTCTAAAAACTCAAGGCTGGCCTTGAGTTTACAGTCCTCCTGCCTCAGCCTCCCCAGCAGCTGAGATTACAACACTGCACCCAGCCACGAATTCAAGTTCAAAGTCTGAAGAGGCTGGAGTCTGATATCCACAGGGGTTATCAGATATCACAACAGCAACAGAAAGAAAGAAAAACTAGAACCCGCTTGAGAAGAATACAGCTTGCAGGCCTGGGCGGCTTCCTCCTTCTTCCATTGTCCGTTCCATGCAGGCCCCAGCCTATTGGATGGTGCTGCTCACGTTCAGGATGGGCCTCCCCCCTCTATTCACTGACCCTTGTGACATACCCTCACAGACACACTCAGAAGCGTGCTCTTCCAATTTCCTCTCAATCCAAGCACGTTGACAACCAAGATGAGCCAACACAGTCCTAATACAACCAATATGTTGAGTGATCAAGACACTTGAAGAAATGTTCAAAACAGGCACATTTTTTGTCTCCCACATCCTTTGAAATTTTATTTATAAAGGAATCAGCTTCTTCTCCAATGAAAACCCTACCAGTTCTTTTGCCCACTCATGGGTCAGGGATAATCCTGTGGTCACTGTCAATCCCAACCATGGTCTTCGTTCCAAAATAAGGATGCTTAGTTGATATAATATTGGGGACATACTTATACTTAAAAAGTATTTATTCTTGGTTAACAAATATATGAAAAAAAAATGTTCACCATCTCTAGCAATTAGAGAAATACAAATTAAGACTACACTGAGGGTCCGGTGTCCACCTGTAATACCAGTGGCTCCGGAGGCTGAGGCAAGAGGATCATGAGTTCAAAGCCAGCTTCAGCAAAAGCAAGGCGCTAAGCAACTCAGTGAGACCCTGTCTCTAAATAAAATACAAAATAGGGCTGGGGATGTGGCTCAGTGGTTGAGTGCCCAAATTCAATTCCTGGTATCCAAAAAAATACTACATTGAAGGGGCTGAAGTCATGGCTCAGTGGTAGAGCACCTGCCTAGCATGCATGAGGCACTGGGTTCGATAGTCAGCACCACATAAAAATAAGTAAATAAAGGTATGTGTTCATCTATAACCAAAAAAAATTTTTTTTAAGTACACTGAGATTCCATCTCACTCCAGTCAGAAAGGCAATTATCAAAAATACAAGTAACAATAAATGTTGACAAGGATGTGGGGGGAAAGGTACATTCATACATTGCTGGTGGGACTGCAAATTGGTGCAACCACTCCGGAAAGCAGTAGGGAGATTCCTCAGAAAACTTGGAATGGGACCACCATTTGACCCAGTTATTTCACTCCTTGGCATATACCCAAAGGACTTAAAGTCAGCATACTACAGTGATACAGCCACATCAATGTTTATAGCAGCTCAATTCACAATAGCTAAGCTATGGAACCAACCTAGGTGCCCTTCAACAGATGAATAAATAAAGAAAATATGGTATATATACACAATGGAGTATTACTCAGCCATAAATGACATTTGCCAGTAAATGGTTGGAACTGGAGACTATCATGCTAAGTGAAAAAAAGCCAATCCCAAAAAAACAAAAGCTGAATGTTCTCTCTGATATGCAGATGCTAACGCACAATAAGGTGGGAGGGAGGGAAGAATAGAAGTACTTTAGGATTAGACAAAGGGGAATGAAGGGAAAGGATGGGGAATGAATATAAGATAGTAGAATGAATCAGACAGAACTTTTCTTTGTTCATATATGAATACACGACCAGTGTAATTCCACATCATGTTCAACCACAAGAATGGGATCCTAAGTCAGGTGCAGTGGCACACGCCTGTAATCCCAGAGGCTCGGGAGGCTGAGGTAAGAGGATCTCAAGTTCAAAGCCAGCCTCAGCAACAGTGAGGCACTAAGCAACTCAGTGAGACCCTGTCTCACTTAAATACAAAAGGGGTTGAGGATGTGGCTCAGTGGTTGAGTGCCCCTGAGTTCAATTCCTGGTACCCCCCCAAAAAAATGGGATCTTAATTAGAATAAGTGATACTCCATGTATATATAAAATGTCAAAATACACTGTACTGTCATATATATCTAAAAAGAACAAATAATAAAATATTAGCTCTTGGATTGAAGAAAATTAAAATATTGAATACTCACTATGCACCTTAAGCAGAAAAAAATCACTTCCAGGTATGTTCCACCATTAAATTTTTTAAAGACATAATTTTAAAACTACAAAGGTTTTAAGTAGATATTTGACTGATTTTGAAAGATTGTAATAGAGAACTTTCTAACCCCAAAGGTAATGAATGGAGACCATAACAGAATAGGTTTAACATGTCTTTTAACCAAAAACACTCAGATATTAAGAAACTGCTGTTCAGCAGGGCACACACCTATAATCTCCAGCAACTCAGGATACTGAGGCAGGAGGATCACAAGTTCAAGACCAGCCTCAGAAATTTAATGAGATTCTATCTCAAATTTTTAAATAAATAATAAAATAGGTTGGGAACATAGTTCAGCAGTAGAGCAACGCTGGATAGATTCAATCTCCAGTACAAAAAAAAAAAAAAAAAAAAGGAACTACTGCTCAATGAGCCTCAGGAAAATCTTCTAGGATCAGAGGCAGTAAAGACCGTAAGAAATGAACCCACGCAATATACCAAGCACGTTCCTTTAAAATTCTATAAGTCACTTTGAACTGAATCTTCTCTATTCTAAACTCTTTCATGAGACATACGGAAGTCATGTATCTAATTAACACAGCCCAAGAGCAGACTAATATCTTTGGTTTATTCAATCCTCAAAAACTATTAGGAGTGCAGACTTCACCCAGCACTGTTCCTGGATCCTAGGATCTAATGGCCAACCACCATTACTCTCATGTATTTTTAAAATTGCAAACAGAAATTAACAAATGCTTTCACGTCCTGAGGAAGTGCTCTAAATACAAGCTGGTATTTTTGCAACCCAGAATAGATTTCATTGAACAGGGTTTTCACCATTGAAGTGTGGTTTTCAACTTTGTATTCTGAAGTAGTACAGAAATATGTTTAAATGCCTATATCCCGCTTCCATCGAATGTGTCATAATATGGGGTAAAGCCTGGGTATCAATTTTTTTTTCTTTTAATCTCTTCAAATAATTCTAATGTGCAGTCTGATTGAGAACCCCTGAAAAGAGTTTATAAAAGGAACTACCACTAGATGTCGCTGTCCCCAAAGGTTTGATGAGAGTCCGCAGGTAGTCAAAGGATTATCTTAGCATGGCCAGATTTGGGATCCAAAGAAAAATCCAATGTTTAAAAATTCCTCCATCTCTCTTTGACCTGAATGAAACAAGTGACACAAAACCCATGTGTATTTGATTTAGGGTTGCCATAATATAATACCACAGTCTGGGTAACTTAAATAAAAGTTTATTTTTTTTACAGTTCTGGAGGCTCACTGGTTGTGGGGTTCAGGCCTATAATCTCAGGAGGTTGAAGCAGGTAAGATCACAAATTCAAAGCCAGCCTCAGTAAGGCCCTGTGTCAAATTTTTTAAAAATTAAAAAATAAAAAGGACTGAGGATGTGGCTCATTGGTAGTGCCCCTGAGTTCAATCCCCAATACCAAAAAACAAAAACAAAAATACAATTCTGAGCTGGGCATAGTGGCACAGACCTGTAATCCCAGCAGTTTGGGAGGCTGAGACAGGAGGATCTTGAGTTCAAACCCAGCCTCAGCAAAAGCGAGGCACTAAGAAACTCAGTGAGACTCTGTCTCTAAATAAAATACAAAATAGGGCTGGGGAGGTGGCTCAGTGAGTTCCCCTGAGTTCAATCCTTTGTAACCCCTCCCCCAGAAAAAAATACAATTCTAGTGGCTTGAAGTCCAAGGTCAACATGTTTATCTAGTTGGTGTCTCTAGATTCCCCATCCTGGGCTTGCAAATGGCCACCTTCTCATTGCACCCTCACAGATCCTAACCTCCTCTTTGTATAAGAACAACAGTCATATAGGATCAGCACCCACCCCATGTTAATGAATTCCCATCTTGAAAGGCCCCATCTCCAAATACAGTCCCATTCTGAAACAAGGAAGGTTAAGGTTTCAACACAAAAAATTGTAGGGTAGGGAAATAATTCAGGACTTAAAACCAAGAAATAAAAACCAAAACCAATCCAGGTGGTGAACTGCAAAAGTCACTTCCCAGACATTCACAGGTCTAAAGGTATTTTAACGCAGCAACACAGCAACACAGACAGAATAGGTGCATCTTCCCCCCAAAACTTACACCTCTTATTCAGTTTTAATTCAAAGTTGTCCAAACAGCCCACTGAAACTCAGAACTAAAGTATTCCTTTTGTTATTGATCTCTTATTTCCTGACCAGAACTCTTGAACTTAAAAAAAAAAAAAAACCGAGGAGAAAGGGATCAGAGTATATTATGGTTATAAATATATTCTCACTATTTTTACAGTGTAAGTGATTGCATCTTCATTGAAGAAAATTTAGAAAGTACAAAACAAAACAAATCAAAATTGCTTAAAATCATCCAACACTCCATTACCAAGTAATACTTAGAATATATCCATCAAGATTATTCCTCACTGCATATAATTGTATATACTCAAAAAAGGAGCTACGTGGCTTTGTGTGTAACCTGATTTTTTTCACATAACAGAATATCCTGAGCAATAGTCAAGAATAAGACATTGAAGGCTTGAGAGAAGAGGTCTATAATCATTTTGTGTATTTATTTAAATAATAGTCAATTTTGAGTCCTGGAGGCCAGGTTGGCTCTTGAGAGAAGAGTTGACTTCAAAATGTCAATCCATGGTGGAGAATATAAATACAAAAACTCCCCTTCTCCTTTCCATTCCCACTCCTAACCCCCAAACGCTTCTTTCCTAGACAAAACATACAAAATTAGGACTGTCCCAGAACCCCATACGATACTAAATATCTCCATAGGACACTGATCCCCATGCCCTATAACCAGGCCACTGTGTGAGAACCGTGTGTTGAAGAGTCGGAAGTTACAGGTTGCCAAAAATCCCCACCTACCACAAAAAAAAAAAAAAAAAAAAAAAAGCCCGCCCACGGCTGTCTGCTAGGGTGACTGAGAATCCCATCACCACCCTTTCCCAGCCGTCTGGAAACTGACTCGGAGTTAAGTTATGAAGTGACCTCGGAGGCCTGACTCACGGTGGCACACTGCTAACAGTCTTCCTGACCAAAGCATTCCTATCCTTTGCACACTACCTATGAGAACCCCTTAGGTATCTCCAAGCAATAGTCATCAATGCACATGGCTGTTTAAATTTAAATTAGTTAAAGTTTAAAATTCAACAAAACAGAATGTCCTTTTCCACACCTTGCCCTCCCGGCTATTACTGACCCTTGTGCATGGGACCCATGTGACCCAGCTGGAAAGAGACAGAGCTAGAAAGGAACTGTGGGAGTCAACAATCTTACCACGATGCCTAGAGTCAACCTGGCCTCCAGGACTCCTTTTTTTGTGGTGAGGGAGGGGGTACCGAGGATTGAACTCAGGGGCACTCAACCACTGAGCCACATCCCCAGCCCTATTTTGTATTTTACTTAGAGACAGGGACTCACTGAGTTGCTTAGCGCCTCACTTTTGCTGAGGCTGGCTTTGAACTTGAGATCCTCCTGCCTCAGCCTCACAAGCTGCTGGGATTACTGGCGTGCACCAACACACCCAGCTCCAGGACTCCCTTTTAAAGCTCTCTGCCATGTTTCAATCTGCACTTTGGTTGAAGATGAACCCAATAGGACATCCCCGAGAATCCCAAGCTATGTGAACACCACCAAGCAAGGCTGGCAAGAAAGGACCCCCAGGAGGAGGAGCTCCCACCTGCAAACCCCAGACCCACTTCTCCTCCCCGTCCTGAGCCATGAATAATTTGCAAGGGCCTGATCCAACATGCTGAGGAGCCTCTTCAAGTCAGAAGTCAGAGCTGAGACATCTCAGTCCCCATTCAGAGCAGGAGTCACATGTCCAGACCAGTACTGAACAGCCCGGCTGTTGGCAGAACAAAGAACACCTTCCTCAGGCCGCCAAAATCCATCTGTACAAGCTCCACCTGGAGGAATTCCAGCACCATCAGAAAAATCACACTGAGCCCCCGGGGAAGGGATTCACTCAGAAAAGAGGCTGTCACACACAAATACCAAACCAAAATAGCTTCGGGACACTCCAAGGAAAAGAGACATTTCCTAGAACTTCTCCTGGCAGGAATGTGTCTAAATCACCATCCCCAAAACATCCTGCCACAGTGATTTCACCCCTGGTCCAAAACACCAACAAGACAGCAGATTAACTTGAACTCCAAGTGGCTACACTCGATGGTGAGTATCCAGAGAAACCAAAGACCTTTTGCCAAATCTAGAGCACGCCAGACAATCTCTCCTCTCCACACCATGCACATGGTTGAGTGTTCACTCAGTTGGTTGAGTGTTTTCACTGCAAATAAAACGCACCCTGCAGAACATTCCTCTTTTTACATTTTATTTCAAGGTTTAAGACAAGCCAAGCAGGTTTCACAGACGCTGCGGAATCACAGTAGCAAGTTTAGACCCTTCTCTGCCCTCCTTCCCCATTTTTCCTCTTTCAGGTCCTCCCACCTCCTGGCCAAGCCAGCTACACCAAAGACAGCAACGTGAGCATCTTGTGAAGCTCAGAATCCACTAATTTCAGGGGCTGGGGATGTGGCTCAAGCGGTAGTGCGCTCGCCTGGCATGCGTGCGGCCCGGGTTCGATCCTCAGCACCACATACAAACAAAGATGTTGTGTCCGCCGAGAACGAAAAAATAAATATTAAAAATTCTCTCTCTCTCTCTCTCTAATTTCATACACCCATGGTCACCTGGACCAAGGAGGAAGAGGAGCACGTTTAATCACGCATAACAACAACACAGGGGCTAACAGAGGGCCTTCACCAGGGCCCAGGGTGGAGTAGCAAGTAAATCAGATCTAAGAGCTGAGCTGTGGCTTCCTCCCTACTCAAGAGGGTGAATGAATGTGGGTCCTAGAGAAGAAGAAGTCCACTATGGCTACTGTCCAGGAGGAGGGAGAAAGCCTGGCAAGCTTCAGAACATTCTAGGCTGGTATAACGTGCTATAGAGCAAATGGAGCAATTGTGGGGAGCAGCAATTCATACAATTCATAGGCCCTTGGCCTCTTTCAGTACCAAAATCTGTGCCCACAGCCATTAACTTATTTAATCATTGTTGGTCTTAAGAGGCTCTAAATTACAAAGTAAATAGCCAAGGAAGGGAAAACCTTCATGTTTATCCAGTGTTGTGAGGAAATAGGAAACAGGCTACCAGAGCCCTGAGGACCAGCAGAGGTTCAAAGAAAACCCTAAGAAAGAGACGGGAGGAAACCGTAACAGCCAGAGGCATCACTTTGACTGAGGCTAACCCTGGATCTCCAGGACCAGTTCCCCTCAAATTCAAGTTCAGGGCTTCCATATCTAAGACCACACACAAGTTTCCAAGGCCTTAGCCATTTGGTCACTCTGGAAACATCAGCCTTTTGATGGACAAGTGGAAAAACAAGATCCAGAGGGGCCTGAAAAGCCAGTTTGGGGCCTAGCAAGGGTCCCAGCCAAGGAGGCCAGATACAGAGGCCTCAGGAGAACGTAACTCACAGAGGCACTGGGTTTGTCTGATACAGTGATCGGCCTGTGCATAGTTTTTAAAATTTGAAGTAGATGTCAACGTTTAAAGATCAACAGATTTCACCTTAAAAAAAAATTCACCCCAATACAAAAACAATAAAAATCCAGATTACTAAATCCCCTCCCGGGCTCCTTTAGATTCACTCTCTGACCACAGCCAGAACATGGCTATCCCTTTACAGCTGAGCATGTGCCCTCCACAGTCCCCCAACCTTCTGCTGTCTCCCCAAACATGAAGCTGGCTGCCACAAGCCATTCATCTCAGCTACAGCTGTGGCTTCATTGCTGAATCCTAACCAGCTTCCATTGTGTGTGATCTCTTTGTCAGTCAGTAATGGGCTGTGGCCTTGCCCTGGTCCGGGGGAGTAGAGGCTGCTCCTTGGGAGCATAAAGAGGCCATTTCAATGGCCCCTGACTGGACAACACAGGTTTCTGGGCTCCTCAAAGGGTTTTTGGAGGGACCTTCAGCTCAGGAGCCTCAGTTATTGCCACCCAGATAGAGGAGGTTGCAGGGTTGGAGTCAATATCTGCATCAGCCTTGATTGGAGGTAGCTCAGTGGTACAGGGCTTGCCTAGGATGCTTAAGGCCCTACATTCAATGCCCCAGCACTACCAAAACAGCCTTGATTGATGTAAGCAGGTCTTCACCCTCATTCCCTGGCTCAAGAAGAACCAGGTACCCCTAAGAGAAGCCATCTTTGGCCAACCCTGCTGATGGTACTGCCCCGTAAACCTCGAGGTACAACACAGCTCAACAAGGCCACAGGAAAGAAGCACTCCTAGAGAGGTGGGGGTTGCTGAGGGGTGGGCGAACTGGTTCAGTGGTTTGGGGGTTCCAGGGACAGGGTGGTCTCCATGAAACCCCCACTTTGTCTGAAAAGAATTGAATGGAGCCCTCAGAGGGTGAGAGAAGGCAATGGGGGCTAGTTACAAGATCTGCTCAACCCGAGAGAGCATGTCCCCTTCCTTGCGAAGGAAAGCAGCCCTTGCTCTATCTTCAGGTGTTTGTAACATTGAGTGTCAGTGACATCATCCATCCTGATGCCTGACCTCATCAAGGCTTACAGCGGGATGGGCCTTCAGAATCTATCTGGTGGTGGGTGTCTCCTCCATCAACAGAGAACTGGCCGGGCACGGTGGCGCATGCCTGTAATCCCAGAGGCTCGGGAAGCTGAGGCAGGAGAATTGCAAGTTCAAAGCCAGCCTCAGCAATTTAGCAAAACCCTGTCTCAAAACTAAAAATAATAATAAAAAAAAAGGACTGGAGATGTTACTCAGTAATTAGCACTCCTGGGTTTAATACCCCTGAGAGAGAGAGAGAGAGAGAGAGAGAGAGAGAGAGAGAGAGAACTCAAGAAACCCCTGTGGAGGTCAGATCTATTTTCTGGCAGAGCCCAGGAGCCTTGACTTCTGACTCAACTGTCCCCACTCCCCCACATGGCTCTCATCACCTAGAAAGGAAACGGAGCAATGTTCTAGTTTTAAATTCTTACTCCATTGAGCCCAGATTTCTTTCAAACATAGCTTTTTTGTTGTTGTTTTTTTCCCCTGAAACTTGAGCTGTCCAGAATCCTCCCACACAAGCTTCCTGGAAGCCTTGGGGGCCCAGCCATGATTTTGATCCAAGTTAGGGCTGGGTGACCAGTAACCAAATGGGGCAAGTTATCCTTCCAGGGGACGTCTGCAGCCCAGGTGCCAGCGGGAAAGCAGAGCCCCTGTGGTTACAGAGGCTGAGATGTCCCACCACAGGCTGGCTGCAGCTGGAGACCCTGGGATGCCTGTAGCATGGCTCAGTCCAAGTCCAAGGGCCTGAGAACCTAGGGGGCTGCTAATGCAAGTCCTGGACACTAAGGGCAGGAAAGATTGGAATTCTGGTGTCCATGACCAGCAAAAGAGTGACCCAGCTCCAGGAGAGAGAAATTCACCTGTCCTGTTTTTTTCTCTATCCTGACTTCCAACCCATTCGATGGTATCTGCCCACATTGAGGGCAGATCTTCCCCACTTAGTCCACTAAGATTCACATGCCAAGATTTTGGAAAAAAATAACTTCTCAGACACATTCAAAACAATGCTTTAGGCCAGGGTAGTGGTGTACACCTGTAATCCAGCACCCAGGAGGCTGAGGCAGAAGGATCTCAAATTCAAGGTCAGCCTGAGCAACTTGGTGAGACTCTGTCTCAAAAATTAAAAAGGACTGGGATATAGCTCAATAGTAAAATGACCCTGGGTTTAATCCCCAGTACCAGAAGGAAGGAGGAAAGGAAGAAAGGAAGAAGGAGGTGCAAAATAGTTACGATGAGACTGGGGCCTGGGTATATGGCTCAGGAGAAGAGAAAGCAACCCTCCCATCACTGGGGGGAAAGCCCATCTTGCCTAGGTTGGTGATATAGGGCAAGAAGGGCCTGCATTCAGGATGGCACAGGAACAGGAGAGACAATGTTGCAGGCCAGAAATGCAGTCTGTGTTGGTGAGCAGGTCAGGGAGAGGCTCCTGAGTTCACAGTCAGGACTCAGAAGTGCAGAGAGAACCAGTAGACACAGTGTTATGGTTTGGAATGTGAGGGGTCCCCCAAAAATTCATGTGTGAAATAATGCAGAAATGTTCAGAGGTAAAATGATCAGACTATAGGAGCTGTATCCTATCAGTGGATTAATCCATTTGATGGGATTGATAACTTGAGTGGATTAATGGGTGGCGACTGTAGGTAGGGCATCCCTTGGGGATTGTATTATGGATGCTCCTTCTGCTCAAGCTCTCTTGGCTTCCCAGCTGCCAGGTCCTGAGCTGATTTCCTCCACCACTCCTTTCCACCATGATGTTCTGCCTCACTTGGGCCCAGAACAATGGAGTTGGCCAAACATGTACTGAACCTCTGAAAACCGTGAGCCAGAATAAACTTTTCCTCCTCTAAGTTGTTCTTGGGGGGGTATATTGGTCACAACGACAAAAAAGCTGACTGATACGTAGAATACGAGAACATTGGAGTAGAAACAAAATTAGCTCCTGAGCCAACAGGCCCAGCCCTGGGCAGAGGCTACTCGGTTACCATGGAGTCACAGTCAGGATACAATGAGCCACAGCCAAGGCCTGGATGACCCACAAGACCAGAGGAGCCCTGACTCCTGGCCACACCCCAGAGAGGAGAAATCTCTGGGAGGAAGTGGGGAGAAGGCCAAAAAGAGATTGATTTCAACCAAAAGAGACCAACTTTTAAACCAAAAAAACAGAATGAATTTGACTGGCAAGATAAGGGTTTCCTCCAAAAGAGGAATCATAGTTGGAGAGAAGACAAAAATCTGTTATAGAAAGTGGTTATCTCTTTCCCTTACCAGGATTTTAGTATGTAAATGGCAAAGCTGCTACAGTTTTATCATGGAAATGGATGAGGCAATGTCTTGTTATCCAATATCCTTCCCAGTGGCTTTTTGGAAATAGCCCAGCTGTAAGTATTGTACTGTGTTCTAGAGACAGCAAGGTGTCCATCTGAAGTTCCTTTCTCTGTCTAATTTCTCAGCCTGGGAAGAACGGTCACCAGCCACGTCCAGGTCACTGCTGCAAGAGGAGCTGGCAGAGCAAGAGCCAATTCCACTCCTGCCTGCCCCTTCACAAAGGACTTTGAGTTAATGTTACTCCCCAGCCACAGGGCAAATGCCCAGGAGCTTCCCAGAGTAGCTCAAACCTTGGTCCTGTAACCTGAGCAGGAAGAGAATGGGCTGGGGGAGGGGAAGAGAGGACCACAGACCGCCACCATGGGGACCCAGATACCCCTTCATTCTGTGAAAACCTAAAGCCACCTCCCAGCCAGAGACATCCTAGGGCAGAGGGCCCCCTTCAAATGTTCACAGCAAACTTGAGTAAAAGCCCCTGGGCTGCCAGTCTGCAAGGATTTTGAGGATTACCGAGAATGTTCAATAAATGCTGGTTGATTGACACTTTTCATGTTCTCTGAGCTTTTAAGAGGAAACTGCCATTTCAAGATAAATCATCTTGTTTCCCGTCTCTTGGGATCGCTGTGTAGGGACTAGAGATTGACAAGTTCTTACATGTTTTCCTCTGACTTCACCAGTGTTGTTATTCAGAATACATAGAGGTATACATATGTCTCCTCAGACACCTGCTGCTCAGGTATATTTGTTCTGGAAAGGTTGTGTTTTCTTTCCTGGTTAAGCTGGTCAGTTGTAGCCCTGCTGGTGGTGGGGACAGGATACAGGCTGCTGCCTGCCAGGAAGGGACAACCTGTAGTAGAGAGTGCTGAGAGAGGTCGCCTCAGAGCAGAGATCTTCAAGGTCCCAACTCCAGAGAAGAAAGAGAAGAAGGAGCAAGCCCTAAATAGGAAAGTAACAGAGTATGAAGATTTTCCTCTTCCAACATGGTACAAATGTACCATTTTCTTTCTCAGGGCTGAGTGTGGCAAATAGAATATGCCCTAGCTCCTCAGTCCTGCCCAGACCAGACCCATCAGTGAAGAAATCATAAAATTTATCTCCTAGCTTTGATGGAACCGGACAGATAGGTCTTTCCCCATGTTGAACTGAAATCCATTCTGCATTCCACATCCAGTATCTGTAGGCCCTGAGCATAATAGAGCCCAAGTTCTCTCTCTTCCACATTTCAAAACGGAAATGATGATGAGAAATTGCTTCGATGTTTTTTTTTTTTTTTGAGTTTTTATTTCCTAGCTCAAATGTCCTAAGTTCCTTGATTAACCTATTGCTCACAGGACTCACCACCGTCCAGTATGGTCGGGTCATCCTCTGGAGCATGGTGCTTAAGATCTCAACACTATGCTCCATCAGGGAAATTCGCAGTTTTCTCAAGCTTGCCAGACAGTGCAGCTCTGCATACATGACCTAAGATTCTGCTAACCATTTGGGGAGTCTCCTCACCTTTGTAATTTTGAAATCCATCTTACTAACCCTAAAGTCTAGTTCATGGAAGATGCTCAATAAATGACTCTTAATTAAATGAATGACTAGAACGAATGATGAGCACACATTGAGCTTTCTGTAGAATCATTTTTAAAACATCTGCACATTTTGGAATAGATAGTGGTAATGGTCACACAATAATGTCTATGTAGTTCGTGCTATTGTACCATACATTTAGAAGTGGTAAAATGGAAAACTTCCTTGTATGTTTTTTTTAACCACGATAAAAATACAGCAAATATGTAGAATATGAGATATGTAGAATATCTTGCATAAATGTTTCCCTTAAGATGCACCTCTTTGGGCTAGGGATATAGCTCAGTGGTAGAGTGCTTGCTGAGCATGTGCATGGTCCTGGGTTCAATCCCCAGCACTACAAAAAAAAATTTCTTTAAATCTTTCAAAGGCTCACCTCTCCCTTCCTGCCCCTCCCTGCTGTGTAACTAAGTATTATTAGCAGAACTGCATGTAGGACCTGACATCCCAATAAAATTCCATCTTGCTACACCCAGCCTATCAAACGTTTATTCTGATTTCTGTCATCCATCCCTTCCGTCCCAACTGCATCGTTCACAACTTGATGACAGTAGTTACTGAAAGGGTAACGTTTCTAAGCTGCAAAGCCTGAGTTAAAATGTAAAGGACTAGGTATTGTAAAGTTTCTGAACGGCACACAGAACCTGAAATTCCTGAGGCAGTTAAGACAATGCCCGGTACTGACCATTTAGTTGTTAAATAACCTAGGACCCTGTGCAGCTTGGCACGTAGGCATTCAGGGCCCAAACCAATCAGTTTAAATGTATCCCCCTCTTTAGGAGGGACCTATCACCCCCGCCCGACCTGTTCCCGCCAATGAATGGACTAATAATGTTTGAGAGTTGTTGTTCAATTTTCCCGCGCCTCATGATGATTTGCTCTGATGTATGTAAAGCCCCCGCCCTCCCCAAAAAGTGTACTTAAGCACTGCTCAACCCCTGCTCGAGGCTCTGGGCTGCTCTCCCTTCTTGAGTGAGCGTGGGGCCCCAGCATGCTGGATCTGCAATAAACCCCTTTTGCTGTTGCATGAGCTGGTCTCTTGGTGGTCTCTTCCTCTGACGTTAGCCAGACCCTTACAGTTACTATACCAGCAAAGGGCAAAGGGGCAAGCCAGCCCAAGGCTGCATGAAGCCTCTTTTATAGGGGCCTTAATCCCACTCAGGAGGGGAGAAGCCCCGATGACGTAAGGGCCTCTTAAAGACCCCACCCCTCAATATCACCCATTGGCCCTTGGATCCAACACCTGCGTTTTAGAGAAGACATATTAAAATCATGGCATGCAGAGCCCAGAGATCTGCATCTCCAACAAGGTCATGCTTATGTTGCTGATTTAGGGGTGACAATTGGAGAACTACCAGAGTAAGGAGTTCCTATCAACCTGCAGGAGGAGGTCTGGGCTCTTAGGTTTCCAGAGCCCAGTTTCAGGTGGGTTCTCAGCATCTCCCAGATGCCTCCAGGAGAATCTGCCTCTGTCACAAATCTGAAATCACTGCAAACCTTTATTTTGTGAGGGGGTGACAGAATACCTCTGAGGCCCAGGTGGCAGGACAGCAGATCAGAATGACCGGAAGAAGAAAGAAACTTCCCCCCACCCGCAGAACCTCAAGCTTTACAACTTACATACAGTGAATGAAGCCAACATTCCCCCCTTTTCTCCTTCCAAAAAAAGTAATGCCAAGGGTTGGTGCTGAGCTTCTTGCTTTTATTACGCATCCTCAGGCTGAATGTTGTTGTCCCTTTGGGGTTCCAGGCTGAACCTGGTGCTCATTGAAAGCTAACTCTATTTGTATAATGGCCAAATTGAGCTCTGCCCTGTAGCTTTTCCCGGTGGTGCTGACCCGGGTCTCTTGTAAGCTCCAACCTAAGAAGGTGAGTTCAGGAAGGTGATACAAGAGAAAAAGGTCCTGATCTTCATTGTTCTATTGCTCACTGGTCTACAGACCAAGGGAGGAGGGCCAGATGGTAGTGGTGGTGGTGAGAATCTATATAAAACACCCACAATGTGCTAGACACTGTTCTCATTCCATCTTTACTACCATGCAGTAAGGCTGGTACTGCCAGGATCATCAGGTAGACAAGGGATCAGGTAGACATCAGGATCATCAGCCAAGACAACTAGCTGAAGCTACGAACGACTATGTTCTTGACAAATGGCTGAATTGTGTTCCATCAAAATTCATCTGTTGAAATCCTAACCTTGGTACCTCAAAATGTACCCTTTGGAAATAGGGTGTTTATGGAAGGAAATCAGTGAACATAGTGTCCTTACCAAAAGTTGGAAGTTGAAGACAGACACATAAAGGGAAGATAATAGGAAAAGACAGAGGCATAAAATAGTTATCCAGAAACCAAGGAGGGAGCCCCGAAACACATCCTTCCTCATGGACCTCAAAAGGAACCAACAACAACACACACCTTGGTGTCGGACTTGTAGCTCCAGAATTGAAGCAATAGATTTCTCTCATGTAATACCAGGCTGTGTGGTACTTCGGTAAGCGAGTCCTTGAAAATGAACACAACACCCAGCTTGTGTTCAAACCCAGGTCTGAAGCCCCGCATCGTGGTGCACACCTATAATCCCAGTGTCTCGGCAGGCTGAGGCAGGAAGATGGCAAGTTCAAGGCGAGCCTCAGCAATTTAGCAAGACCCTAAGCAACTTAGTGAGACCCTATCTCAAAATAAAAAATAAAAATTAAAGGGGCTGAGGATGTGGCTCAGTGGTTAAGCATCCCCTGGGTTCAATTCCAGGTACAGAAAAAAAAAAAAAAAAACCTGATGTAACTCACCACATGAATGGGCCCTGGGACTACCCATTCAGATTCTGCCCAGACCTGACTAGGACTGGGAGTCAATTTTCATACCAAAACTAAAACCATTGAAATCATCAAAAATAGAAACACAGAGGCCTTGCCTTCCACCATATTCCTCCCACCCATCTTATTCACCCCTATCACCCCTTCTTCCCCTTTCAGCAGGTACCTCCCTAGCTAGTTCCTTGGGCCACTGAAAGCCGCCCCCATTCTTCATGGAACAAGGTCTCCAGAATATTCTCCCCACCCACAACACTCTGGAGCCCTTTTTTTTTTAAATATTTATTTTCCAGTTCTCAGCAGACATAACATCTTTTATGTTTTTGTATGTGGTGCTGAGGATCGAACCCGGGCCACACGCATGCCAGGGGAGCGCGCTACCGCTTGAGCCACATCCCCAGCCCCACTCTGGAGCCCTTATTCCATGAAGACAAACTCCTTGCTTCTCAGTCTTTCTGTGGGGCACGTTTCCACCTCCTGCTTCCCCAGGTGGGGAGCTGCTCATCCTCCCGAGCTCCCGGGACCCAAGGCAGGAAGACAGGGCAGGTAAGCTTCCTGTTCCCAGTCGCCGCTTCCAAGCCCTGAGTCCTCCTCCCTCAACCATGCTTTCCCTCCCCTGACACTCCCAACGGTTACCATGGCCACCATCCCTCTTTCTGGACCACACCTTACATCAGTGATAACTTAGCACACGTCATCAACTCAAGAGATTTCAATATCTGTGGAAGGACCTGGGCAATCCCCCAGGCTCAGAGTTCCCCAATCACCAGGACTTTCACCTCCACTCCATCTGCCTACCTTCACGGCCTCACCCAGACCTGTGTCACCCCCTGAATTCCTCTACCTCTGACACTGTGAACTATGGCCTGGTGCCCTTTGACCCCTCTCACTTCCTCTCTTTAGGTAGCCCTGTTCTCTGCCCTTCCTCCCAGTCCCAGCAGGAGACTTGGGCTTCTGCCTGCCTTGCTACATAAGGCTCTGGTTCCCCTGGATTCTGTTCCTGCCCTGGGCGGGATGGCGGTCTACCAGTTATCTCCCACCAACCCTCTGTCTGTCTTCACTTTTTCTCCGGGTGGCCTTTTCCCATCTGTATTTAAACAGCCAAATCTTTCTCATCTTTGAAGCGAAAATTCCATATATATGAAGTTTTTCTGGAAGAATATATAAGAAATCGAGCAGGCTGGTCATGTAGCTCAGTGACAGAGTACTGACCTAGCCGGTGCAAGATCCTGAGATTGATTTCCAGCCCAGAAAAGAAAAAAAGAAGAAATGCTCATAATTGGAATCACCTTCGTAATGGTTCTGTGTGGAGAGACAAGGGAGTTTGAAATTAAAAGGACAGAATGATCATTTTATACATTTGCTCTAGCATTTGATGTTTTAAGCCACATACATGTAATATTTTCATTAAAAGCAGCAAATAGGGCTGGGATTATGACTCAGTGGTAGAGCACTTGCCTAGCATATGTGAGGCACTGGGTTTGATCCTCAGCACCACATTAAAAACATAAATATATATACATGAAGTTATGAAAAAAATCTAGTTTTAAAAAAAGTGGCAAATAAATAAATTAAAAGACAATGGTTTGCCAAATTCCTCTTCTCCCTTAACCCCCAGTTACTATCCACACCTCCCACTGGGCTTATCAGTAAGAGGTTTCCCTCCCTACCCTCTCCCTCGGCCACTTTTCTCCTGTCACCACCTGTGTGCAAGCCTGCACCATCTCTTTCCTGGACTAATCGACAGCTGGTTGCCCTCTCTGACTCCAGTCCTGTCCCTCTCAAATAGGTCCTGTCCACCAGCCGCCTGGGTGGCTTGTCTGAAAATGCAAATCTGTGTTCAGGTTCCTCGGTGCCTACCTACCATGAAGGCTGAGCTCCTCTCATGGTTTCTAAGGCCTCACAACCTGGCTCTGAAGAGGCTCAAACATGAGCTCCAGGTCCCCTGAAAACTGAGTGACAAAGCAATCACTGCCATTTCAGGGCTCCATGTGCAACTCCCTGTAATATCTGCAGGGCCCAGGGGCAAAAGCACACGTGAGGCCTATGTGCCGTGTGTCTGAATATCACAATCAGCTCTAAATCAAGCTAATAACGTGTTCCATGAGATACTTACAAGGAGCTGGGGATGGAGCTCAGGGGTAGGACACTCCTGGGTTCAATCCCCAGTAGTAGCAAAAAAAAAAAAATTTTTTTTTCTTTTCTTTTTGTATTGGTGTTATAGCTCAGTGTTTCAGCATCCACTTAGCATGCACAAGGTCCTGGATTTGATCCCTAGCATTTATTTTATACATTTTTATGTGTGTATATTTATTTATATACACACATTTCTTTTTTAAATTGATATGTAATTCACACATTGGTAAAATCTACCATTTTATAGTTTACAATACAGTGATTTCTAATATATACTCAGAGTTGTGTTAACTACAATTACTGTCTAATCTCAGAATATTTGCATAACTTCAAAAACCCATTAACAAACCCATTAACAGTCACTACCTATTCCCTTTCCCCCCAAACCTTGCAATCACAAATCTTTCTGTCTCTATGGATTTGCCTATTCTGAACATTTTATATTAATAAAATTGCACAATAGGTGACCTTAGGGTCTGATTCTCTCACTTATCAGAGCGTTTTCAAAGTTCGTTCATGTTATATCATTCTCATTCCTTTTCATAGATGCATAATACTCTGTTGTACAATTCTAGCCCATTTTATTTATATATTCATCAGTGGTCAGCATGTCCACTGCTTCTTACCTTTGGTCTATTGTGATTAATGCTGCTATGAGGATCCCTATAGAAGATTTTGTGTGGTCATATGTATTCAATTCTCTTGGGTACGTTCCCAGGAGTAGCATTGTAGGTCAGATGGTAACTGACTATCAATTTCTCCAAATCCTCACCAACACTTACTCTGACACAATTGCGCACATGTGTTTTTGTTCATCTTTTTTAGTACAGCCATTCTTGTGTGTTAAAATACTTTTTCCTTCTACCTTAACATATACCTTCATAATGACCAGGAAGACCAGGTCTTTATTTAGAACCACCATCCCTCGTGGGGTTCTACACCCGAATGTGGTGTGTGGGAAAAACACATTGTGTGCCCTCTTCTCTATCCACCCTGCACAAGTGCTCCACCTCAAGGGCCCCTACATGTATGTGGACAACTGAGCTCTAGCACCCAAGCTCCCTTCACACACTCACAAAATAGCCACCCTTGGGCCTGAGGATTTGAACCCAGCAACACTGTTGGATGCTGGAAAGAACCCAGGGAGGAGGCCCTACAGCCCCTGGGCAAACCATCTCAGAGCCCATGGTGGGAGGTGCAGGCTTTGCATAAGCACATCCCCTGGCCCCACAGATTTATGGCCTAGTGGGCCGAAAGGCCTAGAGGAAGGGCAGAGCCACCTCTGAGGTCCGTCCCTCCTCTTGCCCACATCTGAGAAGGGTATTCTCCATTCCCACACAGTCGCTTCTTTGTAGAATGTTCCATGTCCCGGGAAGATCCCTTCTCATTTTTAAAACACAGACCAGGCTGGGGCTGGGGCTCAGTGGTAGAACGCTCGCCTAGCATGTGCAAGGCCCTGGGTTCGATCCTCAGCACCACATAAAAATAAATAAATAAAATAAAGATCCATTGACAACTAAAAAAAAAAATAGTTAAAAAAATATTAAAACACAGACCAGAAGTTCCATCATATAGGACGCCTTCCCTCACAGGCCTTACGGTGTGCCAGGCAAGGGACCAGGACCTGGGGACACAAGGGGAATAAGACACAGTTAGCTGCTGCCCAGGGGAGCTCACAATGGTGACCAACAAGTAAACTGGCAACTTCTGGAGTGACCAGTGCAATGGCAGGGTGTGGCCAGGGTGCTCATGGTGGGGGAGGGTTCAGCCAGCCTGGGGAACGCAAGGAGGGCTTCCTGGAGTAGGCGACCAGGAAGACAAGCCAGACTTAGCCAACCCATTGGCAGGGGCTTCCCCAGTGCTCAGACCTTCCTACCTGTCCGCCACCAAGATCGAGGACCGCATGGGGCAAACCCAGGGTGATCATGCTTGATGCTGACTCACTCACACATGACAGTCAGGATAGACACACGGATCACTGCCCACTCTGCTCCACCAGCTTCTGGGCAGGCAGACCATGACTGAGGCCCCTGACTCCTGACCCTCTGTAGTTACACCCCATTTCTGCTTGGGAAAAGGGGGGCCTTAAGGCCAAGGTGTGGGCAACGAGGAACCTGAGCCAGGCTGAGAGGCCTCCAGGGCTGGTGGGTGGCTGACAGCAAGGGAACTGGAGACGCAGCGCCCTGTGTGGATGCCCTGGCAGCCCCAGGACCCAGGAAGCCTGGCCAGCCTGGGGTTAAGGGAGCCCAAGCCCAGGGCCTGCTGGGAGCAGAAATCCTGCCATGCCCTTTGAATCATTTTGTTTCTCCTCCCACGATGGGAAAAGAAAACAAGTGACAAGAGACCTCCCAAAAAAGTCTATTCCTTATAAATGACCTGGGTCGGGAGGTTAGCCATGGGCAGACTGAAACCATGGGCTAAACTTTGGTTTGTTCATTATCTGCACATTCCAGCTGTTGGATTGATTTATGCTCTACCACCAGCCTCCACCAGCCTCCACCAGCCTTCAACCCTGTTTTTGCAAAAAACAGCTCCATCTCAGAACATCTCTTTTTTTTTTTTTTTTGGTACTTCACTGTAGTGACATATGATTTATTTGATAAATTACATTCACACACTTGTTTCTCAATACCTCACACTATGTAAAATATAAATTTTGAGTGAGTTGAAAATATAAAGTATCAAGCTATAAAAAGTAAAAATACGTGTGTTGGGGGAAATATTTGAATGCCATCAGGATGGGGAAAGATCTTTAGCAAGATAAGAAACTTAGAAGCCATAAAAAACAAAACAAAAAAAAAAAAACCAGCTTTTGACTATATAAATGTTAATTATGGCAAAAGTCATGAGCAAAGTCAAAGATATACAATAAGTTTGACAAAAATATTTGCATTGTACATGATGATATGTACTATAATTTTAAAGAGCCCTGACAAGCTGAGAAGAAAAAGGCAGATCAGCAAGACTGTTTAGAAAGAAGGATACAGAAGAAGCCAAAAATGCAGAAGAAAGCTTAGTCTTCTAGAGTCGAGTGTGTAACAACAAAAGTGAGACATTTTTCAGTGTTCTTATGAGAATTAAAAGGGATTGATCACACCCAAAGTAGACAAGATTGTAAATTGCAACAATCTTTTGGAAATTAATCTGGCAGTGTCAGAACATCTCTTTGGGGTGGGGTTCCGGGGGTGGAGTGGCGATGTTCACCCAGGAGCATTTAACCACTGAGCCACATCCCCAGCCTTTTATATTTCATTTAGAGTCTCCCTGAGTTACTTAGGGCCTCTCTAAATTACTGAGGCTGACTTTGAACTCAAGATCCTCCGGCCTCAGGCTCCTGAGCATCTGGGATGATAGGTGTGCAACACCACGACCAGCTCAGACTGCGTTTGGCAGACAAGTTTCTTGGGGCGGTTGCAGTGAAACAGTATTTGCCAGTACTATAGAGACCCCTTTCTCCTTGCGTGTCTTCTCCCTGCTTTCCACCAGAGGGGGCCAGCAGGTCTGCTTGGGCCACAGCTGCTAGTACAACCTAGGTGAAGATGAAATGGTACAGAGCCTGGTGCTGGTAAACCAAGCCAGCAGTTCCTGAACTCTGGTGAAAAACACCACGTAGAGCACTAGGATATTTTTTTGGGGGGGCGGGGGGGGCAAGTTATTTTTAAGAGAATTAGAGGTGAAAATCTGTTCTTTCACTTTTAATTTATTTTTATTTTATTTATTCATTTTTGCAGTACTGGGGATTGAACCCAGGGGCACTCTACTAAAGACCTTCAACCCCACTCCTTCCTCCCCTTTTTTGAGATAGGGTTTTGGCAAATTGCTAGGGTCTTGAAAAGTTGCTGGCCTGAATTTGCAATCCTCCTACCTTGGTCTCCCAAGTAGCTGGGATTACAGGTATGTGCCATCATGCCTGGCTCATTTCTTTTTTTGAAAAATGAGGTCTGGGGATGTAGATCAGTGGTAGAGTACTTGCTCAGCATGCCCTGGATTCAATCCCCAGCACCGGGAAAAAAAAAAAAAAAATCTGATCCCGGAGCAGTGGCACACACCTATCTATAATCCCAGTGACTTGGGAGGCTGAGGCAAGAG
Organism: Spermophilus citellus; assembly: GCF_964194105.1. NCBI lineage: Eukaryota > Metazoa > Chordata > Mammalia > Rodentia > Sciuridae > Spermophilus > Spermophilus citellus. Next base: position 61,516,451 of record NC_138193.1, read on the forward strand.
AATCACAAGTTCAAGGCCAGTCTCAACAATTTAGCAACCTTGTCTCAAAGTAAGTTTAAAAAAAGAAATTAAGGGCTAGAGATGGGGCTCAGTGGTAAAGCTCTCCTAGGTTCAACCCCTGATAGAAAGAAAGAAAGAAAGAAAGAAAGAAAGAAAGAAAGAAAGAAAGAAAGAAAGATAGAAAGAAAGATAGATAGATAGATCTGGCAAAAATGATAAAAAGCCTCTATTCATTATAGTCCTTAATACCACTATATGTTCATGTTTTCTATTCTGAAGAGTATGAGAAAATCATACTACATGGTAATTATAAATTAACTGATATTTTAATGAGATGCAATGCTGATTTTTAAAGTAATTTTTTAAATATTAGGGAATGTAAATGATACAGTGACTCTTATTTCGTGACCAAGGGATGTTGCTTGACGCTACACTGTGAAGCATTTTGAATAGCAGGTGAAGGAGAAGGGAAGTCCAAACTACTTTTAGACAAGGAGTTGTGTGGACCAGGAGGAAGAGATATTTGGCAGCAGTGAACTAAATGGTCTGGGATTGGGCCTCAGAGACCAAGTAACGGCCCTGGTCATCTGTAAACAGAAGAGCAATAAGGTCAGACTTGGGTGACAGAGATAGGGAAGAAAGAAAACATACTTGAGATTCCAAAGGAATAATTGACAGGGAGAAAAATAAAAATCAAATAAGCATAAAAATTCTGAAAAAAATAATAATAATAATTGACAAACCTGGTTCCTGATTGAAGAGGGAGAAATGGAAGGAATTGGAAGCCAGCTAGGAGACAGATCTAAAACTGGCGAGGAAATAGTAGAACATACATTTGTGAGACATAACGAAACCTTGTTGCAGGCCACAGAGCCTTTGTGGTATCTCTGCAGGGCTTTCAGGATAGAATATGAAGAATAGACACATGACAGGAAAAGAGGTTTGTTAGGCTGTAAGTCTATCAGCACAGGGATGGTTCTTGTTCCAATGGAGCAGAAAGAGGGACATAATCTCCAGATGGTCTGGGGTGGGGTTGAAACCCAGGCAGCCTTCAGATCTTATGCCTGGGTGGACTCCAGTCTTTATGGCTTCTGCATCTCGAGCCAGAATTCCCTCTGCTGAAATAAACCTTTGCAGTCTACTGCGCTCTGGTGGCTCAACATACAGTCAAGGGTGGTGAGAATGATGGAGTCGTGATGACCAGATGCATTTCCTCCTTCTCTACAGCTCCCTTGGCAGGACACCCTCACCCAAGAACTCCCCACTGAGCAGGGCTTCCTGAGGCCGGATATGGAGGCATTTCTTCAGAAATCTTCAGGTCAGCCATGAATAATCATGATTGAGCAAGAGGACGAGCTCTGGACTCTCAGTCACATCTGAGTCCATCCCAGTCACTGAAGTGTCTCTGGAGTGGGAGGCAGCACGGATGAGGAACCAGGAAGGAAGCCTTTGGAACAGGACCAGACACAACTGAAGCCACCATGACAGGAACACAGCACAGACCCATGGGGAAGTTCACCTCTCCCCAGACCCTGCTCCCAGTGGACAGGGCAGGGTTGAGGACAAAGGCCAAGCAGGAGGCACTGCCGCTGAAGCTGCGGTTATCTGAGAGCTGCAGTAATCTCTGGGGAGCGTCCCATCTAGGACGGGAGAGTGTGATTGCAATTGTGCCGCAGGCTGGATGGGAGACATGCACTCCCCCCCAGCGTCTCCAGCCATCCTTTAGCTCCCACTGAGCCCGACACACAGAGATGCTCTCAAGACGTCTGGTGACTATTCCACACACAGGCAGTCCACAGGAAGAAGAGAATGTTTATGTACCATTGCTGTGCTTTGGGGTCCATTTTCAGCAGGTCTAGAGTGACACTAGTGACACTTGAGGCTGGGTAATTAGGGCTGACCTGGGTATAGACGCTCTTGAACAAGATCCTGGCCTCCACCCACTAGATACCAGTAGTGCCTCCCTCTCGGCTTGACAACCAAAGGTGTCTCCAGTCAGAGTTAAGTGTTCCCGGGGACAATGTCGTCCCCCGCCCCCACACTGGGACTCACTGGGTGATAGCCATCCTCCTGCCAGTGTCCTGTGCTCTGGGATTTTTCAATTCTGTTTTCTAGAAAATTATTCTCCCCAAAATACATGATCTTAGATCCTTGTTCTTTCAAAACGTTGATCAATTAACATGAGTGAATCCAAATTAAATCATTAATAAAAAAAAGTCCCCCTTTCTGCTCCATTCCTCACCCACATTTACCTTCACAACCCTTTGTTACTGAAACAACTTACAAGGACTACTTGGAAGCAATCCTATGACATAATACACTTCTGATGACACCAACACCCAAGATGGCACGATGGAGGCCCCGATGACAACGTGGGACAAGACCTGCTCCAACCGGCCACCCAGCACTAGACCTTCAGCTAAGCAGAGTTTGCTTGATCCCACCTGCCAGAAGCACACAGAGCATGGCAGAGGGACCCATGACATTTTCAAAAGACCCAGAAACCATCACTTAAAATGGTGAGAATTTTAAACAGCATCCACTCTGGCCCTGAAACCAGTTTCCAAATTTCTGTGTGTCCCTACTCCTGCTACAAAGAGCTGACCCAGAGGTGGGATGAAGGGTGCATGATCTCAAAGACCCCTTGAGACCCTGATTTTCAAGCATTTCTCACAAAGATCCACTGGGTGGCCTCTCTGTAGGGATGAAGGGAAGGAGTAAAGAGAAGGCCCGGGGGCCCCAGGTCAATTGAAGCAGTGACCCCTCAGGAAAGTGCTGGATGGGTTGCCCATCCAGCATTTTCTGCTCCTCCCCTCTTGCTGGAGTCGCCTCTGACACGAAGGCATTCCTGTCCCAGTCTTTTACCGGCAGTGAGTCAGCTCAGCCCAACGACTCTAATTCAGTGCTTATTCACAAATTATAATTTTAGTACAATAGGGCACAGCTTTAAATAAGAGCTCTGAGAAACCCACCCACCTATGACATGCCAGCGGGCTGCTCATCTCGCATCTTTGGGTGGACGTTCTGTTAGTCATGGGGAGCATCTGGACCAAGTCACTTGTCTCTCCCCGCCCCCACCCCCTTTTTGTATCTCCAGACATTTTACCAAACAGACACTGAGTCAGAATAAGTCGCTTTAGCAATTAAAATCTGTGTGGAGGCTGCCTGGAGGAGCATTTGGTGGACTTGGAAATATTCCTCCACTGCGACTCAAGCATGCATTCCAAAAACCTGAATGTGATACGCATGAAGACACTCGGGGATGAAACCTCACGGCATGGCCTTCTCCCTCAACAGGGAACATAAACGACTTCCATTTGCTGGCAGGATAAGCTGAGTGACTGAGAGCGGAATCGTCTCTGGGTACAAAGAGCAGTGAGATTCTGTCAAAGGCAGCATCTACCTGATTCTGAACAAGCAGATTTCTAGCAGAAACTAGTTCAGATGAGGAATACCCCAGACAACACCTCTCCGCATTGAACCAAGAGAGTCCAAACAAGACAGGAAGTCCACACACATCCGCATTTTCCAGCCAATACTCCCCTTCAGTCTCTGAAAAGAAGTCGAGGTTGAATGGTTATGTGTTTGGAATGACCCTCCCAGGGAGTTGGGGAGCCCCCTGCAGCACCTTATCCCTCCCTGCATGCGGTAGGAGAGAAAGCTATCTGTGGGAGGGCCTCCACCTGCCAGCCTGCCACCAAGCCTACAAGACAGTCCTCAGGATGCTTCACCTTCATCCTCTCCAGGTGTGCTGTGAGAGCTACGGAACCTCTGACTTGGTTAGAGCCCTGGCTTAGGAAGGCCAAGGCCTGTCTTCATTTCCATTGGGATCACTGCATGTCTCTCGTTTCCCAAGTTCCTGGATTACAGACTGCATCTCCCACCGGCAGCTGGTGCCAACATCTGCCACCCAGGATCCAGGCAGATCCGTTCTCACACTCATTCACACACACACACACACACACACACACTACAGAAGCATCATTTCCAGAGTCTGCCACAGTCTATGACCAGCACTCCAGACCCTATCCAAGCGGAGGGCTAGGAGCCTCTGGTAGAACAGGCCCTGTCATGAGGGCAGAAGCCACAACAAAGCCAAATCGTTTCACACTCCAGTCTCCACTAAAGAGCTCTGGTTTTCCTGTCTAGATGTCCAAAGCCACCTTGCAGCTGGCATTGTATCCGGGCTAGGATGGACTTTCACTCTCAATATTGGGTACCATCTGTATCACACCTTATAAGATATCAGAGCAATACACATTCAGATGTCTCCGTTTGTAGGATTCACTGCCATTGTTTCTGAACATTCTAAAGTCATGGGCTCTTCTGAGAAGCTGAGAAAAACCAAATACTCTTTGCCCCCAAAAATCCACTTTCCCACAAAATTGACAGTAACATTTCAGGGAGGTTCAGAGAAGCCATGAAAACCATCCTAAACCACTGAAAACCTCTTCCTGGTCACTGAGTTTTAAAGCAACAGGGCATTTCCTGCATGTGAGACCATCCCAAAGCTGCATGCTATGGCAGGTAACTTCAGTTAAACCAATGCTTGCTTTGGGGTGAAGCAGTTTAGTTCCTAGACTGATCAAAGGTATAGCAGGAACTTTCTGGCTCACTCACCTCTGTGTGTCTGCAATAGACAGCACCTGTAGCTTGTGCAGTGATTACTGCATGCCTGACCCCAAGAAGGGCTCCTGTGCATTTTGTCCTTAAACTCTCACAGCCCTATAATGCAGAATCACTGTTTGCATTTTACAAATTAAGACACTGAGGGCTGGGGATGTGGCTCAAGCAGTAGCGCACTCGCCTGGCATGCGTGCAGCCCGGGTTAGATCCTCAGCACCACATACAAACAAAGATGTTGTGTCCGCTGAAAACTTTAAAAAATATATTAAAATTCTCTCTCTCTCTCTAAAAAAAAAAAAAAAGTGGAACCAACTTAGATGCCCTTCAATAGATGAATGGATTAAAAAATGTGGCATTTATACACAATGGAGTACTACGCAGCACTAAGAAATGACAAAATCATGGAATTTGCAGGGAAATGGATGGCATTAGAGCAGATTATGCTAAGTGAAGCTAGCCAATCCCTAAAAAACAAATGCCAAATGTCTTCTTTGATATAATGAGAGCAACTAAGAACAGAGCAGGGAGGAAGAGCAGGAGGAAAAGATTAACATTAAACAGAGTCATGAGGTGGGAGGGAAAGGGAGAGAAAAGGGAAATTGCATGGAAATGGAAGGAGACCCTCATTGTTATACAAAATTACATATAAGAGGATGTGAGGGGAAATGGGGAAAAAAATCAAGGGAGAGAAATGAATTACAGTAGATGGTGTAGAGAGAGAAGATGGGAGGGGAAGGGAGGGGAGATAGTAGAGGATAGGAAAGGCAGCAGAATACAACAGTCACTAGTATGGCAGTATGTAAAAACGTGGATGTGTAACCGATGTGATTCTGCAATCTGTATACGGGGTAAAAATGGGAGTTTATAACCCACTTGAATCAAATGTATGAAATATGATATGTCAAGAGCTTTGTAATGTTTTGAACAACCAATAAAAAATAAATTTAAAAAAAAAGACACTGAGGCTCAGAGGCGTACAGTACCATTCCCCATCAGGTCCACAAATTGCCAGGTGGGATTGCCAATATGCGTAGGTCCCAAGGATTGCACCAGGCATGGTCAGCCAGAGAAAATGTCTTTTCTCTAATAGGAGCAGGCTGAAATCCCCAAGTACTTGGTGAGGGAGTTGCCAGAAATTCTGTTGAATTTTGTTTGTGAACTTGAATTGCCTCCATTTTCATCTGCCGTTGGACTCCGTGTTTAGAGATGAAAACAAGCTCATAACTTTCAGGAGGGCCCACTCTTCCTGCATTTGTAATGGAACCACAGAAAAGTTCTGACTTCAAGGAGGAAGGCTCTATCGCCTCCTATAGATAAGATGTGTGTCTGATGAGCAACAGGATGAAGACTTTGCTCAGTACGGAAGCTGATCACGGGTACATTGGATTAGCTGTAGTCCCATGAAACTAAGAAAACTAAGAGTTTAACATATGCTTTTTCTCTTTTCTCTTGGTTGTACTGGGGATGAAATCCAGGGGCTTCTCTGCTGAGCTACATCCCCAACTCTTTTTATTTTGTAAAATTTTGTATTTTAAGACAGGGTCTCACTAAGTTATTTAGGGCCTCACTGAGTTGCTGAGGCTAGCCTCAAACATGCAATCCTCCTGTCTCAGTTTCCCAAGTCACTGGGATTACAGGCATGTACCATCACACCCAACTTCCAAGCCTTTTTAAATTTTATTTTAAGAAAGAGTCTCACTAGGGCTGGGGATGTGGCTCAAGCGGTAGCGCGCTCGCCTGGCATGCGTGCGGCCCGGGTTCGATCCTCAGCACCACATACCAACAAAGATGTTGTGTCCGCCGAGACACAACACATTTATATTTAAAAAATAAATATTTTTTTAAAAAAAGAGTCTCACTATTTTCCAGGCTGCCCTGGAACTGATCATCTTCCTGCCTTATCCCCCTGAGTAGCTGGGATTACAGGCGGGGGCAATCACACGTTATTTGACATCTGCCTTTTTAAATGCCATTACTAAACAGTCTGGGGGAAGTCATTTCACAAACATTTAGACAGCACCTCCTCTGTACCTGGCACATGCTGAGCCCTGGAGATACCGAGGAGAATAAGACCAGGTCCTGTCCACACTGAATTCCTCATCCAGCAGGGAAAGGAGGGGAAGGCGTGTGATTAACTGGACGATTAAGGTGATATCCATCACTGGAGATGTGACCCAGATGCCAAGGGCCAGAGAACAGGAAGTGAATTATGCCAGGGAAAGGAGAGGCAGGTCTCAAAGGTTTAGGGAAGGTCTCATAGGTTCTAGGAAGTCCTGGGAGGTTCAGGGAAGGTCTGAGGGAAGAAATAAAAAGATCCTTCAGAGTTTGGAGAACATGGTGTGACCCAAGGGGTGACCCAACAGGAATGAGGGCTGGCTGAGGTGCAGGCGCAGGCTAGACAAGGGGATATACAGGATGCGAGTCAGAAAACAAAAGCAGGGCCCAGATGTTGAAGGCCTTTGACATTTATGATGAGTCATCAAGAGAATTTTTTGCAATGGAGAAAGGACTCAATGACTTGTGTATCATAGGAAGACAGCCATGGCCACTGCAGGAAAGGTGGAAGCTCTGGGGAGAAACAGGAAGCAGGAAGTAGGATAGACACTCTCCGTACCCATTTAGTCCAAGGATGCTGGAGTCCAGATCTGCAGGCCTTCACCAATGAGTATTCACCTAGGAAGCCAGCAGGGTCCGGATGATAAGCATTCATCATGAACAAAAAGACAAAAACTGATAGACCCTCAGGCATATTACTGTTTAAGGGAGGGCAAGATGAGAAGAGCTAGCAAAGGAGGTGTATGAGAAGCTTAAGAATGGGTATGTTGAGACACCTTCTGAGGAGTGGGCAAACACCAAAAGCCACAGAGAGGGGGCGGATGACAAGACCCAAAAGAAAGTCTCTGGATTAGCTGGTTAGAAATTCTGAACTGGCTCAGCCCAGTGGCTTAGGAGGCTGAGGCAGGAGAATCTTGAATTCAAAGCCAGCCTCAGCAACTGAGCAAGGCCCTGTCTCTAAATAAAAATATTAAAAAGGCTGGTTTTTGATCAAGGAGCAGAGAGACTCCACTCTCCAGATGCAAAAAATATACCCCAAATTCATGCCCCTAATGAACCGCTTCTTCCAGCCACACCCCACCGACCTCCAATTACCACTCAGTTAATCCCACTAGGGTTAATTCACTGATTAGGTTAAGGCTCTGACCCAATCATTTCTCCTCCAAATCTTCTTGCATTGTCTCACATGTGAGCTTTTGCAGGACACCACATCTAAACCATAACATCTAGCATGCTCAAGACCCTGGGCTCAATCTCCAGAATAGGGGAAAAAAAAATAACAGGAGGAAAAAAACTAAAACCTAGCATACACTTTAGCTCCAAGCCATCCTATACAAGTCCTATACAATAGGCCAAACATAGTGACATACACCTGTAATCCCAGCAACTCCTTGGTCTGTGGCAGGAGACTGGCAAGTTCAAAGCCAGACTCAGCAACATAGCAAGACCCTGTCTCAAAATTAAAAAAAAAAATAAATAAAAAGGGCTGGGGATGTGGCTCAATGATTAAGCATCCCTAGGTTCAATCCCTAGTAACAACGACAACAAAAGTCAACAATGCATACCTGTAAAGGTCTATCTACAAGAATATTCCCTGTGGCTGTATTTATAAGAATGGAAAACTGGCAAAAATATAAATTTCCAACAACAGGGAATTGGTTAAGTACATTATCATACATCTATCTCCACAGGGTACAATACCAGGCAACCATGTAAAATATTGGGAGACAATATATTATTGGGAGTTTACAATATATTATTAAAATATAGTAGTTGTTCACAAAAGATAATGAGTCCATTAAATATTTGCATATATATTCACATACACATATAAACACTCACGTATACTCAAATAAGACTAGAAGGATGAACACCAAAGTAACAACTGTATCAAAATTTCTGGATGGCATAATTATGGGTGGTTTTAATTTATTTTTTGCTTTTCTGTATTTTCCAAAATATTTGTAATAAACATGTATAGCTTTTGTAGTTAACAATAATCACTTATTTTTAATAAAATAGTTTTTTTAATTGAAACAAGAACCAAGAAAATCAGGACAGATGAGATCATTATGTCCTCCTCTTCCACTTAAACTAGAGCCTGGTGTTTCAAATAACAAATTCTGGGTTGGGACTATAATACAGTGGTAGAGCATTTGTCCTGCATGCATGAGACCCTGGGTCCAGTCCCCACTACAAAGAATAAATAAATAAATAAATAAATAAATAAATAAATAAATAAATAAATAAATAAATAAATAAAGTCAAATGACAAAATCTGAAGGGACAGAGCCAACTCTGGAAGATGCCGCCTCGAATTGTTCTTCCAAGGTTTTATTTTAAAGAAGTAAAGAGTCCCAGGCTTCCTGATCTGGAAGGCCAAGACTGTCTGGGTCAGGTGGAGGCAGGTGTGGGAGCTCACGGAGGCCCTCTGCACGGCTCAGAGAGATACCAGCTGCAGGTTCCCAAAGGAAAAGGAACCAGAGGCTACCCAGAGATCCAGGCCCAGGCTAGTCACAGATGGGCCACATGTGGGACACATAAGGGAGGTTGTCCCTGACAAGGACAGACACGCTCAGTGCTCAGGACATTCAGCACAGACCAGTGGACAGTTTCCAGACCCACACATTAGTAGGAGGGGGGCTAACAGGCTGCCATGCCAGGAGCTCCTGGATTCCAGCCTGGCCCTCATCCAGCGTGCAGTGGATAATGATGGCTGACAGCTAGCTGGGTGGAGCTCTGATGGCAGGGACTGGTGCAGAAGCCATCAGGTAATGCTGAGCTGAATCCTGCTAGTCCATGTCAAGATTGCTACATAAGAAAGCCGGTTTATCACAAGAACAGCTTTGCCAGTTGCAACAGGCAAGCCGGCAGCACTTCCCCCTCCTGGTGGCAAATGCCCCAGATTGCTGGATCGACTATTCCTTGGAACTCTGGATAGTCAAGCTCATCCTTCGACCTGCCAAGTCCTCAGATTTTGCATCTCCGCCAGGCCATAAGCCCCCAGGCCTTGGTTAGAAAGCCAGGAAATCCTGACCTTTAGGTGTCTTTCCCAGACCCCAGCACAGTCCTGTCCTCTCCTTTCTCATTCTTCTTCACTGCCTCACATCTCCAGAGCAGGCCATGTTTTCCCAGCTTCTCAGATAATTTTCCTTGGGTTACATTTTAAATTGGATGTTACCTAATTACCTAAGTAGCGTTCTTTCGTTTTACCAGTAAAGTGCGCTGAAAGGAGATTGACACCCAGGAAGTTTTGTGTAAACCTGTCCCCCTAATCCGCTGTAATTTGTGGGCTCTTCTGATCCTTGCTGAGTCAATAAATATCTCTATTAAGCACCTATCTTATTCCTTACACAATACTAGGCACAGCAAACACAAAGACAAATAGTGGGTTCCCACTTCTTTCCCAAGTAGGGGTTCCTGGTGAGCGGAGGGGGGCAATATAGATAATGTATAGTATGGAACAATTGTAGATAATGCTGACACTATTGTAGGGACAGTGAATGGGGTTCTGTCCAAAGCACTATCGGGTTCAGAGTGGTGCAAATGATGAGACCTGAGTAAGGGGTAAGTCATGGGAGATGCAGCAACTTTGGGGTTGGAGCTAGAATGATAACTCCTGAGTTCATTGATTTTCTTTCTTTCTTTATTTTTTTGGAACTGGGGGTTAAATTCAGAAGCACTTACCACTGAGTTACTTCCTCCAGCCCTGTTTATTTTGAGACAGGTCTTGCTAAGTTGCTGAGGCGGACCTCAAACCAGTGAACCTCCTGCCTCAGCCTCCTGAGTCATTGGCATTACAGGCATGCGCCACGGCACCCAGCTGAGTCCATCAATGTTAAGACACACATTTTTTACATTTTCACACGTCTAAGTCAGTATGTGTCATGCAGTCATTGCCAGCTGGGTAGGTGGATGGTCAAACCATAGTCATCAATGCCTGACACCACAGGACACAGCCAGGAAAGTGTCAGCACCTAAACTTGCACAATGGGTGTTGGTTATTTAGGAGAAAAACTGAGGGACAACAGTAGGGTCTGCTTTTAAGAACAGCTGCTTTGGGGTTACGGTGGCAGCTCAGTGGCACAGCGCTTGCCTAGCATGCGTGAGACACTGGGTTTGATCCTCAGCACCACATATAAATAAATATATAAATAACTAATTTTTAAAAAAAGGAACAGCCACATCATCTGATAGCAAAGAGGATAGTGCTGTGGGGAAACCAGAGTGAATAAAGTGATAGAAGCCAAAAATGTTCTACAATTAGGTGGCAGCGATGGCCACACAACCTGTAAGTAAACCCAAAACCACTGAATCGTACACTAGAAAACGGATGTCTAATGATATGTGAATTACAGCTCACTTTTTTTAAATGGGGAAACAGTTGAGGAAGATTAAGCAAGTTCTAGAGACAAATGGTAGTGATGGCTGTACAAGGGTGTAAATGTCCTTAAGGTCACTGAAATGTACACTTCTTAAGTGTCTAAAAAGGTCCATTTTGTTGTTATGTATATTTTACCACAATAAAAAAAAAAATGTGGAGGGAGAATCCCACACGAGGCTTTTCCCCACCTAGAAACAAAACCATGTGACGATTCAGTCTCTCTTTCAAGAGCTCCGTGGAAACGGTGTCTGTGGCTGAGGACCCTCTGTCTGACAGGTACAGGTGATTTCATAATAAAAGTGGGAAGCTGTAAAGTTGATAAAATGTAAGTAGATGGTTACTACCCTCCGAGATAGCAACAGGAGAGGTAGAAAGGATGCTGACTCTCTGTTTGGGCAAAACCCTAACGTTCTGGATTGACCGCAGTGGCCCATACCAACAGAACCCTATCTGGACAGAGGGCCCCCAGGGGTGCCAAAGAGAGAAATGCTGGCACTCAGGAGACCCCTTTTATCTCACCTCCAATGGTTACAGCACCAGTGTCCCCCAGAGCCTAAAGCCTGGCAAATGGGCAACATGGACACCAGACAAAGTTAACAGGCTTGCCCTGACCGGTCCCAGGTCTTCCTTCTGGAAGAGAAAGGTCTGTCATCCACTTGTGCCCCTAAGGTCCACATGGCCCACTCTAGATTGTTCTTGGGGCTAAGGGGAAACATAAGATCTCATCATCCGTGTGAAAATGGCAGAGTTCCCTCCAATCCCCTTGCCCCAGCCTGTGAGCTGCCTGCCAGATTAAAGAACAAGGTGGGAAGACCTCTTCCTAGGTACTTGCCTCCCAAACACCAGAGATGAGAATGTTTTTAACAAATAGTTGGCAATGATCAGAGCTCTCTATGCAAAGTGACCTGTAGGCAATGACTCAGGGCCCCACCCCGAGACTGAACCACAGAGCCCACACTTACCGGGGCCTGGGCATCTATGCACTGACCACCCAGGGCTGGGCCACCATTAATGACCATAGTTGACTCTCTGAAGTTTCGTTAACACCTAGATATCATCCAAGGAGAAGGACCTCATTGCTGCCCTTCAAACTCAGTACTCTGAGCTTTGGAGAAATCTGTGTTCAGGTTTGACTCAGTCAATTTGGAATTTTTTTTTAATTTATTTTTTAGATATTAATAAACCTTGATTTAATTTATTTATTTATATGCAGTGGTGAGAATTGAACCCAGTACCCCACACATGCCAGGCAAGTGCTGTACCATTGAGCCACCACCCCAGACCCCTCAATTTGGAATTCGAGTTCAATATTTTCATGATTGCTTATGTCCATTTTGCCATTCAAGCCCTACAGATTCTTTTCTGACCAAATTTTCACCAGCCCAAGAGGAATCCCATCTTTGTTCAAGGCCCAGATGGATTCCCGGAAGGCAAAGCTCTTGGCTGCTTGCTGACAGGCACAATCCATCCTTGGGGGGAATTAGGTTCTTCTCGCTTCCAGAGCAGGCAATATTGAGTTTGGGAGCTCTGAGAGGGTTAGAGGCAGAGTGGCAAAATAATTGAGAGCTTCGATTTTGGAGTGCAAGTGACTTCAACCTCTATTCTGTGTGCCCTTGGGCCATCAATTTAACATCTCTAAGCCTCAGTTGGTAGAATGAGGATAGGAATAATATCCACTTCACAGGGGTTCTTTTATTTGAGGGTGGCAGGTGGAAGGTACTGGGGATTGAACTCAGGGGCACTCAACCACTGAACCACATCCTCAGTCCTATTTTGTATTTCACTTAGAGACAGGGTCTCACTGAGTTGCTTGGCGCATCACTTTTGCTGAGGTTGGCTTTGGACTCACAATCCTCCTGTCTCAGCCTCCCGAGCCTCTGGGATTACAGGAGTGCACTATTTCGCCACCTTCACTAGGATTCTTGTGAAGATTAAATAAGAAAATGCTTGTAAACTGCTTAGCACAGTGCCCGGCACATTATAAGCACAAAATAAGATTATAATACCATTGTGGATGAGTTGAAAGTGGGTGATGTTTGACAGGCTTCTCTGTCTCTGCAATACCAGTACAGATTAAGCTGCCTTTTTTCAGTGTTTTGAGCACAACTCTCATAAGAAATACTTTCCTATTGCAAGACAATACAAATAAACACAGCTACAGAACTGAAGCAAAATAAGTTCACCAAATAATAATTACCTTTACTATGGCAGAATGTGATGCACTTTGGGACTTCCAATTCTCTTATGAGTCTACTTTGTTTCCTTTATTTACTTCTGAAATTTTTCGAACCTACAGAATAGTTGCAAGAATAATATGAGCAGGATTTTTCAATCTCGGCACTGTTGATAGTTTGGATCCAATAATTCTTTGACATAAGGATTTTTTCTGTGTGTTGTAAGAATCTCTGGCCTTTACCCACAAGATACCATGAGTGCCCCAAACACAGACCAGTGTTTGGGGCAAAAAATGTCTCCAGACATTGCCAAATGTCCCCTGGTGGGTAAAATCATCCCCCACTGAGAACCACTGACCTTTACCTACCCGTGGTTAACATTCTGCCATGTTACTTCATCTTTCTGTCAATGCACATGCAAGGACACACAGAGGCACAGTTTTTTGATTGAACTATTTGAAAGTCAATGACGTGCTTTATGCTACTTGCCATGGAAATAGTTCATCATGCAACTCCTAAGAATAAGGACATTCTCTTACACAACCACAATGTCATTATGGCACCTAAAATTTTAACATTAATCTAGTAAGATCTTTCCTCCTTCTTGTTCTATGTTGTTTGTAACCCACTAACATGGTTTCATGGCCCACTTATGGTTCATGACCTTTGAGATTAAAGGAGGAAGGTAACAGAAGAAATACAGCTCTCCTCTCCTTGCCAACCTGAAAGGTACACATGCAGTCTCAGAGCTGATTGCACTTCTACAGGAGTCTTACTAACACACCCTGCTGTGCTCCCTTCCTCCCTGCCTCACAGAGCATGTGCACAAGCACACACAGGCGCTTGCATGTGCGCACGTGCACACACACACACACACACACAGCTGGCTGCACTGGGAGCAGACACCCCAGCCAGCCCCACCCTGCAGGGGACCCTGGGAGCTCCTCCAGGCGCTGGCGGGCACCGCGCAGTGTGTGCCCTGGCCTGTCTGCCCAGGGCTGGTGGGGCCTGCTGAGCTGGGTGCACAGCAGCCTGACCACATCACAGGCCCAGGCTCGGGCTCAGGCTCAGGCAGGCCGCCCACCCCTTCCCTGTTTGCTAAGCACCTTTCCTTTACCTGCACTGGCTCCAAGAAAGTGGTTACAAGTTGGTCCAGAAACTGCCAACAGACCAGGGCCAAGAAACATGAAAGCGTGTGAGTCATTGGCCGTCTTTGGTTCCCCTGACCTTATAAGTCTGGCCTTTGAATCTAGCATCAGGATCCAAACAGCAGAGAAATTTGAAAATTTAAACAACCAAAAAAGAAATGGGGAACAGACCACTAGCCCCACCCCTGCCCTTATGCCAGTTCCCCCTGGTACCCTAGATCAGTCGGTGAGGGGCAAGAAGAGGTAAGAGGGAGACTCGGGGCTATGGCCAGTACTTCCATTATCCTGGAAAGGAGGCCCATGGCACTCTGGCTTTGGGTTTCTTGTGAAGGCTTGAAACCTGTGAACTCAGGCTTCCTTGAAGGTCAGAGGCAGAGGAGTCAGATCTGCTCCTACATTCCAGGAGAAAGAATTGACTCAGGAGAGACCCCCTGGGACTGACAGCTCTGTCTTAGAAATAGTCACTGCAACAGCAGCCCATCACCCTCAGAAGAGCCCAGAATGCAGGTTCCACACCCCCCACACCAAGAGTGTGGGAGAGACGCGCTACCTGAGCCGGGGGTCTCAGAAATGGGACCACACAAGAAAATAGAGTATCCAAGAAAGGAAGAAATGCTGTCTCCATGGCTTCCCCCACACTGCCCCTGGGAAGCAGGACAGAGGTGAAGAAGATATTTCCAAAGATGGTGATGAGCAGAAACTGTGATGAGAGGGAGTGATGGGTGGAGCACCACAAACATTCCCTGATTGCAATCTGCTTCGCCCACCCATAGGCCCACAGTAAGTTCAAGGCCATTACCACAACTCAAAATTGTCTCCTTCATTTACTTTGTTTTCTGTCTTCTCCACTGAATGACAGGGACATGAGAGCCTTGTCTACGTCGCTCATCATCATATCCTCACTTCTGAGAACAATGCCTAGAACATACAAGCAGCGCTCAGAAAACACCCAATTCATAAGTGAGTGAGTGAATGTGGAGTCTTGGTCGGCTTGAGCTGCCAAACAAAATACCATTTATTCCTCACGGTTCTGGAGTGTGAAAATTCAAAGTCAAGGGGCTGTCAGATTTGGTTCCAGGTGAGGGCACTCTTCCTGTGTTGCAGATGGCTTCCTTCTCATTTTCACATAGCCGGGGTGGGAGGGTCTTCTGACACCCCCTCTGCTAACACCATGAAAAGCCCTCTCTCATGACGGCACCAAAGTCTAATTATAAACCCAAAGGCTCCATCTCCAAACGCCATCACGTAGGGGGCTATGGCTTCAAAATATTAATTTGCAGGAAAGGGAGGACTTGAGTCAATCCATAGTACGTGGTGTCCCCTCAACTAAGCAAGTCAAGTTTGTTCTCCTCTCTCAGAAGAAAGTAAAGCTCTGTGCTATCAGCTCATCTTAAGTGTCCCCCACAAAGATCCATGTGGTAAAGCCTTGCTCCCCAGGATGCTGCTATTGTAGTAGAGGTTTTAGGAGTGAAGCCTAGTAGGAGGTCTTTAGGTCCTCAGAGACATACTCTTGAAGGGGACCCCAATGTCCTCTCTCTTTCTCTTTAGCATGGTGGTCCTAGGTGAATAGTTTTGCTCTGCCACATGCTCTCACCACACAGGTCAAAAAGCAACAGAGCTGAAACCTCTGAAAATGTGTATCAAAATAAACCTTTTCTCTTTATAAGCTGATTATCTCAGGTATGCATTATCGTAACAAAAAGCTGATTAATACACCCAGAGATCTCAAGATCTTCTAGCTAATCAGTGGTAAGCCAAAAGGCCAAACTCCTTTTTTTTTTTTTTTTTTTTGGTACCAGGAATTGAACTCAGGGCACCTTAACCTCTGGACCACATCCCCATCCCTTTTTTGTATTTTATTTAGAGACAGGGTCTCTCTGAGTTGCTTAGTGCCTCACTGTTGCTGAGGCTGGCTTTGAACTCATGATCTCCTGCCTCAGCCTCCCCAGCCACTGGGATCACAGGCATGTGCCACTGTGCTTGGCTAAAACCCAAACTCCTGACTCCAGTTCCTGCACTGGAACCAATAAAGATCCAAAACCAACGAAGATAGAAAAATCATCTTTATTATAATTTTTTTCATCCCTATGGGTCCTACCCAAGGATTCACAGGACAGTGCAGGCAAGATGGCTTTACTTGCATCAGCTTGAGTCTAAAATCAGTAAGACACTTTCTCAAACAATGGGCAATATTCCTTGGCCCTTTCTCCTAAAGGCACCCATAGTGAGCTCAGGCCTGCCTGAGAAGTGTGTCAAGCTTGTCTTCAGCATCCAAACAACCCTCACCCCACCCTTAGCACCCTAGTAATGCTGTGTGCTGAAGGTGGTCCCTCCAGAAGACAGCATCCTGTTGCTAACAATCTCTTACAATCAGAAGGACTGATGTGTGGGGCGGGATTAATTACATAAATACTTCACTTTCAAGAAACTCAGATAAAGTGATTCAAACAATGTCAACCAGCCAGGTGCCCTGGTGCACGCTTGTTGCCCCAGCTTTTTGGGGAGGCAATCTCAAGTTCAAGGCCAATCTGGGTGATTTAAAAAGACCCCATCTCAAAAGAAATTTTTTTAAAAGGGCTGGAGATGGAGCACAGTGGTAGAGCCCCGCTGGGTTCCATCCCCAGTATCACAAAAATAAATAAATAAAATAAGATCAAATAAGGTCATAAGGGGGCCAAATCTCTCCAAATGAGTTCCTGACACAGCACTGTTTCAAGTGGAACCACCTAGATATGTCAAAGGGACACAAAAATGAAACAAATAAGAATTCTAGAGAGAGAGAGAACAAACATGTTTCCAATATTTTGGATTCACATGCAGGAGAAGCAGCATTTCGGGGCCTCTCGGGACAGGGGGACTTTCCTAGAGCCTTCCTACTGTTGGCACAGCATCCTTCTTCTGCCTCCCTGCATCCGGCTGTGACTCCCACCCCCTCTCTTATTAAGGCACTGGGTGCTGAAAGCCCAAGACTCGATATCACAGGGATGTTGTGCAAGATCAAGCTGAACAGCTTCTTCTCCTGACAACCCCTAAAATTCGGCAGTCACACTCATACACGTCGCTGCTTTCCTTGTCTCCATCCCTGTCGCCACCAGCAGCAAATCCCAAAGCTCAGCCCAGAAAAGGCAGTAGCTGTGCTGTCACCCTCAAGCGGGGCTCTCTGAAGACTTAAGTCCCCAGGGGTCTAAAGCTCATCCTTCCCCTGCTCCAAAGCAACCCCACCCTCTAGAGAGGGCCAGAAGGGATCCTCTGTTGATGGCCTCTCTCAGGCCTTGGCTGCTACTTTACAAATGGTCTTTAATTCTCCCGCAGGTCCCCTTTTTAACAGATGGATAGCTCACCGCTCAGAAAGATAAAGTTCTATATCACGAACTCAGGTAAGAATCTGTCTCTGAAACTTGCTTGATTTCATTCAATCAAATGATTCCCCAACTCATCATTCTATTTTATTTCAAGTTGAAAATACAGAGCTTTCTATTCTCCAAAATAAAACTGACTATACTTACTTGTGACTAGAAAATTAAAAGCTTTTAAAAAAATTAACCACCAATCATATTAAAACTGCAAATTTGGGGCTGGTGATATAGCTCAGTTGGTAGAGTGCTTGCCTCACATGCACAAGGCCCTGGGTTCAAACCCCAGCACCACACACACACACACACACACACAAAAAAAAAAAAAAAAAAAAAAAAAAAAACCCTGCAAATTTGGCCTAAAATCAAGGGTAAATGTGTGTGAGTTATGCGCATTGGAGCTATTGGAGCTATATGAGAGGACAGGTCTGATGTTGCATGCTGATTGGGCTGTGCAACACAAGTGCATCTTTCCTCTCCATCTGCCTGTTATCCCACACAGCACATGAGATGGGTGTGACTTGCCAAAATGTCAATCAATCTGCTGACCACAAGACATCATAAAGCAAGACTTCACCTTTCGATACTCTATCCCCTGCCTTATGTGATGAAAAACGTTCCATCAAAGCTCCTTTGGGTGTCCCTCCTATAAAATAAAGAGATTCCAAGTTCATGTGCTGTCTCTCTTTCCATCACAGTCCAGTGTGGAAGCTGACCCTAAGGTCGAAGAGCAGTCCCACCCTCAATCTGAGAAACTCATGTCCATGTGTTGCATGATTTCTTTGCCATTTTCTTAGTTCAGTGTTGCAGCCAGCTCCTTTGAACCCAGCTCATCTCGCCAGCACAAGCAGCTGGCAAGAGAAGTGGGTCCCCTGAGGTTTACAACAGCCTCCTCCCAGGGGAGTGACCCCATGGGGTTAAGAAGGAATATGTTGCTTGGCAAAGGTCGGACCTTTCTCTTTAGGAATTAGAGAAGATTCAGCATTTTGTCCTGAATGGAAAGTATCCTTGCATTCTAATAGGCTGCTTTGAGTGGAAGGGGGAAAGACGTGGTAATGAGACCCAGGCAAAGGATGTGTAGCTGATTATCAAAGAACAGGAAATGGGTAGACAGCACTTCCCCATCAACCAGTTGCTAACACCTCTGGGGGAGGGGAAGGATTGCATTTTCCAACACAAGCAATTACCCCCTGGATAGCTCTTTTCCTGCCTTTTGGTCACTGTAGGCAAGATAGGAAGAAACCTGAGATCTATAAAAACCTGAGATCAAGGGCAGCAGGCTCCTGTCTAGAGGAGAGTCTCACCCACCCCTCTCTCTTCTGTCTCTTAAATAAAATTTGCTTTCTCGAAATAAGCCAATCCCAAAGAACCAAAGACCAAATATTTTCTCTGATATGCAGATGCTAATTCACTAGAGAAGAATAGAAGTACTTTGGATTAGACAGAGGGGAATGAAGGGGGGAGAGACAGTCCGGGGTAGGAATGATAGTGGAATGAATCAGACATTATTACCCTATGTGCATATATGATTACACGGCTGGTGTGACTCTAAATCATGTACAACCAGAAGAATGAGAAGTGATACTCCATTTATGTCTGGTATGTCAAAATGCATTCTACTGTCATGTGTAGCTAATTAGAATAAATAAAAAATTTTTAAAAATAAAAATCATTTAAAATGTTGAAAAAAAATGTGTGCCTTCTACTCTTGCCTCGGCATTTCTCAGGTGTTTAATCCTGAACACCCAGGGAATGAAGACCCGATCCTGATTTTCAAGACCAGTATCAGTAAGGACCCGTCCTTCTGTTGAATATAACTCAGAGAACATGTTTAGGGGTAAAGTTGCCCTTGCAACAAATCACTCTTTAAAAATAGAAAGCAGAGATCACAAGTTCAAAGCCAGCCTCAGCAACTTAGCAAGGCTGTAAGCAACTTAACTAGACCCTGTCTCAAAATAAAAAATAAAATGGGATGGGGATGTGGCTCAGTAGTGAAGCACCCCTCTGTTCAATTCCTGGTACCAAAATAAAAAATAAATAAAAAGCAAGCAGTCATTGATCCAAGAGATTCCTGCCGGACCGGGTCTATAAGGTGAGTTTTTCATCAATCAGTGGTCACAGACATTCACAGAAGAGTTACCAGGGCTGAAAGAAGGTCTCACGCTACTGAAATGCACCCAGCGGGAGGCCAACATCCAAACGTGACTGTGTTAAGTTACAAAGAGAAACAGAGCTCCACCTGAGCCCAAATCGCCTGTGCTGGCACGATGGGCATTATTCACTCTCTGGGCCAGCAGCTGGGGAAGCCAAATCCTGACCTGCGGCTACTCTATTTGCCAAGAGGCATCCACATCACAAAGACCAGAAACGCCCCAAATCTCTAGGATCAGCATTTTCACTGTCAGAGATCCAGGTGTGAAACCGAATTGCAGAAGGAGATGGCTTGGTGAACGGGACATCAGAGCAAAGGTGATTCAATAAATCAGAGGTTTAATGGCCTCAGCCGGAGAGGAGCCTGGTGGAGGTTGCTGCGGAGACTGGCCACCCTTTCCCCTGGAATTCCTGCAGTGTTTTGGAGGCCAGATAGACTATAAGAGAGCTTAGTGAGGTCACTCTCCCTTGGACAAAGCCACAACTCCACGACTGCTTTGAGGACCACTCTGCCTTCAGATGCATCTGTTCACTTGATCAGGCTGCGGTCAAGTCCTGTTGCCTGGAACCTGCTTGTCTTCCTCCTGCTAGTAATTTGTTGCCCTCCTCCCCTCCAGCCCTGAGGATCCCACAAAGACAGTCTGACTTTTTAAGTTCAGGGTCCAGCCCCTCAAGTACTCTCACAAAATGAGAATTTGAAGCATCTTTGGGGAAGCACTTTGGACTCCATCTGTCCAGAGAAAGCAAAAATTTCCCTAGTTTACCTTTACAGCAAAGAGATATGCTTAATGAAATTCTGCAGTGTTAAAGAATGAAATACAGTGGCATTAGGAGGCTGAGGCAGGAGGATCACAAGTTCAAAGCCAGCCTCAGCAACTTAGTGAGGCCCTGTCTCAAAGTAAACAAACAAACAAACAAAAAGGGCAAGGGATGTGACTCAGCAGTTAAGTGCCCCTGGGTTCAATCCCTGATACCAAAAAAAAAAAAAAAAAAAAGAATAATAAAAATGAAATTCTTCAGTATAAGACCCAGATTTGGGTGCTCCAAAAGAGGTTCAAAACCATCCCAGTTTAAATAAGATAGAATGTAATTCTCCTTTTACAAAACTGAGTATAAACAATTCTAGGGCTGACACCATGGCACCTTGGTTTAGGACCCAAGCTCTTTCTATTTTGTGTATCTGCCCTCCAGGGGCATAGTTATTACCAAACCAGGCCTGTTTTGCCCAATGCACAGAATGCCAATTACTGAAAAACCACATTTGCAAAAGAGAGAGTTTATTCATGAAGTGACCATGTATGGATATGGAAAAACAAGTCTCAAATCTGCCTCCCCAAGGATGGGGTTTGTGGACTGAGGTGATTGGGGGTGAGCTGAGAGCAGGAAAAGCAGGTTACATCTAGAGGGCTTACCGAGGTTTTCCCTTGGTTTTGGAGTCCTCATGTTCATGGTCCAAGATATCTCTTGATAAAGTCCGTGCTTTGGTTAAATTAGGTAATTTGGTTAAATTAGGTAATGCATTCTGCTGTCATATATAACAAATAAGAATAAAAAATAAAATTTAAAAAGTAAATTAGGAATATTCTGAATTATTGAGAGTAAAGATGCCATATGGATTCAAATATGCAAAATTCACAAAATATCTTTCTAAAATTCAAGACTAAGAGCGTTTTTCCATTAATTGAAGAACACCAGTGGAGAGCAATCTACTTGAGAAATGGTTTTGTGAAGGAGAAAAGTGGTAAGTAGGATAGGAAAAAGAGTTAGAGGTCCCATTGGGGAGGCCCCAATGGACAGACAAGAGGAGAATGTTCTTTCTCTCTTCATGCTAGATTTATTTTCTGTTTACACAGGTTTATAGAAATTATGGTGTTTCTAGCCAGGTGTGATGGTACATGCTGTAATTCCAGACACTCAAGAGGCTGAGGCAGGAGGATTGCAAGCTGGAGGCCAGCCTCAACAATTTAGCAAGAACTTATCTCAAAATTAAAAAGGGGAGCCTTGCTGAGGATGTAGCTCAGGGGTAGAGCACCCCTGGGTTTAATCCCTAATACTGTAATGAAAAAAGAAAAGAAAAAAAATTATTGTCTTTTCTATAAATAGCTAAGAGGTACATATATAGAATTTTTTTTTAAAGAAAGTGTGTGTGTGTGTGAGAGAGAGAGAGAGAGAGAGAGAGAGAGAGAGAGATTTTTTAAAAAATATTTATTTATTTTGGTTTTTGGCGGACACAACATCTTTGTTTGTATGTGGTGCTGAGGATCGAACCCGGGCCGCACTCATGCCAGGTGAGCGTGCTACCGCTTGAGCCACATCCCCAGCCCCTAGAATTGAGTTTTCTTAGACTCTTCAGACTGTGTCTGTTTCTGAGCAAGGGTCAGTTCTATGCTCAGCTGCCATGGACTTAAGGGTTCATCCTGAATGACTATGCCAAGGCAACTCCATTTTCATTCATCCTCTGGCCCTCCCCAAGTCATCCATGAAATGCCCTCTACTGTTTTTAGCTGAAAGAAAAATCTCTGAGCTCTTTAAAAATAAATGAAATGAAAATGAGACATAATTATCTACAGTTGCAACCATAACCATAGGGTTGGTTGGTATAAATGTTGCAATATTTTATTGGTCAGCTTCTGATCTACCACATGAAACATTTTTTTTTTTAAAATTTCAAACCCTTCTCCTCACTCTCATTGACAACATAATCATTTCAACCACGGATCCCATTGAACAAAAGCGGGTTTCTGGCAGCATCCAGGTAGAAGGGGGTGGGGAAGGTGAGCCACATATCATTGTCTTTTGTGGAGGAAGAAGGGGACTTAATAATTGACTATTTTAATATTAGTTCCAATTCATTTTTTCCTGATTAGAATCACTCAGTTAATCTAGCTCAACTCTCTGTGGCTTTGCACATGAACACACCAGATTTCAAAACACGTGAAACGGAGGGAGGGAAGTATCTATTTAGTTTGAGAAAACTGAATTCCCAAGTTTCATTCCCTTACTCTGATTGGATGCCATCAGACTGAGATGTTCTTTCAACAACAAAAAAAAGTATTATCCTTCCCCATTGTAAAATCTATCCAATAAAAATGTTTAACCAAAGAACAGAAGAAACTAGAAGAAAGATTAAAAACATAGGGGGAGGGAAGAAAGAAGAAAAGAAACATGCACATTTCCCCACAAAAACCCAGAGTGTAGACTTCACATGTTGAAGCAAAGGTTTCGGACCCTCCCCAGAATCTTCTGAAAATAATATTCCTCTCTTCCAAATGGAAACTGTGTAGCTTTAAAAAAAAAAAAAAAAAAAAAAAAAAAAAAAAAAAAACCCTACCATGAAAGAACATATGTGTTTGGAGTTGGTCAACAAAAAAGGACCATTTCTGGGTTAGTCAGCCCTTGTTTGAAGATTGCAAGCTGGAAAGACCTTGGAGGCCTGAATGGGGGAACTTCTGCCCCCAAGGAAAGACCAAATTCAAGCCAGGGATTCTTTGGCCCCATTTTAATAGCTCGCAGAAACCTCAGAGTGTTGGGAAAGGGAAAAAAAAACTGAAAAATCAGCTTTTTCTTTCTCCTTCAGACTTTTTTTGAGTTACAAAAGAAAAAAGGAGGAAAAAAAAAACTCCTCCAGCATTTTATAAGGTCTCCACAAATACCAATTAATAATTTTACAAGCAAATCAACTTCTTTGTCACACAGTAATATATTCCTAAACTAACAATGACATTTTGGAGCTATAAAGATAAGTCATCAGGCTTT
The DNA here is from genome assembly GCF_964194105.1 of Spermophilus citellus. NCBI lineage: Eukaryota > Metazoa > Chordata > Mammalia > Rodentia > Sciuridae > Spermophilus > Spermophilus citellus. The sequence continues at coordinate 61,540,098 of NC_138193.1, forward strand.
TTAAAAAATTGCTTTTCATGTTGTACACATTCAGATTTTCCCAACATTGACTCATCCAACAATATCCAACATTGTCTTCTTATGTCAATTCACTCAAAAAAAAAATTACTGAGTTTCTGTTATGTGCCAGGCACCACCCTGCAGCCAGGTATAAAACAGGGATCAGATAAAGACATAGCCTCTGCCCTCCTAAAGCCTACATTCAAGCAGAAGAGATGAGTTTTTATGCAATAATTATTCAAATTCATTTTTTTTTTAAATTCTCACATTGATCTTAAACCTGGAATCAATTTGAATCCACTCTGATACAAACATGTCGCTGTCATGTGATGCTTCTATGATAGAAGGGGTCCCCTCACAGGCTTGCATTCAGAGAAAGGTGTAATAACTGATCTGGCAGAAGCTCTCCAAGCCACGCCCACCCTCATCCCCTTTTCAGGGCAGCTGCCCAGCTTCCAACTGCCAACCTGCATCCCTTTGCCTGTGGGTTTGTATTGCCTACTGGACCCACTCTTCCAGATAATTAACACCCACCAGAAAGGAGCAGTCCTGAGTGAATGGCTGATGGGAGTTGGTGCTCCCTCATCTCTTGGATAGAATAGGAATATGTTTCCTATTATACTCTATTTTTCTGTTATGAAGTGTTTTCTATTATACTCTGCAAAATTCCCAAATGAGAATAAGCTTCAGTTGCACATTCTGGTAACTTGCTTGATAAAGCACTCTTCATTGTATCAGAGTGGATTCAAATTGATTCCTTCCCTCCATCTCTCTCTTCCTTACTGTCCCACAGTTGTTTTCCTCAAATAAATCTTTACTAAGTCAATCATCATTTAACAACAGCTACTGAGCCCTAACAAATGGAGCTAGGGGGAAAAAAATCCTCAACCCTTACCTCACACCATATACAAAAAGTAAAACACATTGGATCATAGCCCTACACGGAAGAGATGAAACTCCAAAACTACTAGGATAAAATCTTGTAGTCTTGGGTTAGGTGAGATCTTCTTCAATAGGACATACAACAAAATGGACACATTGAGCATCACCAAAATTTTTTAATTTTACTTTTGAAAAGACACAGAAACAAAACAAACCAACAAAGACAATTAATTAAAGTAGCTAGAAACCAGCAAAAAATATCTGCAAAATAAATATCTGACAAAAGGCTTGTTTCCAGGGTACACATCAAATTCTCTTATAACACAACAAGAAAAAAAAATGGGCAAATATTTTGCATAAATTCTTCATAAATGAAAATAAGCATTTGCAAAGATGCATTAGTCATTAGGGAGATGCAAATAAGAGCAATAACGAGAAGCCACTATACACATCCATTAAAATGGTTAAAATTAGGGCTAGGGATGTGGCTCAAGCGGTAGCACGCTCGCCTGGCATGCGTGCGGCCCGGGTTCAATCCTCAGCACCACATACCAACAAAGATGTTGTGTCCGCCGAGAACTAAAAAATAATAAATATTAAAAAAAATTCTCTCTCTCTCTCTCTCTCTCTCTCTCTCTCTCTCTCTCTCTCCTCTTTCACTCTCTCTTTAAAAAAATGGTTAAAATTAAAAAGATTGATTAATTCTAAAATCGATAAGGATGTGGAGTGCCTGGAACTCTCATACTTGCTGGTCGGAGAACAGATACCTTAAAAAATCAATAAGGTAGGCTGGGGTTGTGGCTCAGCGGTAGGGCGCTTACCTAGCACATGTGAGGCCCTGGGTTGGATCCTCAGCACCACATAAAAATAAATAAATAGAATAAAGGTATTGTGTCCAACTACAACTAAAAAAATAAAATATTTTTTTAAAATCAATTAGGCTCTTTCTTATAAATTCAAATAATTATAAATTCAAAAAATTCTTATAAATTTAAATATACACTTATCATACAGAGCTTCTGCTCCTAGATATTTACTCAATAAAAAATGAAAGCATATATCCATACAAAGTGTCCATATGGATATTCATAACTGGAAAGAACCCACCTGTCTATCGGCTGGCAAAACACTAAAAAAAACTATGCCATATCCATCAGGGAGTCACTACTCAACAGTAAAAAGGAGTGAACTCAAATCTCAAATCCATTATACCTAGCAAAAGAAGCCAGACTCAAAAGGTTTAAAATTGCATGATTAATTTGTATGATAGAACCACATGAGGGGCCAGCAGGGGAGGGATGGGGAAGGACTGAATGGGAAGAAAGAAACTTCTATGGGTAATAGGCATATTCTAACATACACATCTGTCAAGGCGCATCAGACTGTGGTCTGACATCAGGGAGTTTGACACCTCAATTAACCTGACAAAAATAAAGGGGGATAAAGAAAATAAATCCCTGCCAATCCTTTCCTGTCCTTCCTGAAGTCTTCCAGTTCTTCCTGGTGTATTGTATGCAGCCTGGGTGGTCGTCTCAGAGGTGTGGGGTTTTTTCCCAAATGTAATTCCAGCTGCTAATCTTTCTAGATAAACTGCAGATTCTCTGAGAGGAGGAAATTATGGAGGACAGACTTGAGCCCATTCTGGTTTATGTAACATTGAATCTAATTGGCGCAAACAGGAGCCGCTGCAGATGTTGGAAATGGGTGAGGATCAGCCAAGTCCCACACACTCCCTGTCCCAAGACATCGAAGGGGAATCTCAAACCAAATCTTGCCACATATAAATTTAAAAATAAAAAAAAAAAACCTTATGAACAAGCAAACCAAGACAGTTTATAAAGCTCCGTGTATATGCCACATGAAGTCCAAGCTCTCTATCCTTTGAAGTATCTTGACCAACACCTTGTAAGAAGGGTTTATCTGAAACAGACTTGACAACATTCCAGAAATGAGATCCTGTTACCCTGATGAGTGGCATTAAGCAACCAAACATGGTCCTAAACCAGTGGCCTAATTTAGGTATATTTAGAGACCAAGTCTCTGGTATTTTCCCTAAGGGTGCAGGCCACAGACTTCCTAAATTCTTTTACCAGTTAGGCAAGTGGCTCTAAAATATTTTATCACATTCACACTTTTCAAATACCTTCAGTTTCACCCAAGGGAGTGCCTATATTCATCATACAAGCTACTAACTGTGACTTTCACTAATAAAACCCTTTTCCGACATTCACTATGCTAAGCATAAATAAGGTACCAAACAGGATGGACTGCAATGTGGACAGCATTGGTGCTTACAGTAGCTGTCTGAACTTCCTCATTAGAATGGAGCTGGCCACACCCTGATGGAGCATTTTTGGCAAAATCTACTACCCTCCATGTTATTGCTTAAACCCTAATAGCACAAACTTCATATTCTCTGTCTATCCTGAACTTTTGGAAAGTAAATTATTAACATCTTACCAAGAACATACCCTCTCTTCTTTTATATCCTTCACAAAATGTTTGACTTCTAATAGATGCTTAATAACTGATGATGACTATAAGCTGAACAAATTAAGAACAGAGAGCTTTTAGAAAGGAAGGAGAATCAGGGCATGGTGGCACATGTCTGTAATCCCAGTGGCTTGTGGGGGCTGAGGCAGGAGGATCACAAGCTCAAAGCCAGCCTCAGCTAAGTAAGTTCAAAGACAGTCTCCGCAACATAGCGAAGTCCTAAGCAACTCAGTGAGATCCTAGGTGGCTTCCAATCCTCCTTGCATGTGAAGATATAGACACTCCATCCTGAGCTAAGTCCTGGATTCCAGACCAGCTCTTTGGGAGGCCTTGGGGGCTGGAGAGGTTTTTCAACAGATCCAAAAATAAGGAAATGATCTGGCTGTGAAAAGGCTAAATCACTCTGTGTAAATATAACTGGGGAATTTCTGGAATGAGAAATAATTGCCCAAAGCTGAGGAATAGCCTCAAATGAGCATGACTGGTCCTGAGAAACAAGGTTCCTCGAGGTCTGAGCTGGCCATTTCCAGGAAGCTCCACACACCACCAACTAGCCACTTCCCGGATCTTTACTTCTGCAAGTTGTCTGAGTGGTCCCGGGGTTGGAAACGCTCGGTGTTGAGCCCAAAGGCAGAAAGGGGAGGTGATGTGAATAGACAGAGCACCAGGCAGCCTCCAGTCTCCAAAATCGGCCTGCCACCTGACATTTGGGTCATTTTGACATGGATCTTTTTTATGGCAGCATGACACAAGCTTTGGAATTCAAATCCTAGTCCCATTGCTGTGTAGGTCTGTGATCTCAGGCAGATCGTTTGGTCTTCATGAATCCTAGGTTCCTCGTTTGTTAAAAAAGAAAGAAAGAAAAACAGCAAGAACAAACATTAGCAAACAAAACAGGCAAGTACCTACCTATTGTGGCCATCCAAAATTGTTCTTTGTCCAAATACATCTTCCTACTTAGAATGGCACCCCATTAATTTTAAGTGGTGGTTTTAAGTGATCCAAAACGAAGGAAACGCCACCCATCTGGGAAAAGGCTAAGTCACTCAGTGTAAATTAGACCAGGGAATTTTATTTCCACAGTTCTGGTGTGGCAAACTCAGCACCATCCCCAACCCTTAGCTGGACAGGTTGCCACAGGACTGAGATCTGCTAATCAGTACATCTTATCCTGGCACCACAGTGAAACATTCAGGTATCAGTCCATCACCCAGCTGGGCTCGTGGAGACTCTGCCCTGATGGCCTCTGTTGGAACTGTCAGAAGATTTTCTCTCTCTTTAAACTTGAAGCTGATAATGACCTAGATCTGGTGTTGCCAGAGTCAGCACGTACACACACACACACACACACACACACACAGACGGCCTGAGAATGAAGCTGAGATGAGAAGAGAAGCACCAAATCCTGATCCATGAGGGCTTGGTTCGAGCTTGGCAAGAGCCACCCAGGGACTGATGGGTTGGAGTGGGGAATAAGTTCCACTTTTGACATAAGCTGGTTTGAGATGAGTTGTTGGGTTTGTGTGTGTGTGTGTGTGTGTGTGTGTGTTGTTTTTGTTGTTGTTGTTATTCTTTTTATCATCTAAAAATGCAAATATGATGAACTCTGGAATCACAATAACTGAGTTTAAATTGTGGCTCCATCATCTATTAGCTATGAGAACTTGAGCAGTTTACTGAAGATCTATGTGCCTCAGTTTCCTCATCGGAAAAATTAGATAATATAGCACTGACTCCACAGCACTGTTGTGAGGTTTACAGAAATACCTCACACACAGAAAATTCTCCTTGGGCTGGGCGCGGTGGCACATGCCTATAATTCAAGCAACTTGGGAGGCTGAGGCAGGAGGATCGAGAGTTCACAGCCAGCTTCAGCAGATTAGAAAGACACTTAGCAACTCAGCAAGACCTAGTCACTAAATAAAATATAAAAAAGGACTGGGGGTGTTGCTCAGTGGCTAAGCACCCTAGATTCAATCCCCTGTACAAAAATAAAATAAAATAAAATTTTTTTTCTTATTAGCTATTGTATTGTTGTTATCAACATGACTTTTAGCATTAATATATAATAATGGCAATTATTATTGTTATTTCTACCTCATAGGTTTATATGATTTGGGGGAATACAGCCAATGAGCTTCAGTGAGATTAAGAATTGTACAGGGCTCTTCGTTTTTTTTCAGCCATTGTGGTTCGAGCACCAAATTCGGTCCCTCACCATTTCTTCTCACAAGACTTTCAGGATCAAGCGATTTTTGGCCAAGAAACAAAAGCAAAATCGTCCCATTCCCCAGTGGATTCGAATGAAAACTGGTAATAAAATCAGGTTCAATTCCAAGAGGAGACACCGGAGGAGAACCAAGCTGGGTCTATAAGGAATGACGTGAAATGGCGCACATATTTATCAAAGCTGTGATCATTTTGTCACATCCACCTGAAAATGTCTGCCCTATCTGGATAGTGTCACAGAAGCTGTAGTACTGGTTTGGGTTGGTTTGCTAATAAATATGTGAAACATTAAAAAAAAAAAAGAAGAAGAAGAATTGTACAGGATAGAGTAGGATGTTTAACTTTCCCAGAAGGGGGAAATCTTGAATTCTACTTCATCCAACCTAAGGTCCAATCAGGCTTATTGTCTTTTTTGATCTATTGATCAGATTTGCTGAGCAAGGTCATGCATAGATGTATTTAGGATATACCTTAATAAAAGACAGAACTTTGTTAGGATCTCAATAATATCTATATGGATGCAATCAAAAACTGTGGTTAGCATATTTGGCTAACCAACTAAACCAAGCCTCAACTGAAAAGGTAAGATTTAAGTATGCTGTGGAGGAATAGAGGACATTAATCTTGAAGACACCTGGGAGAACAGTATCCTGGTGACAAGGACCAGCCAGTGCAAAGCCCCTGCCAGGCATTTTGGAGGAAGAGCTGGATCAGAGCGAGCAAGGGGAGGGGGGTACATCAGGATATGAAAACAGAGAGGTCAAGGGGACCTTGCTACTTGGGGGATCTACCACAGGGCAAAGACATCCATTTTTACTCTGCTTGAGACAGGCATGCAAAGCACGGTTTTTTTTTTTTTTTAAACTGTACCGGTGATTGAACTCAGGGGCAGTTTACCACTGAGCTTCATCCCCAGCACTTTTTTTTTTTTTTTAGAAAGTGAGAGAGGAGAGAGAGAGAGAATTTTTAATATTTTTTTTTTTTTTTTAGTTCTCGGCGGACACAACATCTTTGTTTGTATGTGGTGCTGAGGATCGAACCCGGGCGCACGCATGCCAGGCGAGCGCGCTACCGCTTGAGCCACATCCCCAGCCCAAAACACGGGTTTTGACAAAGGAGTGACACTGACTTTTGTTTTTAAAGATCCCTTCAGTCCCTGTTGAAAGCAGCAAGAATGGAAGTAGGAAAATAAAGTGAGGAAACTGTTGCCACATCCGTGTGAGAGAGAATGCATCTCTCAGCACGCTACCTTTATTTTTCAAGACAAGCTTTCTACTGATAAATTTAGGAGCCACATCTGCTGGTTGCTTCTACACAGCTTAACCCGAAGGCAAAGTCCTTCTTCCCTTTCATTCAAATTTTAAAAACAAGTAAGTATGGTCCAGAGAAAGGCTCACCACACTCCAGACCCACACTGTACACCTCCCTCCCACAGGCCTTGCACATCATTGGGGCCCATTGAATGGAAGATGAACAAGTTGCACGTAAGCACACAGACGTCTATTTGATGAATTTTGTGGGATGGATTGTAGTACCTCATTTCATCCTTTTGCTTTTTCTATTATCTATCTATCTATCTATCTATCTATCTAGGCACCAGGGATTGAGCCCAGAGGCACTTAACCACTGAGCCACATCCCCAGCCCTTCTTCATATTTTATTTAGAGACAGGGTTTCACTGGGTTGCTTAGGGTCTCACTAAGTTGCTGAGGGTGGCTTTGAACCCGCGATTCTCCTGTCTCAGCCTCCCGAGATTACACTGGGATTACAGGCGTGGGCCACCTCACACAGCTGCCTCTTCTACTTTATGACCAGTGACCATATGAGCAAAGTAACTAAATGAATTTCACAGGAGTGGCCAGTAGCTGCAAGGAAAGCACACGGTCATACCCAGAGAATTGAGTTCCCAGTCTCATTACCGTCATCTTCTCCTGGACTTCTACTTTCCTAGAGAATCAGAAGATATGTATTGCTTGAATCTTAGGCAATATATTTGCAATCAAAGGCAATGTTATATCACTGAAAGGAAGAAGTCATATTTCAATTATTTTATCAACATTTTTGCCCCCAAAATCCCAGTAACTCAAGAGGCTGAGGCAGGAGAATCACAAGTTCAAAGCCAGCCTCAGCAACTTAGCAAGAACTTTGAGGACATTAAGCAACTTAACAAGACCTATCTCTAAATAAAATTTTAAAAGGAGACCAGCCCCAGCCCAATGCTCGGAGGAGGCAGAGCAGACTGACCCCAGTCCAATGCACAGAGGAGGAAACCAACCATGCTGTAGCCTCCCATTTACCAACACGTGGCTGTTCTGGCCCACTTACATCTAGAAATATCAGCCAGGACCAGGAAGACCATCACCAAGGTCCCTGCAAGCCTGGTTACACCAGATGCAGGTATTGGTAATCTGTAGGAACATTACAAGATTACAAGGTAGAAACTGTAGGACCTCAGATCTGCACTGCTAGAGAGGAAGACACACAAACAACATGAAAAAACAAGGGAAGAAAATGCTCCAAACAAAACAAGATGCTACAATAATAGAATCCATGGACAACACAGTAGATGACACGTCAGAGAAGGAGTTCAAAACATACATTATTAGAATGATTCTGCAGCACAGAATAATATAAGAGCGCAATCATAGGCAACAATTGATCACTCCAACAAAGAGATTAGAGAGCAAATACAGGTAGCAAAAGTTTATTTCAAGTAACAGAGACTCTGAAAAAAAAATAGAAATCCTTGAAATGAAGGAAATAATAAACCAAATTTAAAAAAAAATTCAATAGAAAGCATCACCAACAGACTAAATCATTAGTTACTTTGCACATATGGTCACTGGTTATAAAGTAGAAGAGCAGCTGTGTGAGGTTTCGCTCGCCTATAATCCCAGTGACTCCGGAGGTTGAGACAGGAGAATCATGGGTTCAAAGCCAGCCTCAGCAACGAAGACACCAACAATTTCTAGAGGCATATAATCTGCCCAAACTAAATCAGGAGGATATAAACAATTAATTTTTTTAAATTTTTTTTCTAGAGAGAGAGAGAGAGAATTTTAATATTTATTTTTAAGTTTTCGGCGGACACAACATCTTTGTATGTGGTGCTGAGGATCGAACCCGGGCCGCACACATGCCAGGCGAGCGTGCTACCCCTTGAGCCACATCCCCAGCCCAGATATAAACAATTTAAACAGATCAATTTCAAGCAAGGAAATAAAAGACACCATCAAAAGCTTACCAACCAGGGCTGGGGCTGGGGCTCAGTGGTAGTGCACTTGCCTGGCATGAGTGATGCACTGGGTTTGATTCTCAGTACCACCTGTAAATAAATAAAATAAAGGCCTATCAACAATTAAAAACAATATTTAAAAAAAAAAAAAGCTCACCAACCAAGAAAAGCACAGGATCTATAAGACCTTCAAAGAAGAATTAATATAATACTTCTCAAATTATTCCATGAAATAAAAGAGAAGGGAACCCTACCAAACTCATTCTATGAGGCTAGTATCACCTTGATTCCAAAACCACACAAAGACACATTAAGGAAAGAAAACTTCAGACCAATATCCCTGGTGAACATGGATGCAAAAATTCTGGCAAATTGCATATAAAAACATATTAAGGGGCTGGGGATGTGGCTCAAGCGGTAGCGCGCTCGCCTGGCATGCGTGCGGCCCGGGTTCGATCCTCAGCACCACATACCAACAAAGATGTTGTGTCCGCCGAGAACTAAAAAATAAATATTAAAAAAATTCTCTCTCTCTCTCTCCTCTCTCACTCTCTCTTTAAAAAAAAAAAAAAGATAGTGCACCACGATCAAATGGGGTTCATCCCAGGTATGCAAGGTTGGTTCAACATATGGAAATCAATAAACATAATTCATTACATCAATAGACTTAAAGACAAGAATCATATGATTCTCTCAATAGATGCTGAGAAAGCAACTGACAAAATACAACAACTCTTCATGTTCAAAACATTAGAAAAACTAGGGATAATAGGAACTCACCTCAACATTGTAAAAGCTATCTATGCTAAGCCCAAGGCCAACATCTAAACGGAGAAAAATTGATACCATTCCCTCTAAAAACTGGAACAAGACAGGGATATCCTCTTTCACCACTTCTATTCAACATAATTCTTGAAACTCTAGCTAAAGCAATCAGATGAAGGAAATTAAAAGAAGATGCATAGGAAAAGAAGAACTCAAACTATCACTATTTGCTGATGACATGATTCTATATTTAGAAGATCCAAAATATTCCACCAGAAAACTTCTAGAACTCATAAATTAATTCAGTAAAGTAGGAGGATATAAAATCAATACCCATTTCTAACTTCTTTTTTTTTTTTTTTTTTTTTTTCAGAGTAGAAAGTAGAAGTTTATTAAAGGACAGCAGAAAAGACTTCTCCCGGAGGAAGAAGGGGACCCAAAAGGTGGAATCCCTAACTTCTTTTTTTTAAGAGAGAAAGAGAGAGAGAAAATTTTAATATTTATTTTTTTTTTAGTTATCGATGGACACAACATCTTTTATTTGTATGTGATGCTGAGGATCGAACCTGGGCCACACGCATGCCAGGCAAGTGCGCTACCGCTTGAGCCACATCCCCAGCCCCAATACCCATTTCTATACATAAGCAATTAATCCACTGCAAGAGAAATTAGAAATATCAACCCATTCACAATAGCCTTAAAAAAATAAAATAATTGGGAATCAATCTAACAAAAAATGTGAAAGACCTATACAATGAAAACTACTAAAAAAAGAAATTGAAGAAGACTTCAGAAGATGGAAAGATCTCCCATGCTCTCGGATAGGCAGAATTAATATAGTCAAAATGGCCATACTACCAAAACTTTAATATAGATTTAATGCAATTCCTATAAAAATCCCAATTACTTTCTTCATAGAACTAGAAAAAGCAATCATGAAATTTATTTGGAAAAATAAGAGATCCAGAATAGCCAAGGAAGTCATTAGCAAGAAGAGTGAAACAGGAGACATCACAATACCAAAACTTAAACTATATTACAGAACAATAGTAACAAAAATGGCAGGGTATTGGTACCAAAATAGACATGTAGATCAATGGACACAATAGAAGACACAGAGACAAACCCACATCAATCTAGCTGTCTCAGACAAAGGCACCAAAAACATACATTGGAGAACAGGCAGCCTATTCAACAAATGGTGCTGAGAAAACTGGAAATCCATATGTAGCAGAATAAAATTGAACATCTATCTCTCACCCTGCACAAAAATCAACTCAAAGTGGATCAAAGACTTAGGCACTAGACCAGAGACCCTGCGCCTAATAGAAGAAAAAGTAGGCCCAAATTTTCACCATATTGGCTTAGGCCCCGACTTCCTGAACAAGACTCCTAAAGCACAAGAAGTAAAATCAAGAATCAATAAATGGAATGGATTCAAACTAAAAAGCTTCTTCTCAGCAAAGGAAACAATCAAGAATGTGATGAGAGAGCCTATAGAATGGGAAAAAATCTTTACCACTCACACTTCAGACAGAGCACTAATCTCCAGCATATATAAAGAATTCAAAAAACTGAACACCAGGGGCTGGGATTGTGGCTCAGTGGTAGAGCACTCCCCTAGCACGGGCGGGACCCGGGTTCGAATCTCAGCACACATAAAAATAATGGCATTGTGTTGTGTCCATCTACACCTAAAAAATAAATACTTAAAAAAAAAACTGAACACCAAAAAAACAAATAACCCAATCAATAAATGGGCTAAGGATCTGAACACACTTTACAGAAGAAGAAATATAATCGATGAACAAACATATGAAAAAAATGTTCATAATCTCTAAAATTAGAGAAATGCAAATCAAAACTACTCTAATATTTCGGGCTGGGGATATAGCTCAGTTGGTAGAGTGCTTACCTCACATGCACAAGGCCCTGGGTTCAATCCCCAGCACCATCACCTCACTCCCCCCCCACACACACATAGGATAAAACCATTCTAATATTTCATCTTACTCTAGTCAGAATGGCAATTATTAAGAATACAAGGGCAGAAGGGCTGGGATTGTAGCTCAGTGGTAAAGAGCTTGCCTGACATGCATAAGGCACAGGGTTCAATACTCAGTATCACATAAAAATAAATATTGTGTCCATCTACAACTAAAAAAAAATACAAGAAACAATAACTGTTGGCAAGGATATGGGGGAAAAGGTACACTTGAACATTGCTGTGAAACTGAAAATTGATGCAACCACTATGGAAGGCAGTATGGAGAGTCCTCAGAAAACTTGGAATGGAACCACCATTTGACCCAGCTATCCCACTCCTTAGTTTATACCCAAAGGACTTAAAATCGGCATACTTTACAATGACGCAACCACATCAATGTTTATAGCAGCTCAATTCACAATAGCTAAATTATGGAACCAACCCACATGCCTTTCAATGTGGAATGGATAAATAAAATGTGGTACATATACACAATGGAATATTACTTAGCCTTAAAGAAGAATGAAAATATGGCATTTGCAGGTAAATAGATGGAACTAGAGAATATCATGTTAAGTGAAATAACTAATCCCAATAAAACCAAAAGCCAAATGTTTTCTCTGACTAATCTTTAGTGGGGCTTTGGTATAGGGAAGAAAGAACTCACAATCCTCCTGCCTCAGCCTCCCAAACCGCTGGGATTACAGGCAGGGGCTACTGCACCCAGCTCTAATTGGCCTTTTAACTATTCCCCTGTTTAATTTTGAGCAGACACTCAAAATTAGTATTAAAGTATTCTGAGAACATGGAAGAACAAGAAACATGCTCATACGGAGGCAGGGAGCATTACTGAAAAGGTCAGATATCATATCCTTTAGAGAGCAGTGCTTAGAGCAGATGCCCCAAACAGGAAAACCAACGATGCATATCCATTGAGATCTGTAAAGATCAATATTAAAGAACCAACTGAAAGAATTGAAAGTGATTGCCTCCTATAGGTTTCCCAACCTCTGCCCTGTTGACATTGGAGGACATACTTCTTCACTCTAGGGCGCTGGTCTGTATTCAGAGATGTTCAGCAGCATCTCCAGCCTCCACCCAGTAGAGGCCAGTAGAACCCCAACCCACAGCTGTGACAACCAAAAAAATGTCTTCAGATATTGCCAAACGTCCCCTGGGAGGTGAGGGGAACAAAATTGCCCTCAAACGAGATCCACTGCTCCACATCTTAAGGAGAGGAAACAGGATGGAGAGAAAGGTTCAAGGACATTAGCAAGATACATCAGCCAAACTGAGATGGAACTAGAGAATATCATGTTAAGTGAAATAACTAATCCCAAAAAACCAAAAGCCAAATGTTTTCTCTGACTAATCTTTAGTGGGGCTTTGGTATAGGGAAGAAGGAACTTTGTTTTGTATGTGGAGGGGAGTCAGGGGAGGGGTGGGGTTGTGAAGATGGGAAGGATGGTAGAAATAGGGAGACATTATTACCTTATATATATGTATGGTTACACTACTGAAGTAATTCTGAACCATGTACAGCCAGAGGAATGAGAAGTTGTGCTCCTTTTGTGTGCTATGTCAAAATGCATTCTACTGTAAAATAAATTAATTAATAATATAAATATGGGAGGAGGGACTACTCATTTTAAAAGGCTTCTTAAAAAAAAATCAACAGGGCTGGGGTTGTGGCTCAGTGGTAGAGCGCTCACCTAGCATGGGCAGGACCTGGGTTCGATACCCAGCACCACATAAAAATAAAGGCATTGTGTTGTGTCCATCTACACCTAAAACATAAATATTTTTTTAAAAAAATTACTCCAGGAATAAGTTAAAAAAATCAACAAATAATAGTTAGGCCTGGTGGCTGGCACATGCCTGTAGTCCCAGTGCCTAGGGAGGCTGAGAGAAGGGTCACAAGTTTGGGGCCAGCCTCAGCAACTTAGTGAGACCATGTCTCAAAAGAAAAATCAACAAATGTAATGTATGGACCTTATTTGGATCCTGATTTAAACCAATCGCAAAAGACATTTTCCTTTCCTTTTTTTTTTTCTTTTTTTTTTTTTTTAAAAAACCACCCTTTTGCACACATGGTTGCAAAAGACATTTTGACACAATAGGAGAAAATCAGGTATGAACTGGGTATTAGGACTCTAAGTGAAAGGGTAAAGTTTCTAAGCTGGAAAGCTTGAATTAAAATGTAAAAGATTAGGTATTATTAAGTTCCTCTGTTACACCCAGATTCCTGAGATAGTTAAGACAACGCCCTACTGGCCATTCAGCCTAGGGCCCTGTGCAGTTTGTCACAGGGCCCGAACCAATCAGTTTGAATGTGTACCCAGTTTAGAAGTGACCAATCACCCCTGCCCAGCGTGTTCCCGCCAATGAATGGACTAATCATGTATCAGAGTTGTTGTTCAATTTTCCCCCGCACCTCATGATGATTTGTTCTGAGCCCCCCACCCTCTCCAAAAAGTGTTCTTAAGCTCTGCTTGACCTCTGCTCTGGGCTCTGGGCTGCTCTCCCTTCTTGAGTGAGCATGGAGCCCCAGCGCGCTGGAACGGATCCCTAATAAATCCCTCTTGCCATTGCATGGAGTCTTGTGTGGTCTCTCCTTCTCCGACGCTTCGCCGGACCCTTACATAAGAACTATCATCAATTTTACGTGTGTGATAATGGTACTATGGTGACATTATTTTTTAAAGATTTCTGTTAGAAATACATCTACCTAGTTGGGGATAAAGTAGTATGAAATCTCTCTGGTTGCAGAGGGATAAATATTAAAACAGCAATGATTGTTGGAATTGATGGATGGGACCAACCAAGGCCATGCACTATAGTCTTCTCTATATTATTGTGCATGTTTGAAATTTTCCATAATAAAAAGTTTAAGTCAAAACATTAAATTTAAGAAATTAACAAATCAGAGCTTAATGAGGAACCCAGGGACTTCCAGAATTTGTGGCTGTGATCCTGGGTCCTCCACATTCTGGGTCCTGGGTCCTCTTGTCATTTTGTTGCCGCTGTTGACCGGTGACGAGTCCTTGCTTCCCCCAATGTTGAAGAATAACACCAGAGAGCACGCCGAAGCAAGGACAGAGTAGAAATTAGAAGTTTATTAAAGGACAGCAGAAAAGACTTCTCTCGGAGGAAGAAGGAGACCCAAGAGGTGGAATCCGTGGAAGTGCGGTTGTCTCCCCTTTTTATAGTTTTGGTGATGGAATGTAGGGGGAAGGGTTTGGGACACAGGTAATCTGGGCAGGAAGGACTTCATTATCAATTCTTTGGGATGGGCTATGTCCAAATCTGTTGGGAGCAGTTTCCTGGGTTCCATTAACATTTCTTTGGGGTGGACTTTGGCCTAAGGCCTTTCTGGGACTTTATTAACATTCCATGAGTTGTCCTGTGAGTTTCCAGAATCATTGTCAGCATGGCCTCCATTTTAGATGTCACTCGATATGATATTAGACCCGATTTACCTAACTACACTGACTACCTAATTTTAAATCTGGCTTCAATTTTAAGCCAAAAAGTGACCCCTCTGAACCATCAGAAGAAAGATCTTGAATTAACAGATTTCCTGGTGAGGGTTTCAATGACTCTATGACATCATCTGCAAAGTCCCCAGCAGTCAGTGCCATGGTGCACACCTAGAATCCCCAGTGGCTCCAGAGGCTGAGGCAGGAGGATCTTGAGTTCAAAGCCAGCCTCAGCAACTTAGGGAGGCCCTAGCTTACTCTGCAAGACCCTGTCTCTAAATAAAATATTTAAAAAAAAAAAAAAAAAAAAGGACTGGGGATGTGGCTCAGTGGTTAAGCGCCCCTGGGTCAATCCTTGGTACAAAAAAAAAAAAAAAAAAAAAGTCACCAGTCACCAGGACCTGGAGTTTCAAAAGCCTTGAATTTGTGGTGGAGATCCTGGTGGTAAATTCTGGCCGAGATAAAATCGTGCCCCTCCTTGGCCCCTCAACTAGTTTAGGAGTCACAAGATCAACTGCTCCGGACATTCTGAATTAGGAAGCCAGTGTCTGCAGAATAAGGCTTGCGTCAAACCCCTTTCTTTCTTTCTTTCTTTCTTTCTTTCTTTCTTTCTTTCTTTCTTTCTTTCTTTCTTTCTTTCTTTCTCAAACCCCTCTTTAAGCGGCTGTGGCTTTGAGTAACTTGTCAGGAAAGTGTGAATTACAAGTCAGTATTACAAAAGTGTTTCTTTTCAGCCTTCCCAAAAACAGCCAGAAGGAGGGAAGTTCTGCATAATAAAGCAGCCGGGCATCTGAGGCAAAAGTTTGCTGGTCCTAATCCTCTCCCTCCCGCCTAAGTCCCTTTCCTGGGAAACCAGACGCAGCCTCCCACAGGTTCAGGAGGAAGAGCAGCAGGAAGGGGGCAGGTGCAAAGGGACAGAGGAGGGGACATCACACCTAGGCGAGGGTGCAGAGCGTGACACTGAGCCAGTGAAGTTCTAGGTTCCCACACCCCTGCTGAGTCCTGCTGCCTGGGGAAGTGGAGATCTTGGTGGGGCTGCCAAGTGCCACAAAGTAACCCTTATTACAGAGAGCACTCTGGAATGTGCCCCTGTCCCCCACCAACATCCAAAAGGTCTCTGCCCTTACTCTGGAGGATGCAGAAAACTTGCTTTGCCGCCATATGTAGATCATCACCCAGGGTGAAGGGAAGAGGAAACACCCCTTCACTCCCACCCCTGTGCCCTACTAAGACCTCAGGTTCGCTCCCTCAGCCCACGGCAAAGGATGGTCTGGCCCTGAGGGTGGCCTTCCACAGAGGCCAGCCTGCCCAAGTCACTGGCTCTCTTCTTTAAGGTATTGTCACAAGCCCTCATAGCTGTGGGAATAAAATCCAGTGTGCAGGACTTCCAGGAGAGGCCGTGAAAATAAGTGGCTTAAAAGGACCCTCCGAAATCACAGGAGATACAAGACGCTCCCCACCCGCAACTGATGATTCTAGAATGGACTTCTTTACAATATTCCAGGCCTAGTGTCAGAACCAAAGGAATATGGCCTCGACCCTGGGGATTTGGGGTTTTAGGCCTGCTCCCCTGGGTTCTCCCACTTGGTACCTATCTAGTCCTCCCAGACTTCTTTTGTTACCAAATGACAGTCCTCTCCCTGCAAAAAAAAAAAAAAAAAAAAGTGTGTGGAAAAGGCAGCTCCAAATAGTGGGTTCCCCTACCTGAGAGGAGCAGAGGATGGAGCAGCCCCAGGAGTGTGCATTCCAAAAATCCTGTTCACCTGAGTCATCAACTGAAGCAATTCAGAGGCTAGAGGCCGGGGCCAAAGAAGACCCTGGAGGGTCGAGAGTTTCAGGGAGTCTGCACTAACTAGGTAGATGGGGTCAATTCTGGAGGTAAAATTCACATGTCTGAGGTGACCTGAACAAACTGGGGCTGGGGGTGTAACTCAGTGGTAGAACACGTGCTTGGCATGTGCAAGGTCCTGTGTTCGGTCCCCAGCATCCCCCACCACCAAGTGTTTAATTACACATACAACTAGTTTATGAATAAATTCCCCTGAGAAAATATGTATACCATTTCAGATTAAGCTATTATATTGATTCGGTGTATTTAATTGTGACCGAATGCCTGGCTAACCATGGTTTAAGTAATAAAGGCATTTAAGTATCTCCGGTAACAAAAAGTTTGGAGAATAGTTTCTGCTTTGAAACAGAAACTGTCTTTGAAACTTTGAAACAGATCAGTCTCTGCAATACTCCTGGCCCTTCCCTTGTGGTCACAATGGGGTCATCATATCTCCAAGCATCATATTTGCAAACATCACAATCCCAAGGCATAAAGGAAAGGGAGAGGCAGAACTCTTCATCAATGTATTGGGAAGAACATTCTGTTAGGAGAACAAAAATGTACTTCCCAATAGTCACCAGCAGGCTGAGTCACATGCCTACTCCTAGACCAATCCCAAGCAAAGAGGAGCTACATAAGCTCATTTGGCTTAGAGCTGCATGATGTGACACCTGTACCCTGTGCCTACTCTCCCTGAGCACAAAGCTGTTCTACAACACCTGAACAAAATTGGGATTGCTAGCACTGAAGAAGGGGAAGGGGTGGGAAATGGCTCTTCTTGGGTGGTCTAACAACTGAAGTCGCCTATGATCACCGCCCCCCATCACCTCCCCAGAGCAAACTATTATTACTAATTTGAAGTATACACATACACATATACACCAAAGGCCATAATAGATTCGGGATATTTAATAGATCCATGTGGCTTGTGGGGAGAGGGTTCTATAATTCCAGCAACTCAGGAAGCTGAGGCAGGAGGATCACAAGTTTGAGGCCAGCCTGATCAATTTAACAAAACCCTATCACAAAATAAAATTTAAAAATCAAAAGGGTTGGAGCTGTAACTCAGTGCTAAAGCACCCTTGGCTTCAATCCCCAATACCACAAAGAAAAAAGTAAATTTTAAAAGATTCATGATAGGGCTGGGGTTGTGGCTCAGTGGTAGAGTGCTTGCCTAGCGCACGGGAGGCACTGGGTTCAAACCTCAGCACCACATAAAAATGAAATAAAGATATTGTGCCCACCTATAACAAAAAAATAAATATATATATTAAAAAAAAGATTTATGATAGTTTGTGTGTGTGTGTGTGTGTGTTATAAACATGCCCTCCTCCTCTAGCCATTGTTCTGTAATTTGCTTCACCACTCAACAAACAGGAGTTCTCAGAAATCTACCCACATCAGTACTTACAGATCTATTCCATCTGTGTGTGTGTGTGTGTGTGTGTGTGTGTGTGTTTTACCGGGGGTTGAACCCAGGGTGCTTTGTCACCGAGCTACATCTCTAGCCCACCCCTTCTTCACTCCCTCCATTCCTTTCTTCCTTTCTACCTTCCTTCCTT
This sequence comes from Spermophilus citellus, assembly GCF_964194105.1. Classification (NCBI taxonomy): domain Eukaryota; kingdom Metazoa; phylum Chordata; class Mammalia; order Rodentia; family Sciuridae; genus Spermophilus; species Spermophilus citellus. The sequence continues at coordinate 61,558,561 of NC_138193.1, forward strand.
CCTTTTTTTCCCTTTTAAAATTTTGCAATAGGGTCTCACTAAGTTGCGCAGGCTGGCCTTGAATTTGCCATCCTCCTACCTCAGACTTCTGAGTTGCTGGGATTACAGGCATGCATCACCTATTTCATTTTCTACAGCTGCATAGTGTTCCCTAGCATGACCACATCACAGTGTATTTAGATACTTTCCTCTTGAAGGTCTATTGGATTGCGTTTATAGGAGTTTCTAAGCACTCCTTTTTAGCCCCTCTAGCTCCATCTCCAGACTGCTAACTGCTACAGATAACATTATATGTTCTATTTCAGGGTTCTTTCAAAAAAATTATGTAAGAAAACATATCTGAAACATCTTAACCTCAAGCCTAGTCCATAGAGAGTCTTCCATAAATGATAATAGATATAATTTTCTCAACTCCATACAAGTCACTGTGGGAGGAAAAAAAAGACATAGACCTTACTCTCAAGGAGCCTACAATCTACTTTGGAAGATGGCAAGAACATTTTTGTAATAATGAGCAACACAGATGACTGCATATTTTTAAAATGGTAAGTTATATGGTATAAATTCCAGTGTGACCAAATACCTGTCTTTTCAAATTGCCTGTGAATTTTTTGAGGGTAAGCAGCAAGCATCATTTTATAGAATAATCATGTTCTCGTTTGTATAATAATATACTTGTTTTGTATAGCTGGTGTGTGTGTGTGTGTGTGTGTGTGTGTGTGTGTGTGTGTGTTTGACTGGGGATTGAACCCAGGGGCGTTTTACTACAGAGCTGAGTCTCCAGCCCTTTATAATTTTGAGACAGAATCCCACTAATCACTTAGACTGTCCTTGGACTTGCAATCCTCCTGCCTCAGCCTCCAGAATAGCTGGGATTACAGGTGTGTGCCACCATGCATGGCTTTAGTTGATGCTCTCTGTATACTGTTGCTTATCACACAGTATGCATTCTATCACAATTTCTTACAAGTTCTCAGTTATTTTCAAAGCACTCATTATGCTTGAATTCGGGACCCCCAAAAGACCACCAGAGACCAAGATCAATGTAAGCAGCAAAGAGGTGTTTATTGCGATCTAGCTCGGTCCTCTTCGCGCACACACAGCAACTGGTGATGCTGAGAAGCCCCGAGCCCAGGGTTTGCAGCAGTTTTATACACTCTTTGGGGAAGGCAGGGACTTCACATACATCATAGCGTCTCTTAGCAAATCATCACACACCGCAGGAAAATCAAACAACTCTAAAACATGATTAGCACATTCACTGGCGGGAACAAGTTGGGTAGGGGTGATTGGTTACTACAAAAGGGGGATTCATTTGAACTGATTGGTTTAAGCCAAGAGGGGTGTTTATGCTGACCTACATGGTTTCCCAACACCATAAACTTCTGGGAGGGTCATCTGCCATCCCAGGTGTTTCCCTGTCTCATGCTGATTGGTGGCTGCTAGGGGGTTGCTATGGATCCCCACCTAGCCTGACTGAGTCAGGGACACCTGGCACAGCAGATCTCTCCTGTTATTTGTAGATAAACAACTTAGCAGGGTGGGAATGTGCCTAGGAGTGCTCTGTGGGTCTTTCCAAGGACAAAGGTCATGTCCCTTCCTTAGACAGGCTTTGCTCTGAGGTAGAGGCTGGTTTTTCACACTGTGAGTCAAGCATCATTTAATTCTCATAACAACCCTGTGAGATAGTTGTTAAATTTTTCTTGACATCCCAAATGTGGAAACTGTGCTTCAAAATCAACAATGTTAAACACCTATTCAAGACACAGGGCAGGTGTAGTGGTGGCATACACCTGAAATCCCAGCTATTTGGGAGGCTGAGGCAGGAGGATCACAAGTTCAAGGCCAGCCTCAGCAATTTAACAAGACCCTGTCTCAAAATAAAAAAGAAATGGGGATGTAGCTCAGTGTAGAGAGCCCCTGGGTTCTATCCCCAGTACAAAAAAAAAATTATCCACAGTAATGGTGGGGCTGGCCTGGGACACAAGACCTTGGACCTTAACGGTGGAACCTCTTCCTACGAGGGCCACAGAAGCCCAAAAGCTGAAGAAGTTCCAACCCTGCCAAATGTCTTTTTCTGGCTCCAATTAGACTCTTTCCTAACCTTCTCTTTGCTTTTCCCAACTGAGACAACTGGCTCCAATGTTTTCTTTTAGCCAAAGGGAATCCAATTCATTAGGATTTCTCTGAAGGAAGACAGAGGCTCTCCTGTTTATCCTAGCCTCTATCAGACATATAAATGTATAATATAGTCATTAAACCCAGAAATACGTGATACAGTCATAACCACACACCAGCTATTAAAAAGTTCGTTACCTCCAATAAGAGACCATCACTATACTTAGTGTTCTCTCCTCTTGGCAGGACCAGCAGAGAACATGAGCTCTCTAGTTGGAGGAGATCTTTTATTTTTGTTAAGAATCCTCATAAAAGCAGTTATATTGTTGATAAATCCTAGTATTTTTGTATGCTTCTGAATGTGCTGGAAGGCAACCACAAAAAAAAAAAATGTACTGCATGCTCTTTGAGGAGAGGCAAATCAAACAATTCTCAAATATGTAAAGCAAAAACTGAACATTCTCAAGAGAATGAGAAGACAAGAGAGACTTGGAGAAATTATTCACAAAGGACATATCTGATAAAGGACCATTACCCCCAAATACACAAAGAACTCTTAAAAGTCACCAAGGAGAAAATGGCACCTCAGCAAAGAAGATGTGTAAGAGGAAAAATGAGCATAAAAAAAAAGATATTCAACGTCACATGTCATTAGGGAATTGCAAATTTAATAAACGATGGACCAGCCCGGTGGCCCACACCTATAATCCCAGCAGATTTTGAGGCTGAGGCAGGAGGATCAAGAGTTCAAAGCCAACCTCAGCAACTTAGCGAGGCGCTGAGCAACTCAGTGAGACCCTGTCTCTAAAATACAAAATAGGGTTGAGGGTGTGGCTCAGTGGTGGGGTGCCCCTGCATTCAATCCCTGGTACAAAAAAAAAATGAGATACCACTACATGCCTATCAAATGGTGAAAACCCATAACACCAATACCACCAAATACTGACAGGAATGTGAAGCCACAAGAGCTGTCACTCCTTGCTTGTGTTGTGCAAATGTGAAATGGCACAGCCACTTTGGAAACTAGTTTGGAACTTTGTTAAAAAACTAATTATATTTTTAAATACTGATCCAGTGATTGCATTCCTTGGTATTTACCCAAATGAGATGAAAACATGTTCATGCAAAAACCTATGTTACAAAAGTTTATAATGGTTTTATTCATAATTGCCAAAGCCTGGGATCAACTAAGATGTCCTTAAGTAGATGAGTGGATAAATAAACCGTGCTAAAAAGTCACTCGGTACTAAAAAGAAATGAGCTGGCCAGGTGTAGTGGTTTACACCATAATCCCAGCTACTGGGAGGCTGAGGCAGGAGGATTACAAGTTCAAGGCCAGCCTCAGCAAATTAGGGAAACCCTGTCTCAAAAAAACAAAAAATAAAAACGGGGATGTAGCTTAGTGAGAAAGCTCTCCTGGGTGTAATCCCCCAGTACTGGGATCTCCAGAACAAAACAAAAACATTAGTTTTATCTTCCTTTAGGTCTTTTCCTACATTTACCTTACATATGCCATACATATGAAATGTTATGTGTGTATTCATGTTCTCTCTGCATGATATCCTTTTATCATGTCAATAAACAATCATCCATGACATCATTTTTAATGGCTGAACAGAATTCCAGTGTCTGGCTAAACCATACTTTATCTAACCAATCATCTATTGTCAGACATTTGGGCCATTTCCAAAATCTCGCTACTATAAACAGAGCTACCAGGAACTTCCTTAGAGCCATGCCCTGAACTTCTGATCCTCTTTCACAGAAGGGTGGAAGAGAACAATGAGCTATTTGCTCAGTTCAACTTTAACGCCAAATAGCCACCCCCTCCTCCCCACCCCTGATGATATTTGGTCTTCTGGAGCCCAGCTGGAGGAATCCACGGTCAGGACCTTGGATTCTTGAGGATTTGCCCCACTCCCAGAAGGTGCTTCCGAGTCTTTCCAAACCCACATAATCAGACACAAGGGCCTAAAAACCAGGCCAGTCCTAGCCAAAACTGGGAGGAAACGAAGCAGGTCTTGGCTCCCTCTCAGCTCCCTCTCTGCTCCCTCCTGGGTGTTTCTCTTCCCCAGTACTGTCCTGTCCTCCAGAGAGGCAACCGCCCAGTGCCCCCAGCCCTGCTAACAGTTCTGAGGCCCTAATTTCAACAGTTGTGATGTCAGGCTAGGAAAGGCAAAGCTTCCAGTAACACAAACTTTTCTTTTCCTTCTCCTCCTCCTCCTTCTCCTTCTTCTTCTTCTTAATATTTATTTTTTAGTTGTAGTTGGACACAATACCTTTATTTTATTTATTTATTTGTATGTGGTGCTGAGAATCGAACCCAGGGCCTTGCATGTGCTAGGCAAGCACTCTACCGCTGAGCCACAACCCCAGCCTTCTTCTTTCTTTCTTTCTTTCTTTCTTTCTTTTTTTTTTTTTTTTGTTACTGGGAATTGAACCCAGGGGCTATCTACCTACCACTTTGTACTTAGTGAAACCCTGTTTCTGCTTCAAAATAAAATTGTAAAAAGCTGGGAATGTAGCTCAGTGATAGAGCACCCTGAACTCCAGTACCGGGGGGGAAAAAAGAAGGAAATAAAGATGTTGCTATTATGACTTTAAGTGAACCAGGAGAGATAAGAGGTGGGGGTGAATATGGGGTGGGAGCACTTTTGAGCCTGGGGGTGTCCCATAAGCACCTTAAAGTCACTTTGTCTTACACCTCCCAGCCTGGCTCTGCCTTCAAGCCAGACTATTGATTGATGTGAGACCCCAGTGGCCCTCCTAAAAGTTCCTGTTGAATATGGAATACTACTTGAATTCTCTCCAGCTTGGTTTGCAACCCTGTTCCCTTTCAAATGTAGGTTCTAGAGAAAAATCATGGCAGAGAGAAGGCAGCCCTCAATGCTGTCTAGACAAAGACAAAACTGCAACAGCTTTCTCCCCAATTGGCTGTGCTTTTCGCACATTTTTCCCCTTTGCAATGCTATGTCAAGTTTTAGAAAGTGGGGGTGTTGCAGGAAGTAGCACTATCCTTTTTGAATCCATGAGGTTGAATCCACGAGGTTGCTCTTTCCCGCCCCAGCTGTGCCCCTGTCCCTAACATAGCAGAAGACAAACTACAATTAGGGTGAAGCCTTTCTCCCAGAGCAGCAGTCTGGATTTGCAGAGCTGACCTCTGGAGCTGGGGGTTTGGCAAGTGCTGAGATTTGAGAGCCGATACATCACAACCAGGCCTTTACAGAGGGAGCAGAGTGCGCTTCAGAAGCCTATGCCCCGCCCCTCCCCATACCTAAACCATCCCTCGAACAACCTCAAGAACGTTTTCTTTTCCCCTTCCACTAATTCTTAGGGATGGCAGGAATAACTCATGATAAAAGCTGTCACAGTCAATGCCTCCCACATAGGCCCCTAGTACCTTGTCTGGTGGGAAGTAGGGCCTTGATTCTCTGGTTTTCTTCCTCTGCAAGCGTCTTAGGCTCTTGGCTGAGGAACATTCCTTGGTTGCCCATAGAGAATGTGCTGACATACAGGGAGGAAGGTTTAGGGAGCAGCCCTGAAGTAAGGAGTAACAGGAGGAGGTGGAAAGTATCCCCGTCTTCTCACCCTCTGGGAGGGGGACGACTCTGAATTTGGCTCTCCACAGCCTCCCAGAGGTCACCAGCAGGACTGAGCCCCAGCTGCCCAAAGTAGCAACCTGCCCCCGCTTGTCTCTCTTCCCTACTCCTTACCTGGGCTTCCTGGGGTCACCTCCCAAATAAACTTCTTAGACTCAAACCTGTGTCTTTAGGTCAGCTTGTGAAGCCACCCAAGTTAAGTAGTGTTCTTATGCCAACGAGCATGTTGGTAATGAGTTCCGCAGGGACAGGCACCAAGCAGTATTCCTTGTCAATACCTACCACTTGCCAAGTGCCTCCTCATCTCACCTGCATGGCAACTCTAGAGGCCACCACCATGGTGACTATTCCCATTTTACAAATGAGTTAAGTTATTTGCCCAAGGTGAAACAGAGCTTTGAACCAAAGTGGCTTTTCTGAAGCCTATACTACCGGTGACTACTGTTATGGTCTGGATGTGAGTAGTCCCCTAAAAGCTCTTGTTAATACAGGAAGATTCAGAGGTGAAAAGACCTAATCAGTCTGTCCTAATTTGAATGGTGGTAACTGTAGGCAGGTGGGATATGGCTGGAAGAGGTGAGTCACTAGGGGCCTACTCTGAAAGGGAACATCTGCTCTCTCTCTCTCTCTCTCTCTCTCTCTCTCTCTCTCTCTCTCTTCCTCTCTCTCTCTCCGCCCCCCTTCCTGGCTACCGTAAGCTGAGTCATGCATCCTCCACCATGATGCATGACCTCACCTTGGGCCCAGAGCAATGGAGTCGGCCACCCCTCTGAGCCCCAAAATGAACTTTCCTCCTCTAAGTCATTTTTGTTAGGTGGTTTGATCACAGCGATGGAAAAAACTGACTAAAACAGTCTATGCTGTCAATAGCTGCTTTAGTCAATTAATATTTGTGGAAGGAAGGGAGACGGCAGCAAGCAAACTGGACAAGCATTGGTACAAAGTGTTCATTATTTGGATACTGGAGATGGAGTCTGAGATCAGCCAAGAGAAAGGTTGTCAGCATCCTCCCCAGATCCCTCATGAATCCTTTATTTCTATTCAGTTATGGATTCAAGAGGCATCATTGACCCTTACTATGTCTAAGACACTAGAATAGGCCCTAAGGAAATTACAAAGACATTTAAAGCACATTCAAGGAGCTCAAAGCTGGGCATGGTAGTATACGCTTGTAATCCAGCGTATCCTGAGGCAGGAGGATCACAAGTTTGAGACCAGTCTGGGCAACCTAGGGAGACCCTGTCTCAAAATAAAGTAAAAAGGGTTGGGGCATGTAGCTCAGTGGTAGAGCACTTGCCTAACATGTGTAAGACCCTGGATTCAATCCCAGTACTGGGGTCCAGGAGAGAAATTTACAGTCTATTGAGGGTGTGTGGGAGAGGCCTATGGATAAGGTAGAAGAATCGGAAAAAATAAATTATAGGACCAGAGCTGTCATCAGGCAAAACTGATTCGTGGCCAAGTGAGTTGAGCAGAGGAGTAACGTGTTTTTTAGAAGACAAAGTGACCCTTGGGGACTGGAGTGGACAGCTGCTCCGGAGGCAGAGAGGCTTAAAGAAAGGGGAGAGCATGCTAACTGGGAGCAGGGATGCGAGGGAGAACGAAAGACAAGAAACAGAACCAAGCCACAAAGCGCGGAAATGCCAGGTGATTCTCTCCCTCCTCTCCTGGAGTCAAAAGGAAGGGGAAGGAAAAGGGGGCTTTGGAAAAGATGGGAACCAGGAGCAAAGCAGGTTTAAAGAGACAATGGCTGAGGATTATAGATACATGGTAATTGCAACTGTGTTTCAAGCCAAGACAGGCAGAGTATACAAACCACAGGCTGAGAAGGTCACCTTTCCTTCAGCCCTAAGAGGACCAATTGAGCAAGAAGACACACGTGACCACAGTGGCTCCCCCACTTGGAAAACTTGGCATCAGGAGACACTGAGTAACCGCCAGCTCCCACTGTTGCACTTGGAACTCAGCCGGGAGTCAGGAGCCCCAAACTTTGGGTGTTGAAGACATTTCCCTGAAGGCTTGGCAGTGGAGACCTCGCTTACAGCCCTTGTGCCAGGACAGGATTTCTTCTTCCCTCGCTTTCACCCTTCTCTCCAGTGAGGGAGTGGGCAGGCCAGACTGGTACACTGCATTAGAAGGAGAAAAAGGCCAGCCCAGTTGCACAAGGGAGATCAGGTCTGGGAAGCCCTGAGGTCTCTTTGCTCATTCCCTCTGCCAGGCACATTTCTAATCCCAGCAGCTCAGGAGGCTGAGGCAGGAGGATCGCGAGTTCAAAACCAGCCTCAGCAATAGTGAGGCGCTAAGCAACTCAGTGAGACTTGTCTCTAAATAAAATACAAAATAGAGCTGGGGATATGGCTCAGTGGTCGTGTCTCCCTGAGTTCCATTCCCGGTACCACCCCCCCAAAAAAAAAGCCTCCCTCTAAGTGACAGTATCAGAGATAACAGCCTTGCTACGTCCCTCCAGCATGCCCCAAATACACCTGCAACCCAAACACCGAGAACATCTGCTCTGAAAACATAACTTCTAGACCTTTCCTGAGTCCCAATCAAATGGCGGCTTCAGGGCTCTCCAAATAGAAATTCCCCAGCACTATTCTTGGCAGCTTCCATTGGGCACCCAGAATTTTAGAGCTTGGGCTACAGGAAGATGAGGACAGGAGTCAAGTCCCAGGGGGTTCCAAATAGTTTTGTCATTTATTCAGTAAGACTCCGTGAACTGTTGAAGTGATGTTGTGTCCCAACAGGCCTAGGTAAGGGTCACGTCCCTGTCTTTTCCCACAATCCCGTCCCTAGAGCAGATGAATGTGGATATATTGATGCCCGTGGCTCTCCTTGCCCACTGTGGGCTGGGAGCAGAAGGACAGATGCTGCCCCATTTCCTCTCCCCCTATCTGAGGACGTTCCTGAGATGCATGTTGTAAAGCTTCTCAGATGGTCCAATTCAGTGTTGGCCAACTTAATAACTCATTGCTTCATTGAACTCACTGTGATGGGGTTTAGGACGGATGACCCTAAAATATGGCAACTTAGCATTTGAGAAACAGCAGAAGCAGGAGGTCTATTAACCTTCTTCTTCCCCTCTCCTTTGAAACAGGCCATAAAAGAATTCTCTTTCTTGCCAGGCGTGGTGGTCCATGCCTGTTATTCCAGCAGCTCGGGAGGCTGAGGCAGGAGGATCCAGAGTTCAAAGCCAGCCTCAGCAACTTAGAGAGACTCTGTCTGTAAATAAAATATAAAAAGGGGTGGGGATGTGGTTCAGTGGTTAAGTGCCCCCTGGGTTCAATGTTCAGTAGCAAAAAAAAAAAAAAAAGGAATTATCTGACCTTCCCAATGAGGTCATCGGACCCTCATTCCAGAGGTGCCTTCCCTATGCCCAGAGGAAAGGAATGTCCTTATCTCTGAAGACACAGGGGCACAGGAGAATCCGAACTTGCAGGCTTGCCATAATTAGTCCCATTTTGTCTAATTACCCTTCTCCACTACTGTTGCTCTTTATCAAATCTTAGCATAAAAATAGACAGGTGTGCTGGGTGTGGTGAGGCACACCTGTAATCTCAGTGACTCAGGGAGCTGAGACAGGAGGATCACAAGTTCCTCTCAAGGCACTAAACAACTCAGTGAAACCCTGTCTCTAAATAAAATACAAAAAAATAGGACTGGGGATGTAGCTCAGTGGTCGAGTGCTCCTGAGTTCAATCCCGTTACACCCCGAAAAAAAATTACACAGGTGTGCCTGTTTCCTTGGGTGCTCATTTCTAAAGCCTCCCATGTCACATACAACTTTTTATTTTCCTTCTCACAGTATTAGGGATTGAACCCAAGGCCTTGTGCATGCTACCCAGGTATTCTACCACCTGTAGGAGTGTACCACCATACACCAGAGATACAAAACTTACATTAGATTAGTTTGTGTACTTTTCTCTTGTTAATCTGTCTTTTGTTAGGGGTGCCTCAGCCATAAACTAGCTATGGAGTAGAAATCTCTTCTCCCCTACAAATGGCTCTTGATTCTTCACCCTTTCACTCATAAATATACCACTCACACAGAAGCCTTCCTATCAGGCTGAGCTTTCAGGAGAACCCAGGCTAAAGTATTCAGGAATTTCAAAAGCTTTTGGGGGGCCGGGCAGAGTGGTGCACACCTGTAATCCCATCAGCTCTGGAGGCTGAGGCAGGAAGATCACGAGTTCAAAGCCAGCTTCAGTAAAATCGAGGTACTAAACAACTCTGTAAGACCCTGTCTCTAAATAAAATACAAAAATAGGGCTGTGGATGTGGTTCACTGGTCAAGGGCCCCTGAGCTCAATCCCAAGTACCCTTAAAAAAAGGGGGGGTGGGGAGGGAGCTAGAGATGCGGCTCACTGGTTAAGCATACCTGGGTTCCATCCCTGGTACCAAAATAAAAAAAAAAGTTTTTCTTGGATCCGTGCTCATGCTAGTGTGGAAGGTGAACCATGCTGTCGTGACCAGGCAGTAACCCTGTGGTTCTCAGTACACTCAGACCAAAGGAAAAGAAGATGATCCTTTTACCTAGAGTAGATAGGCCTGGCAGGTGGGTTCTCTCCACCAAGCCCTGTTCCATTTGTTGATTCACTAGATCTCGACCTGTGGGAGGGCTACTGACTCACCAGGCAAAAATGGGAAGCAGTTTCACTAGAAGTGGGATGCTTCACACTCTTCTCACATCCACTCATCAGGGCACCTAGCGGGGTGACGTGGGTTGGCTGATGTCTAAGTACCCTCCACTCAGTATAGAGATCTTCAACCAAATATAGCAGGAGGCTTCAATTCAAGGCTTCAGCTCCCTCTTCCGAAGCAGATGACAGGTGAGAAAAAGAGAGGGGGTTGGGGAAGCAGGGGAGGACAAGATTGGAGTTAAAATAAACCTGAGGGGAAGGAACAGCGTTCTACAGAGGGAAAGGAAAGAAAACCTTGCCTGCACCTTCCTCTGTCTGAGGGTCTAGGTCTGACCATAAAATGACTTTCAAAGTGACATAGAAAACATTCAGAAATATACACATCATGAGAGGGAAGTTGGGCTTTGTTTGGGGTAGAAGAACTAAGTTCACAATTAGGAAAAAAAAATAAGAGTAGTGTTTAGTTTTTAGCACAGATAAAAAAATATACCATTTTAAGTTTAAGATTTTAAACTGATAAAACAAAATTATTAATATTCTCTCTCTCTTTTTTTTTTTTTTTTTTTTTGATGGTACTGAAGATCAAATCCAGAGTTTCAAACATGTAGGCAGACTGAGTCACATCCCCAGTTTTTATTTTATTTTGACATGTGGGCCTCACTAAGTTGTTGAGGCTGGTCTTGAATTTGTGATCCTCCTGCATCAGCCTCCCAAGTAACTGGGACTAGAGGTGTGCACCAGGATACCTGGCATATTATCATTTTTGATATATTAAAAATGTAAGAACTAGCCAGGTGCCATGGTGTAAGCTTGTAATACCAGCGGCTTGGGAATCTGAGGCAGAAGGATCACCAGTTCAAAGCCAGCCTCAGCAATGGTGAGGCACTAAGCAACTCAGTGAGACCCTGTCTCTAAATAAAATACAAAATAAAAAACAAATGCCAAATGTCTTCTTTGATATAATGAGAGCAACTAAGAACAGAGCAGGGAGGAAGAGCAGGAGGAAAAGATTAATATTAAACAGAGACATGAGGTGGGAGGGAAAGGGAGAGAAAAGGGAAATTGCATGGAAATGGAAGGAGACCCTCATTGTTACACAAAATTACATATAAGAGGTTGTGAGGGGAATGGGAAAAAAACAAGGAGAGAAATGAATTACAGTAGATGGTGTAGAGAGAGAAGATGGGAGGGGAGGGGAGGGGGGATAGTAGAGGATAGGAAAGGCAGCAGAATACAACAGTCACTAATATGGCAGTATGTAAAAATGTGGATGTGTAACCGATGTGATTCTGCAATCTGTATTTGGGGTAAAAATGGGAGTTCATAACCCACTTGAATCTAATGTACGAAATATGATATGTCAAGAGCTTTGTAATGTTTTGAACAACCATTAAAAAATTTAAAAAAAATTTAAAAAAAAATAGGGCTGGAGATGTGGCTCAGTGGCTGAGTGCCTCTGAGTTTGATCCCCAGTATCCCCCCCAAAAAATATAAGAACTATCCAGGCGTTGGAGGTACATGCCTGGTAAGCAACTTAGGAAGCTGAGACTTGCAAGTTCGAGACCAGCCTGAGCAACTTAGTGAGTCCCTAGGCCACTTTGTAAGAGACTCTGTCTCACAATAAAAAAATAAAAAGAACTTGGGATGTGGCTCAGTGGTTAAGCACCTTGGGTTCAATCCCCAATACCTAAATAAATAAATAATAAAAATTAAAAATAAGAACTGGGGATGTAGCTGAGTGGTATTATGCCCCTAGATTCATTCCCCAATACTCTCCCCAGCCCCCCCCCCCAAAAAAGTGAAAACTAAACCCCAAAAAATATATATATTTTGAGGGGTTTTTTTTTAAGTGTGTAAATTAAAACTCTTCCTTTTCCCCCCACTCTCCCCTGGCAGTACAGTGCTACAGATGTCTACCTGAGTGTGCAGCTAACATCTTGATTTGTGTCTAGTTACACAGCATCTTGGAGCCTGGTCAGAAGCATGAACCATGTAATCCTAAGAAATGAAATTCTACATTCACACAAAAGCCTGTTCATAATGTTTATGAACCTTTATTCACAATTCCCCCAAACTGGATACAACCCAATGTCCTTCAAGTGATGAATGGATAAATAAACAGCAGTACAGTCATGTGATGTTTCTCTGCACAGGCGATTTGAGGATGAATCTCAGATGCCTTTTGCTAAGTGAAAGAAGTCTCAAAAGGCCATCTGATTTCATTTGTATGACATTCTAGAAAGACCAAACAAACCAAAAATGGATCGCTGGATGACGAGGACCAGGGCCAAACAGAAGGATGGGATTAAGGGAAAGGGTGTGAGGGAGTTTTGGAGGGTGTTGGAACTGTGCTGTAACTGGACTGTGGTGCAGGCTACACAACTGTGAGCTCTTGTCCATGCTCATAGAATTACACACCATGAAAAGGGGTGAATTCTACTATATACAAATTATATCTCAACTAAAAAAAAAAAAAAGACACAGTCTGTGGAGTCATCAGTCTCAGACAGATCTCAGCCCTACCAATTCCTTAGCTATGTGACCTTGGATAAGTGACTCAAGGTTTTTGAGCCTTGGTTTCCTCATCTGGACCTGGGGACAGTATCTCCTACTTGGCAGGTTTGTTACAGGATTCAGTGAGTGAAATATATAATGAAGCCTGGCCTCCCACCCTGGGCAATAGATCTCATGATGACCATCCAGCCAAAGGGCACAGCATGAAGTCCTTCCCCAAGAAGGATTGATGTCTGTCTGCCCTTCACTCTACCAACCCAGGACTCCCTCCATTAGCCGTCTGCTCAGACTGGTTTCCTGGGGAGAAACTGATGCCATCCCCTGGGGATTCTGGGAAGCAGTCTGGGACTGGAACTTGGTGTTACTGAAACCTGACTTAAAGTCCCAACTGTTTCAGGATAGGAGACCTATATCTCTCTTCCACAGTCAGTGGTTGTGCTCCACAGCCAAACCAGTAATCTCTCAAGTGCTACATTTTGTTTGCAAAAAGTATGCTGTCCTGCTTCCATAGACAATGATTTTATATTCTTCTTTATTTCATGGGACATAGTAGATGTTCAATAAAGGAACAGGATGTACCGCCCCTGGGCAACTAACCTCTTGGCATTTTATTGGACTTTACTAAACATTGTTTTGATTGCAGTTTCCAATACTTTTCTTTCTTTAGTTTTGGGTGTATAGGTCACATACACTAGCTAACATTTTGTTTTATTTTTGGTTTTTTAATTACTAGGGATAGAACCCAGAGGCACTCTACCACCAAACTATACCCCAGCCCTTTTTCTTTTTTTATTTTGAGACAGTTGTTAAAGCTGAACTTGAACTTGGGATCCTCCTTCCTCATCCTCCAGAGTAGATGAGATCAACAGGCATGCACCAGATGAACTGCTTAGACCTCTCCACAGACTTTTCTGTCTTTAGGAAGTTATGTGGAATATTCCTTGATTTTATTAAATAACCAAGCAAACCCGTCCTAATATTCTTGTGAATTATGATGAAGTTTAAGGCACTAACCTTGTGTAGACCATGAGCAAGACTTCACTGCACTTTCATTCACTAGCAGGATCAAGCGTGCAGCGAGCATTTACAGAGCCCCTCTGCCATGTCCAGGTCTGTGCCGGGGCGGGGGGTGGGGGGGGGGGTCGGGTGCTGGGTGTTGAGTTTGCAAAGTACAGACACCTGTCATTTGGGGCTCCATTTTCTCAGCGAATCCCAGACCCACCCATTCCAGGACCAACAACCTATGAACTTGGAAATCACATTGCAAACTGTGGTAAATAGTGCTTTATGGGGACTGATGATAGTGGTGGCAAAGGTGACAATATGGTTGACCTGAAGAAGAGGAAGAGTTAAAGGAATGTTTTCAATGGAAGTAGCTAATACACAAATTTCCATTTCTTTTGCTGCTTTGAGACTGTGAGGAAGTAAAAAGTTACCCGGCCCCTGGATAGAGCAAGGAAACTGGAGGGTGTGTGTGTGGGGGGGGGCTCAACTAATATTTGTAATGGCTTAATCCTTAAATTTTCTTTAAAAACGGAAATCAATGGGACTAAAAGTTAAACTGGAGCATTAGAAGTTCATATTCATGGGTTATATTGTACTCTATACTCTTTCATATATATTCTAAACACACGAAATGTTTCTTGATAATTTTTTAAGCTTTTTTTTTTCCAAACTGGGGATTGAACCCAGGGGTTCTCTCTCCCTGAGCTACAGCCCCAACCTTTTTGTTTTTTATGTTGAGACAAGGTCTTGCTAAGTGGCCCAGGCTGACCTCCATCTTATGATCCTCCTGCCTCAGCCTCCTGAGTTGCTGGGATTACAGGTGTGTGCCACCATGCCTGGCTCTCTCTTTTCTTTTTTAAGTAAACTAAACCAAGATGTTGGCATTTTCCAGCCTAGAAAGGGTCTTGGTGTGTATACCAGAGTGATCGGGTTTGTCCTTGGAAATGACACTCTGCTGATTCATCCTAAGGGCTGCTGCCTATCCTGATGCTTGAATGAACAAAGAGACTGACAGTGAGATCCTGACAGCCGGAAGCCCTGTACTTAAGCCGCCCCAAACCTTTCCTGATGGCAGGTCAATTCCACCTCCACACCCCTGACAGAGGGCCGGACATCCTGCTGATGAAGCAGCTTTGAGCAAGTCTTACTCAAGGACAGCTCCCCTGAGAACTCTTGCCCTGGCCGAGCTGGGGAACAAAAAGGACTCCACATTTCAAAGGAAGGGGTGAGGGGAGGGGTGAATCAGCCTGCCTTTAAGGCTAAAAATAATCGGGCTTTGTAGATTTCTTCCTCCAACTAGTCTAGGCCGGAAAAAGGGAGGAGGGATGAGAGATGGGAGGATATTTGCCTGAATCTTGACAGTTAAGTATGTTAAGTATGTTCTGGTCAAAACAGAGTTAAATGGGGGCCTCCACCCCAGGCTCTCTCCCAAGTCGACTTTTTTTTTTTTTCTTTTTTGGCATTGGGGTTTGAACCCAGGGGTTATTTACCACTGAGCTACATCCTTAGCCCTTTTCATTTTTATTTTGAGACAGGGTCTTGCTAAATTGCTGAGGCTGGCCTCAAACTTGTAATCCTCCTGCCTCAGCCTCCCTCTAGTCATTGGGATTACAGGCATGTGCTACCACATCTAAATTCAACTTCTTATAGCTAAGTCTCATCATTCCTTTTATATACATAAAATGCAATTGGGAGGAACCAGGTGGTTTCTCTTCTTCTGTCTCACAGTTTAGAGAAAAGCCCCAGCAAGCACAAGATCAAGGCAGCTTGTATCCTCAGGTGCACCTGAGCCTGGGCATGTGGCCTCTCTGTGTGCAGAGTGTGTCTGCTAAAGTGGTGGGAGCCTGTCTTCCCCTAGAAGCTTTCATAACAAAGAAGATAATGGCAGGAGGTGCTTTTAACCTCCTTGAAGAAATCCAAGTGATGTTGCAGGCTCTTATGGTCAGATGCAAGCTGACCCTGCAGGCCAGGGATGGATTTTTCTCTTTCCTGGGTCTCTTTTATTTCTAGCCTGCAAATTATCTTAGTAAGGCAAAGACTCCTTGCTGCCAGGATAATTCCCTTCCCCTCTTTCCCCCCAAAATTGGGTGTTTATAAACCCGTTGAAAGTTCTAGAAGAATGATTTCTCTTACAAATAAAACAGAGCAGTCCAGGAAGCCTGCTCATTGGCCAGCACTTGAGCAGGATGTCAGAGCTACAGCCTCCCCATGGGTCGCTAGATTGGGCATTCTTCCCTGAAACAGTAAGAAAAATGGTGGATCTGATCCTTTGGTCTAGTGATTAAATCTTTTCCCTACAAACTAGTTTGTTTGTTTGTTTTTAATAATACCAGGGATTGAACTCAGTGACACTCAAACCACTGAGCCACATCCCCAGCCCTATTTTTTTGTTGTTGTTGTTTTATTTAGAGACAGGGTCTCACTAAGTTGCTTAGCGCCTCACTTTTGCTGAGACTGGCTCTGAACTCCTGCCTCAGCCTCCCTAGCTGCTGGGATTACAGCCATGCAACATGGCACCCAGCCAAACTAGTTCTTCCTAAGTGTTGAAGCCTACACCATGACTGGCTCTGGTCGGTTCACCTGTAACACGGAGCTCTTGTTCAGCAAGGACACAAAACTGTCACATAACCAGTTTCCCTTTTTTGGGAGCATATTCCATCCCCACTGGTTTTAAAGGAATATCAAGGTCTCCAGCTTTCTCAAACTAATTGCTATCATGAAATATCTACCCAGACCTCTTATGCTGCAGAAACAACTCAGCTTTTACAGAGGAGAGTTCTGAGTCAGGAAAGTTTCACGCTGGTTCCACATGAGTGAAGAAGGCACCCAATCCCCAAATGTGGACTCGGAAAGTCTTCAGGTTCCTTACCCTTAAGTCTCAAAATTCACTTCTTTGAATTACAAAAAAAAAATATAAACAGCTAACACCTCCTGAAGGCATACTCTGTGAGGCCCTATGCTAAAACTTTACAGCATAGTCCCCTATAATGCAAAGTTTAGGGAACAGTAAAGCCTCAGTTTTACTTTCCTCAGTTTCTCTACGGTCAACTGAAGTCCAAAAAATATTAAGTGGAAAATTCCAGAAATAAACTCTTCATAATTTTTAAATTGCATACCATTCTGAATAACATCATGAAAACTCTTGCTGTACTGCTCTGGCCTGCACAAGATGTGAATCATCCATTTGTCCAGTGTATCCATGTGTTATAGGCTACCTATCCATTAGGCACCTAAGCCATCTCAGTTACCAATCAACTGTCTGGTTGACAAGGGCTTAGACCCTTCACTTTTGCCTTCAAATGTCTGATGCATGGCTAAAGGTAAGATTAAAGGCTTGGCATCTCTGCTTCCATTGTGCATCTGACTCCTTTGTCCTTGAGTCACCTTGGATTCCGGGAACAACAGATCTGATTGATAAGTTCTTTGCAGTGAGTTGGAAGCTGCACCCCACCGGCTTCCCCCAAGCAAGAGCAACTTTCTTAGGGAACAAGACCTTGCCTAACCAATCCTGATACACTGATAGACCAGACCACACCTGACCAAGATCACCTGCTTTGGCAATTGTGAAAACCCTCCAGCTACAAAACCCCCATCACTTGCCCTCATAATGCTTCTATAAAACCTTAAAGCCATTGTCATCCATGGAAGATAGGGCCAAGGACATAAGTAATACCTTCTCTCATGCTTTTCAAAGTTGGGTTTTTTTTGGTAGGGGCGGGGCGGGAGTTTGAACCCAGGGGTGCTCAACCACTGAGCCACATCCCCATCCCTTTTTGGTATTTCATTTAGAGACAGGATCTCACTGAATTGCTTAGGGCTGCGCTAAATTGCTGAGGCTGGCTCTGAATTTGCAATCTTCCTGCCCCGGAGCCGCTGGGATTACAGGCATGTACCATCGCACCTGGCCCACGGTTACCTTTTCTGTCTCTCTCTCTCTCTCTCTCTCTTTTTTTGTGTGTGTTGGGGGGTGACTGGCCAGACCTGATTTATTGGATCCCTAGAGTCAGGCCTCTGACCTAGAACTCTGGTATGAAAATGACAGCTCTTGTATTCACATAACCCTTATTTTCCTTTATAAAGGCTCCAAAGCCATTATGAAGAGGAAGAGGCTGCCCATATCCCCTTAGAAGGCATCCAGGGGTAGGAGAAGGCCTTTTCTAGATTGGATCTGTAAGGCAGGTCCCTCCCCCAGCCTCCCCTCACCCTTCCAGTAGACAAGGTTGCCAGGAATCCACAGACTTGAAATAGGCCTAGTTACATTCCCTGCCTTCCAGGGCTTAATTGACATCTCAAGGAAAGTAGGACTCTTTTCTAGTTGCTGGAGGCTTTAAAAACAGAAAAGGATCTTTAAGGCCTAGCAACTTAGGCAGGCCTTAAAGAAATAGTCATCAAAATATGCCCAAGAGGGTGGGGGAATGGCACAGGCCTTATAATCCCAGGGGCTAAGGAGGCTGAGGCAGGAGGATTGAGAGCCCAAAGCCAGCCTCAGCGAAAGCGAGGTGCTAAGTAACTCAGTGTGATCCTGTCTCTAAATAAAATGCAAAATAGGGCTGGGGATGTGGCTCAGTGGTTGGGTGCTGCTGAGTTGAATCCCCAGCTACCTCCCCCCGCAAAAAAAAAAAAAAAAAAAAAAAAAAGAGAGAGAGAAAGTTGTAGGGGGGAGTGGAGATGGGAAGCAGACCTTGAAGAGGCCCCACAACAGGCATTATATGTCTTGAAGTTTGATTCATATGTTTAAGAATATACGCAGGGCTGGGGATGTGGCTCAAGCGGTAGCCCGCTCGCCTGGCATGCGTGCGGCCCGGGTTCGATCCTCAGCACCACATACCAACAAAGATGTTGTGTCCGCCGAGAACTGAAAAATAAATATAAAAAAAAAAAATCTCTCTCTCTCCTCTCTCACTCTCTATTAAAAAAAAAAAAAAGAATATACGCAGGGCTGGGGTTTTGGCTCAGTGGTAGAGCACTTACCTAGCATGTGTGAGGCACTGGGTCAATTCTCAGCACCACACAAAAAATAAATAAAATAAAGGTATTATGTCCATCTATAACTAATAAAAATATTTCATATATATATTTATTTATTTATTTATTTTAAAGATAGAGTGAGAGAGGAGAGAGAGAGAGGGAGAATTTTTTAATATTTATTTTCTAGTTCTCGGCGGACACAACATCTTTGTTGGTATGTGGTGCTGAGGATCGAACCCGGGCCGCACGCATGCCAGGCGAGCGCGCTACCGCCTGAGCCACATCCCCAGCCCCTCATATATATATTTAAAGTTTTCATTCCAGGTGCATCCATACCCATTTGTTCTAATAATCTTTTTTTATTACTTAGTCAACTTGCTTATTGATTTCCCTAAATCTTTGAATAATCAGTAATATTTATTGAACAAAGTGCAGGAAATTTACAGGCATCATCTCCTTTAACCCACATGACCCACATGGGTAGGTGCCGCTACTCCTTCCTGTTTATAGTTGGGGAAATGATTCTCCTCTCCACTGCCGTCTCCTCTTTCCCTACACAAAGAGATGCGTTGGGTTTAGTGGTAGCTTCTCCACCTGGGACATTATGACTGAGTGCCTTCCCTTAATTAGGGTTGAATGAAAGAGTATTATTGTCACTTTTAAATATAAAAGAATAAAATAAATATTATGATAAACATAATTTCCTTAAATTACACACTTCTGTAAGACTGAGATTGGGGAGGGAAGAAGGCAAGAAAGGAGAAATATTAGGGAGTGATATTGACCAAATTATATTGTAAAATCATATGCATGTATAAATATGTAATTACAAATCCTACCATTATATACAATTGTAATGCACCAGTAAAAAATATGAAAAAGAAGAAAAAAGACTGAGATGCAGGAAAAAAAGACTTGAAGCAGAAATTTGCCTTAAGTGTTGCATCGTTTCGGTGAAGATCCCTTTTTTCCCCATTTTTTTATTTGTTTTTTTTAGATACACACGACAGTAGAGTTATTTTGACGTATTATACACACATGGAATATAACTTATTCTAATTAGGACCCCATTCTTGTGGTTGTACATGATGTGGAGATTTGCTGGTCATGTATTCATATGTACACATAGGACAGTTATGTCCCATTCATTCTCCTCTCTTTCCTATTCCCATAAAGACGCTATTTGATGTGGTGATTAAGCTGTTTGGACTCAAAGCATGCACTCAGGAGTTGGAACCCCACTTCGCCCCTTCCTGGTTGTGTGATATTGTTAGTCACTTATACTTTCTCGGCCTCTGTTACTCACCTGTAAAACAAGAATAATGTTAGGATCTATCCCACAGGGATGTTGGGAGAATGAAGCGAGCTGATGCATACATAGTGACTGTCACAGAAGACGTGACCAACACACATCATCTGCAACGGAGCTGCGTGTGGTGGCACACACCTATAATCCCAGCTACTCAGGAGGCTGAGGCAGGAGATTGCAAATTCAAGGCCAGGCTGGGCTATTTATTTATTTATTATTGGGGATTAAACCCAGGGGTGCTCTACCCCAGGGCTATATCCCAGTCCTTTTTTATTTTATTATTATTATTTTTTTTATTTTTGAGACAGGGTCCTGATAGATTTGCTTAGGGCCTTGTTAAGTTGTTGAAGCTGGCCAACCCGGGCAATTTGGTGAGACCCTGTCTCAAAATAAAAAATAAAAAAGGCTGGATGTAGCTTCATGGTAGAGCGCCCTTGGGGGTTCAATCCTCAGTAACATACACATACACACACACATACATACCAAAAAAAAAAAAAAAAAACCTACAACAAAATGCCTTCCAGCTCTTAACTACCCTTCTTTTCCTAGATTGATACTAATCAAGATTCTATGCTTGATCAAACTTTAACCAGGCTCCCATACCTTCTCCTAAGCCTATCTGTATACATTCTTATAAAATCCAGTTTGAGCCAGGTGCAGTGGTGCACACCTATAATCCCAGTGGCTTGGGAGGCTGAGACAGGAGAATTGTGAGTGCAAAGCCAGCCTCAGCAACTGCAAGGCACTAAGCAACTCAGTGAGACCTATCTTTAAATAAAATACAAAATAGGCCTGGGGATGTGGCTCAGTGGTCAAGTGCCCCTGAGTTCAATCTCTGGTACTAAAAAAATAAAAAATAAAAAAATCAGTTTGAGACTCTGCTGGATTTGTTCACCCATAATCTCCCATCCTTTGATGATCATTGATAGGGCTCCTCATCCTCTAGCAGCCCCAGGTGATGGCCCATCACTCTGGCCTATCTTCAGTAAGAATCCTGTTGGGTCAGTTTAGCCAGAATCCCTCCTTACTCCTGGATTTTCCTCTTAGTCATTTCCATGTACCAATCCCATTCTGCTCCTTAGTTATTAACTCCCAGTTGCCCACTCGGCATTCTGAATGGAACCCCATCCTCTATGGAGATCTCTTCTTCCCCACTATTGCAATAGGCCTGAATGAAATTTCTATTTACCACTTAACTGTCCAGCTCTGGATTTTCTTTGTCAGTACATACAGCTACCCCTTATCTAAGCATCAGCTCAAAGACTCGGGTCATACAGTCACGATCATTATATTCTTTATATTTTAATTGCATGAGTACGTTATCTCCCTGGTATCTTCTCTCCCAAACATTTCTTCAGCTGAACCACTTAGGCCAATAAAAGAGCTAATCTATTTTGTGTTAATTATATCAGTTTTGGTTTCTTGACCCAGCTTCCATACTGGGGGAAAGATGGGGAAGGAGGTCCCTGCCCATAGGTCTTAGGAGCTGTGACTGTTCTCTCACACTCTCATTTGAGCATGTCCTTCTCACCTGCGTAAACTTGATAAGAGTCTCTCTCTGCAAACAGAGTGGAGCCTGGGTCTCCTATCCGTAAAGAGATTAGTCTGGCATCCTGGCAAAGACCCTAAATTTATAATCATGGGCCCTGCCTCTTGTTGTGACATTTTGGATGGGTAATCACTTAACTCTCTCAGACTCCATTTTTCATTTATAAAAGCAGAATCAGCTTAGAATAGTCTTCATGTTCTCTATAATGTTGAAGACTGAAAAGCATTATACCAACAGGAAAAATGATTAGTCCCCCTACAAAATGCCTTCCTTCCCCCCAAACGCAAGCTGGTAGGAGGGTCTGAGAGCAAAGGTCCCTAGCAAAAGAGAACAGGCCAGATGATCACAGATCAAGTTCAGAATAAAAGAGGCTGCAGAAATCCCCAGACACATTTGTTTGGGCAGAATTTTCTCCTAGAATCTTGTGGAGATGTGAGAATCCCCCAGAGTCACCTTCCCATGGGACTTCACATAGGCATCCATTGTTCTCAGGTCATATAAATGGGAATCTTTGGCTCAAACCAAAAGCTTCTAATATATTAACTGATTTGTAAACTGGCCCTTTAAGAGGGCAGGATATGTCAAATGTTGCCTAAAGAACTAATAGTGCAATGTGTGTTCTATATTCCGTGGTTATTTTGGGTCTTTTAAACCATAAGTGCAATTAAAAAAAAAAAAAAATCAATGCTCTCAACAAATGAAAGTCAATCCAGTTACTTAAGCTTTCCTCCGACATATATGAGCGTGGACTCTCTGGGAGTCTGGCTACAACACTGGGGCCTTAGGCAGACACCAAGTTACTTAGCCCGCAGGTGGGAAAAAATAGGTATCTCCAATCGTCCAATCAAGAGACTATTAAAATGTGGGTCATAAATCTCCAGTTGATGACAGCCTGACAATCTTCAGTCCTCACTGGGGCTGCTCCGTGGAGCTGGGGTGGCCAGGGTCTGTCTTCTCCTCTTAGTTGTAACCCAAGATTATAATACACAAGTATCATCACAGGTCTTTGTTTTCTTACCTGAAAAGGAGTCTGTTTCCCCTCAAAGTATGTGGGAGGTGTTTGCAGTGTACCCCTTAGCCTCAGCCTTAATCCTTTGTCTAGAATTCCTATGCTACTGGTCATAAGCAGGCTTCTAAGGTCTCTCCCATGAATCCTGTCCCTGCCTTCCCAAGCTGGTGTGTCAGAGGACAGAGAAGCAATGTCCACCTTTGGATCTGAGCTCTTTGAGGGTCTGTCCTGTTGCCAGGGTACCTGGGAGTAAACTGATGGTATGGGGGGAGTCTTCTCAGGAGGTGACTGACAGAGAGCTCCCGGATCCTGGCGTCCCATCCCAGCACCACTAGCGCTTAGGGGATCCGTAGCTCAGCATCCGTTACCTGCTCAGAGCACCCAATGGGAAACTTTACTGCCAACTCTTGGTCCTCTAAGTCACAGCTGCAGCCAACTCCTTTGCAAAACGAGAGACTAATATCAACATTACTGGGTGGTTGACTCCCTGTGAGACAATTATGGAGGCCAAAGGGCCAGGTGCAGTGGCTGTCTCAGCAACATGGGAGGCTGAGGTAGGAGGAGGGCAATTTGGAGGACAGCCTGAGCAACTTAGCGAGATCCAGTCTCAAAGTAAAAATATAAAGGGCTGAGGAGGTAAAGCATCCCAGGTTCAATCCTAGTACCCAAAAAAAAAAAAAAAAAATCTTATATTCTGATGTTCCAGTTCTTGCATGGTGTGACCCATAAATATCATAAATATCCACCCCTTGTTGGAGACTTGGAGATGGCTATAAAGGGTTCATTTCAGCCTTTCGTATATTAAGAAAAGTTATTTAACTAGAAAATAAGGAGAAAAAGATTACAGCTGGCCCTCCTTATCCTTAGGTTCTGTGTGGGAAGCCATCCATGAATTACTTGAGGGTCTTCTCTCAGAATGGTAGCCAGGGAGATTTAGGTTTGCATCGTGAACTATCCATGGCTCTCCCACAGCAATAGATTGCCCAATGCACGTGACTTTCATCTCTCCTCTACTAGGAAGATACCTCATAGTAGCTCTGGAGATGGGCATAACCCATTGGGAACTGGACAGTCCACCTTTAACCTTTTTTTAGTGAAGAACATTCTACGGAAGGCCTTTGATGCTTCCCCATATAAATAAAGCAGACGTGGGCTCCATTTTGCCACAGTGTAGAAGCTTGATCTGTAGGATCAGTTTGTCCATCCTGCCCCCGCTTTTTTGAAATTATTTTTCTTAGCTTTTCTTTCTCAGCCAGCCCATTCCACCAAGGGGAATCCCATTTTCACTACCTGCTAGACACAGGTGAGAGTTCTGCATCCATAGATTTAAAATAGATCAAAAATCCTTTTTGAAGCTGGGTTAAGCAGGGCACAGTGGCACATACCTGTAATCCCAGGAGCTCAGGAGGCTGAAGCCTCAGTAATTTAGCAAGGCCCTAAGCAACTCAGGGAGACCCTGTCTCTAAATAAAATACAAAAAAGGGCTGGGGATGTGGCTCAGTGGTTAAATGAACCTGGGTTCATTCCTGGTACCAAAAAAAAAAAAAAAAATTTTTTTTTTAAGCTGGGTGCAGTGGCACATGCTTGCAATCCCAGACACTTGAGAGGTTGAGGCGGGAGATTCACAAGTTCAAGGCCAGCTTAGGCAGTTCAGCAAGACCCTGTCAAAATAAAAAAGAATAAAAAATCTGTAGCTCAGTGGTAAAACATCCTTGGGATTCAATCCCTAAAACCAGAAATAAAATTATTTTCATTAGGTTCTGTGTGGGAAGCCATCCATGAATTACTTGAGGGTCTTCTCTCAGAATGGTAGCCAGGGAGATTTAGTTTTTGTTTAAAAACTTAATTTTTAAACAAAATTAAGTTTCTGTGCTAAATACATACAGACTTTTTCCCTTGCCATTATTCCCTAAACAATTCAGTTTAGCAACTATTTACATTGTGTTAAGTATTATAAATAATCTAGAGATGACTTAAAGCATACAGGATATGCAAGAGGATGTGCAAGTAACAGGCTTGAGCATCTGCAGATTTTGGTATCAGCAGTGGTGTCCTGCAACCAATCCTCTGCAGATACCACAGGACAGTTGTACTGCATGTTCTTCCAATGTCATCCTGAAGCATTTTCTAACAAATCCACTTAAAGTTTCTACAACAGAAATTCTCAAAGCATAGTGTCTGGACCAGAAGCATCAGCATTTGTTAGAAATGGTAATTCTTGGGCCCCATCCTAGACCTATTGAATCAGTTAGGTCCTGCAATCTGTGTTTTACTAGCGATCCAAGACTGATGCACTGGTCACAAGGAAACATGACTCTGTTGCCAAAGTGCTGTTGCAAAGTAAATGCTGTATCAGTGCTTGGCTGTCATCATAAATTAGCATAGGTAAATATTAAATCATGATGCTTTGTGCATTGGATCAAAGTTACAGTCAGAAGACTGGAGAACTCTGAGTGGACACTGTCAGGCCAGACCAAGAGCAAAGGCTGCCACAAAAGAGGCAGGCGGAAACCAGGGAGGCAGGGGGCAGTGTAGCCATGTGGTTGACCAGAAGAGGGACATTAGTGTCAGGGTCTGGATGGAACAGACAGAGCTGGGATGAAGCCCTCTCAGACATACCTGAGATGGCTCCAAGCTGTCTGGGGACAGCTCAGGCTTTTAGCTGAGAAGACTCTGGTCTCTGCGGGCTGACACTCCCAGCTGCCTGTCCTGGCTGTCCCAAGTTACTATCTGTGTTCCTTTTCTTGAAACTAAGAGCCTCTGACGGTGACGCTGTCATCTCTGGAGCAGGAGCAGACAGCCCAGAGCAATGAGGCCTCGTCCTGGATCCTACCCATCTTAATTTTTTCAGGCTGCTGGAACCAAATACCTCACACTGGGTGATGTATACCTAAATAACAAAAGTTAATTTTTCAGAATCCTGGGGACTAGAAGTCCAAGATGAAGACACCAGCAGATTCAATGACTGACCCCATTTCCTGGTTCTGTGTCCTCCCATGGCAGTAGGGATGAGTTAACTCTCTGGGGTCTCTTTTATAAGGGTACTAATCCCTTCACGAGGCTCTACCCCTCAAGAACTGATCACCTTCCAGAGGTGCCATCTTCTAAAACCAACACCTTAGGGGTTAGGATTTCAACATAAGAATGGGAAGGGGGGCACACAAACATTCAGACTGTAGCCCCACTCACAATCCTTCTCAGATGAACGAACCTTCCCAGCTCTCCCAGCTTCATGGGAGTGAGGTCAGTTTCTTCTTGGAGCCAGAGGCCAAAGGACTGAGTTTTCAATAAGGGCACTAATATTTATATAAAAGGTGACTGATTAAAAATATTATCATTCCAAACCAGACAGGTGGCCAGTGTCTAAAATCCCAGCTACTCAGGAGGCTGAGGTAGGAAGATTTCAAGTTTAAGCAACTTTGCAAGATCCTGCCTTAAAAATTTAAAAATGCTGGGGATGTAGCCTAGTGACAGAGTGCTTGCCTAACATGTCTGAAGCCTTGGGTTCGATTCCCTGTACTACAAAAACAAAAACCAACTACTGTCTTGGGGGCTGGGGCTGGGGCTCAGTGGTAGGGCTCTCACCTCCCATACATGAGGCACTGGGTTCGATCCTCAGCACCACGTTAGGAAAAAATAGATAAAATTAAAATATTGTGTCCATCTACAACTTTAAAAAAAAAAAAACTGTCTTGGCCCCAATTTCTGGTGCTTGCTAGCTGTGTGATACTGGATACATAATTTAAGGTCTCTCTGCCTTAATCTGTATAAAGAGAAAGTACTGCTACCTACCTTAGAAGGCAGTTATAAGGGCTGGGGATGTGACTCAAGCGGTAGCGCGCTCGCCTGGCATGCATGCGGCCCGGGTTCGATCCTCCGCACCACATACCAACAAAGATGTTGTGTCCGCCGAGAACTAAGAAATAAATATTAAAAATTCTCTCTCTCTCTCTCTCTCTCTCTCTCTCTCTCTCTCTCTCTTTAAAAAAGAAAAAGCCCTTTGAAGAAATCTTGATACATAGTAAGCATTACAGTTTTCCTGTTACTATTTTTATTTAAATTTTATGTAATATCTTCTCATTGATTAGAGAGGATATTTCATTCATTCCTAGTTGATGGAAAGACATGGCAAAAAAAAAAAAAAAAAGAAAAATGGAAACAGGGGGGCTGGGATTGTGGCTCAGTGGTAGAGTGCTCACCTGGCATGTTTGAGGCACTGGAGTCAATCCTCAGCACCACATAAAAATAAATAAATAAAATAAAGGTATTGTGTCCGTCTAGAACTTTTATATATATATTTTTAAAACTGGAAACAGGCCGGGCACAGTGACACATACCTATAATCCCAGTGGGAGGCTGAGGCAGGAGGATGGAAAGTTCAAAGCCAACCTGGGGATGTGGCTCAGTGGTTGAGTGCCCCTGAGTTCAATCCCTGGTACCTGCTCCCCCACCACAAAAAAAAGAAAAAAAAAACCTGGAAACAAGAAGAAAATAGGTTTGCAAGGTCTTTTGATCAATTCCTTGCCTTAAAAGAGTATACACGCCTCTTCAGGGATCCTTCAGCATCATTTCTTAGTGAGTGAGTAGAAAGTGGTCTTGGCTGGCACCATTCACAAGCTTATATTCTGGCATGGCACTTACATCTTTACCCCCAGGTGGTCTAATACCCCAGAGAGCAATGGGTGGATGCCTTTAGCAAGGCCAACCAAACCAGTTAATAGCCATGAGAGGAACACACACACACACACACACACACACACACCCTGAAGAGGGAGACCTGCAAACTTTTGACCTTGAGATCCATGAGCCATCCAGGGTAAGTGAGTTTCATGGCTGGAAGCCATCAATCCATCTGTCTGATAAGCCATTCAGAACAGTTTGCCATCTTCAGGTCTTTAAAGATAAATGCCTAATGGCCGGAGCTGTGTGCGGAAGCCAGGAGTCCCTGACTTCCCTTCTTGGCTCAGATACCCCTGCTAAAAAGCCATCCAAGGAAGTCACTTAACTACTCAGTTTCCTTATCTGCAAAAAGGAAAAAAGCATTTGGTGCCCTTTGTTCCTACTTATCTCCCTAGAGGTTTCTGCTATCTGTGTAATAGTGCTCAGAGGATGTCAAGAATCCTATCAAAAGCATCCAAGAGTGCAGAGACTTGAAAAACGCCTGGTGAATTTATTTTGGATTCATTGATGTTTCCGAAATTTGAATGACTGGGTGATGTGGAAGTAGACGTCAGGTCTGGCCCTCTGCATCATGTCTCTGGAAATATGGCCGTTTGAAGAAGAGAGAACATCCTGAACACATCCTTTCTAGAAAAGAATTCTCTCAAGTATTCATACTGTCTTTTCATGGGCTTATTCCTGGCCTATTCTTGCTCACTCACAGATTAAAATAATTTATTTCATCTTCTCTGCCCCCTTGTGCACAATCAACTCGAAGTGGTGCTGCTGAAAGTGTTGCTTAGAGACTCTTGTGTGATACATGGGTCTTCCAAGTTGGGTTTTTGGGGTTTGGTTTTTGGTTTTTCTGTTTTCATTTTGCTGTATGGGAGGGGGGCGTGTTGAACCCCCGGGGTGCTTTATCACTGAGCTACATCCCCAGCCCTTTTTATTTTTATTTACAGGTTCTTACTCAATTGCTGAGACTGGTCTTAAACTTGAGATCCTGTGCCTCAGCCTCCTGAATACCTAGATTACAGTGTGTGCCACCAGGCCTGGCTCCTTCTAGTTTTGAAGCCACAGGATGTGTTAGGGGTTTCCCTCCCCAGCCTTCTTTACCACTCCCATTGGAGTAGCTAGGCCCAAATTAGAGGACTGAAGATTGACACATAAAATTAAAGCTAAAGAAGAGTTGAAATGAGATCACCGTAGGGGTCTGCATTTGGGGTTTATCTATTCACTTTCTGTTTTATCAGACAATGACCAGGTTGACTACCATTCTGACCTTATCGTGCAGCATTTATGTGTAGTGCCGGGACTGCCTTGATGACTTGGTGCATAGACGTGCAGGCATGCGAGGACATGAGATGTCCACCCAAATCACTCCATCTCCTGCTATAGACAACTTAGTGGTTTCCCCAGCTCTGAGAATATGTAGAAAATAAACCTCAATTAATAATTGTCAACCCTGCATGGTTTACTTCTGGAGAATGTTTTAAAAACACCTACCTCTAGTCCTCCTTCTTCCAAGTGAATCAGAATCTTTCAGGGTGGGGCCAGAGTAATAAATTTTGTAAAAGTGTCATGGTCTGGCACTTCTTTTTTTTTTTTTTTAGAGAGAGAGTGAGAGAGGGGAGAGAGAGAGAGAGAATTTTTAATATTTATTTTTCAGTTCTCGGCGGACACATCTTTGTTGGTATGTGGTGCTGAGGATCGAACCCGGGCCGCACGCATGCCAGGCGAGCGCGCTACCGCTTGAGCCACATCCCCAGCCCGGTCTGGCACTTCTTGCCTCTCAAATCTCTTTTCCACCGCTGTTTAGTCAGCTCTTTCGGTGCTGTGATTTAAGGACCTGACCAGAACCATCACAGAGTAGGAAAAGTTTATTTGGGGGCTCACATTTTCAGAGTTTCCACAGACAGCAGGCTCCATTCCTTGGGGCTCAAGGTAAGGTAGAACATCATGGCAGAAGAGGGTGGTGGAGGGAAGCAGCTCACATGATGAGAAGGAAACAGAGAGATTGCCACTCACCCGATACAAAGATATACCCCAAAGTCAAGCCCCCAACGTCCCAGCTTCCCCAGCCACACCCTACCACTTCACATATCACTCAGTTCATCCCTATCAGGGGATGATGAATTCACCAATTGGGTTAAGGCTCTCATTAACCCAATCATTTCTTCTCTGAACCTTCTTGCATTGTCTCACACATGAGCTTTTGGGGAACACCTCACATCCAAAGCATAATAACTATTCTCTCATCCCTCGTTCTGCTCACTTTCACTGCCCGAGTCTCTGATTCCAGACATGGCCCAGGGCATTTGCATATGTTGTTCCCCCTATTGGCTTAAGCATTCCTTCCTTCCCTGACATACCAAATTGGAGAGCGTTCAAATGCACATCCTCCTGGCACCAGCCCCCCCCCGCCCCCCCCACCCCAGCACATCTCACAACTGCATTGTACATTTATTTGTGAGATCCTTAAATTAAGGATGTGGCAGAGATTTTTTTGTTTTGTTTTGTTTTGGGCATTACTGTGCATTGAACCCAGGGCCTCACCAATGCTAAGCTACACCCTTAGGATACCTACATTTTTTTTTAAGACAGGATTTTGTTAAATTGCCCAGGCTGGCCTTGAACATTTTGCCTCAGCCTCCTAAATTGCTGGGATTACAGGTGTGTACCATTGAATAATAATAATAATGATTATTATTATTATTATTACTACTACTTTTGGTACCAGAGATTGAACCCAGTAGCATTAACCACTGAGCCACATCCCAGCCCTTTTAGTTTTTTATTTTGAGACAGGATCTTGCTAAGTTCCTTAGCCTTGCTAAGTTGCTGAGGCTGGCTTTGAATTTGTGATCCTCCTGCATCCGCCTCCTGAGCGGCTGGGATTACAGGTGTCACGCCACGAAGAAACCCAGCTAGGCAGTGAATTATTTATGATCAGAAATCAGTTGCTTTTTGCTCACTATTATGTCTTCCCCGACCCCAGCGAAGGGCCTGACAAATTAAAAGACGCTCAACATTGGTGTCAAATGTGGGAAATGAATGGCAGGATGGAAGATGATCCAAATTTCTGTGTCACAGGTTTTAAGAGATCCAAAAAATGTATTTCTTAAAACCATGTGTCACCAAGGAAGTACTGTCACAAAACACTGAACCCCATTTAATCTTAGCCACAGCTCCCCGAGCCAAGCTTCAGAGACAAGCATCATTTGGAAAATAAAGTGACAGAACTAATATAAGGAGCCATATCCTGTTGAGAGTTATTTTGGGAGGTGCTGACAAAAGGAGAGTTGTATGCTGCCTTCTCAATGCTTGGACAGAGACCCACAGTTGGAGGCTTCTCCTTCACAGCAACAATGTTCTAAAAGAAGAGTCAGGTCAAATGGTACCAGCAGCTCCTCTTGACTGGGGTCACTCTGTCCGTTAGTTAGTCCATAACCAATATCTGTTTCTAAATCTAGAAGGGGACATTGACCTCGAGTTTGGTTCCCATTGTTCGTAGGCCTGTTGGAGCCACCCCTTCTCCAGGCCTCTGACAAAAGTCAAAGCTGGTGATCCTGAGCATAGAGGTTTCCAGACTAAGCTGAAATGCACAGCAGATGAAGTGGATTTCCAAAACAAAGAAGAATCCATATAAGGCGTAGTGGGCCTTAGATTTCAGATTCTAGATGAATACAAACGGATACATCTAGGGTATTTATATTTGAAAGACTGGAAGCAAATATTTTAAAAGTATAAACTAACTCTAAGTTCGCTCTTTATCTGTTTTTTTTTTTTTTTTAGAGAAAGAGAGAGAATTTTAATATTTATTTTTTAGTTATCAGCGGACACATCTTTGTTTGTATGTGGTGCTGAGGATCGAACCTGGGCCGCACGCATGCCAGGCGAGAGCGCTACCGCTTGAGCCACATCCCCAGCCCATCTTTATCTGTTCTCGGCTATAAAAATGTCCTTTCCTGGGCTGGGGATACAGCTCAGTTGGTAGAGTTCTTGCCTTGCATGCACAAGGCCCTCGGTTCAATCCCCAGACCACAAAATAGTCCCTTCTTGAGAGGTAGAGGGTTCCAATGGCTTGAGCACTAAACTGCTGGGGAGTGCATTGTTATGTACTGATCTCTCACCCTGCCACAAAAGCCCCTGAGGAGGTACCCGCCTGACCCAATTATTATCACTCAATAAACCAGCTGTGTTTCCTGGACCCAAAGCTGCATGAAACTTTTTTTTTTTTAAATGAAACATCTACTATATATTTTTTAATATTTATTTTTTAGTTGTACACAATACCTTTATTTTGTTTATTTTTATTTATTTTTATGTGGTGTTGAGGATTGAACCCAGGGCCTCGCGCATACCAGGCAAGCGCTCTACCGCTGAGCCACAACCCCAGCCCCTGCATGAAACTTTGATGTTTGGCTTTAAGCATCCTTCCTCTCCCCTCCAAAAAACTTCATTTTCATTCCATCCACCAGCCAGCTGCAAGTGTCCCTGGGCATCTTGTGGCTACTAGGAACACCCAGGGAACAGACTTGAGCTCTGGAACCCCCACTTTACCCAAATGTGAAAGGCAGAGGACCATGGGGAAGGCTTTATAAAACACATGCCAAATCCCCATTGGTGTCCAGTAAATGTTAACTCCATATGTGAAAGACTTCCTCCACAATGTCAAAACTTCCAGTGTTTGGGTGATCTGCTGTCAAGTGGGCAGGAAATCATCTGAGAATCTAATTTACACAGTAGTGTGAACAACTAAAATGGATTTCCTATCAGCTTCTCAGTGTATATGGTAGCACTTTCATATACTTTATTTTTCCCCATTACTGGGGATCAAATCCAGAGACTCACATATGCTACGCAAGTGCTCTACCACTGAGCTACATTCCCAGCCCTTTTTATTTTTTATTTTATTGTGTATGTGGTACTGGGGATCAAACCCAGGGTGAGCTTTACCACTGAACCACATTTCCAGCCCTATTTTGTATTTTATGTAGAGACAGGGTCTCACTGGGTTGCTTAGTGCCTTGCTTTTGCTGAGGCTGGCTTTGAACTTGCCATCCTCCTGTCTCAGCCTCCCAAGCCACTGGTATTATAAGCGTGCACCACTGCGACTGGCCCCCAGCCCTTTTAATTTTTTATTTTAAGACAGAGACTTGTTAAATTGCTAAGGCTGGCTACAAATTTACATTCCTCCTGCATCAACTTCCTCAGTAGCTGGGATTGCAGGCAAGCATCTATGGCTACATGTAAAAAAGAACAAAGAAAAAGAAAAGACAAAAATTATAGAAATTATTAACATAGAAATATTAGTGGCTACCAGGGGTAGGGATGAAGGGGTATGATAATATAATGGCAACGTGAAGGCTCCGTGTGGTGATGGCAATGATATTGTGGTCTGACTTGATGTGTGACTGGTTGTGATATTTGACTATTGTTTCAGTTACCACTGAGGGAACCTGACAGAGTACACATGATGATTTTGGATTATTTTTTATAACTGCATGTGAATATACGTTCATATCAAATAGTCAAAAAATAAAACACACTTGGTTCTGGGGTTGTGGCTCAGTGGTGGAGCACTCACCTAGCACGTTCGAGGCCCTGGGTTTGATCCTCAGCATCATATAAAAATAAATCAATAAAATAAAGACATTGAATCCAACTACAACTAAAATCTAAATATTAAAATAAATAAATAAAACACATTTGTGGGGACAGGGGAGACATTTACAGAAGTAAATCCCCAGTGCAGTATCTAAATACCAGTGACATACAGTATAGTAAACACAGCCTGAGCCCAGATCCTGACTGTCTGGGTTCAGACCCTGCTTTCCTCACCTGATTCCCAACAAGAGACCTTAGGAGAGCATTTATCTCTTCTGCACCTAGTTTTCCTTATCCTTAAAAGGGGTTTGACACTATTAGTTCCACATTCCATGGGATGGTTGGTGGGCTAACTGAATTACCATAATACATGGGATGTACTTAGAACAGTGCCTGCCACATAGTAAGTGCTCAATAAATATTAGCTGTTATCAATGATGATGGCATTTTGAACAGAAGGTGGGATTCTTAGGTGGTTGATTCTTTCCCCAAGCCCAAGCCCAATGCTCCCTTACCAGATGGCCTTGTGCTTACAGGGAGGGAGAATCATCTGCTGTGCTTGGAGTGACAGGGCCAGACTGAATGAGAAGACCCCCCCCCCCCAACGTTTAACAAGGAGAGAATAGGTGCCAGAAGAAAAAGTATTATTGCCATCAGAAAAACAGGGAAGAGGAATTAGATGACCTCCTTAGTCAAAGGGAACTTAGAAGAAAAGTAGGAAATAATTATCCAGAGTTCCTCCTACCACTGACACCTGACATTTGCATCCCAGGCCACACAGAGCTCTTCTGTATCCTTTAAGCTCTTTTATGTTGGGTTTACTTTACCACCAGCTCCCGTCCCCCACTCAAGATTCCCACCCTGACCACCCTAGCCTGCCCTGTCTAATGGCTAAGGACCAAATTGAGCAGGAAGGGAGGAGAAGCAAAAGAAAAAAGAAACATGTTGTTCAGAGGGATTTATGTATGTATGTATGTATGTATGTATGTATGTGTGTACTGGGGATTAAATCCAGAGATGCTCTACCACTGACCCACGTCCCCAGACCTTTTTTATGTTTTGAGACAGGGTCTCACTAAGTTACTGAGGTGGCCCTCCAACTTGCGATCCTCCTGCCTCAGCCTCCTCAGTCACTGGGATTACAGGCACATATTACCACACCTGGCTAGAATTTTAGAAGTTCTTTTTTTGTGTGTGTGGTGCTGGGGACTGAATCCAGGGCCTGTGCATGCGTGGCAAGCTCTCTACCTATGTTCCAGCTCTAGAATCTTAGAAGTTCTATCAACAGAAGTTTTGTATATTTTTGGTGTATTTGTTTGTTAGGGATATAATAACAAAGTACCGCAGGCTGGGTGGCTTGAAGAATATAAATTTTTCTTCTCAGTATGTGGAGCCTGGAAATCCAAGATCAAGGTGTCAGCGGGGTTGGTTTCTTCTGGGGCCTCTCTCCTGGGCTTGGATATGGCTGTCTTCATGTGGTTTTCCCTGCATGCCTGTCTGTGTACCTTAAGAAGGGACAACTCCTCTTCTTATAAGGACACCAGTCACATTGGGTTAGGACCTATCCTGATAGCCTCACAGTAACTTAATTACCTCTGTAAAGATAGTCACATTCTGAGGTACAGGGGATAGGTCAACTTTCAAACTTCAGAGGGATATAATTCAGCCCATAACAATCGGTTAGGTTAATTCCTAATTTTTTTTTTTTTTTTTTTTGCACCAGGGATTGAACTCAGGGATGCCTAACCACCAAGCCCAATCCCCATCCTTTTTTTATTTTTTATTTTGAGACAGAGTCTCGCTAAGTTGCTTAAGGGCTTGCTAAGTTGCTGAGGCTGGCTTTAAACTTGTATTCCTCCTGCTTCAGCCTCCCAAACCATTGGGATTACAGGCATGGGCCACCAGGCCTGGCAACATAGTTGTTTTCGTCAGTATTTGCACCATTGTGACCAAAATAATCACCAAGAACAACTCAGAGGAGCAACAGTTTATTTGGGGCTCATGGTTTCAGAGGCTTCTTCAGTCCACAGATGGCAGACTCCATTGCTCTGGGCCTAAAGTGAGGCAGCACATCATGGGGGGAGGCCCCAGAGCAGGAAAGATGCTCAGCTCATGGTGGAGTCAGGAAGCAGAGAAAGAGAGAGAGGAAGGGGAAGGGGAAGGAACCACAGAGCTGCTGAACCCTTCCAAGGCATGCCCCCAGGGAGCCCCTCCTCCAGCCATGCCCCACCTGACCACAGTTAGCACCCAGTCAGTCCATTCAAACTAGGATGGACTGATGAGGTCATCACAGCTTTCATAATCTAATCGTTCTACCTCTGACTATTCCTGCATTAACAGAAAATTTGGGGGGACACCTCAGATCCCTGTTATAACAATGGTCAAATGCTTTTGATTTTTATGCATTGACCAGCAACCTTCCTGAACTCATTTCTTAGATCTAATTCTTTGTTCATTGTCTCCTTTATCATCCAACAGTTAACATTTAGCTCATTCATGTCACATTACCATCTGACATCCCCTATCTTAACTAGCTTTGTTTCCCAAGGACTGCCATTTCCTACAGGAGTCTCTTTTCCTTTTTTAAAGTTAGATTCCATAGACAACTATATGTGGCAGAATCTAGAGAGAAATACAAAGTCAACAAGACACATTTTGCCTTTTAAGATGAAAGAGACTCAAATGGCCATCAGAAAAAAAAAGGCATTTGGTAAGGAAGTAATTGAGGATGAAACAGAGAAAGGGGTGATTTGGCACATTGGAAATTTGAATGAGATTGTGGCAGAGACGTCAGGATTTGTCTTGGACAGGAGGATGGAAGAAAGCAAAGGTGGGTGGGCATGTGGATAAGACAGTGGGTCGGGGTGCAGGGATAGGTCACAGGATCTCCTGTCTGATGGTTTCACCTGCAGACAACTGTGGTAAGACCCAGGAGTATGGGTGAAAGGAGAGGTTGGGATATGGATGAAGACTGAAGAATCACAAAGGTTTGTTGTAGTCACACTGAGTTTTTGTATTTTTCTGTCATCCTTCCATGATTAGTCAAACATGTTTAACTTGAGGAATATACTACATCTTGCTTTTATCTCCATGAAAACTGGGAACAAAAGATCTTGGCCAAGAAGTTACTTAAGTCCCTTCCAGAAAGTTAAAGGAGTTAAAGACACTATCCATTAACAGACACATACAGCTTTCTTATTCCTCATAGCTTGCTGCCTCTGAGAGATGGAGCTTAACTTTGGGAGGGGAATGTGAAGTCTGGGTATTTGCCTGTGTCTAGCAGGTCCCAAATCCACCCACTGTGATTGTGAGGAGGATGACTATTCATGCTGCAGCTGATGGGAAAAGCCAAAAGTCAGCCCAGCTTAGAGAGATGATGCCAACACCCACACGCCCATTCCCTTCACTTTGGGCACAGAATGAGACCCGGGGAACAAATCGAATGCCCCTGTTGCAAGGAGAACAAGATCCACGCATCACAGCTGGATTCAACCTGAAGTTTGGAGCTCAGGACCAAGGGCCAGCCTAGTTCAGTCCAAGTTGCACTCCATCTACAGACCTGTGTGCATGAAAACAAAGGATTGTTGTTTGAAGCACTGACCTTCAGGATAATTTGTTAGCATAACTATGAGAACAGCTGACAAACACACCACTTTATATCAAAGGAAGCACACCCTAGAAAAGGAGGCGAAGAGCAGAGACTGATATTTTTTTAGTTACATAGCAGTGAGTTTCTCTGCTTTATCAGGTAAGATTAATCCATTCACTTGTTTATTTATTCATTCACTCTAAGGCATCTAATGAACTATGTTTCAGATCTTGGGGATAAAACATTGAAACAGGTAGAAGTTCTTCCATATGGAGCTCAACTTCTAGTACGTGAGAGACATTAGCTATATTATATTAGCTATAGGTGTATGTGAGCAAAGGAAATGGTTTTAGAATTTCTTGACTTTGCTGGGCATGGTGATGCAGGCCTAGAATCCCTGTGACTAGGGAGGCTGAGGCAGGAGGATCTAAAATTCAAGGCCAGCCTCAGCAATTTAGGAAGGTCCTAAGCAACTCAGCGAGACCCTGTCTCAAAATAAAATATGAAAAGGGCTGGGGATGTAGCTCAGTGGTTAAGTGCCCCTGGGTTCAATGCTTAGTACCCAGGGAAGGGGTGGGAACAAGGGATGTCCTGCCCTTGCATAGAGGACCCAATTGCATTGCTTTACCTCCTACTACGCAGGCTGTTGATCATGTATATAATTCCCTTCCCCAGGTCCCTTTCAAAAGGGGTGACGTGTCCTGAGTGCCTATTTGACAAGCACTAAAACCACATTGTGCTTAACAATTACCCAATCTTTAGAGTGGATAATAGCATTCCTATTGCAGACATAAGGAAACCAAGGGGAGGAGGTGGAGCAATTTGTCCATGGTTATACAGCTGAGAAAGACCTGGATTTGAACCCAGGTGTGTATGTCGACAAAGCCCTCATTCTGTGAACCATAATGCTTCTCACAAGCTTGGCATTGCCCGGGAAGGTTCTAGGCTAAAGGAAAGTATTCTTGCTGAATGTGGTGGCTCACACCTCTAGTTCCAGTTACTTGGGAGGCTGAGGCAGGAGGATCAATTGAGCCCAGGAGTTTGAAGCCAGCCTGGGAAATAAGGCAAGACCCTGACTCAAAAAGAAAAGAAAAAAATCCATAATGTCAGCTAACATTATGCTGAAATCAAAATGGTGGTCTCTAGGACTACATCTTTTCCTACT
Source organism: Spermophilus citellus (assembly GCF_964194105.1). Lineage (NCBI taxonomy): Eukaryota > Metazoa > Chordata > Mammalia > Rodentia > Sciuridae > Spermophilus > Spermophilus citellus. Next base: position 61,596,295 of record NC_138193.1, read on the forward strand.
AAATAAATCTGGTTTTTTTTTCTTTCTTTTCTTTTTTTCTGGAATCATATTCCATAAACATTTATAGCTTAAACCAACTAGAAATTCCTCAAATAGCTACATATGTCAGAACATTCAATCCTGGTTAGCTCTTCAAATTTCTTATCCAAAAATCAAGTCCCAAACCCACTCCAAAAAAATAAAAAAGAGCCAGAAACAGTGGCACATGGCTCAGCAACTTCAGAGGCTGAGGCAGGAGGATCGCAAGTTCAAGGCCAGTCTCAGCAATTTATGGAGGTCCTGCGCAATTTAGAGAGAACCAGTCTCAGAATAAAAAGTAAAAAAAAAAAAAGGCTCAGTGGTAAAAGTGCCTCTGGATTCAATTTCCAGTAACAAAAATATTTAAAAATTAAAAATATATAAATAAAATACAGTTGTCATACCCACAGCACAAACAACTGCTCACATGAGAATAGTAATTCTAGAAGTTGGGTTGTGTGAGGTGGCACACACTTATAATCTCAGCCACAGGGTGGGCTGAAATAGGAGAATTACAAATTTGAGGCCAGACTCAGCAATTTAGCAAGACCCTCCCTCCAAAGAAAACAGAAAAAAAAAATATGGGTATATAGGGGCTGGGGATGTGGCTCAAGTGGTAGTGTGCTGGCCTGGCATGCGTGCGGCCCAGGTTCGATCCCCAGCACCACATACAAAACAAAGATGTTGTGTCTGCCGAGAACTAAAAAATAAATATTAAAATTCTCTCTCTCTCTCTCTCTCAAAAAAAAAAAAAAATATGGGTATATAGGTCAGTGGCCCCTGGGTTCAACTCCCAGTACCAATAATAGTAGTAACAACAATAACAATAATAATACTTTTTCAAATAAAATTAAAAGGGCTGGGGATATGGCACAGTGTCAAAGCGCCCCTGGGTTCAATCCCCAGTGCCCTGATCAATATCCCCTTAGAAGTCAACATAAATAATCAAAAGTTAAAGGTTTTAATTCCAACAACTCTGGAGGCTGGGCAGGAGAATCGCAAGTCTGAGGCCAGCATTGGCAACTTAGTGAGGCCCTAAGCAACTCAGTGAAACCCTGTCTCTAAATAAAATATTAAAAAGAGCTGGGGATGAGGCTCAGTGGTTAAGTGCCCCGGATTCAATCCCTAATACCAAAAAAAAAAAAAAAAAAAAAAGGCATGATGAAGTATTTAGGTTGAGCTGTCAAACTGTTTGCTACCTACTTTCAAAAGGTTTACCACAAACATATATAAGTGTAAGGTTGGGGCTGGGGTTGTGGCTCAGCGGTAGAGCACTTGCCTAGCACATGTGAGGCTCTGGGTTCAATCCTCAGCATCATATAAAAATAAATAAGTAAAAAAAAGGTACTGTGTCCAACTACAACTAAAAAAAAAAAAAGTGTAAGGATGGATGGAAACACACACACACAATGGAGACAGAAGACAAATAGACTTCTTGAAAGAATAAGAGAGAAACAGAAAGAAATCAGGAGGGACTAGGGGTGCAGCTCAGTGGTAGAGCATATGCTTAGCATGTGTGAGGCCCTGGGTTCAATCCTAAACAAAGCAGGGGTGGGGCTGGGGGTGGAGGTGGGTGGAGTACAAAGAATTCCAAGAGCTGGAATGTGTATGGAGACACAGGTGGGTGGGGGTGGGAGTGTACGTTGAGAACTACTGGATCCAGGTAAAGATTAGATGACAATTGTTGGGAGAGATGCTGTCTCTAGCCCTTACCTTGCTGGCATTTGAAAAATGCTAAGATCTGAAACAGATCACCCTTGTAGCCACAGTCCTGCCTAAAGCCTGAGTCAGGTTAACTCACCACAAACCCACAGAGTCTCGCCATGCTCAGGAGCTCAGGGAATGGGGCTCCAACGCCCCTGCCCTTCCTCCAGGTTGGAGCATGAGATGACAATTTGAAAAATGCCTTTGACAGACAAGAGGGTATTTGTGCACTGCTGGGAAAGACTGTGGAGTGTGATTCAGAAAGACCAGGAAGGAGATGAGGCTGCAGAGATAGGGTGTTAGCAGCCTCAAGGCAGCCCAGGGAAGGTCTGAGAAATGCAGAGGAGGAGAGGCTAGAAGCGGGTGGAGGCACGGGGGCTAGTCTGAAAATTCTTTAATAGGGAACAACAGGGGAAGACTTCTTAGGTCTTATTTATCTAACACAGGTTGATGCTGTGCAGTAGGTGGACAGCATCTGCCCACATTTCCTCATCTTTCAAGGAATGCAAAAGTTTCCTTAAAAACTCTCATCCAAGGCTCCTTACCTTGAAAACCAGGACAAGGACAAATAATTTTTTTTTTTTTTTTGTACCAGGGATTGAACTCAGGGGCACTCGAACACTGAGCTACATCCCCAGCCCTATCTTGTATTTTATAGAGACAGGATCTCACTGAGTTGCTTAGCACCTCACTGTTGTTGCTCAGGCTAGCTTTGAACTCGCCATCCTCCTGCCTCAGCCTCCCCAGCTGCTGGGATTACAGGCATGTGCCACTGGGCCCTGGCAAGGACAAAGAATTTTAAGAGCTGGAATGTGGTAGAGACATAGGAGGTAAGGGTAGAAATAGTTTGGGGGGCTTTTGCAAGTCATCCATTGACTGATGAAAGGGAGTTACAAAGGAGGTGGTGAGACTATCTGGATTCTGGTGGAAGTGAATAGCATTCCATTGCCGCCTTGTTTAGAAATATAACTGGCCTCTCAAGATTTCCCTTCAGCATTCCTTATCTCTGTGGCCTTTGTTCTTCTTTAACTGGAGGGCTGGTTTCTTGGAGCAATAAGGTGACCTGCAGAAGGGACAGAGGAAGCAGATCAATCTCTGATCTTGAAAACACCATTCATTCACAGGCATGGACAGAGGAAGATTGGTCAGCCTATCAAAGGAAGTGGTGTTGAGCATGTTTCCAGGAAGTTCTACTCCCTTAGTGTGATGTCTTCCTCCTGTGAACTCAAAGTCAGGCTCCTCTGTTCTAATAACAAACCATCTGAATACAGATAACACTTTTGTCGTGGTTTGGATATGAAGTGTGCCCCCAAAGCTCATGTGTTAGACAATGTAAGGATTTTCAGAGGTGAAATGATTGGGTTATGAGAGCTTAACCTAATCAGTGGATTAACTCACTGATACAGATTAACTGGATGGTGACTGTAGGCAGGTAGGGTGTGGCTGAAGGAGATAGGTTACTGGGGGTGTCCTTTGGGGTTTATATTTTGTCCCTGGTGAGCACAGCTCTCTCTGCTTCCTGGTTTCCATGCCTTGAGCTGCTTTCCTCTGCCACACACTTCTGCCATGATGTTCTGCCTCACCTTGGGCCTAGAGCAACAAATTCAACCATCTGTGAACTGAGACCTCTGAAACCCTGAGCTCCAAATAAACTTTTCCTCCTCTAAAATTGTTCTTGTCAGCATTTTGGTGATAGGAGCAATAAAAACTGACTAAAACATCTTTATAACTGTTTTAGTTATAAAATAACCCACAATGTTTGGGGAGGTCTTTCCCAGCCCCTGCCTAGGTCATGTCCATCTTCCGTGTTCCCAAATCACCTGTTCTTCACCTATTGTAATTTTCATCATATTTTATTGTAAATGTTTAATTAACTTTCCTCTAGATTGAAATGTTATGAGGGAAAGCTATTGTATCCTTGGTACCTAACAGTGCCGAGCTTATAAGAGGCATTTAATATAGCCATAAAATTGAAGGAATAAATAACCATTAACTCCTTTAATCTCCAAAACAATTCTTCTAAGATGGGTGGTATTTTCTCCACTTCATTGACGAGGTGAAAAAGCTGATGAGATACTGTGTTCACAAAACAGGTTAGCAAAGGGACTAATTGGGAATGGTACCCAGGTCAGGCTCTTTCTACCATGTTCTACTTGGAACCTAGAAGAAACATCCATTCATTTAATTTATGAAACAGACACTTATGGGTTATCCTCCACATCAGACTCTACTAGATACTGGGTGAAGGGACATATAAAAAAGGGTAAGATTTGCATTCAGATGCTGGAGACCAAATGCAGGGAAATGGACATGCAAATACACAATTGAATTCAGCATGATAAGATCATGGGAGCTTCTCAAAGGAATGTCTAACTCTGGGTGGAGGAAGATCTTAATAGATTTCATTTGATCTGGGTTTAAAACAAAAAAGGACATTGCTAGTAACAGGAGAGAGAAGGTTATTAAGAGAAAATGCTAACTTGCCTAGCAGTGCATACCTGTAAGCCCAGCTACTCAGGAGGCTGAGGCAGGAGGACTGAAAGTTCAAGAAAAGTCTCAGCAATTCAGTGAGACCCCATCTCAAGATAAAATAAAAAAGGAAGAAGGTGCCAGGTGTGGTGGTACATGCCTATAATCCTAGCAGCTTGGGAGGCTGAAGCAGGAGGATCAAGAGTTCAAAGCCAGCCTCAGCAAAAGTGAGACGCTAAGCAACTCAGTGAGAACCTGTCTCTAAATAAAATACAAAAAAAAAAAAAAAAAGGCTGGGGGTGTGGCTTAGTGGTTGAGTGCACCTGAGTTCAATTTCCGGTACCAAAAAAAAAAAAAAAAGGAAAAAGATGGGGATGTAACTCAGTGGTAGAACACACCTGTGTTCAATCCCCAGTACTGCCGGGGGTGGGGTGGGAAGGTAAATGCCAATAATGGTTTGTGCCTGAAAAAACTGTGTCACCTTGCTTCCCCTCTTTGCTGAGGGCTTTCAATTACCTACTCTAGCAGCTGGCATCAGGATATGGAAGAATTAGTCGTAGGAGCCCAGGTTTACTTAACTTAAAAGCATCCAAGCTTTTAGTAGCGTGCTGGCCTCGCATGTGCAAGACCCTGGGCTCAACTCCGAACATCACAGAAATAAAGACAGAAAAAAAAGCAGCCAAAACAAGAGATCCATAGTGCATAGCTGGATTGCATTATGAAGATCCCTGGAGCTTACCCCCGCCCACAGACAGACTAAAAGGTAGTCTGCCTGAATGATGTGTGTTGTGCTCAAGCAGTGCCCAGCCTTCACCATCACGCACAATGGCCCCAATGCCTCATTTAGATCAATGAACAAAACCTATTTTTGTAACAAGTGAAAGAACGCTGAGGGTTAATTGTCAGTAAAGTAAGGTGCAACTTCTTGTAAAAGAAGATTAGAACCAAAGGAAGATCACTGGTTTACAGGAGTTGTTGCCCCTGAGAATATAATAAACCAGTCACAATATCAAGAGTCCTTTTCTCATTGAGACAGAACACTTATGGGAAGTCAAGACAAGAAAAGAGGGGCTGGGGTTGTAGCTCAGTGATAGAGCGCTTGCCTAGCATATGTGAGGCACTGGGTTCAATCCTCAGCACCACATAAAAATAAATAAATAAATATGTAAAAAGAAAGGAATATGTCTTTTTTAAAAAGACAAGAAAAGATTCTGTGAGCATAATACAGTATAGCAGGAACTATGAAGAAAAAAACCAAAAACTATTATCATAGAAGTTGAAGTGACCTTCAGGAGGCTGAGGCAAGATAGTCACAAGTTCAAAGCCAGCCTCAGCAATCTATCAAGGCCCTAAGCAACGTAGTGAGACCCTGTCTCAAAATAAAAAATAAAATGTAGAAATTGATAGTGGGGAGATGTAACAGGGGTTCACTTGGTGCTTTGAATATCTCCCTTGTGGCTTTGAAACTTACATTTTTTTTTTCTTTTTTCCAGTCTTCTTTTCCCTGAACTTCTCCTCCTTTTGGGACAGGAGTTCCCTGTGTTTCTCCTTTGCTAGCAAAGCAATAAACCTTCTTTTTCCTTTTTCTCAAAGCCATATCCTCATTAATGAATTGGCATCGGGGACAAGGATGGAGGACCTGAAAGCAGCCCCCCTCCAGCTTTCTTGGGCAGGTTTGCTCTCTGAGTAAGTCCACTTCCATGCTGAGGATTCATGGTGCTGGTGAGTTTGTTGAGAGCTGACCTCTGGAGAAATTAGGAGACAGTGTGAGTTTGCCTCAGACCCAACCAGAGGAGCTGTTTCTGTGAGTAAAGGGAGGGACTGAGGGGCCATCCCAGCAGTTCTTTTTTTTGCTTCACAGAACTCCCACCTTCTCTCCCTGAACTGCAAAAGTTGCTCCATCAGTTGGTCTACTTTGAGAAAAAGGAAACTGAACTAAGGAAAGTTGTGACAACTTTGGCCATTCACATGATCCCTGCCCTACGCAGGCCTTGTCCAGTCACCTGCCATCTGCTACTGTGGACCTCTGGACTGCTCTGATGCTGAATGCCCTTAACTATCCTCACCCCTCCTGATAGAGAACAAGGACTTTGGGTTACTTCTCCCAACTTTGCCCCCTTTCAGCAGTAAGTAGCCTGGAGATGTTGTTGCCCACTTTCCATAGAAATGGAATACAGAAATTGTGGGCTGAGGTTGTAGCTCAGTGGTAGAGCATTTGCCTCACATGCGTGAGGCCCTGGTTTTGATCCTCAGCACCACATAAAAGTAAATAGAAATAAAGATAGTGTGACCATCTACAACTAAAAAAAGAAAAAAGAATATAGAAATTGACAGTGGGGAAAGGTAATGGGTTCACTTGATACTTTGACTATACCCCTTGTGGCTTTGAAACTTAATTTTTTTCCTTTTTCCCAATCTTCTTTTCCCTAAATTTCTCCACCCTGATCTTCTTCTCCCTGATCTTTTCCTTCCTGATCTCTCCTCCCTAATCTCTTTTTTTTCTGGATCACTTCTATAAAAGCCCCTTGTTCCTGCAGATGGGCAGGATCACAGCCTTTGGGACAGGAGTTCCCTGTCCCAATAAGCAATAAGCTTTTTTTTTTCCTTTTTCTAAAAACAAACAAACAAACAAACAAACAAAGGGGGTAGGATGGTGCTGGGCATGTGGCTTAGTGGTTAAGCATCCCTGGATTCAATCCCTGATACCAAAAAAAAAAAAAAAAAAAAAAAAGTTAAGTGCTAAGAAATTGTTGGGTAAGAGAATATGGTGATATTTATATTTTAGAAAAGTAATTAGTGTGCGTTAGAGGAAGAGGAGACAGAAGGATTGTTTAGGAGGTTAATGTAAAGAAATACCAGTGACAGATGTTGAAGCACTGACCTGGGTAATGGGAATGAAGAGGAGGAGAGGAATTCAACTACTTAGGAGACAGAGTCATCAAGGTCTGGATGACCAAGTGCACGTAGCGGGTGAGAAAATAGGAAGAGGAGAGGATGATGACTCCTGAGCTTCTGGCTTGGGAAAGTGGCTGGATAATGGTTGGGAGAACTGTGTGTGTATGTGTGTGTGTGTGTGTGTGTGTGTGTGTAGCTGAAAAGACAGTTAAACTTTGTAACTGTTGGTGTTGACTGCAGTCCACAGGCACAGGTATCTAGTAGGGAAGCAGGATATATGTTTGTAATTCAGGAGAAAAGTTCAGGCTGGAGATAGTAATTGAGAGCCATTAATTTAAGCGGGAATGGGCAATGTAGTCCAAGGTGACCATACAAGAGAAGGAGACTGACAATGAACTAGGGGAACATCAACATGTAAGGGCAAGGGCTGGGGATGTGGCTCAAGCGGTAGCAAGCTTGCCTCGCATGCGTGCGGCCCGGGTTCGATCCTCAGCACCACATACCAACAAGGATGTTGTGTCCGCCGAGAACTAGAAAATAAATATTGAAAATTCTCTCTCTCTCTCTCTTAAAATAAAATAAAATAAAAATAAACATGTAAGGGTAGGTGGAAGCAGCTGCTCATAAAGAAAATTGAGGGAGCAAACCATATACTTTATTTTTTTTTCTTTTTTTCATTTTTTAAAAATTTTTATTATTAGTTGTTCAAAACATTACATAGCTCTTTGGGCTGGGGCTGTGGCTCAAGCGGTGGAGCGCTCGCCTGGCATGCGTGCGGCCCGGGTTCGATCCTTAGCACCACATACAAAGATGTTGTGTCTGCCAAAAACTGAAAAATAAATATTGAAATTCTCTCTCTCTCTCTCTTAAAAAAAATTTAAAAAAAAAACATTACATAGCTCTTGACATATCATATTTCATACATTTGATTCAAGTGGGTTATGAACTCCCATTTTTACCCATATACAGATTGCAGAATCATATCGGTTACACATCCACATTTTTACATACTGCCATACTAGTGTCTGTTGTATTCTGTTGCCTTTCCTATCCTCTACTATCCCCCCCCCTCCCGTCCCAAACCATATACTTTATAAACACTATTGGGAGCCATGGATGCTTTAGCCTAGTTGGAGTTGCATTGGTTGTACATAACAACCTGACTATGGGGGATTAACTAATTTCTTATCCAGAGGAAGGAAGTCTGGGGCTGATGCTCAATGAAGCCATCAAGACTCATGCTACTTCCTGCTGCTTTTGCCCCCCCTCTTTAATTTTTTTTCTTTTAGTTGTTGATAGGCCTTTTTTTTTTTATTTATATGTGGTGCTGAGAATCGAACCCAGTGTCTCACACATGCCAGGCAGGTACACTACCACTGAGCCTCAACCCCAGCCTTTGTCCTCCCTTTTTATCAGAAAAAAAATAAAAAATAGTTTTCTGAGAAGTTCCATCCATCAGATTAGAAACTACAACTCACTGGCCAGAATTCAGTATATGGATATCTTACTGAATGTGTACAAGGCAAAAATGAATTTTTCTTTTTCAACTCATCGTTTTGAAATAATTTTAAACTAAAAAAAAATCTGAAAAAGTAGTACAAAGAATTTCTGTCTTCCCTTCACTCAAACTTTCTGATTACAGGGGCTGGGGCTGGGGCTCAGCAGTAGCGAGCGCACTTTGCCTAGCATATGTGAGGCACTGGGTTTGATTCTCAGCACTGCATACAAATGAATAAAAGTCTATCAACAACTAAAAAAAGATATTAAAAAATAAAATAGAATAAAATAAAAAACTTTCTGATTACTTTTGGGCACAGTGGAACCTACCTGTAATTCCAGTGACTTGGGAGGCAGAGTCAGGAGGAACTCAAGTTCAAGGCCAGCCTCAGCAACTTAGTAAGACCCTCAGCAACCTAGCAAGACCCTGTGTCAAAATTAATAAATAAAAAGGTCATGGAATGTAGCTCAGTGACAAACCAACCCCGGATTCAATCCCCAATACCCAACAAAAAAGTCTTTCCAATTAATATTCACCATGGTGACTTTATCATTTTCTCTAGCTTTCTCATGCACACATGATGTCCATTTACTTCTAAATAGTTCAATGTGTACTTCCTAAAAATAAGAACTTCCTCTTACATAACCACAGAACAATGATCAAAATCAGAATATTAACATTGATTCAATGCTATTATTTCATGTACAGCTTTTGCTAATTATCCCACTAATGTTCTTTATAGCAAAGAAATATTTTTTTTTCTGTTCCAGGAACAAATCCAGGACCTTATATTACTTTATTTATTTATTTATTGAATTTATATTTTAGTTACTGGGGTTCAAGGGTGTTTTACTATTGGATAACATCCCCAGTCCTTTTTAATTTTTTTTTTTTTAATTTTGAGACAGGGCTTCACTAAGTTGCTGAGCCCTATTTTATATTTTATTTAGAGTCAGGGTTTCACTGAGTTGTTTAGTACCTTGCTTTTGCTGAGGCTGGCTTTGAACTCCCAATCCTCCTGCCTCAGCCTCCTGAGCAGGTAGGATTACAGGTATGTACTGCTGTGCCTGGCTTTTTTTTTTTTTTATTGGTACTAGGGATTGAACCTAGGGGTCCTTAAACACTGAGCCAAATCCTCAGCACTTTTTTTTTTAGCTGTTGATGGACCTTTATTTCTTTTTCTTTCTTTTTTTTTTTTTTTTATGTGTGGTGCTGAGAATCAAACCCAGTGGCTCATACATGTTAGATAAGCAGCTCTGCCACTGAGTCACAATCCCAGCCCCTCCTCAGCACTTTTTAATATTTTATTTAGAGACAGCATCTTCCAGAGTTGCTTAGGGTCTCACTAAATTGCTGAGGCTGGCTTTGAACTCAATCCTCCTACCTCAGCCTCCCCAAGCTGCTGGGATTACAGGCATGTGCCACCAAGCCCGGCCTTACTTTTTCTCTTTTGAAATGATTTTTTTTTAATATTTATTTTTTAGTTGTAATTGGACATAATACCTTTTTTTTAATTTATTTGTTTTTATGTGGTGCTGAGGATCGAACCCAGGGCCTCGAACATGCTAGGCCAATCCTCTACCGCTGAGCCACAACCCCAGCCCTGAAATGATTATTTTTAACAGGGTACATTGTTACATTGATAAAACCAGGCTCTGTTAGTAAATAACAAAAGGAGAAATGAAGATTGTGTAGGCCATCAGTGTCGTCTACTGCCTAGTTTCTCACCAGCCCAGAGGTGGTGGCATGAATCCAGACTGACAGCTTTGCTTTGTTCTAACAAAACAACTTTGTGCCCACATTCCAAAAAGAGTCCCAAGGCCATTGAATTCTATCCATTCCTCTACTAGCTGTAATTCTGTATCACATCTAAAGTGAAAGCTCTGAGGGCCAGGTCTCTGTGTCACACAACCCCAAGGTCACCCCCACTCATACTGTAGACTATGAATGATGTGCTAAGGCAGGGGCCAGCCAAGTTTCTCCGTAAAGAATCGGATAGCAACATGTTTGGTTTTGTGGGCCAGACAGTCTCTGCTGACAAGACTCAACTCTGGGTACAAGGTGAAAGTGGCAGTAGACAAATGTTAACCAATGGATATGGCTGTGACCCAGTAAAAGTGGACACTGACATTGAATTTCACATCATTTTCCTATGTATCATGAAATATATATATTTTTTTGTACCAGAGATAGAACCCAGGGTGTTCAACCCCTAAGCCACATCCCCATCCCATTTTTATATTTTATTTAGAGACAGGGTCTCGCTGAGTTGCTTACGGCCTTATTGAGGCTGGCTTTGAACTTGTTATCCTCTTGCGCAGGTGTGTGCCACTGCACCCAGCTCTTATTTTCATTTTTTTAAAAACCATTCTTAGCTGGTAGGCTATACAAAAATAGGTAATTGTCTATACAAACAAAACAAAACAAAACAAAACAAGAACAGGCAATATGTCCCTAGTTACCAGTTCCCACTCTGCTCTGTTTGAGTTGTCACAGGTAATGGATCTGCCTCTCTGCTACCTTACCCTAACCTCCAATCTACAATCCTGCGCTGGGCTTTCTCTCCATCTTCTGCCCTGTTCCTTCCTAGGTCTTTTGTTCTCTACTCAGGAACCTTCCTTTATTCAATTCAATTCCTTTCCACTCCTAACATACAAATTCCTTTCTTACCTAACTTTCCACTCCCAACTTACAAATTCCTTCCTTATCTAATGTATTCCCTAAGGAACATTCTTCCTCCAGGGGCTTCTAGAAAGGATGCTATTCATTTTCCCAGGTCCCACAACCCACGGGCATGGGAAGTGCTATTGGCATTCTCCACGTTCATTGGCCTGACTTCTACACCTTTACTCTTCTACCCTCCTGCAAAATGCCCTCCCTCCTCTGAAGTTCTTATCTGACTCTTTAAACAATGGCTAACACACATTGAGCAATATCCTAACAACCACCAGGAGAAAGGACCATTATTATCCCTGTTTTGCAGAGACACACAGAGAGGTTAAGGTCAGGTGCTAGTAAATGGCAGACCCAAGATTCCAATCCCAGCAGTTCCTGCTTATTCCCTTGATGCTACAAAGCCTTCCCCCATGACCACTGGGATAACTAACTTTCCTCTGAGACTCTGGATACCGATACCTTCTGCATCCTTTAGGTATCAGGGCATACTCTACCTGGCTCATGTGAAGAACATTGGTAGAGACAATTTATAAAGTGTTTCTTAGCCTCTTTTTAAAAATTGTCATTCATACTAAGGAGAAAATTTTAATTTATATTCAATTTTCCTTCACAAGATTTTGTTGAGTAGGGAAGACACAGAACATTTTAAGACCTAACATTTTTTTCCCCCTGAAGAACCATTTTTTGTTACCCTGAGAAGGCTTACTACAGGGAAATCTCCAGCCCAGTGCCTTCCCCTGGGTCTAGACACTGACATACTACCTCAAGGCCTGAAGTCCAGGGAGGACAGGATTACTGGAAGTTAAGTCAGTGAGTGAAGAGGGCTGCAGGACAGGACTTTTGACTTCATGTCAAGAGATGGGTGTGGCCAGAATTGACCTCCAGCTCCCAGGACCTAATCCATTCTTCCCACCATGGTGAAGGTCATCTCTCTACCTGGAGAGACTGGGTGTCTCTGGGACAGGGAACTGGGTGGCTGAAAGCAGGCTAGAGGAAGACCTTTTCGGCTTTTGACTGTTGTACAATCTGCATACGACGTCTAATTTTAAAATAAAAAATGTAATTTTAAAAATTGACCTAAAATGCAAATATGGTCATTCTTTCCCATGCTCAAAATGCTTCAGTAGCCCATCTGCCACCAAGTGAAAATCCAAATTTGTTCACATGTCACACAAAGCCCCAGGCATACTTTAGCCTCATCTCTACCACTATCCACTTCCAACCCTGTGTCAAGGCATGTGAAGTATTGACAAGGGAAGGCACCGCCTAAGGAACTTTCTTTTTTTTAAAAAATATTTTTTTTAAGAGAGAGAGAGAGAGAATTTTTAATATTTATTTTCAGTTCTCGGCGGACACAACATCTTTGTTTGTATGTGGTGCTGAGGATCGAACCCGGGCCGCACGCATGCCAGGCGAGCGCGCTACCGCTTGAGCCACATCCCCAGCCCGGGAACTTTCTTGCTTTGCTGTCAGCATGCTCATAGTGCCATTTTGTGTCAGGTGTCTGTTTTTCATATCTGCTATTTCAGGTTCTGAAATTTCTCCCTTACCTCTTTTTTTCTTTTTTCCTGGTGAATTCTTCATTCCTTTTTTTTTTTTTTTTTTTTGTGGGGGTGGGAGGAGAGAGGATACTAGAATTGAACCCACACCCAGGGGCACTTTATTTTGAGACAGAGTCTCACTAAGTTGCTTAGGCTGGCCTCAAACTTGAGATCCTCCAGCCCAGTCACTGGGATTACAGGCAGGTGCCACTCTGCAGGAAAATTCTTCATTCACTTATTTATTTTTGGTACCAGGATTGAAATCATGGGCGCTTACCAGTGAACCACATCTCAGCATCCCCCATGTGTGCTTGTGCATGACACACACACAAACACACATACACATTTATTTTTATTTTTTGGCACCAGGGATTGAATTCAGGGGCACTTGACCACTGAGCCATAGCCTCAGCCTTATTTTGTATTTTATTGAGCAATTTAGCAAGACTGTCTCAAAATAAAAAATAAAAAAGGACTGGGGATATGGCTCAGTGGTTAAACACCTCTGGGTTCAATTCCCCCACCCCTGTACCAAAAAAAAAAAAAAGGAAGAAAGCTGGGTGAGGTGCTGCATGCCTGTAATAACAGCAACTAAGGAGATTGAAATAGGAAGATGGCCTGTTGGAGGCCAGCCTCATCAGTTTAATGAGATCCTGTCTCCAAATAAAAAGACCTAGGGGTGTGGCTCAGTGGTAGAGAGCTTGCTTAAAGGAAGCCTTGGGTTTAATCTCCCTCCACTACTGAAAAAAAAAATCCAGTTAAAATAACCTCTCCCAACTTCTGTAAGAAGACCTGATGACCTTCTTTGTTTCACCCCTGTGGAGGATAGTGATTAAGAATACTATATTCTGATGCCAGACCATGTGATTTTAGATACTAGATTTGTCACGTACCAATTGGTAACCTTGGGCACAGGACTTAACCTCTGTACTTTGGTTTCCTTTCTTGTAAAACAGGGATTCCAATAATTCCTATCTTGGGAGAACATTCATTCATTGAATATTTGCTGAGTATTTATTTTAATATATTAAAACAGACTGAAATTCCTGCCCTGGTGGAACTAAGATTAGACTTCAGGGTATAAGTCTTCATTAAGTTTGTTCTGGGACAAAATTAGCCACTTATTTTGTAAGTAAAATGTTACTGGATCCTAGCCACACCCTTTATCTACATGTTGTCTAGGGCTGCTTTTGTCCTACCAAGGTCAAGGTGAGTGATTGAGACATAGGCCATATGGCCGGCAGAACTGAAAATATTTACTATTCAGCCCTTTAAGAAAATGTTGAGTGCCCCCTGCCCTAGTAAGATTAAGTGGGTTCATCCATGCAAACATGTAAAGCATCTAAAAACATTGGTAAGCACTCAGCACATGCCAGCTTTAATTTCACCCCAAACCTTTACTGTCAGCCTTATCACAGGGTCTTAATAACATTTTGAATGAATAAATGAATAAACAGAGAGGTAAAGAGAAGCCAGGAGTCAGTCTGGAAGTCACAGAGAAGAGTTTCAAGAAGGTGGAAGTGGTCAGCTATGTAAGTGACACATCGAGCACTGAAGAAAGATTGTCAGATTTGGCAATCAGATGAAGTGACATGACCATGGAGCAGCTGTGGGAAGTGGTGAGGACAGGAGCTGGACTGTGGTGGGTTTAGCTGGGAACTCAAATGAGAAAGGAGACCTGGGAAAGTTAGACTGGACAGCTACGTGACGGCAAGTATCACCATACACAACACGTTTGGCTTCCTACCTGAATTTTTAAAAATCTGCTTACTCCAAATATCAGGTTTGTTGAAATACTGGGATATCTGATGAATTTTCCATTTATGTTGGAGCTGTTTGGTGTTGGGTAAAACTTCAAAGTGAACATTCAAGTCAAGAACTAGCCGGCAAAATGGGATGCAGAACTTTCAAGCCCACCATTAAAATTTATGATGATAATAAAGCAGGTGATATTGTTGATGATGATAAAGTAGTTTTTTCTGTGTGTGTGTGATCTTAATCCTAATGTGACTTTTTTTTTCTTTTTTTGGTACTAGAGATTTAACTCAGGGGTGCTCTACCACTGAGCTACATCTCCAGACCTTTAGATATTTTGTTTTGAGACAGACACTCAATAAATTGCTGAGGCAAGCCTTGAACTTGTGATCTTACCCTGGCATCTGACTCAGATCCAGCTACTCATGGGACCCCATCTCCCTGACCACACATCCCCAAGTCCCAAGCTGTGTCAGTAAAATTCCTTTTTTTTTTTTTCTTTTTGGTACTGGGAATTGAACCACGGGCTCTTAATCACTGAGCTACACCCCCAGGTTTTTACTTTTTTATTTTTATTTTTTTTTAATATTTATTTTTTAGTTGTAGTTGGACACAATACCTTTATTTATTCATTTTTATGTGGTGCTGAGGATCGAACCCAAGCCCGTACTTGCTAGGTGAACGCTCTACTACCAAGCCACAACCCCAGCCCTACTTTTTTTTTTATTTTGAAGCAGGGTCTCACTGTTTTAGGGACTCAATAAATTACTGGGGCTGGCTTTGAACTCCAGATCCTCCTGCCTCAGCCTTCTAATTTGCTGGGTGTGCGCGACTGCCCTCCACTCAGTGATAAGTTCTTCACCAAAACACTCTTAGTGCAATTGGGAACAAAAGCCACTCTCCCTGTGGCAGAAAGCTGTAAGGTCCAAGCTGTCGACAGCCATGTTTCCTGCTGTGTGGAGGAGGCCAGTCTATGGTGAGGAAGAAGGAAGTTGACACAGAGTAGGAGAAAAGATGGGCCACAGGGTCCTGAGGGCTTTCAGATACCTTGTTGCAGATGTCCCTAAGGTCCAGCTTTGTCCTCAGCCTTCCGGTAGGTTGGCATTTCAAACTTTCTTTGGAATCCTGCTTTCAATTTTGTTTTTAATGATGTGTCCTCTTCTTTCAACCTTGCTTTCCTTATTTTGTAGATCTTCTTAAATTCCCCATAGTGTACTTCTAATCAGTGTGAAATAAGAATTTCAATGGAGACAACAGTGAAAATCTCCCTATTGGGAATAAGCCTGAAGTAGTGGTGCCTGTCTGAAATTCCAGCAACTTGTAAGGCTGAGGCAGGAAGATCGCAATTTGGAGGCCAGCCTCAGCAACTTAGCAAGGCCCTAAGCAACTTATAAAAAGGACTGGGGATGTAGCTCAGTGGTTAAGTGGGTTAAGTGTCCCTTATTCCTGGTACCAAAAAACTTTAAAGACTATATAAGCATGCTGTAGGTATAGCTAGCTCAGTGGTACAGGGCTTTCCTAGAATGCATAAGGCCCGGTGTTCAATTCCCAGTACCATGAACAAACAAAAAACTGTATAAGCATATTTTTTTGTTCATTCTGTAAACATTTTCTGAACACTGTATGTACTAGATTCTGATAAATATGTGGGTATAGACCTTAATTTGATCATTCCTTTCTTTACTACTTTTAGAAATATATGATTTAATTGGTGAAGAAAGCTAATTAAGCAAATAGGTTCAATATTTATTATAGATGCTAAGGTAGAAATTTAGATGGGTTACATGGGGGCACCAAGAATAAAATAATTACATAAAACTATTTCTCCATTTTTCAAGAGCTTTATACATATGTGACATTAAATCAAAAAATAGTATCAACTCATACTTTCTCAAAAACGTGCAAAAGACATTTAAGATTTTGGACGTGTGCATATTTTCACTGGGTTGTTTGCTTTTTTGTTTTGTGATACTAGGGATTGAACTCAGAGCTTCCTGAATGCTAGGCAAGCATTCTTCCACTCTGCTACGTCCCCAGCTCTTCCACTGAGGATTTTTTTTTTTTTTGGGGGGGGAGTAAGATGGGGGTTTACTGGGAGTTGGACCCAGGGTGTTTTTCCACTGACCTATATCTTTAGCCATCTTTGTTTTTTATTTTGAGATGGGGGTCTTGCTAAATTGCTAACGGCCTCACTAAGTTGCTGAGACTGGCCTTGAAATTATAATCCTCCAGCTTTAGCCCCCCAAGTTGCTGTGATCATGGGTGCACCACAGTGCCCAGCTCCACTGAGTTTTTTAACAGGGCTTCAGAAGGGAATGCTTAGGGCTCCGCATGGTGACATATGTCTGTAATTCCAGCAGCTCAGGAGGATTGTGAGTTCAAAGCCAGCTTCAGCAATTTAGCAAGGCCCTAAAAAACTTAGTGAGATCCTGTCTCTACATAAAATACAAAAAAGGGATGGGAATGTGGCTCTGTAGTTAAGTGCCCCTGAGTTCAATCCCTGGTACCAAAAAAAAAAAAAAAAGGTTTAATATGATCCGTGTCATAATATATGCTATATTTTATTAAAAATGCATATCTAAATAGAAAAATCTATAAAGGTACATACATAAAATATTATCAGGGTTATATCTGGGTGGTAGGATTACTGGGATATTATTTTCTTCTCTATACTTTTTTTTTAGGGGTTGTTGGGGATTTAAAAAGAAGAAAGAAAAAAGGAAAAAGAAACCCATCTACTCCTAAACCAAGAATTTGCTGAGAAGGGGATACCATTATCATGATTGCCCCAGATCAGCAGTGTCCAGTAGAAATTAACCCATGCCAATGAGTGCAAGCCATATGCATATCAGAGTCAGTTTTGGAAAGCTAAAAGCACATCTTCATTTCTCCTTCATGAATGAATTACAACCTTGGCTGGCAACATTGCCTCCCACTGGCATAACTGCAAGTGCAGGCCAAGGGTGTCGCCAGCCCCACAGCAACAAAGGAACCTTGGTTCTAGAATCTGGACTTGGAGCTCCTGAGTGATGGTTCCCGGATATGACCCTTACTCTGTGTGGTCTGAATTGAGTCACTTTGCTTATCTAGGCCCATTTCCTCATTTAAAAACAGGTAGTTCCTTAATATCCTCTTGAACTTTAGTACTCTCTACCACTTTACATTACTGTTGTAATGGGACCTGCCCAGCCTGTTATCTGACACTAGTAAGCCCAAAGACCTTGGGCAGGGTCAATGACAAGTCATTCAGGACAATTTCTCTGATGTCACAGAGCAAAATGCACGTTTGTTTATTTTATTTAGCAGTACTAGGGATTAAACTCAGGGGTGCTCTACCACTGAGCTACATCCCCAGTCCTTTTTATTTTATTTTTAGAAAGGGTCTCACCAAGTTGCTGAGGATGGCCAGAAATTGGGGTTCTTCCTGTCTCAGCCTCTGCAGACATTGGGATTATAGGCATGTGCCACAGTGCCTGGAAAAATGCACTTTTAGAGAGAGGAAAAAGAAAAATTGAGCATGTGGTTTGCCATTCATTTACTCAGTATTACAGAGTGCTCACTGTGTGCCAGAGTGACAGAATTGAAGAAGGGAGGAGAGGATATGGTCTCTGTACTGCCCTCAGTGATAGAAACCAGTTGGAAGAAAATATAGATAAGCAGATAAGCAATTACTAAAAGGTCTGCAGAGGGCTAAGATAAAGGAAGGAGAGGGTATAGCACCTAGCCCAGCTGAGGGGAAGTGAGAGCAGCTTTCCGGGAAGTGATACTCAAATGAGAACAGAAGGAATGGTACTTGTTTCTGTCTTCTGATGCTACGGAAAGTGACCTACAGGGCACCTCATGTTCAACTTCATCTGCTTTTCTAGTGTGATCCATTGTTTTTCTATTCCTTTCTCCAATGCACTTACCCAGTTTTCTGTACAACCTGGAATCTGGTGGGAGGACCAGGGTCCTCAGTAACATTGCATCCATTTGCATCCACTGGTAAACTCAAGTTTTGCATCAGTAAACTGCCACCTCCACCATCTCCAGCACTGACACCGCTACCACCACCACTCCCAACTCCACTGTGCTACCATTAGAAAAGCGTACTGAGACTTATTTTAACTAATCGTCAAACTGTCTAAAATCCGAGTTGATATAATGAACAAATTAAGGGATGATTATTTGCTTTCCAAATTATTCAATCTAGAGCAACTTTAAATAATTAGACTTCCCCAGTGTTTTTTAAAATGTGCTTTGGTTTACAAACATTTTAATTGCCCAGATCTCTTTGGGAAACATATCTACTTCAAGAAGTCGGGCATATCAGAGACAGGATTTTCATGCTGAGAGAAGTGCAAGCATAACAAGTTCATAAGGCCTCTTTCTTTATTCATTGAACTAATCGAGCATTTTGTAGCATGTACACATCTGAACATTAAGCAGTTTAGTTGGCCGTAAATCAGTAATTATGAAGGTAGAAGTTTACTGCATCAGGACCACTCATATAAAAATAGTATGCCTATGTAAATATATAGGTATCATATTTTTATCATATATTCATCTTTTATAATGTATATGTTTTCATAAATATGTAGTATATTTATGTGTTTTCTTTTAAATTTTTTAATTTTTTTTTTTTTTTTTTTTTTAGTTTTCAGCGGACACAACATCTTTGTTTGTATGTGGTGCTGAGGATCGAACCCGGGCCACACACATGCCAGGCGAGCGAGCTACCGCTTGAGCCACATCCCTAGTCCTTACGTGTTTTCATTAGTACACTATTTTACAAATGTCCTGTAGATTGTGAAATTTAGGTTAGGGATTGAAGTATACTATAAAAATGACTACAAATTCTTCTCATCTTTTTTTTTTTTTTAAATGCAGTGCTGAGGATCAAACCCAGTGCCTAACACATTCTAGGCGAGCACTCTACCACTGAGCCACAACCCCAGCCCCTAACCATTGCATTAAAAAAATCTTATTAGTTCTAATCAGTTATACATGATTTTTTTTTTTTTTTGGTAGTACTGAGGACTGAACCCAGGGCCTCATATATGCTAGGCAAGTGGTCTATCACTAAGCTGTATCCATTGACCTTTCTATTTTTTTATTTTGAGACATGGTTTCACTAAATTGCCCAGGTTGGACTCAAACTTGTGGTCCTCTTGACTCAGCCTCCCCAAGTAGCTGATATTGTAGGTGTGCATCATCACCACACTGGCTAAATTCCTTTCATCTTGTATGCATATCATTTGCAATATGACTTTACATGCTTTTCACGGAGGAGGGGAGTCTATTTTTTACTCCTTGACTCTGATTCTGGGTTGGCCATGTGACTTTCTTAGGTATGAGTTCAGGGTTGCCAAGATGACAGAGTCAGGATATAAGAAAGGTGCTGCTGGAGGACAAGAGGAGGAGAGGAGTCATGTCCGTGTTTAGGATGAATCCCATTACAGTGACAACACCTGCCACTGAGGACTTATCACCATGACAAACTCCTAACACAGGTTAGGTATTTTTAAATGACTAATGGGGGTAAAGTGGGCAGTGTTCTAGGTTTCCTAAAGTAACTGATGGGGGTGAGGATTAGACATATTCAAATCAGGTATTATAAGGTAACCAATGGGAGCAAGTGGGGTAAGGTCTTCAATTTGGTCAGTATAGGGAAGAGAATGCCTTACAGCTCAGTGTATAAGACGCTGATTTCCAGACATTAGGGTCTTGAGCCTCTCTCTTGCTTGGCTCATTCTACTCTACCTAACAGAGTGCTATTCTCACCTTCAATAAATCTGTATTTTGCCTGTTGCTTGTGTGTGTCATGCTCAATTCTTTGTTCGGGGACAGCATGGACCTGGGGCCAAACTGGACACTCCGACGATAACAACTTCTTTGGCTAATGGGATATTAACAAATAGATGCAAGCAGAGACTTAAAAAAAAAAAAAAGCATACATATTGGGGGTTTGACTTCTTGATAACCTGGTAACCCTGCCATACCACCATGTGATTCCACTTGAGTTGGCTTGCTAGAAGATAACAGATCATGTAGAGCAGAGATGAGCTAGCCCAGCTCAAGCCATACTAGATCAATCAGCTTGACAATCATCACATCTGCCAATGAGGCCATCCCCATTTGGTCCCAGCTGAACCTGTCCAGGTCACAAAATCACAACAAACTGACACACCAAAGACTCATAAGGAAGAGTAAAATATTTGTCGTCTTTTTTTGTTTTGTTTTGTTTTGGTACTGGGAATTGAACCCCTAGCCTCATGCCTGTTAGACAAGCACCCTTCCACTGAGCTATACTCTCAGCCCTTCTTATTTATTTTGAGACAGGGTTGCCCAAGCTGGCCTTTTGGGATTCTCCTGTCTTAATCTCTGAGTAGCTGGGATTATAGACTCGTGCCACTACCCCTGGCAAATGTTTGTCATTTTAAGCCATAATATTTACTGTAATGGTTTGCTATAGCAAAAGTGAACTGATACAAGGAACATATTTTATTTTCCTTTTTTAATCTTTATCCATTCCAAAAAAGACATTTGGTTTGGGCTGGGAATATAGCTCAGTTGTGTGAGGTCAGGGTTCAATTCCCAGTACCACCACCCCACCAAAAAAAAAAAAAAGATATTTGGTTTAGTGTACCCACAGTTGCCACAAACATATGGTCTATCACTTCTTCCAATCCTAAAAGCTCTGATTCTCTTATATTATTAAGCTCAGCTGTTGCTTTTATGGAATAAAGGAGATAGAGAGTAAAGGTAAAAACCAGACATGATATAAAGAGTGAAAGGAATACTCAGGCAGCTGAGGCAGGAAGGATGGGATCACAAGTTCAAGGCCAGCCTGGGTGACACAGTGAGACCATGTCTAAAAAAACAAAAAAGTAACAGAGTTGGAGATGTAACTTAAGATGAAGATGGCAGGATACTCTGACTAAAATGATAAACCATTGCAACCCATAAACTGTTGATTAACTCCAAAGAAAAAATTTGTTCTATTAAATCAGAATCTTTGTGAAACTCCCTGGCACTGACCCCAGATGGCCCTGTGTTAAATTGCAAACCCACATTCTAAAATTCCCTTTCTATTAGATTCTTTAGTTTCCTCAATATTTCTTGCTATTCAAGGTATGTTTTTCTATTTTGGTAGGTAAAAAATTTTTGTCTATAAGTGACAGAAGCCTGAGTCAACCTAGCTCAAGGAAAAAAAAAAAGAAAGAAAGAAAAAAAAAAAGAATGTAGCCAGGAGTGATGGTCCACACCTGTAATCCCAGTGGCCTAGGAGGCTGTGGCAGGAGTTCAAAGCCAGCCTCAGGAACTTCAAATCAAGGCCCTAAGCGACTTATCGAGACCCTGTCTCAAAACAAAATATAAAAACAAGGGCTTGGGATGGGTTCAATCCCTAGTTCACGCACCACACCGCCCCCCCCAAGAAAATGGATGTATTAGATTTTGCATCTTTTTTTGGTACTGAAGATTGAATCTAGGGGTATTCTACCACTGAGCTACATCCTCCCCAGTCCTTTTTTTCCTTAATTTGATACCAGAGATTGAACTCATGGTTGCTTAATCCCTGAGCTACATCCCTAGCCTTTTCTATTTTGAGACTAAGTTGCTTAGGGCCTAATTAAGTTGCTGAGGCTGGCTTTGAACCTGCAATCCTCCTGCTTCAGCCTCCGGAATTACTGGGTTTACAGGTGTGCACTACCACACCTATCCTTATTTTTTGAGATAGGGTCTCACCAAGTTGCTGAGGCAGACCTTAGATTTGATATGCTCCAGTCTAGAATAGCTAGGATTATAAGCATGGGCCACTGCATCTGGCTTATATTTTGCATTTATTATTATTACTTTTTTTTAAAGAGAGAGAATTTTAATATTCATTTTTCAGTTATCGGCGGACACAACATCTTTGTTTGTATGTGGTGCTGAGGATTGAACCGGGCCGCATGCATACCAGGTGAGTGCGCTACTGCTTGAGCCACATCCCCAGCCCTATATTTTGCATTTTAAAAGTCCAGATCATCCCTAAACTTCCAACCCAATTGAATCCAGCTGCTATAATCATGGCCCCAGGGGACAGTCTCCCCATCTCCATATCTGAGTTCTGCTTTCTTTGGTCTTGACCCATCTGTATCCCTCAATCCCTGACCTATTTTCTGGATCTCAGATTTGAGTAGTAGCAACTGCCTGTTGTGTGTCTCCATCTTGAGTGCCCAAGCCCTCCTCCTCACCAATTGCCCTAATCATGTTAAAGGCACCAGGAGGCACCGAATTTTCTAAGTCAGAAACTTGGAAATTATCTGAGACCTCTTCATTAGTCCTAATATCTAATAGATTAAAAGGCCAAGTCATTTCTACCCCATTTGTGTCTTTGGAATTGGTTATCTCTCTCCATGGCCCCTGCCACTGTGCTTTGTCATATACTGATATTCCTGTCATGGAAGAAGAAAATTTCTTCCTAACTAATCTTTTGCTTGGCTCCAAAAAAACATACCTGAAGTAATCAATTTATTAAAAGTGTAACATTTGAATCTAGCATTTCCTGCATAAAAAGTTTGGTTGTGTGACTTGCAATGTTCTACAAATTTGGGCTACAAGCATGATCCCCTTTGGGGATTTTTCCAGCTGATCACTTGAATACCCAGCTCCCCATGTGACAGATAGTCTACTATTTTAGGTGGGTTTCCCTAGAAACAGCCTGAGCTGGGATAAGCATTAGTTGTTATTTAGGAACTTCACTGTTGCCTATCACTGGGCTGTGGTTAGGCCCATTCTAAGGCACCCTGCCTGGTGTGGCCACTTAATACAGTATTTTGAGGAAGGAGATTGAAATTGATGTCTTTCCTCCCAAGAGGCCCAGGGCTCCTCATGCAAATTGTTTAACCCAGTGACAAGCTCTACCTACCTGGGGTCTCAGAGTGAGGCTTGATCCAGTTACAAAACTTTCTTTCATGCCAGGGGTCAAAAACTCAAATGCCTCTAGGAGCCTGAAGCTGGAGCAGCAGCTACTTAGCAACAATCGGTTACTACCAAGCAGGAATTTGGCACTCATAGTTGCCAGATCTTTCATTTCTCCCCCCAATCAGGAGGAACCACAAATCTTGAGTTTTATATAAAATATTCTAGTTTTAAACTGTCAGTTTTTTTTTTTTAAAGTAGGCAAAACCAAACTTGTCTGGTTTATGAGCTGTCAGTTTTTGAATTTGATTTGATTCCCTAATCCCAGAACAATGGATGCCCACTTGCCCTACATTTGCATAACTATAGAGGCCACAGCACTGATCTGTGACTGAATAAAGATCAGCTGTGAACCTACTACAAAAGGTTCACGACTTCAAAAAAAAAAACCTAACCTCCTTTGGTGTGGGCTGTCTGGCCTTCCAGACCCAGCTTTTTGCCTTCTCCCCTTTCTGTTACCTCTTTCCTCTAGTTCCTAATACCAGCTCACATCTCAGGGCTTTTGTGTTCACTGGGCTCTTTGGGCACTCCAGCCATAATGCCATCCTTCAAGATTTGGTCAGGCCTTGTGTGGTCTTGCACACCTGTAATCCCAGCTAACGAAGTCTGAGGCAGAAGGTTCCAGGCAACAAGTTCCAGGCCTACCTCAAAATAAAAATAAATTAAAAAAAAATTAAAAGGGCTGGACATGTAGCTCAGTGCCCTGGGTTCAATCTCCAGTACAGTCTTCCTGCAACTTCTGCTGTCTCTTTTGTTTACCCCAATTTTTAGTTACTCTACTGTCCTCTTGTGTTCTTCACATGCTTGTGACCCCACCTGACACAGTCCCTACAGGCCAGAAACCTCAAACTTCCTTCACCTTGGTATCTCCCTGGCCTTATAGAGTACCTAGCACCTTAAATGGAAATTGGAGGACTGGGTACCCAATATAAAAAATAATGATCTTGACCATTGCATTTCACAGGATGGAAATCCATTAAAAAAAATAAATTTTAAAAAAAACTTGACAACCTGAAATGAAGTTGCAGTTTGGTGTTTAGCAGGAGAAAAACCCTCTGCATACTTTAATTTTTAAATTGATCACGTGTGAAATAGAAAGAGTACGTTTTTAAATTCAAGCTTTGACGTAACTGAGGCTTCTGATAAAGAGTTCTAGAACTAGCATGGCTACAGTGACTCTCACTGGCTTTTGAGAATCTCAAGGGCCCCAGGGTTCTCTTAAAATCAGCGGAGGACTGGGCTGGGGTTTGCAGTCCCAAGGGGTGGGCAGGAGTGGTGGTGGGTAGGAAGCAGCTCCTCCAGATGAAACAGCACTTTTTACAGGAGCAGTGGCCTGCGGCAGGAGGGAGAGCAGCCACGGAGGAAAGACCCTTTTGCATAATCCATTCTTAAATTGACTGAGGCTTGTACAGTTGTAAACTGAAACTCCAGAGGCAAAACTCCGAGTGGTTACATTTTCTTAAAAAGAATGTTTCCTTCCCAGCCCTGTCAATTATTTCTTACTTTCTGTCCCCACCCCAACGCGCGCGCACACACCCAACTTTTGGTGGGGCCGCTGCGTCAACATTGAGCCTCTCTCCTACCTGAAGCGGAGACCTCAGGACGCTGCAGGGCTGGCGTTTCATTCATAATACATGAACGCAGGGGAGGAGGGAGGCGGGGGCTGGGGCCTTTCATCTCAGCTATTTTAAATCCCGGCATTGCAGCCGAAAGGGAAAATGACCTGGGAGTGAACGGCTCCGGGCATGAAGCATTGCACGATAACGGTACAACCGAGCGCGTCAGCAGCCCGCCCGCTGGCTATTTATACCGCGCAGATTATGCAATCGAGTTCCAGCCATTCATACCCAACAGGGACGCCGCGCGCCCGGCGGTGGCGGGTGGGGGAGGGCACATTCCCGGGTGCCGGGTCAGTTTCTAAGTTTGCATCATCCCCTTCATTACCAGAGTAGCTTGGGTTTCCACTGCTGCCAGCGGGAAACCGTCTTGGGGGAGACAGCTGGGCTACAAACTCACTTGGCACAACACTGGCACACACACGACTGCCTATTTAAACCTAACAATAAAGGCAGCAGAGCGCCCGAGGCGCGGCCAGGCAGGGCGCAGGGCTGGGTCGGGGCAGACCGGAAGGAACTGATAAACCAAGCGCTAATGACACCCCTCCCTCCCGCGTCGGAAGTGTCCTCGCAGCGCCAGTCATTGAGAAATACCGAAGGGGCAGAGTGGGGGTGAGGCGAGGACAGGCCCCGGCGCAGCTGCGCTCGCCTCGCGGGGCCGGGAGCTGGGTGCAGCGGCGGCGGGCGGCTGCTGCTGGCAGGAGGGCACACGTCGCAGGCTCCGCGGCGTCCGGCCCGAATCGCCCCCTCCTCTCCCCTGGGGGTAGCGCGAGTGGTTTATCAGATCCCACCCCAACTCCCCAGCTGGGGACACCTACACACCCAGCTCTGCCCGACCCCGGCGGGCGAGAAGGGGCGAAGGACACGAACGAGAAAGCGGGACTGCACGGGAAGCTAAAATGTCCGCTTCTCCCAGCGCCCGTGCGGGCCGGGAGGGGGCGGGGGCCGCGGCCCGCTTCCGAGAGCCACAGGACCTGCGGGGCTACTGAGCATGCCCGTCCCGCCGCCGCCGAGGGTTGCTCCGGCTCCGAGCTCCGGGCTTTCTCGGCCGCCCGCGGGAAGGACGCTCCTGAGGGTGCTTCCCCCGCCCGGCACTCGGACTTGCGAGGCCGGTAGGTGGGGTCCTGCTGGGGGCTCCGCTGGGTTTGCGTTGAAGTTGTGAGCCGTTCCATAGCACTTTTGGAGCTTTGCCGTCTTACTCTGAGTCCACCCTCTGGATTAGATCGTGTGCAGAGCTGCCTGCTCCCTGTTTTGCTGGATGTGGGGAGAAGGAGGGATAAGGGTCCTTAACTCGTTTCAGCGGTGTCTTTTAAAGTCTTAATCTGTGCTGTTCCCTTTTCCCAGTTACGATCCAGTAGAGTGGACTTTGTCAAAATTCTGATATTCAATTCAATAAACGTATCCGAGTTAATTCATCCAGTATCCTCATATATTCTCTGAAGATGCAGAAATCAGACTGGCCTCAACCACAGTTAACAACTGATGGGCAGGACTAAGCGGCGATCTGCTAGCATGGTTTCTATCAAAAGACCCCTCTAAGTGACAGCAAAGCAGGAAAGAACAAGAAGGCTTACTTTCTTTATTGGTTACTAGGGATTGAACCTAGAAGTGCTTAAATCACTGCGCTACATCCCCAGCCCTTGCCCTTTTTATTTTTTGAGAAAGGGCTTCACTAAACTTTTTTGAACCTCCAATCCTGCCTCAACCTAGTGTGCTCCACTGCGCCCAGCTGTAAGACTTTATTTATTTACTTATTATTTATTTTGGTACTGGGGATTGAACCCAGGGGCGCTTAACCACTGAGCCACGTCCTCAGCCCTTTTGTTTTTTTAGAAACAGGGTCTCTCTGGGTTGCTAAGTGCCTTGCTTAATTGCTGAGGCTGGTTTGAAACTCTGGATTCTCCTGTCTCAGCCTCCTGAGTCGCTGGGATTACAGGTGTGGACCACAACACCTGGCTTGTAAGGCTTTATTTCAGGGAACAAAGAGGCTGGGGTCTAAAACGGTGAGAGAGCACTTTGCCTAGCAAGTGCAAGATTTTGGGTTCCATCCCTGCTGGGGGGAAATAAAGGGAATAAGAAGGACGAAGAATCAACTGAAGAGCAGGAAAAGTTGTCAGGAACTTTTTTTTTTTCTGTACCAGGAATTGAACCCAGGGACACTTAACAACTGAGCCACATCACATCCCCAGCACTTTCTTATATTTATTTATTTAAAAAAATATATATTTTTTAGTTGTAGTTGAACACAATACCTTTGTTTTACTTATTTATTTTTATGTGGTGCTGAGGATTGAACCCAGGGCCTTGCCAGTGCTAGGCGATTACTCTATGCTGAGCCACAACCTCAGCCCCTCTTATGTTTATTTAGAGACAGGGTCTTACTGAGTTGCTTGGGGCCTTGCTAAATTGCTGAGGGTCGCTTTGAACCTGTGATCCTCCTGTCTCAGCTTCCTGAGCCGCTGGTATTACAGGTGTGTGCCACCGTATCTGGCAAAGGAATCTCTTATCTACAGTACCTTAACTGTATAGCTCAATTCATCTTCCAGCAACCCTACCTTGGGGATATTATTCTGACACAAAAGACACTGAACCCAAGGCCAAAAAGAATCTAAGCACCTTCCCAAGATGCTCCAGATTGAGTCTGGCACCAGGAGATCTCAGTAGGGACTTCGTGACTCCTGGACTTCAGAATGATTTTTTTTCCATTATCCCCCTGGCTGCACCAGTCCTTCACTAGTTACAGCAGCTGGCTGAGTGAGTGGGGGTAAAACCCATCCAAGCTGCTCAAAGAGCTTGCCAACCTGCAGAAACTAATAATCACCACAACTGCCATGGTGTTGTACTGTGTACTCTGAAATAGAGGGTGGAGCCAGAGAGATGCCCATTGGGTGGGTAATTTTGGTGTGAATAAATGCTGTGCTCCTAGAAGTTCAGGAATGACTGAGAGTAGGATCTCTTTCAACATACCCAGGGAGAAGAGCATCAAAAGTGAAAGGTGAGAACTGGGTAGTTATGGAATTTAGAGGACACTAAGATCTTGCCTTTGTATAGGTCGTGCTTTCTCTTTGACTTTTTCTTTTTTTTTTTTTTTGGTGGAGGGGAATTATTATTATTATTATTATTATTTTTAGAGAGAGAGAGAGAGAGAGAGAGAGAATTTCAATATTTATTTTATTTTTTAGTTTTCGGCAGACACAACATTTTTGTTTGTATGTGGTGCTGAGGATCGAACCGGGTCTACATGCATGCCAGGCAAGCTTGCTACCGCTTGAGCCACATCCCTAGCCCCGGTGGAGGGGAATTAAACCCAGGGGTGCTCTCTAATGCTGAGCTACATCCTCAGCCCTTTTTATTGAGACAGAGCTCACTAACTTTTCCAGGCTGACCTCAAACTTGGCGATCCTCCTGCCTTAGTCTCCCAAGTAGTTGGTATTACAGGCAAGCACCACCAGGAGCCATGGCTTAAGATTCTTGGTGGCCTGAAAAACTGAGAAAAACACTGTTGGCTTTGTTATCCTTGTGAAACTGAAGACTTGATAAAAGCCTCACTTAGGGTCTCAGGTGGGCCAGGAGAAAACCAGAACCCAGGTGTTCCACCCAGTCTACTGCCCTTCTCACCACTACACATCACCACGGGGAACCCAGCATCAAAGGAGTTGAACCTCAGTCTTTGTACACAAAGATCATGGATGTGATAAGCAGGAAGTCTAGGGTAAGCCAGCAGTTTCTCCTGACTCAAGGTGAAATTTACTATCTTTAGAGCACATATGGCTTTTCATATGTGTATACCTTTTAGGTATTCCATATTGGTGGCACATGCTTATCTTCTAGTTTAATAGTTACTGTTTTGCTAAAATCTCTGTGGATTGTCTTATGGCACATTCACAAGTACAGAAAATTCTACTGTGCTGTGGAGCAGCAAGGGACAGGGAGTAGGTCTCTTGCTCCCTGGCAAGATCCCAGAAATACTCAATAATTATGAAATGTGTGGGATCCAGTGCAAAGTGAAAATGCAGAGTCCCCTTGTTAAAAAATTATAAAGGAGTCCAGGCACAGTACACAACTGTTATTCCAGCAACCCAGGAGGCTGAGGAGGGAAAATCACAAGTCTGAGAGACCAGCCTCAGGAACTTGGGCCCCGTCTAAAAAAAAAAAAAAAAAAAAAAAGTATGGGACTGTAATTCAGTGCTAGAGCACCCCTGAGTTCACTCCCCAGTACCAAAAAAAAACAAAAAACAAAAAAACAAAAAACCAACAACAACAAAACCCAAACAAACAAACACACTTTTTTTTTTTTTAAATGTTACTGGGGATGGAACCCAGGACCCCATGCAAGCTACCACTGAACTACATCCTCATACTTATTTTGTATTTTATTTAGAGACAAGGTCTCACTGAGTTGCTTAGGCCTCATTGTTGCTGAGGCTGGCTTTGAACTCACAATCCTCCTATCTCAGCCTCCCCAGCCGCTGGAATTACAGGCCTGGCCACCACGCCCAGCTTTTATTTTTATCTTGAATTAGAGTCTCCCTTAGTTGCTATGGCTGGCCTTGAACTTGCCTGCCTTCTGCCTCAGCCTCCAGAGCAGCTGTGATCACAGGCGTGGGCCACTGCATCCTGGTTTATAAAGGATTTCAAGATTGCAACAACAGAGCATGAAACTAAGCACAGATCTTCTACAACTACACCAGCTGCATACCCAGGACGCTTAGTCCTGGACTAAGGACTAAGCGTCCTGATGCTTTGTAGAGCCTGGGCCCACCCAGAAAACCTCCAGCAGGTACCAAGCCAAGACAGGAAAAATAAAACTGGGGGTGTGGTGGGATGGGGTGGGGAGTTGATGAGCTCCTCACCTCTCTGTGCCAAAGTCCATAGGGCTGGCAACCTCTGGCTCCGTAACTGGTCTTTAAGGGCCTGAAACAAAATCCATCCTTCATCAGCAGAGAGATTTGCTAGATAGTTCAGAAATACATTTGGGATTAC
This sequence comes from Spermophilus citellus, assembly GCF_964194105.1. Taxonomy (NCBI): domain Eukaryota; kingdom Metazoa; phylum Chordata; class Mammalia; order Rodentia; family Sciuridae; genus Spermophilus; species Spermophilus citellus. The sequence goes on from NC_138193.1 coordinate 61,626,396, forward strand.
CTTTTAACTCTACCATTTCTACAAAAACGCAAACGTTTCTGGGGCATTTGGGGGGGCTTATCCTTTATTTTTCTATGTACAAATAAGGACTCCTTTAAAATGCCCGCTCATCTATCAAGACAAAAAAAATTAAGACTCGCGTGAGACAGAAAAGCCTCTGCCATCAGAACCTTGGCAAAGTCTTAACTCCCTCTCTTCCCACTCTTTCTGGTTGGGTTGGGGTGGCGAGGCCAGCCGCTGCCACCTGCGCCGTCCCCGCCCTCCCGGTGGGGGTAGTGGTTCCTCCAAGCACCACCACCCCTCCAGCCGCTTAACTCCATTCCCTCCCTTGAGCTTTCCCATCTTCGCCCCCAGGCGCCCCCCCCCCCCCCCGCCACCCTCGATTTTCAGTCCTAGGGTTTGGAAAAAAGAAGGAAGGGACAAAACGGGAGCCAGATGTGTTCGAGTCCCCAGCTCCCGCCTCCTTCATCCTCTTGGGCTTCCTAAAACCCGGAGTCTTAATCGAGGAGGATTCGGAGCCAGACAGACGCGGCGCAAACAACTCCGCTCCGCGGCTCCTTGGGGACTGGAAGCCAGGAGGGAGGGGGAAAGGAAGCTGGGCATGCTCAGTAGGCGGGACAAAGTTTTTTTTTCTCTCCCTCTCTCTCTCTCTTTTTTTTTTTTTTTTCGGTCGCAAGTAGGAAGCTTTTTGCACTCCACCACCTCTGGCCGCTGGGAAGACGTCATCGCTTCCGCCCTACTTCCTCCTCCTGTTGGCGGCGGTGAGAATCCAATATGGAGTAAATCGGTGGAGTCGAGAGATGGGGCTCGGACAGGGCGCCCTGCACCGCCTCTCAGGCGCACCTCCCCCGGCCGCCGACCGCTCCCCGGAACCGTGATTGGCCCGGCCCCCCGGGGGCGACCCCGTACCCAGCCCCCACCCGCCGCTGGACCTTTCCTGCTGCAAGCAGTCCCCGAGGCGCGCTTGTTTTTCTTCTGCTCTTCCCCACCGCGGTCCCCTGCCCAAATCTCGCCCTCCGCCCGCTCAGAGTCCCCGACCTCCGCCCGCCTAGCCCCGCGGCGCTGCGGCGCTCACTTTCCCGGCCGCTGGCTGGTGCGCCCCTTCCCCAAACCTCACCCCGCGCTCGGGTCGCCCTGCTTCCCCTTCTGCCTCCAGCGCCCCCTTCATCTCTAGCCGCCCCCCCTCCCCAAATCAGGCGATCTCCGGAGATGTGAAGAAGGGGGGGTGAGCGGACAGGAAGATGAAGGGAGCAAAGCTGCCCGCCGCGGGACAGGCGTCTAGGTGAACAAGAAAATGACCGAAGAAACACACCCGGACGAGTAAGTTCGGTCGTGGGGTGGGAGGAGGGTGCCCCACGGGACGGCATGGGGGCCGGGGCTGAGGACGCCGGCGGGGACTCGTTGGGTGAACTTGGCGTGGGATGCAGCAACTCGCTGACCTGTTAGGATTGGGGCGCGAGATTTCTCTCCTTGTTGAATCGAGAAGGGGGCAAAAACTGTCGCGGGCAGGCAGGGGCATGCTTAGGGTCGGCAGGCTGGTGGCTGCTGCGGGGGCCAAGGGCGCGCGGGTGACCTCGGGGCGGTCCCCGCTCCTCTCCAGGGACCTCCCTCCATTCGTGGCGGCCGGAGCTGAAGATTTGACACCCCCACTTAGGCTTCTCGGGGTCGATAGGTTTTTACATGGTGACTTTGTGACTCGCGCTCTGCCGCTGGCCCCGCGTCCCCTTGTTAGCCCACTGGGGCCCAGGCTCCGCCATTTCGTTTTCTTGAATCGCTCTCATTTGCATACCACATTTTCATTCATAAAAAACACGGTGGAGCAAGGGGAGGACGGGCGCGGGCCGCGCGGAGGTCTGGTGCGCCGGGGTCTGTGCACCAGCTGGTACACTGGAGCCGCCCGAAGGGTCCCGCGGCGCGCTCGCTTGCTTGTGTGTGTATGTGTGTGTGTCCGTGTGTGTGTGTGTGTGTGTGTGTGCGCGCGCGCGTGTGCACGCGCCTGTGGGACGGCGTGCGAGCCCTGCAGGGTCGGGGTAGCTGGAGGGGCGGATCCGGAGCGCGAGCGGCCAGGGCGGGCGAGAGTGTGCGGGGCAGCGAGCCCGGGTGGTGGGGGGAGAGAGAGAGAAAGAGAGAGAGAGAGAGTGTGTGTGTGTGTGTGTGTGTGTGTGTATGTGTTCATTCGCTAGCGTGCACGCGCGTGTGCCCGGCCCGCGAGCTCGAAGGGAACAAAGCTCTGGGCACCGCCGAAGGGGCTCCCGAGCCTCCCCGCGCGGGACCAGTGCCTGTCTCCATCCCTGGGCCCAGGTGCGGCTCCATCCTGCCTCGCGGTGGCAGGGTCGGGATCGGCTTTTCTCTGCCTGGCCGGAGGCGTTTCCCTTCTGGAGTGCGACGGGGGGCGGGGCGGCTGGGCCCCGCGCCTTGAGTCTTGGGCCAGGGGTCCCAGCGGTCACCACACGGCAGCCGCTGTCGCTTCTCAGTGGCTGTGCCCGCTACCATCCACTTTTTTTCTTTTTTTGTGAATAAGACGCTCTCCTTTATTGTCACATGACATCCCTCCTCCCTTGCACATTCATAAATCCGGAGCCAGCCTCAGCTCCTTTCATTCAGAGCTGCCATTAGCTAAGGTAGCCTCGGCGCCGGCTTGGATGCTAAGAGCCTGTCGGCAGTCGCAGGGGCGCATCCCAGAGGGACACTTTCCACCGGTCCACGCCTGGGAGTAGGGACTGCGGGCCGTGAGCTCTAGAGGCCCTGGGTCTCCCCGCTCTACACCGCCACCCCCTCCTCTGTGAGCATTGAGACTCAGGCGTGCAGGGAGGGGAAGTGACTCAGGGCTAGGCGACTGGGAGACTTGAAGGTCTTGCAGCAGGTGACAGAATGCTGTGTTCTAAGAAATCTCACTTCTTTTTAAGTGCCCCTTTATCCTTTGGTGTCTTGCCTGGCTGGGCAGGAGGGGGGCTGGTGTTTGGGAATGGGAATTTCCTTCCTGTGAGTCCCCAGGGAACTTAAACTGTAGTAACCCTTGATCTGCTGGACACCAGTCACTGGAGAAGGTCCTGCCTGGTGTGCAAAACAGGGTGGCTTCACTGCACCTGCCGGTATTTCTGTTTTGGCATTTTGCTTTGCCTTCATATATCTTTCTTGAAATAGTAAAGTGAAAAAAAAAAGTTGTGCTTTTAGTACTGAAATATAGAGGCCTTGTCCCATTTTGAACTTGGCCAATAAACAGGTACTTTTTCTGGTCCTCATTTGTGCCTGCATACATGAGTAACAGTAGGAGTAGTGAGAAACTGTCCACATGCTCAGGCCTTGGGGTCTTGGAGAGGTTTGACCATTCTGCATTAAGTTCCTTGGCTCCATCCCTTGGAGCCATACAAGCCTGGTCTGTTCCTTTTCACAGCAGCATGTCAGCCTTGCATCCTTCCCCATCTGCTATCCAAAGCAAAAGGTGGGATCACAGCAATAAGGAAATCTTTCCCTTTCCAGGTTTTCATCCACTGCTCCACTGCTGTGAAAAACCCAGTGGAAACAGTGGACATTTGAGGACAGGTTCTGGTTTCAGTTAGAATCAGAAAGCCCTGGCGCCTTCACCACTGCAAAAATGGCCTTCTGGGGTTTGCATTTAATGTGATGCCCTTGGCATGAGATATTAAATGCCTGGGAAGAAAGCAGCCGCATGGGCAGTAAACTGCCATTGTAGTCACTGTCCATTATATTGTTTAGTGTTCTTATGTAATGACCCATCTGAAAAATTCCTTTTAAACCCTACTGCCAGGAAGATTTCTCCTTCTGAGTTATAGAGCTTGCCATAATTACTTTATTGTTGTTGCTTTTTTTTTTTTTTAAGCCACACTGTCTGGAAAGTTCAGAGCTTAAATTATTGCTTGATATGGTAACCATATTAGCCTAGGTTTTTGCTAGATTTATTTACCTCCTCCTCTATGTGAAATTTTTTTTAAAAATTTTTTTAGTATTGATTTTTTTTTTTTTTTTTTTTTTTTTTACTTTTAGGTGGACACAATATCTTTATTTTTATGTGGTGCTGAGGATCAAACCCAGTGCCTCATGCATGCTAGGCAAGCACTGTTCCACTGAGCCACAATCCCAACCCTCCTCCATGTGAATTTTGATCTTTTGTTTTCTAACGGGTTTTTGTAGACAGGATATGTTACTTATAAGGAGAATTAGTGACATCAAACTGGAGACTTGGGGAGATACATGTACCTTAGGTAAAAGATATTTTTTGAAAAATTGAATGGTCCAAAAGTTAATATATCTACCATCAATACAGAAAACCAAAATCGTGCTTTGATTTTTAATTTTTTTTATTTTTTTTTATTTTTTTTTATTTTTTATATTTTGATATTTATTTTTTAGTTTTCGGCAGACACATCATCTTTGTCTGTATGTGGTGCTGAGGATCGAACCCGGGCAGCACGCATGCCAGGCGAGCGCGCTACCGCTTGAGCCACATCCCCAGCCCGATTTTTAATAATATTGTTTTGTTTGATCTTTTTTGTTTTGTTTTGTATGTATGTGTTACTGAGGATTGAACCTAGGGGCACTGCATCACCAAGCTACATCTCCCCAGCACTTCTTACTTTTGTTTTTCCATCCTGCTTTGGATATTTTAGTAGCTGGGGTTATAGGCACGTTCCACCACTCCCAGTCCAGTGTTCTTTTTCATGTCAATTTAAAACTCCTCTTTTACAGATACGGTAATTCAGGAAAGCATGTTTGCATTTGTTGAAGATGATCCCAAAAGATTGTGGATGATGGTTCCATGTAGAAAATACACTGATCATTCATTCTTCTTTGATCTCATTCCAGATAGAATGCGCGTGTTAATGTTGTGCTGGGGCCTGCAGCATGCTAGGCTAGTGCTCTACCAGCGAGCTGCATTTCTAGTCCCACTGAGATGCATCTTAAGGTTTATATTTTCACTTTTTTTTTTTGTTTTATTTTTAGGTGGACATAATATCTTTATTTTATTTCTATGTGGTACTGAGGATCGAACCCAGTGTCTCACGCATGCTAGGCAAGCACTCTACCACTGAGCCACAACTCCAGCCCTACATTTTCACATGTTTTTAAAGATAATTTTAAAAGTCGGAGTGGGGATGTGGCTCAGTGGTAGAGCTCTTGATTACATGTTCCAGGCCTTGGGTTTGATTCCTAGCACCTTGGCAAAAAAATTTTTAAAAACTTAAAGAACATCATCAACCTTTTTGAAAAGTGGTCTTTTGTACATCGTTGTGGGGGAAAATTGAAAACCATGCAATTTTGTCTGGGTTTTGTTTTGTTTGTTTATTTTGGTTTTTGGTGGTACTAGGGAGTGAACTCTGGACTTCCTGCATGGTAGGCAAGTGCTGTACTACTGAGCTACATCTCACCCTTTATATTTATTTTTTTTTTTAAATTTGAGGCAAGTTCTTTACAGTTTGCCCAGGCATGACTCGAATTTGTGATCCTCCTGCTTCACCTTCGCTGTAGCTGGAATTATAGATGTGCACTACCACTATTGGTTGTCTGTATCTTTTTTTCCCCCCCTGTATCTAAGGAATTTGGTCATGGCTACAAATGGCTCGAAAATTCACAGACAAAAAAATAAAGCAAGCCTCATGAAATAAGATCTAACTTGGGAGACATGGGGCTGCTGTTCAATTTTTTTGTTCTCGTGATCTCTTCTCTGTAACCTACTTCTTGCTGGGAATGAATTTGTAGCTTTACCATCAGTTATATTTTTTTCTATTGCTGGAAGGTTTTCCATTTAAAAAAATATTTTCAAAACAGGCTTAATTTTTTTTTTTTAACTGAACCTATTTCAAAAATATTGCAGGCATGAAGACTCTTACAACTAAATACCTGAGCCTACTTCTCAAAAAGATAAGAATGTTTTCCTGTGAAACTGCAGTACCATTATCATGCTTTAGAATTTTTTTTTTTTTAATATTTATTTTTTAGTTCTCAGCGGACACAACATCCTTGTTGGTACGTGGTGCCGAGGATCAAACCCGGGCCGCACTCATGCCAGGCGAGCGTGCTACCGCTTGAGCCATATCCCCAGCCCCACTTTAGAAAATGTAAGAATTATTCCCTGATGTCTTTAACACTCAGCCTGAAATATCTGAAAAAATGTCTTTTATAACTTTTTTTTTTCAACCAGAGACCAGTCAACCCAGAGTTAAATGCATTTGTAACATACACTTAAGGCTCAAGGTTTTACCATTTCCTCACTTCATGATCTAAGACAAGTTATTTACACATCTCTCTTTGGTTTTATGCAGATACAAAATGGGAATAAATACTACCTTTTTCTGGGTAGTATTTATAGGCAGGTGCTGTGAGGGAGGGTTAAATGAGATAGCTTATGTGGAACTTGCAGTATCTAGCATAAAACAAGGTGTTCTAGGTGATGTTTTTTGGGACAGTGAGATAGGTGTTTTACAGGCTTAGCTTGTTACATTCAGATAGTCCTGTAAAGGAATTGTTACCACATTTAACTGATGAGGAAGCTTAAATAAAGAAAATTCCTTACCCAAGACAGCAAATTTTTATTTTTCATTTTTGAGACAGGGTCTTGTTAAATTGCTGAGGGTCTTGCTACATTGCAGAGGCTGGCCTCTAATTTGCAATTCTTCTGCCTCAGCCTCTTGAGTTGCTGTGATTATAGATGTGAGCCACCATGCCCAGCTGCAAGTCTTTTTTATAGCACTTAACTCATTTAGCTTTCTCAGCAATCCTGTGAGAGAGATGGTATTATTATCCCCATTTATAGATGGTGAAACTGAGGTATAGAAAGGATAAATAGTTTGCCCAAGGTCTTGTCATTAGTAACAGAAGGAGATGACAGTTGAGCACCTCAGTAGCCTGGTTCAGGAAGGAAGTGTGTTCTAACTAACATAAATTGTAGTGTCCAGTCTTAGTAAACCCATGGCCTCACACATGCTAGGCAAGTGTTACAGTAGTGAACTAAATTCCCAGTCCCCAGCCTTAGTCATTCTGACCTTGGGAGTTTTCATTGTTTCCATCAGTCATGCTGTTGGTCCATAATTCTTCTGATTTGGTGACAATTTTGTCATCGCCATGATTTTTCTGACTTCATATCTAAAAATGCTTTGAGGCATAAGGCTCATAGCAAATTAAGGTGGATTTAAGTAAATTTGGGGTTGGGAATTCTGTGATTCACTTCAAGATTATAGGGGATATGTGTAAATGTGAATTCAGAGTTGGCAGTAGATCTATGTTAATTCAAATAACCTGATACAAGTGAGACAGGGTCTCACTCAGTTGCTTAGGGTGTATCTAAGTTGTTGGGGCTGGCCTTGAACTTGCCATTCTCCTGCCTCAGCCTCCTGAGTCTTTGGGCACCCAGCATAAATAAAATTCTCTAATGCTAAGATCAGCAGTAGAGTGCTTTGGACTTCAGAATTGGAATCTTGGTTCATTCATTAGAAAATCCTAAAAGCAAGACAAAATAAAAAATCTTGGAAAGGCCTTAAGGAGCTAGTAAGCCAGGACCTGTCATTGTATAAATTTGTGTCTACTGCCAGACTGCCCAGCTTGTTAGGTAGTGGGCCCAGACTAACCCCCATCTGCTTGGTGGCTCTCTGGATTTGTTTCCATGGGGGATATTAGCAAGTACTACCTCCTTTCTGACTATAGCAGTTTCCCTTTAGCTTTCAGTTCCTTTAACCAATAAAATATATTAAAAATGAAGCAGTCAAAATACCAAAAACTGTTTGCCTCGTAGTCCGTCCACTTACTATTATTTTATTTTCTTTTATTATTTTTGGTACTTGTGATTGAACCTAGAGGCATTTAACCACTGAGCCACATCCACAGCCCTTTTTTTATTTTTATTTTAAGACAGGTTCTTGCTAAGTTGCTTAGGACCTCACTAAGTTGCTGAGGCTGACTTTGAACTTGCAACCCTTCTGCCACAGCCATCCAAGTCTCTAGATAATAAGTGTGCACCACCATGCCCGGCTCTTTTTCTGGAATTCTTTTCTTTCTTCCTTCCTTTTTTCTACAGGTGCATTCCACTCATTCCCCCAGCCAGCTGTGAACCTTTCCTTTTGGGAGCTCTTCCTGGACTTTTCCCATCTCACCTCCACTCTCCAAATAAAAATTGATGACTCTACTATTTTTCCCCCTGAGCTGTATGGCCTTTTCCACCATTTACAGTTGGGCTTATGCCCAGCTAGATTCTGTATCAGAATCATCAGGATTTGTGGATTCAGGGCTACTGTTCAACTGCTTAGTTTTCTAGTTGTTGGCCCAATACCATTGAGTATGTTGTGGTTGCTTAGTAAGTATCTGTTGAAGAAAATAATGAATTTTAATTATTTGAAAATGCTCTTTCATTCCTGCAGGCTAATGCAATAATTATAATTGTAGCATTTGGATAACTTAGGGTATATGTAAGCTTCCTTCTGAAAAACTTGCCATATTCTAGTGAAGCCCTGGATGTGTTTTGTGAAATTGGGTGCAGAACTATCTGGTGGTGGTGATCTGGCTTTGGCAACTCAAAACTGTTTTGATTCTAGTCATTGTTGTGGAAACTGAGAAGATCTTGAGCACAGTAAGACAGTGCCTGTGTTTCTGCCTCTGCAGGGGAATCTGCAGAAATCACAATATTAACAATTTGTAGTAGCTGCAGGGTTCTGGTGGAGTCTTAACACTTGAAGTTGGAGGCAGCTGTGCTGATGAACTCCAGTATTGGCATAGTTCCTGTATTTCAGGCTGAACACAAATACACAACTAACAGCAGAATCCTTAGAAATTGAACAAGATGATAATAGAGGCAGAGCAGGAAGTTTTGGTGAGTTTGGATGTTTGTTCTGGCTTTTTTTTTTTTTTTAATTTTTTTTTAGAGAGAGTGAGAGAGGAGAGAGAGAGAGGAGAGAGAGAGAGAAAGAACCTGTCTTAAAATAAAAATAAAAAAAGGGCTGTGGATGTGGCTCAGTGGTTAAATTTTTTAGTTTTTCGGCGGACACAACATCTTTGTTGGTATGTGGTGCTGAGGATCGAACCCGGGTCGCACACATGCCAGGCGAGCGCGCTACTGCTTGAGCCACATCCCCTGCCCCTGTTCTGGCTTGTTTTTTATTTTCTCTTAATTGAGCTGACTTTTTTTTTTTTTTTTTAAAGATCCAGTCATATTGTTCAACCTGATACTTATTCTTAGAAGTGTTTCTTTTTTTGATCAATATTTAAGGTTAGAACATTGATGGTTTTTAGGCATTTTCTAAATGGAATATTTTGTACCAATGGACCCAATGCCCTGTGGAGCAAACTGCACTTTCTATGTGCTTGCTCTGGGTAGGCAGGAAGGGTCCACGGCCTGACCTGCATTCCATGTCAGAGAAAGGAAGTCAGGCCAGGATTAGTAAAATACATGATGTTGACTGGCATAGGACTTCATTAAGTAAGTATTAGCTGTTTCATTACTACTTATTTCCCTTTCTCAAGAGTATATCCACATGTGGCCCAGTGCACACTTGCTATTAAATAGTGCTGATGTTTTTCCTGGTACTCTCAAGGTAGGGGACTATTTAAAAACGAGATTTAAAGAAATAGATTTTGACTTCCTCCTAGCACTTAGCACTTGTGATTGAAGAGATTAGAACAAATACAGTTAGCTTCTAAAATGTATGACTGTGGCTCCTCTGTGTACTGGAATAATGATTTTCCAAACCTAGTTGTTTTCTTAACTTTAGTACTAAGGATTTGGTACAGGGACACTTTACCACCAAGCTGCCATCGCCAACCTTTTTTTATTTTTTATTTTAAGACAGGGTCCCATTAAGTTGCCCAGGTCAGCCTTGAACTTGAGACCCTCCTGCCTCAAACAGCCTAGTAGCTGGGATTACAGGTTGTGTGCTACCGTGCCCAGTTTAGACCTAGTGGTTTTTGAGGTTGCTCTTTTAATACCAACAAGGTTCAGTCTGCTGTGATCCATTCTTAAGTGTGTGGTCCATTCTTAAGTGTGTAAAAATTAAATCAGGTTAAGTTTTCAAATGTCTTTCCTTTGTTCATCTAGTAATACCATCTCTGTCTTTTCATTATTTCTTCCTCTTATTTCTTTTTCCCATTGCATTGCTGTGGCTCTGGCCTCCAGTGCTGATTTTTCAGATAAGCACTGTTTATTTTGCATTCGCATCCTGCCCTGAGAATGTGCAGGGAAGCCTGGCTCTCTGCTCTTCTAGGTGTGGGGAGGACTTACCCTTCTACCCATGATCTGGCAGAGTGCTGAGCACATAGTAGGCATTCTGCAAATATTTTTACCCCCACAGTACTGGGGATTGAACCCAGGGGCACTCTACCACCGAGTTATATTTCCAGCCCTTTTTATTTTGAGAGAGGGTTTTGCTAAGTTGCCCAGGCTGGTCTTAAAATTTACCATGCCCCAATCCCTTTGCCTCAGCCTCCTGAGTCTCTCGGGTTACTGATGAGTGCCACTGTGCACAGCCCCCAAAAGATTTTGAGGTTGCTCTTTCAATACCAACAAAGGGGATGCTGCCATGGTGGTAGTAGGAACACAGGCTTTGTGGTCAGACTCTACCTCTGCTCCCTGTTGACTTGTGTCCTGAGAGTCCTGAGTTACAAAAACAAGGTTCAGTCTGCTGAATTGGTCATATGATGTTAAAAAGTGGAAATGAAGTAAGCTAGTTAAAGCATTTTAATGCACACATGGTAAATTGGGACTTCAGTGGACTCTCCACCTCCGGTATGTCTTACATGGTGTAACAAGGTACTATTTCTTGTCAAAATTTACAAGGCAGAGAATATCCAGGAGTCATGTTAGCCTCGATGCACCCCCTCCTTTTTTTTTCAGGGAGGGGGATACCAGGGATTGAACTCAGGGGCACTTGGTCACTGAGCCACATCTCTAGCTCTATTTGTATTTTATTTAGAAACAGGGTCTCACTGAGTTGTTTAGTGCCTTGTTTGTTGGGGCTGGCTTTGAACTCCTCCTACCTCAGCCTCCTGAGTTGCTGGGATTATGGGCATGCACCACCATGCCTGGCAGCTGGGCATTATTGACTTTAAAAAAAATAAAGGCGCTGTATTACAGGGATCTGTAGGGCAGTACTGGAAAGCAAATGGAACAATAGAACATGACCTCTGACCGTGCTCCCACAAACTCCCCAAGGAGCCTTGAGCAAGTCACTTCCACTCTTAGGTATAAAGTGGGAATCTTGTTTCCTGCCTCAATGAAGCCAGGTGCGGTGGTGCACACCTATGCAACAACGCAGCAAAGCACTAAGCAACTCAGTGAGCCCCTGTCTCTGAATAAAATACAATAAAGGGCTGGGGATGTGGCTCAGGGGTTGAGTGCCCCTGAGTTCAATCCCCAATATCCAAAAAAAAAAAAAAAAAAAATTGCCCAACTGACTATTGACCTTTTTGCTCTATGATTCTAGTTGGTGCTTTTTGAGATTTTTGTTTGTTTGAGATTCTGACAGCTGTCTGCTGTTACTGCCCTCTCTGTGATATCATCCTTGGCTCCCTTGCCCTCTCTGCTCCATTTTCATCTATGGTCTAGAAATCTGATTACCAGCAGCTTTCAAATTGTTTCTAAAACAAGCCAGGTGTGGTAAGTGCACAACTGTAATTCCAGCTACTCAGGAGACTGAGTCAGGAGATTGCAAGTTTGAGGCCAGCCTTGGCAACTTAGTAAGAACCTGTCTCACAATTAAAAAAAATGTAAAAAGGGTCAGAGCTGGTGATATAGTTCAGTGGTAGAGCACCCCTGGGTTTAATCCCCCAGTACTGGGGGGGTAAAAAGTTTCTAAAATGAAAGTCAGTAGGCTTGGTGGGGCTGAAGTTTCCCTTAGGAGTAAGCTGGCTTATGACATGTTTTGTCTAGTTACATGCCATGTTGGTGTTTCACTTTATATTTTAAGCCAAGGAATAAAGTGTATGAGGGTGTGGGAATACAGATGTAGTACTGGACCCGTTTAGTTTAATCATCAACATGCAAGTAATTTTATTCACGTTACAGACCTTTTAAAGCTGTGTAAATATAAATAGTCTTAATATAATTATTAAGTCTCTCATGGAGAGGCAAATCTGTTTTTACTCAGGCTCAAAATTCCAAAGCAAATCTGCCCGGCTAGGATGGTGTGCCCTGGTTCCCCATCACCATTCTTCCTGTAATGGTTGCATCTCATTCATCTTCCTGTGAATGGATTTCAGAACAGAAGTCTTTCTGTTTGTCAACTTGCTTTGAGGCCCTCACCATCCATTCTTCAATGTCTTTTGTACTAAGGAAAATTAGAGGATACTAGATAATGGGTTATTTGGGGTGTGGGAGACTTTGGATCTTAAGAACTTGAATTTTAGAATGTACTTAGACCCCAATTGCAAAACAAAGTATCAAGTTTTGTATTGGACAAAATAAATCACAGTGAGGGTGCAGCCAGAGCAAGAGAGTTTGACTAGCTTAGTGATTGAACCCAGGGGCACTGTATCCACCCATAGTGCTAAAGCTGTGACTCAGGAAGACCCTGCCCTTGGGGAGCTAAGGTATGAGGGCAGTATTTTTTTTCTTTAGTCCTGGGGATTGAACCCAGGGACATTTTACCAATGAGCTATATTCCCAGCCCTTTTAATGTTTTGTTTGGAGACAGGATCTTGCCAAGTTGCTGAACTTGGCCTCCAACTTGCAGTCCTCCTGCCTCAGCCTTCTGAGTCACTGGGATTACCAGCGTGCTTCATTGCACCCAGCTGGCAATATTGCCTTAATGATTTCCTGATTGATTACTGTTGTGTTCTCTTTTCTTCTCCCTCCTTCCTGCTGGCTTCTTCTGAAGCTGCAAACTAGGAAGGACAGCAGCATTGGGCTTCCTATATTTGGATGGGGGCAACTCTTCATGCAGAGCCTTAAAGGTCCTACTTGCCTTTGCTGTAATCGCGTAAGGAGCAAGTTCTTCCAGTTGTTCTGCAGTTTAAGAGGAGAGAGAGGTTTTGTGTACATGTTGTACACACAGGCATGTGCTCATTCACCCGTGTGTCAATGTCTGATAGTCAAGTGTCCACATACTGCAGGTGAGGAAAAATTCTTTCAGGTTGAGTATCTTGCCTGAGGTTACAGAGCAGTTATTTTTAACCCAGGTCCTTGACTTCAGACCCAAGTTCTGTAGAAGGACATTGTGTGTACATAACTTGCAAGGACTCAGTTTTCCTGTGTGAAGAAGTGTATGGATCATTCAATTTCTATTACTATGAGGCAAATGTGATTAGAACTGCCTTAGGATCCCATAAGTACTTCAAAACCACAGGTGATGTTTCTCCCTCACATTCCTGTTGAGCTCTGTGGAGTAAGGAGCCAGTGCACATTAAGGTGGTCTTTTCTGCATTGAGATATGAAGAGCAAATATTTGTTTTGGAAAGAGAATGAGCCTCCTTCAACCTTGTTGGGGAGCACATGTGAATAGCGTGGCTGAGGAAGCATACTGTTAACTGGATCCTGTATGTAGCCCAGCTGTTGGAGAGGAGGACCTTGAAAGAATGTTTCTTAAACTTGCATTGGAGGTGGGAGTAGAGGTCCGGTAAAATGAGGATCCTAATTCAGTAAGGTATGAGATTCTTTGTTTTTAACAAACTCTCTGGTAATGATGGATCTGCTGCTCCGTGGGCTTACCTAGGACTGTGATGAAGGTTTGTGTCTTCATTGACCAGGTTTTAACACACTTGGCATTAGGAACTCATTTGCAGAAGCTCACTGGATGAGAAGGTGGTGCTTATACACTGAGAAATATAGAATCAAGTACAAGCCCTTCCTCATCCCTGGCAGGACTTATAGCTTTATTTATTTATTTTTTTAGTTGTCAATGGCTCTTTCTTTCTTTCTTTCTTTCTTTCTTTCTTTCTTTCTTTCTATCTATCTATCTATCTATCTATCTATTTATTTATTTATGGTGCTGAGGATCGAACCCAGGGCCTCATGCATGCCAGGCAAGCACTCTACCACTGAGCTACAACTCCAGCCCCGACTTGTAGCTTTTTTGGGGGGGGAGTAGTAGGGATTGACCTCAGGGGCACTTGACCACTGAGTTGCTTAGTGCCTCACTTTTTCTGAGGCTGGCTTCAAACTCATGATCCTCCTGCCTCTGCCCCCAGAGCCTCTGGGATTATAGATGTCTGTCACTTCGTCCATCGAAGCTTTGATGGGAATGAACAGGAAGACTCTTTGCTTTTTTTTTTTTTTTTTTTTTTTTTTTTGGTACTAGGGATTGATTGAACCCAGGGCACTTAACCACTAAACCCAATCCCCAGCCCTTATTTTAAAAAAAGTTTTTGGTGAAAGCCAGGAGGGCCAAGAAATCCATCACTTGGATATGTGAAATCCCCAAACTGTGGGTAATGCCTAACAGTCAGCTGGCATTCTGCACCTCCCAGGGAAAGCCTGCTGCCCTAGGAAGAAAGCAAACTCAGCCCTAGAAGAAATCATAGGAAGTAATTAAACAGAGAAGGTCAGGGAAAGAGGAAGTGGTTGTGTTGTTTCTGATGCGAATAGCATTGTTGTTACTGGGAATCAAGATGATGATGTTTAAGTCTCCTGGAATGTGAATGCTTGGGGATTTGATTGTATTTAAATTACAGCCCTTTTAGTTTATTCTTTTAGACAGCAATCTAGTTAGGAAATGAATTGCTTTTAGGTCTTATCAGGAATCCCCACGTGCCTAAGCAGAAGTCTTAAGTGAGAGTTGCTTATAGCTTGGCAAATTGCTCTTAAATGGAATGAATGTCAAGACTATTAGAGGTTAATTTTAGGTGTCTGGAGTTCTCCCTAATTCTCCTGATTAAACACTTTAACATAATAGTTTCCTTAATTGGAATAATGATGGAATATTAGCATGCATATTAAACCATTTACCCAAATTTGAATAGGGTTAAAATGCAAATTATCCATCACTTGTCAGTGCTTACTCTTTAGGGATAATTCCTGGTGAGAAATGGGGAAGAGACTGGAATATGAATTGAAATAAGGCCTTCTATTTGAAGCAGCATTGTTGGGAGAGCCAAGAATAGACCAGAGGACTGAAATAAGTGAGAAGCCCTTTGTTCCCCAAAAAGAGATATTAAAAATACAAAAGCTTGTGATATCATTTACCTCCACGTGGAGGTGGGTGCAGTGGGACCCTCTCTGGTTGGGTCTTCATGAGCCTGTCTTTTTCTTTTAGAGGAACATATATAAGACTTAAGGTCCTTCCCAGCATTTAGATACTCCCAAGTCTTGACCACCTGCCATCCAATGGTTCCCAGACAAGTGGCTAGAAATCCACATGAACTTGAGGTGTTGTCTGTGAACCTCATATGCAGTGTCATCAATATAGATGTATTGTTCTTTGCACATAGCTGTTTTTATGGAATAATACATTGCAGTCTCATTAAAATACTACTGAATTTGTAATATATTTTCCTCAACTCACAGTTATTTAGAAACCTGACAGTCATCCCCAGGAAGGGGACTGGTCCCTAAATTTCTTCCTTTGAATTCTTATACTTAGAAAACTGGGAATTAGCCTTCTACTCCTAGGATATTGAGTAGATTAGGTGGGAGATGGGCAGAAACTAGAAGACAAATTTAGGTGGAAGTGGATGTGGAGAGTTGAAAATGAGTCCATATTGCTTTCCTAGAGACTAGGAAGAAGATGTGTCTTCCAGCTTTACCTTCCTCTACTCTTGGAGTCAGCATTTATCTGAATACCTGTAGTGATGTATAGTGCTGAGGGCCATTGCCAAGTAGGAATGACGCATCAAAATTTCCTTGCTAGCGTACCCCATGTTAAATGGATTTCGCTGTTGACATTGCATGTAAGGTGACCTTGCTCAAGGACCAAGGCGGATCCGGGTTTAGAGCTGATCAGGTTTGAGGAAGTATCCCCGTCCTTGGGTTTAGGGCGTTCCTGGTTTAAGACAATAGGGGTTTTAGGGAAGTTGGAGGTTGAAGATTATTGCTGCCGGGATTAGGGTGTTCCTGCTGCTTGTTCCTGTTGAGTTCTCCTGAGATTCAAATGGGATATTGGAAAAAAGCCTCGTGGAGTAGGTGAATTGGGTGGAGGAGAATGGGGATTGCCCCAGAGCGTGTGTGGAGGCCGGTGTGAGTTCGGGAATAAAGAATTGCTGTTTGAATCTACAAAGCTGTGTGGTGGCTCGTGATTCTGTGCCCAGCCAAGACATTGGCATTTGGTGGCCCGTACGGGGAGCGTCTGAAACTTGGAGGTAAGTGAAATTGCTCGCCCCTGAGGGAAGGCAAGAGAATGGGTGACCATTTTAAAAAACAATGTGTTCTTGTTTTAATTTATTTCGTTTTTGTTTCAAGCTGCCTGTCCCTAGAAATTTCTCAGGCAAACTGGGAAAAATGGTTGGCTCAAGGTTTGAAGTTTGTCCGCCCTGAGGAAGAGAAATTTGATACAACGATTTTTTATTTAGTTTTTGTTTCATTCAGTTGCGGTTTTGTTTTGTGTTATCTTATTGGGTTGCGTTATCTTTATAGAAGATTAGAAATTAGTAAAAAAGAAACTGAAAAGGTGTTAAGTAAATTGTTAGAGATTCAGACCATGGAGAAAGACATTTTAGATCAAGCAAAAGAGAAGATCTCTCGAGCTAGTCAGAGAGAGGAAGAAAATTTAAAGGAAAAGGGGTTATTAGGAAAAAGGCCACAACAAGAGGCTGTTACTAACTCCGTTTTATTACCAGAGGGCGTAATTCAACCAACAGCCCCACCGATGGAAACAGCTGAGTGGCCCTCAAACCCCGTAGTTGATAAGTGGGATCCTGAGACAGGACCTCAAAGATTAGCATGCCCCGTACTTGAGCAGGTAGGAGGGCAGCGAATTCACCGTGCTTTAGATTTTAAAACAGTGAAGCAGTTAAAGGAGGCTGTAACAACCTACGGTCCCCAAGCTCCCTTCACGGTAAGCATGGTGGAATCCATTACTAACTTGGACATGACGCCAGCAGATTGGGCTAGCATGTGTAAATCTGTGCTAAATGGAGGACAATATTTGTTATGGAAAGTTGCCAATGAGGAATTTTGCATGGAGACAGCTAGGCAAAATGCAGCAGCCGGTTACCCTCAAAGAAATCTAGATATGCTTTTAGGAAAAGGACCTTATGAGGGTCAACGGCAACAAATTGAATATATTTGAATATATTTGTGCTATATATGCACAAATTGCTGCAGACGCAGTTAGGGCATGGAAGACTTTACAAGGACATGGAGATTTACAAGGTCAGCTATCTAAGGTAATACAGAGACCTAATGAACCTTACGCTGACTTTGTAGATAGGCTTATTCAAACAGCCGCCAAAATTTTTGGGGATACAGATCAAGCAATGCTATTAATAAAACAACTGGCATATGACCAAGCAAATCGTTGCTGCATAGAGGTTATTAGACCATGGAGACATGAAGACTTAAATACATATATTAAATTATGGAGAGATATTAATGAACAAGGGCAAGTCTTGGCAGCTGCAGTACAACAGGCTTTAGATGCCAGGCCAGAAACATGCTATAATTGTGAACAAACAGGACATTTTAAAAGGAGTTGCCCCATAAGAGGAGGTTTTAACAAAACTAGAAATCAAAGGAATAGAATACCGGGTATTTGCCCACGATGCCGTAGAGGGAGACATTGGGCTAATGAATGCCGTTCTCAAACCACCATAGAAGGTACTCCGTTATCAAAAAACGGACAAGGATCAGGTATTTACCCACGATATCGTGGAGAAAGGCATCAGGCTTCATTTCCAAAAAACGGACTGGGGGGGCCCAATGCTCCGGGGCCCACAACCACAAATATACGGGGCAGTGGAGGAACCCAGCAACACCATCAGGGTGGTGCCCAGGACACATTGTCTATTAAATCCCTCATCAGACAAACCTGAGGGAGCGCAGGGTTGGACATCTGCGCCTCTGCCAGAGCAGTATTAACTCCAGAGATGGGAGTTCAAATCATTCCTACAGGAGTAAAAGGACCTCTTCCCCAAGGAACAGTAGGCTTATTATTGGGACGTAGTTCATCTACATTAAAAGGACTTATGATAAGTCCTGGGGTAATTGATCCTGATTATGTAGGTGAAATAAAAATTATAGCTAGTTCTCCAGGAGGTATATCAGTAATTTCACCTGGAGATAGAATAGCACAGTTGTTAATAATACCCAGCCTACATAATAAGTTCTATAGTCGTAATGTAGAAAGAGGTTCTAAGGGATTAGGCTCCACAGGTGTAGATTGGGCTATGTTGTCTTTAAATTTAGATTCTTGCCCAATGCTAAAACTAAATATTCAAGGTCACAAGTTTAATGGGCTACTGGACACAGGTGCTGACCTTAGCATCATATCTCGTGGAGAATGGCCAAAACATTGGCCATTACAACAAGCCACTCAAACGCTACGAGGCCTAGGAGTGGCGACTAATCCCCATAGAAGTGCTATGGTATTAGATTGGAAGGATCCTGAAGGATGTGAAGGAACTATACAGCCATATGTTTTGGATCACCTTCCTATTAATTTATGGGGACGAGATGTCCTGGATCAACTAGGTTTGATGTTAACAAATAACATCAATTCTAATGCGCCCACTACTAGGGCTAGACAAAGTGTTAGGAAAGAAAAAAGATTAGGAAAACAGGAACAAGGTTTAGCAGCACCAATTCAATTAGATCAAGGAACAGACAGACATGGGTCGGATTTTCAGAAAGGGCCACTGAGACAATCAAAATTACTTGGAAATCAGAAAGACCAGTGTGGGTTCCTCAGTGGCCCTTGACTAAAGAAAAGATACAAGTAGCCCATGATCTGGTCAAACAACAATTAGCGGAAGGACATTTACAACCTTCCGTATCTCCCCATAATACTCCCATTTTTGTCATCAAAAAGAAATCGGGGAAATGGAGATTATTGCAAGATTTAAGAGCCATTAATAATGAGATGGTTATTATGGGACCTGCTCAATCAGGGATTCCCCAATTGTCTGCTTTACCAAAAACCTGGCATGTTTTAGCTATAGATATTAAAGATTGTTTCTTTTCAATTCCAATTCATCCCAAGGATAGTCCACGTTTTGCATTTACTATCCCTGCATTAAATCATGAAGGTCCTGATGAGAGATATGAGTGGAAAGTACTCCCTCAAGGAATGGCTAACAGTCCAACTATATGTCAAATCTATGTTAATAAAGTAATCCAGCCACTTAGAAATCAAAATCCTGAACTAAAAATATTTCACTATATGGATGATGTATTATTAGCACATAAAGATAAAAACATATTGCTGGAATGTTATGCCACACTTACGAACTTATTAAAAATTATAATCTAGAGATAGGAATAGATAAAGTACAATTAAATTTTCCAATTAATTATTTAGGAGTTCTATTATCCTCAACCATGGTCCATCCACCGAAAATTCAAACATGAGTAGATCAACTCAAATTGCTCAACGATTTTCAAAAGTTATTGGGAGACATAAATTGGATAAGGCCTTATCTAGGCATACCAACAGGAGAGTTGGGACCTTTATTTGATATTCTAAAAGGTCCATCAGATCCAAATTCACCCCGAATGTTAACTCCTAAAGCTAGAAAGGCATTAAAAATTATTGAAACATATATGGAAAATATGCATCTAGATAGAATTGATATAAGTTTGCCTTTATTATTTATTGTACTACCAACAAAAAATATTCCTACAGGAGTATTTTGGCAAGAAGGTCCATTATTGTTGATACATTTATCTTATTCTCTTAACACTATTCTTACTAGGTATTCTGAGGCTGTAGGACAATTAATACTCAAAGGAATAAGAGCAGCAAAGGGAGTGTTTGGAATTTCTCCCAATAAAATTATTACTCCATATACTATGGATCAAATTGATGAGTTAGCTAATGAGTTAAATACTTGGGCAATAATCATGTGTAAATCTAATGTTTCATTTGATAATCATTTACCATCGAATCCTTTGTTGTCTTTTTGGTCTAAGCATCCTGTAGTTTTTCCTAAAATGACAAGGAAAACACCTATCATGAATGCTCCAAATATATTCACTGATGGGTCTAATAATGGTACAGCAGCCGTAGTTACCCCTGATCAAACTTTTACATTTTTAGTACCCAAACAATCAGCTCAAAAGATAGAGCTTAATGCAGTTTTACAAGCTTTTGTGATGTTCAAAGATTCTGTATTTAATTTATTTTCTGATAGTCAATATATAGTTAATGCTATTATATCCCTTGAAGATGCTGGTAGGATTTCCCCTTCCTCTACTGTTTTCTTTTTGTTTTCCACTATACAAAGTCTAATCTGGGACAGAAAAGATCCATTCTTTATAGGACATATTAGGGCACATACAGGATTGCCTGGAGCCCTTAGTTTGGGCAATGATTTAGCAGATAAAACTACACATGACGTACATATTTTCTCTACATTAGAAGAAGCTACAAATTTTCATAAAAGGTTTCATGTTAATGCTAATACTTTACAAAAGCGTTTTAAAATAACTAAGGAACAAGCCAGGCATATAATAAAACAATGTCAAAATTGTGTGACCTTTTTACCACAAGTTAATCTTGGAGTCAATCCTAGAGGACTGATACCTAACCGTATTTGGCAGATGGACGTCACACACTTGCCAGAATTTGGAAAATTAAAATATTTACATGTTACAGTTGATACTTCTTCTGGATTTTTGATGGGCTCCCTTCATGCCAGAGAAAAAACTAAAGATGTTATAGCTCATTGCTTACAAAATTTTGCCACTGTGGGTGTTCCTAATCAGTTAAAAACTGATAATGGTCCTGGTTATACTTCTGCCTCTTTTAAACAATTTTGCTCATCATTTGGTATTACTCATATAACAGGAATCCCATACAATCCACAGGGACAAGGCATAGTTGAAAGAGCTCATCAAACTATTAAAACATACCTATTAAAGCAAAAAGAGGGAATTTGTAAGGGGTATATACCCCCCAAAGATAAACTTAAAATAACCCTTTTTACTCTAAACTTTCTAAATTTGGATTCATCAGGACTTAGTGCTGCGGAAAGACATATGTATCCGAAAAATGTACATAAGCCTAAGGTACTTTGGAAAGATATTCTAACAGGACAGTGGAAAGGTCCTGATCCAGTTATTGTCTGGAGTCGGGGCTCTGTCTGTGTTTTTCCACAGGGAGAACAGCAGCCGATTTGGATTCCAGAGAGATTAACTAAAGCAATTTCTACAGAAAAAGAAGATGATTTGACTCAAATCCATAACAGCTGATATCCAGAGCTCCAGCTTGGCTATTCTTACATCTGTGACAGTGATTAACCAAGGTGTTTTTTTCAATATCTATTTTATTATTGCATTTTTCCCACATCATAAAGTTCTATTTTATTTTTGAGCTCATACAAACCTAGGTTAATGTTTTTCTGATCAGTTTTATTTTTTGACTGTGTTTTATTTTTTGACTGTGGAGTTTTAAACATTGCAATGGAGATTTAACCTAGGTAAAGCTAAAAGGGCCTTTATTGTCTTATGTGTTGTATGTTATGTGTGCACTGTTTTGTGTTGTATGTCTGTATGTGTGTATGTCCATATTTCATATATGAGGAGCGCTCATTAAAAAATGGATCCGAATTTTTTTTTTTAATATTTATTTTTTAGTTCTCGGCGGACACAACATCTTTGTTGGTATGTGGTGCTGAGGATCGAACCCGGGCCGCACACATGCCAGGCGAGCGCGCTACCGCTTGAGCCACATCCCCAGCCCCGAATTTTTTTTTATTCACATGATTTAAATGGTTTAATTTAAATTAGGTAAACAGCTGTTAAGGGTTGTTTTTAAAGGTGGTTAACAGATCTGTTTGCTTACTAATTTAAATTAGGTAAACAGCTGTTAAGGATTGTTTTTAAAGGTGGTTAACAGATCTGTTTGTTTACTTTCACCTTCCCTTTTCATTATATTTAATAATTCTGTTCAGGGTAATGTCTCTTTAGCATCTTTGCCAGAATTCCCATCTCCATCCCAGTGCCGGTGAAGACTGAGATAAAACCAAACTACAGCTTCTATGATAGCTATCACAGTAAACTGTATAGACTGATGCATCAATGAATATAACTCAACAAGTTATGCTCAATCAAGGACTCGATTTACTTTGGGAGGAAATGGACATATTGATAGACTCCTCCGATTTGAACTACCTGCAGAACTTGCCTGGAGTATATATCAGTTGCATGCATTGTGATCTATTGTCTGGTGCAGCGAATTGTGGTACTGCTGGCATATCTTTGCTGATGGTGTCACCAGTGACGCAATTTCCTTGCCAGCGCACCCCATGTTAATTGTGGTAATGCTGGCATATCTTTGCCGATGGTGTCACCAGTGATGCAATTTTTCCAAAGGAGCCGTCAATTGGCTTGGTGTCGTGGCATTTCTGTATCCTACTCCCTTCTACTAGTAATGGTCTAAAATTTGGGGGCCAACAGAGGTGAGGCAAAGAACCTCACCCCCCCCCACTGGTGCATAGGCCTATCCACAAGCATGGCTGAATGCTGGACCAGTAGTCAGTGACGGGTTGATCTGATTGCAGTGGTATCAACCTAAGACAGGAAGCTGACGCCTAAAGGTCAGTTCTCCCACGACGGGTAAGAACCATATGTTGAATTGGACAACCTACCAGGCATGGTCTTTAAGCCACATTGCTTGTTGTTTAATTAATCAGAAGGTGGGAGATGCTGAGGGCCATTGCCAAGTAGGAATGACGCATCAAAATTTCCTTGCCAGCGTACCCCATGTTAAATGGATTTTGCTGTTGACATTGCATGTAAGGTGACCTTGCTCAAGGACCAAGGCGGATCCGGGTTTAGAGCTGATCAGGTTTGAGGAAGTATCCCCGTCCTTGGGTTTAGGGCGTTCCCGGTTTAAGACAATAGGGGTTTTAGGGAAGTTGGAGGTTGAAGATTATTGCTGCCGGGATTAGGGTGTTCCTGCTGCTTGTTCCTGTTGAGTTCTCCTGAGATTCAAATGGGACATTGGGAAAAAGCCTCGTGGAGTAGGTGAATTGGGCGGAGGAGAATGGGGATTGCCCCAGAGCGTGTGTGGAGGCCGGTGTGAGTTCGGGAATAAAGAATTGCTGTTTGAATCTACAAAGCTGTGGTGGCTCGTGATTCTGTGCCCAGCCAAGACATTGGCAGTATAGTTCTTATGGTGAAAGAGAGGATATGCCCCACACTAAAAGCTTCGAATGCTTTCCAAACAGCAAAGAAGATGGGTCTCCAGTTGCCATGTGTGGTAAATTGTAGGATTCAGGAAACTTAGTTCCTGTCCCTTCTTTGCTACTAACCTGCTCTTTGGCTTTGAATGCACCTTGGTGAGCGTCCCTAGACTCAAGTTACCCCGCCCCCATATACACATTATTTGCTGCTTAAAATTAAAATATCACATCAAAATTTCCTTTTATTGCAACTCAAATTTTTGAAGACCGGAAAATCTAATTATCTACTCTTAATTATTACACTCTAATCAAACTATCCAATATTCTCTTTACATCTCTTCCAGTTCCTGAGTTTTATTTCACAGATTTTGGCCTTTTAAAGTCCACAGGAAGACTTGAGACCTAGTGGAACTTCTTTGAGTCAAACAGAAAAGTAAAACACTGCACAGATTCCTTATGGCATTTAGGCATGAAGAGATCCTGTACACACACAAAGTAGAAAGAGATGCAAAAGAATAAAGACATCACAGAACTCATACATAAGCTATTCAAAAGCGTGCCTAAAATTACCACCTTCATGAAGAACAAGATACAACTTATGCCTGTATTGACTCTGTGACATAATTATTCCCTATTCTAGCATTCTCAGAAGGATCCCAGCCAGAATATATACAGTAACTGCAGGTACATTTGAATTGTATGCTCCATGATTCACACTGAACTCCCTTAAGATTGCTGTCTCTTTGTTGTTCTCTTTCAAGCTGGGAAAATCTTACTCTGCTTAGGAGATATCTCCATTTTGCTCTTTCTGTGCAGATAACAATGTCCAGACTCCAAGCCACCCGTAGGGAAAGCCACTTCTGACCTCCCATGAGATCCTCTCACTTCTGTCCTGTGGTTGGGGTGGGCCTTCTGGCAGACATAAGGGCATGTAGCCACAGGATTCAGAAGGATTAGCATTTCTGAGCTGACTAGATGATCGTCCACTGAATCTTTTGGGAATTTTTTTTTTTTTTTTTCATTTTCAGACATCAGAAAAGACTTCTGGGTCAAGATTAGGTTAAACTTTTTTGCAATGGATCCATTGGGAGGTGAGTTGAACCCTCAAAGAGTTGCTCCGAGGTTGCCTGGGAGGAAAAAAAAAAAACTGTAGCCCTGAATCTAGGATCAGTTTTCTTATCTCTAAATTAAAGAGGTTTAATAATGAAATAATATTAAAGGACTCTTCTAGTTTCAAAATTGTAAGGAGACTTCACATTATAAAAATAATAGTCCCCCCTGCCTTTTTTTTTTTTTTTTTTTTTTGGTATTGGGATTTGAATCCTGGTGTAGTTTACCATTTAGCTACATCCCAGTCCTTATTATTTTTTAATTTGAAAAGGGTCTAAGTTGCTGAGCCTGGCTTTGAAGTTACCATCCTCCTGCCTCAGCCTCCTGAGTAGCTGAGATTAGAAGTATATGCCAACACGTCCAGCTAGAAGCACAATGTATTTTTTATTTTTAAATATTTTTAGTTGTAGTTGGACACAGAACCTTTATTTTATTTATTTATTTTTATGTGGTCCTGAAGATTGAGCCCAGGGCCTCACACATGCTAGGTGAGCGCTCTACTGCTGAGCCACAACCCCAGACCCAATGTATTTTTTAAATAGAGAAAAATATTTTAAAAAAAATTTAGATTTTTTTATTGCTATACTAACCAGGGGAGAGTTCACTTCCTACAAGGTGGGTCTTGAGTTTTGAAGGACTTCAGAAAGGATAATGATCCAGCAACTCAGGAAGCTGAGGCAGGAAGATAACAGATTCAAGGCCAGCCTGGGCAACTTAGATTCTGTGTTAAAATAAATTTAAAGGGCTGGGGATATAGCTCAGTGGTAAAGTGTCCCCAGGTTCAATTACCAGTCCCCCCCCCCAAAAAAAAAAAAAAGAAGGATAAAGAAGGATGATGGTGGCACATGGGGGGAGGGGGGAGGTCAGACAAGATAATGAAGGGGCTTCTTGTGTCTGGAAGTTTCCTCCACAGGCAGAGACACTGCACCTCCAAGTTTATGCTGGGTGAGGCCAGAGAAAGAGCTGGACAGGTTCACAAGGTTAAATCTGGGAGGATACTGGGTGCCTGGCTGACAAAGTAGGTATTTGGACTTCCGTTCTTTAAATAGAATGGAGCTTAATTTTAAGACTGCAAAGAGAAGATAAAATAATAAGTTGGTAAAACAGAACTAGTTAATTAGACTAGGGTGCAGGTTGGACTGGAGTCAGGGAGATCACTAATAATTTTGTTGCTAACATACCTGTACGGGACTTTTCTCTCTGACTTGAGTTAAACGCAGTGGACCGTAAGTGAAGAAACCTGTGCTTCAGAGAGGTAGTCCTTGTATTTATTGGAAGGTGGTCAGGAGCTGAGATATCGGTACAAAATTAACCAACTTGCTATGTAGATGAGATGTACAGCTTAGAAATAGCCTAGGTGAGGTTTTCTGGTTCTGTTTCAAGTATTGTTATTCCTCATGGTACTCTGATCAGTTACAAATGCCCTGGCAAGGTGGCAGATGCACTTGTCTTCATAGGGGTAAAATGCTAGCAATCTGCCCACAACACTTTAGAACTGGAGAGGATCTTAGGGAAGTGATACATACAAATTTTAATTTCTTCCCCATATTTTTCTCTTTTTTTTTCTTTTTCTTCTTTTTTTTTAAATCATGTATTTTTTTATTTTTAAATTTTATTTATTTATTTTTTAGTCGTAGTTGGACACAATACCTTTATTCCATTCTTTTATTTTTTTTTATTTATTTTATTTTATTTTTTTAGAGAGAGAGAGAGAGAACTTCCAATATTTATTCTTCAGTTCTTGGCGGACACAACATCTCTGTTGGTATGTGGTGCCGAGGGTCGAACCCGGGCCGCACGCATGCCAGGCGAGCGCGCTACCGCTTGAGCCACATCCCCAGCCCTCTTTTTTTTCTTAATTTATTTTTTTTATTGGTTGTTCAAAACATTACAAAGATTGCAGAATCACATCGGTTCCCCATATTTTTTCTTTTGCAAGTATGTTTATGCTTGAGATCATAATAAGATTTTTTTGTTTCTTTGTTTTTGTTATTGTTGTTTTTGCAGTACTGGGGATTGAACCTAGGGCCTTACGTGTGCCAGGCAAGCGCTCTACCACTGAGCCAGCACCTTGTGTTTTTTGTTGCTGTTAATGTGAAGTCTCCTGCAATTTATGCAGACTGGAGACGTCATGTGGCTAGCTCAGGGTCACACTGCTGGTGGGTGTTTGGACTATGTCAGTGAGATGTCATGACCTTGGTTCCAGTCCAGTTTTTGGTGCTATATCAACTATTCATGAGATTTGTTACCCCTGAGTTATTGAACTCTGGGCAAACAGGAAAGAGAAGGTAGAGACTCAATTCAGATCAACATGACTGATGTAGAGGTTGAATGATCAACACTGAAAAGAGGCTGCTAGTCTTGGTCACACCCTGTGCAAGGGTGAGATAGATGAGCTTCCCAAATGCTGTTCTTGTGTGGCTTACCTGTGGATGACAGGAGGGTCCTGAGGTGTGATTTGCACGTTGCCTTTTGGGTACAGGAGCATAGGGAGTAGAGGCCTTTAGCAGAGAAGGGCCTCTAGCTTGCTGTCCCGAGAGAGAGGATAAGCTCTGAGATGAACAGTTGAAACACATGTAAAGTTCCCAGGTTTTTGCACCTGGGCACCAGAAAAAAAGTTTATGAGACATTACCTATGCTTGCTCTTCCTCCCCAGCTCTCTTGCCTTCTGTTCTCCCCATGTGTTTGCTTTTGATGTCAACTGCCAAGGCGGTGTGGTCTTAGACAGCAGGAAGTTATATTTGATATGCAGGTCTCCTGGGGGTGGGGGCTGGCGGATGCCAGGATGGAAGGGTGGCGGTTTTGGCACATTATTGTGAGAACTTTGTGCACTTACAAGCCAACAGGTGCTGTCAGAGCAAAGGGAGGGAGAGGTGACCTGCCAGTCATGTAGGGAGCTTTTTTATGGTAGCTTTTACCCTTAAGTTTTTATAAAGTCACTGCCCCACAGGTTAGCTCCAGGTAAAGTTGGGATCAGTCCTTGATACTGAATCACATAGCTAGTAAATGTCATGGCCAATGGTGTGTAAAAGCTAGGTGTGATGGCTCATGCCTATAACCCCACCTACTCAGGAGGCTGAGGCAGGAGGATCTTAGTTCAGGGCTAGCCTGGTTAACAGTGAGACCCTGTCTTTCAAAACAAAAATAAAAACAAAGGAAAGGGCATATGAAAACCTAAGTTTAAGAAGAATGAAAATCCCTAAACCAAGATACTATCCCTGAGAGTCTGAGTTTTAGTAGGTAGCTAGGAGAACACACCCCACTCCACCATAGTGAGACCTGGACAAGCTCCCAGTCCTACTGTGATAACTGTGATTCTTTTCCCCCCCTTTTGCAGTACTAGGGATTGAACCCAGATCTTCTCACATGCTGTATAAACACTGGACCACTGTGCTACACCCTAGCCCCCAATCCTACCTACTTTGAAGAACTCTTGTTTTTCAGTCAAGATTCCTCTTGGAATTAACGAGATTCATATTGCTTGTTTAGGTGGGAAACTTCTATTTCCAGAACATTTCCTTCTCATGGCTTCTAGCCCCATCCCACCCCACTATTTCCCAAGTTTATGCCCCACTTGCTGACCATTCTTACTTTCACAGTTAAGGGTTCCTTGTGGGCCTAAATGGTAAGGGTGGTTTGGGTATAAGTGTTTTCCTGCAGATTCCCCCCACTCCTCGTTGTTCTTGTTCAGGGTCAAGCAGTCTTAACAGTTAGTGGCCAGGAGAATTAGAGCACGTGGCCCACTCTTCACCCCTTCTGGGTCTGGGGAGTGTTGGTTGGCATGTCTAAAACAGCCCCCACCCTCCTCAACAATCCTAACTTGGACAGTTTATCAACATAATAAGAGGCTCTGAGGTCAAAGAACTACATGTGGGGCTCATTGGGATGATATGGGGGAAACAACACGTTTCCATCCTTCATTCTTAACCTGTCTCGTCCCTAGACCTGCTGAAGTAGGCTCTCACTCCCACCCTCCATCCTCCTGGGTCGGTATTTTAAAAATCCAAGAGATCCTAATATGCCTTAGACTAATCAGGGTGTGGAAGTGGGCCACCCCAGCCAAACCTGGAGGGCTGCACCCGCCACCAACGGAATCCACCAGAGAGCAGCTCTACTTTTCAAGGGTCCCCTTGATTCTCCAACTGCCCATTAATTTATCCTGGTTAGTGTGTCATACAGGAGGGTGCCCAAAAGGTGACAGACATCCCATTTAGTGAGCTCAAGTGTTGTGCGGCCCTCGTTCTTTCTCATTTCAATTTAGATAGCAGCTTCTTGGGGAGAACTACACCAAATTGACGTTCTGTGTGAAGTGAGATCAGAAGAGACAATAAAAAATCAATTCTAATTATTGATCCAAAAGGTCTTTTTTAAAATTAAAAAAAAAAAAAAACACACACACACACACACACATTCTGAAGCACATGAAAAAAAATCACCTCCAGCTGGCAAAAGTTACAACTGTTTTTTATTATTTTTTTTAAAAAGGTTTGGCTGAAACTTTAAAAGCCCTATTAATTTTTTTCAGAAGTTTTCCTTGGTGATGTAACACAGATGCCTTTAGGATCTGAATCTAGTGATTTTAATGGCTAAAGTATTACATACAGGGTTTTTAAATTCTTACTTTTTTTTTTCTTTTTTGAACAACGGGGTCTATAACTTAACAGGAAACAAGACTAGTTCTAGAATTTGATTTTTTGACAAACCTTTATTAACATGGGATCTATATTTGCAGAACTATAGGATTATGTGCTTTTACCTAGAAATGAAAATAACATTGACTTAAAACAGATGTCTCTAACAATAACTAACTCCAGGCTTTAAGAGTGTAGCTTGTCACCCACAAGTGTGGCACTGCATGCAAATGTGAGGAAGGCCCCCAAATTGTTTTTAATATCTTAGCATAAAATGAGAAGGGACGTCCATAAATGAGACAGAGTCCTAAAAATCTGTGTGAATGTACTTAATGCCACTGAATTGCATGTTTAAGGCTTAAAGTGAGTTGGGTACCTTGGCGCATCCCTATAATCCTAGTTACTCGGGACGCTGAGGCAGGAGGATTGCAAGTTGGAGGCCAACCTCAACAACCTAAGAAAGCCCCTGTGCCAAAATGGGTGTGTGGCTCAGTGGTAGAGTGCTTGCCCAGCATATGTCCAAGGCCCTAGGCTCAATTCCCATACCACCAAAAAAAAAAAAGTTAAAATGGTAAATCATGTTATGTCATTTTACCATAATTTTTAAAAAAAGTTTTGTAAAAGGGCTGGGGTAGCGCTCGCCTGGCATGCGTGCGGCCTGGGTTCGATCCTCAGCACCACGTACAGAGATGTTGTGTCTGCTGAAAAAAACTAAAATAAGTAAATAATATCTGTCTCTCTCTCTCTCTCTCTCTCTCTCTCTCTCTCTCTCTCTCTCTCTCTCTCTCTCCCCTCCCCCCCTTCTCTCTCTTTAAAAAAAAAAAGGTTTTAAAATGTGACAGGGTCAGCTAACGACTTGATGGCAACCAAAGAAATCCTTCTCTGCCAAAAAATAGAATCCTGAACACAGTTGTCTTAGGCTGTGCTCCTTGGAGTAGAAACACTCCCATTTACATCCCTTTTACAGATTGTAGCTCCCACTCCATCCCTGCCTAGTCCCCTGTGCTTCTCTCTTCTGCTCCTGCCCCACAAAGCTCCTTTCACAGAAGCCTGAGGCAGATGGAACTTTGAGATCTGGCCAGTAATGCCCAGAGTCGTGCATATTCTAAGGTCCCAGGGTTTACCAAGCATGTGCTTTCTATCTTAATATGTCTTGGCAAGGGGTTGGACCCCTGAGAAAGAGGTCCTGACCACCTTAGAGTAGAACTGACAGCAGAGCTGGGGCTAAGTGGTGGATGATGGAGATTCCCAGACACACAGAGCCCAGGGTTGAAGGGAAACCTCTCCACGGTGACAGCTGATACCACTGTGGGCGAGCACTTCCATCCATAGAGCTTCATGGTTCTCAAGGGCAGCAAGAATTCCCGCTCTGAGGTTGTCACCCACATGCAAATATGAGGAAGGCATGTGGGATGATGATGCACAACAGTGTAGTCCTCATCCAGGGGGGCAACCCACCCTCTACTCTCTGTTTGGAGATGGGAAAATTCATAATCTGGTGGATGCAATTGAGAACCACTTAATTGAAAGAAACCCCTGCAGAATGTATGTGCACGGTGGTGTGTGCAAAAGCAGCTTGTTCTTTGAAAATGCTGGACCCCTCCACCTTCTTTTTTTTTTTTTTTTTTTAAAGACTTGACATTTTTCTCCTTAAATCATTTCACTAGAAGCATATTGGTGTAAATTGGATCCTTCGTGTCTCAGGTGGCATACTACTAGAGTGGGAATATTAACCACTTACAGCTTTTGTGAATTTTTCAATAAAATGACACACCGACTCTTACCAACAAGTGCTCATTCTTGATTGTTGAAATTGAGACTCATTCATAAACTGTTTATGGATTTGACATTTCTTAGCCTTGGGAAGACTTTAAGCCACCACATTTAATACCTAACTTGGGGGCTGGGGATGTGGCTCAAGCGGCAGCGCGCTCGCCTGGCATGTGTGCGGCCCGGGTTCGATCCTCAGCACCACATACAAAAAGATGTTGTGTCCGCCGAAAAACTAAAAAATAAAATATTTTTAAAAAAAGTTCTCTCTCTCTCTAAAAAAAAAAAAAAAGGCAATCTGTGTCCAGTAGAAAAGACAAATGTGTGATGATCCACTCTCATAAGGGTGGGGTTAGGGTTACTTGTGTTGGAGGTACACAGCCCCCCCACCCCACCCAGACTGAAATCTTAAAAATGAAGGGACTGAGAAATGTGCCCTGTCTTACCATGTGGGTCCTTCAAGTTCTGCTTAGACACACCCTCGGTAAAGAACCCCAGCTCCCATGTTCACAGTAACTTGGGTATGCAGTTCTGCTGTCAGTCAGCGAGTCCTTCTACCAAAGCATGGTCCTCCGCAGTAGTGACTACCATTCCCTATTGTTCGCAAGTACTTTCTGCTGGCCACTATCATCCCTGGATCTCCATCCACACAGCATGGGGCCCCAGAACTGAGGTGCTGTTCAGGGCCGCAGCCTCTTAGACACTGTGGGTATTTCGCCTCTTTGTTGCAATCTAGAGTAGCTTTGGGACTGTGGTCACTGGAAGGGCACCAGGATATTTAGTGGAAAACGTGTTCATGTGTTGGCCATCATCAGACCTTGGATCTTCAAGGAGCAGACATCTCTCCCCTTGAAAGAAGGTCCTCCTGGTCCCAGGGTGGTTACTGTACTGAGTAGGATTGGGGAAGGGAGTCCCCTCCTGCTCCAAGGATCTCTTCACTTCCAAGTAAAAGACTCTGGTCTCTTGTATTCCTTGGGTGGTATTCTTTGGTAGGGGTGAAGATGAATGAGCTGCTCATAGAACCCAGATCATTTCTTGAAGCTGCTCCTGGGCCACCTACTCAGAGTCAGTTCCCTGGGAGGGCTTGTTAAAATACAGATGTCTGAGGCCCACCCAGACCTCCAGAATCAGTCTCTTGGGTGTGGGGTCCAGGGAATCTGTGTTTTTGAAATGATGCCCAGGTGATTCCTCTGCCTGCTAGCCAGAATTTGAAATCCACTTCCTAAATTATAATTACATCCTTGATATTCATTTTTCCTAAATGTCTAACTACTGAGTACTCAGGAATCTTAAAGGCCACCTTTGTGCCTTACTCTAGCCACCCAGCACTTTTAATAGTTCCTGAGTATGTGTTTACACAATCTGCATTTTATGAAGTCCATAAAGACATATTTACCCAACAAGTCACCAGAGCTCCAAAGGTCAGCCTTCCTAGATTTGTATGAAAGGCACTTAACTCAAAGCCAATTAACACTAAGATAGAAGCCAATTAAGGCAAGGAAGTGAGCTGTTCGGGCCAGCATTCCATCCAGTCACTTTTGTTCCCTGTTGTAGCTTAGTTTTACAAGACCCTTCAAGCCAGTTAACACAGCTTATGCATGGGTGGCCCATTACACAGTATCCAGGTAAAAGTGCCATTTGTCATGTTCTCGTGTGAGAGTGCTATTTAAAAGCATGTAATTTAAGTTACTATTATGTGTTAGAACTTTTGCAACGGACCAAATTGCTCTCCCTACTTCAAGCAGCAGGGATGTCATCAGAATGTTAGGGAGGACGGGAAAGAGACCTAGTCAGCCTCCAAGTTGCTTTCAAAACCTGCTCTTGGATCCTGCTGGAAGATTCAGTGAAATAATGTGCGTCAGGTGCTCAGCCCAGCGCCTGGTACATGGAAAGCAAAGTTACCAAAAAGATGGCTGCTGCAGCTGGTGATGATTATAACACAAAGGCTAAAATCCCCGATGAGAACTAACTCCTGCAGGGTTAGCAGTTTCGATGAAGAGCATCATCGTTATAGGTTTTTCACAGTGAAGGCACCTGAAACAGACAGCCTTAGGTCCTTCTATGTGGGCCAGAACCCTCATCCAGGTGCCAACTGTGTGTCCTTCCTTGCAAACTCCTCCCCAAAGGGTGAGGAGGCACAGTAGGCTTAGCCTCTTTCATGTGGATCCTGTGCATTGACTCTTCCAATCTTAGAGGAAAGCAAGATTCTCGCTTGTGTGTGTGTGTGTGTGTGTGTGTGTGTGTGTGTTTTGCTGGGGACTGAATTCAGGGACTTGCTAGGCATACTCTACCACTGAACTATATTCCTAGCCCTAGATTCTCTCTCTTTTTTTTTTTTTTTTTTTTTTTTTACTTAGATTAACAACTGGGAAAGGGAGTACTAGTATTGTTTTTGAAAGGAGGTTCTGCCTGAGGTATGAGTCAGTGCTGTGAACCATGCTAAGGACCCTAGCAGGGAGACAGCCCCTCGTAAGCTACTTACAGATCCTTTGGCACCTACACATAAAGGTACACGTTTTTGGCATTTAAAATTGTTCTTAAAACTCTTCATCAGGAAACAAAATTCTTGTCCAGAGATGTGAAGCTGTTAAACCTCTTCTGGTTCTTGGGGATGCCTGACATGGAAATTGTATTTTGCTCAATTAAGTTAACTTTGTTGAATAAAACAAAAAACAAGAACAACAACAAAATCATGGGATTTAGATCAGTGCTCTCTATTAAAAATAACAAGTTAGTCCACTTAATATAACTCTAAATATTCTGGTAGTGGTGCTAGGGAAGAAAAAGTAAATAGAAACAAGTGAAATTAATTTTAAATTGATCTTAGTGTATCCAAAAATGGTCATTTCAGCATTTAATCAGAATTTTAAAATTATGAATGTCATAGGTATTCTGCCTTCTTCCTGTCCTTCTTTTACTACACTTGAGAAAGGCAGTGTGTATTTTGCACTTTCTGTGCCTCTCAGTTTTCCTGTGTTCAGTAGCCACTTGTGGCTGGTGACTACTGTGTTGACAGTGCACCTTTTGACTGAAAGACCTGCGTGTGAGCTTCATTCGGCTGCCTAGTAGCTGTGTGACCCAGAGGTAAGTTACCTGAACCCTCTGGAGCCTCGGTGTCTTTAAATGTGAGAGGGGACCATGCACTCAGTTGTGTGTATGTAAAGCTCTGGGTCCATGAAAAGGTGTCTGTACGTGGCATCTGTGATTTTTGAGATACCCAGTATTGGTTGTGGTCCCACACAGAGTGAGGATTAAAGGATAAGTGTTTGGATGAGAGCCAGCATTTGGGCAGTTGTATGGGCCGAGGAATAGTCATCCTCCAACACTCCTACCTGATTTCTGGGGCCTGAGACTGGGATCTTGTGTTCAAACAGTGGAAGGGACCCTGGTTCTAGTTGGAGCAATCTGTGCTCTTGGCCAATTCAGAGAAGAGTGGGGTGCCTGAATTTCCTGTGGGAATAGCTGGGTATCATAAAAGCAGCTGTGGCTTCAGAGGCAGGGGAACAGAATTCAAATCCTACCTCTGACTCTTCCATTGCATATTTTTTCCAAATTTGGGCTCGCTTGCCTGTCAAATGGGACTAACACTGTGAGGCTTGTAAGGATTAAATTAGATATAGGACATGAAAGTGCCTGCTGAGGTGTCTGGCACATTCACAGTTTCCAGTACCTGCCAGGCGAATGTTGCTGGCCTCTGGAAAGCAGTGTCAACACAAAGCCTTGTTGAAAGGGCCCAGGTTCTAGACGAGGAAGGATCTTGTTTGTCTGATGAGCATCCAAAACGATGGCATGTACAAGAAAGGAAAGGGGCCCAAGAGGAACAATTTCTGGAACTGAAAACAGAAAAATACCATCTAAGCCAGGCGAGTCGGTGTGGGGGATCTAGAGCCACTCATCTATTTGCTTCATTGAATTCCCAAGGTTCTGGTAGATTCTAAAGATTTGTGACTGCACCCAGGAAAAGAAACAGGACAAGAGGAGGACAGGGGCATGGCCCAGATTCATGATATTGGGAAAGTTACCTGTGTGCGCTTGCACACACGTACACAGGCCATGTCATTATCAGATTGATGTTTTTCATTTTATTGTTGTTGTTTTTTACCTTCCCCTTTCGTCTTCTGGGCTCCTTGCCCAGCTGTAGATATTTTGTTGTTGTTTGTCTTGGAAAGTAAGCATAGAGCTAGAGCATCACATTCTCCCATGTTGGTGGAGATGGTCCCAAAACCAAGGGAGCCCTGCTGTCAGAGTGGAGTTCTGGGATGGTACCTGTGCCCTGCCTCCACCCACTCCGCTCATGCAAGACGAATCCTGAGTAGTGTCCAGCCAGAGAGAACACATACAGTTGATCTTGAGATTCAAGCAAACCAGATGCTCAAATATAGATTTGCAAAACTTGAATGAAAGTGCACGTGACAGTCACTGTACACCAGGACTCAGCAAAAAATGGCTTTAAATCATGCTATCCTCCCCCCACTCTGTACTGAGAGGAGCTTTGTGTGCCACTCTCTTCTCCATCTACCTGTAGCTCTCATGCCTCTGTGGGCCTGGTAGGGTATATTAGAGCCCCTTCTGCTGCACACCTAGTGATGAGGACAGTTGTAAGTGGTCCTGAAGATTGTCATTTGATGGGTATTCACTGTTGTAAGCGGTCCTAAAGATTGTCATTTGATGGGTTATCATTGTTGTCCCTGAATTTAGATGTAGGTGTTAACTGTCCTGCTCTGCACTGGTGTGCGTACGCACACAGCCACAACCACCTCAAGTTCCTGTTAAGAAGTTATTGTGATTTGGGAGTTTTTCCATTGTTAGTTCACATTATCTGAAGCTTTCTGTCTGGGGATCTGTAGACAAAAATACAGCAGCTGAATGCTCTTTTTGAGAAAGAGACTAAACTTTCCACTAGTTCAAATTCGTGTCCAAAACCCGGTATGAGCCTTGGGACAGGGAGCTGGGTGCTGGGTAGAGGCCCCACCTCGCCCAGCTCTCAGGAAAAGGGGATCTTATCTCTAAGGAAGTGGCGGCTCCCTCTGTCAGGCCATTCTGGTGGAACAGGTTAGCTCCCAGCAGGGACAGGTAGGAAAACTTGATATTAACTATTTCTGACCTGTCCCTCTGGGCAGTAAAGTGGGCCTATGTGGCAAGCAGAAAAAAGTGAAATGAATATTCCTGCCTGCCCCCTTACTTGCCTGCCCACAAATACCTTCCCCATAGATGGAATGTCAGGTCACCTCGGGTGTGGTGCACAAAAGGTACAATGACCCAGTTCATTTCCATGACCACATAGGCCCTTGTCACTGCTTTCCCAAAGCTCCTTGCAGTCTTGGAGACAAATTTAAGTGCACAGGCTCGAGTGGGTAAAGTATTGGGTACCATTAGCAAAAAAAACCAGGCTCTTTGAAGGGTGGGTGGCGCGTGCTGGGTTTGCTTCTGTCTTCAACATTTTGATTTGTTATTCTTGACTGCTGTGAAGCATAAGAGTGAGTTATAAGAAAGGAGAGGAGGATCAGAAAGTTTGTGGGGCGAATTAAGAAATCCTGGTTCTTCAGCATTTTCTTCTTCTTATTTCAATACTGGGGATTGAGCCCCGGGCTGCTCTATCATTGAGGTATATCCCCAGCCCATTTTTATTTTGAGACAGGGTCTCCATAAATTGCCAAGGCTGGCCTCCAATTTGCAATCCTCCCTTCAGTCTCCTGAAGAGCTGGGATTAAAGGCAGGCATTACTCCACCCAGCCTAAAGCACCACTTTAAAGATGAGGACATTCAGCAATAAAAGAGAATAAAATCATGGCATTTGCAGGTAAATGGATGGAGTTGGAGAAGATAATGCTAAGTGAAGTTAGCCAATCCCCAAACAACAAATTGCCAAATGTTTTCTCTGATACAAGGAGGCTGATTCTTAGTGGAGTAGAGAGGGGGAGCATGGGAGGCATAGACAAACTCTAGATAGGGCAGAGGGGTGGGAGGTAAGGGAGGGGCGGGGGTCTAGCAAGGTGGAATGTGATAGACATCATTATCCAAAGTACATGTATGATGACACGAATTGGTGTCAACATATTTTATATACAGAGATATGAAAAATTGTGCTGTGTATGTGTAATAAGGAAAAATAAAAAGATGAGGACATTTGGCGGGAGATATAGCCAGTGGTAGAATCCTTGGGTAGCATGTGAAAGGCTCTAGGTTCAGTCCCTGGTACAGCAAAAAATAAAGATGAGGACGGTGAAGCTTGTGGGGCAAAACTCAGGTCACACATTGGGTCATGGAACAGTCTGGTTGGCCTCATTTTCCGACTGGGACTCATAGGGCCTATGGAGTGGGGGTGTTGCCTGTTGCAGGAGGGTCAGCTTGGAGAATTTGAATTCCTGAGAGAGCCTGATCTCCAACAGGAGTGCTCTGGGTGGGAGGAGGAGGCTGGATAAGCCTGAGGACTTGTGGAGGAGCTGCTGAAATTAGTTCAGAGTGAGAAATGTAATTACTATACTTGCTCAAACCAAATGTCTGAACATTGTTATAAAATGAGGTGTAATCACAGAAAAGAAAATTTGCAGCGCTGCATCACTCCCACAAAATAGCCTTTGTGTTCCTGGGAGCCCCGCAGTGCTGATTAATCTTTTCCCGGGTGTGGCAGTTCCATTGAGTTCAGGTGTGTGTCCTGGACTTAATTGGGGAGTTTGGGTCTGCTGATTTGGACACCCATTCACAATTGTAATTGTTTTGCATTTGTAGCAAGTGTGTGGGTAAGAGGAAGAAAGAATCAGCTCTAAGCATTTTAGCTAGGAATATTTGGGATCAGAATAAAAAAGATCTAAGCTAGAAGGGAAACATGATTTGCACCAAAGGGCCCTCATGAATGCTGTTTGAATGATAAAGGACATTTCAGAAACTTCTGGAAATCAACTTCTTCTCTCCGGATTTTTATATCAACTCTCTACTCCACCAAGCTACAAAGTGCTATAAGAAGGCCATTTGAGTCCTGATTCTGCCATTTGTTAGTCTTGTGACTGACCCTAGGGCAGTTATGGAAATTCCAAGCTTTAGTTTTCTTTTTGAAAAATGGACTGATGTGTATACAGTTACATAACACCTGTGCATAGGAAAGCCCCTGGTCAATGTAAACAAGTTGTCATTAACGTCATAATTATTGTTTTAATCATGTTTGTAACATGTTTCTAGCACATGTGTAACATAATACAGTTATATAACAACACCTGTGCATAGGAAAGCCCCTATGTAAGCAAGCTGTCAGTAATGTCATAATTATTGTTCTGATCATTTTTGTAGTAAGTTTATAGCACATGGTGTAACACAAGAAAAACATCACCAGTAGCCACAAGACCGGGGATGTGAGGGATGAAAGGTCTGTTAGGGAGCAGGTGCCAGGAGCTGAGCCAGTCCAGAAATTGGCTAACAGAGACTGTTGGAGGGAGAGACTTGTTTGGAAGAGGGAAGGGCACTGTGTCTGTATGGGGCAAGGGGTGCATGGATGACTGAGCTGTGCTTAATCTGTAAGACATGGGCATGTGGTTTCCATAAGCCTACAACCTGTACCATTTGTGTGTGTGCTACATTGCTTCTCCTTGATCTTATGTCCCAAATTTCACAGGGTCTGTGGCTCCAGCTCCCACAGACCCCCAGGTCTCTGCACAGTAGGTTTTAGTTCCAGGAGGGCAAAATAGTGCCTGTTCTCTTCACCATTGTGTTCAGTGCCTGGCATAATCGAATCTCAAGGGGTATCTGCTGAACAAATAATTATGGTGCAGCATGAATGAATATTCACATTACATGTGTTTTCTTGAGAAAACTGAGACGCTGTCCTGAGATTATTTAGCATCTAATAGAGATGAGAGAAACAACTTGGTTTGGTCATAGACACGTAGTATAAACTTGCACTTATATCTCATTACCATGCATTTCACTAATATGCTTAAGATATACGGTAACAATAATAAATAATCTTGTGAATATATTTGATTATGGATTTTGACTTTTTTATTGGATACCACTGAGCCACATCCCCAGCCCTATTTTGTATTTTATTTAGAGACAGGGTCTCACTGAGTTGCTTAACTCTTTGCTTTTACTGAGGCTGGCTTTGAGCTTTCGATCCTCCTGTCTTAGCTTCCTGAGCCACTGGGATTATAGGAGTGTGCACTGCACCTGGCTGATTTTTCCTTTTTTAAACATGGTTGCCTGCCTATATATAAATCTTAAAACAAGAAAGTGCCACAGGTGTAACTAGTGATGCTGAGGCCCTGGGTTTGAATTCCCAGCACCAAAAATTAAAAAAAAAAAAAATCAAGGGAAATATTTTTAGTGTGAGCATTCCTTTTGGGGTGGTGGTATGAACCTTGAATATGATAGTAAGCATGCTGTCTTCCACTGAGCTATACTCCAAACATTCCATTTAGCAAGTCAACTGTGCTACTGCTTCCGGAATAAAATGTTTTGTGTCAGATTTTGAGTTTGATATTCAACTGATGATGACAGTACAGTGGTACCCAGGCAAGCCACCTATGTCCAGGTCTCCCAATCCCACACTTTGATATGCTATCACTGAGGATCCAGCAAAATTGCAGGTTCTCATTCAGCAAGACTGAGGTTGGGGGATGCTATTCAGCCTTTCCAATTAGTTCTTAGGTGCTACTCGTGCTGAAGACCTGGGACCACATTTCAGGCTGCCAGACTTTTAATTTGTCTTTAGTATTTTAAAGTTTCTTTTGTGTTCTAAAGAAGTCTAGCATATCTTATTCTAAATGTTGACTTTTCTAAACCTAATCCCTTGTGGAAATAGTCATTTCCTGAGGAGGGCTGTTTGGTTTGTGCATACTCATTATAGTACTGCCACATTTTTGTGTAGCTTGGAGCTTGAATGAGGTCCACTGTGGACCTGGAGAAAAGTCTAAAGCCTTATATTTGGCTTTTGGGTATGTTTTTGGCTTTTGGCTGCAAATCTAATGTTATTAGTCTCAGTGTTGGTAAAAGTTGATCATGCCAAAACATTCTTGGCAGAGGTGTGAAGTGCCCCAAACATGGTAGATTCCATTGTTTTTCTCAGTGCAACCAAAAGTGTTCATCATTGTCTAACCTTTTTTTAGTTAATACATATTAAGGCAAATCTTCTGTAGTCTCAAGAAAATTAAAACCCACATTATGATTCTTTGCATGTCTGTGCCATGCTTATTGATTTTAATAATTTCTGAATCATCAGAGGATTTCTTTGGATGCAGCTGCTTTGTGGAATTACATTAATCAAATCAGGCAATAATATGGGTCTGAGTTTAATTTCTAGTTTGTGTCTAGACACCAAAATCCTATCAGGAACTCTGGTACTGTGCCTTCTTAAACCTTCTATCCTGTAGGTACTGGAGTACCCAGGAACTCAAACCTACCCACTTCCCCTCTTCTCTCTCTACAGTCCTGGCTGGGTGGCATCTTGTCCAGTGACTTCACATATCATCTGTGTCAAGATGACTCTTAGGTTGATTTCTACAGCCTGACCCTGCCTAGAACTCAAGCTTTGTGTCAGTTTCTCCATATGGGTGTCTAACAGGCATCTACCCTTCAAAGTCTAGAAGAGAACTTCCCATCCTAGGGCAGCCCACTCACCCAGCCTTTCCTGTCTAGACAAATGGCATCACCCTTCACTCAGCAGGCCAGATCCCAAATCTTTGACTCTCCTCTTTTTTTTTTTTTTTTTTAAAGAGAGAGTGAGAGAGGAGAGAGAGAGAGAGAGAGAGAGAGAGAGAGAGAGAGAGAGAGAGAGAGAAAGAATTTTTAATATTTATTTTTTAGTTCTCGGCGGACACAACATCTTTGTTGGTATGTGGTGCTGAGGATCGAACCCGGGCCGCACGCATGCCAGGCGAGCGCGCTACCGCTTGAGCCACATCCCCAGACCTTGACTCTCCTCTTGTACATTCCCTGTCCACATCTAATCCAACAAGGCTGTTTTTCCTCCACAGCACAACCCAAATTTATTCTCTTTGCAAATTTATGCTCTTTACCTCCCTTGGCCAAGCTGCCAGTCTCTCACCTGAACCCATCTAACTCTCGCCCCTGAATAATGCATTTCCTAGAGCAGCCACATGATCTCTGTGGAAACCACATGTTGATTTCTCTCCTTGTTTAAAACCTGCCAGAAATTTCCCGTGGGGCTTAGACTCTTGACCTGGTTTACCGACCTCTGACCTTGC
The DNA here is from genome assembly GCF_964194105.1 of Spermophilus citellus. Taxonomy (NCBI): domain Eukaryota; kingdom Metazoa; phylum Chordata; class Mammalia; order Rodentia; family Sciuridae; genus Spermophilus; species Spermophilus citellus. The sequence continues at coordinate 61,667,314 of NC_138193.1, forward strand.
CTCAGCCTGTGTCACACACTCTGCCTGTCTCATGCCATTCTCTTGCATGCCTGGCAGTTTCTTTCTTTTCTTAAGGTCTTTTTGTTTTTCTTTTTTGGAGGAGGAAAAGTTTATTTGCTCATGGTTACAGAGGTTCATTCCATGATCTTTATGACCCTCTAATTCCATTGCTCTGGGCTTAAGGTGAGGCAGAACATCATGATGGAAGGACATGGTTAAAAAAGCTGTCAGCTCATGGCAGCCAGGAAGCAGAGAGATCAGGTGCAGGTGTTCTCTGAGAATCTTTGCATTGTTCGTTCCTTCTGCTGGGATGCTGTTCCTCCTGCTCATTTCTTGATAGTTGTATCTGAGTTTCAATGTCAGCTTCTCTGGGATACTTTAACTGACCTCAGTCACCACTCTTAGGCCACCCACCTTCGAATCTGTGTGTACTTACCACCATCTGTTGATTTATGAGTTTACGATCTGTCTTCCTTTGCATGAGCAGAAACCTCCTAGGTTGTTTTTTTGTTGTTTTGTGTTGTGTGGTTTTTGTGGTGCTGAGGGTTGAACCCAGGGCCTCGCACTTGCTGGGCAAGTACTTTACCAGCCCTTTTTCTTTTATTCTGAGGCAGTCCTAAGGCTGGCCTTGAACTTAAGATCCTTCTGTCTGCGGATCACTGAGATCACAGGCATGTACCAGTGCACCCAGCTTCCATTTGTTTTTTATTAGCATATTGCTAGTTCCCAGAACGTTCCCAGACACAGTAGGATTTTTTTTTTAAACACTCAATGATCCTACATGTTATGCCATCATCACCCAAAGTCCATAGGTAACCTTAGGGTTCAGCTGTTTTTTCTTTCTTTCTTTTTTTTTTTTAAAGAATCTTAAATATTTGTTGAATAAATGAATGACTTTATCTAGAATAGGAAGAATTTACAGTCCTCCACATATTACCATTTGTTCTGTACTGTTTTGACAAAATGTAACAAAATAACCACATTCTTCCTAGAGGTTGTTTTGTTTGTGTTGTAAAAAAAGGAACTTTCAGAGCGTGTCACAGTGAGGCACTGCCAGGACAAGTTGCCACGAAACCTGTCTTTAGAGTTACCTAAGAAAAATGAGCAGATGTGTTGGTTGTGGCACACATCTATAATCCTAATGACTCTGGAGGCTGAGGCAGGAGAATCCCAAGTTCAAAGCCAGTGTCAGCAACTTAGTGAGGCCCTGACTCAAAGTTAAAAATAAAAAGAGCTGGAGATATGGCTCAATGGTTGAGAGCCCCTGGGTTCAATCCCTGGTACCAAAAAGAAAGAAAAAAGAGCAGATGTGTGTATGTTTTACTATTCTGCTCTGATTGCTTTATAATTTATAATCTATGGATGGCTTAGATATGTGTGTAGTTAACTAAAATATTGACCAAGCATAATTGGCAAACACTCTTTGAGTTCTTACTATTTATAAGTTTCTGTACTTGATGCTGACAGGGGGTAAATGGTATGAAACAGGGCAGCTGACCTTGTAATTCTGTTTGTAAACATTGAGTCCTTGACTTCTGGTTAAACATAGTAAACTGAACAAGTGTTGTATGTAGCCCTGCTTCCTCCCGAAACTCTAATAAAATGACAGTAAAGAATAAAAACAGTATAAACCCAGAAACCTGCCAGAGCAATATCAACCAGATTTTGCAAGATGGAATGTGAGTGCATGAATGCTGATTTAGCAGAGCACGGAAAGCTGGAATCACCTGCCAGGTGGGTGGTGTGAAGCCGGGGGTGGGGCAGAAGGAGTTTGCTACTGAGTCCCAAAGGCTGGGGTTGCAAATGCTGTAGTGAACCCTGAACACCTGAGCAAGAGGACATGTCATCAGCAAATCAGAAAGGAGGGAGAGCACCACAGAATCCAGGAAATGATGTCTGGGGAGGGTAGTGTAGGGAAGAAAGAAGCTCCAGCTCCAAAACCACACACTGAGATCCTGAGAACAGCCAGTATAGACAGGAGTTAGGGGATGGATGGATAGCCCCAAAAGGAATGGCACCAAGAGCAAAAATGTTTTTTGATCCTACTCAGAGAGTGTTCTTCAGCTCCAGCCCAGTTTGTGGATTAAATAATAACATCCATAGAAAACTAAGGAAGCAGGTAGTGCTGCTTTTCCTGCAGGGCTAGGGATTGAACCCAGGACTTTGTGCATGCTGGGCAAGTGCTCTACCACTGAGCCACAGCTCTTGACAGAAAGAGGCACTTTTTAATATAGAAATAAAACACAGTTGCAAGAAAGTAAATATAACCATAGAATATTCCAAGGGTAGTTCTAAATGTTTACATGATCATGACAGTATGTCACCAAATCTTGATTTAATTAAAATGCCATACCACTGTTTAAGAAGGAGTGGGGATGCTGGGCTTGGTGTCGTATGCCTATAATCCCAGCAGCTCAGGAGACTGAGGAAGGAGGATCACGAGTTCAAAGCCAGTCTCAGCAATTTAGCAAAGCCCTAAGCAACGCAGTGAGACCCTGTCTCTAAATAAAATACCATAGGGCCAGGGATGTGGCTTGGTGGTCAAGTGCCCCTGAGTTCAATCCCTGGTTCCAAAACAAAAAGGAGTGGGGAGAACTGTGAAGGGGCCCGGATGAGGAGAGAGGAGGACATCAGAAAGCGGCTAGGTAATGTCCGAGTTTGACATCAGAGGGTTTCACTGGAAAACTGTTCATACCTGTGTATGTGAGGCCACAGGCTGAGGGTCCTCTATCAGGTGCCTTGGAGGAGATGGTATGTCGGAAAAGTTTTGAGCCAAGATGTGGCTCCTGTCTTTTTAGGATGTTGGCGGTCTAATTGGAAAGGCCTGGGCCTGTGAGTTAGTAGAATTACCTTGTATTGTGAGTGAAGGACTAAGAAAAGATTGTAGGAATTTAGTGGGGAGAGGAGATCATCTTGGTTTAGCCAGCTGAGAAAAGCTTCACAGAAGAGGAAGGAATTGAATGGCCATGAAAGGATTTAGGTAAAAAAAAAAAAAAAGAAAAAGAAAATGAGAGAGATGTCTCAAACCCCAGCCCATTCAGTTGGCAGTGGGAAAAACTGATGCTGCTCATTTGTGCAAGATGGTGGCAGTGAGGGCCGTGTTGTTACTTTGTGCTGTCTTGGTTGATTTCTGATAGACCCATGTCATTTTTAGATTATTCAGGAGCGAATGTGAGGACAGGAGTCTGAGCATCATCTTAGCCTAATGCCAAGAGGAGGCATGGATCTGTTTCTCTTATCAAATTGTTTCCATTTTAGTATTTCATTTAAAACAGGGAGAACAAAATCTGATCTTTTTCCTTTTCCCTTTTCCCTTTTCTGATAGCCATGGCTGAATTTTCTGGGTCTGAATGGTTCTTGTGTTCTTATTTAAAAGAGGAATTTGGCACATGGCAGACCTCCTCAAGCTATCTTTAGTGGGTCGTGGGGTGTAGGTGATTAAGAATGCATCTGTACTTGCTACCAACACATGGTTTTAAGGAGTGAACTGCTAGGCAGACAGGTCCAGTTGGGGGTTTAGAAAAGCCTTGTGGTGTCAAAGATGGAATCTTTCAAGTGCATGGTATACCAGAACTCCTCCCCTCAGGACTGAAGCATGGCGCGCTATTTGCACCAGAGGCCATGGGACTCATTTGTTTAAAATGCACCCACCCTTGGCTCTGGAGAGTCAGCCATGCTTCACTTGGAGTAGACAAGAGGAGGCTGTATAGTTTGGCCTCACAGCTCCTTTGGAATACGAAAGTTTTCATTGTTCTAGTGTGTCCCTGCACAAATCCATCTCGTGCTGTGGCTCAGTTACATTGGGGTGCTGGTGCCTTAGTTCCTTAATTTTGGTTCCTCCCAAAATTTGTTCTTTTGGTCAGCAAATATTCACCAAGTTTCTGCCATATGCTGAACAGTGTGGCGAGCACAAAGATGAGTCAGATGTGGGGACATCTACAAATGGTGTCAGTCAAGTATAGGATGTAGGGCCGGCACAGGAGGGCTTCTATTTTTTTTAATATATTTATTTTTCAGTTTTCAGTGGACACAACATCTTTATTTTTATGTGGTGCTGAGGATCGAACCCAGTGCCCCATGCATGCCAGGTGAGCGCGCTACTGCTTGAGCCACATCCCCAGCCGCAAGGGCTTCTATTCTTAAGTGCCCCCAAAGAGCATGCTGTGCTCAAAGTATTTAGTGGGGGGCGGGAGATTAGGTAGTGGGTAGCTTTCAGGTAGACTTTCCTGTGGAGAAGGTGACACTTGAGTTGATCCTTGAAGAACAGATGTAGGTGTGCAGAGAAGGATATTCTAGGCAGAGGATATAGAAGGAGGCAAGTGGAATAGGAAGAAAGTAATTAGCATCCATTGAGTTCTCAGTGTGAGCCAGGTACTTGTCTGATGCTTCATTGACATCCAGTTTCAACCTCCTAGCAACTTTTTTCCTTTTAAGAACACTAAGGCTGGACATGGTAGCAACACCTGTAATTCCAGCAACTGGGAGGCTGAAGCAGGAAGATTGCAAGTTTGAGACCAATCTCAGCAATTTAGTGAGACCTTGTCTCAAAGTAAAACATAAAAAAGGGTTGGGGAGCTGGGCACGGTGGCACACACCTGTAATCCCAGCAGCTTGGGAGTCTGAGGTAGGAGGATCGCAAGTTCAAAGCCAGTCTAAGCAAAAAGCAAGGCGCTAAGCAACTCAGTGAGACCCTATCTCTAAATAAAATAAAAAATAGGGCTGGGGATGTGGCACAGTGGTCAAGTGCCCGAGTTCAATCCCTTGTAACAAAAAAGGGGAATAGGCTGGGGATGTGGCTCAGTGTTTACACAACCCTGGTTCAATCCCCAATACCAAAAATAATAAAAGAGAAAACTAAGGCCTGGATGATTTAAGCCCAAGGCAATCTGACTCCAAATCTCCAAACTCCATTTTTTAGCCTTTTTTTTTTTAATTGGTTGTTCACAACATTACAAAGCTCTTGACATATCATATTTCATACTTTTTTTTATTTTTTCATTTTTTAGCCTTTAGGCCAGTGCAGGCTTTAGCTACCTCAAAAAATGTACAAAAGGGGAAAAGGAGTAGTTTAAAGAGGTAAAGTTTAGAAAAAAGTCCTTTGGGGCAGATGGGAAAATGGACCCTGAGTGCTGAGCTAATTACTTTTGTAAGCTGCAGGAATCCATTGAAGGTCTTTAATGGGGTGTACCCCAGCATAGCAAGGCCTCCAACTGTAGCTACAAAAGCATTTGAGTCTTATTGGGTGCCAAACGCTATTCCAGGTGCCTTACTTTTCTACCCTTCTTTACTCCTCCTTAACAACCCTGTGAGTTGGTGCTTTTGACACCCGCTTTTAATTCTAAGGAAACTGGGTGCCAGTTTAGGGAGGTTCAGTGACTTGCTGGAAGTGGCATTGGGTATTGATGTAGGAGATGAACTTGAGGTCAGAGGCAGAGAGGTTAAGTCAGGCCAGTGCAGGGATCCCTGACAGAAAGTGAAGAAAGCAAAGGGGTGGATGTGAGAGTTGAGGTAGAGCTGAAGGACTTCTGCCATGTTAACATGTTGCTGTTGGGGAGAACCCTGAGGAATAGAAGAGGAAAAAGTGGACATTCCTTTCCCTTCTAAACCCTCAGCAAACTCCGAAGAGTCAGATTGCGATGTTTTGCCACAGGTGGGGCTGAAGGTCTGCTCTAAGGGCAGGTGTCATGGGTGGCTTTAGTAAGGATGCAATCTGCGGAGGGTTAGGGTTAGGGTTAGGTTAGGGTTAGAGTTGGTAAGGAAAGTGTGTGGTAGCTGGAGAGCTGGGGCCACAAACAGTATTGCTGGGGATCACTGAAACTTAGACCCAAGGTTGGATGGAATGATGGTCAAGCAGGGTGTCTTAGTCCACTTTCTGTTGTTACAACTGACTTTATTTGGCTCTGAAAGGTGGGAAGTTGGAGGTCAGGTAGCTGCATCTGATGAGGTCCTTCTTACTGGTGAGGACTTGCAGAGTCCTGAGGCAGTATTGGGCATCAAGTGGCATTACAGAGCTTCCTTGCTCAGGTTTCTCCTCCTCCTCCTCCTCTCACAAAGCACTAATACAGTCCTGGGGCCCTCATGATGGCATCTAATCCTGTTACCTCCCCCGGGTCCCACGTTCAAATTCCATTAACACATGACTTTGGGGATTGTTTCCAAACCTGAAATTTGGGAGATACTATAGCACAGGGACAAGGATGGGTGGTCCACCGGCTGGATGCCCAAGGAGAGCTGGATGATGGAGACAAATTAGTGGGTGTGGCAATTCCTAGTCACTGGACAGCACTTGCCACTAGAGTCAACCCCAACCTGAAGTAGTCTGCCACTTTCCTCATTCAGAACACTATAATCAGCATACATTTAGCTAATAGAAAGAGATAGTATAATGTAAAAATATAGTGTGTTTTCAATATAGTGTTTTTATTTTTTATTTTCTTAGTAAAAGGAAAAAGCTGTTGGCTAGTACTTCAATGTCCAGCTCATCCTCGGCGTTCACCTTCTCCTCGCCTCCCTGTGCCCAGAACTGGGCTTGGCATCCTGGGAAGTGGAAATAATAAGATCCCTCGGCAATCTTAGTAGGAAAACCAACAGAAACACAGGGAGATGTGGGACTGGGGCGCGTGCACAGTGGACAAAGCCCTGTCTCCCTGGTGCTCAGGGAGACCGTGGGAGGGGGCAATGAGGCGTATTCTCTTTGAGTTCAAGTGAGTTAGTGATATGAAAGTATGTGCTTCCCCGTCAGATTTGGCCCAGAAGCAACTCTCAGTTTTTGTTTTTATTGAGGCTGCTTTGAAATAGAGGTCCATTAAGCCGGTCCATTCACAAGTGTTCCTGGTTTCAGACAGGGCGCCAGCAGCCACCCCCTGTCTCTAAAAGCAGCATCCCTTACCAGGCACCTGTGCATTTCTAAAGCAGGGATTCATCTGTGCCGTCCTCTTTCTCAACCTAATGATGTGTAATTGTCTTGAGCTGTGGTTGGTCTATTTCTAGCAGATTAACTGAGAGGAAATGAGAATTTAAATTGTCTGCTGGACTTTTAGAAATTTACATATGAGGAAGACATCGCATCCAAAGATAAAGAGGGAGCTGTGGACACAAGGGTCTCCTAACAGCCTCTATCTATCTATCTATCTATCTATCTATCTAGTTAGTTACCATTTTCCCTTTCTTTTACCACACTGGGGATTGAACTCAAGGGTGCTCTACCACTGAGATACATCCTATGACAGAGGGTCTCAATAAGTGACCCAGACTGGCCTTGAATTTGTGTTCCTCCTGCTTCAGCCTCCTGAGTAGCTGGGATTACAGGCATGTGCCTGTTACTGTGCTGGGGTCTTTTCTCACCTATTGTTAATGATCCTGGATAATATTATTTTGTGTAGTCGGTTCAGTAGCTTGCCCCCAATTGGTGTGTGCTAGAGCTAGAATGGAACACATTTCCCTCAGACTCCATCATGGCTTTCTGCTCACTCACCAGGAGTAGCTCAGCAATTGACAATGTCAATCACTGAATGAATGAATGAATGAATTCTCTGGAGAGAATACAGCCATGTACCATGTAGAGATACTTCTGTCAACAACAGACCCACACATACTGTAGTGGACCCATAAGATTATAATAAAGCTGAAAAATTCCTATTGCTCAGTGCCATTGTAGACATCAAACTCACATGTTTGGGCTGATACTTAGATAAACAAACCTACTACTACACTGGCAGTCATGTAAAAGTGCGTAGGTATATACAAGAGGCGTGCAGTAGGATATACCATTTAGGTTTGTGCAAGCACACTTTACAACATTGCACCATAAGATCTTCTGACAACACATTTTTATCATCTGTCCCTTTGTTAAGCAGCACATGAGTCTAGTTCATATATTCCCTGTTATGAGAGAATATTTGTGGTGTTCTCAGATGTGTTTAAAAGGCACTAATAAATCTTCCTTATTTCTGGTAAATCCCTTTGTAATGACTACTCATGCAAAGAAAAAGGAACTATGATTAGTCCATAAACAGTACCACATAAAATTGCAACTTTTAGCTCTGGATTTTGGGAAAGGGAGTAGGGGTTGGAGATTTAGTAGAAGGGAAAGATTGGAAAGAGACCACATTTCTGATCTTGAGTTTTTCACACCAGCACCATGTCTAGGTGCAGGAATCTAAGGTGGTTAAAAGCTGTACTTAGGATTATTTTGAATAACCTGCTGCCTTGTTCTCTGTAGCAATAACTCTTTCCCCCAACTCCTGGTACTAAGGATTGAACCCAGGTGCGCTCTCCACTGAGCTCCATCCCTAGCGCTTTTTATTTTTTTATTTTGAGAGGCAGTCTCACTGAGCCTACCTAGCCTGGCTGGAACTTGTGATCCTCCTGTCAGCCTCCTGCATGGCTGGAATTACAGGCATGTGCCACTGTGGCCAGTTGTGGTAATAACTTTCTGTAAGAAAACTGGTAGTTCCATCCTTTTTAAAGGATACAGGGTAAGAACTGATTTAAATATTTTTTTTGCAGAGGGATAGTGGGAATTAAATTCAGGGGCACTCAAGTACTGAGCCACATCCCCAGCCCTGTTATTTAGAGACAGGGTCTCACTGAGTTGCTTAACACCTCATTTTTTTTGCTGAGGCTGGCTTTGAATTTGCGATCCTCCCGTCTCAGCCTCCCAAGCCATTGGAATTACAGGCATGTGCTACTGCCCCTCGCTTGATTTAAAGTCTTTTTTTTTAATTAATATTTTTTAGTTGTAAATGGATCTTTCATTTTATCTATCTATCTATTTTTTATATGCAGTGCTGAGGACTGAACCTGGGGCCTCATGCATGCCAGGCAAGTGTTCTACCACTGAGCCACAACTCCAGCCCCTGATTTAAACTCTTGGCAGGCTCCTCAACCTTACTTTTTCTCCTGCTAAGTGGCAGGTAGAGTCACTGGTCCCCTTTCTCTTTGTGTGCTGCCCTGCTGCCACCTCCCTTTCCATCGTTTCCACTCAACTCCCAACAGTCCATTACAACAGCACTTACGAAGACAAGAGCTTGGGGGCAGAGAAGGGCTGAGTGTTCCCCGCATGTTCCGATTAATCCTATTCATTGCCAAGTGCAGCTTTTTGATGAACTGATTCATTACTGAGAGAGGTCTCGTGCAAATCCCCAGCTTGTATCCTGCAGGTTGGATTTCTGACAATTTCCTCATTTCAACCCAACTCCATTGTACTATTAGCTTTATGACATCCTTCTAATGGAGATCCTCACCTCACATTGTATTTCAAAATTAAGGCTTTAACTCAGGCATGTTGGCACACACCTGTAATCCCAGTGACTCAGGAGGCTGAGGTAGGAGGATCACTAATTCAAAGCCAGCCTCAGTAACAAAGTGAGGCTCTAAGCAACTCAAGTAAGACCCTATCTCTAAATAAAATACAAAAAGGCTAGTGATGTCACTCAGTGGTTGAATGCCCCAGGATTTACTCCCCAGTACTAAATAAATAAGGTTTTAAAAACAAAAATCTTAAGAAAGCAAACTAGAACACATAGGTGGACATTTAACTCCCCTTAAGGAAGCAGGATTGTCCACATGTGAAAGTTTCAGAAGAACTTAGAGAGAAGAAATTATTTACAAGTTTCCAAACTTGAGTTTGCATAATAACACAAATTTAAGAAATATGCAAAAAAATCACCACAATTATTTTATATAAAATATTGTGAAGAGGGGCTGGGGATGTGGCTCAAGCGGTAGCGCACTTGCCTGGTATGGGTATGGCCCGGGTTCGATCCTCAGCACCACATACCAACAAAGATGTTGTGTCCGCCGAGAACTAAGAAAAAATAAATAAATATTTAAAAATTCTCTCTCTCTCTGTCCCCCTCTCTCTCTCACTCTCTCTTTTAAAAAAAATAAATAAATAAAATAAAATATTGTGAAGAGTTCAGGAAATTATAAAAGGAGACACCAAGTCAACCAACAGAAAAATAGTTTTTAAAAAATGCCAAGCTAACAGGTCAAAAGGGCAAAATATAGTTGGCTACACACACAAATAGTTAACCCCACAGGTTATTAAACTAATGCAATGAAAACATAATAACAACTTTTCAACTAGTATTGTCAAATGGGAAAATAATTTTTTTATTGCTGGGCACTGATAAATTCCCTGGCCCTGCACCTAATGGGAGACACGTGATCTTTATCTTTTAGTGTACCCTTTCTGGAAAGCAGTTAGGTCATTTGTATTCCCCCTACCCCCCAAGTTTGACCTCTTTATCAAAAAAATTCCTCTAGAAATTTAAAGACGAAATTGAGTGGTGGCGTACCTGTAATCCCAGCAATTTGGGAAGTTGAGACAAGAGGATCACAAGTCAGAGGCCAGCCTCAGCAATTTAGCAAGACCCTGTCTCAAAACAAAAAATATTTACAGGGCTGGGGATGTGGCTCAAGCAGTAGCGCGCTCGCCTGGCATGCGTGCGGCCCGGGTTCAATCCTCAGCACCATATACAAACAAAGACGTTGTTGCTGCCGAAAATTTTTAAAAAATATATTAAAAAATTCTCTCTCTCTCTCTCTCTCAAAAAAATAAATTACACATATGTAACTGTTTTAGCATCAGAACTCCTACTCTGGATATTGGGCCATCCCACTATAGAGGCATGTATGCGTGTGTATTTAGATGAGGCTGTGTCACTTGACAAGATGGACCATGCTAACAAAAGTGACACATTTATGTGGCCTAGTGGTGATGGTAGTGAGGCAGTAAATTTTCTGATGATAAAATTAATGATGTTGCAATGTGATGGTGACACATTCCTCTAGACACAGCAACTCAGGAGACTGAGGAAAGAGGATTGCAAATTTGAGGCCAGCCTCAGCAACTTAGGGAAGATTTGCCTCAAAATAAATAAAAACTAAAAAGGGCTTAGGGGGTACCCAGTGGTAAAGCAACCATGCACTCAATTTCTAGTAACCCCCACTCCCAAAAAAAGAGATCAGTTTCAGAAAATATAGGAAAAACCTATGCACAGACTTAAATAATGCTTTTAAATAGTGCCCTGTGTTGTTCTAGATGCCTTTGATGGTTAACCCTCTGTTTATCACAGCTCTGAAATAGGGGCTCTGATGTAGCCGTGTTTGCTGAGGGATGAGGTGATTCATCCAGGACTACGGAGTTCTTGATGGAGTCTGCTTTTGAACTCAGGCAGTCTAAGTCCAGAGTCCAGGTTGTTGGCCACCCCATGTATCACTCATCTGACCAGGTTGGACTCACTGCTGCGTCTTCACTCCAGCCCCAGCACCACGGCCTGAAATGCCTTTGACCTTGGAACCAGGAAGCATGTCCCCTGTCTGGAGGGAGCCTGGAGTGGGGATTTCCATAGCAGAGTTACTGGCCTCTGGTGATAGAGCTCTTTCGGTTTTGCCACATGATCTTGTGGCCAAGGGCTGGGTCCAGGTGCAGCCATGGTTATTTCGGGAAATATTTCTTTTCCTTTATTTTGCTGAGTCTGGCTCATCAGACAGCCTCCTCTCTGAAGGTGATTTTGGCTCCTCAGACATTTCAGTAGGTTGATAATCTTCCAAGAGAGTTCTTCTAGACTCCACAAATTTCAGAAAGAATCTAAACAAAGAAGAAATCGGTATTTGGGTATTCATCCTCAACATTAGTTAATAAAGACCCCCCCCCATAATTACACATTGTTTTGTTAGTAGTGGTTACCTCCCAGTAATGGATCACAAATATATAGGTTACATATTCCTTATTCCAAATACTTAGGACCTGAAGTGTTTTCAATTTGGGGTGTATGGAGATTTGGGAGATATTTGCATATACAAAATGAGATAGCTTGGGAATAGACCCAAGTCTAAACAGAATATTCATTTGTTTCATGTACACCTTATACATACAGCCTGAAGGCAAACTTATATCTAAAATATAACATTTAAAATAATTTTATACATGAAACAACATAGAGTGAAATTTCCCACTTGTATTATCACATCTGTACTCAAAAAGTTACAGATTTTCTCATTAAGGATGTTCAACCTGTATATATTATTTTTGTTTACCTGTTTTAAATTTTCTTTCTTCATTTTTTTTATGGTGCTGGGGATTGAACCCAGGGCCTTGGGCATGCTAGGCAAGTGCTCTTCCACTAAGCTATATCCTCAGCCTCTGCTTACCTGTTTCAATCATTTCTGTCTTTTTTTTTTTTTTTTTAAGAGAGAGAGAGAGAGGATTTTTTTTTTTTAATATTTATTTTTTAGTTTTCGGCGGACACAACATCTTTGTTTGTATGTGGTGCTGAGGATCGAACCCGGGCCATACCCATACCAGGCAAGTGCGCTACCGCTTGAGCCACATCCCCAGCCCTCAATCATTTCTTCAATAAACTTGCTTTTCTTTTCTTCCCCACCTCCTTTTTTTTTTTTTGTGGGGTGTGGTGGGGTACTTAGGAATTAAACCCAGGGCGCTCAACCATTGAGCCAAATCTTAAGCACTTTTTTGTGTTTCATTTAGAGATAGGGTCTCACTGAATTGCTTAGGGCCTTGCTAAGTTGCTGAGACTGGCTTTGAACTGAGAATCCTCCTGGCCCAGTCTCCCTTGCTGTGGGGATTATAGGCGTGCACCACTGCACCCACCTATAATTATAACTTGCTTTTCTTAGCCAGGTTTTAACAATGTATTTCTGGCAGGCATGGTGCTACACAACTGTAATCTCAGCTACTCAAGAGATGGAGGCAGGAGGATAGCAAGTTCAGGGGTAACCTGGGCAACTTGGCAAAACCCTGTCTCATTTCTTTTTTTCCTCTCTTCCTTTTTTTCTCGCTTTTTTTAATAGCAGGACTGGGAATTGAATCCAGAATCACTCTACCACTGAGCTACACACTCCCAACCCCCCCTTTTAAATATTATTTTAGTTTAGATGGACACAATATCTTTATTTTACTTATTTGTTTATTATTATGTGGTGCTGGGGATTGAACCCAGTGCCTCACGCATGCAAGGCAAGTGCTCAACCACTGAGCCACAACCACAGAGCCCACCCCCCCACCCCCACCTGGTCCTTGCTAAGTTGTCAAGGCTGGTCGCAAACTTCTGATCCTCCTTTCCCAGCCTCCTGAGGTGCTGGGATTACAGGCATGTACCTACCACTGCATGGGATTTTTTTGGTGTTTTTTTTTTTTTAATAGAACAATTTTACTTCTACTGCAAAGTTCTAGCTTCTTCAAAAATCTGTGTATAGCAAAGATCTTCCTAACCATCTTTCAAGTTAGAGCAACTCCATGTATATATTAAAAAGAAATAACTTTCATCCATTGTCTGAACTTGTACCTTGTTGAGAACCGATGCCAGTTTCTGGTTAATCGCTTGTTTTGTCACATTAGTTGAACAATGGGAAGGCACTACATTCCTCACCCATGAGGTAGAGACAAGGAATCCATATTTCTTGGTAGGTGTGGGAGATGTTTATGCCTTTAGGTTGTAGAAATCTATTATTTAACAAATAATGAACGTGAGTTTTAGGTAGGTGTGTGTGTGTATGTGTATGTGTGTGTGTGTCTGACAGATTTAAGCTAAAAGTTTAAATTTGAACCACATGTTAGGTTTCAGAAAGTCTGTTTCTCTGAAAAGGATTTGTCGACCTCTTCCACTCAGTAGTTTTTGGGGGGCTAACAGGAGAAATAATGTAGAAAAGTTAAATTCTTTCAACAGTATAAAAGAGGAAATATAAATGGAGGGTGCTTTTTTTTAGAATTTTTAGTATTCAAAGGAAAGATTGTGCTTCCCAAGGCAAGATGTTCCTTAAAATAATAATAATAATAATAATTACACATGCCTGTAATCCCAGCCAGTCCAGAGGCTGAGACAGGATTGTAAGGTCAAGGTCAACCTTAGTGAGACCATGTCTCAAAATAAAAAATAAAAAGGACTGAGCATGTGGCTCAGTAGTAAAGCACCCCTGGGTTCAATCCTCAGTATCAAAATTATAATGGTAGTAATAATATCAATAAAAGAATGCTGGACGTGGTGGCACAGGTCTATAATCCCAGCTACTCAGGAGACTGAGGCAGGAGAATCACATGTTGAAGAGCAGCCTCAGCAATTTAGTGAGACCCTATCTCAAAATTTAAAAAGGACCGGGGATATAGCTCAACGGTAGAATGCCTCTGGGTTTAATCCCTAGTACTGCAAAAGTAAGTAAATAAATAAAGACTAATATATCTTTGTACTGCTACCTCTCTGGAAGTGGGGACAGGGAAGTCAGGCTTCTATTTTGGAGAATTGCTCAGGGGTCTGGAGGTAGATCCAGTCCTCAAGTGAAAGAGTGCTAGGGTCCCTGGAAGTCAAAACCTCTACCCATAAGACAGCTGGGCCAGGCAGGATCCCTAGGGCCCTGAGGCCTGCTGCTCCTTCCACAGGGCCAGCATTACTACAGAGTTCTTGGGAATGCAGAATCAACCTCTATGCACCACCTGTGGATGCCAGTGCATTCTGGGTTAGGCTGTGGATACTGACTGAATTGGTGACTTACAGGGCTGCCCAGGAGAGCAATTTATCACTGAGCCAAGGAGAATTAGGGTGGGGGTGAAGGACTGAGAAAGATCATTTAGTTAAAGAATAGGGCATTGCTCATAAGAGACCACATTTCTCAGGGTTTGAATTTACCTTTGGGTACCTAGGAAATGTCCGTGAACACAATAGGAGTTTGTGTGTATGTTGGAGAAAAATTTGCTTTTCACTCCCTCTTCCTCCTGGTTTTGGTCCTTTGTCTGCACTGGTGGAGTCACTGGAGGTCACCGAAGGACTTCCTGTCCTATTGGTAGCAGCCCCTAATGGCACTTTGTAAATCCCCCAGTGAGGAGATTGACCATTTCCCAGTTGCCCTCATGAAAGTCCACAGTAAAACTATTGGAGGTCCTCACTGTACTCTTCTGTGCAGTCACCAAGAATGGAGCCTCAAGCCCCGGGGCCTTGGCTCTTTTGCAAGGCTTGGGCTCCAGTAGGAGCAGGAACCTTAGCTGGGAGCCAGGCACGGGGCTGGGTGGAGAGGCCCTGCCCACATGCGCCCAGGGCTGGCATTACCTCACCTTCACTTGCAGGGCGTGCTGATAATGTCTCTGGCCCCGCCCGAACAGGAGACATGCGATCTTTACCTAGAGGGCTCCAATTCAGAGTTTCATAAGCTGTGGTGGATTCACTCGGGTTGAACTTTTCTTCGTCCCTAAATGCATTTTATTTATTTATTTATTTACTGATTTTGTGTGCACCACTGTGCCCAGCCTTAAATGTATTTTATTAAAATAAAGTGACTGAACACAGCTTCGTGGCCGTGTGATGCACCCTTAAGACCAAGCCTCACAGGTGAATCATGGGCTTTTAGATGTTTGCTCTCCCTGGTTTCTCAGCATTTGGGAGCTCCTTTTCTATCTAAATGTGATATATGCACACGTGTTTATAGTGAATTTTCATTTTTAGTTTGATAGTCTGTGCAAATCTAAATTAGGAATAATTTGATATTTCTGAATTTGTTTTAATCAAGTTCGGTAGTGTCCCCACTCTGGAGTTAATATGCACACAATGACCTAGCCTTTTCCATAAGGGTCCTGTTTACTTCAAAAATAATTTTGAAGCATTTACAGGTAGGTTTTGAAAACTTCAGATTCTCTTTTATTTGTTGGTATCAGTTGAATACATTGAGCTGTTGCTCTTGATGAAGTGAGTTGAGAATTGATGTGCATGTCATTGTGGGAAAATGAGCTGTTGAGCTGCCTTTGTGGCGGTCATCGCTGGACTCCTTCAGACCCTGTTCTTTAAGGGAGCACGGCCAAGAGCCACGGTAAGGACTGGGGAGGAGATTGCTCTGCTGGCCAATCCGCTTTTCCATCTCCCGTGACTGCGGCCCAGAGAACCCGCCCACCCACGCAAGGCCTTTCAGCATTCCTCACAGACACCCTTTCACAGCAGGAGGAACCCCTGGCCTCCATCTGGGGTTTTAGATGTTCAGGGTATTCACTGAATGCTTTACAATTGAAGTATTTCTCTGTAACATTACAACTAGCTTTGATTTTTTTTTTTTTTTTTTTTAATTTAAGGTAACTTGTACAGAGCCATGTGTGGAAAACTTCATCAGTGTGATTTTTTTTTTTTTCCCCTGGGTGATCGGTGGCAGGGAAGCCAGGTCTCTAAAATAGACACCATAAAGGTTGTTTTCATGCCCAGGCCTCCTAAAACAGCAGAGGGCTCCAGACATGCAGGATGACAGCTGACGAACCCAAACTTGAAGCACCTTCCTTAGACAGCCCAAGTGGGTTATGTGAACTCTCTTCCCTGTATAATGGGACCCATCTGTTACGATGAAGATGACACAGATTTGACAGATTCATGGCCACATGAGATACTAGTTTGTAGCACTGTTCTGGGCCTTGAATAATCATAAACGAGCTTACGTTTGTGAGAGGAGATATGCATTAAGCATGGTAGCATGTAAACAAGAAAAATACAGATGGCATCAATGCCATGGGAGAGGACAGAGAATAATGGCCTGGCCCTTGCCCTGTGAATACTTGATTCCACAACCTGCTCTTGTTACTGTTGCAGGAAGTCTTTGGGGTGGGATGGGTCCTTGATTCAGTGTGGCAAAGACCTTCTGTCAGGGGGCACACAGATGGAAGGCCTGTGCTTTCTGTTACAATACCATACCCTGGGCATGATCTGTTGACAATTGCTGGAAAAATCAACTTTGCTTGAACATTTAGGAAGCTATTTGGGATCTCCAATGTTTTTCTTCCTCTTAAAAATAATACAGCAGGTGTCCGCATTTCAGGGCTAGGGTGAGCACCACCTGTGTCTTGTTCTCCCTGCCTCACTCTGCCTTTTTGCTCAGAAGGAATTTATGACCCACAGCATTTTCCCCATTTCCAGGGAAATTAGGTTTTATTCAAGTTTCCAGGTTCTTTGTCCTGCTTTTTAGTGGCAGTGGGTAGGAATCCAGCAGTATCTCGACCCCTTTTCTCAGCTTCACCCACCCCATCAGCAGAGGAGAGCCAGAGGATAATGCTGACTCCCACTTCTGTCTCTCCACCACACCCCTCACACGGGCCTGGGCCTGGGCCTGGCCATCTGTGAAGGCCCAGCCAGAGTCAACACAGGCAGCCTTTGTGTCTGGCAGCAGGTTTCACGATGGCAGATAGTGGAAGTTCCTGTTCAGATGCCCTTAGCCTCTCCAGAGGGCACAGACGTTGCCTCTTAGGTGAAAGGAAAATTTTGGGGGGTTTCTTATTTTTTCCTTTCATGGGTCATTTGTCAAGAACATAAGAGGCTTTGTCAATGTCCTTTAGAGGTAAAAAGTAAAAAAGAAATTATAGCAGGCCCACTGTGTGCCTAGTTTTGTTCTGGACAGGTGGAGAGGAGGGCACAGAAGTAACTAAGCAATAAGTAAGGAGCTTGGGACACTTGGTCTAATTGAATAGAGGGGTGAAAGGCACATAAAGAGTCATACTGTAGATTAGTGCACAGGGGAAGCAGGCATTTGAATGGGGCACCTGAGGAGGTAGAACTGGTTTCCTTATCTTGAAATCTTCCTCAAGGGGAAGGATGTGTCTTGGTGAAGGTGTGGGAGGTGAGGAGGGTTTTCCTCAGTAGTAGTAACTGCAGCATCTGCTGCTTTCAGTGGTGGGTCTCAGGAGGCATGGGGAAGGGTCGGGCCTCCTGAGTGTATCCTGTGCTGTCACCTTATTTATTGACAGTGCTGGGTCTGGAGCCCAGGGCCTTGTGCATAGATAAGTACTCTCCCACTGAGCTATGTCCCTAGCTCCCCAAATTTGGAACTAGGGCTGGCTTTACAGAACATTTTCATTTTGCACCAGGTCCTACCAGTGACAGAAATGGTCCTGCGGCTTGGTGGAACTGTCAAGGTGGTTTGGACTGGATTGTGAAGAGCTTTGTCCATCAGGCTTGAGACTGGCTTTATTCTGTAGGTTGTTGGGAAGGTATGCTGCAGCATGATAGAAGGAGCATTGGAGGCTGGTGAAAATAGAGAGGCTGGCGGTCACCAGGGGAGGCTGCTAACATCGTCCTGTGACGCGGGGCAGATATCAAGGCATGGGCCTGGTGATGGTGGCTTGGGGCACTGGGTGGAAGGCAGAGAGGGTGCTGCAGATGGCTGCATTTTCTGGCTGGGCTGGGTCCCACATACCAACAGGAATGCAGGGGAAAGGAGTCCCTCCGCCTGCAGCAGCAAGGCTGATGTTTTGCAGGAGTGGGGCGAGGCCCTTTCCAAAAAGACCCGGAAATCTCTGGTCGGACAGCTTGTAGAAACATGCAGTGCAGCTGCTCAGCTGCAGCAGATGACCTGCAGATCAAGGTTTTTGTCAGGATCGAGAGCTTCACTAGAACAAATACTCATCCAAAAATAAACTTCCCGTTCTTCCTGTTTTTATAACTTGCCTATTTCCTCTGAGTTTGGGGCTGGTCTCCAGTTCCGTGGGCTATTAATCTTCAGAGGATCAAGACCTCTATAGAAGTATTTCCTGTACATGTTTATCTACCCAGCCCTAAATTATTTTGTCCAAATGATAAGAGAACTTTTCCATACTGGCGTATCAGACTTTTCCTTTGAAAGATTTTTGGTTAGGCACCCCAGGGAGGAAGACTGAAACCAGAAAGGCTTATTCCAGATCATAGGAAACCCAGGTCACGGTGGGGAGTGACCTTCAGTGCATTTTGACTGGCATGCACCACTCACATCCAGCTTAAAGGTGGCTTCTTTCTGGGCAGAGTCCTGATGATGATAGCAAGTGATAGCTCCAGAAATTTCAAGTTCCCTATTGAATACCATGAGAGGAATATTGGCTAAAGAAGTTCTGCTCCTTTGAAGAACTCAATACCTCTTATTGGGCCTTCATTGTTTCTTACAACATCTGCAGTCTGTAAATAGGACCTGCACTCACACACAAGGCAATTGGAGTGTACCTGGTACTTATGGCTGTGTACATTGTGCACTGAGAAAAAGGAAGCCACGTTGAAGTTTGGCCCGAGTTCAGAGCTGATTGAGAAATAGACAAGTTCGGTTATGTAGGCGTGAGCGTTTTACTCATCGACCCCAATCCACCTGCCTCAGGGAGGCTTCCTTACTCTCCTACTCTTTGTGCTTTCAGATCCCAAGCTGGCATGCCAGTGGGTATTTTTAAAACGTAAGCCTTCTTGTATGACTCTTGCAGAGAGGCTGAGGTGACCGGGATGCGTGGGTGGCAGCCTGTGCGGAACTTGGAAGGAGGCCAGCTGCCTGTCTTCCAAGGTGGGGCTGGGATACCACATTTTTCAAACCAACACCACTGCCCATCCCCTTAGGAGATCCAGGTGACTTCATTGGAAATAACTGCCCCCAGACTACTGCCCAGTTCTGTAGCCATTGGCCATCCGGGTCGTGGAGCCTTTGACCTGAGCCAGTGTGAATTTTCAGTGTAAATGATGTGTTAGAGTTGAAGCCTCATTACAAAGAAAAAGAATGTAAAGCATCTCATTAATAATTATTTTGATCACTTGTTGAAATCAAATATTTTAGATCTCTTGGGTTATGTCAACTTTGTTATATTTATCATGTTTTTGCTGCGACTACTAGAAATTTTTAAATTGTATGATGTGACTCGAGTTAACATTTCTGTCATAAAATACTGCTCATCTCTGCTGTGAATTCAACCACCAGTGCAGCTATTTTATTGATTGATTGATTTACTTACCTACCTACTCACTCATTGAGATGCATCTCAGTGTGTCGCCCGGGCTGATCTCCAACTCCTGGACTGAAGTGGTGTCCTGCTTAGCCTCCTGAGTAGCTGTGACTAGAGACTATCGGTATGCACTGTCACACCTGCACCAGTGTGGCTTTGAAGGAAATATATTCCCAGAGACCTCTCTTCCTGGTGGCCTGGCTTCAGGATGACCCTATCCTAAGGTACTGGTGGGATGCCTCCCTGGAGGCAGAAGGCTAATTGCTTAATAAGCAGCAGACATTTCTAAAAATCCTTTCCAAAACACCTCTCCTGGATTAATTATTTTTTCCCCCTTAGCCTGTTTTGCTGACCCACCTCCTTCCAGGAAGGCTTTTTTTTTTTTTCAAATTCAGCACTCTTCTGATCTTCTGCCCCCAGTCAGACTCCTGTGGCTGCCTTTTAATCCCTTCTCCCCAGGCCATCCCAGAAACTAACTGCCTAGTCTGAACCCAGAAGCCACTGTTCATACCAGCTCCTCCCTCCTGGTCCCTCTGGAGTGGTTGCTCAAGTGTAAACTTGTACCGGGAAAGTCAGGTGGATGGGAGCTTAGGAAACTCCCTCTTGGGGAAATGCAGAAGTAGAGACCCACAACCAACCTCCCATGTCCAGCTGCTGTTTCAGGAAAAAGGGGAGGGATTTCACTGGTGCCTGAAAGCCCCAAATAATTCCCTCTTCTAAGGAAGACATGCACATTGACCCCAGAGGTCCAGGAAGAACCTGTTGAAGAGATGGTTGTAGCTTACCAGAAAAGAGTGTCACAGTGCTGGGGGTTCTGTCACCCACCAGTGCAGCGACACCCTACCAAGACATTCAATACCTCTGTGGTCTTTTGTATGCTGAACCATCATTGGAATAATCAGAGTAGGACATATTCAGTGTTTGCCGTGTACAAACATCATACAAACTGCCTTTTCAAGCACAGTTGACCAGCGTGACAAACCCTGAGGGACTTGGGTGAGATACTCTTTTTTTTTTAATGGTTTGGGTTTTTTTTTTTTAAGTTATATGTGGATACAATATCTTAATTTTATTTATTTTTATGTTGTGCTGAGGATCAAATGCAGTGTCTCATGTGTGAGGCAAGCGCCCTGCCACTGAGCCACAATCCCAACCTGGGATGCTCCTGTTTCCCTGATTGCACACAGAAAAACTGCAGTTTAGAAAGATGAAATGAGGGCCTCTCAATGAATTCAATGGGCCAGGCATACAGCTGGGGCTGTGCTGCTCCAGAGCCTAGTGTTTAACCATTAATGTGCCATTGCACTGCCCAGACCAGCCCACACCTGTGTCACTTCAATTGTTTATCGTCAGGACATCTACCGCTGGCGCAGGCTGTGACAGTATACCACAGCATGGCTAGGTCTTGGTATGTTGCTGAACCAGCTGGACGGACACTCTCTAACACAGCCTTTAAAATGCTGTGCTGCAGAGGCTTCTCCACATGGCCGTTGTGTGTGGTAAAGGGTGCAGGGCTGTCTGGGTGCAGGGCTGTCTGGAAAGAGGTCCTAGTTGGTCTTCCGGGTACCCTGCAGCTACTGGGTTGATAGAGAGGGGGCAGCTCTGTGGCTATCTGGCTAACCCAGGGGGGTTTTGGTAATACTCTGGAATCAGGTTGGCTTCTTCATTCTTTTTTTTTTTTTTTGAGGGGGGGCAGTTTCCCCAGCTCTAAAATGGGTATACTAAGAGAACTGCCATGCAAATTAAAGAGCATGTGGAAAGAGAGTATTCTTGGCATATCCGGTAAATGTCATCTGGCATTTTATTAATGCCATTTAATGCCATGTGATGGATCGTAGTCATAAAATGTAACAAAATGTAATCATATGGCTTGAATTTTTTTGCTGTTTTAAGGGAAACAGAGCATGTACCTGTGATCTGTACAGGTTCCTTTGTGGTTGAATTATCTTTCAGAGCCACGATCTCACCTTGGGAGGTTCCACTCTCATTTTGATCTCAAAACAAGCTCCTTGAAACACTTCCAGAAGCCTTTTTGGAACACTTTTCAGAAGAGAGAAAAGATAGTGCGACCATACTTAGCAATACCCCCCCCCTTTTTTAATGCAGGAAGATTTTTAAGTTTGGAAATGGCCATGAGTACATTAGAGCTAAGTTTTGTGACTAACAAGAGCAAGTTCTCATGATGGATCCACTAAAAAAAAAAAAAAAAAAATTATGATCCTTAATTAGCAATAAGATTT
The DNA here is from genome assembly GCF_964194105.1 of Spermophilus citellus. Lineage (NCBI taxonomy): Eukaryota > Metazoa > Chordata > Mammalia > Rodentia > Sciuridae > Spermophilus > Spermophilus citellus. The sequence continues at coordinate 61,689,265 of NC_138193.1, forward strand.
TTTTTTTTTAAACTGGCTGATTCATTCATTGTAAGACTGGCTTTGAAGGTCGTTTGAGAAGCCTCCCAGGCAGCTTTTAACTGAGGCAGCATCATCAGAACACAAGTGTTAAAAGAAGTGTTCTTCCAGTGGACAGCGTTGGCTAAGATCTGTAAGGTTGAGATTTGGGGGTAAAAATTAGTCTTCTTTTACACCTACTGTATTAAGCAATGCTGGTGACTAAGTTGACCTTTCACTTGGGACTTGCATAGCTGCTAATGGGGCATCTAAAGAGTAAAAACCCAAACCTGACTTTTCACCTGGGTTGTCTTGCATACTCCTGTGATATACAGAATGCAAATCTGAAAGTGTGTGTGTCAAGGGAAGGGCCCTCAGATCGGTGACCTCAGAAAACTTGGGTGAGGCTGGGCACACACTGGCACATTCCTGTGGTCCTAGCTACTCTGGAGCCTGAGGCAGATAGATTGCTTGAACCCAGGGATTTGAGAGCAGCCTGGGCAACACAGGGAGATTCTGTTTTGAAATAAACAACAAAAAAGACTAGGGATGTGTGGCCCAGTGGTAGAGCACTTGCCTGGCATACACAAGACCCCAGGTTTGATCCCCCAGAACTGCAAAAATAATAAAACTGAAAAATCGAGTTGGGTGTGTGAGCAGCACTGACCCTGTGGTATAATGCTGTGGATGAAGCAGCTAGAAGCAGCACCAGTTGGGGTCCATCTGAGTGGAAGACCAATACCTGTCCCCATATAAGGCATGAGGGAAAATTTCAGGGGTTGTATCTTTAGGTTCATGTAGGAGGATGGAGTGACCCAGCAACCTCTGGATTATTTCTGGTAGGTGGGAGCAAGAGGTGCCCACAGCCTGTCCTAATGGATATCTTGAAGAATGTGGCTGCAGGAAGAGTAAAGCAAATTCCAGCTTCTGCTTTCTGCTGCTGTGCTGCCTCAGGTATCATAACTAACATATCCTGGGTCTCATTTCTCCCATTTATAAAATGGGAATAGGATTACACTTCAGGGTTGTTATAAGGGAGAGTTGAAAGTAGTTAACATATATAGAAGGGCAAAACTTCCACCTCTCTCGAGGCTCTGAGAATGACACATGATTAACCCCGCTGCCACAAAAAAGTGAGCAGAGGCTCACAGTTGCATATGAGAACATGTCACCAGCCACAGGAAAATCTTCCCAATCCCCTAGAGAGGCAAGGCTTGCACTCCTAGGAGAATTTCCAGGTCCTCTCTGTTTGAATAAGGCCAGCTGCCAACCTGCTCAAACAGGAGTTTTTTTGTAGCCAGCACAGGTTGGTCTCAGTGAGATGCATATTAGTTAGGACTTGGTGCTTGTGGAATACTTGATGTGAACTGCAGTCCTGGTGTTGATAACAGGTTACCTTCCATCTGGATGTAAAGTAGGCCCAACTTCTTGTTTTAACCTACCAGGAACTGGTTTTTTGTTTGTTTGTAGTACCTGGGGTTGAACTCAGGGCCTTGCACTAGGCAGCTGTTCTACCACTGCCACAGCCCCCCCCCCCCCTTTTTGTACCAGGGATTGAACTCAGGGGCACTCAACCACCAAGCCACTTCCCCAGCCCTATTTTGAATTTTATTTAGAGGCAGGATCTCACTGAGTTGCTTAGCTCCTCACTAAATTGCTGAGGCTGGCTTTGAACTCGTGATCCTCCTGCCTCAGCCTCCTGAGCCACTGGGGTTACAGGCATACACCACTGTGCCTGGCCAAGGAGGCAACTTTTAAAGTAAAGTCCAGATATATCATTTCATCCACAAATACTCAATATGTATCTCTAAGAGATAAGGACTTTAAAAATAACTACTGGATGTACCATTATCACATCTATCAAAATATCCATTTCTTATTCTCATCTAATACCAAGTCCATTTTCAGTTTTTTCAATTTTGTTTTTCAGTCTCAAAAATGCCTTTTTTTCTTTTCTCTCCCCCCTACCCCCATTAGAGCCCAAACAAGTATAATTTATTTTTAAGAATTTAACCTCGGGTAATTAAATTGTCCTTGTGTATACACACAGAGGCAATGATGCATGTGCACTTCTGAAAAGAGGTGTCTGTGACCTTTGACTGGCTGATGTTCACAGGATGGTCTCTCTCCTCATCTTCCTTAGCTCTTCTGATGAGACCTTGACCCTGTTACAGAGGAAATGCTAATTGAGGCCCTAGCCCAGTCTGTTCAGCACTCTGCTTCTGCCTAAAGGCATGTTCCCTTTGGTAAACTTAGAATAGAACCTTCAGGATGCTTGTGGAAAGAGGGATGAGTCAGCTCCAGGGAGAGCTTAGAATTTTCTGCTTCTTTATTGGCTGCTGTGGCAGCCTTCTGGACTCCACTGAGAGCACCTGCTTTGACAGTTACCTGGCAAATTACCTGAGACTTGGGCTCTGATGGAGGGGCTGGCCAACACCAGTCCTATCTTGCTTCCCTATGTGGATTTAATTCTAACTAAGTCTCTGGATGCATAGGGCCTCAGCCTCCCAAACTGCTGGGATTACAGTCTTGTACCACTGTGCCCAGCTGGTAGAATTTCTTAAGGGAAAAGATGCCAGGATCGCCCCAGGTTGATTAGGTGGAGAGGATTTGGTTGGGGGTAGGGAGTGGCAGGAGGAGGGCAACACAAATGATTGTACGATGGACTCCTTCTACAGATATCAGTTATCTACTACATACGCATCATATATATTTCCAACCCACTCAAAAAATCAAAATCTATCTCATTTTTCCACAGCTGTGTGCGGGCGCTTTGCACATGCTTTGTTTTGATTTTGGATGAATTTGCAGTTGTGAGGTTTTCTTTCTGTCTTTGTATCACAGTCAGGTGGTTACAGAGCAAAAAGTAAACTTCTTAATATATAAAGGCAACTCTAAAATATAAGGTCATTCATGACAGGATTGGTTTTCTAAGCAAAAAGTTTGGAGAAACCTAAATGCTCATTAATAATAGACTGGTTAAATAAATCATGGGTCTAGGGTTCAATTCCCAGCACCTAAATAAATAAATTCATGATATATCCGTATAGTGGAATACCGTGAAGATGTAAAAAGAAAATAGATTCGTTGTCTGTTCTAATACCAAAAGATCACATAGAGGTAAAAAAAAAGCAAGGTCAAGAGCCTGTGAATGATACGCTGTTGGTGGTGGGGGGTGCATACTTGTATTTTCATATATCCTGGAGGATACATGAAAACTTTTTTTAAAAAAACGGCTAGTATTGGCTTATTGGTAGGAGAAATAATGACACAGATGGGATTTGGGGGGACAGTACCTTTATATGTATTTATTTATGATCAAATGTATATATTGCATCTGTACTTACATTGTGTGGATAAATTGATGGCTTTATTATGCCCCAGTTGATCTGTTTTATAAACTTCTGTCCACTGTTTATTTGTACTTCAACATCCCAGAATCTGGGGCTCTGAAGTGGCCCAAGCAAGGCTGTGACCAGCCCAGGAATGTGAGTCCTCTTCTTCCCATAATGCCTCGCTCGGCAACAGATTGTAAATATTTGGTTCTGTTCTGAAGCTCATGGGCTTTTCCCCTTCCTCACCCTGAAATATAAACTGAGCTGACAGCATCTAAAGTTTAACTGTAGGGACAGGGAAGGCAAGGGAGCCTGTGTCTCCAGCGCAGTGAACTGCCCTATTTCTGGCAGGGAACTCTGGTACGAGGGGCTGGGGGCTGGCATGGCTGCTGCTCCTACCCCAGCCTCTCTGCTGACTCTTGTTCATATGTTGGCATCCTGTGCACCATATTGACTGTGTGTTTGTGTTTGTTTCCAACTTCTCCTGAGTGGTAGCAAAATCCCTTTGAGCCAAACTGGTCCCACCCTGGTAGTTTTGGAATGTTCCAGTGTTAAGACTTGCTCTCCACACTGGGCACATTCTTAGCATCAGGAACAGTTCCCCCAGGGCTCATACGAAACAAACAAATGAAATCCGTGGAATTCTTTTCTCCCTCTTGAGTAGAGAAAGGGACAGAGAGGATCTTTGGAGAGACTTAAAACAAAGGACATGTGGGACTGAGCCTTGTTTAAAACTGTTCTGAAAGATGAAATTCAAGGGTGCTCAGGATCTATTCTCGGCTCTGCCACAAACGCACCTCTGTTGTATCCCAGTTGGTGCTTTACTATTTGGGTCTTGGTTCATAGTCAATAAATAGGTGGAGGTCACATTCATTATCCACCCCCCCCCCAGCATCTAATACTTAATTTAATGAAATGGGAGAGCTGCGTTTTTAAATGGCAGCTAAATGAGAGCCAGGAAACCCTTCCCTCTTCTCCGCCCTGAGTACCACAGTGAGCACTGAGATACCTGTGTGGCCAGAGACTTGTTCTCTCTTCCGCTTTTTCTGCCTTTTCCAAACAGCTATATGCAGTGAAAAGCACATGGGTCACAACTACCCTTGAATGTTCTGTGGGACACCGGCATGCAACCTTTGTACCCCTCCAGTCCTGGGAAGGGTCGGTCTTTCTGTGGTGGAGCTCAGATGAAATGGTTGGCTAGCATTTAAGGGCCACATGGAAAGATGAGTATGTATGGCATCCTGAAGCACTCAAGTCAGTCATCAGGGATGGCAAGGCATAAGTGCTTAGGGGAGGCATGTGGACTGGGAGTCCCCAAGTCTCAGCCAACTCCAGAGTGTGTGTTCCTTCAGAGGAAGGGCCTCTGCTCTCTAAGGTCGTCAGGCGCTCTCTCTGTCCTCTCGCTGAGTGTGTATCCTAGACTCCCCTATGAGGCTGCACAGAACATCTTTTCTCGATGTGGCAGTTTGGATACCCTTCTTCTGGTTTTATTATGACACTCTTGGGGGTCTCCTGAGAGGAGGAGGTACTTGAAGCAAGCAGGATGCTGTCTAAACATGTCTTCCCTACTCAAAATTCAGGTGAGGCCCCGGGAGAAGGTTGGGGCAGACCCGTAAGCTTTCTCAGATGGTTTCTAGCCTGCTCACTGTAGTACTCAGGGTAGAGCAGAGGGAAGTGTTTCCTGGCTCTCATTTAGCTGCCATTTAAAAACCAGTGAGCCCTAACTCAGGTTCAGTGGCTTTTTCTTTTCTTTTTTTTTTTTCCCTGATAGAATCAAATTGTTTATGGCAAAACTAGAAAGAACTTTCACAGTATTGAGCAATTTTGGCTGCCCTTCTCAGAGAGTTATTTAACCTGGCACTGAGAATTTTAGTCAAGGTAAATATTCCAGATATGGACATCTGATTTCTTGTTCTAAAGGGGCCCTATAAAACTATAGACGTTTGGGGCCCTATAAAACTATAGTTCTGGCCCCTACAACTAATTTTCTCATCTGTTAAGTGTGGTTGCTCAAGAATTAGCTATCTCTAAGGACCATTTTAGACTTCTAGGCTGCTCTTCTAGTTTTTTGTTTGTTTGTTTGTGTGTTAGTTAATATCTAAGATCCACAGTGTAAAATCCACTAATAAATAGAAAAAAAAATAGGGGAATATTATTTCCCAGTCACTTTTTACATGGGATTCAGATAGTGGTGAAGAGCACTTTAAATTCACAGAATGCCTGTAATACTCTTAAATTCTACCACCTAGATGTTCAGGGAAATGTTTTTCTTTGCATTTCCCACAATGTATTTATTGCTTTTTGTGATGAAGGGGGTGAAATACAAAAGTTAGCCACCATCTATCTGTCATTGCCTTCCCTAGCAAAATCTTCATCGCCACCCCGCTATTTCAGGGAGTAAAGGATAAACTATGTTTGTCTGTTGAATGAATGAAAGAAACCCAGTTTTTGAAGGGCTTACCATATGGTTACAGCATCTTCTGTAGCAGATGCCAAAATACAAAAGTGAAAAAGAAAAAACCTTGAGAATCTCAAGTCCAGCAAAGATGATGGGCAAGTCTTAACAAGACACTGTACTTAACAGTTGTCATGAAATCAGAAGAGGATGTGCTAGGCTCCGTCACCTTGTCTTGGGGTCTTAGAATCACATAAGAATTTTATTCCAAAGTTGTATCAAGTACTTGTACATGATATAACTGTGGCTAATGTTGACAACTGCTGCTTTTCCTGCTTTCTTTCTTTTGGCACTGGGGATTGAACTAGAGTGCTCTACCACTCTACCTCTGAGCTACATCTCCCATCTCCCCACCACTTTTTTTGTTTTTAGGTATAGGAGATTGAACGCAGGGCTTTGCATATGCTAGGCAAATGCTCTATCTACTGAGCGACATGCCCAGCCCTTTTTATTATTTTTATTTTTATTTTTGAGACAGAGACTCACTGATTTGTCCATGCTGGCCTTGAACTTCTCGAGATCCTCCTGCGTCAGCATCCCTAGTCAATGGCATTACATGCATGTGCTACTCTTGTTGATTAATGTCTTTTATAAGGAAAAGCCACTTCTAACTTTGGGGTGAGATTGGCATTCGTTTTTTTTGGTACCAGGGATATCATCCTGAGCCGCTAGGATTACAGGTGTGTGCCACTGTGCCTGGCCAAGACGGCATTGTTTTAGACTGGTCAGTTAGTTGAGTTGATCTGTAAGATCCGAGGGTTGGGAACATAGTTTTCTTCCTGATCCCCTGCCCAACTTTCTTTCCCACTCCTCTCCTCTTTGGCTACTTGTATGACTAGTCAGTTTTCTCACTTATCTGCTATCAATCCATTCCTTGTAGAATTTCAGAGCTTCAAGAGTTGGACTGGTTTAAATCAATTTCCTTGTCTAGTTTAATTTTCTAGACAAGGAAATTGAGGCATAAGGAAGTAACTCTGCCCAAGGTCACATAACTAGCTGCAAAGTCAAGTTAAAGCTATGACCTCGGAGTAATTTGAAGTTGCAGAATTTCTGATTCCATGAATTTGGTTGCTGTTTACATAGGTAAATGATTAGAGTATTGTTGAGAGTTCTTTGAAGAGATTTCCATTTGTGGCTGAGTATCTCTCTAGCCATCTGACAAACAAAGATGGCTTCCACGCAGAAGGTTTGCTTTGCTAGGAAGCTAACCTGTTATCCGCGAGTTTTTCCGTAGCCAGCATCAAAATGAGCGAGAGCTGAAAACTGTTCCTAGAATTCTACAGCCTGGAGCAGCTTCAGGTGTGATGCTGGCTCAGAGGTAGTGAAACAACAGAGGCTGAACTAGGCTGAATGGCCAATGTGGGTCAGTCTGGTCACCTTGGTCTAAGCTTACCTTAAGGAATAAGTCATCCACCTTGAGTGGACTTCAAGTGCTGACCCCGTTGTTCAGCCTGGCAGGTGCTAATATGTATATTAAATATTCACCCCTAGGTACTTCATATATCCCTTTTCCAGGTTTTGAACCAGCCCCATCCCTGGAACTTAAAATTCCACCTCTACATCTGGGTTTTGACTTCTCCCGGCAGCCCAGGTCTCTGGAGAAGCTAGGTTTTGCCCTGATTGGTCCTCAGCACTCCTCCAGGCTTGAAGTAAAGTTGGTCCTCTCATAGCTCAGCTGGAAAGCCAGTGCCCTGAACACTAACTTTTCCCTTTTCCTTGCTAATGAAGCCCTTGGCTCCTCCCATAACTTCCCAGAGTGACTTTACCATATTTCTGGTGTGTTTGGTTTCCATATCCCTGCCCTGGCTGTGTAACATACTGTGCCAAAGAAACTCAGGCTATCTAGACTACACCTGCCACTAGTTTTGCCCCCTATTTTTCCTCCACATAGGCCTGGAACAAAATTTGTGGGTGTGATGATGTAATCATACAAAGCACCCCACACAGAGTGGGCACTGTGAATGTGAGCTCCTTTGCCTTTTCCTGAGGAAACCTGGGCTGAATCCACCGTCCTAGCTCTGAGGATCTTCGCATCATAGGGTCATTTTTCCCCATCTGTTTAGCATAATGTCTTATATGCATTTCATCAGCACAGATCTTCTCGCTCTTGCCAAGCAGAACATCCCCAAATTAACCATGAGTTTTGGAGAGAGTCTTCTTTTACCCCTCCTGCCAGCCAGACTTTAAGAAACATGGTCTCTGTAGTTTACTGTCTCCGAAATTCTGCTCTCAGTAGATAACACCAGAAATATGCCTCCTGCTCCCTTCCTTGACCAGCCCTCATGGCTCCCTGTGGTATTTAACAAAGGCATTTCCTCACTGTATTGCCTTCTCAAAGGTGTTGACATTTCCCAGTAAGGCAAAAAGTGACCACCACAAAGACCCGTGTATATCTAAGCACATCCCAGATTTCATCTCTGCCCCAACAGCTGGCTAATGCTACCCCCACCCAAGAGATCATAACTGAGAGCAGTTAGAATGGTTTCTATTGTTCAAATCTCCCCTCCCAGAGCCTAGCCCCAGGAGTCCCTTCACCTGCATTTTCCATTAATGCTGTGGATTCATTTTCCCCAAATAAACAAGTTTTCCTGCCAAAGAAAATATGCATCACAATTGGATGCAGTTATGTGTCCTGGGACTGCTCTTGAGGCCTGCCTTTCATGTTTCTGGGTTGGCCCTTGGTCTCCTTACTGCCCTGGTCAGAGGTGGAGGTGCCCTGATGCTGCCTGCATCCCCGATTTCCCAAGGCCTCCACTGCTTTCCTGCTCCTGCATGTGGGCATCCAGCCCCCTTGAGGGCATCCTTCATGTTTGTTTGCTCAGGTTCCTGAATGCCTCTTTCAGATCATCTTTCACCTCTTGCTTCAAGCTCTGGGGACACATGTGGTTTCTACATAATGCACAGATGTGACTTGGGGGAGGGGAGGCCTGGCTGTAGACTCACATAGTACAGCTGGTGTACTGAACTCTGAAGTGGGGAGGGGTTTTTCTCTGGGTAGGTCAGGGGAGAGGGGATGACAAAAGACCAGCAAGCAGCCTCAGACTCAGACTCTGCAGCTTTCACCACCGGCCATGAGATTGAGAGCTTGTGATTTGCATTGTAAGAAAAGCAGCTTGTTTTGTTCTGATCACCTTAAGTAGCATTTAGATATCAGATTGTAAATTGGAACCTTAAGCAAAATAAAGGACCAACTGACTTAAACTTCTATGGCGGAAAAGACCTATAGAAGGTCTTCATCCCCCCAAGCATTGATCACCAAGGTCAACAGACTTTCTCTGTGAAGGTCTAGATAGTAAAGCTTAAGCTTTGGGGACCATATGGTTTCTGTCACAGCTGCTTAAGTCTGTCTTTGTAAGCTCTCATAGACAGGATGTAAACAGACGAGTGTGGTGTCTGGCCACAGTTTTGCCCACCCCTGAGAGTCTAAATTCATAATGCCTACAAACATCCTCATCACTGTTTGCATAAATTGAAGAGCGTTCTGCATGTGGCTAGGCTGTATGCTAAGCACTTGTTGGGAATGATCACATTTATCCCATTCAAAACAATTGTGAGGTTATTCATAGTATTATACCCATTTTACAGATAAGGAACCAGGGTCTTAGAGAAGTTAAATAATGTAAGTAAAACCACATATGGTGGCACACACTTCTAATCCCAGTTATTCAGGAGACTGAGGCAGGAGGATTGCAAGTTTAAGGCCAGCCTCTGCAAATTAATGAAATTAATAAGTAAAAGTAGCTTAGTGGTAGAGCACTTCCCTGTTATATGTAAGGTCCTTGTTCAATACTCAGCACCACAAATAAAGTAATATGTAAATAAAAACAAGACTGGATTTTGAACCAAGACAACTCCAGGCACATGCTCTTTTCTATCGTACCAGCCTGCAGTGTCCACAGCATTAATACCCATGTTTGTTCCCCACTGTCACCACCATACTGGGGATTGAACTCAGGGCCTCACGCATGCTTCTGGATTTTGACATCAGCCAGTTTTTGATATTTAACAACAGCAAAAATGCAGATAATTGCTAACAGCCCTAACAAATTAATTCATAGCAATTTTTGGGAAAAAAAAATAGAGTCTATTGGATCTGTGGGTTCATTTTCCCCAAATAAACAAGTTCTTTATCCTGTGCTACCACTAGGCAGTTGTGCTTCTTACCAAGGATCAGTGCTAGGGAATGACTTATGTGAAGGCCCACGGAACTCAAAGGCAGAAAGCATCCCAGCTGGTTTCTAGATTCCCAAACCCAGCAGTCTAAAGTGGTGCAGTAGAGCCAGTTCTAGAGAGCTCCTGCTCCTTAGGGTGGCCTCCCCAGGACCAACCACTTCTTAGCAGGAATGCCCATGCTGGCCTGACCCGCCAGCCCATCATCATCCACACAGGTTCACACTGCCACAGGGTGGCATGGTTGGGAGAGGCTAGATAAGTGCACAGTTCAAGTTGTTTTCTGACTAGTGATGGTCATTAGCTTGCAGGCTGACCATCTAATAGATATGTTCATTAAAGATGGTAGAAACCAATTATGGAATGTCTTTTATTATAAGAAATTATTCTTGAAAAAATTATAGTAAAATTATTAAAAATATCCTGGATCCCATCACCACCAGCCATGTTTCCCAAAGTTTTTATTTAGGCTCATCAAGATGGTAATAGGTGTGGGGAAGGGGGATGAAAGCAGAGGTCTGCAGTCAGACATTGGGAAACACAAAGCCAAACAAACTTAAAACTAATATATCCCCAAGGATATAGTAGTTTTCCCAAAATGTATTTGGGTTGAATATTAATGTGGAGGTTCCTATAGGATGGATTGCAAGGAACACCCTTTGAGAAATCTGAGCACAGAGGCATTTCAAGAGTTCACATTTTGGTGAGTTACTTAATGGTCTAAGGTTTTCTAAATGGCTAGCCACAGGTTGGGGATGTAGCTCAGCTGATAGAGTGCTTGCCTCGCATGCACAAGGCCCAGAGTTCAATCCCCAGAACCAAAAAAAAAAAAAAAGAAAGAAAGAAAGAAAGAAAGAAAAGGAAAGAAAAGAATTGGGTGGCCACATCAACAGCAGGTACCATAGTGGTTATTAAATCTATAATTTTTTAAGCAGGGGTCTTATATTTTCTTTCTTGTGTTTTGTGCATTTAGACTTACTTTGAAACATTTCATGTTTACAGAAAAGTTGTAAGAATAGTATGAAGAACTCTTCTATCCAATTTCCTATTTGTTAACATTTTACTATATATTTGCCTTATTCATGGTCATTGTGTCTATGTGTACATACTATTGCTCATATTTTTGTATTTTAATGAAACTCAAATCATAAAATTATTATTGTTATATTTTTTTCCAATTTACTAGGTATTGCACAACTGAGCAGTATTCCCAGACCTTTTTATTTTGACCGGGTCTTACTAACTTGTTAAGGTTGGCCTCAAATTTAAATCCTACTGCCTCAGCCTCCCCAGACACTGGGGTTACAGGACCATGCCATCACAGCCAGCTCATAACACTCGAATAAGCTTTAGATTTATGTCTTCAAGATTCTGATGGAGACTTCTTAGCTCGAAGTTTGTTAATTCCCCCCATTTGTACTTGTTGCATTAAGGTATATCATGCTTTTCAAGTATATGAAAGGTCATGAATTGTGAGGGAACATTTTGATAATCCTCAGAGTTTGCTGTCCTTAGGAGGAAAGAATTTGTCAAAGTCAGAAAGTCTTCATTTCAGGCACACACTCAATCCTAATCTTTCTGGATTAGTAAGACTGTAATTTGATGTTATGGGGATTGTCTCAGCTACACAAAGGCAGTCTGCAGTTGTATTAGACCAGGTCCTTTGGGGTTGGCTGTTGGCTGTGGTGGACACTTCAGCCTGAAGCCTATTGAGGGGACACTGCAGAGGTTTGGAGTACTGGAGGACCTCTGTATTTTGTTTCTTGTGGTGGCTTGTCATGCTTTCACAGCACATCATATGGATAGTTTTTGGAATGACATCTAGTTTCAACAGTGGATTTATTGAACATACACTGGTGTTCTGGTGATGTATCTCAGTGGGAGAGAACTTGCCTAGTACATGCCAGGCCCTGGGTTCAATCCTAAAACTTCCATATGTTGGGGGTGTGGTTTGTTTTGTTTCCGTCCGTGAGATCCAAGCCCTCTTCCTCCTCCAGCTGGTGTCAGTACCCCACTTTGAGCACAAAGTCAGTCAAGCAAACACTGCCACCTTACAAAGGGCTTTGTTGGTATAAGGGACTCTGGACTTGACTTACATAACCTCTCATGGAGCATTTCCAAAGCCATAAAAGGAAGCTGGAAATGGTCACCTCTCCTTCATAATGTTAACATTGAGCTCATGAACAAGGCTGGGGCTTGTGTCCTCAAAGAAAGCATAAGGAAACAATCATGACAGAGCGGTTCAGGGAGTTGATACAGCCTTCACCATGGCCTTAGGACATGAGTATCACACCTTCTAACTGGTAGGTTAAGTCACCTTCAGGTTCATTTCCCACACCCACGGTGTCACCCTGTGAATGGGGCTCCTCTTCTTCCCCCATTCATGAGCATGGCAGCTTCAGGTGTTTTGTTGTTGTTGTTGTTGTTCTGTTTTTTAAATTTTTTTAAAGTTGTTGATAGACCTTTATTTTATTTATTTATTTTTATGTGGTGCTAAGGCTCAAATCCAGTGCCTCACATATGCTAGGCAAGTGCTCTACTGAACCACATCCCCAGCCCCTGAATATATTCTTTTATATTCTTCAAGTGTTTTATTCAGTACAAATTAGAATGTAGGGACTGGGGGAATTTTTTTTTTTTAAGTTTAAAAGTTTTAACTTAAATAAAATTTACCATGAGAAATTTCACAGATACTCAAAAGAGAAAAATACAGCCAACCTGCATATTCTCACCACACAGGTACAGCAATTTATTCTGATTTTGCCACTTTTTTTTTAAACTCTATGTATGTATGTATGTATGTATGTATGTATGTATGTATGTCTAAAATATTTAAAAGAAATTCCAGATACCACATCATTTCACCCTTAGCATACGTCAGGATGCCTAAAGAGTAAACACTGATATCTAAAAAGTAAACATTTGATAAACACAGTGCTACCACCCCACCTAGCAAAATCCATCCAGGAACCAAAATTTTGACATGTCATTTTTTCATAGCTCCCACAACTGGATAACCTTATAACACAAAAATTGCCAAGGTCCTGCCTGTGCTGGTTCAACTGATGGCCTCAGAGAGAAGGATCTTGCTCTTGACTTTGAAGAAAATTATCTGGGCTAGGGGGTGGGGTGAGCAGCTCGAACTTGTGGGTCCATAGACTGTGATCTCAAATATTGAGCTGTGTTCTTTGCTTCCTGGGCATTTCATACTATCATCAATGATTGATAATCATAACTTACAGGAATTTTTTTAAACAATATTTTAATTGGAAAAAGCATCTGTCAGCTGTCAGGCTTCCAGTTTCCACTTCTGAGAAGCAGGATGTTGAATGTGAGTAATGACACAACAGGCCTATAAAATGCGGACTAACCCTCGGATGACTCATCCAGTACAATGCAGTATATTTGTCAAGGAGACTGAATCATATATGGGGGAAACCGCTTCTCAGGCAGCCAGCTGGTTCTCAGGTCAGCGAGAGACGGTCCATTTTTATCGGAAGCTTTTATAGTAGCAATAATGCTGAGACCCAATACTTGGGCTCTACAATGTAGAGGAAATGGCATCGTCTGGCAGGTATGTGCTTACTGTTTACATGAACTTTAATTTCTCCTTCTTCTCTTTTGCTTAACATTTCTGGTGTGTGCTTTTACCATTTTTATAAAGGAGGAAAATCATTCTAATTGTAAAGAACTGAAGTGTGTGTATATGTGTGTGTGTGTGCGTGCATGCATGCACTCCTGCCCACATTCAAGGACAGATAGATAACCACTAATCTGTTGATGGACAGAGAGTTTTTATTCACTCATCCTCTTTCTGAAAAACAAATGTTTCCTTAGGTATTCAGATAAAATGGTTCTAACCCATCCCTTTTATTAAGTCCTAATCTAAAAGGTGCTATCCTAGGAAACAGCTTGCAGGAATGATACATCTTTTGGGTGGGTAACTTAGAGCTTTAAAAAAAAAAAATAAGCAGAGGAGGGCTGAAGGAGGCGGTCTAATGTTAACTATTGTGTTATGTTGGGTTTCTTTTGGTATCTTGTCCCCCCCCCCCCCAATATGCGTGGCTTAACTCAAGAAAGCTTTATTCCCCTTATGACTGAATATGGTTATTTTTTGCAGATCGCAATTTGCTCAGACTGAATTCATGCATTAACTTTTCCGAGGTGGGAGAAAGGGTAGTGGGGATTTGGTATCAACATTTAATTATAGCTTTCACATGATCTAAAGGATCATTCTGCATAATTGGAAAGCCGTGTCTGCATGTCTGACCTTCTCTATTTCTTCACTCACTAAATTTAAACAATGCCTGACTTAGTTAAGGCACATATTTTGCTTATTTGAGTGTATTAAACATTCCTATGTGTGCTCACAGTGTATTCAATGTTTTAAAAAGGTACTTTTGAGTCTACTTGTTAGGGACAGATGCTATAGTTAGTTTATAGCAGTACTATTTATGCTTTCCGGGGTTGTGGGTCCAGCATGGCTGGGTCAGGACCTACAACACCACTGCCCACAAATTTGCCTAAGATCTCACATTGGTGGAGCAGCCCAGTTTGTGATGGTAAATCCTGTTATCATCGGAGAGTGTGAAGAAGATCTGGAGTTTCCAAGCTAGAAAAATAGGCAGTCTTTGTTCTTTTTCCTCTTTCTTATAAAACCCATAATAATGACTTATTTTCCTTGAGGTGTATGAATTTTAAACTGTTGGTGAATGCATCCCATTTACTGATTCAGATGCATTCAGAAATTCATGTTTCTGTTTGTTTTGTGGATTAAGTGGTACACTTTTTTTTTAGAGTGGCCAATTTGTTTTTGGAGAGAAGACCATCTCCAACTCCAAATTTCATTAATTTTGCATTCTATAAATGAAAGCCACCTGTTATGCTGTAACATGGTAATTATGGTAGAGGACAATAATGAGGAAGAACAGTATTTGAAATATGTGGGGGTTTTGCTAAGAATTTTCCTGCCCACATCTGTAGGGCTTATTTTTATATGTGTGTGTATACACATACATATATAGTACATATTTAATAATAGCATTTGGTGATATTAAAAATACTTCAGATTCAAAGTGAGAGACCTTTTCTATTCCTTCTCATTAACAATTTTTTTCTTTTAAGCTGTGGAAGGAAAGCTACTTAAAAAACATTAACTTGAACTGTGTAAAGCTCATGCTTTGCAATGTTATATAGTAAACAGGGTTCTCTTGCAGTTTTGGCAAATGCTACACTAAACTTGGAGTTTACTTCATCAAAAGTTATCTGAAAAATAATGCAAATTATTTTTGTCCTTTTGAAGGCAGAAGAGCCTTCTGATTTGTATTCTCTGATTTCGCTGATATATTGGGTTTTACCACTTCCCCCCATTGAGGCCTACAGAAAGTTATAGGCAGGGATATAAAAACACTTCTTTTAATACTCTTGACTTAATGGTGTTTTCTGTGACAGTGTCTTGTTTTCCTGTGATTTGTGTCATCAACAGTCCTGTTCGTATTCTTCTCAAAGCAGCATAGACCTCTCCAGCTCCACATAGGAGGCACCTGGATCACTGAGACTCAGCAGTGGTGACCACTGCTGCCTGTGGCTACTGCACTTGTGGGTCCACAGTCTTTGTGAGCTATCAGTCCAAAGTGATCTCATGGTTTTTAGATCCTTCTTTCCCTTTTGAGGGAAAAAGGATGCAGAAGCATGGCTAGTATTGAAGGTCTCACATATCATTCAGCTTGGAAACAATCAGTAGATACTGAGGGAGCCGGGTGCTGGGTAGTGTTAAATTAATAAGTGCGTGAGATCCAGACCCAGCCCCGTCTTCACTTCAGTGCCCGCCTTGTTGGGATTTATCATTATGTGTAATAGATTCCTCCCGGGGTTTTCTTTTATTCATAAATTGACTGGAACCTGCGATCCAGAGCCATCAGAAACTTTGAGCTGTTCCCTTTTTGATTCTTCAGAAAGTAACTCTTCTTGGATAGACATTAAGAAAAAACTGTCTGGCTCAAAAGTCAGTTTGATAATTTTGATGACCATGTTTTCTGAACCAAGCAGAGTGACATAATTTTGGACAAAAGCTTCTGTGAGACATTTCTTGTATGTGTGTTGTGGGGGGGGTTGTGACAGGAGAGCATTTGAATCCTCTAAGATTAACTATGGATTACCTATCAACATTTAAAAATACTCATTTGTATTTCGAGAGACCCTTTTCTAGAGTCTGCAGTGAATTGCTCTACAGACATATGATTTGTGGCTGAGCGGCCATGACTGGCTCCCAGGGGAGGGCTCAGCCTGCCCATTGCCTACACTCCACTGCCACCTTCATTCTCCCCCATCGGGAGTTACACACATTCTGTCTACAGAGTGGGTGGGATTCCTAACACTTGGAGATAAATCTTGTGTCATTACCTGTAAATAGCAACCTTCTCTAGTTCAGAAAAGCACAGACTTATTGGGACATAACCCCACTCTTAGAAAACAAATGGGACACAAGACCACTCTATTGTCAAACTGATGTGGACTTGTATCTGTTTGCTTCAGAAGCAGGCTGACACTTCAGCCCTCTTGGAAAGAGCTTTTGGCTTGGGATGAGGGAGGTACTTCCTGCTACACATGGCAGGGGGTGAGCTGTGTCATCTTCAGATCATTGAGTATGCAAGGAAGCACAGGAAGATATCATTTCTATCTCAATCTCAACCCAAGAGATGACTTTCGTTTTCAGTATTAACTCATGGGATTGTAGAGATTTTTTCAGATTGGAGATGTCCGAGCTGGGTTTGGGGTTTTTTTGTGGTTTGCTGTTAAATACGTGTTCCTCATCCCCATCCCAGCAGAGGAGCTGGGTTGCCTCCTGTCATTGATCCAGCCCCGTGGGGCCAGGGTTTGACTGGACCTCTTGAATTCTCTTATATGGAGCACAGACAGCATGTGTCATAGAGGCTGCCTGGGAAGGGTGAAGAGCAAAATTAGTGCCTGTGGGTGGGCATGTGTTCTCATCACATCGCCAAAGAACAGCAGTGTGCAAAACCTGGCAGGAACTTGTTCCAAAGAAATAGAAAACAGCCCCTCCCCCTTTTTTGCTTTGAGTAATATTAAAAAACATCAGTAACCCTCACGTAGAAGAAATGGAACTGTTAGAAAACCCTTGTGATTGAGTGTATGTGTTTGATAATCTTTAAAATTGAGGTTAGAATAGAAGAAGTAAAAAGGAACTAATCATAAAAAATGTTCTGGGGGATTCTGTCGCTTGTATTATAAACTCAGTATTCTTTAAGAATATTATTGTCTGATGCCTGGGGGAATTTGTTAATGCTAATAATTAGGGGAAATCTATTCTGTTTAACTCTTTTCTGTTCTTCTTTGAAATGATTTTATAAGAAACACCATTTATTTTTCTCAGTAAAATCAATACCAAAGGGAACATTTGTGTTTTTCATGTATGTGAATTGCCTTGTATCCCAAGGAACAAAGCAAAGGCAACATTTCCATTTATAATTGAAGCATGAGATCCTCCTTTTATAATTCCCTTGAGAAGGTCTTACAAATTTGCTAATCTTTCCTCCGAGTAGAATATTTCTTGAAAGGATAGTGGTGATGTGTCATTTGTACAGTGGACATTTTTTATTTATTTGGACATATGTTACCTTTATAATTAGGGGGAGGTTGATATTTTATTTAAATAGTGGTAATGTTTACTTCTTAATGTTCCCTCATAAAAACCAACATTTCTGAACTTGAGGTCCTTTAGTATACAAAATTCAAGTGACCCAGCTGTTTAGGATTCACGCACGCGCATGTGTTCTAAAAAATCACAACACATAAGATTTACATCAGCTATTTCTAAGTGTGCATCTTAGTAGTATTGTTGTTGTGCAACAGATTTGTTTCATCTTTTTTTTTTTTTAAAGAGAGAGAGGAGAGAGAGAGAGAGAGAGAGAGAAACTTTTGATATTTATTTTTCAGTTTTTGGCGGTCACAACATCTTTGTTGGTATGTGGTGCTGAGGATCGAACCCGGGCTGCACGCATGCCAGGCGAGCGCGCTACCGCTTGAGCCACATCCCCAGCCCCTGTTTTATCTTATGAAACTGAAACTCCATACCCATTAGAAAACTCTCTTTTCTCCTCTCTCAACCCCAGGCAACCACCAACCACAATTCCACTTTCTGTTTCCATGACTTTGACTAGTTACATTCAGGTACCTATATGAGTAAAACGAATAGTGCAGTGGTGGTCTGTCTGTCTTTTTCCCACAATACTGGAGACTGAACCCAGGACCTAACATGTGCTACGTGACCGCTGTACCACTGAGTTCCACCCCCAGTCCGCCAACCTCTGCTTTTTTGTCTTGAGACGGGATCTCAGTAAGTTGCCCAGGCTGGCCCCAAACTTAGAATTCTCTTACCTTACCCTTCCAAATAGCTGGGATTGTAGGTGTGTGCCACATGAACTATCTGTGACTTGCTTTATCTCACTTAGCATAGGGTTCTCAAGGTTCCTTCCATGTTGTTGGGTATGACAGGATTTCCTTCCTTATTAAGGATGAGTAATGTTTCATTGTATATATGTGCCACATTTTGTTTGGCCATTCATCCCTTGATGGTCATTTGGTTGTTCCCATCTCTTGTCTTATGGAGGATACTGCAGTGAAAATGGGTTCACACTGAGCAGTCTTTTGAGATAAGAATGTACAGCTGGTTCTCTCTGTGCAGGCACACAGGACAAAGCACTGTCACGTTGTATCCCTTTCTGTTCATCTAGCCTTTTCAGTTCATGCAGAACTTCCATATACAGAGCACTTGACTCATTTAGGACATTGTTGGGTACAGGGTGGTATTTTCATGGTGCCAACAGGGAAGTGACTGTCCTAGAGAACCAGAACAAGATGAGGTTAGTCCTGGGAGGTGGTGTTCCTCTTGACTAACATTAGTTTGGGGACCCTTTTATTCTTTACATTAAATCACAGCCCACAGCGATGGGTTTATGACAGATTTTCCAGTAGTGTAATTGCATCTGGCCAACAAGCAGGTCAGCATCTGTCAGTAAAGCTCTCTGGTAGAAGTTGCCTGTGGTCACTTGGCTGTCATGCCTCGGGCTTTAGCCACCTCTGAAGGCAAGTCTTAAAACTTGGTTGGGTTCCCTACTGCAAGGATTCAATGGTGGTCAAGAAAGCCCAGTTTTAGCAGCTTAGCCACCAAGGGTCTCAATTATCTGTGAAGATCATGAGTCTTGAAATAAAATGCCTTCTAGCACTGCCACAATCTGGTGGGCTTTGGAAGTTGTAGATAGCTCTGGTGTTTACTAGGGGTTCTTTTTGAATCAGGTACTCAAACTGGAATCCTCTCCTATAGATGAAAACTATTTCAAGATGTTAAAACTGTGAGCAGGCTGGGTAACTAGCTGACCTGAACAGTTTCCTTACTTCCCAGTTCTTTTATAGCAGGAAAGTAATTGAAGAGAATGTGTGTACTGAGTGGATAGCTCTGTTTTGTTGTTGGAAGGAAATTGCCCTTGTTGGTCAAATCCTGTCCCTCTGTGTAGTCCACTTAGGAGGATCACAGTGCAGAGGGTTCATGATCCTCCTCTGAGCCTGACGCTTGCCTTCACTGCTCACCAATAGTTAGTGAGTTCTTAAAAGAGAATCTTCCAGTACCTCTGAGTTTGGGATTTATGAACTGTTTTAGTCAGCTTTATCACTGCTGTGATCAAAAGACCTGATAAGAACAATTTTAGAAAGGAAAAGTTTATTTGGTGCTCACAGTTTCAGAGGTCTCACTCCGTAGACTGCTGACTCCATTCCTCAGGGCTTGAGGTAAGGCAGAACAACATAGTGGAAGGAAGCCACTAAGGACATCTCACCAGGAAGGAGAGAGAGAGAGAGAGAGAGAGAGAGAGAGAGAGAGAGAGAGAGAATGAGAATGAACACACACAAGCTCTGCTCAACAAGGACAAAATATGTAACACAAAGGCACGCCCCCAGAGACCCACACCTTCAGCCGCACCCTACCTGCCTACTTTCACCACCCAGTTAATCCCTATCAGGGAATTAAGGCACTGATTATGTAAAGGCTCTACAACCCAATCTTTGCACTTCTGAACTTCTTACATTGTCTCACTTTTGAGCTTTTGAGAACATTTCACATCTAAATCATAACAGAAACCATAGTATTAATGTGGGTACCATTGATAAATTTGCATTTAAATAAGCCATTTGAACTTGGGTATGTAAGTGCTTTGTTTTTATTGGTCAGCTTTCTTTGTAGGCCTGAAGATTTCTCAACCAACCGTGGCAGCCATTTTCCAGGGACCCCAACATGAAGGCTAATGCAGCAGTTTAAGAATTCCTCCTGGGCTGGGGTTGTGGCTCAGTGGTAGAACGCTTGCCTAGCATGTTTGAGGACCTGGGTTCGATCCTCAGCACCACATAAAAATAAACAAAATAAAACTATTGTGTCCAACTAAAAAATACATTAAAAAAAAAAAAAAGAATTCCTCCTTGCTTGACTTTTCTCCCCCAAATATACCCAGATAGGAAAGTTCACAGTTAAAACCAGAGTAGAACTGGCCATTCTCACTGGCAGTGGGGTTTAATATTTTATTAAATTCATTATAACTCAGTTTTCATGATTTCTTGGTTTTCAAAGTACTTTGACAAACCAGTTTTGCCCTGGGGACTTCATAATTGTGTAATGATACTTGCACTGAGAGAATGTATCTGTTAGTATGTCAGGGTTAGAGGTCTTTGTGGTTCAAGTTTTTTTTTTTTTTTCTTTTTTCTATTTGAAAGATTTTTTCAGTTGCATTTTACTGGTGAAAGTTTTCTGATCTGCTTTTGTGTAATATTTTTGTGGCATGTGTTTGTAAGTTCACTGGCACAGCTAATGAACTGTAAGGGCATTTTTTTTTTCTTTTTTTAACACAAAGATGTGAAAAGGGACCTCAAAGGTCATTTGGCCCCTACTCCTCGGTATACATAAGAAGCAGCTGAGGCTCAGTAATAGAGTAAGGCTGTGGTACCAGTTGTGAGGAGTAAATGGATGGCAAGGTAGGCCTCCTGACATATCCCAGAAGGAACAACTTCTGTTGGTGAGAAGCCACCCAGACAGTTAGGCCTGCTCTGCCACTCTCTTCAGCCCTTGTCCCTGTGTCATGTAGCTGTGCTATTACTAATACCACTTCATTTCTTATAATTCCTTCACAGTCGCTGCCTTGCCAGCAAATCTTAAGGTAACAACAAGAACACTCTTTTTACATCCTTCAGAGCAGCTAGTATGGATACAGGAACTTTTTCACAACAAAGCCATTTAAAAAAAAAAATGTAGGCAGAGGTAGCAAAAGAGACTGAATCCTTTATCTGTCCCTAATGTCAGTGACCTTGAACAAATCCCTTTCCCAGGCTGGATTTACATTTTTTTCCTATGAATGGGAGTGGTTTCTCTAATTGACTGATGCAAGAAATGTATAAACCCAGGGCCTGGAGAGGCTGCTGCAGGAGGGATGCAAGTTCAAGGCCAGCCTCAGCAATTTAGCAAGACACTGTCTCAAGATTTAAAAAAAAAAAAAAAAAAAAAGGGCTGTAGCTCATGATTAAGGGCCCCTTGGTTCAATCCCTTCTGGCCCTCCTCTTTCCCACTCTTGGCCCAGGGAGTGAAGACCAGCCCCACATTCTTCAAGGGAGAATAGATGTCTGGAGTGTTTTTTGTTTATTGTGTGTGTTTAGCTTTTTATCTCTAGTGAGGGAGGTGACAAGAAGCCCCAGGGGCAAAAGAAACCAAACAATTAGTAATTCTTGCCACCTGAAAGGACTCCCATGTCCAGTGGATCTGCCGGGAATATAAACAATGAGGCTTGCAAAAATCCTGTCTGTTGCTAGCACGATGTGCTGACTTTCCTTCCTTCCTGTGGGGTAAATGATCATCTCCTTTTGTTTAGAAGAGTTCTTATGAAGAACTAGCTTGTAAAAGATTTTGTAGGTTCAGAATTTGGCATTAACAATTTAGTAATTTCCTGAACTTTTGACTATGGTTTGCTTGGGACTGGTGCGGGGGGGGGGGGGTGTTAGGTTAATATATATATATATATATCTGTGCCCTGGGTCACAGGAGAAGGAACCAGACTTTACACGACTGTTATTGGCATCTTGTAGATTTAAAATTTAAAGTCTCACTAAATACTTGAGCTTGTGGATTTTTAGGTACTGTTTCCTTTGTTTTCTCCAATAATGAGGAAAAACGCAAAACTATTCTGAGAAAGTCATGTACAGAAGTTCAAGGGCTACAATTTAAAGCCCTGAATTGGAGATTATTAACTTTAAATAACTCCCTTTGCCATTTGTGTTATGAAGTACCAATTTTTCTATTACATGTACTCTTTAACGTGGTGAGAGTTAATTTTGTTCAGTGATCCAATGTTTCCATTAACTGGCCTTTGGGGGTTAAATGTGGATCGTAAATACCATTTGTGTAAGGGTGTGTAAAACAGGGAAAGGCAAAGAAAATTATTGCTTTCTGGGTAAAAAGTAGGAAAAGAAGAAAGGATTCTCTGGGGGCGGGTTGTGTTGTTTGTTTTCAGTTGTTAGTTCTTTGAAGTTCATTAACTACAAACTCCACTGAACCCCAGGCTCAGTAGAGCAGACAGACAGTAAAAGCAGGGTCATAAACCTAGATTCAGACTTTGCTGCGGCTCACCTCCCAGGGCTCCCTTGTTTCCATTTTTTGCCTTGTAAGCACCTGAAACTCAGTCCTTTAGGACAGACTATTTAGTCTGTGAGAGATGGATGCTTTCTTTTGTGGGGGGCTTGAATAAAAATAAGTTCATTTCTTGAAATATTTCCCTCATATTGTCCAGTGTGGTGGCACATGCCTATAACTTCAGCTATTCAGGAGACTGACACAAGGGATTGCAAGTTCGAGTCCAACCTGGGCAACTAGCACTGTATCAAAATTTTAAAAATAAACAAAAAGTAAATCGGTTTGGGGGTATAGCTCAGTGGAAGAGCACCTCTGAGTTTAATTCCTAGTGCATGCATGCACACACAAACATATATTCCTCATGTCAAAGTTGTTTGTGTTTTAGTGATTTTTTTTTTATTAAAAACTCAGAACTGACTCCAATAGATGCCTTGAATATTAATGAATTGTTAGGGTAAAATCTTCCAATAATTTCCTAAAATGTTTTAACTGACTTTAAAATATCCATGTTTGCATTTAAAGAAGTTGTGTATAATGCTATAATAAGTTAGTATTACAATAAAACATACACATGCCTGTTTTTATCTTGTTACTTCAGTAATTCTAACAGGTAGGACCTCTGGGCCTTTCAGGTAAAGGAAGGTATGGAGGCAGATAGGAGAACATGGCCAGCTGAGTGGCCTTGTCCAGCATATGGAGTTTATTTACCTTGAAGGGAAAAGCCTGAATCTAATTTTTTATCTTGTGTCAGTATAATGCATACCTGGGACAGAGCAGAGAATTATTTGATGGTAGGCTTTTAAAAAGAAATGTTTCCTTTAAAAAAATATTTTGAACTTTTTTGAATTCCATGGAATTCAAATTTTTTAAAGTTTTTTTTTCTTTTTCCAAATCTTATTACAGTTACTTTCAATTCTAAGGATTTGTTGTTCTTGTTGGTAATTAGTATTAAATTCCCGAAGTCGGTGTTTTCACACTCAGAAATAATTCTTCTACCCTCCCATCCTCTACCCCAGCCCTGTACTGGGAATTGAATCAGAGATCCTTACCACTGAGCCACACTCCCAGCCCTTTTTATTTTGAGACAGGGTCTTATTAACTTGCCAGTGCTGGCCTACAACTTGTGATCCTCCGTACCTCAACCTCCCAGGTCACTGGGATTACAGCTGTGTGCCACAGTGCCGCACTCAAAAATAATTTTAAAATGCATTCTAGGACCTACTATGAAGGTAATTTACCTACTGAACTACGGAGATTTAACCTCTCCATAGTTGACCAAGACTGGGATTTAGGAAGCATATTATACCCAGGAGTCTCCAGTTTCTGGTCCCTCCAGGTAAAAAATGTTAAGATTTGAGCTGTTGGGTAAAGGCAGAACACTTTCAAATTTTAAGAAACACAGGTGACTTTCTTTGCTGATTGCATGTGAACCACAATCAAGAAACTGTCGTCCCTGTGCTGCTCCATCTCTCAACTTGCCCTGAGCCCAGCTGGGCTGTCTTCCTGCTGGGCACATCATTCACCTCAAAAGATAACCTGCTCCAGGAAAAGCCACATGGACACAGGGAGAGTGGCCAAAGAGCCATTTTTTTTAAAAAACCTGCCTTAGACACTGCTTCTAAAATTGCCCCTTCAGGTGGTGAAGCCAACATTTAAACACTTCATTGCCTGTTTTTAAGTGTCCCATTAGGTTATAGTTTGAGATTATGCGTGGCAGCGGCAGCACAGCCCCGATACCTTTATCTTCATTATGCCCCAAGTATAGGTGATCGGTCACTCATTGTAGATATGGGATTTCTAGTATTCTTGGGGTCTGATTTTAAATGTGGAATTCAAATGTGGACAAGAAAGGTTTTGTTGTCTTAAAAAACCACAGCTCTGTCCTTAAGACACTTTTGATATGTTAAAGTAAAATCAAGATTTTTTTTTTATTAACATAGCAAAGAAGGAAGGAAGGAAAAGAAATGTGGTAGAATCCAGTTGAATCACTCTTCCTGTGTAGGATTTGTGCTTGTCCTAGACTGTAGGAGATACACACTTAGAAGTTAATTTAACAATTGCATTTTGGACAGTGAAGTGGAGTGAGTCTAATATAACTTACAAACCTTGTTGAGAAGTAAGCCAGAGAGCAGCATTTTATGAGGGGCTTTCCGGCCTGCCCAGCCACTGCCAGGCCATGGGCATCTCACCCCATTCACAGTCCCTGTGGCTTGGCCCCCAGTACTGGGGCTCTGTGTTGGAGGCTGCTGTAGACGGGCAGAAATTTAAAGCCTCTGGGCCACAGCAGGTTTTCCCCAGCTCTCTAGAAGTGTCAGTCAGCTGGGGGATAGCAGAGGGTCCCTAATTGTCTGCTGGTATTTCCCTAACAATTTCCTCCAAGGCTCCCATGTTTAACTTCAGCTCTGATCTTTGTTCCTCTGTGTCTTTCTTCATTTCCTTTTATTGGCCATTATGGGTCACAGGACACAACAGAAAAGAAAGGAGAGACCAGACTGGTGACCAGCACAACGCCTGGTACCTTTGCCTTGGGACCGCCCAGCCGAGTCTCCATTCCACTCCTAAGGATGTCTGGGAGTGGGCGCTGTGGCTGTGCAGAGGATGAACCAGAACATTCAGGGCACCTGCTGCACTGGCTCCTGGGGTCTGAAGGTGTAGGGAGCATTCAGAGGTTGAAAAATAGGAATGTTTACAGCAAATTGTACATTTTTTAAATATATATATATATTTTTTAGTTGTTGATGGACCTTTATTTTATTTTTTTGTATGTGGTGCTGAGAATCCAACCCAGTGCCTCACGCATGCCAGGCAAGCACATTACTACTGAGCCACAACACCAGCCCCATCAACAAATTATAAAATTTAAAGGAAAATTTTATGGAGGCACATAACCTGCTAGATCAGAACTATATGTTAAACAAGATATTGGCATATAGTTTGTGTTAGAATCACTTGTTTCTAAATACAGGTGTCCCCAGCCAGCACAGATTTTTTTAAAAAGGAGTATTTTTATGAAAATTTCAATAGAAAAATAAAAATACAAGAGGCCCATGCTAATAAATTTTGACTTGGTAGGACTAATTCTAAAGAATAATCTACAAATTACTAAGTTTTATAATCATTCATATTTCCAGTATTATTTGTACTCCCAGTACATGGCACTCTAATGTGCATCAGAGAACCGTGTGTGGGTGAGAAGATTTACATGCTTTGGTGTAGCTAGGTAGCATCAACAGCATAGATGCTGGGTTTATCTGAGGCATGTGAAGATGAGGATGGAATGCCCCTTACCTCCCCCTCCAAGGATAGGACTTGGACACAAAGGGCACTGGTGACCTTGTAGAATGGCAGAACTTCTGGCGTGTGGCATAAGACTACAGTGGGATTTCTAAAATGTTTTCAATGGCTTCACTCAGATTCTGAGCCCAATACAGAGTGAAGGAAGAAAATCTATTT
Organism: Spermophilus citellus; assembly: GCF_964194105.1. Classification (NCBI taxonomy): domain Eukaryota; kingdom Metazoa; phylum Chordata; class Mammalia; order Rodentia; family Sciuridae; genus Spermophilus; species Spermophilus citellus. Next base: position 61,715,357 of record NC_138193.1, read on the forward strand.
AACATCCCCAAAGGGGTCTGTGATTGTCACAATGTAAGCAGGTTCTTGGATAAAATGTAGGTCCCCAGTCATTAGAAAGCAAAGACCACACACAAACACACACACATCCCTTTTAAGAATCGTGTCTCGAGTTCTGTTCCTGAAAACTTACTCCATGGTGTGAATAAACTTATGTATACAACCAGAGATATGAAAAATTGTGCTATATGTGTAATATGAATTGTAACGTATTCTGCTGTCATGTAACATATTAGAATTAATATGCTCAGGAAAGCAGAGACGCAGTGGAGTGGACTGATGAGCCTGCTTTCTTCTCCTCAGGTCTGTCCCTGGCAGAGTGCTCTGACACTGTGAGTTCAGACTACCTGCTCGGGTACATAGCTTTTCTTACCAGCAGTTATTAGGGTAGGGCTGTTTCAAAGATGGCTCTCCAGGTGTATTTTGTGGTTGGTATCACTGACCTTAACTATCTGTGGGGCAGCCTTTTTCTTACTTAGCCCACTTTTCAGCTTTCCTAACAGATTTCATGCATACTGACCCTCTTTATGAAGCAAATGTATAATGTTCAGAAAGTTTCTTCTCTGCTTCACGGTGCCTGCTCATCAGGATTTGAGAGGAAGGCTAACTTCTTTGCCAGACTTGCCTGCTGCCAGAAATGACACTTTGCAAATAAGTCTTCTACCATTTGAATTAGTGATCTTTCCTAACCCTTTTCTATAATGGCCTAACCGAACCATATAAACAGTACATATTTTGGTAATTAATATAAAGGCCTTATTTCCTGTGGCATTAAGCATGCAGGACATGTGTTCTGCCTTTAGTGGTTTGTACAGAGCAGAAAATGTTTCTGCCATTCACAAAACCACATTGTATGTAACTTTCCTTGTCTATCAAGTCCAGAATATGTAAATTTCTAAACCAGAGAAATTGACTTTTTGAAAATTCTTAACTGACATGTAAAATGAATACCCACAAAAGCACCACCCAGTTTAACAGATCTTAACCTGTACCTCTGACTTCTTAACACATTTGCTTATGCTGAAATAGTTTGTTGAGTCATTTTATAGTCATTTTATAGAGATCACCAGATATATATATATATATATATATATATATATGCATTTCGTATCTATATACATTTTACAAACATATAATACTATCTATATATGTATGTAATTTGATGTGATCTAAGAGCCTTCATAAATTTATAAGCACAAGGAGGACTGGGGCATGGGGATGTGATTAAAATAAAGCTTGTGTGCCTGACTCCCTGGAGAAAGCTGGTTATATTTGGCTCAGCTGGCGTCTGGGAGTTGGGCTGGAGAGGCTGGGATCTCTGGCTAATCCCTCTCAAGGTCTGGTGAAGTGGAGAAGAATGGAAAAGAGGCCAGAGGAAGTGAGTCTAAAGTTTAGCATAATGGAGAGATAAAGGAGCCGTGTAATCAGATAAGGGCTGGTGATAAGGTGGGGGCCAGGAAGAATTTATGGGGCATATAAAAGTTCCAGTCTCCATTCCTGAAAGAAAAAAAAAAAAACACTAAGGGAGGGGCAGGAGCAGAGGGCCAGCTCACAGATGGTCGAGGAAGTCTGCTCCTCCACAGGTGTGCCTGCCCACAGTGTGCCATCAAACCTGGTCTTTATGACAGTGTCTTCTGCGAGAGGCCGGGTTCAGAGATTCTTCTGCTGTTTGCCCCAGCATCCCCAGCCCTTCCACTCTGACAACTGAGAAGGCTGGGCGGTCTGTAAACCCACTCAGTGGCCAGGGGACAGGGGTTTAAAGGGCCTGTTTCTGCAATCAAAGCCAGTGTTTCAGCAGAAGTAATGATGGCTGCAACTTATCAAACTTCTATGGCTCTGGCACTTGACCTTTATCACTGCTTTTAACCAGCAGGGTGGATCCTGTCTTCATTTTGCAAAGGAAGAAAACTGAAGCTCAAATAGCAATTTCTTCAGCTACTGAGGAGGCAGGGCACAGCTGACCTGTCTGCTTCCTTTGTTTATTTCTGTAACTTGTCCTTCAAATTTGGAGAAAACTTACAACATAAATGCTGAGATATTTTAAAACTTCTCTTTGGGGCTGCTAGTTTTGAAATTGTTCTTTCTTTGCCTTCCTCTCCTGACACAGGTTGTTACTTGCCTCTTTTTCATATTGAGTGACCATACCACACACACATACAACAACAACAACAACAAAAACCCTGCATGTTGGAAACATAAAGCTTTTCCTTAAATGGAAAATCTCTAGTTCAGTCAATTTATTCATAAACCAGCCAAAGAATATGCTGTTGTTTGAGTGGTAGTCAAACACCATTGGTGATGACAGTGGTTGTTTGGGGCTGTTCTGGTCGGGTTCAGACCCCGGCTCTGCACAGCTGGTGTTGGGGCCTGCCTCTGGAGCCTCCCCATGTCCCTGCCGGGCCACCGTGAAGCAGTTGTCAGTTTCAGCAACACGTTGTGGTGGTTATTTTTGACAATGGTAGCATGTTTTGAAAATGTTTCTAAGGCATCCCGGCAGCCTTCTCCTTGCACAAATTTAAAAAACCAATCTGTCCTTGCCCTTCCGGCCCATCCTCCCCAAACAAACCCCTGCATCTGTTTTAAACAGATGTTGTTTAATTCTTTCCAGAAAGAGGGGGAGGGGAGCTGGGAAGGGAGTTTTCCTCTCTTCTACCTTTTGGTTGTAGAGTTCATTGTCCTTGCGCTCTGGGGTGGGGAGTGAGGTGCCCGAGTAACGTCAGTCAGTGCTCCATGGATGGGAAGCTGTTGGCCAGCAGCCATGCAGCTGGACCACGCAGACAGCCCTCTCAACTCTCGGTGCAACACCTCACCCTCGGCCTGGTTTTAAATAACCAGATGCCACAGTTAATGCTATCAGAGTTGTTGCCAGTGGAGACCAAAGGGGCTTCTTCCCGCCCGCCCCAAACTCCCTACCCCACCCCACTCAGAAGTCTATGCTCTGGGGAAGGCCCTGCTGGGAGGAATTGAGGCAAGAAGCTGCCATAGAGCGAAAGCAGAGGCACAGGTAGCCTTTGTGGTCTGGAAGCAGAGGGTGGGGTATTTATAAAAATCTCTAATAAATGTGTTATTTTGGGAAATAAGTTTGTGGGACTAACAAGTAATGCAAGCCTCTCTTTTTCATGTTCACTTCATCCCCTCAAAGCGAGAACAGCCCTCAACTACAGCACGTACAAAGTCAAACCATATTTTAACAGGAGGTGTATAGAGTTTCAGTTCTTTCAGTTCACGTTGGCCATTTCCTGGGAAGATGAACAGATAGTACACCCATCAAAGATTTGAGACAGCTGTGTTGTACACCGGAGGATTTTTAAATCCTAGGTACCTTTAGTTTTTCTGGAATTAAGGGGGTGAAGGGGAAAAAATGAATGTTCTCCAAAGTTGTTTATATGCAACTAATCTGAATACATTATCAAATATTCTTATCTCTAGGATCTCGAAGTATGTGCATGCACAACCTGTGATTTTTGCATGTATTTCTACATGTGCAATTTGTCCATTTACTTGTTAATTAAAAGGAATTCTTGTAAAAGGAATTCTTAACCGTTATCCCAACTAAACTATTGTGGTTCATAAGCAAATGAGTACTGAATACTTTCTTTTTCTGTTTCTTTTTTTAAAAGAAGGATTCTGTTAGCTACAAATACATTTTTTTCTTTCTTCTTTTTTTTTTTTTTTTCCTTCAGTACCAGGGATTGAACCTAGGAGTGCTTAACCACTGAGCCACATCCCCAGTCCTTTTTTTATATTTTATTTAGAGACAGGGTCTCACTGAGTTACTTAGGGCCTCAGCCTCCAGAGCTGCTGGGATTACAGGAGTGCACCACTGTGCCCGGCTTACAAAATGCATTCCTTAAAACCTGTTTTATTGTGTATGTCACCTATTCATTTCACAGTCTCATTCTAAGCTCCAGGGATATTACAGTGAACAAAAGGGCAAAGTCCTTGCTCTTAAGAAGTTTACATCCTAGTAGCCAGACAGATACAGGCCAGGCAAGGTGAGAAGATTTAAGATGTTTTATGTAGGATGGACAGGGAAGTCTTCTCTAATGAAACAATTTCCAGCAGAGAACTGAATCATGTAAGGGAATAAGTCTAGTTGGTGTAGGGGAGAAGGGTGGGGAATGTTGGTTTGGTTTGGTTTTTTTGTAGTACTGGGAATTGAATCCAGGGCTGCTCTACCACTGAGCTAATTCCCAGCCCTTTTTATTTTTTATTTTGAGACAGAGTCAAACTAAACTGTCCAAGCTGGCCTTGTACTTGTGATCCTCTTGCCTAGCCTCCCAAGTCTCTGTGAGATGACAGGAGTGCACCAGTGTGGCCGGCAGGAAAGGGGTCTTAAGAAGCAGGGATAAATAGCCAGCGCAGTGTCCCTGAGGCATGAGTGTGGCCAGTGGGAGTGAAGTGGAATAAGCAATGGCCGCATTTTGGCTTTTCTCAAAATGATCTAGGAAGCTGCTGGAGGATTTGAATAGAGTCACAGTCTAATCTGTTTTCTGGGAAATCAGGCACACGTGGAAGTAAAGATTCCAATTAGGAAGCAGTTGTGATAATCTCAGTGGAAAGTGATGGCAGGTATGTTGGGCAGTGTCAATGGAGGTGGTAAAAATTGTCTTTGGTATAATTGGAAGGGAGAACCAAAAGAGTGGGAGCATACTAGAATGAAGAGTTTGATCTGATACATATTGATTGTGATGCCTGTGAAACACCCAAGCAGAGAACTCAGAACTCACTAAAAGCTTCCTCCAGAAGAGGCCTGGATGGAAATGCAAATGAGGACACTGTTAGCATAGAGCAGGTAACTGGAGAAGTTGGCCCCGTCATGAATTGGGATAGGACGTGGATTGGGGATGGTTTAGGCACCGTGAAGGAGGAGAGGCAGAGAGTACCAGTACCCGGTAGGCATGATGGTGGGTACAAGGGCAGGGTCTCTACTGACTGCATCTGGCTTCTCAGTGAAACAGGCAAGCTCATCCATCATCTGAGAGCAAGGGAAAGGAGGCCAGTTAAAAGTCATCTTGGAGACAGAGTGGACAGCTGTAGCAGGATGCCAGGTACCTCAGGATCCACTTAACAGATGATTACGACTTTAAAACAAGGCTTGTTTTAAAGCACAGTAGAGGGGGTGTTCCCCACACCATGTGCGGCAGCGTGGGTTGGAGCATGGAGTAGGTAGATGGTAGGACTTAACCAGGTCAGGTTGTGTCAGGCAATCACGATGAGGAGAGAGAAAGCACAGGTGTTAAGGTTGTGTGCTGAGGAGTGTCACGGTAAATATCGGAGCTGAAGTTGGGTAGAGAATCAGAGTGAGAACATGAGGAGTGTTGAGCAGGAGAAGGGCCTAGAAGGTGGTGGTAAGAACAGGCTGTGATGCCAGGTGATCACTGGAGTCTGTAGGAAGCTACAGAGTAAGGGGGTGATGGCCGGAAAGTGGGCTGCTTAAAATTGAGGCAGGGAGGTGGTCCAGAGCTGGCGATAAAGTCAAGGGTTGACCTGAGCGTGGGTCACTGGCTGGGTACAGGATGGAGTCATTGGAGGGAAAGAATCCCAGAAGCTAAGAGGCCAAGGAATTGGAAGGATGCTCAGAATCAGTGATGAAACACCCAAGAATCATGGCAGGATAGTGGTAGGGAAGAGGAAGGACAGTGAGCCTGGTTGCCAGCCTCTTCAAGGGATGAGAGGTTAAGAGATGACCCAGAATTGTGGGTGGAAGAAGAGTATGGTCAGGTGTATGAGCTGCAGATGAACCCAGGGGAGGGCGAGGAGCCTGCAGCTCTGCTGAGTCTCTACCCCAGGTGTAGGCTTGGAGGAGCCATGCTGGAGAGAGCAGCCTGGGAGACTGAGCCACAGAGGACCTTTCTGTTGGGGACCGCAAATCAAGTCAAGATGGCGCCTGGCAGTTTGCCAGGAGGAGTGGTTTGTAAGACAATGCCACCGAGCCATTAAGATGGTAGAGATTCCTTATTTGGCTGATTGCTGTAACTGGGTGATGCTAATTGAGTCAAGCTGTGTATAATCAGTTAGGTATATATACCTCTGCTGTTCTCCAATAAAGAGGCTCCAGCTACCTTGGGTGCCCGCTACCTTGAGTTCCCGCTCAACCTTTAAGTTGCTTGTCACCTCCCGGTTATTTTGCCCAGCCGGACTGCGGCACCTTTCACTTCATTCAGGTTAATAAAGCAAAAGGAATATTCATGAAGTACCTAGTGTAGTCAGATTCACAAAGACACAAAGTACAGATGATGGTTGGTAGGGGCTGTGTGTGGAGGGAGGAGAGAATGGGGAGTAAGTGTTTTCACAGGTACAGAGTTTTGGTTTGGGATAATGAAAACGATCTGGAGATGATGGCTGGTGGTTGGAGGTTGCCTGGGGGTGTAAATGTACTTAATACCACGGAAATGTACACATAAAAAGGTAAATTTTGTACAGTAGGTACAGTTTATACAATTTTTTAAAAACCAAAGGAATGGTCAGAGGAGAAGATGAGGAAATTAGGGGTTATTGGATTTCAGGCCCATGAACTTGGTGGAGGAGGGCAGCTGGGTCACAAGGGAGGTGGAGCCATGTGGGGTCATGGAAATCCGAGCGACTTGTCTTTGGGTGAGGAGGTGAGCAGGAATGTGCAGCCAAGGGACATCTCTTGTCCGGCTGATGGTGGGACCAGGCTCCTTCTGGGGTAGGGAGCAGACTTCCCTGGGGCCCAAGGCACAAGAGGGTTCTCTGTTACTCTGCATCTTTGTTTCCTAGAATCTAGCATAGCATCTGGCATACATAAGCTCTGAATATATGATTGAGTAAAAAATGAATTCTATCCAAGGAAAGAAAACATCAAGTGAGAATTTAATGGCCTTGCTGAAGATCCAAATAAATTTCCCCAAAAAGTGATGAAGAATGAAAAGAAACTGGGATTGGTCTCTGAAGGAGAAAGGGTTGTTGGCAAATGTGCAAAAGAACTCATTGCAAAATCAAAGTTCTAGAATGGAAAAAAATAAAACCATAAATAAGAGCCTACAAATGTGTAAAGGGTATCTTGAATTAAAATATTTCCCCATCTGTATAAATGATTTCATGCAGAATTTGTGATTTGGAAGTGGACTATCTTATTCTTGTGCCAAATAAGAAAATTATTAGCTTCATAAAGTGTTAATAAGACTTGCCTTTCATTATAAACTAAGTTTACAGTGAATATCCTCTTAAGTTATAAGTTTATCTTTCCAACTTACAAATAGATACCAAAATATAGAGATTGGCTCACTTATTTTTAATATTTATGCCCTGAAACTGGAGAATGAGATGCTTTGAATACTTCTTCAGAGACTCACAAGTAGTTGTTAATCACTTAGGTGTCTTTTTTTAAGGTACTTCTATGTTGAGTTGATGTGTTTTGTTTTTTTCGCTAAAAAAATCTTGAGATGGGTTGCCTCTCAAGATTATTACTAGGCACAGATTTTCTCTTTTGAGTCCAGAGAAGTGCTGGCTGGTGGTCATCTTGCATTGTGAAACATGTTCTGCAGCTACCAGACCATTGTCATGCCCCATTCTTCTTGTTGTCGTTTTAGTGACAGCTATATTGTGCGTGTCAAGGCTGTGGTTATGACCAGAGATGACTCCAGCGGGGGATGGTTCCCACAGGAAGGAGGCGGGATCAGTCGCGTCGGGGTCTGTAAGGTCATGCACCCGGAAGGCAATGGACGAAGCGGCTTTCTCATCCATGGTGAACGACAGAAAGACAAACTGGTAATGGCAGACATGCAACTGTGGGTTAAATTAGCAATGACTGATTTCTTTACGTGACATCATAGCCCTCTTCACTAACTTTTTTTTTTTTTTTTAATTTTTTTTTCTCTGACTTCAAACTCTTGCAAAAAACTTGAAAAGTTCTGGAGCTGCTGTCAAATTTTAAAACATAATCCTCCCTTTGCAGTAAAGGCTCTTGACCACACACCCATGTTATGTAACTCAGATGATACGGAACCGTGAAGCCAGAGTTTTCAAAATGTAGGGTTTATTCACGGAGCTCACCATTGCATTTGGAAGGTAGAAATTACTTAAGAGTGCAAAGGCAGAGAGAAAATGTCTTCTGACATTTGGCTCCTTCTAAATAAGTGTTTATCTAAAAGATAACATAGCTTTTATTTCATAAGTAATGAGTAAAGCTTGTTTGGAAAAAGAAGTAACAGAAAAGTAGTGGTATCACACTTCTGTAAATAATTATACATGCTTATAAATAAATACTTGGGAGAGGGATGATTACTTCCCAAGAATGGATGATTGGTAGTTCTTAACGCGCAGGGTGGTGAAGGAGCTGGGATGACCAGGTCTGTTATGATACAATCTATAACAGGAAGGAAAAATAGAATGTCCAGTCTATTTTCAGTTAATGGCCCTAAACATGGAAGACTACTCCTATCTGTATCTGATCGTGGTGTGTATATTCAGAAACCAACAGATGATTTGGAATGTGCAGGATTGTACAGGATTTCACAGAGAATGCAGACGGCGCAAGAATATGTCGGTCTTACGTTTGAGACCCTTTATAGCGGCATCTGTTGAGTTTCATGTGTTAGATGTACAAATTTAATCTTCTTTTGCAACCACTTCTTAGAGTTTAAAAAAATCACACAGTAGATAAAACAATTTGTAAATGTTACATATGGATTAACAGAAATGCCATTTTCACACTTGATTCATTTCTGAAAATTGAAAGGGAGGATATAGCTAATTTTAAGAAGTATTTATGTAGGAAGTTCCCTACATAATAGTCAGATGATGAAAACATTCTTATTTACGAAATTTGGGGAATAAAGGCAGTATAATCACACGACCAACAAAAAGTGATAAAACTGTCATTTATCTAGCATTTACCATCTGCTGAGTACCATGTTAATCTTTTGGCTAGGTTGTACCACTGTATGCTTACAACAGTCATTATGACTGAAGATATTAGGATTTAGAATGATTCTACATTGTTGGTGACCCATTTTGTGAACCACAATCCAGTATTTAATACCCCATCACGATGGCCAAGACCAAACCAGAGTCGCACATGTACAACCACCTTCAGCCCATTGATGTAGTTTTTTCCCTTGCACAGATTTTTATTTTTGCAAAACTCTCATCATATTTTATGATCGGTTATATGTCTCATTTACTTTGCCCAAGCATTCTCATAATAGATTTTCTGAACCAGGTGCAGTGGTGCATGCTTGTAGTGCCAGTGTCTTCTGGAGGCTGGGGCAAGAGGATCAATAACAAGTTCGAAGCAAACCTGGGCATCTTAGTGAGACTTTGACTCAAAAAAAAAAATTTTTTTTTAAAGACTGGGAATTAGCACAGAGGTCAAATTCTTCTGGGTTCAATTTCCAGTACCAAAAAGGGGGGAAAAAAAGGAAATTTTGGAGGGACTGAAGGTGTGTAGCTCAGTAGTAGAGCACTTTTCTGAAGAAAAAGAAGGGACAGAAGGAAGGAAATAAATTTTCCACGTTGCTGATATCAATGTGATGTTCTTTTATTTACTTGGCCATCTCCTTAGTGTTGAAAACTAAAGTTCTTTCCCTTCTGCCTACTCTGAAGAGACACCTACCTGCATTTTCCATATTTATTACTTTTGGGGGATAATTTGGAAAAGTCAATTATGTGTGCAGGGGGCTGCTGCTAGCATACGAAAATTTCCTTTTAACACATTGAAGGTCATATATTTTAAATCCTTATCACTTTGATAGAATAGTAGTGGTAGCTTATGGTACATAATGAGCTCAAATCATTTTCTCCTTGTTACAAACAGTTGTGACTGTGAATTATCTATTAATGTATGTGCTTTGCATACTTTTCTATTGGGATCTTATTTTTCTCCTTGATATCTATGCTCTCTTGTATAATAAAGATCTAATCTTCATCTGACATACTTCAAGTATATTTTTATAATCTGTTGCTTTGTTTATTTTAGTTGGTGTTTTTTTTTTCCTACAAAATTTAAATAGAAAAAAATTTTCACTCACCTTCTTTTTGTTTTTAGTTGTTCTGGGTTAACAAATTATCTTATGTGGCTGTAGCTCTTGCTTAATATGCACAAGGCCCTGGGTTTGATCCCCAGCACCTGGGGTAGGGGTAGGGGAACCTACTTGTGTGAAGGGTAATAACATTTAGGGCTATTTTTCTTTATGGAATTTCATGGTTTATTATAGACTGTTTCAACCTAAACGGCCATTTAGATTGTCGAACCCAGCCCCTTAATTTTACAAATTTATGAACTTGTATCTTGTTTTTAATATTTATTTTTTAGTTTTAGGTGGACACAATATCTTCATTTTATATTTATGTGGTGCTGAGATTCAAACCCAGTGCCTCACGCATGCTAGGCGAGTGCTGTATCACTGAGCCCCAACCCCAGCCCCCTGAACTTGTATCTTACCTGTGACTTGTACATTATAGTTACAAGGTTTTATTATTTTTTTCAAGGCTCTTGGTATGCACGGCATCATTAAACTCTTGCAACATTTCAAAGGAAGAAGATATTGTAGTAGTTGGGGGCTCAGTGCTTCAAGATGTGGTCCCCTTCCTTGGTAGAGGACGTGCATTCAGTGTCTGAACCGACACTTGGAACCATTTCTTTGTCAGAGCCCGGTGGGGCAGTTCCAGTCCTCTGTTCCCCCTGGACTTGTGGACCAGCTTCTGTTTGTTGCTGTTGCACGTTGTGCTATCCTAAATGCAGGTGTCATTCCCTCTGCCAACGTGTCTCCCCATCCCTCTTCTTTAGTGTATGACTAACTTCTAGGCTCCAGCTGTCCACTAACACACACCTGTGTACTCAGTTGCACTCTCACCTCTCCAGCCCTCCCCGTGAGGGGAATGGTTTCCTGTTCCCACAGCACACACACACTCACACACACACTCACACACTCACACACACACCTTCAGAGACTCAGTGACCCCTCCCTTGGCCTTCTGCACTTCTGCAGAACAGCGTTTCTGCCCACTGGTGGATAAAGGCCCCCAGGGAGCTCTGCACTAAGAGATGGAATGGTGAGAGAGGGTGGAGGCCATTATTAGGACACGGAGGGTGGATGGATCAGAATTCCCAGTTTGCCCGCCAGGGCATGAAGTGCTCTTTCTGACTGAAACGGTGTTGTGGATGGATGCTCCAGTGTTGTCCAGTTTTAGGTCTCAGTGTATCGTGAAGGGGTTTTGTGGTGGTTGGTTTTAGTTACATACTGGGGCTTGTGAGTTTAACTGTCATTATTTCTGTGGGAAACAGGTGTGTTCCAGAGGCCCAGTCTCAAATAGTAATTCGGATCATTTTTATAAGCTGAGGACAAGAAAGTTTTCCTGAGAAATTTTATGTGAGTTAGGACTTTTTGAGTTGAGTATTACTTTAGATGAATTAGAGGAGTTTACTCCTTAATCCCATGAGAAACCACTTTATAAAGACAAATCATAAAATATAGAGTTGATTGATCCCTCCAGTGACTGCCCATGTATAAGTTGGTGAGCATTCCTACAAAATGTTGTGGGGGGAATTTGAGCCAGCAAAGCTCTTTGAAAGACAATTTGGCGAGATTTTATTTATTTTATTTATTTATCCTTACATACATACATGCATACTCGGGATTGAACTTTACCACTGAGCTATACCCCTAGCCCTTTTTATTTTTTGAGACATGATCTTGCTAAGTTGCTAAGGCTGGCCTTGCACTTGAGATCCTTCTGTCTTAGCCTCCTGATATCTCTGAGATGTTGGGCATGTGCCGACACACCTGATTGAGATTTTAATTTTAAACCTACATAACTTTTTAACCTAGCACTTCACTAGTATCTGGCTGAATAGACAAGAGCCAAATTCTCATATCTACTCCTGCTTTTTAATCAGTTTTAATATGTCATTTTGGCTATATGATAACATATGCTAGAAAAGGGAGTCATATTTAAAGACCCCTGTCAGATAATTATATATATTCTTCTTTGGTACTACATCAAAACTCAACCTATTGCAGTTTCTTAAATGTGGAATCTGGAACCATTAATAGGAATTTTTTATTCTCTTATATTAAAATCTATTGGTTTTGCTGGGCATGGTGGCGCATACCTGTAATCCCCATGGCTCAGATGGCTAAAGCAGGAGGATTGCAAGTTCAAAGCCAGCCTCAGCAACTTGGAGAGAACCTGTCTCAAAATAAAATGTTTAAAAAACGGCTGGGGATGAGAATCAGTGGTTAAGCACCCCCGAGTTCAATCCCTGGTGTATCTTTTGCTCTGGATTTTTCACTCATGTCTGATTTGGTAACATGATGCATTAGTCATCTGGAAAATAATGGTTTACTGAGTTCAGCAGATCTTCCAATTGTTGACACATTTTATCCTACAATATCAAAAAATTACATTTCCTAATATCACCAATGATCTTATTAGAACACTATTTAAGATTGGGAAGCTGTCCAAAATTATGATTTTCACTTAGAAGTTCAAATTTTATTATTGGCAACAAATACCTTGAGTTGTTTTCCTTGAAGTGACAAGCTCACTTTGTTCATTTTCAAGAAAATGTCTGCCAGATTCCCAAGTATGATTAACCACGATTGGTCTGTCATTCTTTGAATAAAAACAGAAGTCCAAGAAATAAGCAGTTAGTTCAACTCTCAACCAAACCAGTCACATAAGTACTTGACTCAGTCATCCATAAACAGAAGAGAAAAGGCAATTATAAATACTCTTTCTTTTTCCAACTGTGCATATGTGCAAAGCCAGGTTTTCTTCATATTCTTCAACCAAAGCAGCACATTGTAGCAGGTGGAATGCAGAAGCTGATGGAAGAATCCAATTGTGTGTTCTTCCCATTTCATCACATAAAATAAAGTGCATGTGTATGCAAAGGTTAAGATGTAGTGAAATAACTTTTGCTGCTTCATTAAGGACATTCTTGAGCAAAAGAAGGAATCTGATGGCTTTGATACATTTGGGTGGTGCTACCATGCTATCTTGACTCATGCAACTGCCCAGCAATGACACCCACCACAAGCAGAAATGTCAACACAGTGAAAAAGGCAAAAGTGTCTTACGATGATAAAAAGAGTTTTCTCATCTTGGAAAGGGTCTGCAGATGGGGGAGGCTCCCAAGGACCTGCAGACTAAACTCCGAAAACCTTTAATGTATAAGGATGTAGGTTGTGGTGTTTGTCTATAAAAGTGACCAGTTGCAAATTACCTAAATGTTCATGATTATGGATAATGGCTGGAAAAAAATGTAATACATCCACACTGAGGAATACCACACAGCCATTGGAGAGAACCATTATTACCTTCCTATATCTCTTAAGATATGTTGTGTTGCTTTTTTTGGTGCTGGTGATTGAACCTAGGGCACATATACTACTACTGAGCAACAGCCCAGTCCCTAAAGTTTTAAGGAAAATAAAAAGCAAGTTGTGGGCAGTTTATAGATGTGGCTGCATTTAAACACACACACAAACTGCTGTGTATATCTGAAGAAGATGGCAAGGGAACTAGGTGTTGCTCACCATAATGACAATGGGGTGACACTGGAAATGGAGAGGCCTGAGGGTGAGGCAGGAGAAAAGCAAGCAGGAGGTTCCTGTGTTCATCTAAATCACTTTTAACTCTTTATGACATCTATTTCCTGTGTCTGTTTTTTTTTTTTTTTTTTAAACTCCAACAAGAATATCTGTTGTAAAGATGAATGCATCTGAACTTTTTTCTTTTTGCTGTTAAACTTAGATACATAAAGATATTAATTTGAATAAGAGGACATCATAAGATAGTATGTAATTTCCCTATCACCTAATTTAAGTGGACAAACTTGTTGTACTTAAAATTTTCTAAGAAAATATGCATTGGGAATAATTTTTAAAGTTAGTGTCAACTGGAGACTAATTTTTTCACCCTAAAAATATGGAAAAACAGTCTGTGTTTTTACAAAAAGTTTATTTTGAGACTTTCAATTGAGACTATTAAATTCTAAAATAGATAAAACATTTGTTAGTTAAAGCCTTGGTTATTTGGATTTCCCCAATTTGGAATGGGGCTGGGCTGACATTTAATCATTGCACTATTCTTAGGGAGAAATGGCCATAATAAGCAATTTAATCATAAATAGAATCGGGTGAGTGGACTGTTGTCCTCTTTCAATACAATGTTGTAAAGTTAACTGCTTTGGGCCTCTAATGTAGTGTGCCAACTTGAATATTATTTTTATTTCTTTACCAACTTCAGGAATGTTTATTAGGCAGCATTTAATTTCTTTTTGCTGTGAGGTATTCTTGAATTTCTACTCATTTGAACACATTGCTTATTTAAATTTACACTAATTCGAACAGGCTTGTACTTTTGCCATTCATTTAGTCTAAATCAACAAGATCACATTGTATTAATTGCGGAGCTTTGCCAGAACAAGATCGAGGCTATTAAAACTCAGCAAAATCATTATGATGTTTATAGTGAAGGAATAGATATTGTGAATAGTTTGTATTTATCCTGAATAAAGAATGAAGTTTATAGTCACATGATTGCAGTACTGCTTGTATTCTATAAAAATACAATACTAGTTTCTTTATAGCACCATTCTAGACACAGGGTGTTACTTTATGATACATCTTGAAATATTTATATTTAGGGGGAACAAGATCAATGCACTTGAGGCTGTTAGAATGATGTGAAATCAGATGCCCAAGGGCGAAGGCAACAAGGATGAGTATAGTCTACAGCCTCGTGTGATGTGCCCTGAGGAATGAGTGCAGCCCTGTTAAGTTTCTCATTTATTCTGTTCAGTGTTTTCAGAGCATGTTCTTATCTCCTTGATAGCTTTGGTGTTATTTCCACCTTAGAGATAAAAAGATGGAGGGACTTGATCTAGAGAGGAAAAGATCAGTCAAGGTTGTAGCTCAGCAAAAGCCAGTTCTGAAACTAGATGGTTAGAAATGTGGAGATTGTTCTAGTAATCTAGATGTAACGTTAACAGTCCCAGATCAGGATGGCAGAAGCTGAAACGGGGTTGATAGAAAAGATACCAGAGACATGAGATGGACTTGGTGATCAATCGTATCGGGGAAGAGAGAAAGCAGAACAGGCAAAGGCGACCACAGAGATTCGGAGCTGGAGAGAGTGAGCAGAGAAGGGTTGGCATTGCCAGATGTAGGCACTTAGGAGGAAACCAGTGGCAGAAATTTCAGAATGACTGATTTTCAACTTGTTGAATTTAAGGGTCAAGGGAGCCACTAAATAAGACCGGGGAGAGAAGGCTGAGAGCCATCAGGACAAAGGCCACAATATGGGGCCCATCAAAGACCTGGGTCTCACTGGTGCTTCATGGTGAGGGCAGGGGGGGAAGAATCTGTGAGATGGAGAGGAACCTGGTGAAAGGACAGCTAGGACAGGAAAGCTCACAAGAGCCAAGGGCCAGGGGCGGCAATGATGAGGTGGTCAGTAAGCAACAGAGTGTCCTCCCTGGTAGAAAGGCGCCCGGTGGAGGCACAGGTGGAAGGTCTGGGTTAGCACTGGCAACGATTCCCTGTTAGACTTCTGTAGCCAGACACCATCGTGGCTGCTCCACGAGTAACCAGCCTGTGTGTTTCCATCCTTCAGGTGGTGCTGGAATGCTATGTAAGAAAGGACTTGGTCTACACCAAAGCCAATCCAACGTTTCATCATTGGAAGGTCGATAATAGGAAGTTTGGACTTACCTTCCAAAGCCCTGCTGACGCTCGAGCCTTTGACAGGGGAGTGAGGAAAGCAATTGAAGACCTCATAGAAGGTATCAAACTTGTCACTGGGCCCTTAGTGGGTCTGTGGAAAGTTCCCAGATTCTTTTTCATTCCAGTGGCCTGCCATCGTATATTTATAGTTTCTTTGCAGGAGGGTTTGGGGCCCAGTTGATGCCAAAACTTTCAGAGCTTCCAAGGAGAATAATTAAAGCGACAATGCAGGGGAAAGGAGATAGATTTCAGAGAAGGGAGTGATCCTGATTGGTTTTTGGACTGTGCTCTGAAGCTGGAAGCAGGCACTCCAGATGTCCATGTGGATGAATTTTTTACTGTTTTTTTTTTTTTTGTTGGTGGTGGTGGTGTTGTTTTCCCCCTCCGTGTCCTGACTATTAAAAAGACTTTAGTCTGGTCTGTCTTGGCTCAGAAGTAGAGAATGCATTCTGGTGGGCCCAGCTTGCACCAGGTCTGTCCACTATTCCCAAATCAAAGCCTGGAGTGAACAGTGGCCACTGAAAAGGAAAGGGATCTGTCACTCCCCAGGTCCTTGGTTTCGTCGTTCTTTGTAGATGGTGTAGGCAGGGTTAGGGTTGTAGTTCATTGGTAGGAGCACTTGTCTAGCATTTGTGAGGCACTGGGCTCAATTCTCAGCACCACATATAAAGAAATAAAATAAAGGTCCATTGATAACTAAAAATATATTTTTTAAAAAGAGAGAATGATGGATTTCATTTACAAAAAAGAAAGAAAAGAAAAGTAAATGGTGTAGGCATTGTTACACCTGATTCTGGCCTGGAAGAGCCTTGGGCTATCAACTCTCATGATGATCATGGCTACAGTCCCCACATGCAGATGGACAAATTTCTGTGTTTCAGATACAGTTATCTAATCAGATAATTAAAGGTGCTACGGCCAGAGCCCTGTGAAGAAGTATCAAGCAACATGTTAATACCAGATTTAGAACTGGGGGAATTGAATCACAAAAGAATATATATTTTGCTTGCTTAAGAAATGGAACTGTTCTGAAGTATTGATTGTGAATGAGGGAGAAAAATGCAAGTCTTGGAAATCATTTAACATTATTGTCAATAGCTAAGACAATTCTAGCTACAACATGAATCAATTAATGAAAACCATGAGTTGGCCAAAAAGAGATTAAAAACCAGGGTTTACAACGTTAAGTGGCAGATATTTTAGATGTTGATATTAAATATAGCTTTTCAATGTTTGCAGAGAATCAGCCTCTGTATTATTGATAGAAGTTTGCATTGTATCCATGGACTTTAATCACTGAAGTTACATACAGGATCTGATTCTCAAACTGGAATTTTTTTTGTGTGCACACACACTACCTAGCTGTTCTCTTGTAAACTAGAACTTTAAAAACTGAGTCATTCCGTGATGGAATAAGCTGGGATTTCTGACAGAAGCCTTAATTTTGACCTGCAAAAGCAAAGGAAACTCATCTGCCCATTGCCTGGATATCTTCTAAGAACATGGCTCCCACAGTTGGGATTTAGAGGACAGTATCTGAATTTCGAACTGGAGGTGCAAACATTCAAGCTGTTTAATCAAATCTTCCTCATTGGTGGATGAAAAGACTTACCAAAGCGAAATCCTGTCTCCACAGTAAGAGTGTGGCAGGTCTGACTTGCAGGGAGTCCTACTTCGGTGCTTTCCTCCCTCCACAACTGGGACCTTGAGCTCCCTACCGAGGCTGGACTTACCGAATGCCCTCAGAGAAGTAGCCAGGTTCTCCTTTCCCCTCCATAGTGCTTCTTTATGTATCTGTTCTTTAGCAGCCAGTGTAGAAGTTTGAGAGATTAACTGAGAACAGTTCACAAAGTTAATGTAGGGAGCATCGGGCAAGAAGCAGTTAAAGAATAAGTTAAAAGCATTTATTTCAGCTAGGCGCAGTGATGCATACCTATAATCCCAATGACTTGGGAGTCTGGGTAGAAGGATTGAGACCAGCCTCAACTAGATCCTGTCTCAAAATAGAAAATAAAAAGACTAGGGGTGTAGCCTAGTGGTAGAGCACCCCTGGGTTCAATCCCCAGTTTAACAACAACAAAAAAAAAAGGCACTAATTCCCCAGTAATTGGTTTCTGTTAGTGATTCACAAACAAAAAGAATGGAGTATACTGTAGTGACGCAGCCACATCAATGTTTATAGCAGCTCAGTTCACAATAGCTAAGATATGGAGCCAACCTAGATGCCCTTCAACAGATGAATGGACAAAGAAAAGGTACATGCAAAATGGAATATTGCTCAGCCATAAAGAAGAATGAAATTATGGCATTTGCCAGTAAATTATCTGGAGTCTTCTAAGGCAATCCCAAAAAACTAAAGTCTGAGTGTTCTCTCTGATATTCGGGTGCTAACAAACAATAAGGGGGAAGGGGGCAGGGAGAATAGAAGTTCATTGGATTAGACAAAGGGTAGTGAAGGGTGGGGGGTGGGGGAAATAGGAAAGACACTAGAAGGAGTCACACCTAACTTTCCTATGTTCATATCTGAATGGATAACAGGTGCAACTCCACATCATGGACAACCCCAAGAATGGGAAGTCATATTGCATATATACATAATATGTCAAACTCTGCTATTATGTATACCTAAAAAGAACACTAAAAAAAAATTGAGGGGAAAAGGATGAAATGTGGTTTTATTAAAGTGCACTTTTTAAGTTTTAAGTGATTTAATATAGTTTATGCTCCTTGGAGACACATTTTTATTACCTTTTTCTCTTTTAGGCTCAACAACATCATCTTCCACTATCCATAATGAAGCCGAGCTTGGTGACGATGACGTTTTCACAGTAAGTTTCCTTTGCCCTTTTCTGTCCACATTAGGTGACGACTAAGAACAAAAAGGTTCTCTGTCATTGCCAGAGACTCCTTACAGTGTGGCATCAACTGTTTTTGTGTGGCAGCCGTCAGGTATCTCTGTCTTGTATCAGTTTCCTGAGCACTGGTTCGCCCCTCGCTCCTGTGTGGCTGTACTATGCTACACAGCACTGCAGTGACAACTCTCCCAGATCTAGAGTCCTTACGGCTTCTTTGAAATCTAGAGTGATGGGCTGGGATTGTGGCTCAGTGATAGAGTGCTCGCCTACCATCCATGAGGCACTGGGTTCGATCCTCAGCACCACATAAATGTAAAATAAAGATATGGTGTCCACCTAAAACTAAAAAATAAATATTAAAAAGAAAAAGAAAAAAGAAATCTAGAGTGACCGTCTGCTTTGGTTTGCTAGGACAGTCCTGGTCTTAGCACCCAGAGTCTTAGTCCTGTGGAACACCTCAGTCCAGGCAAACCAAGACAGTTGGGCCCCTGCTTGGAATCTTCTGTTAACACCCTCCCTGGAGAGAAAAAGCCTGAAGTCCCCCTTTTTATTGAGTAATTCAGCATCTGATAAGAAAGGCCTGGAGGCTGAGCTGAGGACAGTGTGCTGGGGAGGAAGGGGCTTCAATGTTGTGACATAGCTTGACTTAATGAGATGTAACTGGAGATTTAAATGAAGACACAAGCTGATTTCTCAGCTTGTGTCTTCATTTAAATCCTATGCTTCTAGCAGTTAATTAACAAGTAGTTCATTGCCTGCCTACTGTGAATTTAGGAAAGCAAATTGCTTTAGGGCAGCTTTTTCAAACTCAGGGCCTTGACCCACAATAAAAAAATGCGTGACCCAGGACACACACTTCAACAGATACCTAAACGCAAATCAGGCTTCATGTTCTGTATTCCGATTTTTTCTTTTTATTTATTTATTTATTTTTTTAATTATGAAACTTATTTTAAACTCGGAAAAAAATTGAAGAATAACATAATGAATACCTGTGTGCCCTCTACCTGGATTTAGCAGTTGTAAATTCTGGCACATTCGCTTGATTTGTCCCAATATGTGTAATTACATATGTGTGCATGTGAGCCCACATGCACAAATTTTTTTGCTATGCTTTCCACTCAATTTTGTAAACCTAAAACTGACCCCAAAGAAGATCAATGAAGGTACGTTTTTTAAAAACAACAAGGCATTTCCCTGTACAACCACAACACCATTACGATCTCTTAAGAAAGTTAATAGGAATTTCATAATTTTATCTCATGTCGACTTCATTGTTACCCAGTTCTCCCAAGACTATCTTTTGTAGCCTGGTTTTTATTCCATATTTTTAAATATTGGGTGCAACCTATTGAACTTGTTTCCCAGGGCACTCAAAGTTTGCAGCTGGAGATATAAAAGACACTGCTTGGGGGCCACAGTGGTGTGTAAGCCAAGGTTCCAACACGACAGGAGGTTAACAGGGTAGTTTGCAGAGGGGGGGCTAGACCCCCATGAGGCCTGGAAGCTGCAGGCTATGGACAGCAGTCTGGTCTAGAGATGAGGGGTTGGTGTGGGCTCAGAAAAGACCTCACTGGGAGATAAAGCTGGACTGAACCTCCCGTGGCATCTGAGCAGGGTTCTGGAAGGGGCTTCACAGCTAGGGAGCCAGAGGGGCAGAGGCAGAAGCAGGGGTGTGGGCGGTGAGTTGCCTGAGCGTTGTGCATCCCAGCCTGATGTGAACAGAGCGTGCGTGGGGGGTTTCAGGAAATGAACTCCGTTGTCCTTCCTTGGAGCGACTGGTGTGATGTGGCTCTGAACAGGCTTCCTCCAGTGCTCCGAGCAGATCCTCTCAACAGTTGGCATGTTGCTTACATCTGTTCTTTTGTCACGTTTCGGGAGACAAACAACAGCAGGCGGGTTAAAAGGTGGCTTCCTGTGCTCCAGAGCAAAACTGTCCTTTGCAGCTGCTTCCCAGCTACCTGCCAGAAGTGATTTATGGAATCGGGAGAGGGTGAGAGGGAAAGGAATGATGGAAGCCAGAATCCCTCCTGGTTTTGTCCTTTAATCCACAGGGGATCCACAGAGCACAGAATGCCTGGAAAAAAAAAAGTTTAGAAACAGCCCTGCTGCTTCCAGATGTTTGGAAACACTGGAGAAGGAACTCTATTTAATGAAGTGCCTTGCACATAGGTCCCGATGTCTGTGGTCAACTGCCCTCATTCCATTTGTTTACAAACAAGGACCTATTTATAACGGTACCTCCCTTCCCCAGGAAGAGCCCTGTCTTTAGGAACCACACCCTAGGAAAGGGGGGAGGGGGGCTTATATACCAGGTTCCCATTTGTTCAGAGTTCCCTGTCTCCAGACTTTCTATCCCTAAACAGTAAATAAGTCTGAAGCCTAGAGCCAAGGAAATGTGACTGCTTTATCTGCTGTGTAGTCTACGGCTTCCCGAGTCTTGTTGTATCCTGAGACTTAATAATTGGAAGACAGATGTTTAGAGCTTGGAACTCATTTATCAAAGAAAGGGTATAAATAGTGATAAGACCTGCTCCAACTTATGACGGACCAGCATCATGATCATTTTCCAAGAGAACAGCCTGTGAATGGGAAAACTTTAGAGTTGTAACTCGAGAAACCAGGAATAGACCTTTTGTGTTTCTGCCACTGGAGCCAGAGGTTATTTTGTTTCAGGAGATTCTTTGGGACTAGGAGGAAAACAGGATATTGTGGACAATATGTGGATGCACAAGAGTATCAGCATTCCTTGATGTCCTATTGGGGGAGTGCTGTGGTTGGATATGGTGTGAGCGTGTCCCCAGAGATCTCATGTATTGGAAGCCCAGTCCCCAGTTTGGCCATGTTAGGAGGTGTTTAGGTCATCGTAGGCACTGAGAGTAATTTGGTTTCTGTAGGACCCCTGATAGTTTTCAAGAGAGAGTTGGTATAAAACAGTAAGTCTGGCCCCTCCCCAGCCTCTCCAGCTTCTCCTTTTGCCGTGGGATCTCTGACATATGCTCCCACCATATATATATATATATATATATATATATATATATATATATATATATATATAATTTATACATATATTATACATATAATTATATATATATATAATTTATACATATATTATACATATAATTATATATATATATAATTTATACATATATTATACATATAATTATATATATATATATATATATATATATAATTTAGTTGTAGATGGACACAATGCCTTTATTTTATTTATTTATATTTATGTGGTGCTGAGGATCAAACCCAGTGAGTGCCTCACATGTGCTAGGAAAGGGCTCTACCACTGAGCTACAACCCCAGCCCACTCCCTCCATTTTTGAAATGCCATCTGCAGTGGTGCCCTCACCAGAGCCAAGCTGATTTTAGTGCTGTATCTTTATCCTCCAGAACTGTAAGCTAAATAAACCTCTTTTCTTTATAAAGTAGACAGCCTCAGGTGTTTCATTTTAGCAATGGCAAACAAACTAACACAGGGAATAAACCTAGAGGAAGGGGCTCTCCACTCTGCTCCCCGATGAAGGGGTTGAATGGACTGGGGCACTCACGAAGTGAGTGTGCTCACGCCTTTTCAGCTCTTATGGTCAGTCCCAAGCCAGCTTGTCCCCCTCACTTCTCAGGATAGAAAAACAAGTTGCATTCCTAAAAGATAATGTCCAGCCCAGGCGCTTTGTGGCCAGTGGCCAGGACTGTTTCCTCTGAGGGCCAGATTATAAGCAGGTCATTTGTCATTGAGTCTCTATAAGCTGGTGAAACTTCACTCTGTGGGTGTTCAATGAATGGAGAATCTGAACCCCGGATATAGTGTATCACAACCCTAAGTTTTCAGAATTTGTGTATTTGCTTTAGTGTGGTCCTCAAGGTTTGTTTAGAGTGGATAGTTTTGAGGGCTTCTCTGTGGGTTCGTGTGGTGATTTTTAGCTGTTTTCTGTCCATCTGTGGTTGGGATCGGAGCCCCCTGCCAGCACTGGCACTCACCATGACCCTGGGCTCCTGTCTCCCTCGTGCCCCAGTCGTCCCTTCACAGGCCCCTCCACTCGCTGGGCGCCTTGGTTATAATGGTGGGTCCAGTTGAGCATGGACATCTAGGGAGCAGAGATCTGTTTTGTGTGGTCACAGGAGGGAATTTCACTGTCTGAGTTATTTAGTACCTGTTTATAAGCTAAATAATGTAAAGAAGATAAAACCAAAAAGAAGCTAGCATTCTGTGACAGGGGAGGTTTTGATATTTGCGAAGAATTGCCTTGACTCCCCCCCACCCCCTTCAGAGCTGGGAAACTTGAGAGACAGAGCCCAAAAGCTCCGGAGCCGGTTGCCTCTGTTGTCCTTTGGTAAATGGACACCTGGCATGTCTGGGGGCGCCCAGTAGACTTGTGCTCCCAACACCTAGCTCTGTAGATGACCTGAGCTGATTGCTCCCCAGCTTAGGCTGAATTCCAGATCCCTGCAGTTGGGGATCATGAGGCAAGAGGGTTTGAGGCTGGCCAAGAAGAGAGTTGTTGAAGATGGCGGCAGAGAGAGAAAGTGGGCTGTAGAGAGAGAACGTGGGCTGTAGAGAACTCTGAACACTCTGAATTTGGTGGCCATCTTTATTATCCAAATCTCTATTGCTAAGGTTTGGTCCATTAAAATCTGGCTATTTATTACTATAGATTCTTTTGAAATGTTACCAACATCTTCATAGAGGGGATGATTTTGAAATACCCTGGGAGGGATGCAGCTGCGGTATATGCATACTTCTAGAGTAGGCTAATCCAGAATTACAGTCAAGTGCTGTTGCTGTTTCAGCTGTCCTTGTGCCGAGTGGCCGGACTCTGGCTCTCAAGCTGGGGATTAGGGAAATAGTTGCTTTATAGGAAGATTCTTGAGGGTGTATAGTCAAGGCTTCATCTTCCATAATAAGAAGTCTTTAAATAATATCTAAATCTGAAAGGCAGGAAATAGTAATACAACTATGGCATTTTAAAAATGAAGACAGATGCCAAAAGAAAGAGCCACAAGAATTGAAAGTCAATTTCTCTGGGGAATGAGAAGCTGAGATGACAGAGGTGGGATGAGGGGCTGCTGTTTGTATTAAATGCCAGACTGTAGATGAGTTCTTGTTGGTTTGTTTTGGTTTTTGTTTTTTTAAGAAGGGAAGAAAGAATGAGAGGGGTTTTCTCTGAGGGGGGGGCAAGAGAGGAGGAAGGATGGAGAGACTCCACAGGTTGTGTTCTGTGGCTCTGGGTGCTTTTTAGTGGCTGTCACTGTCTTCTCTGCTCACTGTTAGGAAGCCGTATAGTCCTGCCCGTCTACTCCCCACCCTGTGATTGCGGAAATCCTCTGGTACTCAGTCATAGTATCACTGAGCCTGGTGGTGCACACCTGTACTCACAGTGACTTAGGAGGAGGCCAAGGCAGGAGGATCAGAAGGTCCTGGGCAGCCTCAGCAACTTAGCAAAACTGTCTTAAAATAAAAATATAAAAAAGGGCTGGGGATGTAGCTCAGTGATAGAGCGCCTCTGGGTTCCATCCCCAGTACTTCCAAGGTTATTTGTAATACCTACCCACAATGTAAATGCTATGTAAATATTTATACGACGTTATTCAGGGAAATAATGGCAAGGAAAAAATGTCTGTATTCATTCAATACAGATGTCCTTTTTTTTTCCTAAATAGTTTTGATCTGCAGTTAGTTGGATCCATGGATGTGGAACCCATAGATACAGTGGATCTGTTACATGGTCACCAGGTACATAATGGCACATTAAAGGTAGAGCCACTGGCAGGAGCTAGCTGGAAATGTTTGGTTTGCTGGGAGGCAAGGAGAGCCACAGACATGTCAAGACCTTAGCATTTAGGAAGAATGGTGAGTTTGTCTGCTCTAGCCTCCTTCCTTCTGGCACATGAAGTAGGAAGTACCCCATTTTATATAGAGTTGTACAAGCAGCGAGGAGTCAGGGGTGACTGGCCTAAGGTCCCACAGAAGGTGGGACACCACCTACCAACTTTCTTAATTGTATAGTTACCTATATGATACTTCAGCTGTTCCATTTGTAAAACGACAACCAAATGCAAGAGTTATATTAGAGAGTTCCCCTGGACCTAAGTTGGAAAGGGAACAGATAAGAGATAAAGGTATTCTGTTGGCCTGTTCCTATGATGGACCCATTGCAATGAATGTTTTACTCCCAAGATCCCCAAAATGGCTACTTAAAACTTAACCACAGGAAGTCCCGCCATATGTAAGATTTTTAGGGTCCCCCCCTCTAGATTTTTACCAACAAGTATTTTGTTACTGCATTTGAGCAGTCCTTCTCAACCAGAATTTCTTTCTTTTTTTTTGGGGGGGGGGTGGAGGGGCAGGTAGCAGGGATTGAACTCAGGGCACTTGACCACTCAGCCACATCCCCAGCCATATTTTGTATTTTATTTAGAAACAGGGTCTCACTGAGTTGCTTAGCACCTCACTTTTGCTGAGGCTGGCTTTGAACTCACGATCCACCTGCCTCAGCCTCCCCAGCTACTGGGATTACAGGTGTGCATTACCACACCCAGCTCAACCAGAATTTCTAATCGAGCCCTAGCACCATGGCACATCCAGCACATATAATAAATTCGCTTTTCTCCTGTGCACTTAAAATGGCCCCAACTGTGTATTATCCTTTGCAAAAATGAGAAGAGTCCTTCATCTCATTTTGTGTGGGGCTTCATGCTTTCAAAACTCAGCTGGAAGGGCTATATGTGGGTTATTTTTGGTGTTTTATCATACCTTATTTTTTCCTGTAGGCAATTCTGCTTCACACAGGAAAAATGCCCTGTCTTTGCAGTAGCATCAGCTTCGGTCATGTTTTTGCCTAGACTGGAAAACTTAGTCCTTCCTCATGCCCTGCACTTGAACCCCTGACATCCTGTTTATTATAAGCATTTATAACCTTTGGCCTATTAAGAGCAGTTGTCCCTAATGACACCTCAGACCCCTCATGTCCATCCCAGGTGTTCTCTAAAGCACATGGTTAAAAACTAAAGCATTGCAGAGTCACCCACCTGTATCCTAGTGCCTCAGGAGGCTGAGGCAGGAGGATCACAAGTTTGAGGCCAGCAACTTCCTGAGACCCTGTCAAAAAAAAGATCCAGAGTGTTGGGGAGTCAATTGTTTTGTCCTAAGTGAGCTTTTGTCCTCGTATTTGCAAGTGATGCTTATTTTCATTCTTGAGTCAGTGGAGACCCTGAACTGGGTTTTAAGAAGGCAAGTTTTTTTAAAGGTGAAGTGAAGGTGATTCCAGAGTGTAGAGTTGGGGGAGAGCGGGCAGCCTGAGTTCTCAACTTGGTCCTGCCATTAGTTAACTGCGACCACTGACCCTTTGAGCTCAAAGCCTTTTCAGGGGAACATGTTTCTTTTTAGTCTCTCCTTGCTGGCCCAAGGGGAAGAAAGGAGTGGGAGAGGATGTGGAGTGCTGTCTGTTCTTAGCTAGGCACTGCAGTACCTGGCTGCATTCAGTCCCTGCATCTGGACTGTGGGCACCTATCGACACCTCCATCTTCCCAGATAAAGCCAGCTAAGTAGCCTGTGCTCACCCAGAATGCGTACCCCAAACCTGCTGGCTCCTGCCACGGAAGTTTAAGAAAGAGGAAGTTTTTGTTTTGAGGAAAGAGAAAACACTTTTTATGAGAGCATTATAATTCAACTTAGTATTTGGGTTCATTTTGACAAAATCATACATGCAAATCATTTCATTTTAATCCTCATCCTCTTCCTTTTCCTCCTCTCCTCCTCCCTCCCCCAGTCTCCTGTCTCTGCTCTATGACACGTGCTTTCTTGTCCATATACACAAAATTGACATTCCCTTTGATAACTTTATTTATGAATAAAACCTGATTTTGTTAAATTCATTTCATGTTTCTTCCCCCTTTCTTCCTTCCTACTCTTGTTCTCTTTCTTCTACTCCATTGGTTTTCCTTGATCTTTATGATATCTGATCCCCTCCCCAGCCACTGAGAAGGAAGTATTTGTTCAGTAAGTTTCCGAAATTTTTCCATACCAATTTTCTGTGTTCCTTTAATGGCAGAAAAGCTGCCTGGATGGAGGGTTTTCTAATTTGTCCATTGCCACAACTCCTCGTCTCCTCGGGGAGGTGCCTGGTCCCCTGTGCGTGCTTGCAAGCTCCTGACTCATTTTTGAAGATCAGTTGGTTGAAGTGCTTTCTCTCATCTTTACCTTTGAATTCGGGGTTTGGGTCAAGAGTGCAGAGGAAAGGAGAGCATTAAGTTAAAGAAGAAATGCTTTGAAGATATGATTTACTTCTCCAGAGTTGAACTAGTGAAACATCCACAGGGGTTTGTTCAGAGAGGCAAAATAGGGGCCTAGGGTAGAGCACCTCCCTAGCGCACGAGGCCCCGGGTTCCATCTCCAGCACTAAAAATGACAGTAATTATCCAGCTCACATTTCATAAGAAGAAGAGGATTTTTTGATTCGGCATGCAGTACCTACAGTGGCTGAATGAAGGCAATTAAGTGTCTAAGGATGCACACAAGAGCTTGGAAATGCTCTCAATGTCAGGAAGCCCACAGGCCTTTGCTAAGCCTCCCACCTGTGTGTGTCTGTATTTATACGTATATCAACTCACCTTTTTTAGGGTGTAGATGATAATCCACTCTACTGATTTATAGAGCAGTACTCAGGTTTGCCTAAACCCTGGCCTTCCTGCCCCCAACCTCTTGACCTTCCGGTGAAGTTACACTGTGACTTTTGTCAGAGTCCATTCCTTTCATATCAATATGTCATCCAACCTCATAATTTAGAAATGTAAAGCTTGTGTGCTGGGAGTGGGGTGCTGGGGGTGGAACCCAGGACTTCACGCTTGCCATGCTAGGCAAGTTATTTACCACTGAAACACCCCAGCCCTAAAGCTTTTCTTAAACATTGTTTTTGACATCATTATTTTTCACGGGGGAAGAATCATCTAGGTCCTAAAGGAAATAATGTCCCAGAGTCTAGGACAAAGTCGTCTCTTTCCCCTAGCAGAGCAGCTGCCTCTCAGATCCAAACTGCCTGCTAGCTGAGACCATGAAAGAGTATGGGTCTGGCCTGTTTCCTGCTCTGCTTGCCTCTTTGAAAGAGGACACCTGGAACCAGCGTAGGCCCTCAGGACAGGTGAGCTGGAGCTACCTGTTCCCAAAGACCTGTTGACAAAATATCTGGCGACTTGCTGTTGGCCAAAGGAGAGAGGACTGGCCATGGGCTGTCAAGTGGGTTCTGGGAAGGGCTTCTGACTTGTGCAGACAACCTGCACACTGCAGGCCTGTGGTCAGGGTGTGCGGGGAGCGGCAGTACTTGTCCCCTTCTGCCCCCCAGTACTGGGGAGTGAACCCAGGGGCACTCAACCTTTGTTTTTTATTTTGAGACGGGGTCTTGCTAAGTTGCTCAAACTGACCTCAAACTTGCCATCCTCCTCTCTTAGTCTCCTGAGTAGCTGGGATTACAAGTATGTGCCACCATGCCCAATTTTTTTAAAATTTCTTTTTCCTTTTTTTTTTTTAAATGTGAATCCCTTGTGAAAAGGGACAGATAACTGCTTTGCACCAGTTACTCAGCTGTATTTGAAATGAATATATGGCTATAAGTTTTAGTTGGCCTCCTTTAAAAATTCA
This sequence comes from Spermophilus citellus, assembly GCF_964194105.1. Taxonomy (NCBI): domain Eukaryota; kingdom Metazoa; phylum Chordata; class Mammalia; order Rodentia; family Sciuridae; genus Spermophilus; species Spermophilus citellus. Next base: position 61,743,574 of record NC_138193.1, read on the forward strand.
CAATCCCATCAGCATGTGCAGTCAGGGCAGAAGTTCTGCTTAAATCAATTCTGTCACTCTTGAACCAGTTAAGCAGCAGGCTTAGTTATTTTACCTGTACAGTCCTTAGAGGGGGAGGGTTATACATGAAGTTGCTAGAGACCTCACACAGACCTTGGAGATGGTTGGACATCTTCAGTCAACTCTTGTGTTCCTGGGACACAGAGATGTTTGTCTGCTTGCCTGTCTGGGCCGGGTACTGGGGTTGGAACCCCCAGGTACTTTGAGGCACACTGAGCTCCGTCCCTGTTACAGGCCTGTGCCACTGCACCCAGCATTTGCTCACCTCTCTAGAGGGTGGGGTGTGTCCCCTCCGTCGCTCTCCCCAAGGAGGAGAAGGAAATTGCCAGTTGCCTGCCTTCTCCTGGTCTCTGCTTCACAGGAACATCCTGTTTGAAAAAGCTATAAACCTGCTGCCCCTTGTTAGTTCCAGGTGTTGCTGAGAAAGCCGCCGCAGGCACAGCTCTGTCTGCCAGCTGCAGCTCTGTCCCTGCCCCCATTTGGAATAAACAGAGTAGGGAAACCCAGGGGTTTTGAAGGGATGCACATAGTCCCAAAAACACTGGTGTCATTTTGAAAGGCACAGTCCTGTTCATGACGAATGCCCCAGAAGCTCTCAGTCAGCAGCCAGGATCCATCCTAGGTGGATAGTTTAGGCCAACCATCTCCTCAGCTGGTCTGGCCCCTCATTTTTTCCTCCCTTCTCAAATTCCCTGAATGAGGAAGGTTTGCTCCTGGCCCAGGTGCCCCAAATAGATGCATGTGCTCCTTTAAGAATTTCTGGGTTAGGGCTGGGGATGTGACTCAAGCGGTAGCGCACTCGCCTGGCATGCGTGCGGCCCGGGTTCGATCCTCAGCACCACATACAAACAAAGATGTTGTGTCCGCCGAGAACTAAAAAATAAATATTAAAAATTCTCTCTCTCTCTCTCTCTCTCTCTCTCTCTCTCTCTCTCTCTCTCTCTCTCCCCCCCCCTCTCTCTCTCTCTCTTTAAAAAAAAAAAAAAAGAATTTCTGGGTTAAACTTGGAAGAATAGCCAACCTTCCAAGAGCGAAAGATGACATTGTTCAAAGTAGACTCAGCCTGAGGGAGCTGGTCTCAGGGTCAGCAGGAGGATAGAGCTGGCAGCTTCTGTCTCCATTCAGACAATTCCCGACCTCACCAGGAGAAACAGCCAATCCACAAGTTCAGGCAGCCTCAACCCACTGTCTTGCACTTTAGATTTTTATTTATTGTCACAATATCTGAACATGAAAGTCACTTTTTTAAAACCAGGTGTGGTCACACACACCTATAATCCCAACAACCCAGGAGGCTGAGGCAGGACAATAAAAAGGACTGGTGATGTACTTAGTGGCATAGCACCTCTGGGTTCAATCCCCAGAACCAAATAGACAAATAAAGCTATTTTTTAGTTTGGGTTTTGGTACTGGAATTGAACCCAGGGATATTTTACCACTCAGCTCTATCTCCAGCCCTTTTTATTTTTAATCTTGAGACAGGGTCTTACTAAATTGTTGAGGGTTTCACAGAGTTGCAGAGGCTGTTCTCAACTTGTGGTCCTCCTGCCTCAGCCTCCACTGTAATTCACTGGGGTTACAGGGGTGTGCGGCCATCCCCAGAAGGAACTGGTTTCCTCCATGTCATACTGGAAGCCCTGCCAAAGATACACTAAGGCAAGAAAGAGATGGTACAGGCCTGGGGATGTGGCTCAAGCGGTAGCGCGCTGGCCTGGCATGCGTGCGGCCCGGGTTCGATCCTCAGCACCACATACAAAAACGAAGATGTTGCGTCCACCAAAAACTAAAAAATAAATATTAAAAAATTCTCTCTCTCTCTTTAAAAAAAAAAAAAAGAAAGAAAGAAAAAGATGGTACAAATATCAGAAAGTAGACCAAACCATCTTTTGTAGGTAAAATAATGTACTTGGAAAAATCCAGAGACAAACTTGACAAAACTCCTGAGGTTTATAAGGGAACTACCTAAGCAGGGGACCAGGTGCAGGATCAGCATACTGAATCTGTAACCCTCCTGAACATCAGCACTCACAATTGAGAAAATGATCGTTTTATTTGTCATTGTATTTTTGCAGTAACCTTGAGGAAGATTCTAGCCCTGTGTGATAGATGTGAAAACTGGAGTTAAAGGTTAACTTGGGGCTGGGGCTGGTGCTCAGCGGTAGAGTGCTCGCCTAGCATGTGCAAGGCCCTGGGTTCGATCCTCAGTACCACATAAAAATAAATAAATAAAATAAAGGTATTGTGTCCATCTACAACTAAAAAAAAAAAAAAAAAGATGAACTTGACAAAGATCACACACCTTATAATTAACAGAATGGCTGAAATCTGGTGTTCCTGAGCCAGGACCCTGTGAGTTTTGGCATTGTGCTCCATTGTTTCTATTCAGCACCTATCATTAGGCTGCACATTTCTTAATTGGGCACTTTTTAAATAAATGGCCATTGACACTGTGTCAGTGTGCAACCCAGAGGCTGCATTTCTTTGAAGGTTAATACATGTGTAGGTGGCCAGGGTTGTGCTGGCTAAATCATGAGGACAAGACCTCCCAGGAGTCCACTGTGCCCAGAATGCAGTACCCGCCTCGCTGTCCACAGTGGAGGCATTGACATTAACAGCAGGCTCTGACCTTGTTCCCTCTAGAAGCCACTCTCTTAGGAGCCTGAGGTCCGGATTCCAGAGTCCTGGCAGAGGGCCTCTGCTTTTGTTCAAAGCCCTAACAGTTCAGAGAAACCCACCCAAGAGAGCAAGTCAAGTTGAAAACATGGCCACAGACCACATGATTGCCGGAGCTTGCAGTGAAGGTGACCTGTCTGATTGCTGGGTTGGTGGGTGTCATTTTTTTTTTTTTTGTAATATTTATTTTTTAGCTTTCGGCAGACACAACATCTTTGTTGGTATGTGGTGCTGAGGATCGAACCTGGGCCGCACGCATGCCAGGCGAGCGCACTACCGCTTGAGCCACATCCCCAGCCCAGTGGGTGTCATTTATGTACACACACAGTGTGTAGAATCTTGCTCACACGCATATCTGGGTGCTGCTCTTCTGTGGCTGCCATGGTCACAGGACAGCCAGTTTTGAGGTGCATGTGCTAGATGTTTCCCTCACCTTTCTTGGAGATGTCCTTCCATATATTTTGTGGGCAGGTCACCTCACAACTATGTGGATTTGTCTGACAGCATAGATCTGAAATAAGCCTTGGCCAGCAGTGGAGCCATTCTGTCGTGCCCTCTTTCCTGGGGTTCACACAGACCTGGTGCAGGTGGACACGGATGGTGTAGGCCTCAGCTGTGCTCGCAGGATACAGCGGGGTGCAGACACGCCTGTCAAGGGTGTCTGGCCTTCTTGCCACTCTGTACAAATCCGTCAGCAGATAAGAGCTACTGAAGGTCCTTTCCCAGTCTCGCTGACTTTGACAGATGTCTGGGGAGCCCTGCATGTGACTCTGCCGTGGGAGGAGGCCATTAGGGCCAGGGAGGAGGTAGGATGGGTGTGTTGGAAGGTGGTGCTTCCGACTGGCTGGTGGATGCTGGGAAAACTGGGTGTGCCTGTTTCTGAGAAGGACTTCCTACACACTGTTAACCCAAGCCTAGGTCACAGAAAAGAGGGTGGGTTAGGGTGAGCAGATGACTGGGATGCATTAACTGAATTTCTGAGAATTAAATGCTGGGAGCATGTTACAAGGGTGACATGGAACCTAATAGATGACTACAATGTAGATGTTGGATGAGAATTTACCTCTTGAGATTTGAATCACACTGAAGGGCCCTTATCCACTCATTCCAAAGGTATTTATGGAGAAACCTTTGAATTCTGAGACGTCATCCCCTTATCTCCTGGGTTTGTTTAAAACAGTGTACCCCTTCTCATTTGGAGAAGCTGTATTTGTATTCATCTGAACAAAGAATCTCCCAGGGTAGGAACTGGAAGTGGGCTCACCTGAGGGACAGCAATGAGATTCATTAGGCTTAAAGGACCTTAGTTCTTTATTTCAGAGATGGAGGCAGCAGCTCTTCTGATCTCTCCATCAAGTCTGTCTGTATTGCCCAGAGAGGACTGTGAATATGTTGGAATCAGCATGTGGATCAGGAGACTGGTAGCAGACATCAGCCCTGAATCACATGAGCCAAATAGAAGTAGAGAAAAATCTAGAAAAGATGGGTTCCCCAACGTGATGATGTCCATATCTACCAAGTTTCTTAAATTAACAATGGTGTGTCCCATGATGAAAACATGGGTTTCTTTTCTTTTTCCCGAATTCTTTTTTTTTTTTTTTTAGTTCTCAGCGGACACAACATCTTTGTTGGTATGTGGTGCTGAGGATCGAACCCGGGCCGCACTCATGCCAGGCGAGCGCGCTACCGCTTGAGCCACATCCCCAGCCCTTTCCCGAATTCTTAGTCCCATTTTACTGAGCATATATTACCTTTAAAAATAAGAGTGGAAGATAAAAAGAACTTTAGTAAATCTACTTGTTTTAACCTGGCCTTGCCCCCAAAAGGATTTATGATAGCTAATAAAAAGATAGATAAGCAAATGAGACAAAAATATATAAGAATAAGAAGCAATAGCTAGGCATGGTGCACTTCTGTAATCCCACCATCTTGGGAGGCTGAGGCAGTAGGATTGCAAATTCACAGCCAGCCTCAGCAACTAAGTGAAGCCCTAAGCGAAGCATCAGCGTCTAAGGAGAAGTTTCTGAGATTTGCCAGAATTACCAAGAAAAGCCCTTTTTTTCCCCCCCAAGGGTAGATCTATCCCTCTAAGGAAGCAGAAGATAGGGTGGGGATTCTGAGGAGCCCTGGGGTGATTTGGGGTTTGGGGGTTTTGTGTGTGTATGTGGTATGGGATTGAACCCAGGGATGCTTACTACCGAGCTATACCCAGTTCTTTTTATTTTTCACTGTGAGACAGGGTCTTGCTAAGTTGCTGAGGCTGGCCTCATACTTGTTATCATCCTCCGAGTAGCTGAGGTTACGAATGTGCATCACCATGCGCAGCTTGCAGAGGTGTAGGTGGCTCTGCGGCTGCATTTAACAAAGCCCTCTTAGTGTGAGGGATCACCGTCTGGGGTCAGCTAGCCCACTTTGTGGAGTCTCAGGTGGCAGTAGCAAGGTCCCCTGTGCCTGTGGGGTTGCATGAGCTCTTCCCATGGCCACAGACCACACTCATATCTAATCACCTCCCAAGATAGAGTTAGGCTCCAACCATAAACTGTCACCTCTGCTGGGCCATCTTCCTTCCCACTGGAACCTGCCAGTGGGAGCCTGGTGTATCCATTCCTTCCCCACAGCCTGTTGCTGCTCCCACATCTGAGAAAACATCCCAACTTTCCAGGCCTGATGACGGGGTTTCTCCGGTTGAGCCAGCCATATCGTATTTGGACGATCTGGCCCTTCCGGGGTCTCCTGCTGAGGCCAGGATAAACTCAAGATTGTGGGAAGTCTAGCACAGTGCCGCAGATCAGGGGTAGACAGTATTCAACAGTGCATGGTAGGGCTTGGTGTGTTTGTTGACTGTGTTTTGTTTTTGCAGTATTGGCATTTGAATCCAGGAGTACTCTACCACCAAGCTACACCTTCACTTTTTTTTTATTTTTTAGTTTAAGACAGGGCTTAAACCACCCTGGCTTGTAGTCTTCCTGCCTCAGCCTCCTGAGCAGCTGGGATTACAGGAAGGTACCACTGTACCTTGATAATGGTTGTTTTTTAACTAACTCTTGGTTATTACTTCCCCTCTAAACAGACAGCTACAGACAGTTCTTCTAATTCTTCTCAGAAGAGGGAACAGCCTACTCGGACAATCTCCTCTCCCACATCCTGTGAGCACCGGAGGATTTACACTCTCGACCCATACCCCACGGACCATTACCACCTTGACCAGGTGAGCGCCGGTCTCATTCCCTGAGATCACCAGGACATGTCCCCTTTCCACTCCTGCTCAGCTAAATGTCCCAAGCCTAGGCCTCCTGTGTTCAACTTTGTACCCCCACCCAGTACTGAAGGTTTTGATGGTAACAACTCAGCTTAGAGATTTCATGTGCCAAACATCTTGCCCCACACCCTTTGTGTGCTTTGTTTGGTTTAATCCTCTGAAGCCTAGTTCATAGATGAGGCAGGGGTAGGGACGTGAGGTACCTGATGGAAGGCCATTCAGCCCACGTTTGTCTCCACCCAGAGGGCCACAAGGCCTCTGTGTTCCTCTATCTGGAGGGTCTCCGGCTTGCTGGGAAAGCATGAAGCTAAAGAATGGCACACACCTGAAGCCCAGCAACTTGAGAGGCTGAGGCAGGAGGATAGCAAGTTCAAGGCCAGCTTTATTGCCTTAGCAAGACCCTGTCTCAAAAAATGAAAAGGACTGGGGGGGGTGGCCCAGTGGTAGAGTGTCTTTGAATTCATAATCCCCCATACCGAGAAAAAGAATGCTGCTCACTTGGCTTGAGCTCCCTGGCATGGCGGGCTGCAGGCCCAGTCTTGCTCAAGGGAGATGGAGCTGGAGTCTGGAATTTAATAATTCAACAAATATTTACAGAGCGGCTGCTTTGTGGAGGAGGTTCCCAAGAGTGGGGCGTGGACTGGTGCCCATGTAAGGTAACAGGGCCACCACACTGTTTAGAAATGAGAAGAAAGGAGCACAGGGCAAGTGAGTTTTTTAACATAAAGTTAGATTTGTTTGAATCTTTTTTTTTTTTTCGTAGTTGTAAATGGACAGAATGCCTTTATTTTATTTGTTTTTTTTTTTTTTTTTTTTTTAATATGGTGCTGAGGATAGAACCCAGAGCCTCATGCATGCAAGCGCTTTGCCACTGAGCTACAGCCCCAGCCGTTGTTTGAATCTTTTTAGGAAGATTTTATTGTGTGCTTTCTAATATTTTGACTTTAAAATGTGCTTTTTTAAAAAATCACTTTATGGTAGCAGTAGATGGAAATGGACTTTTTACACGATTTGTTCAAAAATCCTTCCAGTTTGTGATTTTCCAGATTCTTACAAATTGATGTAGAGACTGACAGGAAGTAGGGCAAAACTGGTTAGCCATGGCCCCTGCCCTCAAAGCACTCAGGATCTAGTGGAAAGTGATAAGTAAATCTGTTACCATCTGAGTTCTGGAGCAGTATTATAATGACAATGATGGCAACAGGTATCAGGCATCCTGTTTGTCAGGCACTGAGCTGATCCTCTACCTAGGTTATTCCTATTCATTTTCCCAACAGGCCCATGTGTGTTACGTGTGTGTATACATATATAAAATATATATACACATATATATTACATATATATAATATATGTATACACACGTAACACATTATATTTCCTGTATATATACCTACATACATATACACTATATATGTATATAAACTACACACACACACACTTTATTTCCTAGTATCCCCTATTGCTCTCTTGTGAACATGAGCCAGGTGCAAAATGCATCTTATATGGTGACCCAATTTGTTCTGGGTTTTTTGTTTTTTTGGTTTTGGTTTTGGTTTTGTTTTCTGGTGAGGAGAGGTACCAGGGGCACTGCACCATTGAGCCATACCCCCATCCCTATTTTTGAATTTTAGAGACAGGGTCTCACTGAGTTAGTTGCTTAGTGCCTCGCCCAGTTTGCACATTTTGTATATACATAAGGAAGTTACCCTTAAAACATGCAGTGTATGCCAACATCCTTCTTTCTTTTCTTTTCTTTTTTTTTTTTTAAGAACCAGTCTTATGAAAGATCATGCTGTACAAAACCAGGCAAAACTAAAGTAAACTGTCAGACATCATCCCCATGTGCTACTGCCTGAGGAGGTTAGGTGGAAGAGACAGGTCCTGTGCCACCTGTTGCCGTGGGAGTATTGGGCTTCTGAATATTCAGACTGTTCTGTTGTGATTGCACCCTTTCCTGTATGGTCATACTTCAAAAAGAAAAGAAAATGCTGGTCCCTACCTGTTTAATCAATTTTCCCAGTAATGGATTAAGACTCATAATTTGAAATACTTGTTTAATCAACAAGATGTTAAGTAATTACAGAAAGGTGCTCACCTCAGCAGCATATATACTAAAGTTAGAAGGACACAGAGAAGATTAGCATGGCCCCTGCACAAGGGTGACAAGCAAATTCGTGAAGCGTCCATATTTTAAAAATAATAATTACAGAAGGGGTCGATTTCTTTAAGAAAGGCCTTGGACCACCAATGAAACGCCATACCATGTACAACCACAAGAATGGGATCCTGATTAGAATAAGTTATACTCCATGTATGTACGTGTGTCAGAATACAATCTACTGTCATGTGTATCTAAAAAGAACAAATTTAACCATTTAAAAAGAGAGGCCTTGGTTGGGGTTAAAGGTGCATTTTGGAGGATTGGGGAGGGAGTTTTTGTTTTATTTATTTATTCATTCATTCATTTATTTATTTTATTTATCTGGTGCTGAGGATCGAATCCAGAGCTTTGTGCATGCTAGGGGAGAGCTCTACCGCTGATCCACAACCTCAGCCCCAGGGGAGGGAGTTTTTATGGATTGGGGTGGCGGGGTGAGGGGGTTGGTTTTCCTTTTCTTGCTTGTTTTTGGCCACTGATGTCTGTTTTCCCTGGGCAGCGGATGCCAAGGCCCTACCCGCAGGTGAGCTTCCCAGACGACGATGAGGAGATTGTGCGCATCAACCCGCGGGAGAAGATCTGGATGACCGGGTACGAGGACTACCGGCACGCGCCGGTCAGGGGCAAATACCTGGACACCTTGGAGGACGCGGACTCCTACGTGCGCTTCGCCACCAAGGGCGAGGTCCCCAAGCACGACTACAACTACCCCTACGTGGACTCGTCAGACTTTGGCCTCGGGGAGGACCCCAAAGGTCGCGGGGGCAGCGTGATCAAGACGCAGCCCTTGCGGGGCAAGTCCCGGCGGCGAAAGGAGGATGGCGAGCGCTCCCGGTGCGTGTACTGCAGGGACATGTTCAACCACGAGGAGAACCGGAGGGGCCACTGTCAGGACGCGCCCGACTCCGTGAGAACTTGCATCCGCCGGGTGAGCTGTATGTGGTGTGCGGACAGCATGCTCTATCACTGTATGTCGGACCCCGAGGGAGACTATACAGACCCCTGCTCGTGCGACACTAGCGACGAGAAGTTTTGCCTCCGGTGGATGGCTCTTATTGCCTTGTCTTTCTTGGCCCCCTGTATGTGCTGTTACCTGCCCCTTCGGGCCTGCTACCACTGCGGAGTGATGTGCAGGTGCTGCGGCGGGAAGCACAAAGCAGCCGCGTGACTCCGGTCCCCTCTCCTCCCCCCTCCTCCATCCACAACCACACGGGAACTTCTGTATCTTCCACACTCATCTTCTCCCCTGCTCCCTTCCACTCCAAGGGGCGAGGAGAGCAAGAGGCCTCCCGGCCCCCTGGTCCCTTGAGGCACCATTCCAGCCTGGGGCACCTGCGCGGTGGACTCTCCACTCCCCAGCACCCACTGCGACAGCCACACACCCATTCACACACTCGCCCAGTGTTCTAAGGGAAAGAAACCTTCTGCATAGACTCTTCGTGTTATTACCAACCTGTAATCATGCTAACGTCTTATCCATGTTGATTCCTGTCTCTCCTCCCGGCCTCTTCCAGTTTGAATGAGTCTGCGGTGGAAACGGCTGGTTTGGGGTGGGTTTTGTAGTTCTTTTTACCAGGGGCACCGAAGCCTCTCTCTCAGTCTGGCTAGCCTGGTTGCTGGCAAGCGTCAGGTTCCTGTGGAAACGTGCTGTCAGTGCTGAAACCCGACCAGAAGTGTTCTCACCTGCAGTCAGCTGTCATATATAGGAGGTGAGCTAGTTAACAATCTTGTACCACAAAACAATGTCGCTTTAACTTTTCTAAAGCCAAATTTCCCATGTAAGCTGCAGTTTCTCTCCTTAGCCCATTGTCATTTCTGCCCTCCCCCCACCAAATCTGTTGAATTTATTCACTGATGCAAAACATTCACCTATAAAATGACTGAGAATTGAGCCTTAATTTCAGATTAACTTGTGAGAATCAGGAAAAATTCCTTAAACTGCATCACAGCCTCTTGGACCAGGGCTAGAAAGGGGATTTCAGGTCTCTATGAACCTCCCCAGTTCACCCCTTAAGATAGAACTTTTTAAAATTGTGTTGCCACCACTTCTGAAAACTTAGCAATATTAGAATAAGATGTTAGTGAAGTAAGAGATTTTGCTCATTATTTTGCAAACCTAATAGCCTATTCAAAACAAACCAGTGTTCTTCAAGGAACACTAAAGTTGTGAATAAAACCGTAGGAGCTCCCCCCAGCCCCAGCAACTTTTTTCTATCAAACGGGGGCGATTTTAAATGTCATAATCGAAGAGTGGTGGGTTGCATTTTTGTTTGTGGGTTTATGTTTTTGTTTTCATTTTGGACTCAATTTCACATCACCAAATTCTTCATTTATACTTGGGAAAAAACAAGGCCATATGTAAAAACCCTTCTGATGCCTAAGTGTCTTCTCCTGCAACTCCACACCCAGACTTGCCACTTTGGGTGCATAGATGGTTAGGTCAGCCGACTTGAGTCTGCCTGTCACCTTGCCGTGCAGGAGGCTTCTAATTAGCTGAAAAGAGTATTTTTCTAATATATTGCAAAGAATAGCCAAATCTTCTTATTGAAGAAAGAAGAAAAGTGAACAGTGGTTACCTGTACCTAGCATAGTACAATCAGAACCTCGCGGAGAACACAGGGACCAGGCTTGTCGATGCTGGCTGTTCTTCCCGCCACCATCTTCCCATGGTAATTGCCAGCAGAGGGCATAGCCTGGTCCCACTCTCCTCCCTCTCCCCCTCCCTTCTTTATTGCACACAGGACAACAGTCTTCAAGGAAAGGGACTTTCTTCCAGTCTGCCATTCGTACTGGGAAAGTGCTAGCCAAGCTTACCTTCATGGGAGTGCTATCAGCTCGCCTGAGAGCCCGCCATGCTTCTTTTAGACAGATCATCAGTGTAAATACCCAGTGTGCTTATGAGTTAGTTGGTAGACGTTTTCATTTGTTGGAATGACTAGTTGGGGCTTTCCAGTGTGGAAAAGGAGCAGAGAGCTATCAGTCTGTATCAATGGAAGGAAAGAGAACCCCTTCCCTGCCAGGAGAGCATCTAGCCAGCCTCCAATGCTGTGGAGAGACCATCTGCCCCAGCCTGAGGTGTCGCCTCGAGGCCTTTCTCTAAGGTCGCCTCTCTGCAAAGCACAACACTAATCTACTTTCGTCAGACCTCAGTTCAAGTGCCCCTATTTATTTCAGTGAAAACACACACACATCCCGGATGCTTTGTTTGTCACCTCTATTTAGTTCATTACTTGTTCTCTCTTCCCTTACCCCTTGCTGGTTTTCCCCACTTTTCAAGAATTATGCTTGTGAATCTTGCACGCATATCCTTTTTGGTTTGCAAAGGCAGCGGTTAAGGGCACAAAGACAGCCATGGGGACATTTATGTAAATACGGCTCTCCAATTGCCACACTGCAGCTGAACAGTGTGTAGTATTTTCCCAGTCAGCTTGGCCATACTGACGTCAATCATTTGAGAGAAATTATTCAGATTTTTATTTTTGTATCTGTGGTAACAAAAACATTAAACAAAAGATTTTCTGTTCAGAAGCTTCCCCGGCCCTCCCCCAAGCTATTTGCTCACATTAACAAATTAAAGTGCCTGAAGCATAATTCATTCTTTACCTGTATACTAAAAATCCTGTTGTATTGATTTTTTTATAATAAGCCTTTTTACCTCTGTGTAAAAAATATATATACAAGTGTATGATGTACATTTTAGTTCTTAACTTTTTTTTATGGTTTCTAATATGTATGACCAATGTAGCCATTGCTTTAAAATGTACCATGTAAATATAAACACATTCTACCAGATGGCTGGCTTTGGGGTGTTTGTCTGCCTGGACATGGGGTGACTGTTGAGCCTCAGCAGACCTGGGAGTTCTCCCACACAGGATGGGATGGAGTTTCCTTTGCAGAAGGACATGTGGACACCGAGCTGTTTTTGTGAGGCCCTTCCAGCCTAAAGTTATGTCATATTCCCAAGGGGAGACTGCAGCTCCTTGGGCTCCAATGCCTCAAGTGAAAGGAATGCTTCGTGTCACCGCCCGGGAAACACCCCCTCTTCCTAGGCCTGCTTCCCCACAAGATCTCCTCAGAGGGAACAGCTGTACTTCCTCCGAGTTGTTTTCCACCAGTTCCTGCTAAACCTCAGGGGTACAAGTGTGTGTGTGTGTGTGTGTGTGTGTGTGTGTGTGTGTGTGTGGTTTGGAAGACCATTTCTCACAGAAGACAATTGTTAAAACTGCATGACCCTGGGTCTCCTCGGAGCAGCGTTCTTGGCTCTTTGCCTTTCCAAATGGACTCTTTGGATGCTCAAAAGCTGTAGTGATGATTCCCCCGGAGGAAATAAAGCTTGAGGTCTTTTGAGGGTCACAAAGGAAAAGTTTCAACTCCTTCTCTAGAGAAACAAGAAGGGTCCCTAAAAAGAAATATAGAGGGCCCCTCCGTCTTATTTTTAACTCTTCCCTGAAGGGGTGGCTTTTCCAAGCCACCTGGGCAAAGGTAAAAAGCAAAGATTCTAGAAATTGGGGTGTGAGAAAAATCTGGAAGGCTCCTCCAGAGCTGGAGCAGGGAAAGTGTCCTAAAATCATACTTGACCCTCTCCCTTCCTTCCCCTTATCCCTGGTATACAGTTGAGGAACTGAAGTTGGGAATGAGTAACAAAGGTGACCTTCCATCAGGAGAGGCAGGGATTGAGCCCGCCTAGCTGCGGAGTCCAGGCCCCTACAGAGCCTCACCCCAGGCTTCTGCTTCCATCCTTCTTGCCCAAGGGTTTGAAAGTGAGCTGCAGCCAGAACCCTAGCCCTCCACCACTCAGGCTGCCTTAGGAAGAGCTTGTCTTTGGTGCCCATTGCCCAATGCCAGAAAATAGGCCTCTCCACAAGTCATCTTCAGCCTTCCACTTCACCTGTGAGGAGGAAGCCCATGTACAGGAATGACGCAGTCAAGGTCACTGGACAGTCTGCCGCTGCAAGCCAGTAGCCCTTGAGCAAGTGATATCACCCTCCCGAGTTTCTTCTGGTGTAACTTACTGGACCCACAAACAAGGCTAGAGGGGGCAGCTGCCCCAGGCCCTCTTGCTGAGCACCAAACTCACAGCAAAGAAAGAAAACACACTTCACCTGGTGACTGAGGAAGACGAGCGTCAGGTGAGGTTCAATAGGGAGTTAGGCTTGGGATCTGGTCTCAGCACTTGGCTTTATTATAGGTGGATGGATACCTACCCTTGGCATGTTTTAGAGCTTCAATGACATGCTGTAGTTACAGTGCCACATGCAGAAGACACTCCCAAAATGCTCATTCTTTCTCCCTTTCCTCCTCTGTTCGGTCCCTGAAGAAACACTGGGGACTGAAGAATAAACCTCTTTCAAGGGACAAGAGGCTAATGCATGAGTCATAGATATTTTGTAAGAATTACAACCTATTCGTTGAGATTTCTTTTTCTTAATTTATGATTCTGAATTTGATTGAGATTTCTTGCTGTATGTTAATGGTCCAAGTGTTAGCTGCAGAGGTGCACTAGTCTGGGTGGATTTGGAGGGGCCCTCTTTGTGGAGCTTGGCAAACGTCAACAGCCTGTGTCAGGACAGTTCTGCTGAGAGAGCTGGGTCCAGCTCAGTGGCACTTCCCCAAGGTTGGGGCACACTGTCTCCTGGGTACTGCCTGCCTGAACTTCCCAGGCCCATGTCTGGCCTTTGGTATACCCTCTGCCAGTCAGGCTTCTTCTGCTCCCCAGATCCTGGTCACCACCACCCCACCAGATGGTGGACATTGTTGGATGTTGCATTCAGGCAGGCAGTCACAGGGTGGCTTTGCTGGCCTTGTGGCGGGGTGGGAGTTGGTGCAGGGGTGTCCACAGGCATTCCTGATTGCAGGCCTGCTGGGCTTTCTAATTTGTGGGGTAAGAAGGTTAGACATGTCACTCTTAGTTGGTTGGTTGGTTTGGGGGATCCAACCAGGGCCTCAGCCTTGCTAAATGCACACACTTTTTATAATGAGCAATACCCTCAGCTTCCATTTGTTGAGGCCTGAACCAGATGTATGGATTGAAGGGGGATGACCTGGGTCACATTCTGCTGACCAGATACAGTTGTAACTGCAAATCAGGGCCTGCACTATGTCCTCAGCTGCAGCAGCCACCAGGGCTAGTGCCCTGTAGAATTGGGCCTCCCACCTAAAGGACAGTGCAGGGGTGGTGAACAGGAGGCAGTGGTTTTGTATATTTATAAGGAAAAAAAAATTATAAGATGATAGTTATACTTAGTATCCTTTCCCTCTCCTGTGTCCCTTCTCTTTTTTCTTTCAGAGTGGGCCAAGCATCTGGGGAGAAGGGTTCTGATTATCGTATGAGATAATATCTATAGTTGTAAAAATATCACACAATGGGAGTTTTCTTATATTCATTTGTAAGGGATGCTAGTAACAAAGTACCACAAATTGGATGACTTAAAACAACAGAACTGTCCTAGTCTAGATACCAGAAGTCCAAGATTAGAGCTGTGAATGAGGAAGGCTCTGACTGAGAGTCTGGCCCAGGTCCCTCTCCTTGGCTTATAGATGGCCATCTTCTCCCTGGGCCTGTTCACATCATCTTTCCTCTGTGCATGTCTGTGTCAAATTTTGTTTTTGTTTTTAATATATTTTAGTTGTCAATGGACCTTTATTTTATTGATTTATTTTTATGTAATGCCAAGAATCAAACCCAGTGCCTCATACATGCTAGGCAAGCACTCAACCCCGCAACCCCAGCCCTCAAATTTTGTTTTTAGAAGGACACCACTCATACTGAATAAGACTCACCCTAATGACCTAATTTTAACTTGATTACCTCGGTAAAGACCTTATAAGGTCATATTCTAAAGTATTAGGAGTCCCTATGACTTGAGGGTAGGGGATAATTCAGTTCCTATCACACCAAAGGTAACTGGTGTGTGTATTCAACTTTTCTACAGTTGTATATATGTGTTTCCTCGTGGGAGAGGAACTAATAGAATCATGAATCTTACCTATCCTGTTGTGACACCAGTTTTGGTACCAGGGATTAAACCCAGAGGCACTTAACCATTGAGCCATAGTCCTAGTTCTTTACACTTTTATTTAGAGACAGGGTGTCACTGTGTTGCTTAGGGCCTTGCTAAATTGCTGAGGCTGGCTTTGAACTCAGAATTCTCCTACCTCAGCCTCCCAAACCACTGGGATTATAGGTGTGCATCACCGTACTTGGTGGGGGGGGAAAAAAGATGTCCTGTGTTCCATCCCCAATACCTCAAAAATATATATATATGATAATAATTAACACTGCAGGGCTGTGGATGTGACCTGGTAGTAGAGCACTTGACAGCACTCCTAAAGCCCTGGGTTTGATCCATAAAACAAAAAAATGTCAAGTTCAATGGCACATGCCTGCAAACCCAGTTGCTAGGGAGGCTGAGGCAGGAAAATCAGCAGTTCAAAGCTAGTCTCAGCAATTTAGGGAGGCCCTAAGCAACTTAGTGAGATCCTCTCAAAATAAAAAATAAAAATGGCTGGGGATATGACTTAGTGGTTAAGCACTCTTGGGTTCAATCCCTGGTACCCCCTCAAAAAAGAAAGAAAGAAAATGCTAATTTCACTTAAGAATGTTTTTTACATGAAGCAATAAATATTACTTTTAATAAATATTGGCCCTTGAATTTACATCTTTTTAACATTCTGTGTGGCAAGACAGAGCATGCATAAAACACTTGCTGCAGATTCAGTGTGTTAGCATGTCTAGGTAAACTCTTTGTGTACTTAAGTTGCAAGCTAAACTAACTGCTTTTAGTTGAGCAACTGGCAGACTGTCATTATGGTTAGGTTGGAATGGTTATTCAGGCAGAGGTATTTGGCAGACATCTTCTCAAAAAAATGAGCAAAAACAGCCTAAATACCTCAAGGAAATACTTGTAGTCAGTGATAAAATTTGAGCATTCAAGCAAAAATTGGAATTTTGTAAACCATATACCTGCTACTTGTTAGTAGACTTTTCTCACAGAATTGGTGGTTATACTAGGAAATGTGACTTTGGGTTGGGGTGTGGCTCAGGAGTAGAGTGCTTGTCTGGCATATTCAAATCCCAGGGTTCGATCCCTAGCACCCCACCACCCCCCGCAAAAAAAAATCTCTTTTCCAACTACTTCTTTGTCTAAAGTCAGATTATCTTCAGATACTTCAACTAAAACAACATGTCACAACAAATTGAACTCAAAAGTAGATATAAGAATCCAACTGTCTTGTACTAGACAGATTTTTAAATTTCTCAGTTTTAATTTCTAATGCAGTCATATCAATAGCTATAACCTGAAGCTCTTTGGGGTTCTCAACTTTTCAGGATATAAAGGGATACTGAGAAGAATGGTCAATTCTACTCTTGATTCTTTTCAAGTGCAGCTTTCACGTGACCCTTCTACTTTTGGTTGCCTTCTTATTTGGACAGCTCTCTTTGTGTCTCTTATTTCATTCTGTTTTGTCCTTCTAAGTGCCCACTTAGACCAGTAGCACAGGGCTTATCTTGCATTTTGCAGAGGTAACTTTTTGCATTTTGCAGCGTTTCTCTCAAGTGAGCATCTGTTCCATATGGAACAGTGGAGACCTGTGACCTCCAGGCCTTGAGGGCAGTCTTCCTCTCCTTTGGGCTCCACTATCTTTCTAATAGTCCCTTGCTGGTTCTTCCCATTGCATAGGAGAGTCCTCTATTCACGCTCAGCTTTGGCCATCAGACAAGGGAGTGTTCTTAGCTCCCACTTGGGAGTCAGTGGCTTTCTCTTGTGAATGGTTGGAACATCTGCTCATCTCTTGGAGTCTCTGATAAAGATGGAGAATTCAGTCTAGTTCATTTCCAAGCTTTGAATAGTCAATCTCAGCATCCTTCTTGTTCTTTTTTTATTTTTTTTCCTCCCCACTTTGGTACTGGGGATGGAACCCGGGGCATTTTATCACTGAGTTACAACCTCAGTCCTTTTTATGTTTTGAATCAGAATCTAGCTAAATTGCCAAGGGTCTCACTTAAATTGCCCCAGGCTGGCCTAGAACTTGCAAACCTCCTGCTCCAGCCTCCCAAGTTGCTGGGATCACAGGCATGCTGTACCACTGGTGCACCTTTCCCTTTCTACCACTGTCAATGTCACTTTCTCTAGCAATTAACCATCTGAAGATGATGATGCATGCCTGAAGCTAGCCTGTATCCACCCAGCCCCCATTGCATGCTGGGAATTGTAGTCTTTGCTGCTTTTAGGAGAGGTGGAAGAAAATGAAAGCAGGCTCTGCCTAATCTAGACAGTAATTCCTACCTGGTTGCAATATGATCGCTGACAAAAGGAATAAGTAAAATCAAATGACTTCCTTTCTTCCTGGTCCTGTCTGTCCTATTCTGACTCAGAAGGAGCAATATGGATGGTGCAAAATACAAGATTGTTCTTTTAAATGCATCCCCGTGGATGGTGTGGTTAGTGAGCATTCTACCTGGGTATTGGCTCATGACCTTGTCTTTGCTTAGAAGACTGATGCCAGGTTCGAGGTTTCTGAGAGGCTTCCCAGGAGTCAGGGGGGTGCTGCCAGGGGTCTCAGGTGCGTCTGCTCTGCATCTACACTCATCTGGGAGTGTTTGGAAATAATATTTGTGGCTTGATGCAAAATCCATCCCACATTTTTTCTTCTTTTGTCAAGCCTGGGTAATAACTACCTCCGTTTCATGCTTGCTATGCTCCATCAGTAACTATGGTTGCCTTTTGAGTGTCTTCCAAAAAGAAGTTTTTTTCCCTGCCAAAAGAGAGAAAATCGATCCTGTCTGTCCAGCTCTAAAAGCTGACATTGTTGCCATCCGAAAACCATCCTGCAGAAAGTACAGCGAAGGAGAAAGGTCAAAGCACAAGCCCAGGGCTGTGTTACCTCTGAGTCTCCCCTCTGAGGCCAGGAAGTTGTGGTGTGGCTCCTGCATGATGTTTTGAATGAGTGGCTTGGCTTCCTCACCAGCTAAGTGCAATGGGCATAGAAGCTTTGCAAACGCCTGGCCCCAACTGGGGCCCAGATATTTACATAGTGACCTTTCAGTCTGTGAACCAAGTATGTACCTCTGCAAATATTTTAGGCCTCCCTGCATGCCTGCAGGCCCCTAAGTGCCATTCACCAGCTTTTAAATTTGTTTTGCAGGCAGCGAGCCACCAAGAGGGAGGCCTGACTCAGAGCACTGGGGGCCGGGCTGTCTGCTGCCGCTGCCTCCTGCCACTGTAGACTTGGCAGGGAAGGAAGCAGTGGGTTTTACAGCTGGTGTTTTTGGCTTAAGAAAAAAAGGGGGGGATTTTTTTAGAAAATACCTTGCATATGTAAAACGACACTAAATGTAAGAATATATGCAGGATTTGGGGACGAGGGAAATTACGATTACTGTATGATTCATGCTCCCTCTTCACGACAGCAGAAGAGGTTTTGCACTTGGCCTCTGGTATTTTGGGGAGTGTGTTCCAAATGCTCTGAAAGCAAGAAAGCCCAAGTTCCTTGCCCCTTCCTCTGAAGGAGCATCTTATCTGGGTCAAATTCAAGCAACATGGTGTTTTTGTTTTGTTTTTTCTTTCCTCTCCCATTTGACTGGTGAGACTCATTTTTCTACCCAAAACTCGGTCAGTCATCTCCTGGGTGCAGGGGGCCAGGGTGTGGAGAGTGAAAGACACACTCTCCTCAGCCTGACCTGAGCCTAGAAATATGTGCTGGCAGAGTTGGAGGGAGGACCAGCCCCAAGCCACCTCCCAGCAGGTGCAGCAGGCCCTCAGAGGGTGGGGGAGCGGGGAGCATCACTCAGGCTGGAGTCCAGCAGCCAGGAACACACAGACTTTCTAGGATTCAGCCTTTGCAAGTTACCAAAACATTGTGTGCTGCTTCGAGGCTGACACATACCTTGGCAGAGGCAATGGGGTTTCTGCCCAGAGCTGGGAGTCCCCAGGGTCAGGCTGACCTCCAGGCTGCAGTTTGGCCTGAAGGAGAGGCCATATGTTGGGTGTGGTGGCCTCTCCATGCAGACTCCTTCCCTCAGGGTGCCAGAGTCCTAAGGAGCAGGCTGACCCATGAACCACGTCCGCAGTGTCCACAGTTAGAACACTCAGAGGGTCCACAGCAGCTTCCCCAGGTCACCGCCTGGCCTGCCTGGGCTCCTTCCTCCCATTCATTCTGAGATGGGAGACTTTCTCACTCCCTTGTCTCAGGCACATTGTAAGTTCACTGTCAAGATTAGAAGCCCTCTGATTTCAAGTGGAGCATTGTACCTCTGAAATTCAAAACTCCGCTTTTCCAAAGCTGTGTTAGATCCAAGTCTGGCAAAGTAGAACACCAAGTCTCAAAACTAAAACAGTTAACTCAGCTGTAAATTTCTTTTTCTTGCCTTAGGAAGCAGTTTCAAGAGTGTTTGCCTTATAATAATTTACCAAGCATAAGCTCTACATTTGCTCTGTGGGTTTTTCTGTGTTGTGTGTTTTATTTTACAATATGATGTCTAAGAAAAATAAAAAGCTTCTGCAGATGCATTAACAGTTGAGTAGCACCAAGAAGCTAATTTTGGTCCCCAAATCTCTTAACAACAGTCCCTATAGACCTGTGGTCATTCCCTGCTTAATGTAGCCCATATTTACTTGGCTCCACCAGCTGGGGGGCTTGGCAGAGGCACATATTGTTCAGGATTATCCAAGACACCACACCACCACCATTGCCAATCCCTTGCAGTTAGGTATGGATGGCTATGTGACTAATTGCATCCAGCAGGCGAAACATCAAAGTGTCAATGTGTGATTCTCCTGCACCCTCTCCACCCCATCCCGTGCTGTGCTTCTCACCCTGGACAATCATAGAGGCTTCCTGATGAGGCTGCAAACCCCAAGATGAAAGCAGATTAGGTCACTGAGTCACTCCGGGGGGACAGCCAACATGGGAGTGGCCTGAGTCAGAGAGTGAATGAGTAAATGAAAAAATAAATGCAGATATTTAGCGAAGATAATTCCAGGTTTGTTTGTTACCACCAGAGACCATCATGACTGATGCAGAGTGGTGGCAGTTTAGATTAGAAACACAAGCTCATGAGACAGAAAACCAGCATTGCCCTGGAGAAGGAAGGGCAGAAAGGGATCCAGGATATACCCATGCTCCCATCTACAGGATGGCACCCATTAGTCCTGTGCCATCTGGGCCCAGAAGTGGCTTCAGGGTCTCCTGAGCCCTAGTGCTGACTAGAGAAGAAGCAAACCTCTGGGGCTGGGGATGTGGCTCAAGCGGTAGCGCGCTCGCCTGGCATGCATGCGGCCCGGGTTCGATCCTCAGCACCACATACCAACAAAGATGTTGTGTCTGCCGAAAACTGAAAAATAAATATCAAAAGTTTCTCTCTCTTCTCTCTCCTCTCCCTAAAAAAAAAAAAAAAAAAAAAAAAAGCAAACCTCTGCTGAGCAGACCTGCAGAGCCTAGTGGGGGCAGAGGAGCAGAGCACAAGGAGACAGAAGATGCCACCCAGCCGGGCCCCACTGACCTCCCTTCTTTCTATCTGTGTGACTTTGGGCGAGCTACTTCATCTGTCTGGACTTTAGTCCATGTCATCTTCGGTGACCTGGACAGGAGAGTCTCCATCTGCTTGATGGATGACATTTACAGTTCCTGGCTGCCCTAAGGAGTAGCAGCCAAAGCCAGGAATCCTCACTCCCCATATCCTTGCTTACATTCAGGAATGTCCCCAGGATGCTGGGCAGAGCCCAGGTCTGTTACTGTCAAATGTAGGGGATCACAGGTATAAGATGTCCCAAAGATGAAGGCCTGAATGTCTCCCTTTGTACTATCCCAATGCCCTGGTGGTGCTACAGGTAGAATCTCTGAGCCAGGGACCTGGCAGGTGACCCCCAACCGTCCCAGGTTGTCATCTTGCTTTTGTTATCAAAAGCACAATATTGGGGCTGGGGTTGTTGCCTCACACATGTGAGGCACTGGGTTCAATCCTCAGTACCACATAAAAATAAATAAACAAAATAAAGGTTTTATGTCCATTTACAACTAAAAAAATTTTTTTTTAAAAGAAAAAAAAAGCACAGTGTTATTCACAGATGTGTGCAGGGCCAACTGTCTGAAGATGCTCATTGCAATGTTGTTAATGGTGGCAAAAAAATTCCAGAGTGTTTAAGGAGTGGACTGCTTAAGCTCATATATATCCAGTGTGAACAGTTGTGCAGGCATCTTAAAAATCAAGCAGCTCAAGCTGGGGTTGTGGCTCAGCGGTGGAGCGCTCACCTAGCACGTGCAAGGTACTGGGTTCGATCCTCAGCACCACATAAAAATAAATAAACAAAATAAGAGAATTGTGTCCAACTATAACTAAAAAAATATATAAAAATAAAGAATAAATCAACCAGCTCTCTAGACCCTTCTCAAAAAAAAAAAAAAAAAAAAAGAAAGAAAGAAAGAAAGAAGAAATACAATAGGCCAACAAACATGAAAAAAATGTTCCACATCATTAGTAATTAGGGAAATGGAAATCAAAACTACACTGAGATTTCATCTCATCTCATGCCAGTCAGAATGGTAGTCGTCAAGAACACCAACAATAACTAGGTGTAATGGCTATGCCTGTAATCCCAGTGACTCAGGGAGGCTGAGGTAAGAGAATGGCAAGTTCTAGGCCAGCCTCAGCAACTTAGCAAGATCCCATCTCAAAATACAAAATAAAAAGGGCTGGGGATGGGGCTGTGGTTGTGGTTCAGCAGTGGAGTGCTCGCCTAGCAACTGCGAGGTGCCAGGTTCGAGCCTCAGCACCACATAAATAAATAAATAAATAAAAAGGTATTGTGACCAACTACAACTAAAAAATAAATGTTCTTTAAAAAAAAAAAAAAAGACTGAGGATGTGACTCAGTGGTTAAGCGACCACCACCACCACCCCCTGCCAAAAAAAAAAAAAAAAAAAAAGGGCAAGCTTTGGCTTCGGAATCCCAAAACTAGATTTCTAGTCTAGCTTCCTGGTCTAACCTCAGTTTCCTCTGTGATGGTGCCTGCTGAGTTACTGTGAAGATCAGAGACGACATGCGGCCCCTTAGCACAGGGCCTGGTACCCATTAAACATTCTTGGCATCCATTCATGGTGCCCATTAGGCTATTTTTGATAAAGCCCAAAGCTCACTGTCCATTTGACCACAGGCCCAGATATCTGACAGAATCATTAAGACCATTCCTTGAAGAGCCGGTGTTGGGCCTGCTTTAAATATTTTATCACCTGGCAGCATCCTGTGGAAAGCACTCTTCCTGTGCCCTGCCCAACCTGCTATTAACAGTCCCCAAAGCCTTCTTAAAAAGCGAGCTTCTCCATGTGATTTCCCAAAACTCCTGCTCAGGAGCCAAGGTGATATGTGGCTGGGGGAATGGCCTTTTCTCCTTGAGCTCTCAGGGAGGATGTGAGGGAAGGGGCTCCTCTTACCAGCAGCAGAAGAAAGACACACCTCCCCTCCCAAGCCTGACCTGCCTGACAGAGATTCAACTTACTAGGTCTGGCCCTTTTTGACAGAGCATATCCTAAACTTCATCAGCATGTTGGCAATGCCACCAGGTGACATTGGGCCTTTTATGTGAGAGTGTGGACACAGGAGAGGACAAAAACTCCCAGGCAGCAGGTCACTGCAGCATTCCTCCTTCCTGCACAGAAGGTGATCCCGGCCTTCCCCTCGGACTGCATGGAGGGTCCCTGTGAGATTGTGGGGCCTGGTCTGACCCCGAGTCCCATGACCCAGAGTTTCAATTTATCTTTAAAAAAAAAAAAAAAAAAAAAAAAAAAAAAAACTTTGGACACAGGACTGTGTCCCTTACTTTGGCTGGATAGAAGGAAAATAGCACTAGATTCTCCTGCCAACCGGTAGAGCCTGGCCTTCCCTACTATATGTGCCTGCTTCTGGCCTCAGATCAAAGGGTACCCATCTCTTGGGGGCGGGG
The DNA here is from genome assembly GCF_964194105.1 of Spermophilus citellus. Taxonomy (NCBI): domain Eukaryota; kingdom Metazoa; phylum Chordata; class Mammalia; order Rodentia; family Sciuridae; genus Spermophilus; species Spermophilus citellus. The sequence goes on from NC_138193.1 coordinate 61,766,664, forward strand.
TGAGCGCACGGAGTGCACACTGCAGCTATCTATTCCTGCCTGCCCGGGGGTGGGGAGATGCCATGGAGACAGTTCTTAAGAGCTGTGCTCCTGGAACCAAGCGAAGGATCTTGTGGGCGTGGAGGAGGGAGCTGCTAGCCTTTCAAAGGATCAACGGATTCAGACCATGAGCACCTTATCATCACCAGAGACCTCTCCCTTCCCTGGCTTCCCTGTGCTGGATTCATACATAGCCATTCAGGAAGGGCAGGAGATCTACCTCCTGAATGTGACTGAGGCAGAGCCTCTTGCCACATGGTGGGCAGGAGCCTAGGGGCCTGGATGAATGTTTGTGGAATGAATGGATGGTCAACGCTGAGGCCTTACATGACCTTCAATCACCAAATGAAAATGCAGTTACTTTTCCGAAGTCCTTCAAAGGCAGAGAGTGGACTCTCACTAATCCAAAAATTGCTTATTCTCCTTGGAAAGCAGAAATTCCCCCTGTCCCTCATGTCATGCCCCCCCCCCAACCCCTCCGATGGCTTTCCATCTTATCAAATAAAATCCAAAGCTGTTGTCTTCTTGTATGTTTGCTTATTACTGGAGATTTAACCTAGGGGTGCTTTATCACTGAGTGCTTTATCCTAAGTCCTTTTTATTTTTTTTAATATTTATGTTTTAGTTGGACACAATATCTTTATTTATTTATTTTTATGTGGTGCTGAGGGTTGAACCCAGGGTCTCCCACGTGCTAGGCAAGTGCTCTGCCGCTAAGCCACAATCCCAGCCCTCCCCTCTTTTTATTTTTTAACTGAGGCAGGGTCTCACTAAGTTGCTGAGGATCTGTCAAGTGCTGAGGAGGGTCTCTGCTCAAAGGTTGTCTCTGTGGAATAGCCTGCCCAGGCCTGGGGCTGAAATTCAGTGGTAGAGCACTTGCCTAGCATGCATGAAGTCTCATTCCCTAGCCCCACAAAAAATTAAAATTAAAAATATCCAGGGACTGGGGTTGTGGCTCAGTGGTAGAGCACTTGCCTTGAATCTTTGAGGCCCTGGGTTCAATCCTCAGCACCACATTAAAAAATAACTAGATAAATAAAAATTAAAGATATTGTGTCCATCTACAACTAAATTTTTTTTCGAATTTTTTTTTTTTAGTTATACATGGGCACAATATCTTTACTTTGTTTATTTATTTTTGTGTGGTGCTGAGGATCGAACCCAGTGCCTCATGTGTGTGAGGCAAGAGCTCTGCCACTGAGCCACAAGGGCCCTAAAAAAATATTTTAAAAAATATATCCAGTGACTTGGCTGAGTCAGGAGGATCACAAGTTTGAGGCTAGCCTGGACAACTTAGTGAGACCCTGCATGATACAACTCTGTAAAACCAGGACATACACTGTGGATATATTTGTGCACATCTGCATAAAGACAGAAAGCTTGAAGGTGTCTTCCATGAAAGTGACAGTGGTTATCTCTGGCAGTGAGATTTGGGATGATGTCATTTTCTTGCTTTTTTTTAAATTATAGATTTACTGTATAAGAAAAAAAAAATTGTGTCACCAAATCTGTAGCTTTTTTTTTTTTTTTTTTTTGTACTGGGAATTAACCACTGAGCCATATTCCCAGCCATTTTTCTTTTGAGACAGGGCCTCACTAAGTTGCTAAGTCTGGCCTTGAACTTGTGATTCTCCTGCTCGGCCTCCTGAGTTGCTGTTATTACAGTCATGTGCATTGCACCTAGCCATATCTAGAGTTATTTTTTTTTTTTCTCTCATACCAGGGATTGCACCCAGGGGCGCTTAACCTGAGGCACATGCCCAGCCCTTTTTTTATATTTTATTTAGAGACAAGGTCTTGCTGAGTTGCTTAGGACCTTGCTAAATTGTTGAGCCTGGCTTTGAACTCATGATCTTCCTGCCTCAGCTTCCTGAGACCCTGGGATTACAGGCATGCACCACCATGCCTGGGAAAACCTAGAGTTCTTATTCACTTCCTCACTAGCCATGAGACCTCAGCAAAAAATACTCAACCTCTCAAAGATATCCTGGGAGCTGTTTTCCTTCTTTGGGGTTCTATCAGAACCCTCTCTTTCCCACAACCAGTTTACAAGCAGCTAGAGAGCAGGTGCATCTTTGTTGTTGTTGTTGTTTTAGTTTATTTATTTATTTATTTGGCTGAGCTCGGGATTGAACTCGGGCCTTGTGCATGCTAGGCAAGCACTCTATCACAGAGCCACATCCCAGCTCTAGTTGTGTGTGTGTGTGTGTGTGTGTGTGTGTGTGTGTGTGTGTGTATTTTATTTAGCAAACACATTTTCTGCTCCTCCTCTGGTTTTCCTTCAGGGCCTCGTGGTGCCTTGTGCCCTTCAGCATTGCTATTTTTCATTACTGCAGGTGCTAAATAAGTCCTCAGTGACTGAGCTTGGAGTCAAACACATTTATCCTTGTCACCAGTCCAATTCCATGAAGCTGGGAGGGAGCCCAAGGCACTGGGAGCACCATAAATCTGCTCTTTGGGCCCCACCCATTTCTTCACTGAGCAGATGTAGTAGCTGGGTGCCAAGGCTTGGGCACCCCCTTGGGCCCAGAGCAAGGAGGAGTGGGGCCAGGAAGCTGGGCCTGGAGAGGACTGGTGCTTCACCAAGCCTCCGTGCCCTGGAGGGCTGTGGGGTGTGAGCAGGCTTTTGGCTGATTTTCCCAGAAGGCAGGGATAAGGTCCCAACCAGGTCCAGAGGCAGAGGGGAAGACCATGCCTGGGCTCAGTTCTACCTTGTCCCCTTGGATCCTTGCCACCAGGAGCTGGGAGCAGGTGGCTTCCTGCTCTGAGCCTCATTTTCTCATTCACTAGCAGGGACAGTAGCCTCTCTATTTTGGATTATTATGAGAACAAAATGCCATTATGTGTGTGTAATCTGCACATAGCAGGTGCTAACCATTGTCATCTCTTCAGATGGCTTAAGGGAGGAAGGCCATCCCTAATGGAGTAACCCCCAAGTAGCTCAAAGTGAATGGTGAGAGCCCTTCCCCATTCATTGAGCGCAAGCTCCAGTTCTGACAGGGGTGGGACCCCTCCTGTGGAGATACTGTGAACCTTGACTAAATTTCTTTTTTTTTTTTTTAAAGAGAGAGAGAGAGAGAGAGAGAGAGAATTTTTTTTTAATATTTATTTTTTAGTTCTTGGCGGACACAACATCTTTGTTGGTATGTGGTGCTGAGGATCGAACCCGGGCCACACGCATGCCAGGCGAGCGCGCTACCGCTTGAGCCACATCCCCAGCCCTTGACTAAATTTCTTAACCAAAGGAAACCGGTAGCTGCCTTGTGCCCAATGCCTGCTAGGCATTTCATATACCTTATTATCCCCTTTTAACAAAAGGAACATTCTTCAGGGCACAGAGAGGGCAAGTTTGTATCCAGAGCCACACAGCAGGATCAATGGTGGATCGGGTGCCAGTGCAGCTGAGTTACTATGCCAGGGGAACATCTCCGCTGGCATCTGCTCACTCCTGTTTTGTTTTGCTCCCAGGAATTTTCCATTCCATTTGTTGAACACCACTTGTAATGAAAGCTTCCTGATGCATCTTGGGAAGGAATGTGCTAAATGGCACTATATACAAACTCCTTCTCCTACATATTGGCCACACTGAGTGCCACGCCTTCAAATAATTCTGAGACATTCTTCTAAGGATATGTGTGGCATGGGGAGGAAGCCTTGGTTGCCTTCTTGCAGCTGTGCTCCTCCAGGTTAGGAATTGGGCCATGAGACCCAGGGCTGGGTGCCCACTGAAGGCTGAGTGTTTCTACCAAAATCCTGTGGGTGACTTAGGCCCTCTCCAATGGCCCTAAAAATCACCATCAAAATGAGAGGGAAGGGCTGGATCCGTAGCTCCCGTGGTAGAGCCCTTGCCTAGGCTGGCATGAGGCACTGGGTTCGATCTTCAGCACCACATAAAAATAAATAAAATAAAGGCATTCTGTCCATCTACAACTACAAAAAACATTTTGTTTTTAAATGAGAGGGAAAGTTCCGGGCACAGTGGTGCACACCTGTAATCCCAGCGGCTCAGGAGGCTGAGGCAGGAGGATCACAAGTTCAAAGTCAGCCTCAGCAACAGGAAGGCTCTAAGCAACTCAGTGAGACCCTGTCTTTAAATAAAATACAAAATAGGGCTAGGGATGTGGCTCAGTGGCCGAATGCCCCTAAGTTCAATCCCTGGTACCCCCACCCCTCAAAAAATGAGGGGAGGGAAAGAGACTGTGGAATCTCCAGGAGCTGAACAAATGTTACCTAAAATGAGGACGTTTGGTGAAAGACATCTGAGAAATGCAATGGATGAATGGACACTCGGCAATTCAGAAACACTGGGCCCTTGGCTTCCACATAAGATTAGGGGATGGAACACTTTTCCAAAGTCATTTCCATTTACATATTTAGTTCAATAGCTACAGTGGAAGGGGAGAATCCAAAGCCTACCTCAGGTACTCTTTATTTTGATTTATGCCAGTGGTTTATAGCTTTTTATAAATATGTTGAAAACTTCTTTCATTCCAAATGAAATTCATGGATTATATAACCTCTCTATACACATTAAAAAAAAGAAATCATGTAGTATCCCAACCCTAACACAGGGCTTCTCAGCCTCAGCAGTATTGATATTTGGGGTCACATTACTCTTGCAAGAGGGCAGTCCTGTGCGCTGTAGCACATCCCAGGCCTCTGCCTACCAGATGCCAGGAGCTCCTCACCCCAAGGCGTGGCAACAAAAAATGTCTCTGATATTCCCAAATGTCCCAGAAGGGGGTGGGGCAAAATGCCCACAGCTAAGAACCACTCCTCTCCAACATAAAGGAGACATAAAATAACATGTATTTCAAAATATAAATGCTTGACATGGCTGCACAGGACTTGATAAAGCAGCCAGATGCCTGGACCTACTGATAATGAATGGGTCTAGATTTAAGGAAAGTAAGGCCATCAAAAACTATTTGTACAGGAACAGAAAAATGAAAGCACAGAGAGGTGAGATATGCATGGACATTAGTATAAAAACTAGTAATAGGCTAAGTAATAACAGAGAACACTTACCCCTCCAGTAGCCCCTCCTTCTCCATGGGGGATACATTCTGAGACCCCACCCCAATGGATTTCTAAAATCACAAATAATACTAACCCTACATACACTGTTTTTTTCATATACACACACAAATAGACCTATGATACTGTCTGATTTTGTAAAGGAGACACAGCAAGAGATTAACAATAATAATGAAATAGAACAACTATTCTACTACACAGTATTCTATAATATACATAATATTATACAATATATAATATACTATATATAATTGTAACTATTACCTAGTATTTAATAATATACTATAATAAAGGTCATTCAAAACTTATGAATTGGTTATTTCTGTAATTTTCCATTTAATGTTTTCAGATCACAGTTAACCATAGAGTGAAACCATGGGTAAAGAGGACTACTGCAGATAAGGGAGGGTATAAAATAACCTTATTTCAAATAGAGATGATGTACAATAGACCCAAAGTCATAAATAAGCTGGGCCTTATTTAGGTTATTGCATCAGGATGGTTCTTATTTTCTGACCTGGGATTGGGGTGTCACCCTAGTGAGAAGTCTATAGTGTCTTAACAGAACTTGAGGGCCTGTCCCTTGAGAGGTGAAGGACAATGAGGATAGGTTTCAAAGAGGCCAAGGAGTGGGGAAGATCTCTAGAGAACCAGAATAAAGTTGAAAAAGAACAGGTAACTAGAAAATAAATTATGCTAAGCTGTAATTCTTACAACTTAAGATTTCTTATTATGCTACCAAATTAAATACAAATATATAAACCAGGTGTGGTGGTGCATGACTGTAATCCCAGTGGCTCGGGAGGCTGAGGCTGGAGGATCATAAGTTCAAAATCAGCTTCAACAAAAACGAGGAGCTAAACAACTCAGTGAGACCCTGTCTCTAAATAAAATACAAAATAGGGCACTCTTTGAGTGCCCCTGAGTTCAATCCCCAGTACCCAAAACAAATAAATAAATGCTGAAATGATATATAACAATATTTATAAAAATGACAATGAGGGCTGGGGATATAGCTCAGTTAGTAGAGTGCTTGCCTCACATTCATGAAGCCCTGGGTTCAATCCCCAGCACCACACACACACAAAAAAAATGAAATTCATTGAGATCCTGGTCTCATGCTTACTCATTTATGTTTAGTTCAGATTCTGTTCAAAGATATCTCAGATCTCTGCTAGGTATTTTCTGTTTGTTTGACTACACAGTAACTGCCTTACTGTGTTGAAATCCTTTTCAGTAAAATTCGTAATCAGGAATGTTTAATACATCAAGCAGGGAATGCACAGCATAAGTAAATTACTCCATCACTTCAAGACAAGCTGTTTCTTCCCCTCAAGTTTCTCTCTGTAGGAGGCATTCTTCTCAATTATGGGCTTTTCAATTACTTTCTTGCAACTTTTTTTCAGTATTATGGTATTCTAAGTTATTGCTGATTTACATCTGTAGTGAGTTTAGTCCAGGGGGACATTTGAAAGTCCTGTGGGACACAAGACAATCTGGGTTGTAGGGACTCTCCTGCATACCACAGGCCATCCAGCTTCCTCCTTATCCCCACATTCCAATAGTGCTGTCAGCCAAAAGGCACGCCCACCAATTTCCAAAATGCCCCCTCTGGGCCACCACAGCTCTTGCATGAACATGTCCCAGATGTGGGGACTGCCACCCACAGCCATATTGCCAAAGCACTTACTTTGAATGGATGCAGACTCTCATGGCCTTCCTGGGGGCTGGCATTTGGCATTCAATATAAGTATTTCTATCAGATCCACTACTACTGTTCTCCTTTTGACACTTGTGTGCAATTTAGATTTGCCATAGCTCACTAAATGAATCCCTCAAGTGGCATTTACAAGGAAAATGTCTGTCCCTGGGTGTCAGATCCTGGGTGTTAGGTGTATTATTTTGTTCAAACTTTACAATAACCTTGGGAGGTAGGTCTAGGCTCCCCATTTTTTAGATGAGAAAACTGAGGCACAGAAAGGAGAACTTGGGTAATTTGCCCACCAGTGAGTGGCAGAATCAGAATTTGAACCCTACTTCTTACTCTACCTGGAATATCATTTCCCCAGATTGTGTTCGATTAAAGTAAAAGAAGGAAATAGCAGCAAAGCATATTTTATAAAGATTTTATTTACTAGGGGAAGGGGGTATAGCTCAGGGGTAAACTACTTATGTAGTGTGCGACAGACCCTAGGTTTGATCCCTAGCATAAAAAAAATTAATGAAATTTATTTATACCCAGAATTTTTCCAGATTCAGTCTATGTGCATTAGCTAGCACAGCCCCTGTACCACTTGACCTACAGCCAGGTATATCTGGAGAAGTTGGAGGAGAGGGAAAGTTTGGAATCTTGCCACTGGGGCTGTGAAAGATACACCATAATGAAAGAAATATTGAGCTAACCTCACCATACCCAGAATGGCAAATAGGTTTCACCTCAAGTGTCAGTTTCAACTGGCTGTGGCTGCCTAGGGACAAGGGCTTTTAAGGCAAGTAGAGGAGGTCAGTGATTTCATCAATTAATAATAATGTCTGCCCAGTCGAGGAAGAGAAAAAGCGGTAGCCCCAACATTATGAATTTATATTTTCTGCTCCCCTAAGCAGACATTGGAACTGGTTTCAAAACTGGAAATAAAAATGAAAAGTATTTTTTTGTGTGTGGCAAATCTGTGAGTCCTAAATTTATGAGAAAACTCAGCTTCCTCAGAGTGTCCTTCTCCTCTGGTCATAGGAAGTAAGGTAGGAAGGACCTTTAAGATTATTGATACTCGTTCACTTCAGGACAGTTTTCAAAAAACAGGAATAGAAACAGAAAAAGGAATTTCTGATGGTGAAGTCTAAAGTTCACCAGAAAACTCAGTTCCTCAGAATATTCCATTCATGGACTCATAGAAACCTAAGGCTCAAAAGGACATTTCAGGTTATTTAGGCTGGTGGTTCTCGTGTTTGGTTTACACAGAATCATTTGGGGAACTTTTTGAAAAATTCCAATGTCTGGGTTCTGATTCAAGTGTTCTGGGGAGTGAGGACTTTTTTTTTTTTTTTAATTCCTCTCTTAATTCTAATGCCTATCCAGCATGAGAACTACAGGTTGGCTAAGAACCTCTCATTTAATAGACAAGGAAATGGAGACTTGGAGAAGACTGGAGGTTTTCCAGGGACACACAGTTCATCTGCAGCAGGGGAAATTCTGCCTCACATGTGTTGCCTTTGGCCTACAATGGGAAAAACCTCTGGGTCCTTGAAGTTGCAGAGCTGGAGTCCTGAAGCCTCATCATTCCCATGGTCTATGTCCCTCTGTCCCCTTAACTGAGCATGAAGATCCTTCTCAAAAAACAATTTCATTGTTCCTCCACTTCCTGTTCCTAACATTTCCAAAGAAAACTACCAACTCTTTTTTTTTTTTTTTTTTTTTGGTACGAGGGATTGAACTCAGGGGCCCTTGACCACTGAGCCACATCCCCCAGCCTTATTTGTATTGTATTTAGAGACAGGGTCTCACCAAGTTGCTTAGCACCCCACTTTTGCTGAGGCTGGCTCTGAACTCACAATCCTCCTGCCTCAGCCTCCTGAACTGCTGGGATTACACGCATGCGCCATCACACCCAGCTCCAAACTCTGAGTCTCTTTTGCTTATCTAGATTTTTATGCCCCTTGCCATGATTTACTTGTCCTTGATGCCCCATCATAGCACTGGAAACAACAGTAAGAAGTCAACAAACCACTATTGAATTTTGAAAAGGTAGAGGAGAAGGAGAAGTATGCTCACAATTGTACAAGTCCAAGCACCTCACGGGTTGACTTAGCCACTCAGCGACACTGAAAGGATATATTATTGTCTCATTTTACAGATAAGGTCTTACAGCTAGGGAATGGGAGTCAGAAACACTTGAGCCATTTCTCATTGCTAACCCCTGCAACCTCCCTGACTCCTGCAGTGTCTCCAGTCCCTTAAAAGACAAGAGTACATCACTCCACTGATGGATTATTAATTGCAAGGAGAAAATGGCAACTATGCAGTTGAGACACCTGACCACACATGCCAGCTTCACTGATGTGGTCTTCTGGCAGGACCACTTCACTGGAAACCAGTCCTGAGGAAACATCAGGGAAACCCCAATAGAGGAACATTCCATGAAGTCATTATAAATGGCCTCTGTTTTTCAAATATTTCAATGTCATGAAAGACAAAGGGATTGAGAGATGCCTTAGTGGTAGAACACTTGCCTTTAGCATGCACAAGGCCCTGGGTTCCATCCCCAGCATTACTAAATAAATAAATAAGTGGGAGGGAGGGGGAGAGAGAGAGAGAGACAGACAGACAGACAGAGATTGAGGAACTGTTCCAGAATAAAGAAAACAAAACGGATATAACACTTAAGTGTTGTCTGTGATGCGGATATAACACTTAAGTGTTGTCTGTGATGCTGAATTTGATTCTGCATTTGGTGGGGGAGATGCTCTCAAGCCCTAATGCGGCAATTGATAAAACTGGAATATGGAATATGGACTAGGAAAAAAATTACTGTATCCATGTTAAATGTCCTGAATTTGATAATTGTACTTTATGTAAGAAAATGTCTTTCTTCTTAGGAAAATACATGCTGAGGCATTAAGAGGTAAAGAGGTATGATATTTCAAGCTACTCTCAAATGCATGGGAAAAAAATTAAATATTGCTTCAGTGTTCCTTACAACAGCCAGCAGAGCGCTCAGCTCAGGTAATGAATTAAAAATATTTGATTACTTGATTAAACAATTCCACAGTCTCCTGACATTAAGGAAAATACTTTTCATAGTGGTTTTCTTGGCTTCTAACACTTCTGCTTTATTTCAGAGAAGGCACAAATAAAATTCTGATCCTTTACCGACTCCCTTCTCACTCTACTCCCAGCTGTTCTAAGGAAGGGGAAAACCCTCCTGTGAATTTGTTTTACCTCAGTATTATTTATAAACCCCTTCACAGTTCCTGGAAATTTATTTGGGATTTTTATTAATCTTATGGTATTAATAGGGTGGGGGGAAAAACCGGCAGGATATGCTGAATGATTTCTCTGTTCTTTTCACCTTCTGCTCCTATGAAAATCTGAAGTCAAAATCTCATCCTACCAGATGGAGGGACTGAATGAGGCCTCTCTTGAAAAGGAATGTTGACTTTGATTTGATAAATATTGAATGCCTACTCCATGTGGTATAGAGCTCTTATCCTAGATATGGTAGAGAAAAAACGCACTCTATTACTGAACCAAATGTTTTGGAACTACCTCCCTGTTCTTCATTGCTGAGCACAGTTTCATTAAGACAGAATTACAGCCCAGTCATTTTTGGCAGGATATACCTATATTAGTCAAGGTCTAAGTCGCAAGCAACATAACCTGCCTTGGATGATTTAAACAGAAAATAAACTATTAAGGGATATTTGGGAGCTCACAGAATCTCCAGGAGGGCCACAGAGACTGGGTGGAGGCCATCCAGCTGGGAATAAGGCCCAACCACGCTGTGGGCCCTCAGAAGGGGCTCCTGCCACCTCCCTGCTGAACAGTCTCCACCACTCACACCTCTGATGCTATAAGAAGCACCCCTTGAGGCATCAGGCACCTTAGCTCAGTCCAAATGCCTGGATAGGAAGCAATTCCTCTCAAGGGGCACTATTTGATGGGCAAATCCCAGCCACAAGAAAAGGCTAGGAGGGTGAGTTACCAACTTCTTAGGAAGGCAGAATGTCACATAATGTAGAAAAGCCCCTAAATATAGGAAGAGTTAGTGAAGATGGTTAGTGGCCACAAGTCATGACCAATATCATGTGGGAACAGCCAGCCAAATGCAGGGAAAATTCCCAGTTTCTAAATTGTCTTGGTATTTATTAGTGAGCCGCTGCTTTTTTTTTTTTTTTTTTTTTTTTGGTACTTGGGATTGAACCCAGGGGTGCTTAATCACTAAGCCATGTCCCCAGCCCTTTTTCAGTTTTTATTTTGAAATAAGGTCTTGCTAAATGGCTGAGGCTGACCTCAAACTCGCAATTCTCCTGCCTCAGCCTTTAGAGTTGTTGGGATTGTAGATATATATATATATATATATATGCTAGTGAGGTCGTCTTCTCTCCTGTCTTTTGTGGTTTGAGCATTCTAAAGCTTATTCTGAATATGAAGAAGGAAAAAAAAAAAAAAGCCCCAACCCTGAAAACTCTTGAATCTTGGTTCTAAAGTGAATCTCTGAAGAAGGGAGTGTGAGTGGTAATTATTCCAAGCACCTGGAAACATGTTTACAGAGAAGGAAACAGGGCCTAGGAATGTGCGATGTGGCCCTGGCTACACGGCTGGGCAGTGGCTGAGACCAGGATGTCCTAGAGTGTGCTTTGCATAGTAGTCCTAGGTGGTGGGCCCAGGAGGCAGGTGGGAGGGAGAAGGGAAATGAGAAAGAAGGAGGGAGGGAAGGAAATAAAGAGATCCCTTGTCCCAGATAAAGTCCAGTTAGTTTCCTTCCTACAGGACTTCTGGGAAACTGTGACATGTTGCCAGGGACATTTATGCTGCATTTCCCTAACTGTTTGAATCAGAGGGATGTGAGGCATCTTGTTCAGGAGCACTCTTGGGGAAATACAGTGTTGCCCTGTGCCGCCTCCTTAGAACCCTGCAGAACACTTCGGTTCTCTAAATTCCAACTCTGTGACTTTCATGCAAATACAAGTGATTTTAAATGTCACTGGTTTCAGAGCAATTTTTCGGGCTACTTTCAAAAAGGAAGGAGTGAACAGCCCTCTAGCCCCTTTCAAGCTCTCTAACTTGAGAACAGAATGTCTTGGGCAGTTGCTTTGCCCATCACTAGTTGATTTAGAAGTGCAGCCTGAGATCATTTCAACAACAGACCCCTGAGTTGAACAGGCCAGCTTTGTGGTCCATTGACTATAACTAACACAGGGTAAAATAAGGTTATCTAGTGCAGGAATGAGGGTATTTGTTTCTTATGAAGTCAATTTAACACATGTAAAATTTCAAATATATTTTGTTCAAACTGAAAACTAACATTGTCATTAGCTGGTTTCAGGTTTATTTTGTTGTTTTGTTCACTGCCAAGTTCAACTTGACAGATCAACTTCAAACTAACACATCTACACATACAAAACCTGCAAAAAAATTTGGCTCCCATGTGAGCTGGCCCCCAAGCCCCCTCAGCAGGACAGCTGCATAAACCACGGCATGCCATTTGCCTTAGTAATTCTTGGAGCACTTAATATTGAGATAATTTCACAGCCTGTTAAAATGCCCCCATCACTCCTGCTTTTAAAGGTGTTGTTTGGTTTCATCCAAATGGCCATTAAGATGTTGAAAAAGAAAACCACTGAGGTGTGGCAAGCCCTGATGAATCTCATATTGTAAAAGCATTGAATTGTGAAGGTCACTATGCACCAACCAGTCCAGTTACTTTAAAAAAAAAATAGTGCCTATTTTTTTAAACATTTTGTTTTAGTTGTAGATGGATACAATATCTTTTATTTATTTATTTTTTATGTGGTGCTGAGGAGAGAACCCAGTGCCTTATACATGCAAGGCAAGCGGTCTACCACTGAGCCACAACCCCAGCCCGTGCCTCACTACTTTTTAAAATCACAATATTCACTTCTTTTAATAAAAGTAAATAGTTTACGTGATTTTATTTTCAATAAAATCACGTAAACTATTTAATCCTGACATGAAAAACTAAAGGCAGATTGGCAATGTGAATGGTCTTATGGTTAAACTTGCTTGACGTATTCTTGAACTATTTATATATAGGCTTTGATAGGATTAAATATTAAGAAACCTAAAAGGAATCTGTTTTCAGGGCCTTTCAAAAACCAAGTCAGTCATCCCACTCCTTTCTTGGTGTTCTCATTTCATGTGAAAACACATAATCCAGGTCCTAACCCTCAAATATCCCATGAGTCTGTGTGAATTACATTCTTGCACATCTGAAGTACTTTCTTGCGGCTTTTTTTGGGTTTTGCTTTGTTTTGTTTATCCTACACAACTTCCTTCCTTCCTTCCTACCCTTTCCTCCCCAGGGCTTTTAGAGATAGGATAACCAGTAATCATGTCCTCCTGTAGTAGTGATGGGAGATCTAGATCCCATTCCTCCCTCAGCTCCTGGCCAGAGGAGGATGTAAGTAATAATGGCCACCTTAAACAACACTGCTATTCAGAACATGGAGATCTGGGAAACATCCTTGAATTCAGAGAGCAAAATTAGCTACTTCTTAAGTAATGTGCAGCTGCTCTGCGTGGAAGCGGAGGTACTGTCTCCCAGAAGGCAACATCCCCTTGCATGTCTTAGCCCCTTGCAGGAGGCCTTCCAATAAGTTGTCCCCACTGACAAGAGCCTCCCCCCACCCCCAGAGTGCTCATGCACTTGCCACCCTCAGTGAATCCACAAACAGAGGGCAAGTTCTTAGGAAAGCCAGGCAATTCAAATGCTTCCTTCCCAAGTGTTCTTCTGAAGGGCCATTGGGATTCCAGGAGCCACTGTGAACCTTAATAGCTGACATTCTTTCCATTTCTTGCCTTCCTGTTGTGAGTGGAGAGTTTGAAAACGCCATTGACTCATTTGTCAAGTTCTGATTTAAATCCAGGGCCTTGGGCCAGAGCGAACACCTGCTATGCAAAAGCTAAGCCTACCAAGGCAAAAGCCCAAATGGATCAATCTCCTAAGTGTGACAAGCTCCTTCGATCTAAATGCCAGTGGCCAACAGGCCCGTGCACTTGTTCACTCCCAGGGCTTCCACTTAATTTTCTTCATGGGAATGATTTGCTGGAAACAGAAGAGCAACCTCTTGTGAGGCACTTCATATCAAAGCGCTTTTGAAACTGCACTTGGGACACCAACCACTCCAGGCTGGGGGCACTCGATTAACTCGGAGTTAAATTAAGGCACATAAAAGACGTTGTTCCTGAGGCCTCTCGAGTGAGGGACAGGGTCAAGACAAGTCTCCCAAACTGATGGAGATGGACACAGAGACAGGAGAAAATGATCATGAGGTGCGAGAAGCAAGAGATGCTTCAGGTCAGCTCTGGCTCTATGACCTCCAAGCTCTGAGTCATCAATCCTTTATTTTGGGAGGAAGGACAGTAATGGGGAGTGAAGCCTTTACCACTGAGCTATATTTCCAGTCCATTCATTTAGTTATTTATTTAGACAGGGCCCTAAGTTGCTGAGGCTGGCCTTGAACCTGTGATCCTTCTGCTTCAGCTTCTGGAGTAGCTGAAATTACAGGCTTGTGCCATTGCTTCCCAATGAGTGAATGTTCCTTACATCTCCTTTTTCTCATTTTATAAAGTGAAGATGAGAAATTCGTACTTGCATTAAATGAGAATGCTGGTAAAGTACTTAAGGCACAGCACCTGGCACTTAGTGGGTACTCAATAAATAGTGATGATTATAGCTTTCTGTGGTGTCCCTATTGTTGTTATTGATTCCTAGGGTTAATTTTAGGGCCAGATGACCTCTTTTGGCTCTGCCCACAAAAACTCAAGGCGCTTTTAAAAGTTCAATAAACACTTGTTTAAGATGCATTCTTGTCTCCAAAAGGCAGTAAAACAAGGCAGGAAAGTGCAGCTCCTCTCCCAAGAGGAATCAGAAACAAAGGCCCTTTGAAACAGATGAGACTGGTTGGACTTTCCTTTGTAAAATGAATGCACAGGAGGAGCCCTGTACAGTAAACCCCAGGATTCCCAAGAGTCCTGGTGACTATCTTTTAGGCACTGAGTCTTTGCCTCATTCTCTTAGAATAACTTCCAATTAGTGAAACCTTTGGACAAACATACTGAGATTCTTATCAGTTTGTAGCTGACTTCCTACAAAAATGTCCTGGTTTCTGATTCATGTTTTTCCAAGTTCAAAGGACCCCTTCTAAGACTGTTGTCTCAATTTCTGGAGGTAAATCCAGGTATCCGTATTGTAATTAGCTTCCCAAGAGATTCTTATGTATCCCCAAGATTGAGAAGCACTGATCTGAATGTTGCTAGAAAGGAGAGGAAGGGGTATAGGCGGGCAGGCGGGGGGGGGGGGGGGGGGGGCTAGTTGGGGTGGGGGGTTGGGAGGGGAGGCAGAACACCGTGGAGACTAGGAATTCTTTAGTCTAAGTGGAAATCATTTACGCCAATTTTGTCACAAATCCAAGATATCTGGGGTAAATGGTTTCCTCATTTCTCCTTCATAAATCAGCATGGATATTCTTGGCAGGCTTTGCTCCTCTGCAGGGTGGGCAGCTGTGAGTCAAGCAAAGGGTTTATCTCCTCCTCTTCTCCTGACCTTGTCTTCCTGCCTTTTGCAGATGCAATTCTTTCCTGAGCTGCCTTGCAGATAATTATTTTAGCAGACAAGCTCAGGGCCTGAAGGATACAGGGTATATTCTTGAAAGTAATAACTCCAATGAAAGGTCTCAGCTTCTGAATAAAACCAGTGAATGGGAGTGAGCTGCCATTTGGTTTAAGTTACCATTGAGCAAATGGAGGCCTCTAAGAATTTAAGGTGCTCTCTAATATTTCATTTTATTTTAAAAAGTGAGGGGATCTAGGGAGCAGCAAACATTTTTGTGATCTGGGCCATACACAAAAGTTTTCCAGTGTCACTGATTTGATGGTGGGGATGAGGGTGAAGGCACCATAAATCCAGACCTCTTTAGACTCTTAAAACATGGGAATTTCAGTACATTAATCTCCCCTCTCACGTATTTATTCAACAAATCCACAAATGCAACAAAACAAAGAAAACTTTCATTTAGAATGTTCAAGGAAGTCTTTCTTATTCTTTCTAAAGAAACTGAAGGAACTTTTGTTGGCGCACATCACAAATCTTACCTTCTTTTGAATGGTATGAACAGATAAAAATGTTTAAGCTTAAAAGAGTGTTATGTGTAAGAAATGCAAAGTATCATTATTTATCCAACTCTTTTCTGAGACAAGAGGATTAACCAAAACTAAAGAAATGAACATGAAATTATTATACCACTTTTTAAAAAAATAGCTGAAATCAGAAAACAGTTTCCTAGTACCACCTATATCTTACGTATTTGACAAAAGTAAATAATACTAGTACACAAATATCCCCAAATGCACATCACAAACTGCATTCTACTTTACTTGATCTTCTCAGTTTTGATGTTGTAAGAAATGTATTTATAGGGCTGGGGTTGTGGCTCAGTGGTAGAGTGCTTGCCTAGCATGTGTGAGGCACTGGGTTCAACTCTCAGCACTGCATATAAATAAATAGATAGATAGATAGATAAAATAAAGGTCTGTCAACAACGAAAAATATATTTAAAAAAGAAATGTACTTATAGCAGTTATTAAAATTAAAGTGTAGCCCAGCATATGTAAGATTATGGGTTCTATCCCCAGCACTGAAAAAAATAGGGGACTATTGGTAATTATGAACAATTGAACACTTCCACAAATTTCACAGCAAGGTTTCTTTTTTCTTCTCCCCCCCCCCTTTTTTTTAAGTGCTGGGGATTTAACCCAGAGGTGCTTTACCAGTGCTACATCCCCAGCCCCTTTTTAAATTTTGAAACAGGATCTCACTAACATACCAATCTGGCCTCAAACTTGCAATCTTCCTGTCATAGCTCCCAGTAGCTGTGATTACAGGCATGTACCATCATGTCCGATAGGACTAACAAGGTTTCTATTATCTGATCTGCATGTGTAATGAATTATACTATCAGATAGTGCTTAAAAGGCTGGAAGACATTCGTTGTGTGTTTTAGAATAAAATGGTAAATTTAAGGGAAGCTTTCATGGTTCAAATTGTAAGAATGGAATATGCAGGCAAACAAATAGTAAGAAAATATACCTATCATCAACTGTATACTGCCTAGATAAAACTCTTAAAAAAGTTCACTGGTATAGGCTATATAATTGGGTTGACAAAATAAAAGTTATTTTTTTCTAACCTTAAAGGATCCTTAAAATGCTCCGTAGGGTTCCTGCCCTGAACACTAGTTATCTGTTTATGCACTTATCTGCAGCTAGTACTTAATGTTTGTATATAACATATTTAATGTATAACATATATAAAAATATATTTACCATATATGGTCATTTTATACTTACTATACAGTTTGCCCTCCCTATCTGTGGGTTCCATATCTGGGGATTAAACCCAACACAGATTGACACTGCATTAGGTATTATAAGTCATTTGGGAATGAGCAAGTACTATGTCATGTCATATGACACTTGAGCATCCTCAGATTTGGGTATCTGTTGGCAGGGTGTGGGGCTCCTAAAACCAACCAGTCCCCTGCAGGTACCAAGGGAGACTGTATATTTAAATATATGGTTGGGGCTGGGGCTGGGGCTCAGTGGTAGCGTGCTTGCCTAACATGCACCACATATAAATAAATAAAGTTCCATCAACAACTATAAAATATTTTTTAAAAATAAATATATGGGACATTAACTTAATATACAGTTGTACACACTCAGCACACACCCTTTTTCAAATCTCTGGCTGAAATTATCCCTGGCTCAAGAAAGCAAATGCAGGGAGGGCTAAACTTCCCTTCTCTTGCACTAGTATCAACTAAAATAATTCCACAAACTTCCAACTTTTGGAATCCAATTGGGTTAATATTCTAAAAATCCAGTCAAAAGACAAAGGAATTATTTAGAGATACATCCAAAAATCTGCTCATTAGTTGCATGCACCTTGAAATACATCCTCCCCAGAAGTAGAGTTGTCAGGCAGGTAGCTTTCTTGGCCAGACTGCAAATCACTTCCATTCATGAAGGAGCTGTGAGGAGAAAGCAACTCTGCTATGTCACCACTTGTACCACTCAACTCCCATCTGCCCAGGATTCAAGTCTTATTCAATCCACACAAATGAGTGACAGAGGATGCTTTAACCTTCCCATAATTTGCATTTGTCTTTTGAGTGAAGGATGTTTATCACCTACTTGAGCATTCATTTGTGAGAGGTGGGGGTGGAGGTCAGCACACTGGAGACCAGCTCTGGGAGTTAGTCTCTAAGTGGTTCCAGCTTTCCAAGCTTCTTTCCTTTTCTGAGTTTTTACAACAAAGAGAAAGCAAGAAGGGCCTGCAGGAGTGGGTGGGTGGTTCATCCTTTGGAGTCTGATTATCATCTTAGCACCCTACAGCAGGGGCATGAAAGCTGGAAAAGCAGCAAATCATCGCCCCAGATTCTGTAGGTCCAGAGTGGACTTCAGAACCTTTATATTTTTGCAATGCAGGGGCTCAACCCCAGGGCCTTGTACATGCAAGGCAGACACCAAACTACACCCCCAGTCCTTACTTTTAAAGTTTAGATAATTATACTCCAGCTATAGCATTTCCTATAGGATAGTTAACGTATTAAAGAGGAAAAGGTGATTTGATTGCATTTTATTTTAGGTGCTGGGAATAAATTCAGGGACTTGGACATGCAAAGCACCTGCTCTACCACTGAGATATCACCGCCCCCCAGCCTAATTTCATTTTCATTATACAGTCTTTTCCAGTCTTTCCTTGGTGGGGGGGAGTTGAAGGGGTAGATATGAATAATGTAGAAAGTCCCTTCTGCCAAAAGAGAGAAATCATTTGGATTTCCCCTTACCCAGTCAGATACTTTACATCTGCAGATAATGAAAACTGAGATAGTAAGTAGACTTTTTGTCACTGTCATAGCATAGAGGATTTAAACAAAAGTAAATATAGGGGGCTGGGGTTGTAGCTCAATGGTTGAGCACTTGCCTGGCATGCATGAGGCACTGGGTTTGATCTTCGGCACCACATAAAATAAATAAATAAAACAAAGATATTGTGTCCACCTACAACA
Source organism: Spermophilus citellus (assembly GCF_964194105.1). NCBI lineage: Eukaryota > Metazoa > Chordata > Mammalia > Rodentia > Sciuridae > Spermophilus > Spermophilus citellus. The sequence goes on from NC_138193.1 coordinate 61,785,549, forward strand.
ACAACAAAAAACATAAAACAGATTAAAAAAAAAAGTAAATATGGGCCGGCATGATGGCACACACCTGTAATCCCAGGCACTTGGGAGGCTGAAGCAGGAGGATCACAAGTTTGAGGCCAGCCTCAGCAATTTAGCAGGCCCCTCAGCATTGTAGCAAGACCTGTTTCAAAATAAAAAAAAATCAAAAGGACTTGGGGATGTAGCTCAATGGTAAAGTGCCCCTGGGTTCAATTCCCTGTTCTACCAAAAAAAAGTTGGGGGGTGTGGTGTTAAGTTTAATGTCCAATTCACTGAAATTTATATAATAGCTGCCTTGTTTGTGTCTTCCCTAACTCATTTACTTCTATGACTCAGGTTCCTTATAATGCAGTGGTTAGGCACTAATTTTGTCCTTACAGGTGGGTATTCCCACATGCAAATGTGTTTTCCTAAGTCCATTTCCTTAGCAAATCCACTTACCTCAGATGTAGCATTTTCCATCTTTGAATAGGCCAAGGAACTTGAGCCAGAGGGGAAAAGTGACCTTAAAATATGCCCGAACTAGCTGGGCACAGTGGCACATGCTTGTAATACCAGTGACTCAGGAGGCTGAGGCAGAAGGATCACAAGTTCAAAGCCAGCCTTAAAAACAACTTAGTGAAGCCCTAAGCAACTTGGCAAGAAGTATCAAAAAAAAAAAAAAAAAGGAATAGGGTTGTGGCTCAGTGGTTAAGCCCCCAAATGGTAATACTAATGTCAATGCTGGTTTCTGGTTCACTTCAGCTAGATACCCTCTTTGATGGTTCTAAAATCAGTAGGAGTTAATAAATTCACAGTAGTCAAAGTTTGTGGTGAAGGAAAAAAAAAAAAGAAGAAGAAGAGCATTGAGATCATATCCCTTCTCTCTATCAATAGAGATCCTGCCACTACATGATTCTTCTGGCAACTCAGAAAAGACACCAGAGGTAACCCTCAGGATGTTCGGAGGGACTCAGGCTGTGAAAGAATAACAAGGTTCAAGTATAAAAGTTCATGAAGGAAAAACAAAAATACTTCATGCCTGCTTCCCAGCTCTCATCGCCCCACCCAAGGGTAGTATAAAAAAAAGGGTCCAGGTCAGTCAGACATTTTCATTCTGCTTTAGTTATTTTGTTAGAAGTATGCCTAAAAGTCTGCAGATGAGCTGAAAATGTCCGTAAGAAGCATGTTACATACAGGTCTATCTAGCATTGATAATACTGTGAAAGCCACCTTGGGAAAGAAAATACTGTGTCGAAGAAAAAAAATCTCTAGTATAAATGTAATTTGCCCTCATTTCTAATTTTTTAAAAATACTTATCTAAAAATCATACTAGAAGTGAGTTTTGTCAATAATAGCACATCATGGTGAACTGAACTTGATCTAACAACCAGCATAAAATTTTCAACCCATCTTGGATTAGCAAAAATTAAAAGTATAAATAAAAACAAAAGAAACACTATAAAAGAAAAAACAAAGACAAAAGTTGAATTTACTGTGAAAAATCTGATTTTATTTTCTGAATCAAAAAGAAGTGTATTTGTGTTAAATTTAGAATGTTTAGTTTTTCCATTCATTTTTCAAAATACTTTCCAGACAGTGCTCAGAACTGTGTAAAAGTTACCATCCAATACCATGTTTTCTAGGAAACCTTTTCTTCAAGGCATTGGCAATTCTAATTTTAAAGTAAAAGAATTTAACTACTCTTAGAAATCTCAGTGACAATGAGTTTCAAGAGCTAAATCATATTTCTTTTAAAGCAGAATTAAAAAAAAAAAATTCTGAGGGACTCACACCTGACAACTCCAATGAAACATAATACCTCCCAACGTCCAAACGATTAAATGCATCACTTCAATAAGATAGGAAAATTATAAAATGGAATTTTATTGTGTGTATGTGTGTGTACACACACACGTATATATAAATACACCATTTTAACTGTCATGTTTGGTAGCAGAATCATGAAATAAAAACAAAATCTACATTCAAGGGACAATTTCGTAAATACTCTTTTTGTTACTTAAGAGTCCATCCTATTCTTTGTTGTTTTCTATTCCTGTATTTTAAAATCACGACCAAAGGCCAAGAGTCGATCTGAACTGAACAGTCAGTAGGTTCTACTGTTCCTACATATAGTACATGTGTCCTTTAACAAGCCCAGGACTCAAAATGTTGGAGAATTTCTAAAAAAAACATATTTACAAATACTTGAGAATTCAAAGCGACTCTGAAAGCCACATTCCAAGATCTAGTAGACATTCTTCAAGGGCTGTTCATAGGTACTGAAGCATGTCCAGCATGCACACAAACTTACTTGTTCAAACTGAGGTAAATCAGTGAACAATACAAGCGAAGTTGCATAATTAAGACTAACCTCCTTTTTTTGCTTATTCCACAAACTTTTAAATTTTCTCATAAAAAAAGAGAGCCAATTTTTCTGATTTCAGCCACCAAAAAATTAAGCCATTTCTTGGGGCGGGGGATATAGCTCGCCAGTTGAGTGCTTGCCTCGCATGCACGAGGTCCTTGGTTCAATCCCCAGCACAGAAAAGAAAAGAAAAGAAAAAAGAAAAGACCATTTCTTTCAAATTTCAAATCCATTATTAGTGAAGAATGTTTTAAAGGAAAACATTTCCCCACAGAACCTAATACAATTTCTTATTATTTTTCAAATTTAGAAAGAACTCACGCCTGGATTTGATATTTTTTCAGACAGCAAGCAATACTGACAGGATTCATAAATAGGATTTTCTGACACATGCAGGAAAGTCTGCTAACATTCACAACATTCCAACCACTCTTCTTTCAAGCATAAAAGATGGCTGAGAATTGGCAGTTATTAGTTTTCAGTACAAATACACATTTAAACCTTGATTTTTTTTGCCAACATTTTAAATAGTCAAATTTTATTCCACTTCCAGGGTTCAAATCAAACAAACGAAAAACAAATGAAAATTACAACTGGCAACAAGTCCCATATGCCAATGTTATTTTTAACCAGTAATTGTAACCTACTGCCAGTAATTATTTACATGTATCTGCTTGTTTTATTAAATAAGCACTGGTCAGTTATATAAGAGAAAATTTGCAAGAATGGTACTTGGCAATGGGTTATCTTAAAGCTTCTGGAATAAATAAGTATTTAGAAAACACCAGCTCTTAAGCATTTTTTTTTTTATCTGTAATTTGAGTTAAAAAATGCATTTTTAAACGTTACTTTTCCACTGATAGATTCTGCGAGTCTAGTCCCAGGTAACATGGGTGACTTGAAATAAACAAAATAAACAAATCCCTAAGCCACATAGTAATGGAATAATATACTTGCTTTTAATATGATATGGAAACAGTTCCAGGCAGACAAAAAGAAGAAAATCTGTCAAATCAAAGTACTGTAAATAAGGTTCATTTTATATACCTCCAGCAGAAAACCTCAAAAAAATCACAATCAAAAGATTACCTACTCCCCCCACCAGGCAAAAAAATCATTTTAGTTCTGAGCTTAACATTTCCCTAGGATGTTAATAGGAGAAGATTTAAAGCACTTAAAGCTGCAGCAGTAACTGTAGAAAGCGCAACACTACAGAGAAAAGCCCTAAAGGGTTCAGGGCTGCCCACCCATCCATCCCTCACTACCCCCCACCCCAGTAATATGTAAAAGTTTTTCTTATGCTAATAAAGGCATACCACCTATTGTGCTAAAGACTAAAACTAGCAACATTAGAGCAGTAAAGTGAAAATAGGAAGCCTATAGGATTTATCTAAATGCCTACTTAGAAGAAACAAAGCAGCAGACAGGACCCTTTGCCCCCTGGTTGTGTTTGCAGGGAAGTAGTTATATTAAACAGCCAGATTAACTCATTTAAAAAAAAAAAAAAACCAACAAACCTTCCCCAAGGTACCAGAATAAAACTTGACCTTTTCAGTCAAAGGGCACAGAGAGGCCTCTTCATGTCCTGGAGTTGAATGAGTTCAAAGATTGGCAATAAAGGAAGAAAGAAAGCGTTAGGGGTGTGATTGGAACAAGCCTTGCAGTTTATCGAACGGTCACACCAAGTTTTTCCAGCACGCGGACACCCTTTTCTTGGTACTCCTGTCGGGTCATCCAAAAGTTGTCTTTGTCTTTCATGATATCTGCTAGAACTGCGCCACCCAGGAAGACCATGTGCTTTCTGCGAGGTGGGTCTTCGATTCGAATCTTAAATTTCTGAAGAAAGGATAATAAAATGTCTCGTAAATATAGGGCTTTCTATTTCATGAAAATGACTTTTTCCTCATATTCACTTGTTGAATCTAAAAACAACCCATAATATAAGTAGGACAGCAGGATTTGGGATCCAAGGCCCAGAAACATTTAGCAATTTCTCCCGTGCTCCACTCTAATGTACTTGGAACAGTTCAATTCACTCCTGTTGTCTCATTTTTAACAGCACCCCCTTTCATTCTCCAAAGCATGCTGATTTGAGCAGGGCAAGGTGGCGCATGCCTGTAATCCCAGCAGCTCGGGAGGCTGAGGCAAGCAACTCAGTGAAACTCTGTCTCTAAATGAAAGACAAAATAGGGCTGGGGATGTGGCTCAGTGGCCAAGTGCCCCTGAGTTCAATCCCTGGTACCAAAAAAAAAAAAAAAAAAAGTACACTGACTTGACAGATAAGTTACACAACTAATCACTTTACCAAGAGTCAAAATACCAGATGATGGACAATGATGTTGAGGACACCAGAGTAACACTGAACCAGCTTTCCTTCCTTCTTATTTTTTTTCCACTGGTAGGGACTGAACCCAGGGTCTTGTGCACCCTACATAAGGGTTCTACCACTTAGCCACACCCACAGTCCTTAAGTTCTTTTCTTGTAAGGAAAGCTCACTTTCTAAGGTCTCAAATTCAAATGAAATGTTCTTCAAATAAACAAGGCCAAATATGGTCAAAACAAATCATGGGGATGTTGGAGAAAATGAACACAGTAACTAAGACAATTGAGAAAAGTTTTATACTCTGTAGCTACTATAATTGTCTAAAAAGGATAAATCCTAATCTGTATAGTCAATATCTGAAAGAGAAACCTTCAAATGACATAGTTATTTTATGTCACAAATTCTGCAAAAAAGACTTAAAAGTAACTATGTCCTCCTGCATTATGGCTTTATGTCAATAAATAGAATGTAGAAATCTGATAATCTATGAAACAATTTACTCATTAGTCAATTCTGAGACCAACCTACTGTTACTTTTTGCTATTAAATAGGAGTTGGCAAATATTCTTTTGTAAAGGGCTAAGACAGTAAATACTTGGGGATTTTCAGGTTTATGGCAGCTACACCCATATGTAGCCAGAAGACAGCCATACACAGTATATAACAATAGCTAACACTATTGTAAACAAATGGGCCTAGCTATGTTCCAATAAAATTAACAAGGGCTGTAATGTACCCACTTCTGCTCCAAGGGAAACTAAATAGCCGCTGAAGACACACTGCTTCGCCTGCAGCTTTCGCAACTGGCTGCTGTTCTTCTGTTCATACTACCTTCCTAACCCTAGTTGGGTAACAGGAGTTCTTGTTCTTCATTGCTTCTTTTATCTCCCTCCTCCCTGAACTCCACAGCTGCTCTGAAACTCATTCTATCCAACTACTCCATCCATCAATTTTCCTTGTCAAAGTCCTGTTATCTATAGATTCTTGCAGACATCTACACATCTCCAGGTTATTTCCTCTCATACCTATTCTTGGTTCATGAATGCACATATTCTCTCCATTTCCTGAGATTCTTGGTAACTTTCTTCTTCTCTTCCTCTTATACTCACTTAGCAAATACCAACTTGGGTTATCACCTTTCAACTTTGCACCTACCCCCAAGCAGCTGAGTTGGATAGGAAAGAAAACCAACCACTTGCTTTAAATGTAAACACGTCACTAACCTAAAAAGGGCCTGAGTGCTAAATGGCAATCCTATTGCATTTCTCCACTCTCTGTTCCATTCTTGAAGAAACCAATTCAACCTCCTCCATTTTAAACCTCTAACATTTCCATCTCACTTCTCCAAACTATGCTTCTCCATCTACCTTTGTTTCCTTCCCCTCTACGAGTCTATTTACTATAGCCAACTTATCCTTTTAATACATAAATCAAATCTTATCATTTCTCTACTCAAAATCCTCTCAAGACTTTTTTTTTTTTTAAAGTTCCTCCCTGGAAGACTTTTCCCTTGATCGATACAGGTCTCTCATTAAAAGTGAGAGACCTTATCAGAGAGGTCTTTCCTGATCACACTTATAAAGAAACATACCACCTCTCCAACCACTAACATTGTTTTGCTTTTAACCTTATTTTTCATTATAGCACTGATATATTACTTAAACTAAAAGCAGGGACTTTATTTTGTTTACCACAATTTTGTTTGTACCAGCACCTAGAACAGTGTTTGGCACCTAGATGGAGTCCAAGAAATGTTGGCTGAATAAACAAATGATCCTATGTGATGGATTTTAAATTATATGTATAATTCAATAAAATCAGAAAAATGAGCAAAGTACTTAGACAACATGGCTCCTTTACAGTCTTAATTTGTTTAACATATGTAAGTCCATACTCAATTTAATTTCAATTTGAGTCATCTGTGAAAGATGTAACATTAGTGTTTCCAAAACATACAGTACTCCATAATATATAATCTCATTATCTAAAAAAGCTGACCAAAGACAGTGAAACAAAGCTTAGAGATTAACTCAAGATTAAAAGACTCTTAGTTGAGTACATAAAATATATAGCATACTTCATATAGTCCACAGCATTTTGGTTTGTTTTTCTTTTTGTTTTTGGATACAGGGGAGGGCATATGCCAAAGAAGCATCAATTACCCCTAGTATAAAAGTTTCCAATGTACACATCAACAATGATCAGTTAAAGTCTGTTCTAAGAGCTAATGATAGTTACAAGGATGCACAAGAACTGAACATATGATAGGAGAGATAAGACATGTAACAAATAGCGAGAAAATAACCTAAAGTCAGAATTATGATAGGCTAAGAGTAGTGCTGAAGGCCAACTACATATTCAAAAAGTTAAAAACAGAACAAAACAATACCCCAAATGGAACATTTATTGTTTCATAGTATATCAGATTCTCCTTCTGCACTTAGTGGCATGCTGGAGTCCAGGATGTGTGTTGTTGAACTAGGACATTTGGCCTCGACCTGGTCACCTCAATGCACTAAATAAGCGGTGACCTGGTAGCAACACCATTCTTGGATAGAATTTACCTTGAACCATTTACTTTCAGGCTACACTTCATTGCAGTAGGAATTTGTTTAGGAAGACTTCTTGCTCCCTCTGGTGGTTGTAAAGATCCACAAGCTTCTTTACATGGTTCTAAAATAACATTAACTATTGCATTGTTATTACTTACAGAAAGTTTTTCCACATCTCCTTTTAAAACTCTTTCTAAGTAAAGCTGTTTAAGTTCTCGTTCCAACCTTGATGGCAGGCCAGGATACATAGTAGATCCTCCAGAAAGCACAATGTGCTTGTAGAACTCAGATCTAAGAAGAGACAATAGGTATTCATTTGGGGGTTTCAGATTAGGAAAACAGTTAAGTCAGGGTTACTGCTATTTATTTTCTTTAATTTTTTTTTTTAAAGGACAAAATCTTGCTATATTGTCCAGGTTGGCCTGGAACTTCTGGGCTCAAGTGATCCTTTGGGGGCCTCAAACTCACTACTATACCTGGTACTAGGGTTACTGTTAATTTATGTCAGCCTCAGGGGGCTGCTGGGAGGATTAAATAAAATACCACACATAAACCACAGGGCTAAATGTTTGCTATTGCAACTGCTATTGGAGAACAAGTCCTCTTTACATATAAAGTATTAAAATCTGATGAAAATACTTCTAAAAGCACATGATACACTTATTACATATGTAATAAGTGACTACGGTTTACATTGAAAACCTCCAGTATTTAGACTGTTATCACAGTGTTTCCCTGAAGCCACGGGGATATGTGTGTTTACTATGATTAGCTATACTGTACTCTGACTGAATTCCCACTATTCAATTTTTCCATTGCCTTTTTAGTTTTCCCTTTTGTTCCTGTGCCTTAAGGCTGTCTTTCATTATTTGGCTAGAAAGATAAATGTGTCTGCTTCTCCTAGCAGTCAGTCCCTTTTTTCTTTTTTAAATATGCTGCTGTTGGCTATGATTTCAGAAAATCAAATCTAAAATATCTTCATGTAGTAAAAGTAACAGAATCTTGATGAGAGTCTGAGAGAGTCTTCTTACAATAAAGTTTGGAAGCTGGGTCATTTCCATTTTTTTGCCAATTCCAACTGGCTTCTCAGTTTTTACCTGCCTCCAATGGCTAAGGCTGCTGCAACTCTAGCTTTTAGAAAACCTCTGTTTCCTATTTAATTGTGGAAATAGGAATTATGAAGTTAGCATAAGCCACACGTGTGAAATGTGGTTTCATGTGATATGTACATATATGTCAGCATCCAGAATACACAAAACAAAATCAGTCGTGCCACTTTTCCTATGCAAGCTCTGTGGAAAGGGTTCTAAATTTGATGTGCTTTAGGAATGCCAGAACTTTAATCACCACCAACGGGCATGCACTCTTAAATGTAACTCTGTTGTTAATGTCATTAAATCAAAGGACAAAAAGACCTGCCTAAATAATTACCATGAGAATTTACCACAATTATGAAGGCCAGATTAGATTTTTTATCATCTTCTATTAGGCTTATAGTTTGTTGTAAGCCAACTGCTATTTTTTTTTTTTTTTTTTAGAGAGAGAGAGAGAGAGAGAGATTTTAATATTTATTTTTTAGTTTTTGGTGGACACAACATCTTTATATTTTATTTTTATGTGGTGCTGAGGATCGAACCCAGCACCCCACACATGCCAGGCGAATGCGTTACTGCTTGAGCCACATCCCCAGCCCCCAACTGCTATTTTTATTCATTTCTATTATTATCTCTCCCCAGCCATCATAAGAAATAAACAAACAAATAAATGAATAAACACATACTTGCTTTACAAAATTGCTCCTGGGTCAATTTCTTTATAATTTGGGTATAGAGGACAGCTTTCTATGACTCAAGCTCTGGGTGCAACAAAAGATAAGATTTCAAATCTTTTGATATAACTAAATAAAAACAAATTTTTGCACAGCCAAAAACACCATGTGCAAAAACCAAATAGCAAATAGTGAGAAAAATACCTGCAACTGTTATCACAGAGCTAAATGAGTTTTTAAACACGGAGGAAAGGGTTGGGGATGTAGTTCAGTGGTAGAGCATGTACTTAGCAATGTGCCTGGGTTCAACACCTAGCACCACAAAAGTAAAACAAATGAACAACAACACAGAGAGAAAAAACACACACACACACAAATTCTATAAAACAGTCAAAAGCCACGGAACAGACAATTCACACACATACACAAAATACAAAAAGTGGCCCCTTCCCCAGCACCACTGTAGAGGTATATGGCAAAAAAGTGGCCCTTAAGCATATAGAAATAAGGTCAGCTTTACTCTGTTTTGGGTAGGGTGAGGCAGTAGTGGGACTTGAACCCAGGCCCTTGCATATGCTAGGCAGGACTCTTACCACTGAGCTACATCCTCAGCCCTTTAAAATTTTTTATTTTGAAACAGGATTTTTGCTAAATTGTCCAGACCAAGCTTTGAACTTGTGATCCCCCTGCCTTGGCCTCCCAAGTATTCAAGTGGTAGGGGTACAGTGCACCCAGTTGTAACTTCACATTTATTTATTTATTTTATTTTGTGCTGGCGTATGGGGGATTGAATCCTCTGCTCTATTATTAAATCCTTTTATTTTTTGATTTTGAGGCAGGGTCTCACTAAATTGCCCATGCTGGCTGCAAACTTGTTCGCTTGTTGTTGTGGTTCACCTGCCTCAGCCTCCAGATGCTGCTGGGATTCCAAACCTATACTCCACCCTTTTTAATATTGTATTTATAGATGGTCTTGATAAGTTGCTCAGGGCCTTGCTTTTAAGTTGCTGAGGCTGGTTTTGAACTCTCAATCCTCCTACCTCAGCCTCCCAGACTGCTGGGATTACAGGTGTAACTTCACCCTTAATAATAAAAAAATATATATATAAAACAGGGCATGGTGGCAAACACTTGAAATTCCTGTGACTGGAGATTGAGGCAGGAGGACCTCAAGTTCAAGGCCAGCCTCCACAACTTAGTGAAATCCTGTCTCAAAAATAAAAATTAAAAATAAAACAAGTTGGGGGCTGGGGCTGTAGCTCAGCAGTAGAGTGCTTTCCTCACACATGTGAGGCACTGGGTTCGATCCCCAGCACCACATAAAAATAAACAAACAAAATAAAGATAAAAAATTTTTTTTTAAATAAAATAAAAAAATAAAACAAGTTGGGAATGTAGCTTGGTGGTAACTCTCTCTATATATACCAAATGCTCCTGAGTCTGATCCCTAGTACCACATTAAAGAGAGAGAAAAAATACAAATTAAAACTAGACAGATTAATTTCTCACTGACCAGAGTGATTTAAAAGTAATAAAATTGACAAAACTTGGAACAAGGCTGTGGGCAAAACTACTACCCTCATATGTTCCTGGGGGGAGGAGAATTTGATGATACCTAACAAAAATATATGCATTTACATAAAACAAGAGCTTTTGCACAGCAAAAGAAACAACAGAGTAAAGAGGCAAACTATTAAATAGAAAATACCGAAAAACCATACATCTGATAAATGGTTAATATCCAAAATATATGAGGAACACAACTCAAAAGCAAAAAATCAGATTTTAAAATGGACAAAGGAACTGAATATTCATTTCTCAAAAGAACACATACAAATGAACAACTGATATATGAAAAGAAATGCAATTAAACCAGAATGATGTATCACCTTATACCTGTGAGAATGGCTATTAGCAAAAACATGGAATACAACTTTTGGTGATGAGAAAAGGAAAACTTTGTATACTCTTGGTGGGAGGAACATATATTAGTACAGCTATTATGGAAGATAATGGAGATCCTTCAAGAAATTAAACAACAGAACTAACATCTGCTTTAGCAATGCACTCCTGAATATATACCAAAGGACTTAAAATCAATATGCTGAAGAGACAAGTGCACTCCCATGTTTGCTGCAATATCAGTTACAATAGCCCAGATATGGAATCAATCTAAGTGTCCCTTAACAGATAAATGGATAAATAAAATGTAGTATTATATGTAATATAATATAATTTCCCTTAAAAGGGAAATACGGTCATTTATAGCAACCTGGATGGACCTAGAGCAGATTATGTTAAGTGAAATAAGTCAGACATAGATAAATACCACATGATTCCACTTCGATGTGGAATCTCAAAAATTTGAACTCATGGAAGCAGAGAGTAGAATGGTGGTTACTGGTTACCACAGGCTGCGGGTAGAAGTAGGGAGATGTTGATCAAAGGTTATAAAACTTCAGTTAGACAGCAGGAATGAGTTCAAGAGTTCTATTGTATACTATGATGACTGTATTTAATAACAATATAATAGATACCTGAAAAATCACTGAGTAGTTGTTTTTAAGGAGTAGGTATTAAGGACTGAACCCTGAGCCTATAACATGCTAGGGAAGAGCTCTACCTCTGCTACATCCCTAGCTCTTTATATTTGAGACAGGATCTCATTAAGTTGCAAAGACTAGCCTCAAACTTGCTATCCTTCTGTCTCAGTCTCCCAAATAACTGGGATTATAAACCTGTGCCACCATAATCAGCTAAGAGAGATTTTGAATGTTCTCATCAAAAATTGTATGTGAAGTAATGTATGGAGTTAATAAATTCAAATTTATCCACTCTATAATGAATTCCTATTTCAAAATATCACGTACAACAGAAGGACAATTTTTGTCAATTAAAAAAGGCATGCATGCTAGGTACACCGGTGCACACCCATAATCCCAGTGGCTCAGGAGGCTGAGGCAGGAGGATCGTGAGTTCAAAGCCAGCCTTAGCAAAAGCGATACACTAAGCAATTCAGTGAAACCCTGTCTCTAAATTAAAATACAAAATAGGGCTGGGGATGAGGCTCAGTGGTTGAGTGCCCCTGAGTTCAATCCCCAGAACAACAAAAAATAAAAAGGCATGCATTTACCAGTTGACATAGCAGTCAGAATATACACATCCAACAATACAATACACACGGACACACATATGTTATTTCTGATCATGATATTGGAATCTATTTAAATAACCAATAATAAAAGATTCATTGAGCCAGGTACACATGCCTGAAATCTCAGCAACTCAGAAGGCTGAGGTATGATGACCATAAGTGTAAGGCCATCTTGGGAAATTTGATGAGATTCTCAAAATAAAAAATAAAAGGGATGGGGATGTAACTCAATGATAGTGTCCTGAGGTTCAATTCCTGGTGCCACTCCCCTGCCCTGCAACAAGGGGGTGGGTTTCATTGAATGAAATAGAATATATTCACATAATGGAGTACTACACAAATGGAAAAAGAATGAAGACAAACTCGATGAAATGATATAGCATTATTTAAAATATATTGGTAAGTGAAAAAAAATTATAAAAAAGTATTTAAGTAAGCTACCTTTTTTATAAGAAAAGCAATAAGAAACACAGAAACGACAAACCAGAAACTAATGAGATCATTTACCTACAAGAGAGGGAGGACTAAGGAAAGGTACTACTAGGTATACTTTTTTGTATAGCTGATAGTGTAGACAATGTTCTACATATCAAAACACATAAAAACTGATGGGGGGAATGTCAAAGGACACAGAAGCCTGCTTGGAAGGTACTCCTATTGGCCAAATCAGAAATAATGTAAGCATCACAACAGACAGCAATAAATTATAATCCACTGAGTAAAATCATGAGTCCAGGTTGATTAAAAATAATAATAATAATAATGAAGTCTGGGCTTAGTGGTGCACATCTATAATTCCAGCAATTCAGGAAGCTGAGGCAGGGGGATTCCAAGTTTGAGATCAATCTCAGCAATTTAGCAAGGCCCTAAGAACTTAGCAAGACCCTATATCAAAATAAAACATAAAAATAGAGCTGGGGGTCTAGGGTTGTGGCTCACTGGTAGAGCTCTTGCCTAGCATATGTAAGGCAATGGGTTCGATTCTCAACGCCACATATAAATAATAAAATAAATTTCATTAAAACCTAAAAAAATTAAATAAAGGGGGCTCAGTGTTGGGGATGTGGCTCAGTGGTTAAACAACTCTGGGTTTAATTCCTGGTACCAAAAAAATAAAAATAAAAGAAAGAAAGAAAAAAGAAAAACAGAGTAGGAATATAATTCCTTACACTGGAATATCAATAAAACAGAAGAAATTAAAAAACCAACTCTCCATAGTCATTACAATAAAAATGGATTTAGGCAAGGAACACACATGGATGCCAAAGGCAGAGATAGGAATGACAGAGTGATGAGGAACAGAAAATTTACACAGCCTCAATGTATTTCTCCACAAATTATTAATGAGAAAAGCAAAAACAGTAAATTTCACTAAGAGCTTAACACTAACATGAATAATAACCCTAACCTCTGGAAGTAATACCCTGAGAAGGGCACATCATTTACATAGTATTCTAGCCAAAAAATGCACATCTTGAATCTAACTATAAGAAAATAGACAAACACAAATAAGAGAAATTCTCTACAATAACTGGCCTGTAGTCTGCAAAAATGTCAATGCCATGAAAGACAAACAACTGTACCAGATAAAAGGTGATTAAGAGAGCCGGGCACAGTGGTGCACACGTGTAATTTCAGCGGCTCAGGAGGTTGAGGCAGAAGGTTTGCAAGTTTGAGGCCAGCCTGGGCAATTTAGCAAGATTCTGTCTCAAAATAAAAAATAAAAAGGGCTGGAGATCAGTGCAGAGGTCCTAGGTTCAATTTCCAGTATTAAAAAATTAATTAATTCTTATAAACTTGACAGCCACATTGTGACTTTCTAAGAGAGTACTTTCTTTTCTTAGGAAACAAACTGGTAAAGAGAACTGATGCATTTGACTTACTCTCAAATGGTTTTGGAGAAAAAAAGAATGATAAAGCAAATGTATAGAACATTAAAATTACTAAAACAATGAACACGGACGAGTTTTCTGTAGGTATTAAATTCAAAATAAGTACAAAGTGGCTTCTTGAAAGTCAAGAATGATATGGTTTCTCTTATGTGGAAGTTAGAAAGGAAGAAGGAAAAGAAGGGGGGAATCTGCTGGAAAAAAAAGGGAGATCAGTAGGTAGAGAAAAGGGACAACAGGTAGGAAAGAGGGAAGGGAAAGGGGAAATACTGAGGAACGATATTGGCCAAATTATATTGTTTACATCACGTGCATGTATGAATAGGTAATAACAAATCTCCCCATTACGTGTAATCATAAAGTACCAATAAAAAACGTGGAAAAAAGAAAGTGGCTTCTGAGACACAATCATGTATTATATGTTATTCAACATCCAGTACTGTCCTATCAAAAATGTGTTTAATAACATGAGATAACAGACAACTTGTTCATTCTAACTACTGATAAATAGATTCATTTCTGATAAATAATTTGGAAACCATCATTTCTAATGTACCTGGTATCAATGTCAGCCGCCTGGATTGTGTTAAATAGCAATTCAGCAACACCGACTCCCTCAACATTGATCAAATGAGGCTGAAATAAAGCTTCTGGTGCTTCAAATCTCTCTCCCCCAACTTTAATAATGCGTCCATCTGGGAGCTAGAAACAAAGAATAACCAGGTACCAGTCTCAGCCAAATATTCTCCAGAACGTCAGTACTTTTAAACATTAGTACTTTACAGTATTCTCCAGATACATTAGTATATTCTATAACTAAAATTGTTAAAAGCAATTAATTTTTTTCTAAAACTTTTTTATTAGTTGTTTAAAACATTACAAAGCTCTTGACATATCATATTTCATACATTTGATTCAAGTGGGTTATGAACTTCCATTTTTACCCCGTATACAGATTGCAGAATCACATCGGTTACAATCCACGTTTTTACATACTGCCATACTAGTGTCTGTTGTATTCTGCTGCCCTTCCTATCTGTTCCTATCCCCCCTCCCCTCCCCTCCCATCTTCTCCCTCTACCCCATCTACTGTAATTCATTTCTCTCGGTTTTTTTTCCTTTCCTAAAAGGCTTTTTTAAAAAGGGAAATAAAAATTTATTTAGATTCTTATTATTATGCTCTATTTTACATTTAAAAATGTATGTCACAGGGGCTGAGGCTGTAGCTCAGTGGTACAGTGCTTGTCTCACACGTGTGAGGCACTGGGTTTAATCCTCAGCACTACATAAAAATAAATAAAGATATTGTGTCCATTAAAAAAAAAAAGTATGTCACAGCTGGGCACGATGGTGCATGCCTGTAATCCCAGTGACTGAAGAGGCTGATGCAGGAAGATCACAAGTTCAAAGCCAGCCTCAGCAACTTGGTAAGGCCCTAAGCAACTTAGCAAGACCCTATCGTCAAAATAAAAAATAGAAAACAGCACCCCTGGATTCAATCCCTGGTACCAAAAACAAAACAAAACAAAACAAAAAAACAAGTACGCCATGCTCCCAAATAGCAGGAAGTTCTTAGAGAACTCATCAGTACATATGTGCCTGACATCCATCTGTGTGCAGCAAAGCAGTATTGAACAACTACTAAATTCTCATTGCTGGTATGTGTTAATGCTTATTGTTTTAAATTTTCAATACATTTGTGATTTCATACACAACTTTTTTTTTTTTTTGGTACTGGGGATTGAACCCAGAGGTGCTTAACCACTGAGCCCCACCCCTGGTCCCTTTAAAAAAAATTTTTTTTTTTAATTTTTTAAATAAAAATAAATGGGTCTCATTAAGATGCTTAGGGCTTTACTAAGTTCCTGAGGACACCCTCAAACTTGTGATTCTCCTGTCTGAGCCTCAAGTTGCTGGGATTATAGGCTTGTGCCATCATGCCCAGCTCACAATAAACATTTTTAATAATTTTCTTTCGGGCTGGGGCTGGGGCTGAGTGATAGAGCACTTGCCTAGCATGTATGAGGCACTGGGTTGGATTCTCAGCACCACATAAAAATTAATAAATAAAATAAAGATATTATGCCTATTAAATAAATAAATAGATTTCTTTCACCAAATAACTAGTCTGTGAAACTATTACACTCTACCACTGTGTTATATCTCCAACCCTTTAAAAAAAAATTTTTTTTTTTGGTGCTGAGGATCAAACCCAGGGCCTCATGCATGCTAGGCAAACACTCTACCACTAAGCCATATTCCCAGCCTAAATTTTTTATTTTGAAACAAGTTCTTACTGAATTGCCTAGGCTGACCTCAAACTTCTTGCCTTAGCTTCCTAAATAGGTGGAATCACAGGCTTGCACCACCATGTCCAGCTTAGATACTATTTATTTTGCTATCTCAATACTTTATGTGTACTAATTCTCAAATAATTTAATCCAAAAAATGTTCACCATCAAAAAAGTGAACACTGACGTAGACTACTTTTTATAGGCTATTTTGTTATATCCTATCAGGATATAAATTCTTAAAAAACTGCTGAATACAATTTTAGTTTAAACCAGTAAGATTTAAATAACAGATCCCATATCATATCATGACCTGTGTAGAAAACTCTTAGGTCACACCATGTTTATATTTAATTAAATCAGAAATGTGAAGTAGAAACTCTTATATTACACCTGACAACTTACTGGATTGATATAAGCAACAATATATGTTCATGAATGCTGGCATTAGATGCATTTCTGAGATATCAGAATTTTCTTTATATTCATATTTTAACAGAATACTTATTGATAAGTAATACATAAATTTATAATCATACTGTAACTATAGTTTTCTAATTATATTTATTATTTATATTTAAAATGACAATGAAGCACAAAACAAACATATTCCTTAAAACAGTGGCTGCTGAAGTTATTTACAGATACGTGCAGAGAAATTACACATATCTTATATTTGTTCACCCAGACTTGTACTTTTTATTTACTCACTAGTTTACTATTTTTACACTTCTATGTATTTTTGTAACCTATCTCAAATTGTTTGAAAAAGAAGGGAAGATTTTCATTTTTAGTTCTCTTATCATTTGCCTTGTGCCACTTTCTTTCCAAAAAATTCAGGTAAATGGCAAATAAGAAATCTACAGAAACTGTTGAGAGAAGATTTCAAGAATGAATCTCAAAGGCAAATTTGGAGATCATTAAGTTATAAAGTAGATTTTATTGTGTATTTGGAACAGTATCATAACAAAAAAATTATAAACATTTATAATTACTTTAAAAATAACTATTTGGGGCTCATTCAAAACCCTAGTTCAAACCCAGCACTATAAAAACAAAACAAAATAAAAAGCTGATGAAGATAACCTCCTTAAATTGTTATCAATAACTATGCCTGTTCATTTTTAAACTGAATCTATATTATACACTAGATATACTTACTGTATAGGATTCAACTAATACTGTGGTTTCTAAAGCCAGTTTCTGCTCCTGCTCAATATTGTATCCCACATAACACAGTTTTTCTTTAATCATGCGAACCGTTTCAAAATCAGCAGAATGGTTGAAGGCGTATCCTCTCAACAGAAGCAGCTGGTACAAAAAAAGAAAGAAAGAAAACACAGCAGAAGGTTCATAATAGACCGTAATGAGTTCTACTCTGCAAAAGATATTAATGCTCATAAAATGACACATCAATTGCAAATACAATGGCAGTGTATCCTCGGTTCCTACTGAATATTTTGGAAGTAGGAATTTTATCTGCTTTAAGAGGATATATATTTCAATTTCACAGAGAGTAAAAAAATTAACAGTTCATGAATAATAATTTGGTAAAATAAATTAGAAAAAAGTTTTAAAAAAGAGTACTGTTTGTGTACTTACGTTTAGTGCTCATGAACAATCAAAACTACATAATGAATAAATACTATGTTAGTAGTAGACTTCTTTTTTTTTTTTAAAGAGAGAGTGAGAGAGGGGAGAGAGAGAGAGAGAGAGAGAATGAGAGAGGAGAGAGAGAGAATTTTTAATATTTATTTTTTAGTTCTCGGCGGACACAACATCTTTGTTGGTATGTGGTGCTGAGGATCGAACCTAGGCCGCACGCATGCGAGGCGAGCGCGCTACCGCTTGAGCCACATCCCCAGCCCCAGTAGTAGACTTCTGTAGCCTGCAATTTGCTTATTCTATCAATGCCATGTTTATAAAATTCCCCAGGTCCTAGAGAGTTTTATCTTTGACTTTCAGTACCATGTCTGGCACTATTGGTAGGCCAACAGAATTTGTTAAGTGAATAAAAATTGTCGGGATACTTGAATCTCTTAGTTTATACTTCTTCCTCCCTCACTCTGTTTTCTTAGAGATGGGGTCTGGTTATTTTGCCCAGGCCAGCCTTGAACTCCTAAGTACAAGTGATCTGCCTCAGCCCAAGCATGTAGGACTACAAACATGTGCCAGTGAACCTAGCTCTTCATTTCTTAAGTGATAAGAAATATTAAAAAAGCAAACTACCTAGAGAAAATAACTTAATAAGCCTCATAAACACAACTAGACTTTGTGAAGTCCTCTAATCTTTGTGTTTATATTCAAAATAAGACCCACAGAAACTCTGCTGGTTACCTAAGAATTTGGGCCTAGAATGAGTATTAAAATTCTCATTAATTTGGGCTGGGATTGTGGCTCAGAGGTAGAGCACTCACCTAGCATGCTTGAGGCACAATAAAGATATTGTGTCCACCAAAAACTGAATATTAAAAAAAAAATCTCATTAATTTCATCTCCTTACATGAAGAGGATTACTGTAAATGAGACTAAAGGAACCCAATGTCAAGGTAAAGACTTAATGCAACCTATGTTGATGCACAGTCAGCATTTCTCAATAGTAGCAAATAATATATTCTTATTAGTATACCAGAAATCATATATGGAAATCTTATGTGTATTTTTACATGAATAATGGATAACTGGGTAACTTCTCTGATGGAGATTATCTAGAATCCTTATACACTGAATTTTGTGTTAAATCAGTAAACAAACTACAAAAACTAGTTTCCATGGTATTTTCCTTTCACTTACCTTGATAAGATATCTGGTAATATCCCTCCCAGCAATATCCAGTCTCCTGGTAAGATGAGGGAGAGAAAAACCTTCATACACTGGGCAAATGTGAGTTACACCATCTCCAGAATCCACCACTACACCAGTCAATAAACCTGCACAAAAACCAGGAGGTTTTAAATAAAAAGCCAAGTCAGAAAAATTGAAGATGACAAGTTTCAATATAGTGTAGAAGTCAAATGAGAAAATTAACCAAATGAGAAAGGTCTAGTAGAAGTCAGCACTTCTTTTTTATTTACTTATTTTGCAATTTGTTTCTAATACATAGATATTAAAGTTAGTGTTCTCTTGTGAGACTTTTAGTATAATCATGTCTCTCCTCCCTAAGGAAATGGAAAGAAACAAACCCTGAGACCTAAATTACTAAAGCTCAGTACAATTCTTAATTTTTCCTTCCAATTTAGCCTTTTTTCTTTTTTTTTTTTTTTTATACTGGGGATTGAATCCATGAGTATCTTACCACTGAGTCACATCCCTGCCCCTTTTATTTTTCAGACAGGGTCTCACTAACTTGCTTAGTTGAGTTGCTGAGATTGGCCTTGAACTTGTAATCCTCTTGACACAGCCTCCAAATTTGCTGGGATTACAGGTGTGACTGCACCTGGCTCCTCCAACTTAATCTTTTAAAAAAATTTTTTTTATTTTTTAGTTTTAGGTGGATACAATATCTTTATTTTATTTTTATGTGGTGCTGAGGATCGAACCCAGTGCCTCATAGGTGCTAAGCAAGCACTCTACTACTTGAGCCACAACCCCAGCTCCTCCAACTTAATCTTGATCCCTGACTTTACTAAAAGTAAACTTTTCTAAAGTATCATGGATAACTTCTTTAAAAATCACTGTGAAAAAACACTGGGGCTTTGGATGTGGCTCAAGTGGTAGTGCGCTCACTTGGCATGCGTGAGGCACTGGGTTTGATCCTCAGCTCCACATTAAAAAAAAATAATAATAAAGATATTCTGTCCACCTAAAACTAAAAAATAAATATTAAAAAAAATTGTAAAAACTGCACAAAATAACAAGTTGGCCTGTCAACCTGTTGAAATCATATAATTCCTTACTGTTTTTTGGACACACAGCACATTCAAAATGGTTATTTTAGAAATGTCTATTAATACTGGATGGCTAGACTACTGAGAAACAATTAAGCTTGTCTAGACAAAGCATTAGTTCAATTATTCACCAAAAACCAGAAAAACACTGCTGGTTCTACTTTATAATAAAAGAATAGCAGAGAAGCCACTTGGCTTCTCATGTGTTCTATAGGAAAACAAAAATGGCTGCAAAGAGTTAGTGTTCCACCTTCTGCAACAGGGGGAAAAAACTTTTTTTTTCATATATGTATGTTTTTTCTTGTGGTGCTGGGAATTGAACCCAGGGCCTTGTGCATGCAAGGCAAGTACTTTTTACCAACTGAGCTATATCCCCAGCCCTTTTTTCCTTATATTTTTTAATAGAAAAAAATTAAACCAAAATATACATTATTTATAAGTTTACTCTTACTTTACTATTTACTTATCCCTAAATAGGCTCTCTTCCTCTTTCTTATTAGTGTAAGTTTGCATGTGCTATAGTATCTAATTGTTTTTTAATAAACTTATTCAACTACCTCCATTTTTTTTTTTTATGTGTTGGGTACCAGGGATTGAGTTCAGGGGCACTCAATCACTAAGCTACATCCCCAGCCCTATTTTGTATTTTATTTAGAGACAGGGTCTCACTGAGTTGCTTAGTGCCTTACCGTTGCTAAGGCTGGCTTTGAACTATAGATCCTCCTCAGCCTCCCAAGCTGCTAGGGATTACAGGCAAGCACCACCATGCCCGACAAATACCTCCATTTTTAAATTGATATATATATATATATTTTTTTTTTTTTTACCTGTGGTATTAGGATTAAACCCAGGGCTCTATCACTGAGCTATATCCACAGCCCTTTTTATTTTTCATTTTGAGACAGGGTTGCTTAGTATCTCACTAGGTTGCTGATGCTAGCCTTTAACTTGTATGTTCCCGCATCAGCCTCCTTCGTGGCAGGGATTACAGGTGTGTGCTGCTGAGCCTGGCCTGAAAGTTGTTTTTAAGAAATGAAATAAAATTACCTAGTTGCAGACAAGCACTCCCTCCCTTATACGAAAGTGATTTTTTTTCCTCCTCCTTCAAAGGAAAAGTTTCTCATAGCTGGACTAAAATCACCTTAAGGACAAAGAGACCATGTCTCTTTCTCTGCTATATTCTTTGTTCTAAACAGTGCAAGACACACACTACATTTCGTGAATAAATAAAGCTTCTTTAAAAATTTAACCCAAGGGCTGGGGATATGGCTCAAGCGGTAGCGTGCTCGCCTGGCATGCGTGTGGCCTGGGTTTGATCCTCAGCACCACATACAAAGATGTTGTGTCCGCTGAAAACTTAAAAATAAATATTAAAAAAAAAAAAAATTCAACCCAAGTATTTTCTATGTATCTATATATAGTACAAAAGGTATTTTTTAAACCCGAAATGTATTTTCCAAGTTTTTACTAACCTATGAGTAAAATCAAATAAATCACCATAAAGTTAAATTCTTTATTTCTGAATTTTTGTTCTCCCCATAAGTTCCTTGTGAAGCCAGAATTAGATAGGCAGTCAGTGTAGATAGGTAAATCGAGTCAGGTCAGGTCAAGGAGGCCAATTTTGAGTGAGTCTGGGAAGTTGGAGACTGTCCCCTGAGGAATCTTATCAAGAACCTGCCCCTGCTCCAACCTGTTGCCAAGGTAACCTGTCCCAGGGAGCTGCTTTAAGGTTGTTAATGTGTCCCTGTCTACTCCATCCTGCCCTTCCCCCTTCAGTCCACCTGTTTCCCACCTTTTGGCCATCCCAAGGAGCATTCCTGGGCCTAGTCATATAAGCAGGAAGGAGAAAGATAAGGGGGGAAAGGCAGAACACCTCGCCTCTTGGGATACCATGATACCAGTTATGGCCCCCTTCTCCCTCACGGGAGAAGTCTATGTTACCCATTTTTAAATAAACTCTGCATCATATGCTTGTCTCCGTGTGCTTCTCTAATGTTCAAACTTCAACATGTGGGGAAGCAAGGCTTGTCACCCGATAACCGGCGATATCACTTGAGGGCATTTTTTACTTCAATGCCTAAAAGACTCCTTGGCACATATTTGATAGCACCATAAATTCTCAATAGTTCTTGTTGAACTTACAAAGTCATCAAAATATAAAGGGCTTTCCCCACATGGACACTATCTGATTCTCAATAAACAAGAAGGCAGGGTATGGCAATACCAAGAGAACATAGTAGATCTGAAACAGACCACCACAGGGATAAAGAGCAAATGCACTCCTGGGCCTTATTAACTCATGGCCTGACAGTCATTAAAAGATAGTATAATGTTTTTTCTCTCTTCTCTCACCTTCATTCATAACTTGTTAACTATTAAAAGCTTGGTACATGCCTTACCCACCCCCTTCAAACAACCATATCAGCTTCAGAGACCAGGTGCATCATTAGGGCCAAAACACTCTTGCCCTGACTCTCTGACAACACAAAAGATTAAAACTGCTAAGGACTGAGCCCTTAAATTGTTATTTGCCATGATTTTGTGTTCTCTTCCATTTCCCACCCATGTGTTCTCTTAACAGCTATAACATCTCATCCTTATCACAAGACAGAGATATTTATACAGAATGTGGCATTAGTATGAAAACCTGTCAAGACTCTTCCATGATGACTGCTGACAGTGCCTTCCTCAGAGTTAAGATGCTCTCACAGGAAAAGAAAAGCACACTTTTGAAAGGTACCTAAAGCCAATTAACATTCCTAAGCCTTACCCTCTCCTTCCAAACAGC
Source organism: Spermophilus citellus (assembly GCF_964194105.1). Classification (NCBI taxonomy): domain Eukaryota; kingdom Metazoa; phylum Chordata; class Mammalia; order Rodentia; family Sciuridae; genus Spermophilus; species Spermophilus citellus. The sequence goes on from NC_138193.1 coordinate 61,808,571, forward strand.
CCTTTCACAGGAATAAAACTCCCTTTGTTCCAGAGGCTGCCCAGTTTTTCTCTTATGAGAAGCCCTAATAAAAGCTTTACATTTCTTTGTTCTCTGTCCTGACTTGTTTTCCTTTCTAGAGTCACAAAGTCAAAGTTCCAGTGTCTGCCACCAGTCTTTCATTAAATCCACCTCAAAAAATACGAATCCCAAATGTCCTTCTTTTCCCTTTTATTCCTCCTATTTTATATCTTGACAAGTCTGATTTTTATTCTAACCTATTAGATATGTGTGTGTGTGTGTTTGTGTGTATTTTTTAAATTCAAGCCAATTGTTAAGATAATTCCATTTTATTTTCTTCTGCATAAAAAATTAAAATAGCTTAAGAGGGAATATCCTTTTTTTCAAACTGGTCTTGGGTTGGGGATGTAGTTCAGTGGCAAAGAACTTCTCTAGTATGCTTAAGACATTGGATTCTATCCCTAGCACTGGCCCCCTTCACCAAAAATTGGTGAATTGCTTTAAATTTTCCTGTGCAGTAAAGCAAATAAAAGTATATGATATTTTATTTGAGAAATAACAAATTGTGAAAATATTTCAAAGTGTGGTATATAAATAATGTGATTTTTCTGGGATTTGTAACTTAATGAGAAATCAAATTTCTCTGGCATAAGATTAATGGTGAATTAATTTTTCTAACAGTTAAGTATTACCTACCTTGAGCATACAAAGTCAGAACTGCCTGGATGGCTACATACACACCAGAAAACTGGTAAGTTTCAAACATTACCTGAAAATGTAGGAAAAAAAAAGTGGTATTTACAAAGATGCATAATATATATTTATATGCTTTCTTTATGCTCATAGAGAGGATCAGTTGACCAAATAGAATTAAAGGGACCTGAACAATCATCCATTCTAAACAGTTTCTCCTGCCTCTATAAAGTCCTGCTGTCACAGAGCTCCAATGCTGATCATAATTTTTTAGATACATACTAAATCTCCAAGCATTCATAAGTGCTACAAAACAAAGATTTCTGAGAGTATTATAATTAGTGGCTAATTAGTGTGACAGAAAGCTTCCTGCACTTCAACCCTTGCAGTTAAAAACAAAGAAGTATGGACTGGGGTTGTGGCTCAGTGGTAGAGTGCTTGTCTTGCACATGTGAAGCTCTGAGTTCAATCCTCAGCACCACATAAAAAAATAAAGATTTTGTGCCCAACTACAACTAAAAAAAATATTAAAAAACAAAGAAGTAGAGTTGGGGATGCAGTTTAATAGTAGAGTGCCTAGCATGCAAGGGGCCCTGGATCCAACCAATTCCTACAAACAACACACACACACACACACACCCTAAAATCATGAAATAAAATGAGAAGATGAAGACTTTTATTAACTGTGTTAATAAGATGGCAGATAAAGAAATTGCTTAGCTGCAGAGCAGATGGTCCCACCATCGAACCAAGCCTATAACTCCTCTCTCCTCCCCATGAACTACACAGGAGGAGGGAGTTTCCTTTTGCCCTCTCCAGTCACACTTATTCTCTGCAGCCTAGGTCAGCTGGAATAACTTGCATTTCTTTTACCAATAGTCTCTAGTGAGCATGACTCATAGGGTCAACTGTCACTATGAATATCTAGATACTTACAAATTTTAAAATGGATCACAATGAGAATTATATAGAACTTAAATTCATATTATAAATGTGCACATACCAACTTGAAAGTCTGTTAAAATTTATTTATAAAAGAAAAAAAAAGAAGAAATAAATTAAATAAGGAAAAAAATTTATTTATATTTATAAGACTATCCAAGTACTTGTGGGTGGCAGATGTGGCTCAGTAGTACAGTACTTGCTTAGCATACGTAAACCCCTGGGTAAATCCTCAGCAAGACCCCCCCCCCCGCCCCACAAAAACAGTGTACAAAACTTAATACAAAAATTAAGTTTTAGCTAGAAACGGTAATGAATACCTAGTCTCTAGCTACCCAGGAGGCTACCAACAGGAGGACCACTTGAGCCTGTCCATTCAAAAAAACAACAAAAAAAATTTGAGTTTTCATTGTCTAAAACTATAAAATGTCATCTAACAGGAAATTTCTTCTAACCCTTTTCCAAAATTTCCTTCAACATCTAAATATATTCATAGCGTAAAACAAATTATGTAAAAATTGGTTCATTTACATTGCATAGCAAATAGCAAGCTACTAAGATGTAGAAAGTTATCAAAAGTTTCTACATCATATAACAAAATGAAAGAAAAACTTGAAACTTTACGTATTAGAAATGTAGCTCTCCTGCTCTTTCTTTCTTCTCAAAGAAGTCCATACTTCTTTGTTTTACTGTACTTGTCTTCTCAGTTTCCCGCTGGATTCTCCGATCTCTCTGGTTTTTAGCCTTTTTACCCCTGTCTACTCTCACTGTGGCAAACAGTATGATCCTGAAGGCTCTCAAGTTTATATCTCCAGCCTGAACTCGATCTTGTATCTACAACTGTATCTTTGACATTTCTGCTTTGATGTCTAATGACAGCCTTAAACTTAACATATCAAAACTGAACTCCCGATCATTTGCCTTAAATTCTTAGCTGATGGTAACTATGTCCTCTAGTTACTAAAGTCAGAACCTTCCTGACAACCCCACATCCAAAGCATCAGAAAATTCCTATACATAATCTGATCACCTCTCATACTTCTGCTGTTATCCCTGATCTTAACCATCATTATCTTTTTTTTTTTTGGTACCGGGGATTGAACTCAGGGGCACTGGACCACTGAGCCCCATCCCCAGCCCTATCTTTTTTTTTTTTTAATATATTTTTATTTTTTAGTTTTCGGCGGACACAACGTCTTTGTATGTTGTGCTGAGGATCGAATCCGGGCCAAATGCATGCCAGGAGAGTGTGGTACCGCTTGAGCCACATCCCCAGCCCCCAGCCCTATCTTTGTATTTGATCTAGAGACAAGGTTCCACTGAGTTGCTTAACGCCTTGCTTTTGCTGAGGCTGGCTTTGAACTCCTTGCTTTTGCTGAGGCTGGCTTTGAACTCCCGATTCTCTCTGCCTCCTGAGCCGCTGGGATTACAGGTATGCGCCACCTCTCAAGGTGCCATCATTATCATTTGCCTAAATAATTGAAAATCTTCAAACTGGTCTCTTTTTCACCTTTTTTTTTTTTTTAAAGAGAGAGTGGGGGGGGGGGAGAGAATTTTTAATATTTATTTTTTAGTTCTCGGCGGACACAACATCTTTGTTGGTATGTGGTGCTGAGGATCGAACCTGGGCCGCACGCATGCCAGGCGAGCGCGCTACCGCTTGAGCCACATCCCCAGCCCCTCTTTTTCACCTTTGCCTCCCTATGGTATACTCACAACACAGCAGCCAAAAAAAGAAAAAGAAATCTGAATCAGCATTTCTTCCCTGTAAGTATCCCTCATTTCACTCAGAGTAAAAGTGTAGTTCCCTGTTTTAGCCTACAAGGCAATCATGTTCCTTATCCAATGTTATCTCTTTGTGTTCTTCCATCAACCACACTCTACAGTCACACTAACTCTCTGGCTGATCCCCTAATATGCCAAAATGGGGCTGGGGATGTGGCTCAAGCGTTAGCGCGCTCGCCTGGTATGCATTCGGCCATGGTTCGATCCTCAGCACCACATACAAACAAAGATGTTGTGTCCGCCGAAAACTAAAAAATAAATATTAAAAAAATTCTCTCTCTCTAAAAAAAAAAAAAAAAGCCAAAATGTTCCAACTTTAAGACTTACATTGGCTATTCCTTTCTGCCTGCAAGGCTCTTCCCCTTTATATCCTGGCTAATTCCCTTACCAGTCTTTGTTTAAACATCATTTTTAGATAGAGGCCTATTACCACAACTTGTCTACAACTGCAACTGCCCACTTTCCTTAACTTACTCTATAGTTTTTCCTTTAGCACCTATTATGTCCTAACAACAACAACAACAACAACAACAAAAAGCCTATATTCCCCTGCTAAAATATAAACTTCACATCATCAGGATTTTGTTTATTAATATATCCCACTTAGAGTAATAAAGACTAGCATATTCAAGTTGAGTATCCCTTATCTGAAATGCTTGGGACCAGAAGCGTTTCAGGCATTGAATATTAAGACTTTACCAGTTGAGCATCTAATCCAAAATTCCAAAATCTAAAATGCTGCATAGTCCAAAACTTCTTAAGCATCATGCCATGCTCAAAAAGTTTTAGATTACATATTAGGAATGGTCAAACTGTAGAAAATGCAAAATAAATTATTTTTATTCCCTTTATCCATAGGAACTATGGTAAGAAAAAAGAATTTTTGATTTAATATAACATCACAAAGACACACATATGCATATCCCATCTAAAAACTTACCTCTACAATCTTCTCTCTGTTTTTGGTTGGGTTCATAGGAGGTTCTGTGAGTAAGATTTTACAATTTCTGGTATCTATGTTAAGTTTCTCTGGTCCAAAGGTATAATCCCACAGATGTTTCATGTCATCCCAATTTCGTACAATGCCATTTTCCATAGGATAGTTAACTTCTAACATTGATCGTAATTCACTTGCCTCATCACCAACCATGAGATCCTAGAAAATGATAATATCAAAGTTTAAAACCAGTCAAATTTTTATATAAAGCAGCTTCAAAAAATTATATTCCCAAGATATTTCTGAAAACTTGGGAATAATTAATTTTAGTCTTTCTGACGCTTTTCAGATAAAGTTTTTATTCCACAAGTTAAAAATCTTTTTTTTAAGAACAATGTCTTGCAAAGTTTAATCATGGATAATAAATTTTTATGTACTACATGGTTTAAATCAATAAATTGACCTTACCTTTAATATATATGTTTCCAAAAGAAGAACATTAGCACAAATAAACCCCATATTTTCATATTTTGGAGGGTTTTGTATGAGGTTTCATCTGTTTCTTTTGCTCAAATGTTCAAAAAATAAGTCCTGTGATATGTGAAATAGCACATCAGGGAAAAAAAAAAAAAAAACTTGTAGGAAAATGCTCAATGCATGCAGCACATTTCTTTGTACTATATATCAAAATAATAAATGTTAAGTACTACAAAACATAATTTTGAAAGAAGCAAAAATGATTATTACTCTACAGTAATGCATATATGTACCAATTAACTTGTAAATTTCACAAACTTCTCTCCAGATGTCTGAATTAAAATTTAAATAAAATTTCTACATATACTTTATCGAGATGAATGAAAAATCTGTATCAATATGAAAAATTAAAAACATAAGGAAACAACTCATTTTTAAAAATAATCTCAAGGACAACATTTTCAATCTTAAAGTCTAATACTAGAAATCTATGCTATCACAGAGTAAACATAATACTCACAACTCTTGTCTCCAGTGAATGCATATTTAAGATGACCCACATTTAAAAAAAAAAATCAAACTCTGTATAATAAGGCTAACAATGTCCTAGAATTAAGACTTATTTAGAACTTAGGTATGTGAGACATTAAATATTAATTTTTATATGTGCTGATGAATTCAATTTGGAAAATCAACATCAGAAATAGTTACTATTCATTTAATACCAGTTCAAAATACAGGAAAATAAAGAAAAGCAGCAGCAAAGTTAACATGACTTAAGACAGAGCTTTGAAAAATGTGAGTTTTAAACTTAAGAAAAAATTAGATGTAAAACCAAGGTAAAGACCTATTAAAAAACAAAACTGATTTCTGACAAGTCCACTAATGAAACACCAAAAAGGGAAACAAAGTGAAAGCACACTAGAGATGCTCATTAAAACTTCATGTCGTAACCAATTTCTTATAAAGTTAATTTCCCCACAACTTAATATTCAAATTTCTTAACTACTAACTATTTAGAATCTTCAGGGGAAGAAAATGCAAAACTAAAAATTCTGTGCTTGTGAACTCTAACTAATGGCATGAATATGTTGAAGTATTTAGGGAAAATAATACTGATATCTGAAATCCATCCATACTGTTTTAAAATCCATCAAAACACATGATGGTTTATTGGATATTTACTTGGACAGACATGATAAATCAGTATAATATACATTAAGATCAGAATCCAGGTGACAGATATGAGCTTCACTATAACATTCTTTTGGCACTGCAGCCAGGTGTGGTGGTGCAGTCCTGTCATCTCATGGACTCAGGAGGTTGAGGCAAGAGAATCGCAAGTTTGAGGCCAGCCTTAGCAACTTAGCAAGGCCATAAGCAACTTAACAAGAAAACCTTGTCTCAAAACAAAAAAGGAAAAAAATACATAAAAAGGGCTGGGAATGTAGCTCAGTGGTAAAATGTCCCTGGGTTCAATTCCCAGTTTAAAAAAAAAAAAAAAAAAAAAGATCTTTTAACATTGTTCGTGTTCTGAAACACTGTTTAATAAAATGTTAGGGGGATAAAAGTATACTTATAAGCACATATATTATTTTTGATCATTAACAAATCTAACTTAATACCTAATTTTGTTACTTACTTTCCTCTATAACAAAGATACTCTCCTTGTATTGTATGATCAATTAGATAATTATTTGTTTTATATTAGCTGGTTTGGTTTATAATTATTATTTCAACCATTTGGAGTAAGTCTGACCTAATTTCAACAGAGTACTTAATTTTTATTCCACACAACAATAGGAATTTAAGTATGTCTGACCTAATGCCAACTTAAAATAAAAGCCTGTTCATGGGCTAGAGTTGTAGCTCAGTAGTAGAGTGCTTGACTAGCATGTGTGAGGCACTGGGTTCGATTGTCAGCACCACATATAAATAAATAAATAAAATAAAGGTTCGTAAAAAATGATTCAAAATTAAAAAATAATTTTTAAAAAGCCTGTTCGTGTATCTACTTCTATAACCACACATACCATAAAGAATTAACTGGGAAAAAAAAAATCAGGCACTGAGTATCCTCAGTGCACTCTCTCTAAATATAAGACATTCTAAATGGAAGAAAATAAGTATTAGCTTATTTGAAAAATGCAAAATTTCTTGAGTAAAATTTCAATGCCAGGTGTGGGGTGCATGCTTGCTTATAACCCCAGCTATTCCAGAGCTTAAGGCAAGAGGACGCCAAGTTAAAGGCCGGCATAGGCAACTTAGTGAAACCCAGTCTCAAAGTAAAAAATAAAAAGGGATGGGGATGTATCTAGGTGGTAAAGAGCCTCTGGGTTCACATTCTAGTAGCATTGAAAAACAAAAAACAAAAAGCTTAGAACAAACCACACTGGTAGCACATGCCAATAATGCCAGCTACTCAGGAGTCTGAGGAAGGAGAATTGAGAGTTTGAAGTCAGTCTAGCAATTTAGTAAGACCCTCTCTCAAAAAAATAAATAATCCTATGACACATAACCTTTCCTAGTACCCATTATCTTTTAAAAGTAAAAAATGTGCTAGGTGAGCCAGGCACATTGGCACACGCCTGTAATCCCAGCGGTTTGGGAGGCTGAGATAGGAGAATCTCAGTTCAAAGCCAGCCTCAACAATGGTGAGGTGCTAAGCAACTTAGTGAGATCCTATCTCTAAATAAAATACAAAACAGAGCTGGGGATGTGGCTCTGTGGCTGAGTGCCCCTGAGTTCAGTCCCCATATCCCTTCCAAAAAAAAAAAGTGCTAGGTGAGGTGGCACATGCCACATGGGTGGCTGATACTTGAGGATCAAAAGTTCAAGGCTAGCCTTGGCAATTTAGCAAGATCTTGCTCAAAGTAAAATATGCGGCTCAGTGGTAGAGTGCTTGCCTAGCATGCACGAGGCCCTGGGTTCGAACCTCAGCACCACATAAATGTAAAATAAAGACATTGTGTCCACCTAAAACTAAAAAATAAATATTTAAAAAAAAAAAAAAAAAAGAGCTGGAGATTAGCTTAGTGGTAAAAGCACCCTGGGTTCAACCCCTAGTACCAAAGGTGGGGGATTAAAAAAAAAAAAAAAAAAGTTGTGTTCATGTGTTCAGTAACTTTCCCTCATACCTCAGAACAAAGTTATAAATAATCAGAGTAGGCTTTAGGTCTTTACCATCTGCCCCACAACCATCACCTTTTACTTGAAAGAATGAGAAATCATAGTAACTGGGAAGCTGTTTCAAAAGCACCTACACTTTACCAAAAGCAGATAGTATAGATTATATCTGATAAGCAACCTTGTGAACAATGTCACTTTAAATTATAGAGAACAGAACAAATGTAAGCTTAAAACCACAATTACATCCCTACATACAAATCCTGCTTAAAAGAATTGTTAACTTAAGCCTACCCTATTCTCTATAGGTATAGCTTTTTAAAAAATCTCTTTAGGATTTTAAGACAAGTGCATGATTTTTATTTAGGAAAAATATAGGAATATTCACTTTTAAATGTTTTTATCTATTCAAAATAAATTTTCACAAAGTTACTGCTACTAGTTAAAATATATAATTAGAAATGCCTGATATTTATCTTTGTGAAAGTTGCTGTCAAACATTATATCAAAAAAAACCTTGAAAATATTACTATAGAAGTATTTAGACTATCATAGAAAAATATAGTGAGTCAAATATCTGAGATAGGCCCAGCAAGCTTCTAGGTGAAAAGAAAAAGGTATTTACAATGGTATTTACTTGGGGGTGGGAGAATTTCGTTTGTGGGGAAATGGAAACCTTACAAGCACTTTACCTTTTTCTTATTTATCTTCAGATAATGCTGTCAAATCGACTTATCCGTAAGGATGATTTGGAAACAAGTCATTCTTTTATTTCTCTTTTTCCACTTATGATTCATTAGCATATCCAAATTTTACTCAGTTTATTAAGTACACATATGATACCATACTGAATGCAAATACATACACACAAGGTATGATAGGTAATGTTTAATTTAACATCAGTAAATAAAGTGAATTTATCCAAATTTCACAGATCACACTGATCCTGTATAAAGCCTTGGTTTCTAACATTATGCACACCACATTCCATTTTAATTATAACATTCATCTACAGAAAAACAAGTAAAACAATTCAAAACTATGTTAGTAATTAGTGCTTGTTTGGTCCATTGTATGCAATCAGGAAAGTACAGGACTTAATTAGTTGCTACCAAATTGAAGCAATGAAAAAAGGTTAAAAATTAAAGTACTTAAAATAAAAATATGGAATTACCCCCCTCCCCAATACTAAAGGGACACAAAACAACAACTACTGTCCCACCAAGCAAAAGTGGAAAACAAACAGCATGTGTGTAACCTCACTTACCATCTTTTTGTTATTCTACTTCAACAGGTCAAGAAAGGTGAAGAAAGAGAAGGTAGAAGTAAGAGTCAGAAAAGGCCTAAATAAAATCCTCACTGAAATTTTTAAACATACAAGCAACAGAGACAAATTAGGTTGAGGTCAGAGGCAGTACTACTATATTTTATGGAGTTAATAATTAGGGCCAAATTAACATGGACAGTTATTACTCCTGAATGAAAATTAACTAAACAAATAATTTAAATTTCTATTTTTTTAGTCTACCATCACATTTTAGCTAACAAGACACACAAATATAAGTCTATCTACAAAGCTCAGAAATTCCAAAAAGTCAAGTTTCTTTAATTCATTACTGAATTTAAGAACTTTAAGGAACAAATGACAACAGCAAAGATATAGCTGAGTAGGTAGGTAGAAAGGTAGATGGTTCAGAGTTGTTTGTCCAAGCTGTAGTATTCAAATTACATTTGACACCGGTCTCTTTGTTTTCTATTTAAAAATACCATTCAACTTGAAAGTAAGAGTGAAAAGAACCAAGCCAAAAGAACACAGAACCATTTAGCAAATACTAGGGAATTTTCTGGCAAAAATGTTTTATTGGAATATCAATGAGTTTGATTTCTATCACTTGGCCTTAAAAAGCAAGAAAGTGGGCATGAAGAGATGTGTAATTATTTATGCCTATGTTGAAGAACAAAAATGGCTATACACAATGTATCTTATGTCTCAAAAATTTTATTGTTCATAAGGAATATAAAAAAAGACAGATACTAAATTAAAATTTATTTCCAAACAGCAGTTTGTTTTTATTACTATTTTTAGCTAAATCTCAAGCTGAAGTTCATTTATGATAGAATGCAACCAAAATGGAAGGCGTTCACAAAGAGAATGAGAAATTCCACATATTTCCCCGAAGAAAAGACCCTTTTTCAAAAAGCCTTATACTGAGTGTGCCATTTTAATTTGTGTAACATAAAAGAGGCCATAAATTACCATTTTGTCTTTAAAAAATATAGAACAGTGTAACTCAATTCTCTAATCCTAACAGTAGAGGCCTACCAAGTAGCAAATCTCTACCACCTATTATCACCTCCCTAAATATTTTACACAAATGTCCCAGGAGGTACACCCTCATATTTCAAATGATTCATGACCTAACTGTTCACTGAATTCTTGCCAAGGACTATCCTGAAAAGATCAGCAATATTAGTGTGTTCACAAAGGATTCACTAAAAAAGTCCTTCGATTCTACTGCATTCTGTATAATTTAATCCCTAAGCCACCTGAAGGATTTAAATTCAATTGGTGACCACTGTCCTTTTTAATTCTCTTCTAGTTCTTTCTTTCTTCTAAGATAATGTAATTCCCATTTGGTTTTTAATCCTTTGGGAGAAAGACCTCTCATCCTTAATGTGGAGTCTCTAGTGGTTATTTATAGTGAGTAGGCAATGACAACCCAGCTTCCTTTCCTTATGGTAAGATAAACAGTGCAAGGCCAAAAGATTGGCACAGGTTCCTCCAGCACATTATGGAAAAAGTTATTTTATTAGTGAAAAGAGGAAACAATGAGATTCACATTCTGTGTTTTCCTGACTACATAAAAAAAGTAGGGGGATCAGATCATGAAAACATGAGGGGAAAAAGACTAAAGTCCCAAAGAGACACTAAAATATATTCAATTGAAAGACATAAAATTATCAGGCTCATTGTTTTAAAAAAATTAAATTATGTAATAGGACTTTAAGTCACTGATTGTGTTTTGCACCAATGTAAAAAAAAAAAAAACTTAAGTATTATACTCTAGACACTAACGGCATTGAGCCATACATAAACAAAATTACATTAAATTAACTTCAGTTTTTGTGCCTTTGTTCAGGTATTAGTATAAATTAAAAATGAGAAATTCTTCCCTCGCCCTTTGCTTTTCCTGGCATCATATTTTAAAACAATTCAAAAAACATCTCACAGGTCTTGATGTTACTTTAACAATAAATAAAAATATTACCTTGATTTCAATGTTTCCCACTTTGGTGGTTGATCTGATAATAGGTCTTCCAACCAAAGCTGGGAAGATGTGTTCTGGAAAGTTAGAGCCTGCATATCCACACTTCACAAACTGGAAGGAAAGAGTAAAAGTGGGTTAGGATGAAGGTATTTACTATATGCATCTAAAAACATCTGAAAAACACCACTTTGTGTTCATACATTATTTTACACTTTCAGTGCTTTCAAACCACCTACTCTATTTCCAGCAGCATCTCCTTTCACTTCTTTCATGGCACTACTTCCTGCGTTCGAACTTATTTACCAGTTAATTGCTTACTCAGTATCTAAAAGCCCCCACTAAAGGAAAAGGCCCACAACAGCAGGGAGCTAAGATGAACATTTCATGCTGGAACATGTTTAAAGAAGCCTTGGCATACAGTGATCATTTTTGGCTTCTTACATTTTTATATTTAAGTAAATATGTTTAGTAATATCCAATAACATAATTTTGGGCTGGGGATGTAGCTCAATGGTAGAGTACTTGCCTACCTAACATATGCAAGGCCCTGAGTTTAATCCCCAGCACCACACATACACGCACACGTGCACACACACAAACACACACACACACAAACACAAAAGCAACATAATTTGGGCTGGGTTGTGCCTCAGAGGTAGAGCGCTTGCCTAGCATGAGGCACTGGGTTTGATCCTCAGCACCACATGAAAATAAAATAAAGGTACTGTGTTCATGTACAACTAAAAAATAAATGTTAAAAAAAAGCAACATAATTTCACATTCAGATAGTGTACTTCTCCAAGGGCACATCACTAATTCTAATATTTCTATCTTAGAAACTGGTATTTTATTTATTTTTATTTTTTTTAAAGAAAGAGTGAGTGAGAGAGAGAGAGAGAGAGAGAGAGAGAGAGAGAATGAATTTTAATATTTATTTTTTAGTATTTGGCGGACACAAAATCTTTGTTGGTATGTGGTGCTGAGGATCGAACCCAGGCCGCACGCATGCCAGGCGAGCGCACTACCGCTTGAGCCACATCCCCAGCCCTTAGAAACTGGTATTTTAAGAGGTTCAACAATGACAGCAAAACTTAGAACTAAGGATTTTTAATATTAATAACATAATTTTTCTTAAGAGCAGACACTGCACTGTTAAGAAAAAGACAATTAAGGGCTGGGATTGTGGCTCGGCAGTAGAGCACTCGCCTAGTAGGGGCGGGACCCGGTTTCGATCCTCAGCACCATATAAAAATAAAGGCATTTGTTGCCTTTATTTGCATCCATCTACACCTAAAAAATAAATATTAAAAAAAGAAAAAGAATTAAAAATCATAGGGTGTGACAATACATGCCTGGATATCAGATACTCAGGGAAGCTGAGGCAGGAGGATTCCAGATTCAAAGCCAGCCTGGGCAAGTTAGTGATACCTTTTCTCAAAATAAAAAGGGTCGGGAATATAGCTCTTTATTAAGAGTGCCCTGGCTTCAATTTCCAGTATCACAAAAAAGAGAAAAAGAAAAAAATTCAGGGTGGGAGAAGGAAGCTATATTAAGAAAGGAAATATAGCCAGGCATGGTAGCACGTGCCTATAATCCCAGCAGCTCAGGAGGCTGAGATAGGAGAATCGCAAATTCAAAGCCAGACTCAGCAACTTAGCAAGACCCTGTCTCAAAATAAAAATAAAAAGGATTGGGGATGTGATCAGATGTAGCACACTCCTGGGTTCAATCTTCGGTACCAAAAAAAATCTGTATCTATATATGATATCTGTACTGAAAATGAACACATTTTTGTCATTATTCCATAAAATTCTTTACATTGTACTAGGTATTCTAAGTAATCTAGAGATGATTTAAAGTATATAGGATATTTGGAGGTCATATGCAAATATTATGCCATTTTATGTAAGGGCCCTTAGTGGGCAGGGGAGAGGCAGAGCAGAGGGAGAAGGAAAATGTGTGTCTATTCCCTGAAACTAATCACCTGTGGATACCCAGGGATGGCTATGTATTTAATATTTAGAAAGAATCTATTGTACTATAGCACCAAGCACCATATACTTCTCAATTAGGATGAAAGTACCTGGATATGATACACACAGAATAATACAAAGGTGCAAATAAAATATTAATGTATCAGGGACAGGAAGCAACTATGTACAAGGAATTGTTGTTTGATGTGGTAAAATTTAACAATATCCTAAACTCACTGACTTTTGACTAACCCTCCAAAATATAAAATATCTTCAAATATCTTTACAGCAACCTGTTGAAAATGATGCTGATGAACCATATTTAACTATAAATAACCTGGAACATTCTGCCATCACAATTTTACTTGTCTTTTAAATGTTAAAATTATGATTCAAACAGATTGAAATTTTATGAAAAAATCTGTTTCAAATTAGGAAGTTTCATATTCCCAATATCATCTTAATTTCTGCCTTTGTACTTTAAGCTTAATTTTAGAACTTAAATAAAACACACTGTTCATAAGCCTTCTGCTAAATCCACAAAACCTAGTCCTTATCAGTTTACCATTAAGCTACATATATGCATATTTCAAATATAGCTACCCATTTCTGAAAGTATAATACTGTATACATTTTTTTTGGAGGGGAGTACCAGGGACTGAACTCAGGGGCACTAAACCCCTGAGCCACATCCCCAGTCCTATTTTGTGTTTTATTTAGAGACAGTGTCTCACTGAGCTGCTTAGTGGCTTATTTTACTGAGGCTGGCATTGAACTTGCAATTCCCATCTCAGCCTTCGGAACCTCTGGGATTATAAGCGTACGCCACCAGGCCCAGCTATACTATACAATTCTTATGGGTCACCTTTCAAGATAGAAGTTAATGTGAAATGAGGGCATATGTAATAGGTAACCTGCCTGCTCATATCCACCTCCACATCTGACAGTGGTTAATAATGAAGAACATATTTTCCATTTCAAAGAAGTGTTAAGCAAAATTCAGGAGACCTTATTCATTTATTAATGTGACCAAGAAAGATTTGAAGGAACAAATACCACAGAGAAAAAAATTAATACCTAGTAGTTTTTAGTAGTATGTTTGAATTAAAAGGAAAAAAGCCCCACAAAATCTCTCTTAAATCACAAAATCTCTTTTGTCCTTAAATCAAAATAGAGTTCACCTGAACAAAAATGATATGAGAAGGTAGAAAAAGTATTATAGTTACCCCAACCAAATCTACATTTCAGTATAAATAAAATGTGGGCCTCCTGGTACTTACCAAAGGCTGTGTCCTTACACTGACTACACAGAAAAAGAGGCAGATTAAACCTATCCTATGTACATCTCAGTCCAGGCCCTATGCCTGATCTGTACTGTGAATGGGGGGTGGGGGGCACGGAGTTAAGAAAAACAAACACTGCTCAAAATTCATACATCTCACCTCAAAGTAATGAACAAATGGGTGGGTCAAAAGTACCCATTCATCTGACTAAAAATGCTCACTTAACATGGATATAAATGTTCTCAAAGAAAATTAGATAATGAATGAAGAGAAAATCTATAAGTTTATAAGAGCTGTTTTCTGCATATTAAATATAAATATATGATTGTATTAAATGAGAAATCATAACAGAAGTCGAAGGTGGGAGGAGGAGCCTAAAACAGAGCTTAAGTAAACCCTGGTGTACAAAAGAGACTCCTAAGGTTGACATGTCTACCCCTCATTCCGAGCCACATACACACAGTGGAAACAAGAACATGGCACAGCAGCAAATAAACACACCAAGATTTTCTGATAATAACTGTTCGGATGGGTAGCTCATATCTTAATTCTTGAGTCTATTTCAAGTGACAAAAATTTGTCAAGTACCTTAAAACAAAAACTGAGATCTGAAACTACAGATACAAATGTAAACTCATTTTAACTGCTTTACAAAAAGTTTTAAAAAAAGAAGAAAAAAAGAAAAGAAAATTTGGCTTTTCAAATTAAAGATATCAATCACTTACTAATAAAACTATATAAGTAATAGCTTACTGAAAGCAGATGCTATCTTAGAATTCAGTGCTAGCATTCCCAAAGAGTATTTGGATACTCCACCAAAATAAGTAGAAACTGTACTACTTCACATTACTTCAAATGTGAATGCATTAATAATTCATAAGGAAATAATTTAATAATCCATTTGTGGATAACCAACAATCTGCCTATTCCTTTCTTACAAAAAAATGACATTTAAAAAACCTAAACCATGACATGATAAAATGCAAAGAAATTATTTTTTATAGACTATTCATTTGGTTTCATTTTAAGCTTTGAAATTCCTCTCCCATGTAAATCAAAAATGACTTGGTGACTTAGTTCTCTCATTGTGTGCAAAAGGTTGTGTTTAAGAAATAGATTTTACCATATATAGTTTCCTCTTCATAGTGTGTGGTTTAAACTGGCTCTCTTACTTCCCACTGAGTCATCAAATGGTAAGAGCATGAGCAGGGAAATGTTCCCTCAGGCAAAAATGAAGAATAATCCCAACCACATCTGTTCTAAAAGTACCTTTTTCCTTAAAAAAAAAAAAAAAAAAAAAGGTGGGAGAGGGATTAGGGCTTATTGTCTTTATATTTTTCCCTTACTAATCTGATGGTTTGTGGGTATTAATTATATAAAAACTTCTTAGGCCACCAAAATATTTTTTGTATTTATTGCATAGCATTTGCAGGGTGAAAGCAAAGTTTCTGATCTGTTTCTATTTCAAACATTCCTAAATTCTACATATAAATTAGCATAAATCTGATAAAGCAGGTCACAAGCAACTATGAATCTGAATTATAAATGAAAATATAATCATTCTAGTATTGTAAGCTTCTCTGTATCATTAGATCATTAGATCTTATTTAGCTCTGTGCCAGTAACAGCACTTACAAGTCTTCATTTTGTTCATAAATGAACTCACTGCTGAAAAATCACTCAAGTTTGGCAACAGGATACACAATACTAGTGATCTAGGCCCAACTATAAAGGAACCAAAACCTAGTGCTTCATAGATTTCCAAATTCTGGCTTCCCTGGCCACTTGCAGTGACTCTATTTTAGAAAGCAGGTTTGGATGATTAAGGTTGAAAGTCAATTTTTCTTTCTTTCTTTTTTTTTTTTTTTTGTAAAGTGTATAAATTATTGAAATCAGATGAGTTTCCTTCCCCTAGGCCACCCTAATGAGACACTAGTCTAGCTGGGGGATAATGAGGAAATGCAGCAGGGCCTCATTAAGTTATTATACCAACATCTGGCATATGGTCAAAACAATGCACCTACTTTTACATCATTCAATTCTGGGACTGTTAGTGGAGTTTTAAAAATCTGACATCTAGAAATGTAGTTCAGTAGTAGAGTGCTAGTCTAGCATGCCCGAGGCCCTGGGTTCAACACAAAATTCCACCTCACGCAGCCTAAAATTTTAAAACCTAAACCCCACCTCCCATTCCAGTGCTAGGAGATTGAACCCAGGAACTCACACATAGTAGGCAAGTGCTCCACACTGATCTACATCTCCAGCCCTTAAAATCTAAACCATATAAGGGCTAATGAAAACACTTTAGAGTAACAACAATTTCCATGAAGTTTTTAAAAATTAAATCTGAATAAATTATTTAACTGTAAAATAATCATTATAACTTCAGGTATCCAAACAAAACAAGATGTTCATTCATGTCCAGAAGTATAATTAGAAACAGAATATAGACTCTAAGTGGCTCCTAATCCTCTTAAATTTTCTTAAGTATCACAGCATTCCTGATTTGCATATGATTTACATATTATATCCCAGCTGTTTTTTCATTTTCAGCCAATCATGTTTATAGAAAACATGGATAATATTTGTAAGTAACTACAACATCAAATACATAAATCTTTGTTTAAATTAATTATACTTTTTCATTTACATCATGCTAAGAGATCTTTTATCCTAAAGAGCAAGATTTTAAAATTATGGATTATACATAAGACTAGCAAATGCATACAATCAGCTTTCTAATGTTAGCTAAATTAATGAAACAGTAGCATAAAAATTAGCTTGCAGTTAATATTTACACATATTTTTTTTTTGGTGTGTGTGGTACTGGGTATTAAACCCAGGGTCTCAAGCATGCAAGGTAAGCTTGCCCTACCACTGAGCTACATCCCTAGCCTTTTTATTTTTTCATTTGAGATGGTCTCACTAAACTGCCCAAGATAGCTTCAAACTCCAAGGTTCAGGTAATCCTCCTGCCTCAGCCTCCTGAGTATTTGGATTACAGGTGTGCCTACCACAGCCAGCAGCAAACACTCCTATTCTAAATGAACATTAAAAACTCCACTGGTCACAGCTCCTCCCAGCAGCTCAGGAGGCAGAGACAAGAGGATCGGGAGTTCAAAGCCAGCCTCAGCAATGTAGTGAGGCACTAAGCAACTTGGTGAGATCTTGTCTCTAAATAAAATACAAAATAGGGCTGGGATGTGGCTCAGTGGCCAAGTGCCCCTGAGTACCCCTCCCTCCCCCAAAAAACCCCACTGGTAGCTGGGCAAGGTGGCACACACCTGTAATTTCAGAGGCTTGGAAGGCTGAGGCAGGAAAATCCCAAATTCCAGACCAGCCTAGGCAGCCTAATAAGACCATCTCAAAACTAAAATAAAAAGGGCTGAGATGAAGCTCCAGAGTTACAGCACTTGCCCACCACACGTAGAGATCCTGGGTTTAATCCCCAGTACTGTAAAAAATAAAGTAAACCTCCTCATACAGAGGCTTAGGGTATAGCTCAATGGTACAGAAATTAGCTGGCATGTGTAAAGCCTCCTGAGTTTAATCCCCAGCACCACAAGCAAAAATCCCACATACATGTACCCATACTACAAATACAGGGTACCTCAGCTATATCCCTCAAAGAAAAAGAATCCATTAAAAAGAGTGCCTGACAGAGTCACAAAGTACTGTAAATTCACTTGAAAAGTATTAAATTTATATAGAGGTCAATTTGATACTATGGTGGTTATTAAGCTCGTGGTTTTGTGTGTGTGTGTGTGTGTGGTTTTGTTTGTTTTGTGGTGCTAGAGATTGAACCTTAATCTCTACCGTGTTAGGCAAATGCTCTACCACTGAGCCACATCCCCAACCATGAGCTCATGTTTGCTTGTAATCCCAGTGGTCTGGGAGGCTGAAACAGGAAGATCACAAGTTCAAAGCTAGCCTCAATAACTTAGTGAGTCCCTAAGCAACTTATCGAGCCCCTGTTTCAAAATAAAATATAAAAAACACGGTAGAGATGTGGCTCAGTGGTTAAACACCCCTCGGTTCAATCCCTGGTACCAAAGGAAAAAAGAAACTTCATTTTTTTTTTTTAAAATGCACCTTTACTGTAGTCTTTTAAAATGCAGTTTTAACTGTTAAGGTAATATATGTTTGTAATTAAATTAGTTTAAATATAATAACATGCTTTGTTAAAAAAAAAAAAAAAAAAAACACTGGGGCTCGGGATGTGGCTCAAGTGGTAGCGCGCTCGCCTGGCATGCAGAAGGCACTGGGTTCGATCCTAGGCACCACATAAAAATAAAATAAAGATATTGTGTTCACCTGAAACAAAAAATAAACATTAAAAAAAGAACTTTTTTTCCAATTATTCAGAGAATTCATGAAGCTCTCTCCTCTCACCTTACTCCTTTATTCCTTGTCCCAAAGATAACTTATAGAATTTCAAGTATCCCTCCAAAACTTTCATATACAGACACAAATTTGTGGGCATACAAATATATTTAATAAAGAACACACATAAATGGGTTCATTCTAAAACTTTTTACCTTAATTAATTTTAGACATTTCCCTACAAGTGGATCTGCCTCCTTTTAAAAAATTATTTTGTATAAATGTCCTGTTGCATTATAACATTCTCCTTACCCTGGCTCATTTTTTTCTTTTTTAGTATTTTTTAGTTTTAGGTGGACACAATATATTTATTTTATTTTTATGTGGTGCTGAGGATGGAACCCAGTGCCTCATGCATGCTAGGCGAACACTACCACTGAGCCACAACCCCAGCCCTCTTGTCCATTTTTAACAGTTCAGAAGAACCTAGTATAATTTTTATTTGTAGAAGTCTATAACAAATCCAGTGGGGGCTGGGATGTACACAAAGCCCTGGGTTCGATCCCCAGTTCCAAAAACAAACCAAAAAACAAATCCAATCAAGAGCAAAATTATGGCAGTAAATGCCAGCTCTCCACCCCCACCAACAATTCAATTTTTTTTTAATTTTTATTTGTTAGTTGTAGTTGGACACAATACCTTTATTTCACTTATTTATTTTTATGTGGTGCTGAGGATCGAACCCAGGTCTCTCACGTTTGAGAGGAGCGCTCCACTGCTGAGCCACAACCCAGTCCCAACAATCCAATTTCCATAAATGAAATTGAGAATAATAAAAAGTGATAGCACTTAAACCAAATACAATTTGTTTTAAAAATATAAAAGAAAATATAATTTCCAAAGTGTTTTAAAGTTCAAATTAAACCCACTTTAATTCATTATATGTCACATTATATATGTGGGAAGGGGGGAATCACAAAATTTGCAACACTAAAATAGAAATTACTATAGAACGCATCCAAAATAATTAAAGGGCGGGGGGTGAAAAGAAATCACTTTCAAAGAGTTTCTAAATTAATGCTTTCCTCGGATTTTTACAATTAGAATCTTCAAGACTGAACATCTGTATTCTGTACTTAAAGGGGAGAGAGAAGGAGGAACTAAAACTGATTAACTTCCCCAAGTCAGTGGAATTAACACTCAGACCTCTCAAATCATCCCATGGAACATGCACGCTGGTCTCTGCGAGGGTGCGCTAGGACCAAACTATCACATGCAGAATAAAAAGCAATAGATACACTGCCAATCTGGTCTCCCTTTCTTTCAAGACAGGTAGAAGGAAGAAAAAGCAAAGAACAAACCCTCAAGAAGCACTACGAAAGGGCTGAGGCCAATTGCATGACAGCACTTCCTTTTTTTTTTTTTTTTCTGCTTCCTGCCTCCCATTCGGTATCTACAACCATACAGGAAGAGGAAGGCCTCTAGGTCTTTCTCCTTTTTACACACCGGCGAGTCTGAGAAATGGAACCCTTCTCGATTGCACAAACTCAAGTCTTTTACCCAAACCTTAGGATATTTTGGCCAAACTGCTCCGGCTAGAGAATCGAGCCGGCCCCCTCGGGACAGCAGGTGGGGGTCAGCGTCCAGTGCCGGTCTCGCTACCGCTCAGACCTGGGAAATTACGGGGGTAGCGGGTCCGGAGCGGGTCCCGCTTGCTCCCACACCCACGGCGGCGGGAGGCGCCATTCGCCACTCGCGCCCCTTCACCCCAGAGGCCCAGACGTGCAGCCCCAGGCACCAAGGAGCCCCGTACATCCCTGTCCGGGCCTCTGGCCACCGCGGACTCCTCGCCCGGCACTTACCCCGGTTCCGTTGTCGCACACCACCACCTTCCTGCCCTGGCTATCCATCGTCCACCCCAGGGAGAGCCGCCGCCGCAGCCGCCGCCGTCTCACAACCTACAGCCGTAGCCGCCCGGCCCTTGCCTCTTCCTTCTCCCTCTCCGCGGCCCCGCCTTCGGCCTAACTTTCTTCCCCCAACCGGAAGTTGCCGCCCGGCCCCGCCCGCCACTTAGAGAATAGACTGCGCGGAAGGGGCGGGACAGAACATAGGAGGTCGCGACTGGCAGCAGTGAAATCCAATAAGAAACGGCTCCTCCAGGTCGGCTGTCAGGTGGCCGCGCCCCGGTGTTCTTCACCTCTTCTCTAGTTCCCTGCGATCTGCTTGACGCTAATGGCGGCCGGCGTCGGGGGTGCTGCGGAACTCTCCTTAAGATGTCGCAGGAGTTAAGGGCGCGGTTTCACGGACTGCAGAAGAGGCAGGCAGGTGAAGAACACGGGGTCTGCCGCGAGGTGGCAGTGGAATGTGGCGGAGAAGCCAGCAGGAGAGCGGGGAGCGAACCTGGAGGTCCTTGGTCCCTGCCTACCCCAACCATCGAATGTGCCTTGGTGTGTCATGGCTTCTAGGCCTTTTCAGTCCACAGAGCTGGGATGGATACACACTCACACTTACTTGAAATCACGCCTTGATTCAATACCTCCGGTTCCATACCAGCTCTTCTTTGCCCAAACTCCCTGAGGTTAACTGAGCGAGAGTGATTGCCTAAGTTTTCAGCCTCTTCGCTCCCCACTTCCCTCTTCAAATAGCCCCACGTTACTCACATATCTTAAGTATATGTACCTATTTGAACCCAGAGCCTCCACTTTGACATCAGACAACCCCAATTTCAGGTGTGGCCCTGCCAGTCAAAGAGTTTTGTGTTGTGGGTAAACCCAAGGTCTCTTCAAAAGGATGATAACCTCTACCTCCAGGGGGTGATTATGAGAATAAAATTTTGTGCACAAAAGCAAGCATTTATTCAGTGGTATTATTATTATTATTATTATTATCATCATCATTATTATTTTGAACCTATCTGTAATGCTCCTGGTTTCTCCTTTTAATCAATGGATACAGACTTCTCAGGCTCCAAGACCCAACTTGTTAAATCTCTCTGATGGCTTTGCTGATAACCTCCACATGTTCTTCTCTCCCCTTCCTTGTTATTACTTTATCATGAATATGTGAATAACATTATTGGATTTATTACACTCAACAAATATTTATTGAACGAATAACATTAACATTCACATAAAAAAAGTATCATTTTTGAGAACTAGAATTCTGCCTTCCACATGGCTATACATGTAGGACAATTAGAATAAAACTTGTATTATGAACTTCCAATCCAGTATTCTTTCTACAGTAGTAGCAGCCTCTCACTTTTCACTTTTATTAGACCAGTGGTTTTCAAACCTTTCTAAAGGCATAGAGTACTTTATTCAAATTGGATCATACATAGATCCCAACACATAATATAGGTTCTAAAAGTTAACTTGCCATAATTGTAGTTGAAAGTTTGAGAGTTTAGGATGGGTATTAGGTCTTGGGAACATTTTTCCCTTTCACTTGCTTCCATAGTCCTTGAGGTACCTCTACCTGCTATTCTGTGCATTGGTTCAAAATTTCTTTGAGTGGGGGCTGGGGAGTGGCTCAAGCGATAGCGCTCGCCTAGCATGCACGCGGCCCGGGTTGGATCCTCAGCACCACATACAAACAAAGATGTTGTGTCCGCCAAAAACTAAAAAAAAATAAATAAATAAATATTAAAATTCTCTCTCTCTCTCTTTAAAAAAATTTTTTTTTGAGTGTATTGTCCTTATCTTACTTTTGTGGTCCCATTTCCTAGCATTGTGCAGTTTTCCTGGAAGTACATTTAATTGGTCTCAGTAAATTAAAGTCAAGCCTTTCTGTATTTATTTATTTATTTTTGGGAACCAAGGATTGAGGTCAGAGGCACACCACCAGTGAGCCACATTTTCAACCCTTTTTCTTATTTTATTTAAAGACAGGGTTTCACTGAGTTGCATGGCACCTTGCTTTTTGCTGAGACTGGCTTTGAACTCACAATCCTCCTGTCTCAGCCTCTGGAGCCTTTGGGATTACAAGCATGCACCACTGCACCCAGCTCAGGCCTTTCTGTATTCTTATACTTTTCCTTTTTATGGAATTAAGTGCATTATTTTTACTTTTTGAGAAAAAAAAACATTTTTTTCTTCTTATTAGAGAAACAGAACATATAAATAATAGAAAACATAGAAAAATGTATTTTCAGTACCCTACTAAAAATTCATCAAAACACTGTGATCATGCAAAATCAGATATAACACCCCATAGGGTATATAATCTGGCGTCTACCATCTACACCAAGTTCATCCTGGTTATTTTGCTTTCTTCACAATCATGTGGTAGAGGGCTTACCTAGCATGCACGAGGCCCTTGGTTTGATCACCTGTATAGGGAGAAAAAAATTCCAGAAGAAAACATGAGAAAAAAATGTTTTTGTATTGATTTAAGCAAAGATTGCTTAGCTATTGACACCAAATCATGATCTACAAAAGAAAAAATTAATACTTAATAGAAATGTAAAACTTTTAATTCATAGATCAAAGAAAAGCCATAGAATAGGATAAAATATTTGCAAGTCATATATCAGCAAAAGATTTGTATCCAGAATAAATAAAGAACATTTGCAACTTGATAAGAATACAAAATATAGGCTGGGGTTATAGCTCATTTGGTAGAGTACTTGCCTCACATGCACAAGGCCCTGGGTTCAATCCCCAGCACCACTAAAAAAAAAAAAAGAAAAAGAATACAAACTATAGCCAGCTGCAATGGTACACACTTATAATCCCAGCTACTTCAGAGCCCGAGGCCGAAGGATCTCTAGTTCAAGGCTGGCCTCACATTTTTGAGGCAAGTGCTGTACCACTGAGCTACAACCCCAGCCCCACATTGACTTTTTATTGTTGTTGTTGTTTTTTCTTTCCCCAGTGCTGCGAACCAAATCCAAGGCTTCACACATGCTAGGCAAGCACTCTGCCACTGCGTTACATCCCCAACCCTTTTTGTTTTCTTTTTATTTTAAGAAGGGTCTTAGCTGGGAATGGTGTCACATGCCTATAATCCTAGAAGCTTGAGAGGCTGAGGCAGGAGTATCTTAGTGAGGCCCTAAACAAACTAAGCGAGATCCTGTCTCTAAATAAAATATAAAAAAGGGCTGGAGGGGCTAGTGTAGCTCAGTGGTAGAGCACTTACCTAATACACGTGAGGCCCTAGGTTTGATCCTCAGCACTGCATAATAAATAAATAAATAAATGAATGAATGAATAAATAAATAAATAAATAAATGTATTGTGGCCATCTAAAACTAAAAACATTTTGTTTTCTTTTCAAGATGGGATCTTGCTGTATTGCCCAGGCTGGTCTTGAACTCATGGTCTCAGCAAACTGATCCTCCTCTCTCAGCCTCCTGAGTAGCTGGAACTACAGTCATGTACCATCATACATAGCTCCTAGCTTGTTTTTCTTGTTTGCTGGAGTATTTTAGAGTATATCTGACTACTTTAAATATATTTTTCTAATAGGTAAAAATTTTAAAAAACCATTACAATACCATTATTATAGCCAAAAAATAATAGTAATTTATTATTATCATCTAATATTCATGTTCCATTATCTCAAACATGTCCTTTATAGTGTTTTCTTTTCAACCAGGATCTAAATAAAATCTACAAATTGTATATGGCTAGTATATCTCTTCAGACTATTTTGGTTATAACAGTTCTCTCTTATTTTTATTTATTTATTTTATTTATTTATTTTAGAGAGAGAGAGAGAGAATTTTTTTATATTTATTTTTTAGTTATCGGCAGACACAACATCTTTGTTTGTATGTGGTGTTGAGGATCGAACCCGGGCCGCACGCAGGCCAGGCAAGCGCGCTACCACTTGAGCCACATCCCCAGCCCTTTATTATTTATTTATTTAGGTTTCAGGGTGTTTAACCATTAAGCAACATCCCCAGCTCTTGTTTATTTTGAGAGAGTCTTAATAAATTACTAAGGACTATGCTAAATTGCTAAGGCTGACAGACTTGTGATCCTTCTCCCTCAGTTGTCCCAGTCACAGGGATTACAGGTGTGCACCCCCACACACAGCTCTCTTTCTCTTTTAAATGCCAACTTTGGTTGAAGACTAGATCATTTGGTCTGTAAATTTTTCACATTCTGGATTTGGCTGATTGTATCTACACAATGTTATTTTTCTTGTTCCTCTAACCTCCATATTTTTTATAAACTAGTAGTTAGATATGGAAGCTTGATTAGGTGTAGGTTTAACAAGAATATTCATAAACAGTGGCATGTGCTTCTTATTGCAACACATTTGGAGGAATATGATATGTGGGTGCCCCGTGTTTAGTGATATTAAACTTATTCAGTGGGTTCTGTTGCTGTAAGATGATCTATTTAGAGCTTTCTGTGAACATACCACTTATAGCTTCAGTGGCCATTAATGATTGTTGCTTGATTGGACCATAATTTCTCATTTTCCAAGATAATATGTGCTTATCTAATTAGCCACTGCAGTTGCTTTCAAATAGAAGAATTATAGTTTTGAAGCTAGTTAATGGTTTTTAAAAATCAAACAACATTGGGCACAGTGGTGCCCACCTGTACTCCCAGCTAATTGGGAGGCTCAAACAGGAGGATCACAAATTTGAGGCCAGCCTCAGCAACTTAGCAAGACCCTGTCTCAAAATAAAAAATAAAAAGGGACATATGGGGGCTGGGGATGTGGCTCAAGCGGTAGCGCGCTGGCCTGGCATGCGAGCGGCCCGGGTTCGATCCTCAGCACCACATACCAACAAAGATGTTGTGTCCGCCGAGAACTAAAAAAAATAAATAAATAAATATTAAAAACTCTCTCTCTCTCTCCTCTCTCACTCTCTCTTTTAAAAAAAAAAAGGGACATATGGATGCTGACACATAATGGGGGGGAGTATAAAATAGAAGTTCACTGGAATAGATAAAGGTGAAGGAAGGGAAGGGAAAGTGGGTGGAAACAGGAAAGACAGTAGAATGAATTCAACAGAACTTCCTAATGTGCATGTATGAGTACACGACCAGTGAAACTCTTCATCATTTAAACCACAAGAATGGGATCCTAATTAGAATTAGGATCTCCTAATTCTCCATGTATGTACAATATATCAAAATATACTCTAAGTCATGTGTATCTAAAAATAGCAAATAATAAAATTAAAAAGGTCTGGGGATGTGGCTCAGTGATTAAGCATCCCTGGGTTCAATCCCTGTACCAAATAAATAAATAAATAACCAACAAGCACAGAGTTTGGTAGTGCACATCTATAATCCCAGTGGCTCAGGAGGCTGAGGCAGGAGGATCATGAGTTCAAAGCTAGCCTCAGCAAAAAGCAAGGTGCTAAGCAACTCAGTGAGATCCTGTCTCTAAATAAAATACAAAATAGGGCTGGGGATGTGGCTCAGTGGCTGAGTGCTCCTGAATCCAATCCCCAGTACCCAAAAAAATAAATTTAAAAAAAATGGTAAATGAAAAACAAACATAATAAACAAGGCTGGGTTGTGGCTCAGTGGTAGAGTACTTGGCTAGCATGTGTAAGGCACTGCATTTGATCCTTAGCATCACATAAAAATAAATGAAATAAAGGTATTGTGTCCATTTACAACTAAAAATTTGGTAAATGTTGGCTAGGATGTGGAGAACCCCACCACCCTCCCGAGGTGCAGCCACTATGGAGAGCAGGGTGGAAGTTCCTCAAGAGGCTAAACTGAACTACCACATAACTCAGCAATTGTACTCCTAGCTGTACACCCAAGAGAAATGGAAACAGTGTCCACATAAAAATGTGTACATAAATGTTCACTGAAGAATTATTCATAATAGTCAAAAAATGGAAATGGGCTGGGGATGTAGCTCAGTTGGTAGAGTGCTTGCCTCGCATGCTTAAGGCCCTGGGTTCAAGCCCCAGCCCCACAAAAAATAAATTAATTAATTAAAAAGTGGAAACAACCCAAATGTATATCGCCTGAGGAATGGATAAATAAAAAGTCGTACATTCATATGATAGAATATTATTCACCCCTAAAGAAGAGCTTGGAAGTAGCGGGGCTGCAGGTCCCGGCTGGAAGGTCCTGGCTCGCCAGGTCCAGGGGGCTGAGAAGGTGGAAGCATTGCCTGAGGAGGAGGTAAGAAGCCATTTTGTGAAGCCCCTGTTGACTCGAGGCTTTTGATGATGAATTCATGTATGGAGACTGTAATTCTTCATGGACCTTTGCATTTGGGAGACAGTGCCCTCAAACACTTCTGTGCAGCTGGGAATACAGGCTTCTGCTTCACTTTGAAGGAAACATTAATGATTCATTTCCAGAAGACATGAGAAGAGAGAAGTGAGCCTCTGGTATCGTGCAGGTTCCTTGCATTGCCCATGGGCTAGAAGAGAGAAGAGTTGTTTCATGAGATTTGATCCCCTTTGTCCTGAAAAGTTCCACACTGAGGCAAGTCCTTGGATCCCCTGCAAGAAAGTCTTCCGGCTTGAAGGGCAGGTGTGTCCAAATGTTGACTTGAAGGATATCAGCTCCTAGAAGCCCTCATCTTGGCTGCAGTGTTTCCTCCCGTCAATGCAAAGCAAGAAAGTGCAGTTGCCCCTGCACCCATTCTTCTGCATCCATGGTCCCAGCCAGCTGGAAATCCAAACTATCAGGAAAGGAGTTGTGTCTCTCTGGACAGATACTTCTCTCCTCATTGTTTCCTGGATTTTACAGTATTACAGAGAATGACACTGCCCTCTCGTTGTATTAGGTGTCAGAAGTCATCTAGAGATAATGGAAGTGCTACAGGAAGAAGATATGAGGGGTTAAATGCAAATACTCTGCCATTTTTGTAAGAGACTTGAGCAAGTGTGGACTGGTATTTTTGGCGGACTTTGAACAAATCTCCCTTGGATTTTCCTGTGTTTCTGGTTTCTGGACTTGGGAGTGTTCAGGACTTGAGTGTGAGTCAGCCCCATGGGGATGTGGTAGGGGGGCAGTTAGAGCTGTTGTGCAGAACCTCAGTGATGGCTTGTAAGGCCACATCCAACACTGCAAGCAGGAGCCAAGAAGGGAGCCCTCTCCCCATGTGTTAAGCTTAACTCTTGTTTTATCCAAAACCATGACTTGTGAAATGTAGCAGAAATTGAGTCATGCCAAGAAGTTGGGATGTTCTGGGGAGCATGGAATGTCATTCTATTTTGTCTCTGCATTATTGTGTGTTACGGGGTGGGGACTTGAAGATATGCTTAGGCCATGGACTCACCTTCCCTGGGAAGGGGCTTCTCAAAGCAGCCCTTGTCCCTGTTTCACCTGCTTCCCCAGGAGGACACAACAAAAATGTTCTCAGAAGTTGGCCCCCAGTCTTGGTCTTCCAGCCTCCCAAAACTGAGAAATAAAATTTGTGCTATAAATTAAAAAAAAAAAAAAAGAATATTATTCACCCATAAAAGACAATGAAATACTGATATGTGCCTCAGCAGGGATAAACCTCAAAAACATTAAGGCCACATTCTATATGATCCTATTTATATTAAAAGTCCAAAATAAGCAAATCTACAGAGAAAGATTAGAGGCAGCTAGGATGGGGGTGGAGGGCAGGAGGGAAAGGTGGTAGAGAAATGATAAACTGATTTTCTTTTTCTGCATTGCTAGGAATTGAACCCAAGGTTTTGTACATGCTGAGCTTCATTCTACCACTGAGCTATATATCCACTTCCTAAGTGGCAGAGAAATGGGAAGTGATTGCTAATAGGTATGAGTTTGCATTTGGGGATCACAAAAATGTTCTTAGTTGATTGTGGAGATGTTTGCACAACTCTTACCATTGAATTATACACTTTAAATGAATGAATTGTATGGTATATGAGTTGTTATCACAAGCTATTTTTTAGGAAAAGAAATTTTTGAGGTAAAAGTTAATATATGTCACATAGGGACATGCCTCTTTACTGTTAAGAGAACTAGAGCTGGATTCACTGATTTATTAGTAGGCTTTCCAACCCCAAATTTAACCTTCCTATCAAATATCCCCATTTGTGATTGAACAAACTCCAAATCCTAAGCACGCAGTCTTGTTTCGTCATGTAAACTGATATGAAGAGGGTAGTGTTCTTTCTCCAAGTCAGTTTGTCACGGGGTTAGGGTCCACACAGCTTTTGCTAAAGGAAGAAAAGTATCTCAATTCAGCTCTGGCAGGTTCTTGACCTAAGCTGCAGAAAGGTATTTAAGGATTCATCACAAAAC
The DNA here is from genome assembly GCF_964194105.1 of Spermophilus citellus. Taxonomy (NCBI): domain Eukaryota; kingdom Metazoa; phylum Chordata; class Mammalia; order Rodentia; family Sciuridae; genus Spermophilus; species Spermophilus citellus. The sequence goes on from NC_138193.1 coordinate 61,837,578, forward strand.
TGTTTAAGCCCCTCTGGGTTCAATACCTAATATCAAAAAAAAAAAAAAAAAAAAAAGGCCCAAGAGCCAGATACAGCAGCCTCCTAAATTGCTGGGATTACAGATGTTCCACTACACTCTATTCCCTTCTGATTTCATAAAGTGCCTTTTTTTTTTGTACCAGAGGTTAAACTCAAGGGGGCTTAGCCACTGAACCACATTCCCAGTCCCTTTTATTTTGAGACAGGGTCTCGCTAAGTTACTGAGGCTGGCTTTGAATTTACAATCCTCCAGCCTTAGCCTCCTGCGCTGCTGGCATTACGGGAGTGTGCCACCATGCCTGACATGAAGTGTTTTTGTTGTTGTTGTTTCTCTCTCTCTCCCTCTTTCACTCTGACGTTCTGAATCTGTCTTATTTCACTCAACATTATGCTCTACATTCCATCCATTTTCCTGAAAATGACATAATTTCATTCTTTTTATTTTTAATTTTTTTTAGTTGTAGATGGACTCAATACCTTTATTCTATTTATTTATTTATTTTATGTGGTGCTGAGAGTGGAACCCAGGCCCTCACCCATGGTAGGCAAGCACTCTACCACAGAGCCACAACCCCAGCCCCCTCATTCTTTGTTTATGGCTGAATAAAACTCCATTGTATATGTATATTGTGTTTTCTTTATCTGCTCATCTGTGGATGGACACTTAGGCATGTTTTAGAACTTGGCTATTGTGAATACATGAACATGCATGGATTGCTATAGTATGCTGACTTGAATTCTTTTGGGAAAATGCCAAGAAGTGGCATAGCTGGGTCATATGGTGGTTCCATGCCTAGTCTTTTGAAGAACCTCCCTACTGATTTTCATAATGGTTGTACTAGTTTACTATCCCACCAACAGTGTAGAAGTATTTCTTTCCCCCCACATCCTTACAACTGCATTGATGTTTATTATCAGTCTTCTTCTTTTAAAAGAAACTTTATAAATGGTGACATGAGAAGCATTAGTGGGGAATCAGCTGCATTCTTTTGCTCATGAAGCACAGGGCAGGTCACAGTGGTCTGGTTCTTTTCAAAACCTTTAGGCTGATGTTATCTAGTTAATGGAGGGTGCTTAGACTATACTCATATCATGGATTTATAGCAATATTTCTCCAGACATCTTTTAATTAGTGTAAAAATACATTCTGTAACAAGGTATATAGGCACTAACTAACTGGACTTACAGTACTCTAAAATTTATTTGTTTTTTTTTTTTGAGGGGGGGGATACTAGGGATTGAACTCAGAGGCACTTGACCACTGAGCCACATCTGCAGCCCTTTTTTGTATTTTATTTAGAGACAGGGACTCACTGAGTTGCTTAGTGCCTCGTTGTTGCTGAGGCTGGCTTTAAACCCGCGATCCTCCTGCCTCAGCCTCCTGAGCTGCTGGGATTATAGGCAAGCCCTTGGGATTACAGGGATGTGCCACGGCACCCAACCTTCCTGGATCTTTTAAGGCAGAGATTGCAAGTTCCAGGCCAGCCTTAGCAACGTCACAAACCAGTGTCCCAAATTAAAAAAAAAAAAAAAAAAATTAAGGGCTGGTGATGTAGTTCAGTGGTAGAGTGTCCTGGGTTCAATTCCCAATACTTCAAAAAATAAAAAGTAAATGAGAAAAAGAGGGAGGGAGACAGACAGAAAAAGAAGGGGCAGAGAGAGATAACTAATGAATAAATTTAGGTCTGGAAGAAAAACAGGCCTAGGAAGCAAGGAAGGGTGTTTATAGAGTTTTTAGATTTGAAGTTGCAGGTTGCAGTCCCTCTTCCCTCCTGCTTATCTCCTTCCTACCATTCCCCATTTCTTCTATCCTACCAAGCTGAGGTAATAATCCAACTTAAAAGACCATTAGACTGACAAGGATAGCCATAGAGGCCTTTTTAATGGTGGCATAGTATAGAGGGTAAGAGCTAAGTATCCGACGTCACATAGACTTGGGTTTAAAACCCAGTCCCTGGGCTGGGGTTGTGGCTCAGTGGTAGAGCGCTTGCCTAGCATGAGTGAGGCACTGAGTTCAATTCTTAGCACCACATATAAATAAACAAAATAAAGTCCATTGACAACGAAAAAAGCATTTTAAAAACAAAATGACAAAAATAATCAAACCTGGTCCCCTTACTTCCCAGCTCTCTTCTTGAGAAAATTACTTAATCTCTATTATGTATTATCTCATTTGGTCTTCATATCAGCAGATATTCCTAGTCTTTCCCACAGCCTCCATTTTTAACAAATGAGGGACTAAAGCTCAGTAAATTTAGCTGTGACAGTTAGTTCCCATTTCCATAAGTAGTAAAACTGCTGTTCACACCTTTATCTGCCCCCTAACAAGCCATGCCCCCTAATCAATTATAAACCATAACCTCAATTTATCAATCATGGTGTAAACATATTTTATTTACTTATTTATTTTTGGTATTGGGGATTGAACCCAGGGGTGCTCTACCACGAGCTACATCCCCAGCCCTTTTCAGTTTTTATTTTAAGGCCTCAGTACATTGCTGAGGCTGGCCTTAAACTTTTGATCCTCCTGCCCCAATCTCCCATTGCAGTGATAACAGGCTTGCACCACTACAGCTGACTGAAACACGCCTTTTATAAACCAAAAAATATGAGTCATCTCCTCAGAGATCTGATATTCTGGTGCCACCTGGGCATGGTGACCCACACCTATAATCTCAGCTGCTCAGGAGGCTGAGACAGGAGGATCTTGAGTTAAAGGAAAAAAAAAAATCCAGCTCCAGCAACAGCGAGGCACTCAACAACTCGGTGAGACTCTTTCTCTAAATAAATACAAAATAGGGCTGGGGATGTGGCTCAGTGGCCGAGTGCCTCTGAGTTCAATTTCTGGTACATCACCTCCAAATTTAATATTCTGGTAAATTGAATTTGTAATTTGGTATGTGAATATAGTATCTGAACAGAGAGAGTGGAACTATCCCCTGCAGAGAGGATTCTGCTCTCTTTTCTAACTTCATTGCCCTTGCTTTTATGAAGTTTACCTTCTTGTTGGGAGAGATAAATATTAAGAAAGCAATGGGGCTGGGGATGTGGCTCAAGCGGTAGCGTGCTCACCTGGCATGCGCAGGGCGCTGGGTTCCATCCTCAGCACCACATAAAAATAAAATAAAGATGTTGTGTCCACGGAAAACTAAAAAAATAAATATTAAAAAAAGAAAGCAAACTTTAAAATATGATAAATTCAGGTCATGAGTAGTGCTACAAGGGAAAAAATAGAAAGTGACTTAGGCTGGGGGACACCACTCTGAGGAGGTAACATATATCCTGAACCTGTCATTGTGAAATTCAGCTGTGACAGAAAACCCAGATAACAGTGATTTAGAAAATCAGAGTTTATTTCTCTGCCACATAAATGCAGTTTGTAGGTAAGCCTTCTGTGGCTGAGTGGCACTCTGTGGTATCAGGGACCTAGCCTCCGGTGGAGGTGGCTTGTTGCCTCACACCCTCATTAAGCAGCTTCTGTTTCCTAGTGTGCAGGGGTTGGTTGAGCTACAGCTAACAGGAAGGAGGAAGGGGTGGGGGTTGGGGTATGGAGAGGATCAAGAAAAGCTAACTTCTTGTTAAAGACTCTTCCTGAAAGTTACATATATAATTTCTAGTTCTATCCCTCTGGCTAAAGCCTAGCCACATCTAGCTAGAAAATACTGCCTCTGTTCTGGATGGCCATGCTGAGTTAAAAATTAGGGGTTATATTTCCAAGGAAGAGGAGATAATAAATATTGAGAGACAACTAATGATCTTTGTTTTAAAGAAAGACATAGCATGAAAAAAATGGCCATGGTGTGTTCATTCAAGGAAAAGAAAGCCAATGTGGTTGGAGCATGTAAATAAGGGAAAGAGTGGTGGATGTAGGGCTCTGAAAACCACAGGGAGATTAGATTGAATTACTGTAGTGGTGACACATCTTTGGAAGGAACTGCTTGCAGTATGTTAAATATCAGTTGGTCTCCTGAATATCTCCTTCAGCCCCTGCAGTCAGATCACCCCCTCTCCTGTTCCTCTATAATGGAATGAAGTGGTTTTATTCTCAGGTTGGTTGAAGAAAAAGGTACTCTACTCTTAAAGACAGTCTTGCCTGAAGACAGGGGCCCTTACTGAAAACAGGGAGATTACTAAGAAGTCAGTATTCTAAAAGGTGAGAAAACCAACCTCTTCCTATGGAGCTGCCTATAAGCTAGTAACCCACCCCACCCTGCTTTCCTTCCTTTCTTGGAAAAACAAAGCAATATTCTTTCAGAGGCAAGACCATAATGACAGTCACCCAACAAAAACAGTCAATTCCCGGTTAGAAGGCAATAGTGTGAGCCCAATGCAGTGGCAGTGACACATGCCTGTAATTCCAGCCATTCAGGAAGCTGAGGCAAGAGGATCACAAGTTTAAGGCTAGCCTTAGGAACTTAGCTGCAACCCTCAGCAACTTAGTGAGATACTATCTCAAAAAATAAAAAGGACTGGGGATATAGCTCAGTAGTAGAGTATCACTGGGTTCAATCCCCAATAGCAAAATAACTAAAAATTAAAAGATTAGGGGTGTTCCTGAGTAGTAAAGCACTTTTGAGTTCAATCCTCAGTACTACCAAAACAAAACAAAACAAAAAGAAATATTAAGAAACAATTTTTCTAGATAGGTTCTTTTTCTCAGAAAGTTACTGAAGGATGTATTCCTAGAAATGAGGTATTCAATAAATATGAAATTGGGGCTGGAGATATAGCTTTGTTGGTAGAGTGCTTGCCTAGCATGCATAGGGCTCTGGGTTCAATCCTCAGCACTACCAGGGGGAAAAAAAAGGTTCTAAACCATATGAAGTCATAGTAACTAGGAGACCAAGGATCCATCATAGGGAAGAGGTAAAAATTCCATGAAGGATGAGGATAATGAGACAAAAATCCCCAGGAATCAACTCTGCATCAGTCTAGGGCCTGAAGTAGGAAAGAAATTTCTCTCTCTCTCTCTCTCTCTCTCTCTCTCTCTCTCTCTCTCTCTCTCCTCACACATGCTAGGCAAGCACTCTACCACTGAGCTACAGCCCCACCCCAGAAACTCTGTCTCTTGATGTCAGCACATATAGAGGTGGGATTTTAGTTGTGCCTGCCCTCTTCATCAAGCTTCTTGGGTCTCCCCCTAGGAGTGTGCATTTTACTATACAAGTAACATAAAGGTAACTGCGTGTTACTTTGGTGACTATTTTAGGCATGTGTTTGCCCCTTACCACCTGAAGCTGTTCCTTATCATCCAAGAAAGTCTTCAATATTCTTATTTTCAGAACTGGACACCTTGCTTTGTCTGGTTGTCGCTGACATTTCTCCTGACCACATAGTCTCAGAAGGCTGAGCTGCCTTCCCAGCCTCCCACCCACCTCCTGGGGTGCTGTCTTACTCTCCGTAGCCTTGAAGAATGATTCACTTTTTAACTCCTGATTTTCTGGTGTGGCTGTTAACCCCACAAGGCTGAGAGTTAGCCTGGCTGTCTTCTTTTCCTGAGAGGTGTTCATCTCTTAGGCCTAAGGTGTCCTGTTTTTCAAGCGGGGAATGATATCTAACTATGTCAGTAGGTAGATGTTAGGAGGATAAAGGGAAGAGAAGCATGTGGTAGTGGGGGTCATAAGAGAGCAAAATGATCTTTCTTAGTAGATGGTTAATAAGTGATGTCTACATTGAAAAAAGAATTCAGAATAGCTGAGTAATTATGTTTATAAATGCAGCATTAACTATTAAATATTAAAAGAAACAACTAAAAGAGTTGAAAGAAATTACCTTGAGGGAGTAGATATTCTGAGTAGAGAGGAAATACAGGGAACTGATCTTCATCTTTAAAAGCTTTATTAAGCCTTTTGACTTGTTTGGGTTTTGAGGTACTGGTGGTTGAACCCAGGGTCTAGTTCAACCACTGACTGAGCTATAACCTCAGTCACAAACAATTTGCCTTGGGGGAAGATACTGACAGTTGAAGCCAAGAGTGCTGTACTTCTGGGCTACATTTATGTCAACAGCTTCCCCACCTCATCCTACCCTCCACCTTTGTTTCTTTTTTTGAGGCACTAAATTGCCCAGGCTGCACTTGAACTTGTGATCCTCCTGCCTCAGCCTCCTGAGTTACTGGGATTACTGATATACACAACCAGGCCCAGCCTATTGAACTTTTTAACATGCACATGTGAGTGTGTACAGCGTACTTTTTTTTTTTTTTTTTTGGTGCTGGGATTGAACTCAGGGCCTTATACATGCAAGGCAAGCACTCTACCAAAGGAGCTATATCCCCAGCCCCTGTATTTTGAATATTTAGTACTAAGTAAATATGTTACTTATATATATATTTTTTTCAATATTTATTTTTTAGGTGTAGATGGACACAACATAATGCCTTTATTTTTTTTTATGTGGTGCTGAGGATCGAACCCCGGTCCCGCCCATACTAGGTGAGGGCTCTACTGCTGAGCCACAATCCCAGCCCCTACTTATATTAATAATATATATTATAATATATATATATATACATATATATGTGTATATATATATATATAAAATATATTATTTATTTAGTGGCTTTAGACTGCTAGAAAAATGTGAAAGACATTCTACCATAATTTTTGGCTTTTGTTGTATATGTTGCTACCAAAGGTCAACTACTTAGTTTTGATTCCTACCTATTCCCAAGCTGAATATTAAGTCTCTGAGTTTTGCTGATTCAATCTACTGTCTAACAGATATACAATATCTCTCTTGTTCATAAGTTTTATTATAAAATGACATCACCACATGTAGAGGTGGGATTTTAGTTGTGCTTGCGTTCTTCTTCAACACTACACACTATAATAAAATATATATTACTCATAGTCAGATGCAGTCAAGCATGCGTAATCCCAGCTGCTTGGGAAGCCAGCCTCAGCATTTAAATGAGGCCCAAAGCCACTTGTGAGACCTTGTCTCTAAATATTAAAAAGGGCTAGGATGTAGCTCAATGGTTAAGTGCTCCTGGGTTCAATCCCCATTATGAAATAAATAAATAAATAAATAAATAACTCACGTAACATAAAAGTACTCACATCCAATATAACATATATATGATAAAACATACCTATAGGATCTATTCCACCATAATATATCATTTTTATTAGAATGTGACTTTACGTAGCTAACTGTTCCACAAGGGTCTAGTTCTCTAAATAGATTTTAAAATAACTAACTAAATAAATAATAAAGTTGGAGTTTTTCTTTTCATGTGCCTGACAACAGTATTCAATATCAAAACTTAAGTTTCTGACCTTGTTGTAAGGGACAGACAAGACAGAGCACCAAAGATAGCAGGAAACAGTTTTATTTGGCTGCAGCCAGGCTCAGAGGGCACAGCTTTCACTGTAATCAATTAATCCCTTGAACGCAGAGTTAGGTAGTTTCAAAACTTTATACTCAGCATGGAAGGGGAGTGGCTCAGAAGTTCCCAGGCACCAGAAGTTCACAAAAAAGTAGCTTTTTCTTTCACTGTTCTGGGCAAGTTAACCCTTCAAGGACCACACCTCAGAAGGGGAGAGCTTCTTCTTCCCTTTCTTTCCTCCCCCTGCCAGCTGTTACCATGGGTCTCAATTGGTAACTTCTCTTAGAAATGTAAACATCTCTGTGAAGCCCAGCTCACAGCCAACACACTTCTACAAACTTCTATACTGGATAAATTTTGGTGAAAAACTAGTAAAGGGGTGTTCAGCACCTGGAGTGCTGATTTCCCCCAGGCCACTGGCCAAGTAAAATAGAGCAACAGGAAAACAGGAAGTTTACTTACATTGAACTCTTTTGTAGAGACTCTTTTGCTGATAGTCCTAAAATCAATCATGGTGAACATTTCTGGAGGGGCTTAGTTAAGATTTTCTGTGGAGGAAGGGGTGTCACTACAATTCCCCCCTTTAATGATGCACCCCATAATTTAATCCTTTAAATTTAAAGGCATCGTTACCATCATTTTGGCTTAAAGCCTTATGTAAGGCCAAAACCTTAGTTGTTGTTTTCCTTTCAACAACCTCCAAATGATCCATCATCACCAAAAGAAAAGTAAATGATCTGAGCAACAGCAAATGTTTAAACTTACAAATCATCCAGATTATCTATATCAGATGCATCAGATTTGATTAAAAATATATAATTTGATTAAATATATACATAATTTGATTTATACATACCCACAAAAAAAACTAAATAAGACACTCTGTAGCTTCAATTTTGTGATTAAAATCTGGATGTTAATAAAATTTTCTATTGAAAAAAGAACAAAAAAATTTTAAAAAGAGAACAAACACAAGGCTTGTGGGGGCAGTGATAAATTTAAATCCTAATGAAACATTAAAAAGGGATGTGTTCCCCAGCCAAGTTCCCCAACAGCAGTGTCTGGAACAGCATGAGCTTATTTGCACAAGCTGTTTCAGGCCTTGAAGCTTAACAAATAAGCCTAAAATAAAAATATCTGAGTTTATGGAAATGAAAATAGAGCCTAGTAAACTTAAGCTCAGGCCCTCTGTCAGTGGCCTGGAGGCCTAAAGTATAGCTATCTCATCTACCTTTCCCGGGGGACTCTTCAACTCTGACTCATCTCTTCCACTTTCAGATAAGGTGTAAACAAGAGGCAGTAGCAGGAAGTTACTTACCTCTTTCTGCCACTCTAAGAGAGCAATTTAGTGTGGTGGTTTCCAATCTTCTCACTGTGAGGATCCATGGAGAACATTTTGCTGCTTAATATTGGATGTTGCTTTTCTTTTTGTCTTTAAAGACAGATCTTGAACTCCTAGACTCAAATGATCCTCCTTCTTCAGCCTACTGCTTCAGATGGGACTATGCTACCATGCCTGGCTTTGGCCAGACATTCTGAACTCTCTTGCCACACAAAGCATGCGCAATGTGTTCAGCATGTGCAGATGACTATCTGACATGTGACTCTAATACCTGTATGGCAGCACATCCTGACACAATCAATATCATGTTCTTTGTGGAATAGTGGAAATAACCCTCAAGTGCCCTGACTATCTTCATATCTGTTTCAATCTCCTTATTTTCTCTCTTTATTTATTCTGTCATGCTAGGAAACTAACTTAGGGTCTTGTTCATGCTGGGCAAGTGCTCTACCACTCAGCTGCATCCCCATCCCTCAACTTCCTTATTTGAAAAATGAATAGACTGAGATGCAGTGAGGTTAAAAGATAAAATAATTAATATACTGTTGACCTTTGAAAAACACAAATTTGAAATACACAGGTTCATTTATAAAATATTATTTTTGAGATTTGCAATAATTTGAAAAGCAAACAAACTGCACAACCCAGAAACATTGCAAAAACAATAGCTGGGTATGTCATGAATGCACACAATATATTATTATTATTTTATTTATTTATTTTTTATTTTTTATTTATTTTTTTTTAAAGCAGAATGGCAAGGGAGCCTGAGAGAGACCAAGATAGGGATGAACTCACAGCCTCAAGCCCTATTTTTTTTTTAAAGAGAGAGTGAGAGAGAGAGAGAGAAGAGAATTTTTAATATTTATTTTTTAATTCTCGGCGGACACAACATCTTTGTTGGTATGTGGTGCTGAGGATCGAACCCGGTCGCACGCATACCAGGCGAGGGCGCTACCGCTTGAGCCACATCCCCAGCCCTATTTTATTTATTTTTTTGAGGGGGTACCAGGGGTTGAACTCAGGGGCACTCAACCACTAAGCCACATTTCCAGCCCTTTTTTTGTATTTTATTTAGAGATAGGGTCTCACTAAGTTGCTTAGTACCTCACCATTGCTGAGGCTGGCTTCGAACTCGTGATCCTCCTGTCTCAGCCTCCTGAGCTGCTGGGATTACAGGCATGAGCCACTGCACCCAGATCACACAATATATTATTTAATATGGTCTATATTAGTGTACATTAGCATTTACTACCATAAAATGTGTACATACCTAATATAAAGTTAAAATGTATCAAAACTTTTGCATATAGACTGAATGGTGCCATACACAGTCAAGAGAAATGTCAACAAATGGAAAGATGCAGTGTTAAGTCAGAACTGCATAAAATTAGCTGTACTGTATACTATACTACTGCAATAATTTCATAGCAACTTCCTGTTGCTATTGTGGTGAGATCAAGTATTGCAAGTGTCCGCTTAAAACACTGTGTGAAGCCAGGCACAGTAGTAAATGCCTATAATCCCAGCAGTTTGGCAGGCCAAAGCTAGAGGATCACAAGTTCCAGGCCAGCCTCAGCGATTTAAGAACTTCATCAACTTAGTGAAACCCTGTCAGTGGTAAAAGGCCCTTAGGTTGAATCCCCAGTACCAAGAACAATAAACACTGTGTGACTCTAACCATCTCCATGTGACCAGTTCCTCTCTTTAATAGTAAAGAGTAAATTGCCTATCAAGTAAAAAGTAATGTCTCGTGGTTTTCACATATCTGTCACTGAAATACATATATAAAGTATATGTTAATCAACTGTTTTTTATTAATTAAAAAAAATTTTTAGTTGTCAATGAACCTTTATTTATTTATATACAGTGCTGAGAATCAAACACAGTGCCTGACACATGCTAGGTAAGTGCTCTTGCCACTGAGCTCAACCCTAGCCCCTGTTAATCAATGTTTGTTTGTAAGACTTCCAGTCAACAGCAGGCTATTAGTAAAGTTAGGGTAGAGTCAAAAGTTTTGTGGATTTTTTCCTTCATGGAGGTGGGTGTGCTAACCCCTGAGTTGCTCAAGGGTCAACTGTAGTTAAATGATGAAATAATTAGTGGAAAATATACTGAGCTATGAATTCGAAGTCTGTAATAATACTTAACTTTGTGATTTTAAAACTACTCATTTTGATTAATTGTTGATTTTGCCCCCCCCATACATGTATTAATCTTCTTTTTTTTTTTAAAGAAAGAGTGAGAGAGAGAGAATTTTTTAATATTTATTTTTTTTGGTTCTCGGCGGACACAACATCTTTGTTTGTATGTGGTGCTGAGGATCGAACCCGGGCCGCACGCATGCCAGGCGAGCACGCTACCGCTTGAGCCACATCCCCAGCCCTGTATTAATCTTCTAATTAAAAATATATATATTATTTTACAAAGCAATTAGGACGCTGAAGTTGTATTCGCTTGTATTTCTTGGTGAAGTGCTATTTAGCATGTGCATTAACATGATCAACAATTATTTTTATTTTTTTGGTACCAGTGCACTAAACCATGAAGCCACATCCCCGACCCTTCTTATATTTTATTTTGAGACATGTTATCGCTGAGTTGTTTAGGGCTCACCCTTACAAGTCACTGGGATTACAGGTGTGCGCCATCATGCCTGACCATGATCAGATATTCTAACTTCATATACAGTTCCTTCCTTATTCTCCTTCCCTTCTTTCCCTTTTTCTACTTAATTATCAGGATAAGATTCACCATGTTTATCTCCATGACCTGCATTAACATTTCTGAACATATGATCACTTTTTTTAATTTGTTCAGGAAAACATAGATAATTAACACATTGCAATTGAATTGAATTCCTACTATAAACTATAAATGCAACTTATTGGCTCCTAGAAAAATGTTCCTATTAGAGACCTGTTACATAATTTGGTAATATAGCACTCTGACTTTATCACATATTGGAGAAAATTTGTGTTTTCTTTGAATATTTGGTGCAGATTTCATCTTGGAATATAAAGTTGCCACGGAGAAAGAAAAACCTGTTCAAACCTGTTTGGGTGTCCTTAAGATTAAATAAATGATTTCTCTTTACTCTTTGACAGATTAAGATTATTTATTGCTTTGGTCTGACAATCACATTAATGTAGAAAAGGCTTTGTTAAGCATTGAATTTTTTTTTAAGAGAGAGAGAGAATTTTAATATTTATTTTTCAGTTTTTGGCGGTCACAACATCTTTGTTTGTATGTGGTGCTGAGGATCGAACCTGGGCCGCACACATGCCAGGCGAGTGCGCTACAGCTTGAGCCACATCCCCAGTGCAAGCATTGAATTTTGAGGACCTCAAAGAAAAGAGTTTAGGGACTTGCTAGTGTCAACATTACAACCTAAAAGGGTAATGTATTACTCATTTAGGAAGCACAGAATGAGATCACCAAACCTGTTATAACATGTCCCTATTTCTGTCTCATCCATTTACTGGAGCTTAAAAGGAGTTGATGTGCACTAAAGAAAATAATGAAGTCTCATTATCAGTACTAACAGTAGCTACTATCTATTGAGCATCTTTTCTGCAATACACCATACTAAGCTGTCACAAGCCATCCATGGCTGTGTGTGTGAGCTCTGCACATTGTAGCTGTGCTGATTGGGCTGTGCAATTCAAGAGCGCCTCTCCTCTGGCTCTGCCTGGGATCCCACACAGCACATGAGATGTCAATCAATCTGCTGACCACAAGACATCCAGAAGCAAGACTCCACCTTTGAAACCTTAACCTCTGCCTTATTTGGTGCCGAACACTCCATCAAATCTCCTTTGTGTGCCCCCCACCCATAAATATAAAGAGATCCCAGGTAAACGCTCTCTTTCCAATGCCTTCCATTGTGGAAACTGACCCTGGAGGTGTCAGAACCGTCCTACCCTCGACATGAAAACTACTTCTGTGTTGCGTGATTTATCACCGTTTTCTTAGCTTAATGTTGCAGCCAGCTCTTTTGAACCCAGCTCATCCCATCAGCGCAGGAGGCTGGCGATACTAAGCCCTTTTAAGATATTATCTAACTGCTATAATGTTCCCAAAGGCCCGTGTGTTAAAGACTTTCATCAGACTGGCACTATCACAAGGTGGTGGAACCTTTAGGAAGTGGAGCCTCATGTGTGGTATGTCCTTGAAAGTGATATTGGAACCCCAACCTCACCTCTGTTTTGTATTTTTTTTTCTTTCTTTTTTTTTTCTTTTTTTTGTGGTGCTGGGGATTGAACTCAGGGGCACTTAACCCCTGAGCCACATCCCCAGCCAGCCCCATTTTGTATTTTATTTAGAGACTGGGTCTTACTGAGTTGCTTAGCACCTTGCTGTTGCTGAGGCTGGCTTTGAACTCGCTATCCTCCTGTCTCAGCCTCCCAAGCCACTGGAATTACAGGAATAGGCCACCATGCCTGACTTCATCTCAGCCTCTTTCTTTGCTTCCAGCCTACACGGGGTGAACAGAACTCCTCTGCTGTGTGCTCCTACCATGATATACTATGCCACCACAGGCCCAATAAGCAAGGCTAAGAGATTAAAATCACCTACCTAAAAGCTTATACCTGATAGGGACACCAGGATTCAAACGTAAGTCTGTTTGATTTGAAGCCTATGTTCTTTCCATGATAAAATACTGCTTCTGTTTTTGTTCTTATTTGTTTGGTACTGGAGATTAAACTCTGTGGTGCTTAACCTCTGAACCACATCCCCAGACCTTTTTATTTTGAGACTGGAAAGATCCTGGGGCTGGCCTCGAACTTGTGATCCTCCTGCCTCAGCCTCCTGGGTTAGTGGAATTACAGGTACACATCACCACACCAGGCAAAATACTGCTTCCATTTTTATTCTGTACTTTGTGTGTGTGTGGAGGGGATAAATATGAGATAAATATTCATTTTAAGCACAAAAGTTTTGAGAGCATTACCTATAAAATACTCCTGCACAAAATGTTGAACCTGAATCAAATTCGGCTTCTGGAGTAATTTCCATTTAGATGAAATAAGAGAGGTAGAGGAAGAAGTCAAATGATACTACAGGGAAGTAAGCTTACACATATAAAATGTGGAATATTCTATAAAGCAGCACAGTTTTTGCAACACATCAATGACTTGACTATATATGTGGGGGGCGGGGTGAGTCTTCTCCAAATTAAAATAAACTTAAGAAACAACTCTTGGTAATGCCCATGCCTATGCAACCCCAAGAAAAAGGTACTTTCTGTGTCTGTGTGATTTCTTCATGCCAGTCCAACTCACCTGGAGTGACCCTGACTGACTGAGTCGAGTGTCGGTCGAGGCAGAGTAAAGTGCTCATCTAGTTGTGTGGGATCTGGGTTTGATCCCCAGCACCACAGACACTCCCTCGATCCCTTGCACACACCCTTCCCCACTCCCACCCTCTATTCCCCCCACACACCCCTAATTTGTACCTGAATTTGAATAAACCAGTTTTTTTTTTAAAAGAGAGAGTGAGAGAGAGAGAGAGAGAGAATTTTAATATTTTATTTTTTAGTTATCAGTGGACACAACATCTTTGTTTGTATGTGGTGCTGAAGATCGAACCTGGGCCACACGCATGCCAGGCGAACGCGATACCGCTTGAGCCACATCCCCAGCCCCCCCCAAAAAATAAAATAAATAAATAAATAAATAAACCAGTTTTTAAAAAAAAAAAAACATTTTTGAGACAGTTGTGGAAATAGGATTATGAGGACTAGGTGGTATGAGAAGATACTAAGGGATTATTGTTAGTTTGGGTAAATGCTATAAAGGCATTATGATTATATAAAAACAGATCATATGAGATTTTTACCAAAGTAATTATAGGTAAAATAATATGATGTCTGGAATTTCCATCAAGATCTTCTGGGAAAAGAAGGGTAGATTTAGCAAATGGGGCAAAAATCTTGATAATTATTGAATCTGGGAGAAAAATATGTAGGAGTATATTTTGCCCTTCTTTTAATTAATTTTTAAAATAAAATTTTATAATAATATTATTATAAAACTACATTATATAATATAAAATTATTATGATAAAATTACATTTAATTAATTGTATAATAAAATTTTAAGTATTTAATTATAAAAGTGACAGAAAATATGGCAGTTAGGGGCTGGGGTTGTGGCTCAGTGGTAGAGCACTCGCCTCACATGCATGAGGCCCTGCGTTCTGAAAGGGTAAAGTTTCTAAGCTGCAAAGCCTGAGTTAAAAAATAAAGGACTAGGTATTGTAAAGTTTCTGAACTGCACACAGAACCTGAAATTCCTGAGGCAGTTAAGACAATGCCCAGTACTGACCACTTAGTTGTTTAATAACCTAGAACCCTGTGCAGTTTGGCACGTAGGCATTCAGGGCCTGAACCAATCAGTTTGAATGTATCCCCTCCTTAGGAATGACCTATCACTCCAGCCCGACCTGTTCCTGCCAATGAATGTACTAATCAAGTTTGAGAGTTGTTGTTTAATTTTCCCGCGCCTCATGATGATTTGTTCTGATGTATGCAAAGCCCCTGCCCTCCCCAAAAAGTGTACTTAAGCACTGCTTAACCTCTGCTCTGGGCTCACAGGACCCTTACATTTGGTGCGTTGGCCGAGAACTGCGCATCACCGGAAAAGGAGACCCCAACGGACTCCTGTAGGGGTAAGTAAGGCGCCTCTTCCTTTCTTTTTTCTTTTCAATCGCTCAGAGCTTTTTGTTCAGGTTCGGTTTTTGGTTTGGGTTGGCAGAGTGGCTGCCAGCAGAGAGCGCGAGTTCTCCCTGGCGGTGGTGGACAGATGTGTCCTGAAGCCACAGGCCACGTACTCAAGGGACGCCTTGGAGGACTCAGGGAGGGACAGAAGTGCCCTCATCTGGTGGAGGGACGGAGGTGCCCTCAGAGGGACAGAGGTGCCCTCGTCAGATACTCTGCTGCCAACCTGTCTGGTCTTGCCGGCAATTCTTTTTCTCAGGTTGAGTTTACTGTCTTTAATCTTTGCTTCTGAACTTGTTTTAAACGTTTACTGTGTGTCTGTGTTACGTTTGTATTGTTCCTGTCTCTGTTTGAGTAACTCCCAGTATGGGACAAAGCCATTCCATGCCTCGGTCCCTGACCCTTGATCCCGCTCAAGGGCCCAGAATCTTTCTTTTTCAGTGAAATGCCAGACCTGGCAGACACTCTGCGCTTCAGAATGGCCCCCAGGAGGGTCCTTCCACCTCCCTCTAATCCACAAAGTCAGAGATATTGTCTTTCAGCCGGGGCCGCATGGCCTCCAGATCAACAGCCATATATTTTAACCTGGCAGGACCTCTGAGAATCTCCTCCTGCATGGGTGGGGTCCGCGCAATCCCCCGGAGGATTCAACCCGGCAGTATAGCGGATCTTTCCCGCCCCCGTTCCTCCCGGCCCCTCCACCCATCCGTCCTCTCAGCCCCTTCACCATCTCCCCTTTGGGGGGGGGGGCACTCTGGCAGGCGCGAGGGGCGGGCGGGCGGGGTCGTGGGTAAGGTCGGTGGAGGACCGCACACGCCCCCCCCCCTCTGCCGGGCACATTTCCACTGCGGTGGTGCACCAGACGGCTGGGAAAGCCGGGCCCAAGACTTCCCAGAGTCAGATTGCTTGGGAATGCAGCCCAAAGCGGGTGGTAAATTCCATCTAAGGCTAAATACTGACATTAGGGAAGCAATGTTTTCTTTTCTTCCCGTAGTCGGCTTGAGCGCCAGTGGAAATGCCTGCTCAAAACCTTGTCCTCATTATTAAATTGGCATTAATTGGCTTTGGGGATGAAAACCAAATTTTCAGTCACAAATTTTGGCACCTCAGAGTCCCCACTCTGCCTTCTTGGGGAAGCCTAGCACTCGAAACAACTGCAAGCAGAGGATGAACTTTTGGGGAGCTGACTACTAAAAAGTTAGGAGATGTGGGAAATGCCTGGTGCCTGGGGTCAGACCAAACCAGAGGAACTAATCCTGTAAGTAAAAGGTGGGACTGAGAAATTCCCAGCAGCTACCAAAGCCATTTTCGCTTTGGGGAATTTCCTCATTCTTTCCCTACACTTTAAGGATTACTCCACCTCTGTCTACTTAAAAAAAAAAAAGGGACAATGAATGCAGTAATGTGTTGATATTATAGATTGTTTCTTGGGGATGATCTCGGCTAAATGTGTATCTAAAAAAATGATTTTTTTATTTTAATAATCTGGTATCTGAATGGGTTTCTAAAGCATTGCACTATCTTGCAGTTAAAAAGTTTAAGTAATTGTTTAATTTAATTTCAGATAGTTCATGCTAGAAAACTTAAATACTTAGGATAGAAAATTAAAGAACTCTACTTCCAAGTTGGCAAGTAACTCCCAATAATTTAGTTTTATTTTTTCAATTTCTGAACTGGGTAGCCTGAAAAGATTTCACTAGGTGTACCAGCGCATTAATTTGGGCAAAGATAGTAAATTATGATATGGTATCTGTTCCCCTCAGTGTGTAAGATTCAGAAAAAAATGTTAAATTAAAACGTTGGTCTGGCTTATTAAAATGACATTAAATAACAAAGTAATAAAAATTTTTAAAGCTTAATTTTGGATACACATGGTAGTGTATGGTTCTTTTTAAAGTTTTTCAGGTGATTAATACTACTTTAGAAAGTTCAGAACAAAGAAAGTGGCTTAATGATCCTAAAGGAACTTCTTCTGATGGTGGCTCTTATATTATCAAGAAAGATCCTATTTTCAGTTTTGTGTGAGCAAGTTTTTCTAGTGTCAGAAAATGTAAAGGTATAAAATTTTAAAAATTACCTCTTAAACTTGTATCATAATTTTCAACATCCAAACCTGGAAATTATGACTTATGGTTAAAATGCCTTAGACATGAAGTTTCTGCTCAAAATTCCGGTTTTCCCAGTTCCTTCCAGACCTCAGCCAGGGCTTAAGTTGATATGCAAACAGAAGAAGCTTGGAGCTCAGGCTCAAGGAAAAAAAAAAGAGTAAAAGTATCTTTTTACCTGAACTCAAACTAGACCAAACCAAAAAGTGAATTGTATGGTATTTACTAACTACTGGCCAGTCATCTTTTTTAGGACTCTTGCTTTTTCTTAGATTCTATATTTTTTTTGAGCTCATGATTTTGATCCTACAGACAAGTTAATGTTTTCTGAACAATTCTATTTTTGATCAACCATGGAGTTTTTAAACATGGCAATGAGATTTCACCTGAGAAAGTTACAAGGCCTTTACTATTGTGTTGTGTTACACTTGTGTTACGTGTTGTATGTCAGTATGTCTGTGTGTATGTCCATATATCATGCAGTGATATGACAATTGACAGATGAGGAGCGCTCATGAAAAATTAAAAATGGATCCAAATATCTTTGATTCACGTGATTCAAATGGCTCAATTTAAATTTGGTAAATAGATGAAAAAAAAAGATGTCTTTAAAATTAAGCTTATAAGTTATTCTAGGTGTTCAAAAAGGCCCTAATAAAATGTTAAATCTGCTTAGATTCAAAAATTTACAAGTATTGTTTCAAAATGTGAACAAAAGGAGGTTAACAGATGGAAAAGAAAAACTAAAAGATTCTAGGTATGGATCTAATAGAGGAAAAATGTGTTTCTGGATAAGAGAGTCTATGTGACTAAGTAATCAAGAGGGTTTAAGTAAGGGATAAAGGAGGTTTGTGTAAGTTAGTTATATGTGTAAGTTTTTGAGCAAGTAATCTTAAAAAAAATTATACAACTATGGTTAAACAACAACTGTTATTTTTCAATACTTTTCTTGTGCTCTCTTGCTCTGCATAATGAAGTTCCTTCAAACCCAATTGCAGAAAGTTTCTAATCAAACTTTCAACCAGCTTCTGCTTAGGCACTACCAGCCTCTGATGACCGATGAACCCCCAACATCTTCAAGAGAAGAGTTCACTCAGTGCTGAAGCTCACTACCAGGCACGATGGAATACAATGAACATCAGACAGCGGGAGACAACAAGTTCGGAGAACCTCTTAATCTACCATCCTGGATTCATGAGTCTTTATGTCCTTTTAAGCTTCCTCATGGCCCTTGGCCTCTTCTCTGTCAGTCCCCCAACATGGAACTTCTGCCAAAAATTGACTTTTGCCTTAATTTTTATCTTCATTCTGTTTTTATTCGCTCTGATCTTCTTCAGGTGCTGGTGACAATATCTGGAAGAACTTGCAAATAGACGGGTTGCCTGCCATTTATCTAAGCCCTACCATCTCCCCCTTAGTCCTATATAAGCACACAGCTTTTTTGCAAAGTTATGGTGATTTTAATGTGTTCATATCTTCCAGGTATACAAGTCTGTAAGGTAGAAGCTTCAAAAGAGCATTGTATCAAGCTGGTGTTCTAAAGTTGTATGGTAATTTTAGGCTCAAAAAGAAAAACATGTTGGAGATTTATTTATATCATTTGTGTTCTATAATTGGACTTGTTATCAATAAGATATGTAAAGTTCTATGTTACTTTCTACACTGAGATACAATTTAAATGTATTTTTAAGTTAATGAGAGCCTAATCTGTGTAAAGGTTTTATTGCAAAACACAAAAATACTTTGGTACTTTTCTACAAAACGTTAAAAGCTTCCAGCCTTTCTTTAATTCATGTTTTAGATGTGATATTATGTTATGTTAGCTAATGTTCATGTAAACATGAGCAACAATTTATGTAGGCTTCGTAAAATAATGTCTAAAAAACAAAGATCAGCTTCAGAACTATAGTATTTAAGATTTATGAAGAGCCCTGCCTTACTTGAGATAAGGCTCTATGTCCCCTCTCACTACATGTGAGAGCGACTATGAAAGAAGTAGACCAGATTTCAGTACATTTAAGGTTGTGTCCAAAAGTTGGTTTTTGTCACGACTTCCAGGATCTCAAACAGGGGATAAACTCCACCAAACTCCAAGGTAGCTATTATATGAACTAAATGTTTTTACTCTTGATAATTTTATTTTGTAGTTTTCTTATAAATGGTTTAAAGATTGCCTGTTAATGTTTTGCAGAGGTACTACTTTAAGAACTCATAACCTGGGTTAATTTAAGATAAAGAGTTATAAGGAGTTATCACCTACAGGATAGAGAGATAGACATTAAAGCCCAGTACTCTTAATATAAGGCTGTTAACTTATTTGCTAGATGTTTAAGATTAAGTTTTAAAATTAAAAATTTGGCTCTTGCCCTCTGAGTCAGTCTGAATCAGGGAATAGGGGACTTCTCCAAAGGGCTCTGCAACTCTAGGCCACATAACCTCCTGAGCAGGGAGATTAATGAGACCAGTGGAGGACAGAAAGCCAATCAGTGTATTTGCTGTGAAGAGGAGGGTCATCAGAAAAGGGAGACGTCCCTGATGCTTCTGAGGGAAGCCATATGGTCAAGCAAGGCCTGGACCCATCCTAGCACAAATGGCACTAGCAGAACTGAGAAGCTGCTGTAAGCTCCCCGAGGACTCCCAGGGAAACTCAGCTGACTGTTAACAATAGATAGAAACAAAAGTCAGTTTGACTTGCTTCATCTTAAACACTTAGCAAAGACAGTCAAAGCCAAAACACGGCTGTTCCTGGACATTTTAAATGATAATAATAATTAAATGTAACCTCCAAAAATAAGTAAACTGGAGGCTGCAAAAGAGATTCTTAGGTAGGAATGCCTGATAACTATCAAAAGGAACTGCCAGAGTAGTTTTAGCTTAAGGCCTTTATTTCTAACCAACGCAGGTAGGCTTAATGTTTGCTAGTATGGTTATCCAGCCCTAAGTAACAGAATTAAAGATTTCTCTATTAGACACAGAGGTCATACTAGTAAAAGGATTTTGCAAGATCAGATGACATTAAATTATTAAACTGTATCTTAAGGGAAGGACAACTGTAACCCTAAAGTTAAATGTTGTGTTTACATCCCTGACATTTCTGGCAATGTGACAAATATCCTTAAAGATTTACATGCTCAGATGAAGCCATGTCCTCAGCAACTTTGTCGTGGAAACAATATCTTAGCTCCTGGTTCTTGGTACTTCCTGGTGGAAAACATTGTTAGTCTCTGTCTTTGTCATCATACTCATTGGCATATTCCTGTGCTATGGGATTTATTGCTGCATCAATCTGGTTCCAGAACTAATAAATTCTTGTTTGTTTTATAGACCACCCATCACTCAAATGGCCCTCCAGCCTAATACTTCTCAATCTTTTATCATGGACCACTCGATAGACCCGATTTTTTTTTTAAGGGGGACTCCAAACTGTTTGCCCCACACCGTCCCTTTTCAGCCTGAAGAAGCCAGAAAGATCCTCTTTGCCCCCCTTCCTTACAGCAGTAAGGAGTTCCCAAATTAGAGGGGGGAATGAAGCCAAATTTAAAGTTAGGCAGTCAGTGTAGTTAGATAAATCGGGGTCCAATACCGAGTGAAATCTAAAATGGAGGCCATGCTGAAAATGATTCCAGGAAACGCAGGACAACTCATGGTAATCAGACAGCAATATGTTGCACTGACAGAGATGAAAAATGAGACCCCCCAATAATTATGATTCATTACTTTTAAGATTAAAAGTAGTCAGAAAAAGGAGTGGAAAATGAAAGGGTAAGTTTCTAAGCTGCAAAGCCTGAGTTAAAAAGTAAAGGACTAGGTATTGTAAAGTTTCTGAACTGCACACAGAACCTGAAATTCCTGAGGCAGTTAAGACAATGCCCAGTACTGACCACTTAGTTGTTCAATAACCTAGGACCCTGTGCAGTCTGGCACGTAGGCATTCAGGGCCTGAACCAATCAGTTTGAATGTATCCCCTTCTTAGGAATGACCTATCACTCCAGCCCGACCTGTTCCTGCCAATGAATGTACTAATCAAGTTTGAAAGTTGTTGTTCAATTTTCCCACGCCTCATGATGATTTGTTCTGATGTATGCAAAGCCCCCGCCCTCCCCAAAAAGTGTACTTAAGCATTGCTTAACCTCTGCTCTGGGCTCTGGGCTGCTCTCCCTCCTTGAGTAAGCACGGAGCCCCAGCATGCTGGATTCTCAATAAATCCCCTTTTGCTGATTGCATGAGCCAGTCTCTTGGTGGTCTTTTCCTCCGACGTTCACGGGACCCTTACAGTTCGATCCTCAGCACCACATAAAAATAAATAAGAGAAATAAAGGTATTGTGTCCAGCTACAACTAAAAAATAAATATTAAAAAAATAAAAGGAAATATGGCAGTGGGCAGGGTTTGGAAGCTTAGAAAAGAGAAAAAAATGGAGCTCATAACCTGTACTTCTACCCACTATTAAATTTTAGGTGCATTTTCTTCTAGTATTTTTTTAATAAATGTTTTGATTTGATGTTCATTACTAAGATGAAATCTCTAGGGCTGGGGTTGTGGCTCAGCAGTAGAGCACTGGCCTCGAAAGTGGAAGACCCTGGGTTCGATCCTCAGCACCACATACAAATAGATAAGTGAAATAAAGGTATTGTGTCCAATTACAACTAAAAAATAAATATAATATATATATAAAAGAAATCTATATCATTTTGCATCTCACTTTTTCCCTTTACAGACATAAACACTTAAAAAAATCATAAATTTTCTTAAACATCATACTTGCAGAATGTGGTGATATACACCTGTAATCCCAACAACTTGAGAGGCTGAGGCAGGAGGATCGAAAGTTGCAGGCCAGCCTCAGCAACTTAGTGGGATCTCAGGAACTTAGCGAGACCCTGTCTCAAAAAATAAATACATACATACATACATACATACATACATACCAGGAGGGCTGGGGTTGTAGAGTGCTCAGTGGTAGAGCACTTGCCTAGAATGTGTGAGGCACCACATAAAATAAATGAATAAAATAAAGGTATTATGTCCATCTACAACTAAAAAAATAAAATAAAAAAATAAGGGAACTGGCTAGGGATGTAACTCTGTGATAGAGTACTTGCTTAGCCATGGGTTCAATCCCTGGAACTTCAGTTAATAAATAAATAGATAGGCCTGGGGAAATAGCTCAGTAATAAAGTGCCCTGGGGTTCAATCCCTAGTACCAAATAAATAAATAAATAAATAAATAAACACAAAACTTTATGTTGGCATAATAGTTTGCTAATTAGTTATAGCCAGGCTGTATTTGATACTTTTCTTCAGTGCTTTCATATCATCTAGGTAAGATTTCCAAAAAGACATTTATTCTGTATTACTTTTGGAGGGAAGGAACAGTCCCCTTCTGAATACCAAACTTAAGGTAGTACTTTAAAAAAAAAAAAAAAATATATATATATATATATATATATATATATATATATATATATATGTTGTAGATGAACACAATACCTTTATTTTATTTATTTATTTTTATGTGGTGCTGAGGATTGAACCTAGTGCTTCACATGTGCTAGGCAAGCACTCTACCACTGAGCCACAGCTCCAGCCCAACTTCCATTCTTGTGGTTGTTCACAATGTCACAATGGTTGTGTATTCATATATAAACACAGGAAAGTTAAGTCTGATTCATTCTACTGTCTTTCTTATTCCTATTCCCCTCCCTTCCCTTCATTCCCCTTTATCTAATCCAAATAACCTCTATTCTTCCCCCCACCCCTTATTGTGTGTTAGCATCCGAATATCAGAGAGAACATTCAGCCTTTGTTTTTTTGGGATTGGCTTGTTTCACTTAGTCTCCAGTTCCACCCATTTACTGGCAAATGCCATCATTTCATTTTTCTTTATGGCTGAGTAATATTCCATTGTGTGTGTGTGTGTGTGTGTGTGTGTGTGTCACATTTTCTTTATCCACTCATCTGTTGAAGGGCACCTAAGTTGGTTCCATGGCTTAGCAATTATAAACTGAGCTGCTATAAATAATAATGTAGCCAAGTCACTATAGCAAGCTGATTTTAAGTCCTTTGAGTATATGTCGAGGAGTGGGATAACTGGGTCAATAGTGGTTCAATTCCAAGTTTTCTGGAGACTCTCCATACTGCTTTTAAGAGTGGTTGCACCAATTTTCAGTCTCAACAGCAATGTATGAGTGTACCTTTTCTTTTCCCCCACATCCTTGCCAACATTTATTGTTACTTGTATTCCTGATAATTCCCATTCTGACTGGAGTGAGATGAAATCTCAGTGTAGTTTTAATTTGCATCAAAGAACAATTAAGAGAAGTAATTATTAGCATGCTGTTTTATTTGTATACAAGAGAGATCAACTGATAGATCATTTTTTTTTGGGGGGGGGAAGCGGGGCAGGGTGAGTACCAGGGATTGGAACCGAAGGGTGCTTAACCACTGAACTATAGCTCCAGCCCTTTTTATTTTTAATTTTGAGACAGTGTCTCACTAAGTTGCTTAGGGCCTCAAACTTGAATCCTCCTGCCTCAACTTCCAGAATCACTGGGATTACAGGCAGGGGGCCACCTTGCCCAGCCTGATAGATCAATTCTAATGAAAACAAGAACAGTATTTACATAAGGAAAATGAGATGGTGGAAAAACACAGTTTGGGAATAATGACTTTGCTTTCCTTTTCTTGGGTAACTGCTATCTCAAGGCAGCTGGTAAGAATTTGAGTTGTTTATGGCTTCTCTGGAAAACCTTGAGAGGGTAACCACAGGATATCTATGATGGACTGTCTCTACATGATGTCTGCCTGTATCCTTTTTGCTCACCCTAGGCCAGACTGTACAACAAAATTTGTCCATGGTTTACAAGTCAGAAAAATAAAAGGTTCCAAGCAAATAGGACATGGCACTGAGGAGTGAATTAGCTAAAAATAATTTTTGTTCATTTAAAAAATGCTTATTGAGGAATAATTTACATGACCATATTGCAACTATTTAAAGTATATACTTTTATTAATCATCATAATTTTTTTTTCAGGACCAAGGATCAAACCCAGGTTCCTGAATATGCTAGGCAAACACTCTACCACTGAGCTATATTCCTAGCCCCTGATGATAACAATGATATTCTTGTCTTGAGGTCTAGCATACGTTAATATAGCAATTTTTATTTTATGATGCTTGTTGTTTGCATAATTATTTTTTATTCCATTTACTTTCAATTTATGTCTTTTTTGCTTATTTATGGCATACAACATAATGTTTTATAATATGTATACATGGTGGAATGGCTAAATCAAGCTAATGCAGTGTATTACATTACATATTTATACTTTATTTGTGGTGAGAACACTTAAAATCTAGTCTCTTGGTAATTTTCAAGTACATAATTAGATATTATCAACAATAATCCCCATGTTGTACAATAGATCTCTTTAATTTATTCCTCCTGTTTTATATCCTTTGACCAATATTTTCCCAATCTACTTTCCACCCATATCCTCTACCACCATTTCATTCCATTCTTTGCTTCTTCTTCTTCTTCTTCTTCTTCTTTTTTTTTTTTTTGTACAGAGATTGAACCCAGGGTGCTTAACCACTGAGCCACATCCCCAGCCTTTTTTATATTTTCTTTAGAGACAAAGTCTCACTTAGTTGCTCAGCACCTTGCTAAATTGCTAAGGCTGGCTTTGAACTTGTGATTCTCCTGCCTCAGCCTCCTGGGCTGCTGGGATTACAAGCATTCGTCACTACTCCCAGCTCACTCTTTATTCTTTGAATTAGACTTTTTGAGATTTCACTCAATAGTGAGATCATGTGGTATTTGTATGTTTTGGGGGTTTTTTTGAGATGGGATCTCACTATGTTGCTTTGGTTGGCCTTTAACTCCTGGGCTCAAGTGATCCTCCTGGGACCACAGATACATGTCACACACCGGGTTGGTGGTGTTGTTTTTTTTCTGTTTTTTTGTTTGTTTGTTTGTTAAAAAAAAAAGGTGCTAGGGATTGAATCCAGGGGTGCTGTACTACTGAACCACATCTCTAGCCCTTTTATATTTGACTTTTTAAATTTTTAAAAATACCTTTTAGTTGTAAGTGTATTTTTAAAAATACCTTTTAGTTGTAATAATATCTTTATTATTATTTATTTTATTTTTGATGTGGTGCTGAGGATAGAACCCAGTGCCTCACAAGTGCTAGACAAACACTCTACCACTGAGCTACAACCCCAACCCTTATATTTTATTTTGCGACAGGGTCTTGCTAAGCTGCTTAAGGCCTTGCTCAATTGCTGAGATTGGCTTTGAAGTTGCAATCCTTCTTCCTCAGCCTCCTGGGTTGCTGGGATCACAGTTGTATGCCACCATACTGGCCTAGTTGGTACTTTTTGTAAGAGAATTCTCATTAATAAATAGTTGGCTTAATGAAATTAAACTTGCCTAATCAAAATATGGAATTTGTTGACTCATATAATTGAAAAGTGTAAGAGTAGTGATCACATTTGAAATAATGATGATACCAGGACTAAATTCTCCCCACTCCCATCTTTTGGTTACATTTCTATGTGCTAGTTTTATCTCAGGCAAGTCTTTAACCTTGAGATGGTAAAATGGTCATCTTATATCATTCAAGGTTCAAAGTTATTTGAGGAGCAGGCTCTGAAGTGTGGACCTATAGTTCCAGCTACTCTGACATCTGAGGCAGGAGAATCACTTGAGCCCACAAATTCAAGGTTAGCCTGGGAAATAGCAAGACCTCATCTCAAAAATAATTTGAAATGAAACCTTTTCCCATAACTCATTATAATATTAAGCAAATTTAGTCAAAAAACTTTCCATCAACCAATCAATCACCAAGGAAGTAAAATTCAGACACTAGGCTGGTTTGGTCACATGATCAACTTTTTTTTTTTTTTTTTGGTACTCAGATTGAAGTCAGGGGTGTTTAACCACTGAGCCATATCCTCAGCCCTTTTTTGTATTTTATTGAGAGACAGGCCAAATCTGACCAATAAGAACTAGGATTTTTGTTTGGCTGTTGGAAGAAAGAAACTCTTTTCCTTCTGAACACGAAGCAGAAAGGATGCAGGAAAGAGCTGCTGTGGTCCTTTAGGCAAACTGGGGGAGGAGTGGGTGAGGGCAAGGTGAATCCTAGAGTCACTAGGTAGTGCCAAGTCGAGCCTGTGCCCAATGCAGAGAGGATGCTTTGTATGTCCCAGACCCAGCTATGTCTGAATTTATTTCCCTAGGCTTTTCAGATATGGGAGCCAGTTTCTTTCTTACTATGTAGGAACAATTTTTTTGTTACCCTTGTCAGAAAAAAATACTTAAATAATACATAATTACTGTATTCTGGAGGTTTCTTGTGGCTTTTTGGTTGTCTAGATGCATCCATTTTTTGATGTGGTAACAACACTCTGATATCCTGTTGGAGATTATTTCCAATCTTGGTCCATGTGCAGCAAAGGTGTGAACACTTCTCTCCATCAAAGGATTGAACATGTGCTGGGCGCAGTGCACACACCTGTAATCTCAGCGGTTGGGGAGACTGAGGCAGGAGGATTGCAAGTTCAAAGCCAGCCTCAGCAAAAGCAAGGCCCTAAGTGTTGAGAGCCACAGCCAAAGGGGCCCCAGCAAACTTCCAGCTGCCAGCAAACTTCCAGCTGCCGGCTGATGATTGGCTCACAGCAGCCCCAGCAACATCTAGCTGATTGGCTCCTCTGCGGTGATGTTCATTGGGCTGTTTCCCTGCCCTTCAGACTGCCAACTGATGATTGGCTCACAGCGGCCCCAGCAACATCTAGCTGATTGGCTCCTCCACGGAGCTGCTCATTGGGGGACTTCTTTGGCTCCGCCCACGCGACCCAGCCAATCGGCCTCAAGAACAGGAGGATTGTGGGAGGTGGTGAGGGTTGTGTGGGGGTGAGAGGCTTGTGGGAAGCCGGTGGTGGCAGTTGGGCTCTGAGGGGTTTTTCCTGAGGAGCTGTTTTGTTTGGTGTTTTTAGTTCTAAAAATAAAGTTTGTTTCCTTTGACAAGTGGCTCCTGAATTGTGCCCAGCCAGACTGCGGCACCTAAGCAATTCAGTGAGACTCTGTCTGTAAATAAAATACAAAATAGGGCTGGGATGTGGCTCAGTGGTCAAGTGCCCCTGAGGTCAATTCCTGGTACCTCCCCCTGTAATGCCAGATTCATGGGACCCCAATAGACCTCCTGGAGCCAAACCCATGCAATCACACAAGAGTCTTTATTGCAAACTCAAGCCTGGACTCACAACCATTCCCGACGCAGCGGTTCCAGGGAGTGAGTCCCAGTCCTTTGTTCAGTGAGATTTTATAGGTTTTGGGGGGATACTCTATGCGTCACAATGTCACACAGCAAATCATTCCATACCGTGGGAGAATCAAACAACAACTCTTAATATTGATTAGCGCATTCACTGGCGGGAACAAGTTGGGTAAGGGTGACTGGTTAGTACAATAGGGGGATTCCTTTGAACAGATGGGTTTAGACCACGAGGGGTGTAAGTGCTAAATTACATGGTTTCCCAACATGTTATCAACCACCATAAACTACTGGGGGGTCGTCTGGCATCCCAGGTATTTTCCCTGTCTCATGCTGATTGGTGGTTGCTAGGGGGTTGCTATGGATCCTCACCTAGCCTAACTCAGTCAGGGACACCTGGCGCCACAGATCTCTCCCGTTATTTGTAGACAAACAACTCAGCAGGGTGGGTATGTGCTTAGGAGTGCTCTGTCGGTTTTTCCCAGGACAAGGGTCACGCCCCCTTCCTTAGGCCAGGCCTTGAGGTAGAAGCTGGTTTCTCAAAAACGGAGTCACATCAGTTTCTCACCCCCAGAATTGAAGTATTAGGGCTGGAGGAGTAATGCAGTGGTAGAGAACTTACCTAGCATGCATAAGGTCTTGGTTCAATCCTCAGCATTCCCTGGCACTGAAGAAGAAGGAGAAAAAAAAAGTGAAGTATTTATAAGTGTCCTACTGATACTCAAAAGTTGAGAACCACAGCTCCATAGTTTAAGTTGCTGCATTAGTTGGTATAGTTGATCCTCATCTACGCTCAGCCCCCTACATGCACACCTTTTAATATTCCCTACTCATATATTAGTATCAGTCCTTTACTGTTTCATCCTTTCTTCAAGAGTTCTCAGATTACTATCTGCAGTTCCATGATTGTGATTGATAAACTCCTTTTTGAACATTTATTTATTTATTTACTTATTTAAGGGCTTTGTTCAGTCCTACAAGGGCCTTAGCTTTCAAACTAATTTTCTTCCTTCTGGTCTCCTCCCCACTTCACTTTTTTATATATATATTTAGTTGTCCATAGATCTTTTATCTTATGTATGTGCAGTGCTGAGGATCGAACCCAGGGCCTCACACATGCCAGGCAAGCACTCTACCACTGAGCCACAACTCCAGTCCTCCCCCTCCACTTTTATGATGATAAATCGACCTTCCTAAATCACCAGGCTCACCATCATTGCTTCCTGCTGAACTTCCTTTCTCTTTGATGGAGCCCAATTTCTTGCCTTGACATCTGAGGACTGACACCATCAACCTCAGCCTTAGATTTCTAGTCTTTTGGGCACCCCTACCCTATGTGAATCTTTTGTTATAAACTAAATTCATCTACTCACTATCCCCCATTATGCCTTGCAAGTTTCCATTTTTGCACTTTTTTTTTTTTAAATGTGATTCCCACCCTCCTACAATACCGATTTTCTCCACCCAACCCAAACTGGGTGAGTTGTCCTACCTTCAATGCTAAGAATATCAGCGTATATGTGCTAATGCTCCTGCTCTCCTTGATCACACCCTCAGCCTCCCAGAGCTGAAGCCTATTCCTCCTCCTGACTGGTGTTTCTTTATTTTTTTCTACCTTTATTTTATTTATTTATTTTTATAGTTGTTGCTAGACCTTTATTTTATTTATTTATTTATATGTGGTGCTAAGGATGGAACCCAATGCCTCACTCACACCAGGCAAGTGTGCTACCGCTGCAAGCGCTCCACCCCTGAGCTACAACCCCAGCCTGGTGTTTCTGCCTCTTTTTCTCGCTCCTGTCATTGGCTGGCCTCAGCCTCCCCACATCCACTGTTCCTCTGCTCTCTATTTGTAGCCCTCGGTGTTATACATTTCAAGGGTTGTCTCTGATCGACCCTGTTTCTGTGTCTATCATTCATATTCATATTCATATTCATATTCTCTCTCCCTCCCCCCCCCTTTTATGTTTTCTTCCTTGGTTCCATTTCCTGTCTCCCAGGGTGATACCTCCTATTTCCCATCCCGGCACTAAGAGCATGCTTCCTGTCATTTTTAATATTATCTTTTCAGAACCCATTAATCTGAACATGTCTTTTCCATTCTTTGGGACTCATTTTGTCATTGCTTTCCTTCTTCCTTCTTTTCTGTTGCTTTTTTTTTTTTTTTTTAGAAATTTTACAACAGTTCCTGAATAACGAGCCTGTGAAAGAGTTCTCACCTAATTGGATGAGCAGAGAAGATAATTTAAAAATAACTACAAAAAAAATTTAAAGATAAATCTGTACCTTTTGCATCATTTGATATTTCCAGCACCAGTTTTGGTTTCTGAAGTATATTATAAGAGAAAGAATACATAAATTCTCGAGTGGTGTTAGACCCAGGGGAACTGATATAAATAAGCTTAAAATAAAAAGACTCACGTAAAGTACAGCCAATAATTGTGAGCATTTCTGAAATTCTAACAATTGCAAATAATAAAGGGAGAGTTTAGAAATAAAAACACATAATTGGTTAGCAAATTTGGGTCTAATCAAAGGGGACAAATACATAATTATCATATGACATGAAGAAATAGGTTTTTAAAAACAATTTCCTTAACTTCATCTGGGATTCTTATTTCCATTAAGAAACCAATTCAACTGGGTGTAGTGGAGCACACCTGTAATCCCAGGGACTAGGAGGCTGAGGCAGGAGTATTGCAAGTTCAAAGCCAGCCTCAGCAATTTAGCAAGATCCTCAGCAACTCAGTGAGACCCTGTCTCTAAATAAAAAATAAAAAGGGTTGGGGAGTGGCTCAGTGGTTAAGTGCCACTGCGTTCAATCCCTGGTACCAAAAGCAAAACAAAACAACAAAAAAATTCAAACATAAAACAAATGAGAAAAATTAGACTTTTTTATACAGGATAGTTTTTTCATGAGACTTAGATTCAAATGATGAAGACCTATTATGCTCTTTTTAGCACCTAGAATCATTTCATATTATATCAATTTGGAATAATTTAAATTTATTTGTAATAAAATAATTCCTTTCATTGGTTTCTAAGTCCTTTGTTCATGTAGTTGTGTTTAAAGTGAAAACAACTTTGAAATCAAAATAGTATACAAAGACATAAAGATGTGATTAAGTAAGAGAAATAAAAAAGGAGAAAATTATCAAATAGAAAAATGCCATTATTAACATTCTTGCTATTCAGATACCTTTCAAGATTAATTAATAATTTATCGGGCTGGGGATGTGTCTCAAGCGGTAGCATGCTCGCCTGGCATGTGTGTGGCCTGGCTTCAATCCTCAGCACCACATACAAACAAAAATGTTGTGTCCGCCGAAAACTAAAAAATAAATATTAAAAAAAATAATAATTTCTCAAAGCTTCTCACAATCTTTTGGGTAAAGTTACATGCTTTGTTATTTTGAATTATAATTTCAAAATGAATTACCATTGTTATTTTAATTATCATTTCATCAATTAGAGTATCTTTATTACCCCCAAAGAAACTCTGTACCCCTTAGCCTCATATTCCATTCCCTTCAGATCTAGACAACCACTAGTTTACTCCGTCGATTTGCCTATTCTGCACATTTTATAGTCAAAAGAATCGTATGTCAGGTGGCTCTTTGTGACTGGCTTCTTTCATTTAGAGTCATGTTTTCAAGGTTTATTGGCTAGTGGTATGTATCAGTGCTTCTTTCTTTTTAATTGTTGATTTATATTTTATTACGTGGATAAACTACATTTTATTTACTTCTCAATCAATCTAGTTAAAATTTGACAGTTTTTGAAAGAATTAACTTTTGATTTGGTTTTATTATTTTTTCCATCTTCTTTTCTATCCCTTTTTTATTCATTCGCACTCTTGTTTTAATTATTTGCTGCTTTATTCTTGTTTTTGGCTTAGTTTGTTCTTTTTCAAACTATGTCTAAAGTCAGAAGATGTTGAAGTTATTTACTTGAGATTTTTTTTTCTTTTTTTAATATAGGGCGTATAGCTATCAATTTCAGGAATTCACCCCCCATCCCTATTCTTTTTGATAAATATTGCTTTGGCTAGTTGTAATCTTTTGTGATTTCACATAAATTTTAGAATTATTTTTTCTATTTCTGTGAAAAATGCTGTTGGGATTTTGATAGGGATTGCGTTGAATCTGTAGATTGCTTTGGGTAGCATGGACAGCTTAACAATATTAATAATAATTATTTATTTTTATTCATTAATTTATTCTTGATAATATTGTTAGTAACAGTATTAATTCTTCCTGTTTAAAAAACATTAATGGGGCTGCATTCTGTGGCCACTAGGCCCTGGGGCCATAGGGACCTGCCTAGAGTCTATGCTGGCCTGATGCTGGGGCAAGCGTGGAACCTGGGATCCTGAGGGTTGGCTTCGTACCTGAAGTTACAGGGTCTGACCATGAACACCATCTAAGATAGCTAACCTGGGTCCTGGGGCAGTGGAGGCTAGCCTAGAACCTGGGTTCACGGGGGCAGCCTGGGAGCTTGGATCTATCCCTGGGCCCAGCCCTGGGGTCTGTCAGGATGGTCTGGACCCTAGCACCACTGGAACAGGACCAGATCTTGTTTCTACTAGAACATGGATCCTGAGGGGCCATCCTGGAGTGTGGGGCTATACTGGCCAGGCCTGCAGCCTACATCCATGGTTATCAGTATGAAACTACAGAGCTGACCTTTTACTGGGGTGGGCCTGAAGTCTGCAACTGTGTGGGCAGGCCTGGTTTGGGGCTGGTCTGGAAACTGGAGCAGGCCTGGAGCCCCGGGGCAGCTGAGGCTGCCTTGGTTGTGGAGCTGGCTTGGAGACTGAGTCTGTCAGGCAGCCTGGAATCTCCAGGTGCAGGATCTAGCCTGTTACTGGGACATACCTGGAGGCTGAGTCCATAGGTACTGACCTGGAGTCTAGGTCTGTGCAGGCCTGAGCATTACTGTGTTTTCCTGGGGAGGGCCCAATGTTGAGCTCTGAGGCAAAGTCCAGTGCTTACTTCCCTCCTTTCTCCCAAGGAGAGGCTATTACTTTCCATTCTGTGTTCCCTGAAGTTGGCCAAAAGGTGATACAAATAAGGTAAAACTGTCCTCCTTACCCTTTTCACTACATCTGTTCTTCTTCTTCCTCTTCCTCCTCCTCCTCCTCCTCCTCCTCCTCCTCCTTCTCCTTTTCCTCCTCCTATTGAATCCAGGGCACTTAACCACTAAGCTACATCCCCAATCTTTTTTATTCTTTATTTTTTAGACACCTCAATAAATTGCTGAGACTGGCCTCAAACTGGCAATCCTCCTGCCTCAGCCTCCCAAGTCACTGACATTACAGGCATGCTCCACTGTGCCTGGCTCACTGCAGGTTTCTTCTCTCATTGCTGTTCCCAAGAGCTATAATCTCTCACCTGGTTTCCTTAGCTCTTGAGAAGAAATTTTTGTGTATGGATAATTGTTCAAATTGCCATTTCTGGACAGTTCAAGGCCAGCCTGGGCAACATATAGAGATCCTGTCTTTAAAAATAATAATAATAATGTTTCAGTGGAACAGAGTCTTGGAAAGTCCTACTCTGCCATCTTACTGAGGCTCAGACTTGTACTCTCCTTCACAGAGAAGAGCTATTTGAGCAGGCAGCAGGAACAGGTACACAGGGTACCACCTGGGGGCCCACATGGTTGTGATCAGGATTCCTCTTGTATTGAATTATATGAAATGTAAATTAGTAGCAACCATACTCATTTCACTCTAATTAGTTATTTTTTTAAATTATGACTTTATTTTGAAGATTTAGCCTTTAGTAATATGTGTATACAAAAAAAAAAAAAAAGTTGCTTTATAAATGTAACCTACAAACTGTACTAGTTCTTACTTTCCTGAATGTTGGCCAACAACAACCAACTCAGGAATTGTAAATGCAGAAAACACCAAAACACACTTGACCAGTCTCTCCTATTAAAACATAGAACATGTTGCAGGGTGTGGTGGTACACACCTGTAACCTCAGTTACTTGAGAGGCTGGGGCAGGAGGATTGCAAGTTCAACGTAAGACTGGACAATTTAGTGAAATCTTATCTTAAAATAAAAAGGCCTGGGGATGTAGCTCAGTGGTAGAGCACCCCTGGGTTCAATCCCCAGTACTGCCAAAACAAAATTTAATTTTTTTTAAAACATAGAGCATGTTACAATAGAGATGACAGGATTTGCTCATGGTTTGAATGTGGGGTGAGAGGAAACAGAGGGCTGATTTACTTGGACCTGAGCAGTGGAAGGATTCATTGCCATCAAATGAAGTAAGTAATTTTGCAGGGGGAACAAATTTTAGGGCATGGGGTTTATCAGGGGTATTTTACTCATTAAATTATTCAGATGGGAATCTTTTTTTTTAATTCTTTAATTTTTTTGGCACCAGGGATTGAACCCAGAGGTGCTTTACTACTGAGCCACATCCCCAGCCCTTTTTATTTTTTATTCTGAGCTAAGGTCTCGATAAGTTGCTTAAGGCTTCTCTAAGTTGCTGAGGCTGGCTTGTGATCCTCCTGCCTCGGCCTCCTGAGCCACTGGGATTATTAGATGCTGAGTGCAGTGGCACATGCCTGTAATCCCAGGAACTCAGGAGGCTGAGGCAACAAGATTGCAAGTTTGAGGTCAGCCTCAGCAATTTAGTGAGGCCCTGTCTCAAAATAAAAAAATCAGGGCTGGGGATGTGGCTCAAGAGGTAGCGCGCTCGCCTGGCATGCGTGCGGCCCGGGTTCGATCCTCAGCACCACATACCAACAAAGATGTTGTGTCCGCCGAGAACTAAAAAATAAATATTAAAAATTCTCTCTCTCTCTCTCCTCTCTCACTCTCTCTTTTAAAAAAAAATAAATAAAAAAATCAAAAAGGGTTGGGGATGAGGCTCAGTGGTTAAGGGCCCCTGTGTTCAATCCCTGGTACCAAACAACAGCAGCAACAACAAAAACATTTACAACCTTAAATATCTTTTATAGTCAGATGAATATCTTAATCACAACTCTATACTCTTACATAATTTGAACCTTGTTTTAGTCAGATTTTGTGTCACTGTGACAAAACTACCTGACAAGAACAACTTAGAGGAGGGAAAGTTTATTTGGGGGCTCATGGTTTCAGTGGTCTCAGTCCGTAGAAGGCTGACTCTACTGTTCTGGGCTCAAGGTAACGCAGCACATCATGGGAAAGGACCCAGCAGAGGAAAGCTGTTGGGCTCATGGCAGGGTCAGGAAGCAGAGAAAGAGAAAGAGGAAGAGAAAGAGAAAGAGAAAGAGGTGGAAGAGACTGCAGATCAGATGAACCCTTCCAGGGGCCAACCCAGTGACCCCCCATCCAGCCATGCCCCACCTGCCTACCGTCACCACCCAGTCAGTCTATTCAAATTAGGATGGACTGATTGGGTTACAGCTCTTATAACCTAATCATTTCACTTTTGAACATTCCTGCATTAACAAGACATCTCACACCTGAACCATAACAAACCTTTCCATTTTCTGGCTCAAGCCTGCTTCTGGCTGGGAAGCCCCCAGGAGAAGGCATGGTCCACGTCAGGTCTCTTTCCCACTTTGTTTCTCCTCAATCCCGGATCCCACCACCTAGTCTGCAGTTCCTCTTCTAGGACAGCATGTTCCCAGAAGATCTCACTGACAGGCACCTGTGCAGAGGCCCTCTGGGGAAGGGACATCCCCAGGGTTATCCCATCCTTGAACCCCTCAGAGATTCCTGTGCTAGGCTCTCCTGTGACAGGCCCCCAAACCTTGGCAATGACTGCCACTTTTTGTTGTTGCATGTCATCTTTCAGGCCTCCCCTCTGTTTGGGATCCTGTGGATTCTCCAGGAAAGTATCTAAGAGGGGCCTTGAATCCATATTTCGTTCATAAGAACCACTTGCTTTGTTCTGCCCCCAGAGGGAGTGAAATCTACATCTAGCACACCCCTTTTTGCTCTGCCTCCAGGGGCTGCTTTGGCCTGGAGAACTTTTCAGAGCTGGGCTCGGAGCTCATCTTTATACCACACAAAGTCCTGGGGGCTCAGGTCAAAGCCTCCAAGATATCCTCTTCTCTCTTTCTCTGCCTCCCTCTGCCCCCTGGTATTGGGAACACACAGGAATGCTTTACCACTGAGTGACATTCACAGCCCTTTTTTATTTTGAGACAGAATCTTGCTAAATTGCTAATTTCTGGCCTTGAACTTGAGATCCTCCCACTTCAGTCTCTTGAGTAGCTGGAATTACAGGTGTGTGCCAGCACCGCACCTGGATCCAAGGGATTGTCTTGAAGTTTCCTCTGTGCTTGGCTAACATGAGAGGATAAACACAGCAAAATGCAAAACAAAACAAGAAACCTAACCATACCGACTGGTAGCAAACACGTGGAACAAATGGAATTATCATACGCTGCTGGCAGGAGTGCCTCTTTGGAAAACCTTGGAGAGCATCTACTTAAAGTGACCTGGCAATTCCGTGCCCAGCCTTATACTCGCTGTCTCACTACACATGAATGTGCACGCACACAAACAGTTAACAGAAGATAGGGAGAGACATGACCACAGATAACTCAAATCCCCACTAGCAACAAAATAGATAAATAACGTTGCATATCTCAATGGATTATTTTTTAGAAAGAATGAACTACTACTATGCAATATGGGTAAATTTGGCAGGCTTATATTGTCAAAAAAGCAAAATTCAAGGGTGCATACTATTTGTTTCTATTTAATGTTTAAAACAGGTGAAACTTATCCATGCTGTTATAAGTCAGGATAGATGGTAGGTGATGAATGGGCAAGAGGGAGGTTTCTGGGCTACTGGAATATTCTATATTTTAACCTGGATGATGATTGCATTTGTAATGGAATGAGTTTATACATTTCTAAAATTTCATCTAGCTATACAGTTCTGTTCGTTTTATTACATGTATGATATCAGTGTTTCACTAACAAAGTAAAATGAGCAAGTGAGGCATGGTGATGCGTACCTGTAATCCCAGCTACTAGGGAGGCTGAGGCAAGAGGATTCCAAGTTCAAGGTCAGACTGGGCAATTTGGTGAGGCCCTATTGCAAAATAAAATCAAACTTGCCGTGTGTGTGTGTGTGTGTGTGTGTGTGTGTGTGTGTGTGTGTCTGTGACAGAGCACCCCACCAGGTTCAGTCCCCAGTACACCCCCACAAACAAAGTAAAAAACCACAATTTAGAGGCTCAGTGGTAGAGCGCCTAGCCTGTGTGGGGCCCTGGGTTCGATCCTCAGCACCACATAAAGATAAATAAAGGTATTGTGTCCATCTACAACTAAAAAATTAAAAAAAAAAACCAGTTTATGGAGAACTTTGTTCCCCTAGATGCCTCCTCACGCACTGCATTTTCTTTGATAACATGAGCCGAACATTATTTACAGAGAGCGCTTTAGTTGGGAGGACATTCTGAGTCTAAAACCGGCAGAGACATTTCCAAAAAGAAAATGTTATGTCTGAGTAAAAATAGCTTTCTGCCTTTGCTGCCTGTGACTGCAGTTTTTGCCCAGCTTCTCAGGGTTTCACTTGGCCCGCAAGCAGCTCGGCTTCCTGGGCTTCTACTAGAATTTACCAGCAGGGGTCAGCCCTGCACAAAACCCACAGGCTTGTGCTTCTGAGAATCCAAATCAGTCAGCCTCCACCTCTGGCTTCCCATCTCCAGCTGTACTTCCAAATTATCTGTCTTTCCCTACTCAGAAAAGATGGGCCACAGCATTTTAAATGGACCAGAGCAAGTCCTCCCATGTGGAATTAGAGTCAAAGGGCAAAATACTTTCCACCCCCCAAGTGTGGATCCTGGTGCGTCCTTACTGCTTCTACATAGGGACGGCCTTCCTTTGCAGTCACCCCCACCCCCTTTCATGATCTCAATATAGATCAGAAGTTTCACTGCTTTCCTCACTAATTCAAACACCCTCTCCTCTCCTTCCATGTCTCAGCAACACTCCGTTCACCTTCCCAAGCCCCTCAGTCAAATGGCCTGCTGTTTCCTTTCCACCCTGTAGTGTCCTCCTCTTCACTGCCCCCATCCTCTGCTTTTTTTTTTTTTTTTTTGTATCAGGGATTAAACTCAGGGGCACACGAGCCACATCCCTAACCCTATTATGTATTTTATTTAGAGACAGGGACTCACTGAGTTGCTTAGTGCCTCACTTTTGCTGAGTTCTGGTTTTCAACTCGAGATCCTCCTGCCTCAGCCTCCTGAGCCACTGCACTCAGCTTTCACTGCCCCCTTATGCAGCCCAGATCTCACAGATCATCAATGAAATCACTTTGACCTTCAATTTTGACCCTCAGCTTGCATGGTATTAATGATTTCCCATTACACTTGGGGTGAAGTATTAAAAACTACTGCAGTGCTCCCAAGAGCCAGCATGACCCATATACAAGGCTGGTGTCTCTCCTTCTTGACTCAGACAAAATGCCCCACATGAGAAAATCTTTGCCACCTGCACCTCAGATAGAGCATTAATCTCCAGTATATATAAAGAACTCAAAAACTTCACACCCCCCCAAAAACAAACAAACAAAAAAAAAGATAACCCAATCAATAAATGGGCTAAGGAACTAAACAAATATTTCACAGAAGAAAAATATGAATGGTCAACAAATATATGAAAAAAAATGTTCAACATTACAAGCAATTAGAGAAATATAAATTAAAACTACACTGAGATTTCATCTCACTCCAGTCAGAATGCCAATTATCACAAATACAAGTAACAATAATTACTGGCAAGGATATAGGGGGGAAAAAAGCTCATACATTGCTGGTAAGATTGCAAGTTGGTGCAACCACTCTGAAAAGAAATATGGAGATTCTCCAGAAAACTTGGAATGGAACCACCATATGACCGAGTTATACCACTCCTGGGCATAAATCCAAGAGACTAAAAATCAGCATACTATAGTGACACAGCCACATCAATGTTTATAGTGGCTCAGTTCACAATAGCTAAACTCTGCAACCAGGGGCTGGGGATGTGGCTCAAGCGGTAGCGCGCTCACCTGGCATGTGTGCTGCCCGGGTTCGATCCTCAGCACCACATACAGACAAAGATGTTGTGTCCGCCAAATACTAAAAAATAAATATTAAAAAAAAAAACTCTGCAACCTACCTAGATGCCCTTCAACAGATGAATAAAGAAAATGTGGTGCATATACATAATGGAATACTACTCAGCCATAAAGAAGAATGAAATAATGGCATTTGCCAGTATATAGATGGAACTGGAGGCTCTCATGCTAAGTGAAAAAAGCCAATCCCCTAAAAAACCAAAGGCCGAATGTTCTTTCTGATATGTAGATGCTGACTCACAATAGGCAGGGGCAGTGGGGGGCAGGGAGTGGAGGTTCACCAGAATGGACATGGGGGAGTGGAGGGGAGGAGGAGGGATGGGAATGAGAGGGACAGTAGAATAAATCAGACATAACTTTCCTATGTTCACACAGAACATAGGAAATGAATACACGGCCAGTGTAACTCCATACCATGTACAACCACAAAAATGTGAAGTTATTCTCCATGTATGTATGATATGTCAAAATATATTCTACTGTCATGTATAACTAAAAAGAACATAAATATTTCTTTAAAGAATGCCCCTTACCCCAGGTTTTCAATTCTTCCCTCCACCAGCATGAAAGTCATCCCCTCCAAGTCTACTCTCTTATACTCTTTCCTAACAAGACATTTATTTCCTTCAATATATAATTTAAAATTTGACCCACATTTGTGTACTGGTTTACTTAATATGTATTTTCTATTTAAGATTGTGCACTTAACAGAGGCAACCACAGTATCTGGTTTGCTCATCTTTTATCTATTTATTTATTTTTCTTGTGACACTATATTGCTCAGGCTGGTCTTGAACTTGTGAGCTCAAGTAATCCTTTGGCCTCAGCCTCCTGAATAGCCACAACTACAGGCATGTACCCCATGCCTGCCTCCAGATTAATCGTTTTTATACAAGCTATGCCAAGCACTTGCTAGGTTCACAGGAAATGTTCAGTATGGGTTTATTGAATTAGAATATCTATATAAACCTTGACCCAACCAAGACAGAAGAAAAGTATGGGGACTTCTGTTGTTTTAGGAAAACAAACAAACAAACAAAAAATAGCATTTTCCATTTGTATATTTTTGTCTTTTCAAAATGCTTGAACATACACTATTTTAATAATTGTATAAAATAGACTATATAGTCAGCGAAACCCTGTCTCTAAATAAAATTTTAAAAAAAATAGGGCTGGGGATGTGGTTTAGAGGTTGAGTGCCCCTGAGTTCAATCCCCAGTACCAAAACAAACAAACAAACAAAAAAATATAATATATACTATAGTTAAGGGTTATAACCATTTGAAAGAAGAAAAAAAGAAAGCAGCCCAAAGAGTTGATTAAAATGTCAAAGGAAGGGGCTGGGGTTGTGGCTCAGTGGTCGAGCACTCACCTAACATGCTCAAGGCCCTGGGTTCGATCCTCAGCACCACATAAAAATAAATAAAATAAAGGTATTATGTCCAACTACAACTAAAAAGTACTTTTAAAAATTTGTCAAAGGAAGGACTGCCGCAACACGTGACTAAATCAGGGTTACTTCAGATGAACTGGGCTGGCACAAAATAATCACACAAAGATAGAAAATACCTTTTTCTTGGGATTCTTCAGCATCAGCTCCTCTGACCCAGCTCCCACAAGAGGGGCAGAAAAAAGAGAGAGGAGGATGGTCTGAAGCCCCTTTTTATTGAGGGGAAGACACTCAAGAAAATTCCATCCCAATGAGGTGGATCAGGGTTCAAGGGGTTGAGTCTAGCTTCATGATGTCTTGTGGCCAGCAGATTGACTGACATCTTAGAAGGCCACACCCATCTAGGTGCTGTGTGGGGATCCTAGGCAGAGCAAGGAAAAGGACACATATGTCACCAGCCCAAACAGAGAGGCAACGTCAGTCCACTCATGTACTCATGCTCATAGTTCACACACACAGGACTAAAGTGAAAATCTCTAACTTACCCACTGTGCATCTTAATGAGACTATGTAAATGTTCCAGGAAGGGTGGCACACACCTATAATCCCAGCAATTTAGGAGGCTGCAAAGGAAGGTACCTTGAGAGGTTGAGGAAGGAGACTGGCAAATTTGAAGCCATCTTGAACAACTTAGCAAGACCCTGTCTCAAAATAAAAATTAAAAAGGACTAGAAATATAGCTTAGTGGTAAAGTTCCCCTGGGATCAATCTCCCAGAACAAAAAAAAAAAACAAAAATAAAGATGTAAATGTTCTGTCTCTTGATCAAACTTAGAGCGGAGAAGATAGCTTAATAGTTACACGTGCTTAATAGTCTTTAACTTGCCATGTGACCTTCTTCAAGTTATTTAACCTCTCTGAGCTTCTATTTCTTTGTCTTCAAAATGGGAATAACAATATCTATCTGAAGATATATATGTGTGTATGTGTGTGTGTGTATATATATATATATATATATATTTATATATATATAAATATATATATATATTCCAGATATATGGTCATGCAAATATATATATGGATGGATATAAATATAGGTAATAT
Source organism: Spermophilus citellus (assembly GCF_964194105.1). Lineage (NCBI taxonomy): Eukaryota > Metazoa > Chordata > Mammalia > Rodentia > Sciuridae > Spermophilus > Spermophilus citellus. Next base: position 61,878,952 of record NC_138193.1, read on the forward strand.
ATGTATGTATATATATATTTAAAATAAATATCTGGCCAAGAAGGTGGCACACATCTGTAATCCCAGTGGCTAGGGAGTGTGAAGCAGGAGGAGAATGAGTTCAAAGCCAACCTTAGCAACTTAATGAGGTCCTAAGCAACTCAGTGAGACCTTGTCTTTAAATAAAATACAAAAAAGGGATGGAGATATGGCTCAGTGGTCTAGTGCCCCTGAATTCAATTCCTGGTACCAAAAAAAATCATAATAAATATTTATTATAATAATAAATAATATTTATTTGTGTTCCTCCACAGCGCATGCATGAGGAAGCACTCAATCAAAATGCATTGCTATTTGTGGAGGTCTTGAGAATGTTGATTATTTCACACTCCTCTGTAACTCCTAACAATTAGCACAGTGCCATGGAAGAGATGTTTAACACAAAATGTGGCACCTTGCAATTTCTGTTTTCTTGAGGTTACCCTTATCTGTGAATACTGTTGATGTTGGTGAAGATGTGAGACATGTATTTTTTTTTTTTTTTGTACTGCGATTGAACTCAGGGGCACTGAACCACTGAGCCACATCCCCAGCCCTATTTTGTATTTTATTTAGACAGGGTCTCACTGAATTGCTTAGCACCTTTCCTTTGCTGAGGCCAGCTTTGAACTCGTGATCCTCCTGCCTCAGCCTCCTGATCTGCTGGGATTACAAGACTGCACAACCACGCCCAGCTAAGATATGTACCCTTGATGTGAAGCCCTTGCAGACCTCATCATCAGGAGCAGACTGAAGACACCAGCTCTGTTAGTTCTTGCATTTCAGGGTCCATTTCCCTGTCCTTCCTGGAAGAGTGGAACAGATATGACTTGCATCCCCAAATCTCTTTTATTCTGGAGTGGGTCATGTATCTAAGCCATGGCAATTACTGTGAATTGTCCTAATGAGGGGTTGAGCTGATGGGGTAATCATCACCCACCCATAAGATAGGTCTAAAGATTATAGAGCAGGACACAAAGTAGGCAGGTCAGTTCTCTGTATGATGGTATTCTGAAGAAGTTTATTAGAATGGAAAAATCACATGCCATTGGAAAATCATCCTTTTTTTACGGGATAAAGTGATAATTTAAAATAAACTGACAAGAGAGAAGAAAAGGTCATGGCATTTTATTTAATTTGCTTGGTCATTTAAAAAAAGCTTATGCTGTAATATTTTTCTCTCCTGCAGTTAGTAAAATAAATATATGCAAATAAAGGCCCATGATATAACTGAGAAATATATAGAGCATGTTTAAATGGTGGCTTCCCTGGAAAACTAACACAAATGACTAATGGGTTGCAGTATGCTTGAACAAATTAAAATATTTTGTTTCACTCTGTGTGGTGATGTCTCTTTCTCTATATTTGTCATCATCTATTAACATTTATTGATGGCTACCCAAGGTTATGAATCTGTAGGATTATGAATCTACGGGGAAAATTTATTAGAAATACAATACAAGCATTATTCCCTATTCCATACATTTTATAGAATTTAGTAAACTCTTAACAGCATAGAACGGAACTGTCTCCATCCTAATGACCAAGGTCCAATCTTCCTGTTTTATTTAAAAACTACAAAGTCATTAGCATCCATAGGCTCTTTTATATACAGTCCCCTTTTAAGAACTGTTTGATTATTTCCCTTTATTTATGAGTTTTCAGAATAATGAATTGGTTCTCTAGCATTCTCCAAAGATAACCAATGAATTTTTTTTATTGGTACACTAAATTATACTCAATAGTGGGAATCATTAAGGCATTTTTATATGTACCCATAATTTGGTCAGTCTCATTCCCTAGTATATTTAGTATATTCCCTTTCCCTTCCCTCTCTCTCCCCCTATCCATTTGTTTTACTCCACTGATATCCCTTCTATTATTATTTTAATGAGTGCATTATAATTATATATGAAATCAGGATTCATTGTAGTATGTTCATATATAGACATAGCATAATTTGGTAGATTTCATTCCCCACTACTTCCCCATGCCCTCCCCTTCTTCCTCCTTCCTGACCCCCTTCCACTTCCACACTACTCCATAGATCCCTTTCTTATTCCTTTTCCTTTTCTCTCCTTCTCTTCCCTCCATATATGAGATAAAACATTTGATGCTTGACTTTCTGAGTCTGATTTATTTCACTTAGCGTGATGCTCCCAATGAGATTTTTTTTCAGGCACAATTTTGGGCTTAATATTTACACATACTAAATGCTTTTTAACTCATTATAACTATTATTCTTATTGATGCTTAAATTGTCCCATCTTTAGCTAATGAGAACCCAATTTTCTCCTGAGTCATTCTGACATGACTTTGGAAACCTGTGATAAATTCATTGCTTTCTAGAATTCATCTTGGCTGGACACTGATGGTGCACACTGTTAACTCCAGCTAATTCAGGAGGCTGAGGCAGGAAGATTTCAAGTTCAAAGCCAGATAGTGGGAGCTGGGGATGTGGCTCAAGCGGTAGTGCGCTCGCCTGGCATTCGATTCGTGCGGCCTGGGTTCGATCCTTAGCACTACATACAAACAAAGATGTTGTGTCCGCTGAAAACTAAAAAATAAATATTAAAAAAATTTTTTAAAAAAGTCAGATAGGGTAATTTTATGAAACAGTCACAAAATAAAAAATAAATTAAGGGCTGAGGATATAGCCCAGTTGGTAGAGTGCTTGCCTTGTATGCACAAGGCCCTGGGTTCAACCCCCAGCACCACAAAAATAAATAAATAGATAGATAAATAAATAAATAAATAAGGATGGGGATGTAGTTCAATGGTAGATTCCCATTGGGTTCAATTTCCATATTGAATTACAAAAAGGAAGGAAGGAAGGAGAGAGAAAGAAAGGATGGAGAAAAGAAAAAGAAATGTTGTGGGTTGAGGGTGTAGCTCAGTGGTAGAGCACTTGCCTAGCTGGTGAGAGGCCCTGAGTTCCATCCCCGGCACCAAAAGAATTATGATAGCTGCAGTATCCATGACTACCAAAAGCTAGAAACTTCCCAAATTCCCATCAATGGTAGAAGGGATAAATCATGGCATGTGCACACAATGGAATGCTTTGTATCAATGAAAACAAACCAACGACAGCTGCACACAACATGGATGAGCTTCACCCTTAAAGTTGAGAACTCAGATATCAAAATATATGATTCCTTTTATATAAAGTTCCAAAATAGGCTAAATTGGGGCTTGGAATAAAGCTCAGTGATAGAATGCTTGCGTAGAGACTCTGGGTGTGATCCCCAACACTACAGAAAAAGGAAAAAAAGAGGGGCTGGGGATATAGTTCAATTGGTACAGTGTCTGCTTCACATGCACAAGGCCCTGGGTTCAATACCCAGCACCACACACATACACACACACAAAAAAAAAAAAAGAAAAGAAAAGAAAAAAAAAAGAAAAAAAAAGAAAGAAAGAAAGAAAGGAAAGAAAAGGAGAAGATATGATTAACCTCAGGAGATTTTGTGACTGGTACAGATTCAGAGGGTTCCTGGGATTGTGATAATGTTCCATTTTATGATCTTGGAGCAGTACACTACGGTGTGTACTTGGTGGCAGTTCATTAAGCTGAACACCAATGATCTGTACAGTGCACTTCTCTGTATGTACATAATACCTCAATCAACCTTCACTTTAAAAATGCCTTCAAATCTGAGATTCAGTCTGACTTAAACATTACCCAAATGCTATCTTGATTCTCTGGGTCACTTTTTCTTTTTTTCTTTTCAGGATTATCAGAAGGATCATAGCACTATCACGAAGGGAAATTCTCTTTCTCGCTGAGCGGTGAGAACATAATCTATATTTACGTTCTAGAACAGTCTGGTGACAGAGCATTAAGCTACATCACCAGTGAGCAATAGCTAACTACTTTGGTAAAACAGAATAAAATGCAGCTTGACAGTAGCAGATGGCTTTTACCCTGGTTAGATCAATCATTAACCCAGGAACTCTGCTGTACAAGGTATTTGACTAACCTTGTCAATGTAGCCAGAGAGCAAAACTAAAGACTGTGACTGCCTTCTTTCCTGAAGGAACAAAAAAGGAGAATTTGGTGAGGAGTTCCAAGCTGCACGTGTCCTTAATCCAGTTTTTGGTTTTCCTAACTAAAAATATCTTTTCTCTGATCTATTTGAGAGAAAACACCTTCAAGAAACAATTTGGAGTGGCTGTAAAGAAAAATCCTTCCCCAGGGCTGGGGTTGTGGCTCAAGCGGTAGCGTGCTCGCCTGGCATGCGCGTGCGGCCCGGGTTTGATCCTCAGCACCACATACAAACAAAAGATGTTGTGTCCGCCGAGAACTAAAAAATAAATATTAAAATTCTATCTCTCTCTCTCTCTCTCTGCCTCTCTCTTAAAAAAAAAAATTGTAAAAAAAAAAAAAAAAAAGAAAGAAAGAAAGAAAAATCCTTCCCCAACCTCCTTAGTTAACCTATAAGAATATTTCAGGGGATTGGAATGGGCTGTTGGTTTATCTACCAGCAAATGTTGAAAAAATAATCTAATGAACGTTCACATTTTATCCATTTTCAAAATGAGTGTCCCCTCCTCCCTGCCATGGCTGACAGCAGCAATTTCTGCTCTTCTAGTCAGCTGCATTCTCAGCAGCTGCCAAGTAATAAAACAGATCATTGTGAACAGAGCTTACTCAGCCAGAAGGAGGCTACTAGAAACAGCAACCCAAGACTCTCTGATATCTTGTTTCTATTCCATTTTTGACTGTCAGATTAAACTATCTGAAATGAGCTAGGGTGGGACTTCCTCAAAGACTATTTTTTGGGGCAGGAAGGGTGGTACTGGGGATTGAATCCAGGGGCACTTTATCACAGAGCTACATTTTAACCTTTCTTATTTTTATTTCTTCCTGCCTTTTATTTCTGAGACAGGGTCTCATTAAGTTGCTTAGGGCCTAAGTTGCTTGAGGCTGGCCTTGAATTTGCAATCTTCCTGCCTCAGGCTCCTGAGCCACTGGTATTACAGGCATGTGTCACTGTGCTCAGCCTCGAAGACTTTTAAGCATCTCTCCACCACTTTCTAAAGTAAATGCAAACTTCTTACTCTATAAATTCATGCTTAGCTCAAAATGACTGATTCAATTAAGGATGATGATGTATTTTGATCTTTGTTGGAAAAGCCTGAAATAAGATAGCATACATTGTAGGAGTGTGGGTAGTAGGAGCAACAACAACTTTTGTTTAGCAACCTCATGTCCTCCAATTTGTAGCTATTTACAAAAAGTGCAGTGCTCTTGAAGAAGGTTCTGATGGGAACAATGGAAAGAGCTTTGCAACAAAAACCAAAAATGGATTTTTCTCCTCCACCTCCTCCTGCTTTTCTTCTGTGTGTGTGGTGGTGGTGGGGGGGGGGGGTACTGGGGATCCAACCCAGGGCTTCTTGCATGTTATGTTAGGCAAGTGCTCTACCACAAGTCACACCCACAATCTTTTCAGTTTATTTTGATATAGGGTCTTGCTAAATTGCCCAGGTTGGCCTTGAACTTGTGATCTTCCTGCCTCAGCCTTCCTAGTCTCTGGAGATTGAACCATCACACTCCACCTCTTGTATTTTAATTTAAGCAATTATTTTCAGTATTCTCAACACTCATCCCTAGGTGTTGTCATTACCTGGAAAGAAACTAGAATATTTTCAAGGACTAATCACATTCTTTGAGTATCACTTGAAAAAAGAATTCACTTTACAAAATAGTTAATATTTTTGCACTTCTTGCTAACGAGATGTCAAATGGGCTAGCTGCTAGACTAATTATTTTTGTGGTATCCATTTTTCTTTTTCATCAACTACATAGGAAAAGTTTGAAGATAAAACCGCCTCCAACTTATTTTCCAATTTCATCTCTTATAAATGGGAAAATCTCTCCTTATTCACTCCAGTGTATTCTTATGCATTCCAGGAAGTGTCTGATGTGGCACTTTGTGAATAAATCTAAACACAAAATAAAACATGGAAATAACATACAAGAGGATATTTGCATATTGGGGGCATGAGGAGAGCTCCTTAAACAAGACAAAAACACAGAGAAGTTAAATGATGTAATTTAATGCTAAAGCACTTTCCTAATGTGGGGGATCCTGCGTTCCATTCCCAATACCCACAACAAACAAACAAAAAATAGACATGTTTGACTACATTAAAATTTAATTTTTTTGACAAAGCGAAAGACACTACAAACAATGTGAAAAGAAAGAGGGGGGGTGGCTGGGGTTGTGGCTCAGTGGTAGAGCACTCACCTAGCACGTGCAAGGAGTTCGAGGCCTGGGTTCGATCTTTAGCACCACATAAAAATAAATAAATAAAATAAAGGTGTTATGTCAACTACAACTAAAAAAAAAAAAAAAGAAAGAGTGAGGGAAAATATTTGCAATAAATATGAACAGAAATGTTTTGTAAATACCCTAATACGTAAAGCTTCTACAATTAATAAACAAACAACATCCAACAACAACAAAAAAAGAGTACCATGACAAGAAAATTCTTAGAAGAGGAAATAGGAGAAGATGCTCAGTCTCAAAGGGTAAGAAAAATGCAACAAATTCAACAAATACAAGTATTTTTATGTAAAGGTATGAAAACATACAATTTATGATTGGCTGAGAGGGTCTAAGGAAGGGTATTAGGACAGGGATTGGAAGGCAAAGGGGGTTTCGATTTCAACTGCAATACTTTATTTTTTTATTAAAACATTTTAAGATTTAAAGTGAACATAAGATGGTTGAGAGTTCTCAAAGTTGAGTTGCATCTTTTAGTGAGCACATATTTGCATTTCCATGCAAGTTTTTAGGAGTAGAATTGCTAGGTCATAGAATATGCATATGTTCTAGTAAAGTTCTGTTTCTTTAATGTTAGGCTTCTAGATCAAGTGAGGTCCAAAGTTATTCAGTGTCAGGAATTGTGATGCTGAGGCAGGAAATGGTAGTGAGGTTGGTAGGAAGGGAGTAAGGGTGAGAGAACTGCAATTCATGTTGGACTGAGTGTTCCTGCAGGGAGGCTCACAAAATGCATGTGTGGGCTTTTACAAGAAACAGGTGTTGATGGGCAGAGTAGCATTTGCCTCTAATTCCAGCTACTTGGGAGACTGAGGCAGGAGGATTGCAAGCTTCAGCATTTTAACAAGACCATAAGAAACTTAATGAGGCCCTGTCTTAAACAAAACAAAAAGTATGGTGAAATGGTAAAAATTCAGGTTCAGATTGCCTGATCTCAACCTGGTTTTCCCATTTGCCATCTGAGTGACCTCAAACAGGTCCTTTAATGTCTCTGTTCCTGTTTCCTCATCCACAAAGCAATGGTTATTTCATAAGATTTTATTGTGAAAAATAAAGTAGTTAACATGGATAAAGCCCTTAAGCAGTATGTCACACATAAACAAACAAACACTCAGTATGTTTGAGGAACCCTCTGCCACTGTAACAGTCAGATAGGAATGCTTAATTCTCTCAGTTCCCTCCTGCAGCTCTGTGGGGAGCTACTGTGGGTAGCTCTTGGACAGAACTCAACATCCTCAATTTTCCAAGACTAACAATAATTCCTAATGATAACAGTTTAAGTTCAGATTAACCGGAAAAAGGAAGTTTGCGTCAAGGGAACAAATGTGCATAGGTTTCCCTGACCTGATTATAGATAACCTCTGAGGTCATTATACAAAGTGGTTTCATGCCTCTTTTCCAAACTTCCTGCTTCTAAGCTTGGCCTGGGGACCAACCGCTGCATAACAGAGCCCATTTCCTTGCCTTTCTTTTCAACAAGATATTTTTTGCTGGGCACAGCAGCACAAGTTTGTAATCCCAGCAAATCAGGTGGCTGAGGCAGAAGGATCTCAAGTTCAAAGCCAGCCTCAGCTATCAAGTGAGGCCCTAAGCAGTTTAGCGAGATCCTGCCTGAAAGAAAATGAAAAGGGTTGGAGATGTAGTTTCTGGTAAAGCATCCCTAGGCTCAATCTCTAGTATAAGAAAAAAAACAAAAAAGATACATCCCTTGGTAATCCTCCTGGAATGTGGGATGCTGCCCATTTTTATATAGGACATTTTTACTTTGATCCTACTACATAAAGTGTAGGTATACTAAGTGGGAAAATAGTCGTCATAATTAATTCTTCCATTTTCTTCCCTGTTGTCTGCTCCTTCTCTTTTCTTCTGGGACTCATTTTTTTTTCTACTTTTATCTATTTTTTCCCTCTGATGTTTAAAATACCTCCTTATGGCTCAGAATGGGGCTGATATTTTTCTGGATTTGATACTGTTCTGAAACTCATAGATTGAAGTCTGAAGTAGTTTTTTCTGAATTCTGTGCTTGGTTGAAAAATGAGACAGGAAAGGTTCTTGGCAGAAAACTGGAGGTATAGAGAGAAGCCCTGACTCCAGGAAAGGATTTAGAGACATCGCCCACTGGTGCTTTCCTGGAGCCTAACTCTTCTTCCCAGGAGGGGCCAGATTGTTTCTCTGAGAGTCAAATGAAATTCACAATTCACCCCAGCACCCTTTAGTCTTTAATCCAGAGTCTTTTATCTCTGGGTTTCTAGCTGTGGCCAATGTCAACTATTTTATTATTTATTATAAATAATACTGTTTGATTGTGACTGTTTGATCTTGGTTCCACACACGATTTATTTTGTTTGTTATTTCCTGATTCATGAAGGGAAGTGGCCCAATGTTCAGGAAGCCCAAGAAAGAATGAGATTTTCCTGACCACTTAGCCATCTCCAATGTAAAAGTTAATCTTTTCAGAATTAGGCCTAAAAACTAGTACAAGGCGTGAGTTTCCTTTATGGAATCCATGTCTTTGGGTTTATTAGGTTCACTTAAAACAATTTATAAGACAAGTACAGTGGTGCACACTTGTAATCCCAGTGACTGGGGAGATTAAGGCAGGAAGATCACAAGTTCCAGGCCAGCCTGAGAAATTTAAAGAGCCCCTGTCTCAAAATAAGAAATAAGTTTTTTTAAAAAAGCATTAGGGGGCTGGGGATGTGGCTCAAGTGGTAGCGCGCTCGCCTGGCATGTGTGCGGCCCGGGTTTGATCCTCAGCACCACATACAAACAAAGATGTTGTGTCCGCCGAGAACTAAAAAATAAATATCAAAATTCTCTCTTCCTCTCTCATTCTCTCTTTAAAAAAAAAAAAAAAAAAAAAAAGCATTAGGGAGCCAGGCACAGTGGCACACACCTGTAATCCCAGTGGCTCAGGAGGCTGAGGCAGGAGGATCACAAGTTCAAAGCCAGCCTCATCAAAAAAAAAAAAAAAAAAAAAAAGCAAGGCACTAAGCAACTAAGTGAGACCCTGTCTCTAAATAAAATACAAAATAGGGCTAAGAAGGTGGCTCAGGGGTCAAGTACCCCTGAGTTCAATCTCTGGTACCCAACAAGAAAAAAGCATTAGGGATGTAACTCAGTGGTAGAGCACCCCTGGGTTTCATTTCCAGTGTTGGGGGCAGGGGGAAGAATATTCAAGAATGAAGTAACAAGATGTTTCCAACTCTGAAATGGATCTGTTAAACCAACAAAGTAAAAGCATGTATAAATAGAAAAACATAGAGCTAATATGGCTAATTTTTGAATGGAGGTAGAAGATATATGTATAGGCTGGACATGGTGGTGTATGACTCTAGTTTTAGCCATCCAGAAAGCTGAGACAGAAGGATCACAAGTTCAAGGCCAGTCTGAGCAACGTAGTAAAATTCTCTCTCTCTCTCTTTTTTTTAACTAGGTGTTGACACCAAGGGTGCTTTACCAATAGTACCTTGCCCAGTACTTATTATTTTTTTACATTCCCAGTTCTTTTTATTTTTTTATTTTGAGATGAGATCTTGCTAAGTTGCCCAGGCCAGCTTAGACCTTGAGATCCTCCTGCCTTAGCCTCCTGAGTCACTGACTGGGATTATACACATGTACCACTGCACTCAGCATAAGAAAAAAAAAAAAAAAAAAAAAAAAAAAAAAAAAAATATATATATATATATATATATATATATATATATATATAATGTTCATGCTGAGAGAATGATAATATATAAATATTATCCATATACTTACAACACCCAAACTGTGTCTCCTATCCCATAAATCTTTTTTTTTAGAGATAATTTTTAATATTTATTTATTTATTTTTTGTTTTATTTTTTTGTTTTATTTTTTATGTGGTGCTGAGGATCGAACCCAGTGCCCCGTGCATGCCAGGCGAGCGTCCTACCCTTGAGCCACATCCCCAGCCCCCCAGAATTCTTTCTTGAACTCCATTCTCAAACTTCAAACTGCCCGCTGACTTCCTGCTTGGATGTCAAAGTAATATATCCCAAACTCCTGACTCACCTCCTTAAAGCCCCTTTGGCAGCTCCCTCCCCTATGTTGATGACAACTCCACTTTTTGTAGTTGTTCAGAGTAAAAACCTTGGGGTCACTCTCTCTCTCTTTTATTTCCTCTGACCCACATCTGATTTTTCTGGAAATCCTGTGCAGAACTCAATCATAATGTGATCGCTTTTCTCCACTGCCACTGTGCACCTGGCCTGAGTCACCTCCAGCCCTTGCTGGGATTATTGCAGTGGTCTCCCACTGGTCTCTGTGCTTTGTTGCCTTCAGTCTATTCTCAACAGAGAAGCCAGAAAGACTGTTTTAATATGAAAGTTAAATTGAATTTCTTCTCTGTTCAAAAGCAAAGTTTAGAATAAATAAGGAAAATGGAAGCAGGAACCTTGCAACAGCTCCAGGCCCTCTGAGATCTCCTTCCACTTCCCTCCTGGCCCACTATGCTCCTTTCCCACTCTTGGTCACCTTGATGTTTCTGGGAAAAGTCAAGATGTTCCTGCTTTCTTGGGACTCTGTACTAGCTGTTACCTCTTCCTGAAATGCTTTTCTCCCAAACATTCACACCTTTTTCTTTCTTTTTTTTTTTTTTAGAGAGAGAGTAAGAGAGGGGAGAGAGAGAGAAAGAGAATTTTCAATATTTATTTTTCAGTTCTCGGCGGACACAACATCTTTGTTGGTATGTGGTGCTGAGGATCAAACCCAGGCCGCACGCATGCCAGGCGAGCGCGCTACCGCTTGAGCCACATCCCCAGCCCCACACCTTTTTCAAATCTTCTTTTAAAGTCACTTCTCAAGGTAGGCATGGTGGCAGATACTTGTAATTCCAAGGAGATTGAGGTAGGAAGGAAGATCACAAGTTCAAAACCAGCCTTGGCAATGTAGTGAGACTTTGTCTCACAAAATAAAAAGGGCTGGGGAGCTACTGGTACAGTGCTCCTGGGTTCAATTCCTAATACCTAAACAAATAAATAATTTCTCATCAAAGCCTACCGTTTAAGATCCCAGCCTGCACCTCCACATATGCTGGATCCATCTAACTTTGCCCTTATGTCCCTATAGCAGTTACTGCCTTCTAACACATTACCTAACTTCTTTACGCATGATGTTTATCATCTAAATGTCAGCTGGGGTGAGGATAGGGATGTTTTGCTTGATATTATATGCTACGTATCTACAATAGTACCTTGCCCAGTATGACGTGTGCCATGCAATAAATATTTGTGCAATGAATAAACTGAATGGTCATACTCTGGTTGCATTTCTTCAGCAAAAGAAACTATGATGTGTGGGGTGCAATGGTGCACATCTGCAAGCCTAGCAACTTGGGAAGCTGTGGCAGGAGAATGGCAAGTTCGATCTCAGCTTCAGCAATTTAGCAAGACACTGTCTCAAAATTAAAAAAAAAATAGAAAATCTTTTAAAGGATTGGGGATGTAGATCAGTGGTAAAGCACCCTTGAGTTCAATCCCCAGTACCAAAACAAAACAAAACAGGAAAAACAAAAACAAAAACAAAAAAAACCCTACAATGTGAATTCCATTAGGCCATAAATTAAAAATAATTAAAACCTTTTTTTTTTTTTAAGAGAGAGAGAGAATTTTAATATTTATTTATTTTTTTCTTAGTTATCGGCGGACACAACATCTTTGTTGGTATGTGGTGCTGAGGATGGAAACCAGGCCGCACGCATGCCAGGCGAGCACGGTATCGCACGGTATCGGTATCCCTTGAGCCACATTCCCAGCCCCTAAAACCTTTTTTAAATAGAGAATCCTGAGTGACACTTTTTCTTTCTACTTCTGTTTTGTTCTGTTTCTTGCTGTGTTAGGATGAAACCCAGGGTCTCATGCATGCTAAGCAAGTGCTCTATTACTGGGCTACACCCCCAGCCCTGTTCCTTATTTTCTTACTACAGTGGTACTAGGCTGTTTTTGAATGGCTTCTTCTATGAATGATTTAATTGTTCTCTATGTTGCAATTCTTGGAACTCATATCAATTCAGCTGTTTCATTGATTTCACTTTGCACTTCCCTTAAAGTGAAAAGACATGACTCAATACAGGACAATTGGTGTGGGTTAAAGTCAGTTTAAGAATAATCTCCTGCTGTGCACAGTGGTGTACTCCGGTAATCCCAGCTATTCAGGAGGCTGGGGGATGCAAATTCTAGGCTAGCCCCAGCAATTTAGTGAGACCCTATCTCAAAATAAAAAATAAAAGGGACTAAGGATTTAGCTCAGTGATAAATCGCCCTTGGGTTCAATCACTGGTACCAAACAAACAAACACCAAAAAAAAAAAAAAAAAAAATGGCTGTGGATGTGGCTTAGTGGTACAGGGCTTGTCTAGCATGAGCAAGGGCCTCTGTTCAATTCCCAGCACCAAAGCAAAGAAAACCCTTTTTGTCTTCAATCGTCTGGATTCTTTTTCTTTTTTAAACAATCATTTTTTTCTTTTCTTTCTTTTTTTCTTCTTCTTCTTTTTTTTTTAATGGACACCATATCTTTATTTTACATTTATGTGGTGCTGAGGATGGAACCCGGTGCCTCATGCATGCCAGGTGAGCCCTCTACCACCAAGCCACAACCCCACCCCAATCATCTGGATTCTACTCCATTTCATCCCCAATCCCTATAACTTTTGATGGTTTACTCACTATAATAAAATAATACCAGCTTAAAAAAAAAACATTGTTTAATTTTGAGAATTCAACTTCATATATAACACTCCTAAATTAATGCTATTCAACAAAATTAATTGCACCAAGTGGTGTTGAGCAGTGTGGTCAGTTTCTGCACAGCAGTTCTACTGTGCTTCACACTGTGGTCTAGCTGCTTTATTTGTTGTCATGTATTTCACAGTTACTTAAGAAATACTTGTTGATTATTATATGTAGGAGATGTGAGGTTGGAAGATTTGATCATCAGCACTACAGGACAAAATCATGTGTTTATTTTATGCTGTAGTTATAGCAGCTGACCCAGTTACTGTTTCCTGATTTTCAAGTTTTTTTTTTCTTTTTTTTTTTTTGTATTGAGTGTTGAACCCAGGGGCTCTTAACCACTGATCCACATCCCCAGCTCTTTTTTTTTTTTTTTTTTAATTTTGATACAGGGTCTCCCTAAGTTGCTGAAGGCCTTGATAAATTGTTGAGGCTGGCCTTGAACTCTTGATCCTCCTCCCTCAGCCTTTGAGCTTCTGAAATTATGGTGTGTACAACCACACCACCATATAGAGCTTTCAAAGTTTTAAAGTAATTATATGCTGGTATCAGAACTATTGCGATATCTACTTCTGGAAGTTCTATGAGGCAGAAGTTGTGGTGGACTTGGAGCTAGCATACTTGAATTCCAGTTTTCTTACTGGCTCAATTTTTCACATATTTTACACTAAAAAAAAAAAAAAAAAAAAAAAAAAAGCTAGATGACATTTAGGATTCCTCCCAGTTCCCAAATCTCCATATAAATACATGTATCTATATGGGAGGGGGGGGGTAGTGGGGATTGAACTCAGTAGTGCTCTGCCACTGAGCTATATCCCCAGCCCTTTTAAGTTTTTAATAAAAAATAAACTTAGGGGCTGGGGTTGTGGCTCAGTGGTAGAACCCTTGCCTTGCATAAGTAAGACACTGGGTTCCATCCTCAGCACCACATAAAATAAACAAGTAAAACAAAGGTATTGTGTCCATGCTCAACTAAAAAAATAAAATAAAAATAAACTTAGCTAGAGACAACTTAGCGAGACCCTGTCTCAAAATAAAAACTTAAAAAGGCTGAGATATAATTCATTGGCAGAGCTCCCCTGCTCCCCTGCATTCAATCCCCAGTGCCAGGCAGGGGGAAAAAAAAAGATAAATGAAAAGGAAATGGAATTTGACTGATAATATAAAATGATGGTACAATAAGTAGTGATGGGGAAAAATAGGGGATGAAGGAGCATTTATGGCTGCCGACGTTTTGGGAGGCTGACACTGACAACTAAACACACCATGTTTTCACGAATGGCAGTTTCTTCTGTTGCAACAGCATTTGGCTATTTTTATTATAGAATTTTTCAAAAGTCTGGGAAAAGATATGGCCATAAAAAAAATCTGAACTCTTAAAGGGTTAGGGATGTAGCTCAGTGATAGAGTGCTTGCTTAGCATGTGATCCCAGCACTGAAAAATAATAATGATGATGATGATGATGATGATGATGATGATAAAAAATAAATTTTACTCAAAATGAATTCTCCAAGCCAAAAAAATTAACAATATAACCTCACATATATATTTCCCTGTAGTATTTTGTATGCCTTGCATATTTTTAAAAACTATAATTTCATTTTATTTATTTATTTATTTGTTTGTTTGTTTGTTTGTTTATTTATTTTCCAGAGGAGGTTTTTCTTTAGTCCTTAAGGATCCTTCCTGGAGGTCATGGGGCAGCACCAGCTGGTCTAAATCCAGTGGGGCCTGGGTCCTTCCAGGCTTCATGACCTGAATTCCTGGCCACCTTGCTGGGAATGGCACTTCTCATGCAGAAATGCAGCTTCACACAGAGCTTAGAAAGTATGTAGTAAGAGTCTAAAATATTCACTATGGCCTCTTTTAAGTTGCAAATGAAGAACTTCTTCATGGCCTTGTCCTTGGGCACAGGCACAGGGTGCACTGCACTGGGCACAGCTTGTGCAGAGACTAGGTTGGCTGCACATGGCCTTTGTGGGTTTTTTTGGTACCGGGGATACCGGGAATGAACCCAGGGGCCCTTAACTACTGAGCCACATCCCCAGCTACCCCCCACGAGATAAGGTCTCACTGAATTGCTTAGGGCTGAAACTGGCTTTGAACCTGAGATCTTTCTGTCTCAGCCTCTGAAGCCACTGGGATTACAGGCATGCTCTAATGCAGCCCTTTTTAGTATTATTATTATTATTATTATTATTATTATTATTATTATTTTCAACTTGGAAGTGAGAACCTGAAACTGCCTTGCTATGTACAATTGCATATGATGATTACATTAATTAAAGAGATTAAAACTAGGAATTATTGCATTGTGTATATTTCCAGAAAAAAAGCACTCGGTTACCTCTGGCTTTCATTGAGTAGATTCCAAACAATTAAGAGTTTGAAGCTAATTTTTAATAAGTGTGGCAATATAAGATGCCCTATTATCCATCATAAGAAAATATAAGTTAATGAATAATTTAGGTAAGGTATCTTTCCTTTGTTTCTGTGGGCTTTGGGGTCAAGCTAACTTGGGTTCAGATGACAGCTTTGACAATTTCTGCTTTATTTTCTGAACCTGCTATTGAGTAGTTTTACTTTTTGATTTCCAGGACTATTGTTGGAATACTGTCTTTTGTTTGTTTTTGGCTTTCCCACCAGTTGTACCCTGTTGTTATTTCATGGTTGCTGATTGCCTTCTCCCTGTAGCATCTCTATTTCCTACATGTTGTTTTCCCCCATTTACTTGTCCTGGTCCATATCGTTAGAAACTTCATTGACATTAGAAACTTCCCTCTGTTGATCCTTAGGTATCTGCTCTTAATTGATTGGGCTCTTTGTTGTTGATTTATAGTTTTTTAAAAAATCCTTGATATGGATGTTTCTCAGCTGATTTGCAAATCTTTTCCCCATTTTGTAGGTTACCTTCTCACTTTTTTTTTTGTGGGTCTGAGAATTGAACCCCGGACCTTGGGAATGCTAGGTAAGCACTGAGCTATATTCCTAGCCCATATTTTCACTTTCTCCATAGTGTCCTTTAATACACAATATATGTCAATTTGAGGACTGGGGTTGTAGCTCAGTGGCAGAGCGCTTACCCAGAACATGTGAGGCACTGGGTTTGATCCTTAGCACCGCATAAAAATAAACAAATAAAATAAAGACATGCTGTCCATCTACAACTAAAAAAAAAAAAGATTTAAAAAAAAAGATATTTATTTTGATGAAGTTCAATTTACCTATTTTTTCTCTGATTGTGGTTTTGGTGTTTCTAATAAATCTATGCCTAATCCAAGGTCATAAAAACTTCCTTCAATGTTTTCTTCCATGAGTGTTATATTTTTAGCTCTTATATTTTGGCCTTTGACCTATTTTGAGTTTATCTTTGTAAACGGTGTGAATTGTGTCCACATTCTTTTACATGTGGACACAGAGTTGTCCTATCACCATGTGTTAAGAGATTACTCTTTCAGGCTGGGGATGTGGCTCAAGCGGTAGCGCGCTTGCCTGGCATGCGTGCAGCCCGGGTTCGATCCTCAGCACCACCTACCAACAAAGATGTTGTGTCCGCCGAGAACTAAAAAATAAATATTAAAAAAAAATTCTCTCTCTCTCTCCTCTCTCACTCTATCTAAAAAAAAAAAAAAAAAGATTATTCTTTCTTTATTAAATAGTCTTGGGACTATTTTTGGAAATCATTTGAAACCCCTGTTGAAAATCAATTGTTGGGCTGGGGATGTGGCTCAAGCGGTAGCGCGCTCGCCTGGCATGCCTGCGCCCGGTTCGATCCTCAGCACCACATACCAACAAAGATGTTGTATCCGCCGAGAACTAAAAAATAAATATTAAAAAAAATTCTCTCTCTCTCTCTCCTCTCTCTCTTAAAAAAAAAAAAGAAAAGAAAAACAATTGTATAGGTTTATTTCTAGAACAATTCTATTCCATCAATCTATATGTCTATCTTTATTGCTGTCTTGATTATTAGCTTTGTAGAAATTTTTGAAACCGGAAGTGTGAGTCCTCCAAATTTTTGTTTTCTTTTTTAATGGTTTTGGCTATTTGGAGTTCCTTGCAATTCTGTATGAGTTTTTGTATTATCTTTTCCATTTGTGCAAAAAAGATTAGTGAGATTTTGATAGGGATTGCATTGAATTCTAGATCATTTTTGGTAGTATTGCCATCTTAATACTGTTTTCCAGTCCATAAACATAGAATGTCTCTTCATTTACTCAGATCTCCTTTAATTTCAAAAATATTTTCTAGAAAAAAAAATATTTTGTAGTTTTCAGTGTATAAATCTTGCGCTTTTTTGGTTAAATTTATTCCTAAGCATTTTATTTTTTTCTGATTTTATTGTAAATATAATTGTTTTCTTAATCTTGGGATTGTTCCTTGCTAGCTTAGGGAAATACAATTCACACTTTTATGTTAGTTTTCTGTTGCTAGGACAAAATATCTGAGAAAAACAGGTAGAAGAGGAAGGATTTATTTGGACTCACGGTTTTGGAAGTTTCTGTCCATGGTTGGCTGACTCCATTGCTTTGGGCATGAGGTGAAACAGAGCATCATGGTAGGTATAGTAGAGGACATAGTAGAGGAAAGTTGCTCACCTCACCAGTCAGGAAGCAGAGCAGAGAGAGAGGGGCCAAGGACATGATATACCCTGTCAGAGCATACCACCAGTGACCTAATTTCTCCAAGTAGCACCCCCCCTTTTAGTTTCCACCACATTCCAGGATTGCCATCAAATTATTAATTTCTTGATGAGGTCAGAGTCCTCATGACCCAATCACTTCCCAAAAGCTCCACCTCTGAACATTGTTGCCTTGGGCACCAAGCCTTCAACACATGAGCTTTTGGGGAACATTTTAGATTCAAACTGTAACAATCTGTGTTGATCTTATATCATGATATTTTGCTAAATTCATTTATTAGCTCTCTCTGTGTGTGTGTGTGTGTGTATTAGGATTTTCTATATGTTAGTTATGTCATCTGCAAAAAAGATAATTTTACCCCTTTCTTGCCACATAAATGCTTTATGTTTCTGTTTTTTTGTCTTACCTAATTGCTCTTGCTAAAACTTCCAGTACCACATTGATTAGAACTGGTACAAGTGGGTATCCTTATCTGATTCCTCATCTTACAATACTCATTTGAAAATGTGTTGTGGGGAGGCTAAAAATCTGATTTGAAGCTTTGGGTGCACATGCAGACCCTGCCTGAGAGTCTGTATTGATCTAATTAGGCTGTTTAGCTGGGAGCCTCCTTTTGGGTTTATGCCTTTAAAAAAAGAAAAAAAAGGGCTGGGGATGTGGCTCAAGCGGTAGCGCGCTCGCCTGGGATGCGTGCGGCCCAGGTTCGATCCTCAGCACCACATACCAACAAAGATGTTGTGTCCGCCGAGAACTAAAAAATAAATATTAAAAATTCTCTCTCTCTCTCTCTCTCCTCTCTCACTCTCTTTAAAAAAGAAAACATGAATGGTGTGACTCTACTTTGTGTATAACCAGAGACATGAAAAATTGTGCTCTATTTGTGTAATATGAATTGAATTGCATTTTGCTGTCATATATAATAAATTAGAATAAATAAAATTTAAAAAAAAAAAAGAAAGAAAAAAAATCCCTTTACTTTATATACTGTTGTTTTAATTGTCAAAACTATTTGCTATCTTTCCCAGAAATGCTAGGACTGAAATTAATAGCATTTTTACCATCTGTTATTCATTGTTCCTAATTCAAATACTGAGTTCCATTAATAAAATATACTTTGCATTTCTCAAGACCTTCAGGATTTGGAATAGCATAAATTTTCTCTTTAGCTCTTTACTGACCCAGCCACATTATGAGCATGTCCTGAGGCCCTGCCATGTGCAGCGGGCGCGCTCTCTCCTAGAGACTCCAGAGCTACTCAGCAGTATGGAAGGAGTTCATCCTCATTAGCCAGCGGGAGCCCAGGGTGGCTTCATTCTCACTCATTATTTTTTGTGTTCCTTTGCTGTGTTCTTCACCACAAAATAAATTCTAGGGCTGGGATTGTGGCTCAGCGGTAAAGAACTTGCCTAGCATGTTCAATCCTCAGCACCACATAAAAATAAAGGCATTGTGTTGTGTCCATCTAGACCTAAAAAATAAATATTTTTTAAAAATGAAATAAAAAATAAATTCTAATTACAGAACTGCTTGTGAATTGGTCTTATAATCACATCAGGAAAAAGTCCTTTACTGATCTAGTTTATGGAAAGCTGAGGCACCTGGTATCCACTTACAGCATTTTTACAGCATTTTGTAGAGCTATATTCAGACCTTTCACTTGGACCTAGGGGCCACTGGTTTCACTGGTCTTAGGGCACAGGCTCTAAATCCTGGTTGCATTTGATAATTATCTATAGATACAAAAGAAAGAAAGAAACAGCAATGATCCCCAGCCCTCACTTCACACCAATTAATTCAGAATAACTGGGAATGGAGCGCAGATTATGGTATTTTTTAAGTTCCCATGGTGATTCTCAAGTGTGCCAGAGTCAAGAGCCCTGATTTAGGAGAGGTCTGGAGGGAAACACTTGGTGGAAGCTTTTGTTTCCTCTCTGGAGCTTGTTAAGGTAGCACCTCTCTAGGAGGACCAAGCAGCCGGAACCTAGGCTGCCTCACATCAACTCCAAGAACCTGAAAACGAAGAAACAAAATCTAATGATATTTTTCCTTCTGAGGAAATTGACATATCCTTATATTTTAAGCACTTACCTTTTGAATGTGGCAAAGAATGCTTAGGAATTATGCAGCAGCACTGACTTTATGCTTACAACCTTGAGCAGATGTGTAATATCGCAGCCTCAGTTTCCACATCTATAAAGAAAGGGGATAAAGGTCAGGCGTGGTGGCACACACCTGTAATCCCAGTGGCTTGGGAGGCTGAGACAGAATAGCCAGTTCAAAGCCAGCCTCAGTAACAGAGAGGCACTAAGCAACTCAGTGACACCCTGTCTCTAAATAAAATACAAAATAGGGCTAGGGTTGTTGCTCAGTGGTCGAGTGCCCCTGAGTTCAATTCCTGGATAAAAAAAAAAAAAAAAGAAAAAAAAAAAGAAAAAGAAAAAGAAAAAGAAAAGAAAAGAAAGAAAGGGGATAAAAAAATTATGGTGGTCAATAAATAGCAATTGAGGTCTAGGGGTAGAAGCTCAATGGTAGAACACTGGCCTTGTATGCACGAAGCCCTGGGTTTGATCCCCAAGTTTGACATAAATAAATATGAGATAAATAAATAAATAAATAGCAGCTCTTCTAGTTTTAAAATAATAAAAATAAATTAAGAGGCAAAATAACTCTCTCCCCAGTCTATACCCAAAGGATTTAAAAACAGCATACTACAGGGACACAGCCATATCAATGTTTATAGCATCACAATTCACAATAGCTAAATTGTGGAACCAACCTAGATGCCCTTCAATAGATGAATGGGTAAAAAAAATGTGATATATATACACAATGGAATATTACTCAGCAATAAAAGAGAATAAAATCATGGCATTTGCAGGTAAATGGATGGAGTTAGAGAAGATAATGCTAAGTGAATTTAGCCAATCCCCAAAAAGCCAAATGCAGAATGTTTTCTCTGATATAAGGAGGCTGATTCATAGTTGGGTTGGGAGGGGGAACATGGGAGGAATAGAGGAACTCTAGATAGGGCAGGAGGGTGGGAGGGGAAGGGACGGGGCAGGGGGTTATAAATGATGGTGGAATGTGATGATCATTATTATCCAAAATACATGTATAAAGACACGAATTAGTGTGAATATACTTTGTATACAACCAGAGATATGAAAAATTGTGCTCTGGGGCTGGGGGTGTGGCTCAAGCTGTGGCACGCTCGCCTGGCATGCGTGCGGCCTGGGTTCAATCCTCAGCACCGCGTGCAAACAAAGGTGTTGTGTCTGCCGAGGACTAAAAAATAAATATTGAAGTTCTCTCTCAAAAAAAAAAAAAGAAAGAAAAAAGAAAAGAAAAATTGTGCTCTGTGTAATAAGAATTGTAATGCATTCCGCTGTCATATATAAATTAAAATTTTAAAAATTGTTTTTTTAAAAAAGAGGCAAAATAAAGAGTCCCAAAACAGTGCTACCAAGGTAAAAATAAATAAATACAGAAGAGCTGCATGGTGTCTAACAGGAGTGCAACAAGAATGGCCTAGAATAACAGTGCTTCACAAAGTTTAATGTTCCCACAATTCTCCTGGGATTGTGTTAGGATAAAGATTCTTTGTTTGATACTGGGGGTTGAACTCAGGGGTGCTTTACCACTAAGTTACATCCCCAACCCTTTTTAATTTTTAATTTTTACTTTGATAGGGTCTTGCTGAGTTGCTGAGGGTCTCTCTGAGTTGCTCAGTTTGGCCTCAAATTTGCAATCTTCCTGCTTCCGCCTCCCAGGTAGCTGGGGTTACAAATATGCACCCATGTTCCGTGAGAGTCTTTCTAATAAGCTCTTGGATGATGTCAGTGCTGCAGGTTCCAGGGACCACAATAAAGAACAAAGTACAGGCCACATCAACCACAGTACCTGCCTTACCCAATGACCCCTCTTAGCTAAACTAACTGTCCTCTGCGCCTGTCCTCCATGCAGGACTTTTTTTTTTTTAAGAGAGAGAGAGAGAGAGAAATTTTAATATTTATTTTTTAGTTTTCAGCGGACACAACATCTTTTGTTTTTGTATGTGGTGCTGAGGATCGAACCTGAACCTGGGCCGCAAGCATGCCAGGCGAGCGCGCTACCGCTTGAGCCACATCCCCAGCCCCATGCAGGACTTTTTTGAGGAGGTGAGAGGAGAGGATATTGATGACTCATGAAGGAGAGATCATCCATAGGCTAAGGTTTGAAACACGAGGTTAGGGGAAGATAAAAGGGGACTGTGGTCCAGGAATTTGTATAAGCACAGGCCATGCTCCAAAGGAGGTGCCTTAACTCTCAAGAGGTCAGATAGGTTCTGTAGTTCCATTTTCTGGATGTCCAAAATACCTCTCCCCTTTTCTTCACGTAGTCTGGCATTAAAATTAAAAAAAAAAAAAAATATATATATATATATATATATATATATTTTTTTTTTTTTTTTTTTTTTTTTTGCAGATCTTGGTTCGCTTTATTTGCCATTCTTTAATCAGACAGCAGTGCAGACTCAAGATTGTTTAAAATGCTTCAACCCACCACATGGGCTCAGATAAAAGGAAGTGACATGGAGGAGAGAAAGTCAGATGCAGAAGCATCCTGATTGATTGGAGCTCCATATGTCTTATTTGAATGCTTTGAACCCTTGGTCTCTTATGAGATTGGCTGAGACTCAGTTAACTTGTTGCAAGCATGAGTTACAGATTGTTTTTACACATCAAGTTGAAGGGCTCTCAGGGAGAGAAAGAAATCCTTACCTAGATCTATGAGCATGACCAGCCATGCTTGTCTCTTTAGTCAGATGAACAAAACTCCAGCATATGTTTGAATCAGATCAACTAGAATAAAAACATAATCAACTTAAATGTCACCAGATTCAAAGACCTACACAATGTGCTCACAACTGATTTACGGCTAGACTGCTTAACCAAGAAGAAACATTCTAAACCCCAAATATCAAATGATTGACTGGGATTTGATTTTCACAAAAGCTTTCCTGGCAACCCGAACATTTCTTTTCTTTTCTTTTTTCTTTTTTTGGACATTTCTTACAAGGAAAATGATTTAGAGTCAGAGAGCTCAAACCTAGGTGCATTACTCATCTTCTCTTCTGTGAGAGGCAAAGAGCATATACTTTGCTTTGCTCTCTTTTTAAAAATCTTTGCTTATACTTTTCTTTCAAGGCATCCTGAAATTATTTTCAATGACACATAAGTTGAAAACTCGATCAGGCAGAATCGAAGTCCCATTGTCCCCTTGGAGGGACCTCCTCAGAATCCTGTCCCATGATTCACTTAGATTATAATTCAATGTGTATAGAGAAACCTTTGGACTAAACTCAAATTCTTATTTCTTTTTTTAAGTTTTTTTTTTTAAAGAGAGAGTGAGAGAGGAGAGAGAGAGAGAGAGAGAGAGAGAGAATTTTTAATATTTATTTTTTAGTTCTCGGCGGACACAACATCTTTGTTGGTATGTGGTGCTGAGGCTCGAACCCGGGCCTCACGCATGTCAGGCGAGCGCGCTACCACTTGAGCCACATCCCCAGCCCCTTAAATTCTTATGTATGAAGCCAGCTTTAGGTCAAACTTACTGGATACATTCACTCATTCACTCATTCAGCACCTACTCTACTCTGTTTCTTTGGTTCTGGTGTCCAGATATATGGCAGAGTACAAAATAAGGGCCCTGACCTCCAGGAGTTTCCATTCTAGGGTTTTCTTTGCAACCAAATAGGCAGCCAAGTTAAACACAAAAGAGATCCCACTAGAGGGCGTCCAGGATCACTCTGCCATGTTCTGCTAAATAAACTCTTGGAATGTGTTAACCAAGTCAGAGGAATTTGTCCTGGAAGACATTGTGTAAACCAGAAGTATCAGCATGTATCAGAAGGGTCAGACAAAATAACGAACCTTGAAATCTTTGCTTTCTTCTTTCTTTTTTACTTTTGTTGTTGTGCTGGGGTTTGAGCCCAAGATCTCAAACATGCTAGGCAAGTGCTCAACCACTGATCTTCATCCCAATCCCATAACTGTCTTTCGTGAATTATATATACATCTATATTGCAAAGAAAGTGGTAGATATGTGGAAGTTTTTAATTTTATTTTTTTACAGTTATACTTTAGAGAATGTCTATTTTTACATGGCTTTATCTGAAAATATTTTGGAATTGTTTCCTGACCCCCACTCTTATTATGACCCTTTTAAAAGTCACTGTTGTAGCAAACAAAAGATAGTCACATGCTTAAGGTAATCTCAGTGACTCCAGAGCCTGAGGCAAGAGAATGATAAATTTGAGACCAGCTTTAGCAATTTACAGAGGCCCTAAGCAACTTAGTGAGACCCTGTCTCAAAATAAAAAATAAAAAGAGCTGGGGATGTGGCTCAGTAGTAATGCACCCCTGGGTTCGATTCCCAGAATGCAAAAAAGAAAAAAAAACCCACAGATTTTAGAGTCAAATATACTTTGGTTCTAATCCCAGCTAGGCCTCTTAGGACCCATGTAGCATTTGGAAAGTTATTTAACCTCTGTGAGCCTCAGTTTCCTTATCTATAAAATGAGAATAACAATAATCCCACCTCTCAGAATTATTAAAGGAGTTAAGTAAAACAACTTATGTGTCATTCAATATCTACTAGGTTTTATGCATTGCTGTACTCATAAAGAGAGACTCCTGGGGCTGGGGTTTGGCTCATTGGCAGAGCATTCACCTAGCATGTTTGAGGCACTGGGTTCAATCGTCAGCACCACATATAAATAAATAAATTAAATAAAGATATTATGTCCAACTACAACAACAACAACAAAATAATAAAAATAAAAAGAGACTCCCATCCCCTACCTCCGAGTGACCCTGCATTACTATTGGGAGCAACCAAAGGTATGCTCTGATTGTGCCTGTCATGACACCCCTGCTACCCACATCTTCTCCAGATCCCTTTGGTCCACAGCTGTTGACTGTGGCCTGATGGTGGTATCCCTTGATTCCTAACCCTAAGCTAGAGTCTCTGGGTCTCGCAGTGCTTCCAGGTCTCAGAATCTGAGAACAGACTCTCCTTATTTAAATAAAAAACAAAAAATAGAGCTCAACATGATTTAAAAAAAAATAAGAAGAAGCCAAGAACAGGTGGGGACCATCAAAAATGAAAGAACGGAGCTTCCTCTTCCTTCCCTGTTTCTTTAGACCTTCAATTAATTAATTAATTAACTAATATTTAATTAATTAATAAACAAATAAATAAATAAATAAAATTTATTTATATGTGGTGCTGAGAATTGAACCCAGTGCCTCCTACATGCTAAGTGAGTGCTTTACCACTGAGCCCAACCCATTCCTCCTCTGTTATTGACAGGTCTAAGATGGTCTTTTTTTTTTTTTTTAGGTGTAGATGGACACAACACAATGCCTTTATTTTTATGTGGTGCTGAGGATCTAACCCAGGTCCCGCCCTGCTAGGCAAGCGCTCTAACGCTGAGCCACAATCCCAGCCCCAAAGATGGTCTTGAATAGCCCATCAATTTCTGCCTCTCACCCTTAGTAATGAGCTCAAAACCAATTCAAAGAATGAGGTAGATGCTGGAATCCTTTCTATCTCCTTCCATTCTCCAATTCCTTAACCTCAGCCTCTCCCCCTTCCCCAGACTTCCTTTCTGCATTCTTAGTTACAAAATAAAAACTGACTTACATATAATCACATCCATGCCAACTGATGGGGACCGGGTTGGGAAGGGCAAGAAGGTTGTCTACACTGTTTACAGTATTCAGACAACAAATGCCCTATTTTATGTATGTTTAGATATTGGTTGCCCTTCATCGCCCACCTGACAACTTTTCCCCAATTTTTAATTTAATCAACTATCATAAATTTATTATGACATATTCTACTACAGACACTCAATTTTGTTTCTATTTCCAATAGAACAAGTCAATTTCAGAGATATAGTGTCAAATTTGTATTCGTAGGGTTTTTTGCAAAGAAAAGAAACGGGGTGCTGAGGCTGGCTTTGAACTCCCAATCCTCCTGCCTCAGCCTCCAGAGCCACTGAGATTACAGGGAGTACCTAGCTCCCTTAAATTTTTTTTTCCAGGCTCTTTTTAGATTATTTATTTATTCATTGGGATAAAACCCAGGGGAGCTTAGCCATTTAGCGACATCCCCAGCCCTTTTAATTTATTATTATTATTATTATTATTATTATTATTATTATTATTATTATTATTATTATTATATTTTGAGGCAAGTTTTCACTAAGTTGCTTAGGGCCTTGCTAAATTGCTAGGCTGGCCTCAGATTTGCAATCCTCAGCCTCCTGAGTTGCTGGGATTACAAATGTGCACCACTGTACCTGGCACTTCATCATCCCAGAAAGAGAAATTCTGGCCGGGAGCCGTGGCACATGCCTGTAATCCCAGTGGCTCAGGTGGCTAAGGCAGGAGGATTGAGAGTTCAAAGCCAGCCTCAGCAAAAACGAGGCACTCATCAACTCAATGAGACCCTGTCTCTAAATAAAATACAAAATGGGACTGGGGAAGTGGCTCAATGGTTGAGGGCCCCTAAATTCAATACCCAGTATATATATAAAAAAAAAAAAAAAAGGTGGGGGTGGAGAGAGAGAGAAATTCTGTACCTGTTGAGAGAAACCCTCATTCCTCTCTCCCTCTGGCCCTTGGTAATCACCATTCTACTTTAGTCTCTATGAATTTTACTATTCCAGGTTATTAATTTAAGGGGAATCATCTGGACTCATACAATGTTTGTTCTATGTAATTGCTTTACTTCACTTGGCATAAAGTCTTCAAGGTTCATTCATGTGACAGCATGTGGCAGAATTTCATTCCTCCTGGAGGGTGAATAATATTGTATTGTATGTATAGACCACATCTTCTTTTTCCATTCATCTGTTAGCTGTACGCTCGGGGTTGACCCCACTTCTGTCAATTGTGACTAATGCTGCTATGAACATGAGCATAGGACAAGCTCAAAAGGTACATTTCGGACTCATGGAGCACTTTTCAGTTGTCTAAGCACTTTAGAAATAACATTTGTAAGATAAAATGCAAAATAATTTAAATAAACTTCCCAAGATAATATGAAATTATTATAATTAAAGGAAAAAATAAAGGTGATGTATTATAACTCTAAAATAAACACAAGATATGTAAACCAGGCACAGTGACATGTACCTGTTATCCCAGGTACTCAGGAGACTAAGACAGGAGTATCACAAGTTCAAGGCCAGCATGAGCAACTTAAGAAGACCCTGTCTCAAAATAAAAATAAAGGGAGGGGCTAGGGAGATGTAGCTCAGTGGTAGAGCTCTTGCCTAGCATGTACAAAGCTCTGAGTTCAATACCCCATCACATGAAAAAAGAAAGAAATTATTGGATGTGTTAGAAAAATATCAAGAAATGGATTCTTTGTATTACAAATGGTTAGAAAATGTGATTCTGGCCAGGAAAATATCAGTTCAAGGCCAGCCTGGCCAACTTAGTGGGACCTAATCTCAAAATAAAATAAAAAGGTTGGGGTATAGCTCAGTGGTAGAGTTCATGTCTAGCATATGCGGGGCCCTGGGATTCAATCATTATAATGAAAAAAAAAATGCAAATGTGTTGTTAGGTCTATGCATGATAAAATTCAAAGATGTCTGCTACTGGAACTTAGCTGATTTAATAATTCCATCTGTATCCAAAATTTTGTCAAAACAAACCTAGTAAACCACTGTTTTCCACTTTGTTTCGCAGGTGTTTTTTTTTTTTTTTTTTTTTTTTTGTTGGTAATAGAGGGTTTAATCCGTTGGCATTTTACTGCTAAGCTACATTCCCAGCGCTTTTTATTTCTATTTTGAAATGGTCTTGCTAAGTTGCTTAAGACCTTGCTAAATTGCTGAGGCTGACCTCAAACTTCTGATCCTTCCGTCTTAGCCTGCACAGTCACTGGGATTACAGGCATGCTCCACTGTGCCCAGCAAACCAGTGGTTTTTACCTGGAGAACCATCTGAAACATTTGGCCATGTCAGAAGACAGTTTTTGGTTGTCTCAACTAGGACAGTGCTACTGGCATCTAGTGCATAGAAGTCAGGATGCTGCTGAACATCCAATAATCCATAGGACAGCACCTGCAAGAAAGATTTATTCAGGGGCTGGTGGTGTAGCCCAGTGGTAAAGAGCTTGCTTAGCTTGTAGAAGATCTGGTGTTCATATCCCTCACATGGCACACAGAAGAAGAGAAGAAAGAAGAGTTATTCAGCCCAAGATGTCAATAATGCTACTGTTGAAAAATGCAGAACTAAATGAGCAAATATACCAAACAAATATAACAACCCAGAAACAATCGGTATTTGAGACAGAAGGACCGAAATTTAGTGAAGCCCTAATTAACTTAGTGAGACTCTATCTCAAAATAAAAAGGAAAAGGCCTGGGGAGGTAGCTAAGTGGTAAAGTACTTCTGGGTTAAATCCCCGGTATCCCCGCCCCCTGTAAAAACAAAAAACAAAAAAAAAATTGGTATTTAAAAACAGTTGATCACAATGAGGCTATACTTCCAGTGCTCATAAGGTGTGCATGAATATTGAATATTGATAGTGAGGCTCTACTATTTCTCTCTCCCATCCCCCCTTTTTTCTTTCTTTCTTTTCATATATATATATATATATATATATATATATATATATATATTAGATGTTGGAAGACCTTTATTTTATTTATTTATATGTAGTGCTGAGAATTGAACCCAGTGCGCCTTACACATGCCAGGCAAGTGCACTACTGCTGAGACCCAGCCCCAGCCCACCATTTTTTTTTTTTTAATTTTCTTTTTCTTTTTTTTGGTACTAGGGATTGAACCCAGTAACACTGAGCTACATCCCCAGTCCTTTTTATTTTTTATTCTGAGACTGGGTTTCCCTAAATTGCTTAGGGCTTCACTAAGTTGTTGAGGCTGGCCTCGACTTGTGATTTCCTGCCTCAGCCTCCTGAGTTGCTGAGATTACAGGTGTGCACCACCACACCTGACTGCTTTCTTTTTGTAGTGCCCTGAGGAAAAACTTCTTTACTCATTTTGGAATTCCATCATTCTTTTAAAGTGGTTAAGGGCTGGAGGGTGATTTCAGATTGGAAATCAGGTAGCCTGGAACCAGTCCTGCTGCCTTGAAGTAGAGAATATTGAGCATTCAACCTCAGGCATAGTTTTCCTGATCATCCATCTCCTCCTCCTACAAATGGGCAGGGCTAGTGTTTTCTTGTGGGTTCCTCCCGGGCTTTACTGAGAGCTCAACACTGATTGGTTTATGCCTCATTGGCCTGGTGGGTGCCCCAGCCAAATATTTTTTTATCGCCATAGAAAGTGGATATAGCTCACCCCAAGGGGTTTGGAAGGATCTTGTACATTAACTGAAAACACTTTCCAAAGAAAAACCACCACATACATGTAAGGGCTAAGGAAATGGAAGGATATGAAAATACTAAGGATGAAACTTTGGTAATCAAAATCCCAAAATGTGCATGGTCCCATCTGGGAGTTTATGGTAAGGTTATTTATATTTATTTTTTTTTTAAGAGAGAGTGAGAGAGAGGGAGGGAGAGGGAGAGAGAGAGAGAATTTTAATATTTATTTTTTAATATTCGGCGGACACAACATCTTCGTTTGTATGTGGTGCTGAGGATCGAACCCGGGCCGCACGCATGCCAGGCAAGCGAGCTACTGCTTGAGCCACACCCCCAGCCTCAGGTTATTTATATTTATATTTTATTTTTTTAAAGCTAAGTCTTTGTTTCTGTTTCCATGTAATTTCAGAGAAAACAAAGGCCATTATGGCCTTGCATTTTATCTCAGAGTAGTTCAAATCCTTTTCTGGTCACTGGAAAACAGATTATGACAAAAAAGGGGAAAAAAATCTTCTAAATAATTGGGTCATTGTGGCTTAGATCCATGTGAGTTCTTTTGGGACAAGATTTAATCACTTCATAAATTACATATGGTGATTGTGTTATAAATAATAATCCTTTGTGTCTCATTAAGCCATAAATATACGTTCTGTGTGACACTCATTCCTTTTCTTGCCAGCCTGACTAGATGCATTGTCTCTGGAGTTCTCTTGAAAAACAGGTGCACCTGGCTCAATGTTAGGCAGGTGACAGGTGTCACAAGAACAGTGAATTTATATGCTCATCAGTTTTGACAATCTACATTCTAGATTAACTCTCAAAGCTTTTCTTCTTCTTTTTTTCTCTCCTTAATTTTTATCCATTAATAAAAATTGCCAGATAGAAAAAAGTAATTTGGTTCCTGAGACTTCGGGCAGACTACCTTAGTCTAATAACTTAAGATACCTGTCCTAATTTATTCTACCCAAAACTACTTTAAAAAAAATTTTTTTTTGGAGTACTTGAGGTTGAACTCAGGGACAATTGACCACTGAGTCACATCCCCAGCTCTATTTTGCATTTTATTTAGAGAGAGGGTCTCACTGAGTTGCTTAGTGCCTGGCTTTTGCTAAGGCTGGCGTTGAACTCTTGATCTTCCTGTCCCAGTCTCCTAAGCCACTAGGATTACAGGTGTATGCTGCCATACCTGGCCCCAAACCACTTTAAATGCACTTACTTAGCATGAGCCAATATTATTATTATTATTATTATTATTATTATTAATGCAGCAATAGAAAATAAATCAAAGGCTGGGCGTGGTGGTGCATGCCTATAGTCCCAGCCACTAGGGAGGATTGAGTTCAAAGCCAGCTTCAGCAACAGCGAGGCACTAAGCAACTCAGCAAGACCCTGTCTCTAAATAAAATGGGGCTGGGTATGTGGCTCAGTGGTCGAGTGTCCCTGAGTTCAATCCCTGGTATTAAAAAAAAAAAAAAAAAAAAAAAGGAAGGAAGAAAATAAATCAAAGGAGATGGTTGCATTTTCTTTCTTTCTTTCTTTCTTTCTTTTTTTTTTTTTTTTTTGTACTAGGTATTGAACCCATGGGTGCTTTACTACTGAGCTACAACCCCAGCCCTTTTTATTTTTTATTTTGAGACATTGTCTCTCTAAATTGTTTAGGGCCTCACTAAGTTGGTGAGGCTGGCCTCCAATGTGCCCTTCTCCTGCATCTCTTCTAGTTTCCTTAATCCTTTCCAGATAGGACTCATTTCCTGCCATGGTTTGCAACATAGAAGCATGCCCTGCCTAAGGCATTTGTGATATTTTGGCCGTGCCCCTGTGTGGATCAGTGTGCTGAGGAGTACCTTCCCCTTCTGGTGCCTCCACATTCCTCCCTCCCATTCAAGGAGGCTTTAGTGTGTCACTATCATTCTTGCATCAGAGATGCCTTAGGTCCCTTGAGATCTAGGATAGGAGGAGACTTTCCTTCTTCACCATGGGCCATAGTTGCTGAGGGCCATTATCAAGTAGGAATGACGCATCGAAATTTCCTTGCCATCGTACCCCATGTTAATTTCGCTGTTGACCTTGCATGTGTGTTTGAGAAAGGTGACCCTGCTCAACGACCAGGGTGGATCCAGGATTAGGGTGTATCCTGCAGTTTGAGGAAGTATAGTATCCCGGTCCTTGGGTTTAGGGCGTTCCCAGTTTAAGACCTTGGGTTTTAGGGAAGTTCGATGTTGAGGATTATTGCTGCTGGAAATAGGGCGTTCCTGCTACCTGAGCTCCCTTGGAGTTCTCGTGAGATTCAGAGAGCATTTTGGGAAAAAAGCCTCGTGGAGTAGGTGAATTGGGTGGCAGCAGAACTGGGATTGCCCCAGAGCGTGTGTGGAGGCCGGTGTGAGTTCGGGAATAAAGAATTGCTGTTTGAATCTACAAAGCTGTGTGGTGGCTCGTGATTCTGTGCCCAGCCAAGACTTCGGCACATAGTGGGTTTTTTTTTTTTTTTGTATTTATTTAAAAATATTGGGGGGCTGGGGATGTGGCTCAAGCGGTAGTGCACTCGCCTGGCATGCGTGCGGCCCGGGTTCGATCCTCAGCACCACATACCAACAAAGATGTTGTGTCCGCCGAGAACTGAAAATAAATATTAAAAATTCTCTCTCTCTCTCTCTCTCTCTCTCTCTCTTAAAAAAAATTAAAAATAAAAAAAAATTGGGCTGGGGATGTGGCTCAAGCGGTAGCGCGCTCGCCTGGCATGCGTGCGGCCCGGGTTCGATCCTCAGCACCACATACCAACAAAGATGTTGTGTCCGCCGAGAACTAAAAAATAAATATTAAAAATTCTCTCTCTCTCTCTCTCTCTCTCTCTCTCTCCCTCTCTCACTCTCTCTTTAAAATAAATAAATAAATAAAATTTTGGAGGGGGGTACTGGGGATTAAACTCAGGGGCACTCAACCACAGAGCCACATCCCCAGCCCTGTTTTGTATTTTGCTTAGAAACAGGGTCCCACTGAGTTGTTTAGTGCCTCAACTTTGCTGAGGCTGACTTAGAACTTGTGATCCTCCTGTCTCAGCCACTGGGATTACAGGTGTGCACCACTGTGCCCAGTTCAGATTTTGTTTGTATTTAAAGAACTAACACATTGAGGCCTCTCTGGCCTCCAACTTCTCTCTTCTATTCCTAGATGCCTTTACTTTCATGAAACTGGCAGGTATACTTCCTGTCTCTGTTTTTGCACTTATTTTAACAAATGCTTAGGGTTGGGGGTGGGTAGTCAGTGGCAGATAACTTACATATGGCCCTAGCTTTGATCCCCAACACTGAAAAAGACACACACACACACACACACACACACAAGCACAAATGCTCACATAGCACTATGCTCACATAGCCAACCCACTACGTGGAGCAACCATTTCATTCCCTGATCCTACTACATTCCTCCTCACTCCCTCAGATGGCCAGAGCAACATCACAGCAAGATCATAAGTCATCAGAGAATTTCCTCATCTTCTTATGACCCAACCTGCAAACCCACGTGTTCCACAACCTGCCTTTTTCCATCTCTCCCATTTGACCAAAGGAAATATCCCCCATGCTGTCAGATTATACCAGTGCCCTGGACTGGCCCTGCTCTTCACTACCTCGATTTAGCAATAATCTCTCTTCTGTCTTTCCAACTTCTCACTCTCTATGAACATCTTTATTCTGTTATCTTCAGTCTTAAAAAATATTCTTCAAAACTGCATCTACCATATACAGGTCCTTTGCCCTTCCTTCACAGCTGAACTTTGTGAAAAAAATTCATTAAACTCATCTCTCCTGCATCTCCCACTTCTGCATTCTTCTCCTTTTGCTTTTTTGAGCATTTGACATTACTAACCACACCATTCTTTTTTTTTTTTTTTTTTGTCAGGGGTTATTGGAGATTGAACCCAGGGGCACTTTACTACTATTCTACATCCTCAATTCTTTTATTTATTTTTATTTTATTTTGAGACAGGGCCTCACTAAATTGCTGAGGCTGGCCTTGAACTTGTGAGCCTCCTGCCTTAGCCTCCCAAGCTGCTGTGATTATAGGCGTGAGACTCCATGCCTGCCGTTTCTGAATTTTTGACTCATACCATCTTAATGGGCATGAAGTAGTGTTTTATTGTAATTCATCATTCCTCTTGAATATAAAGGATTCTTTTGGTGTCCATGAGGCTGCACTTCTAAGAACAATGTATAACTTTCAAAAACGTTTCAAAGCATCATTTATGCATATAAAATGACATGTCAAAGATTTCACTCACCTTATTTATAATGAGGAAAGCAATAAGGTGGTAAAGCTGGTATAAAGAACATTATTAGTCTATAATCCCAGTAGCTCAGGAGGTTGAGGCAGGAGAATTGCAAGTTCAAAGCTAGCCTCAGCAATTTATCAAGGTCCTAAGCAATTTAGCAAGACCCTGTGTCAAAATAAAATATAGAAAAGGGGCTGGGGATGTGGCCCAGTAGTCAGCTTAGTGAGACCCTGTCTCAAAAGCAAAAAAACGTTTGGAGGTGTGGCTCAGTAGTTATATGCCTTTGGGGTCATATAACTGGTAAACCCCTCCCCACAAAAAAGTGCCCTTGCCTGGCATGGGTGTGGCCCTGGATGCAACTCCCAGGTCCACAAAAATAACAATTATTTTTCCTTAATTTAAGTTTATCTGGTCACTCTTGGCTTTCTTTTGGGCATGGCCAGACCTCCAGACCAGAATCCAGACAACCTGTTTGACCACAAGTTTGAACTCATGTAGGAGGATATTCTGGAACTGGTTTGGCTGTTGTTGGGCAATAGTTTGAATCTGATTTGATTATGACAGCTCGGAATGGAGGCTTGTTCATCATGGTTTTTAGGATTTGAAAATGTTGATTATGACTCTGAGAATACAATCTTTAGATCTCAGAGCATAAAGTGTTTTGTTCTGGCTTTGTCTCAAAAAATGGTTACTGTGAAACATAGAAAAGGGCAGCAATGCTCTCCTCCTCTAACAACTACACAGTGTATCTCTTTCATTCTGTGCTGTAGCTTTGCTGATATTCAAGTCCTTAAGTATACTATGTTTCTTTCTGCCACAGGACCTTTGCAGGTACTCTCTCATCTTCCCATTTCTTCATTCCTTCATTTAGTCAAACATCATTTTGCCTTAGTTCTAACACAAGTTACTTAAAAAAAAAGCCTTTTTTTTTTTTTTTTTTAATTGGTAGTGGGAATTGAATTCAGGGGCACTCAACCACTGAGCCACATCTCTAGCCTATTTTGTATTTTGTTTAGAGACAAGGTCTCACTGAGTTGCTTAGTGCCTCATGGTTGCCTAGGTTGGCTTTGAACTGGGGATCCTCCTGCCTCTGGAGCCGCTGGGATTACAGGCATGCATTACCATGCCTGGCCAAGTGCCCGATTTATATGCTCCCAAAGCACTCTATATTTCTCCACAATGTTATAATTACATGGACTTAATTGGGTAATCATTTCTCTGAAACGCATTTTTACATGCTTTTGAGACCATCACTGTTTGCTTTTTTTTAAAAAAATTTTTAGTTGTTGATGGACCTTTATTTTATTCATTTATTTACACGTGGTGCTGAGAATGGAACCCAGTACCTCAGACATGCTAGGCAAGTGCTCTACCACTTAGCCACAAACCCAGCTCCATAGTTTACTCTTAATAACATGATTCTTATTCTTCTGCCTTCATCAAGATAAATACTATTCCAGGAAACTCTTATCCAGAAAGACGAAAGTTGTAAATAAATTTATCATTTATCGTTGATTACAGGAACTTTCAGGAAGATCTATAAACTATTCAAAATAAGGAAATATATATTCCAAATTTTTAAATTCCTGAGTCCACTAATCCTAAACTACTCCCCTTATTAAAAGACCCACCTTAAACCAGACTTTTCAAGTCCAATGAATAGCCCAACCTTGCCCTTATCTGACTCTGAGATATTGCAAAGATTGTCTAGATAGCATTCTGTCTTTCCACGTAAGCAATAAACTGAATTGTATCTTAGTAACATGTTGCTTTGGAGATATTTTAGGGGAGGCTTTTTTGTTTTTTTTTTTGGGGGGGTTACCAGGTATTGACTACAGGGGCACTTAACTACTGAGCCACTTTCCCAGCACTTTTTTGTATTTTATATTGAGACAGGGTCCCACTGAGTTACTAAGGGCCTCGCTGAGTTGCTGAGGCTGGCTTTGAACTCATGATCCTCCAGGCTCAGCCTCCTGAGCTGCTGAGATTACAGACATGTGCCACGGTGCCCAGTCAGAGCATTTTTGATACTAACATCCAATAATGTGT
The DNA here is from genome assembly GCF_964194105.1 of Spermophilus citellus. Classification (NCBI taxonomy): domain Eukaryota; kingdom Metazoa; phylum Chordata; class Mammalia; order Rodentia; family Sciuridae; genus Spermophilus; species Spermophilus citellus. The sequence continues at coordinate 61,914,360 of NC_138193.1, forward strand.
ATATTTAGTATTGTAGAACTTCTTTTCTTTCCTGAAAAGCTGTGATTAGCTAGGCATGATGACGTGCTCCTGTAATCCCAGTAGTTTGGGAGGCTGAGGCAGGATGATTCCAAGTTCAAAGCCAGATTCAGCTGGCTAAACAACTCAAGGAGACCTTGTCTCAAAAAATAAAAAATGAGGGGCTGGGGTTGTGGCTCAGCGGTAGAGTGCTTACCTAGCACATGTGAGGCCCTGGGTTCGATCCTCAGCACCACATAAAAATAAATAATCAAAGTAAAGTTATTGTGTACAACTAAAAAATAAACATTTAAAAAAATTTAAAAATAAAAAATGAGGGGGCTGGGGATGTGGCTCAAGTGGTGGCGCGCTCGCCTGGCATGCGTGCGGCCCGGGTTCGATCCTCAGCACCACATACCAACAAAGATGTTGTGTCCGCCGAGAACTAAAAATAAATAAATAAATAAATATTAAAAATTCTCATTCTCTCTCTCTCCCTCCCTCCCCCCCCTCTCATTCTCTCTTTAAAAAAAAATAAATAAAATAAATAAAAATAAAAAATGAAAGGGGCTGGGGAAGTGGCTCAGTGGTTAAGCACCTCTGGCCTCAATCTCTGGTTCTAAAAAAAGAAAGGAAGAAAGAAAGAAGGAAGGAAAGCTGTTATTAATAAACCTATGATGGAAATCAATGATGCTTTAGAATTTTAGATTTCAGGAAATAGTAGTAGTTGACTGTCAGATCTCTCTCATGAGAATTTACATTCTCCATGAGGGCACACACCTGGTCTGCTTTGATCACAGATATATCTCCATGTGAGAGCAGAATAGGTGCTTAACATAATTACTGAATGAATAACCCGTGAAAACCAACCAGATGGAAGACCAAGATGGATTTCATGGAATATGCAAAGACAACTCTTCCTGATAAGAGTTTTTAGGTGAGTGTTTTGTGGCAAAGTAAGTAGGAAAAAGTAACTCCACTTTCTCACACCTCTCACCCAATTCCAGGGAATATCAGAAGGCTTTTCTGTTTTATTTTAATTTTATTTTGCAACATGGATACTGAATCCAGGGCCTTACACATGCATTCTTTCGCCTCTACCACTGAGCTACATCCCCAGTCCTTTTTATCTTTTTAATTTGAAAAAGTTCTTACTATGTTTTCCAGTCTTGCTTTGAATTTGTGATCCTCCTGCCTCAATTGCCGGGATTACAGGTGTGCAACCATGCCCAGCATCTATGTAGGATTTTGTTCTTTCTTTCCCTTATTGATCCTGGCAGTTGTACATAAGGGTCTTTACCACTGAACTACATTTCCGGTCCTTTTTACTTTTTATTTTGACATAGAGTCTTTCTGAGTTGCTGAGTTTTGGCTTTGAATTTGTGATCTTCCTGTCTTAGCCCTCAAGTCGATGGGATTACAGGCATGTATCACCATGCCTGGCTATATAGAATATTTTCTGAAGCTTTGAGGGTGACCTCATATTGTTATGTAGCTGCTTATCTACTAGTTCTGAGATTTTGATTTGCCCAGCTTAGTTATGTGGTATGGCCATTAGGTCAAATGGAGCTTATCCACCATTTGCCATTATTTGAGAGGGAATAAGTGAATTCCTTAAAGCAACTAAGGCCTTGGCATGAGTTAGCTGATTGAAAAACAAGTGAAAAAAAAAAAAAAAGAAAAACAAGTGACACCTTAGTAACCCCATGGGAACTGCTATGGTGTCACACCCACGGTCATTTCCCATAACTGAAGCCATTATTGAGATTTACCAATCAATGGTTTGGTTGATAAAAGGTTGTTATTGGTATATACATATTAGAATACAAGCGACCAGGTGGCTGGGACTTGCTTTTATATAAGGTTTATCTAGAAACTTTACTCAGCATTTTTTTTTTAAATATTTATTTCCTTTAGTTTTCGGCAGGCACAACGTCTTTGTTTGTATGTGGTGCTGAGGGTCTAACCTGGGCCGCACGCATGCCAGGCGAGCGCGCTACCGCTTGAGCCACATCCCCAGCCCTTCACTCAGCATTTAAAACATCTTGCCAGGTGCAGTGGCACATACCTGTAATCCCAGCGATTTGGGAGGCTAAGGCAAGGAGGATTAAGAGTTCAAAGCCAACTTCAGCAATTTAGCAAGACCCTGTCTCAAAATAAAACATGGCTGGGGATGTGGGTCATTGGTTAAGTACCCCTGGGATCATTCCCTGATACAAACAAAAACAAAAACAACAACAACAACAACAAAAAACAACCCCCCAAAAAACATTTAAAACATCTTAGTCACTGTGTGAAGTGTGAAATGTTCTCATATATATGGATATTTTTAAAGGCACTTTTAAGAGCCTTCATCCTGAATATATTCTTTTTTTAAAAAAATATATTTTTAGTTGTACATGGACACAACTTTGTTTTTTTATTTTTAATGTGGTGCTGGAGGATTGAACCCAGTGCCTCACACATGCTAGGCAAGTACTCTACCACTGAGCCACAATCCCAGCCCCCGAATTTATTCTTTTATGTAGAAAGATGAGCAGTGCTTGTGTGTTCAATATAATTGACTAAGTATTTTTTAAAATGTATTTGTTGATTTTACAAATAAATCAAACACCCGATATTTAAGGAAAATTTGTTGTGGGCTAAACCCCAGAGGCAAGTAGAAAATCTTCAAGAAGTGTGCCACTAGAATAGGGGTACGCAGTGGTATGGAGGTATGGTTCAGAGGGAGGGATATTTTCTCCACTGTGGCAGTCAGGACATATTTTAGTAAAGGAATGGGGACTTTAAACTGTATCTTTACAATGGGTAAAACTTGGAGATTCCCAGAGATCTGTTTGCCTCTGGGCAGGGGTTCTAAAAAAGAAAAAAAAAAAAAAAAGACTTGGAGAAATGGAGAAAGGAAGGTTATTTCTAGAAAGGGTGACAAAAACAAAGAAAGTGTACATTTTTGAGGCCCCCTTCATAGAAGACACTTCCACAAACACTATCTTAATTTAATCATCTCAAAAAATGGGTAGGTCAAGAAGGACACAGTGGCGCACACCTATGATCCTAGTCATTTTGTAGGCTGAGGCAGAAGGTTCAGAAGTTTGAGGTTAGCCTGGATAACTTTTTGAGACCCTCTCTCAAAATAAGAAATAAAAAGGGCTGGGATGTGGCTCAGTGGTAGAGGACTTACCTAGTATGTGCAAAACCCTGGGTTCAATCCCCATTACCACAGAGAAAAAAAATCCCACTAATGTAGGACAATGATGGCAATTAGTGCTCTGATCTCAAGGGATCAAGCATTACACTTAGAACATTTAAAAAACAACTGAAGATATTATAAGAAAAATACTAGACTGAGTTGTGTGTGATAAAGCAGATCTGTAATCCTAGCTCCTCTGGAGGCTGAGGCAGGAGGATGTCAAGTTCAAGGCCAGCCTCAGCAATTCAATGAGACCCTCAGCTCTTCAGCAAAACCTGGTCTCAAAATAAAAAAAAATAAAAAGAATTGAGAAGTAGTTTAGTGGTAAAGTGTCCCACTGGGTTCAATCCCCCAGTGCCAAAATAAATAAAATAAAAATAAAGAAAATACTAGACTGAATATAAGGCAAGGAGGTATGATTCAACTCTTTCTTGCTAATGAATTTCAGAGACTGTATTCCAAGGACTGAGCCCAACAAATCAAGGGTTCTGTTTTGACAGAAACTCTCTCCTTAGCCAAACTCTAGTAGGTTTTCTCTTTTTTTAAATACTGTGTTTTGAACCCAGGGGCTCTTTACCACTGAGGTACACCCCCAGCTCTTTCCATTTTTTATTTTGAGACAAGGCCTCAGCCTGAAAGAGTTGCTGGGACTACTGGCATGTGCCACCATGCCCAGTACTGGCATAATTTCTAATAGCTCAAGGCTGTATCCTTAAGATGACTCCTACCACCACTGCCTTATGGTGCCTGCCTTAGGTCAGTACCACTGGGGAAATTTATGACTTCTTCTAGCTCAAACCTGAACCCTCTCTTGCAGCAGAAAGTTTGTGGTTAGAATTTTTTTTTTCAGTCCTTTGATGGTTTCTTCTAGGACTTCTAGTTTCTTCTAGAGTCTCATTTGAAATGTAAACAAATGTTCAAGGAGATAACTCCTTCTCACTCACAGCCCAGGGAACCTGCTCTAACTTGTGGGAAAAAGATGCAAAAAGTTTGCTTCTGCTCCAGGTAAACACCAATGAAAAAACCCACATGGCCTACTAGTGCCAGGAACCAACATTCTTGAGCATTCTTCAAAGCCAGGAGCATACCTCTACCTTTAAAAGTACTTGGGTCTTGGGTGTGGTGGTGCATGCCTGTAATCCCAGCAGCTTGGAAGGCTGAGGCAGGAAGATTGTGAGTTCCAAGCCAGCCTCAGGAACAGTGAGGTGCTAAGTAACACAGTGAGTCTCTGTATCTAAATAAAATATAAAATAGGGCTGGGGAGGTGGTTCAATGGTTGAGTGTCCCCGAGTTTAATCCCTGCTACCTCTCCCCCCCAAAAAATCTCCTGTCTTTTGCTGTCCCCTAGTCTCCTGAAATTGAGCTCAGTTCCCATCAGGACCTCTTCCCCATTGCAATGGTTTATTCCTGAATAAAGTTTATCTTACCACTTTAGTGCCTGTTACTGAAAGCGTGGTCCTTGTCCCCAAAGCCAATCCAATAAGGAGGACATGGTTTTGAGAGAAAGGAAAAAGTTTTTGTTACTTTGCTAGCAAAGGAGAATCACAGGAGACTCCTGTCCCTGAGGCTGTGATTCTGCCCAGGAAGGGGAACAGGGGACTTTTAAAGAGGGGCTTCAGAAGAATCCTGTTTTTCAAGATTAGGAAGAGGAGACAAGGAAGGAGAAAACCAAGAAGATCGGGGAGGAGAGGGTCAGGGAGGAGAAGATCAGAAAAGAGAAGATTACGAAGGAGAAGGTCAGTGGGGAGAAGGTCAAGAAAGAGGAAAAAAAACAGTTTTAGAGCAGTAGGGACATATTCAAAGCATAAAGTGGACCATGGTTACGTAACTGTTTACCTTTGACAGATTTGAGTGTGTGTGTGTGTGTGTGTGTGTGTGTGTGCACACATGCGTACAAGCCAATTCAGAACAGTTTCTGGTAGTCTTGCCTCACCAGGGCAGCTCTGTCTCACTTCCAATCACACCACTGGCCTGTCTTGGCTCCACTGCATACATCCCCACCCTGTTCTCTGACTAGTTCCTGCTGGTAGGTAAACTGGAAATTTCTGAGTTGACATTAGTATCTCTCTTCCCTCCATGGCTTCAGATTCTATCTGTTCCTTTCTGGAATCTCCCTTCTTTTGCATTTTGATGCAACTGGCCTAGGCCAGGATACATCAGCTTTTGCCCAAAGGAATATAATTACCTTTTACTAATCTTCCTACCTCCAGGCTGCAAATAGCTCCAAAGTGTTCCTAAAACACTGAGCTGCTCAGTTCACTTTTCTTGACATTTCACTCAAACCCAGGGCCTTTCACCTGCTAGGCAAGCACTACCACTAAGCCACATTCCTAGCCATGTTGCTGAAAGCTCTGTCCCTTGTTCCTAATGCCAATTCAATAACGAGGACATGGTTTTGACAAAAAGGAAAAAGAAGGTTTTTGCTTTGCCAAAGGCTGTGATTCTGACCATCATCAGGAACAGGGGAATTTTAAAGAAGTGACTCAAAGGCTACATTCCACATCTTTTCCTTCTAGAGTTGTAATTCACTTGTTAATTTGGGAGATAGTCATTTCTAAGATCTTCTGGTACCATCCCCAAAATCTGGATTACTTCCTTCCTATGGTGTTTTTGGTGGGTATAGGGACAGATAACTCAGCCTAGGATGGGGAAGAAAGGTAATCCTGTTTCCCTGAGATTAGGGATGGGGAGAGATTAGAAAATGAAACATGTCCATTTAAAAAATAAATTGCAGTGGCAGAGCAGCAAGGGTTATATTCAAAGCATAAAGTGGACCACTGTTATAGGCAGAGTCTAATTTTTTTTTTTTTTTTTTTTTTTTTGGTCCTGGGGATTGAAGCTTTACCGCTGAGTTACATCCCCAGCCCTTTTAATTTTTTTTTCTTTTAAGGCAGGGTTTTGCTAAATTGCTTAAGGCCTCACACTTGCAATCCTCTTGCCTCCCATATCGCTGGGATTACAGGAGTGCACTACTTCGCTAGCCTAAATATTTTAACAGGCATCTGGAGACTCAGCAAGGTCTCACCTTAACCTAAACACCTTATCTCTTAAGGACCCTATGATCACATGTTGATCACTATTCCTTAAACTCATGTGCGTTTTCATACTTCCATGGCTTTGCTCACCGTCTCTTATTCTGGAATAAATGGCTCCCTCCCTCCCATTTCTGTCAGTGATCAAAATTTTAATGGTTGTCAATTTTAATTAAATTGCCTAATTTCAATACCACCCCTTTCATAGAAATGTCCCCAGTTGTTTGACTTTGAATTGTTTCTTTTCTTTTTTTTTTTTTTAAAGAGAGAGTGAGAGAGGGGGAGAGAGAGAGAGAGAGAATTTTTAATATTTATTTTTTAGTTCTCGGAGGACACAACATCTTTGTTGGTATGTGGTGCTGAGGATCGAACCCGGGCTGCACGCATGCCAGGCAAGCGCGCTACCACTTGAGCCACATCCCCAGCCCCTGTTTCTTTCCTTTTATTTTCACTGCTTATTGTTTTAAAAATACGTGGTTCATAATAGGTATAATTTATATACAATTAAAATTACTCCTGTACTTGAGTTTTTGGTTTTGAGGTACTGGGGATTGAACCCAGGGGCGCTCTACCACTGAACTACATCCCCTGTCTTTTAAATTTTTTGAGACAAAGTTTCACTAAGTTTCCCAGGTTGGTCTGGAACTTGTGACCTTCCTACCTTAGCTTTCAAGTTGCTGAGAGAACAGGCTGTGTCCCACTGTGCTTTGCAGTACTGTAAGGTTTGACAAGCACATACAATTGAGTAATTATCACTACAATGAAGGTGTGTAATATTTCCATTAAATCAAAGAGTTCCTGTGCAACTTTTTGAAGCAATTCTCTCTTCCTTTTCCTAGTTCCTGGAAATCACTGATCTGATTTCTGTCCCTATACAGTTTATATTATTTTAACCTATTTTTGTATTATGCTCTTATAGATTTTGCCTGTGTTCTTTCTCTCTGGATGGTAATCTTGAAGACAGCTGTAATCATCTGTCTTTGTATTGCTCAAAGATATTCAAACTGAAGTTCCAAATACATTTATCATGTGTTAGAAAGAAATACATGATGAAAGAAAGAGAGAAAAAGAAGGAAAAAAAGAAAAAGAAAGCCAACAAATGTTCAAATGTCTGAATGGCCCCAGGAAAAGGTCCTAGAAGAGTTTTGTTGTTGTTGTTGTCATTTTGTGGTGATTGAATTCAGGGCCTTGCTTTTGCTAAGCAAGTGTTCTACCACCAAGTTTACAATCCCTACCCTCAGAAAGGTTCTGGTTCAACAGTGGGGTGGTCAGCAGAGCTCATGTTAGTTTAATAAATTATTCTTAGGTATGAATCTGAACTATAAATGTGGTTGTTCCTAAACACCTAAACATGAAATATATTAAAGTCTGAATCAGCAAAACTTGTTAAAAGTATGAGTTAATATACTTTGCTAGGGAGAGATGCACATTTGTAATTGAAGCTATTTAGGAGGCTGAGGCAGGAGTGGCACAAATTTGAGTACAGCCTCAGCAATTTACCACCACCTTGCCTCAAAATAAAAAATAAAAAGGACTGGGGATGTACCTCAGTGGTAGAGAGCCCTCACTTCAGTTCCCAGTAGGAGGGGAAAAAGGTCATCATGATGTAAAAGAACTGTTGTGTACTGTTTGATGAGGTTTTCAACTAAGGCATATGGAGGACTTGTAGCTAAGGGTATAGCTGGTATTAGTAGAAATGAAAACCCATATTTTCCCCATATTTTGGTGTCATAGAAAACAATTTATTTTGGTACTAGGGATTAAATCCAGGGGCTCTCTATTGCGAACTACAACACCAGTTCTTTTTGAGACAGGGTCTTGCTAAATTGCTGAGGCTGGCCCTCAAACTTGCAATCCTCCTGCCTCAGCCTTCTAAATTTTTCTACTTCAGCCTCCCCAGTTGCTGGAATTATGCCTATGCCACTGCATCAGGCTTTATTTTTTACTTTGAGATTGGGTTTCATTAAACTTCCCAAGTTGTCCTACAATTTGGTACTGCTGCTTCAGCCTACCTTATGGGTGGGATTACAGTCTAGAGCCACCACACCTGGTTTGGTGTCACAGAAATTTTAAGTGATTTTTTTTTTTTTTTTTTTTTTTTTTTAGAGAGTGAGAGAGGAGGGAGAGAGAGAGAATTTTTAATATTTATTTTTTAATTCTCGGCGGACACAACATCTTTGTTGGTCTGTGGTGCTGAGGATCGAACCCAGGCCGCACGCATGCCAGGCGAGCACGCTACCGCTTGAGCCACATCCCCAGCCCCAATTTTAAGTGATTTTGTGGTCAGTCTCAGGAGATACTTTTCTTGGTTCTTAGAGCAACTTGTAAGATAAACTTTGGACAAAGTATTATACTATGCCCTTTGTAATTTAATAACCCAAGATAATATGTTAAAGTTTAGTGGAGATTTAAATTCCTGAGCTGATTAGTTAAGACCATACTGCTTACAAATAAAATGTTAATGTTACTTCTGGAGTTTGTAGGTCTATAAGGTGATGAATTGCATGTTTTTATCACTTATTACTTTTCAATCTTGCAGAACAACTAGAAAATAAGTAATAACTAACAAAAAAGCTGTACAATTCAACTTGAAGGCTAGTGCCAGAGCAGGAAGAGTGGAAATTTAGATGACTCAGGACGGTGTCCCATCCAGAGTATGGAACCAGGGAAGGTTGTGGGGTTGTGATAGTGGTGGTTTCAGGGAAGATAAATCTGGCTATGTATGCAAATAGGGTGGGGTGGAGAAGAGATAGAGGCAGAGTCCATTTGGTGGCTACTGCAATATCCAGGAGCTGCAATACGAATTGAGGCCTTCACTGGAGATGATCCAACCTAGTAGGGGTCGGGTGAAAGAACGGCTTCAAGCAGTCCAGAGAGCCAGAGTCTTTGGCAGGGGCCCCTTGACTTTCCTTCTGTCCTTTGATCCGACATTCTCAGATTAGCCGGGAGGGGCAGGCCTCAAGCTGGTCAAGCCAGCAGAAGCCGCACCAGTCAAGCTTGTCTTGGAGCCCCCTTCCCTCCCCGCCCCCACACTCGGGTCGTCCCTCTGGCTCTGACCCCTCCCTCCTTTCCTCTCTGGTAGCCCATTCCCCCCCACCCCCATCCTCTATCGCGGCGGGCACCGCCCTCCGCCCTCCGCCCCTCCCTACCCCCCTCCCGGGTCCGGCACTGACTCGCCCGGCTGCCACGTCTCACTGATGACATCACCAGGGCCGTTCGGCCTTAGCCAATCCGCTAGGGGGAGTCCGAGCGAAGTCCTAGCCAGCGAGTCAGCAGGGAGGGGAGTAGGGAGGGGAGGAGATTAGTGGGTGAGGGAGTGGGGAATGGGGTGGGCTACAAGCCCTCAAAGTGCGCATGCGTCAGAACCGCAGGGCTTGTCGGGAAGCTGAGTGCTGATCGAGGAGCTGCACCGTCGGTCCTCAGCAAGCATAGGCGCGCTCGCGACTCTATTTCCCGGCGTGCCACTCGGTGCGGCCGCCCTCTGGGCTATGTAAAGGCCCTTTGGTCTAAGGCTTCCCTATTTCCTGGTTCGCCGGCGGCCATTTTGGGTGGAAGCGATAGCTGAGTGGCGGCGGCTGCTGATTGTGTTCTAAGGGGACGGAGTGGGGGAAGACGTTTGCTCTCCCGGAACAACCTATCTCATTCCTTTCCTTCAATTACCCGTGGCGCGGAGAGTCAGGGCGGCGGCTGCAGCAGCAAGGGCGGCGGTGGCGGCGGCGGCAGCTGCAGTGACATGTCCAGCATGAATCCCGAATAGTGAGTGCAGGAGAGCACCGTTCGGCTGGGTCTTGGGCCAGCTTGGGGAAGCTTTAAGCAGGCGAAGAGGACTGGGGCCGGAGTGGGGCATTGGCCGGGATGAGGAGAGGGTGTTGGGGCGGGAGAGGCTGGCGTCCGGGAGTCGGGCCCCATTGTCTGACGGCGGAGGGGCGGCCTGGGGGAGGGGTCGGGCCGGGCCGGAGGGGTGAGCCTCCCGGGCCTGGCCGGGGTCAGGTTGGAGGGCCTGGGTGCGCGGCCGCTGCGGAGGAACGGTGTACTGCGGGGTCGAGGCGTTTGGGCGTCCGGTGGAGGGCTGTCTGAAGGGGTAGCCTCTCCCGGAGGGCAGTGACTTTGGAAAGAGGACTTGTTTTTAAGGGGCGGGGGCAGGGTGGGGGCGCTTTCCTAGAGGGCACTGGCAGACCCTCCGCACGCACCCTGAGGAGCTGTCAGGATCGTCAGGGTGGAAACCAGCTTTACTTGTAAATCCTGAGCTTGTTGGCTCTCTCTTCTTCCACCCTCCCCGCCAGGTTTCAGGTAATATGGATGTTTCTCGGGACTGCGTGGGATTGAGGGGAATGAGTAGATGGTGAGGAGCGATTTAAAATGTTCAGTTCTCTTTTTGAGTTGTTTCTTGGAAGAGTTTGCAAAGAACTCGCCGGTCCATTGCCCTCCTAAATACCTGGGTATTTGTGAATTTTTTTTTTCCATTTGTAGAGGACACTTAAGTCATTTTATTTTCTGTAGGTCAGCAACAACAACAAAACAACTGAAGCCAAGGAATGTCTTTCTGATACTACCAAATTAAAAGGAAGAGGTTGCTGTCAAGTTCAAAGTGGGACCTATATAGATCTGTAGGTTTTAGATTACCTATTTGAATGCTTGCAGATAGGGAAAGAGGTTCCATGACGTGTCATGAAATGTTAATGTATTCTTTTTTCTTGCTTACTCAAGAAGTCACCACAACAGATGTGACATACCTGGCACATTTCATGGGAATTGGTATTCACTTTCCTTTGGAAAGACTTTGTTAGGGGCTCCTCAATGGCTCTTAAAATAAATCTTCCAGTTTACATAGGTATAAATTAATAACTAGAGGAGATTTAGTTGGTATTTCTTTTTAGCGTCAGAAGCCTTTAGGGGTTAGGGTAAGTTTTTTTAAAGCACAAATCAGTATTTGTCTTGAAAGTTGAATTGTCCTTTAATCAATTACTGCTAAAGATTTCCCCCTAAAAGGTCCACCCATTAGTTTAGCTGACTGTCATGTGTCTGTCACATGGCTCTTGCAAAATACATTCTGATTTCAAGTTTTGTAATACAGTGGTTTGATGCTGAAATGTCCCCTTTTGCACTCAACAGAAGTCATAGTATTTTATTGGAATTCTGTATACTTTAAGAAGTTGAAGATAGTGTTTTTACAGTGACATATTTGCTGTGTTGGCAGTTTTTTTCTTTCTTTATCAAGGGCTCCAAGGACTGTGGGTTTGGCATGGTAGAGCAGAGAAGAACTTGGGGTTCCTAATTAGTAGTTTTCCTGGTAGTCAGGAGTATGGATTGACCATTTTATGGAGGTTTGTAAACCTCTGTTGTTTCTTGTACTTGTGAAATATATTGTACTTGTGAAATATATTTAGTACTCTAAATAAATCTTGAAGATTAATTAGTTGAATAAAAATTTGATAAGTTACTCAGTTTCTGAATGTTTCTCTTTTTGTAAAATAGCATAGGACTCATTCCTATTAAGGTAGTGGTGAGATTTGAAAGTATGTAAACACATTTTGTTTTCGGTATTGAACTCAGGGACCACTGAGCCAAGTTCCCAGACCTATTTTTGTATTTTATTTAGAGACAGGGTCTCACTGAGTTGCTTAGCACCTCAAGGTTGCTGAGGCTGGCTTTGAGCTCATGATCCTCCTGAGCCCCTCATGCCACTGCACCCCACAAATACTCTTTAGGTGGTATAAATCATTCTATTAGTGCTAGGATTTAAGAATATGATTTTTAACTTAAAGGAGCTTGTAATGCAGTATGGAAAATAGATTTTATTCTTGTTAAATACCTATAAACCCATAAAATTCCAGATGCTTGGCATATATCAAGAGCAATAAAATTTCAGAAGAGGATAGTGGGTTGTGGTTGACTGTTGAGTTTTGGAAAACTGTAGAAAAGACACCTGTAAGAGAATTATTAGCAATTACATTTGTAGGAGATTAAGGAGAATTTTCCAAGAGGGGGGAGGAAGAGAAATGACTAATAAATGGCAAGGACAATAATTCTGAAATATATGACTGTGCCAAATTATTCTTTCTTTTGAGGTCTCTAGTTTAATAATCTCAATAGAATCAAACCCAGAAATTTTTTAATTTTTTTTTTTGAGGGTACAGGGGCTTAAACTCAGGAGCACCTTACCACTGAGCTAAATCCCTAGCCCTTTTTATTTTATTTTTTTGAGACAGTATCTTGCTAGGTTGCACAGGCTTAGCCTGAAACCTCCTTCCTCAGCCTCCTGAGTTGTTGAGATTATGGCCATGTACTACTGAGCTTGGCTCCAGGAATGATTGTTATATTTTTTTTCTAGAATTAAGTATTCTAATATTTGGCTTACTCTGTTGGTATTCTAGATTGCCTAATAAAATAATCCAGGAGTTTGGGAAAACCTTTGCAAAAGTGTTAATGAAAATTGCTTAAGGTGATATGAGGTGATGGATATTTTATAAGGTAACATCACTAGGAGAACAAGCCTTTTAACAATCTGTCTTCACCTGTTTTTTGTCTTTGAAATTTGTTTACCAATTTGGAAAACAGAAAAGTTAATTTTAAGAGTTTTATTTATTTTTGTACTGGGGATTGAACTCAGGGGTCCTTAACCACTGAACCATATCCCCATATCTTTATTTTTTATTTTGAGACAGGCTCTCATTAAATTGCTGAGGCTGGACACCAACTGATGATCCTCATCCTTTAGCCTCCTGAGTAGCTGGAATTACAGGCATGCACCACTGTGCCTGGCTGTTATTAGTGTTTTATCACCCAGATAGAAGTCTATTTTCTTTAATATCTTATCTGAACTTTAAAATCTTTTCTTAAATTAAACTCTTGGTTGGGGCAGGGGCTTTTCCTGATTTCAGAATTTTGATTTAGTAACTAATGAATGGAGTAGTAACTAATGCTTACAATTGTATCCCAAGTGTTCCTTTACTTGCTTTAGTTTATCAGCTATAATTTGTATCATTCTTTTTAGAAACTTAAAGGTGTACCGAATGGGTGCTGCTAAGAATTTTGTGAGAAAATAGGATGTTGACAAAAGAAAAAATTTTCTTTAAGGAGGAGTAGGGTTGTAGATTTATATTGGTTGACATGAGATTACTTCTTGCTAGTTTTATTACTGAATGCTCTTACTTTTATGATCCTTAAGTTGTAAGCTTTTGGTTTAGGGGTGAGGAGGAAAAAAATGTTGAGCGTTGATGATAGAATTTTATGCTGGGTATGGTGGTACATGTCTATGATCCTAGCTACTCAGGAGGCTGAGGCAGGAAGTTTGCAAGTTCAAGATCAGTCTGACCAGTTTAGGGAGACTTTGTCTCAAAATAAAAAAGGACTGGGATGTTGCTCTGTGGTGAAACATCCCTGAGTTCCATCACCATTACTTAGCCCCAAAATAATGGTTGTATTTAATCTGTCCCTTTGACTGCTTTCTGTTTTATTAGATTGATTTGGGGATAAATTACAATCCAGGGTTGTCTTTAAGGTAGAAATTAAAGGTGATGACTGGCTTGTTAGCAATTTCAACTGCAAATAAGAAAAGCAACTGGAAGTATAATCCTAACAGTGGAAAAGTAGGCAGAAGGGGTCAAAACTTTCCTTTTTCTTGAGGAAAAAAAATTTTGATTTTTCTGAACCAGGTGATGAAGCACTAGTTAAGAAGTACTTAACATTATTTTCATACCAGAAACATTTTTCATAATACTTCTAGTGAATTTTTTTAGTGTCAAGAAAATAATTTTGTCTTAAAGAATATATTAGATATGTCTTAATAAATGTATTGAAAATAAAACGCGTGGACCCATCTTGGATGTACCAGTGAATTATAGTAGAAAAGTAGTAGTCTACTTCTATCTATTGTAGTTTATTTTTACTTTTGGTTCTGGGATTGAACCCAGATGTACTTAACCACTGAATCCTATCCTTACTCCTTTTTTATTTTATTTGTTTGTGATAGGATCTTGCTAAGTTGTTTAGAGCTTCACTAATTGCTGAGGCTGACTTTGAACTCAAGATCCTCCTGCCAGCCTCTTTTTTTTTTTTTTTTTTAAATATTTTTTTAGTTGAACATAATACCTTTATCTTATTTATTTATTTTTATGTGGTGCTGAGGATCGAACCCAGTGCCTCATGCGTGTGAGGTGAACACTCTACCGCTGAGCCACAACCCCAGCCCTCCTGCCAGCCTCTTGAGCTGCTGGGATTACAGATGTGTGCTCTTGGGCCTGATTTATTTATTTTTTAAATGGTAGTTTTTAAATACAGATTTTAAAGGGATTACTTTGTCTTTAGCTTTTCTTTTCCTCTTTAAAAATATGTCTCAGTCTCAATTTGCTTTTCTGCAATGGTGGATTCAAGGAACATTTGACCTTTTTTTTTTTTTTTTTTTTAACCAAACCTGTTTCAAATAAGTCTTGTTTTTATTTTTTGCAGTACAGGGGGATTGAACCAGATCCTTGGGCTTGGTAGGCGAGTACTCTACCATTGAGCTACATTCCCAGCCCTCACATTATTTCCTTTAAGTATTTGAAAGTAAAAAGGTCGTCAGTTTTGTTATCTGACAGTATGATTTCATTAGTAATATTCCTGGCTTTTATACAGTTTTTTTTTGTTAGTGATTTTTCATTTATTTATTTGTTTATTTTTGTGATTCTGGGGGATCAAACCCACAACTTGAACATGGTAGGTAAAGCACTGTACCACTGAGCTATACACCTCTCCCCTCCAAAAAGTTTAAAGAAGAAAAATAACTATATTCTTCTTTTTTAATAAAGTCATTTTTATGTTTATTTCATTTTTTTTTTTTAATGTGGTGCTGAGGATCAAATCCAGTGCCTCACATGTGCTAGGCAAACGCTTTACCACTGAGCCACAATCACAGCCCAATAACTGTATTTTTATGGTCCAGAATATGATTTTTAAGTGTCAGCAAAGAATCAAATCTGTAATTCTTTGGGTAATTTAAGTTTATAAGAGTCTCCACAAAATGTACTCACATTTTTTTTTGTGTTTGTGAATGGGATGATCTTATGGGATCATTTATAGATAAGAACTGAAATCTTACATTTAAAAATTTACTTTTTGCTGGATGTGGTGATGCACACCTGTAATCCCAGCTACTCAGGAGGCTAAAGCAGGACGATTGCAAATTCAAAGCCAGCCTGGGCAATTTAGCAAAACCGAGCCTCAAAATAAAAAGGGCTGGGAATGTTGCCCAGTGGTTAAGTGTCCCTGGGTTAAATCCCAGGTTCCAAAATTTTTTTTCTTTTTTATCATAATTAACTTAAAATAGGAAAGTTGACAATTTTGTGCCATAAAATTTATATATTATTATTATTATTTTTTTTGGTGGTGGTGGGAATTGAACCAGGCCAGGGCCTGGAGTATTTACCGCTGAACCACAACCCCATATCCAATTAGCAGAAAAAAGGTTGCTTTAAAGATGAAAGAGCTTTGAAATCAAGTGTTACTTTGGTAATTTTCTAGTTTGGTGGTACTAAGGATTGAACCTTAGTGGATTTACCACTAAGCTGCATCCCCAGTGCTTTTTATTTTATTTTATTTTTAAAGATAGGGTTTCCATCAAACTTAGGATCCTTTTATCTCAGCCACCTGAGTAGCTGGGACTACAGCTTGTGCCAGCTAAATTCGATTGATTGATTGATTGGATACTGGGGTTTGAACACAGGGGCGCTTAACTCCACTGAACGACATCTCCAGCGCTTTTGTATATTTTATTTAGAGACAAGGTCTTGCTGAGTTGCTTAGGACCTCACTAAATTTTTTTTTTTTTTTTTTTAGAGAGAGTGAGAGAGGGGGGAGAGAGAGAGAGAATTTTTAATATTTATTTTTTAGTTCTCGGCGGACACAACATCTTTGTTGGTATGTGGTGCTGAGGATCGAACCCGGGTTGCACGCATGCCAGGTGAGCGTGCTACCGCTTGAGCCACATCCCCAGCCCCATCACTAAATTGTTGAGGCTGGCTTTGAACTCTTTCTTCCTGCCTTAGCCTCCTGAGCTGCTAAGTTTTATTTCCAGTAGTAAAGAATAATTTTTTTTTGCAAATGCCGTCTACTTTTCCTTCTCTTCTGATAATTTGAAGATGTTTAGAGTAAAATAAAAGACTTGCTAATAATCAACTTAGAATGTCTTAAACCAAAATTGAGACTAGGGTTGCTAATGCATAAGATATTTTAGACATGTAGCTTATCAGCTTTTTATCATTCTTTGTCTAATTTCACTTAGGAGTTTTAGTAAGAGATTTGGGCAAAATGCCCAGATTTTTTTTTTTTTTTTTTTTTCCTCATTAGAGGGAGAGACTGGTCAGACTATTACTCTGTTTTCCTGTAGAAGGTGGGGCTGAGATTGCTGCTTTGATGTCAGGAATAGAATTTAGAGAAGAAAACCTAGGTCTTGGTTTTTCTTTGGCACCACCCTGGGAATGTTTCAAATTATAAAAGGATAATGGTGGAATGATATATGTAGGTGGTGGTGGTGGGGTTCTGAGCCCCTGAGGAGCCAGAGAACAAAGTATTTCTTGGTTTGTTGGCCAACTAAAGCATAAGAAATAGGGTTTGGAAGGAAAACTAGGAAATGAAGTTTTCCTTGTTACTTTTGTGACTGGTTGGCTCAGTTGGCCAGAACATCCTGCCTTATTTAAATCTCAAGATTATGATAAAGTCCAATTAAGTTTATTTTGTTGTGTTTGCAGATTCTTAATTCTGACAAGTAATTATGTTGCATTTGCTCAGAGGTGAAACATCACCTTTTTAATTTTTTTTGGTAAAGAGATTCAGATATTGAACCCAGGGGCGCTTAATCACTGAGCCACATCCCCAGCCCTTTTTATTTTTTATTTTGAGATAGGGTCTCTCAAAGTTGGCCTAAAGGCTGGCCTCGAACTTGTGGTTCTCCTGCCTCAGTCTCCCATGTGTGCACCACCATGCCTGGCCATCATCACTTTTTAATGACAAGTATTGTTTAAGAAGTATCCACTACTCTTTGTGCCAGCCACTTGACTAGGGTTTTTTTTTTTTTTCTTCTTCTTCTTTTTTTGGTCCTGGGGTTTGAACCCAGGGGCGCTCAACCACTGAGACACATCTCCAGCCCTGTTGTGTATTTTATTTAGAGACAGGGTCTCACTGAGTTGCTTAGCGCCTTGCTGTTGCTGGCTTTGAACTTGCCATCCTCCTATCTCAGCCTCCTGAGCTGCTGGGATTACAGATGTGTGCCACCACACTTGGCTGACTAGGGATTTTATACAGGGCATTTAAGAGGGTCAGCCTCTCAAATTTACTTTAAAAATGAAACAGTGAATTATATAATTGAATTTTTCCAAGCACAAGAATCCATTTAACTTTTCTGAATGTGTTTCCTTGCATAATAATAGTACTTAAGTAGAAATATTTATTTTTTTCCTACTTTGCCTATAGATATTTTCCATTTTCTTGATTTTTGGACACATATTCTTGACCCATTTATAGATATGTACTCCTGTGACCTCTAGGAACATTTAAAAATACATATTTTACTTTTTTATGGTGTTGGTGAGCTGTATTCCCAGTCCTCATTTGAGTTTTAAAATGTGATGTTTTGGGGCATGATTTTATTTTGATGATCTGGTCCTCCCTTTCTCTGTCAAAAAAAAAAAAAACCCTGGTTCTGTCCATATTTACTTATTTTCCTGACACTAGGGACTCAAACCCAGGGCCTTGTGAATGCTAGGCAAACGCTCTACCACAGGGCTACACCCCCAGCCAACAAGTTAAATACTGTGATAAATTAAAGAATAGGATAGGGAAATAGTGCAAAAAATTTGTAGAAGGGGCCTGAGAATTCTGTTATTACAGGAAGTTTGTTTTAAGTGGAGAGGAGCTCAACATTGAGGATTCTCTAGAAACCTTGATATGCTAGTCTTGGGGTGGAGTCAATTAAAGACAATTTGAAAAAAAAATTGAGTTTCCTCCACTAGTCAGAAACTTTAAATATATACATTATTTCTTTTATCCTCATAATAAATTCTTTAAAAAAGTGTCCTAGGAGGGTTTTTGTATGGTTGTTTTGTGCTAGGGAATAAACCCCCTCGCCTCCCAACACTCTAAGCAAGTATTTGCTCTACCATTCTGCTACACCCTAGCCTTCATATTGTCCTAGTTTTAAAGATGAAGAAACAAAGATCAGACTAAAGAGTTAAAAAGACTTGCCCAGGGCATTTGGAGTTGTCAGCAGAATTGGAATTTTAATTTAAGGGCCTGTGATTTTAGTCCTGGTATGCTGTTTCTACTTTCCTACAGATGGTTACTTTTAGGAATTCAGTGTGTGTGTATGTGTGTTGGGGTGGGTAGTCCTGGGGATTGAACCCAGGGCCTTTAGATGCTCAACCACTGAACTGTATCCCCAGCCCTGGGAAATTAAAATCCAAGTCAGGTAATTAGGCTCCTGCCATTTTTGTGGACTCTTGTTTGTTTTTTTTTCAGGGGCACTCAACTACTGAGTCACATCCCCATCCCTTTTTTTGTATTTTTATTTAGAGAGAGGGTCTCACTGAGTTGCTTAGGGCCTTGCTAAGTTGCTGAGGCTGGCTTTGAACTCGCAATTCTCCTGTCTTAGCCTCCCAAGCCACTGGGATTACAGGGATGCACCAACCTGCCCAGTTTGTGGACTCTCTTTTTGGTTTGAGGGGGCAGGGTACCAGGGATTGAATCCAGGGGCACTCGGCTACTGAGCCACATCCCCAGCCCTATTTTGTATTTTATTTTGAAATAGGGTTTCACTGAGTTGTTTAGGGCCTTGCTAAGTTGCTGAGTCTGGCTTTGATTTCGAGATTTCCTGTCTCAGCTACCCTGCTCCTGGGATTACAGGCGTGTACCACAGTGGCTGGTCCCGTTTGTGGACTTTTTTTTGTGTGTGTATGTGTGTGTTGCTGGGGCTAGAACCCAGGGCCTGGTGCATACAAGGCAAGCACTTTACAAACTGAACTGAGCTATATCCCATATTCCCAGCCCAAGTTTGTGCCTCTTAATTTAAGAATTTATGATTAACTTTTCTGAATGTTTCCTCATATAACAACACTACAATAGAGAGGTCTCTTTAGAAATGTTAAGGGATGCCCAGCGCTGCTGTAATCCTAGCAATTTGGGAGGCTCAGGCACAGGTGATATAAAAAATCATATCCAGCTTCAACAGTTTAGCAAGTCCCTAAGCAACTTAGTAAGACCCTGTCTCAAAATAAAAATTTGAAGAAAGGGCTGGGGTTGTAGCTCAGTGATAAAGTACCCCTGGGTTCAATCCTTAATTTGATTACCTAATTACCCTAATTACCTAATTACCCTAATTACCCTTAAGCATTCATTAGGAGAATACATGTTAGGTTTGAATGGACCTTTGACTTTGTCCTTCAAGTCTTGTGTTGATTGATAATTATAATTTCTCCAGGGTTAAAGTTATTTGTATCCATTTTCAGTTTTTTTTTTTTTTTTTTTTGTGTGTGTGTGTGTGTGTGTGCGCTTGAGTGCTCTTGGATATTTATACTTGGGGTCCTTAGAAGTCATGGAAGTCTTTATGATTAAAAAAGCAAGTGAGGCAGAGAACTGTCTTGTAGACGGCACACTTGCTATAGACCATGTTAGTATTTTATGTTACTAGGCTTTGATAGTTATGTCTGATATGGTCATACTACTTATATAACTATTAGCTAGTGATTTTTAAACTTTCCCTTTAAATTGGAAGACTCTGTGATTGTTTTTCATTCTTCACTCATCTGAATAGAAGCTTTGAATAAAATAGCCTTAAAGTTTTTGTCTGTACCTTTGAAAGTTTTTAGTAAGTTACCTTGTGTTTCAGAGGGAGGAAGGAAAAATACTTGAGTACTTATTGTGCTCCTATCATGTGACAGACATTGTGATAAATGTTTTAGAGACCTTCTTTTTTTTTTCTTTTTTCATGGTACTGGGGATTGAACCCAGGTGTGCTTTACTACTGAGCTATACATACCTAGTCCTTTTTATTTTTTATTTTGAGACAGTCTTGCTAAGTTGCCCAAACTAGCCTCAAACTTGATATCCTTCTGCCTCAACCTCCCAAGTAGCTCATATTACAGGTGTGTGTCACTATGCTGATCAGAGAACTTTTTCCTAATCTTGATAAACCTAATTTGGGTGGTGGTGGGTGTTAATCAAACTTTTGAGTAACTTGTATTGGATAGAAACTGAATCTAATAAAGGTGTTTCTAGCTTCAAAACCCATGCAAGCTTTGAGAGGTAAGGTGGTAGAGCATGGTTACATCCATTCATTCCCTCATTTGGTGTTTTTCAGCAAATGTTTATTGTATATGTATTGTAAAACTGTCTAATCTTTTGTTCTCTTGTATCACTGAGCACTTCCTTCTGCCTTACCAAAGCTTCCTTCATTTTCAGAATTCAGCTTTGAATTTTTGAAATATTCTAAACACAACTAAAATAAAACGTGGAAGATTAAGGTATTGTCTCTAACAAAGAAAAACAAGTAATTTTAGTGGTTGATCATAGGAACAGGGATTTATTTATGTGTGTGTTGTGTATGTGTACATACACAACACACACACACACACAGACATGCATCCACTAGGAATTGAGCCCAGGGCCCTGTGCATGCTAGGCAAGTGTTCTACCACTGAGCAGTACCCCCAGCCTAGAAGCTTCATTTCTATATTTAGTTCTTCTGGCTTTTTGCTTGTGCCTTTGACACTTTTGCATTGATTATCTGTTCCGCAGTAAGAAAAATATGCTTGGATTTATCACGGACACTTTTAACACATGGAACCACTATAGGCCTGGCTGGCATGTTTTTTATTTTTATTTTAGGCAATCTCATAAGAACTTAAGGTCTCACAGCACCCTTGGAAGCATGGGCAAGTGTCACATATGGATTTTGGTGCTTTTTCAACCTCCTTGGTATGAAGGTAAAGAATTCTATCATTAGAAGTTCGGGACAGCCTATTTTTAATTTTGTATTTTTTTTGAATTTTTCTTCTTTTGTGGTTCTGGGAATTGAACCCAGGGTCTTGTGCATGCTAGGCAATGCTGTACCACTGGGCTACATCCCCTAACAACCTAGGTTGTTTTTAGAGGCTGTATTGTGAGAAAATGCTATGTCAAACTGTTCTTGTTTGGCGAGGTGGTACACACCTGTAGTCCTGGCTACTTGGGAGGATCACTTGAGCTCAGGAATTCAAGGCCAGGACAGACAACATAGTGAGATCCAGTTTCAATTAAAAAACAAAAAACAAAAGTTGGGAAGCCTGAGTGTAGCTCAGTGATAGACTATGGGCTTAGCATGTGCAAGACCCTGGTTTTGATTCCATTACTACAAAAGAAAACAAGAAGTGTTTCTGAGATCTCCTTGCTCCTGTAAGTTTTAAGATGGTGACATAACAGGAGTAGAGGTAAGGCTATATAGGCTGCTTAAAAAAGATATACAAAAGAAATGTCAAGCGGTGCGGGTGGTGCGCACCTACAATCCCACAAAGATGAGGCAGGAGGGCAGGAGGATCTTTTTTTTTTTTGGTATTGAGGATTGAACCCAGGTGTGCTCAACCACTGAGCCACATCCCCAGCTCTTTTTATATTTTATTTAGAGACAGGGTCTTGCTGAGTTGCTAAATGCCTCGCTAAGTTGCTGAGTCTGGCTTTGAACTCATAATCCTCCTGCCTCAGCCTCCTGAGCTGCTGGGATTACAGGTGTGCACCTCTGCATTGGCTCAAGGATCTTGAATTCAAAGCCATCCTCAGCAAAAGCAAGGTGCTAAGCAACTCAGTGAGACAGTGTCTCTAAATAAAATACAAAATAGGCCTGTGGATGTGGCTCAGTGGTTGAGTGCCCGAGTTCCATTCCCAGTAAAACCCCCCCCCCCAAAAAAAAAAAAGGTCAGCTGTGATGCTACAGTTTAGAAGTCTGCATTTTTCCAAATCTTTTTTATGTGTGCCTAAGTTTTTTTTTTTAGATCTAAGTTGCCCAGACTGGCTTTGAACTTGTGTTCCTTCTGTTCACCATCCTGAATAATTGGATTACAGGTGTGAGCTACCATGCTTGACTTGTTTTAGTAATTTTTTCAAGAATATTGTATAAATAATGGAAATAAAGCTCTAATCTGAAAGTTCAATCAAGCATTTTGGGGTTAGCCTTTCGCTGATCTGGAATAGAATGTATAGTTCATGTTTTCCTCATCTCACTTAAGCAAAAGATCATTCTAATATGTTGACCAAAAAAAGGATACATTTTTGCCATTATCATTCAACTTCATGAAAACTGGATAGAATAAAATTCATTCTTACTGGACCACATTGTTTGTGTTTTACTCTTGAAATCTCCAGTGTCACTAAGGTAGACCATGAGCTGACTTCAGGAGGAATTGATAGCAAAAAATATTTTTTTCACTTGTTATTGTCTTTGATACTCAGTCATTCAGTTGTGAAAAGCCTACCAATTTCCCTCAGTCTCCTCCTTTTCATTCAGCCTTAAGTGATGCCATTCCTACCTGCATGTTTTAACTTTCTCATTGAATGATCTCTATTTTTTTGTGGTGTCTGGTTGGAACCAGAGTCTTCAAGCATTACTAATAAGCAGGTGCCTTAGTACTGAGCCACATCCCTAACCACTGTCCTCTGAATTTGATACTTAAATTTAGTGTCATTGCTCATGGTAATATAAATTCAAGCAGTTGAAAAGAATTCCTTAATGTGCCTCAAAATTGACTTTTAGAAGTGATTTTACAAATTCATGATTTATGATTTGATTACAAAATGGAAAACACAAAGTATCTCATATAAGTGTGTGTGTGTGTGTGTGTGTGTGTGTGTGTGTATCAATAAAATCAGGAGCTAACTTTATTTTTTTTCCCCTCAGTACTGGGGTTGAATCTAGATGTATGCTTCCACTGAGCTACATCCCTAACCCTTTTTTTATTTTTTATTTTGAGACAGGTTGTCCCTTAGTTGCCCAGGGTGGCCTGGAAATTGCAGTCCTCTTGCCTCAGCCCCCTGAATTGCTGGGATTACATGGGTGTGCCACTGTGCCCAGCAGGAGCTGCTTTTTGAAGGGATTGTTGTTGGTACCTATTTTGTTCATTTCTTCATCATTGTTAGTAGTTCTTTAAATGTTTTATTTTGAACTAAATTTAGATTCATCAAAGAGTTGAAGAAACAATGTAGAGAGTTCCTGTGTGTTATTCTTCATCCAGCTTTCCACAATATTAACATCTTGTGTACATGGCTCATTTGTCAAATTAAGAAATTAACCTTGGTTCATTGCTCCCTAAAATGTAGACTTTATACTAATTTCTTCAGTTTTCTACTTTTACTATGCTAGGATCTAATTCAGAATACCATGTTGTATTTAGGTGTTTTGTTATGTTAGTCACCTTCAATCTGAATTTCTTAATCTCTCCTATTTTCATGATCTTAACTCTTCTTTTCCCCCACATTTTTTTATTGGTGGATAATAGTTGTGCATAATGATGGGATTTGATGTTACATATCTGCACATGCACACAATATAAAAATGATCTTGACCCTTTTTTTTTTTTTGTACTGAGGATTAGACCCAAAGGTGCTGTACCACTGAGCCATATCCCTAGCCTCCTTTCAAATCTTTATTTTGAGACAGGGTCTTGCTAAATTGCTGAGGCTAGTCTGCAACTTAAGATCCTCCTGCCTCAGCCTCTCAAGTTGCTGATCTTGACGCTTTTTTTTTTTTTTTTTTTTAAAGAGAGAGTGAGAGAGAGGAGAGAGAGAGAGAGAATTTTTAATATTTATTTTTCAGTTCTCGGCGGACACAACATCTTTGTTGGTATGTGGTGCTGAGGATCGAACCCGGGGCGCACGCATGCCAGGCGAGCGCGCTACCGCTTGAGCCACATCCCCAGCTCGAGAGAGAGATTTTTAATATTTATTTTTTAGTTTTCGGCGGACACAAGATCTTTGTTTTTGTATGTGGTGCTGAGGATCGAACCTGGGCCGCACGCACGCCAGGCTAGCTCGATACCGCTTGAGCCACATCCCCAGCCCACAGTATCTTTATTTTTATTATTATGTGGTGCTGAGGATTGAACCCAGTGCCTCACATGTGTGAGGCAAGCGCTCTAGCTCTAACACTGAGCTATGGCCCCAGCCCCAATTTTCTCCTTTTGATAACACTGTTTATTAGAAACCAATCAAGTATTGTTCAGTTCACTCCTCCTTGTGGGAGGAATAGTCAAATAACTTGTGGGATATGTTAAAGCCACCAGAAATAAACACTCTGGGGGACATTCTTTGCTATGCAAATATCCTGTTTCTCCTTTAAGGTTTATTTTTGTGGTACTGGGGATTGATTGACCCCAGGGCCTTAAGTGTGCTAGGCTGGTGCTGTGCCACTGAGTCACATCCCCAACCCTTTTAAAAATTTTGGAAATAGGATTTCACTATGTTGCCCAGACTGGTCTTGAATGTGCAGTCCTCCTGCCTCAGCTTCCTGAGTAGCTGGGATTACACACATGCACCACTGTATCTTGCTTCTCCTTCTAAATTTTATTCACTAATTAAAGCTACTTGGCAGTAGATCCCCCACACAGCAGTTAATAATGTGGAGATCTATTGATCTATTTCTCTTATTTCTTCTACATATATTATGGGAATTTTCCTATTAGGGAAGATTTGTTTCTTCCCATTTAAAAAAAATTTTATTTAAAAAATATTTTTATTTTTATGTGGTGCTGAGGATTGAACCCAGTGCCTTACACATGCGAAGCAAGTGCTCTACCACTGAGCTACAGCCACAGCCCCCTCTTCTCCCATTTATTTAATTTATACTAGTGTAGATTCAAGGATATTTGTTCTTTGAGTTACAATCCAGCAATACATGGTTGTTTACTTTGTGGTTCAAATTATCATTGTTGTTGATGTTATTATTTTGGTACCAGGGATCGAACCCATGGGTGCTTAACTACTGAGACACATCCCCAACCCTTTTTATGTTTTATTTTGAGACGGTCTCCCCTAAATTGTTTACGGCCTCACTACGTTGTTCAGGTTGGCTTCAAACTTTTAATCCTCCTGCCTCATTCTCCCGGGCTGCTGGGATTATAGGCATGTGCCACCATACCTGGTTGTGGCTCAAAATTATTTTGGCTTATTCATTGAGCGAATTTTCAGGTTGGTTCCTGTGTGCTTTATTGTGGGGGGAGGGTATAGTTAAGATTGAACACAAGGGCACTTTACCTTTGAGGTACATTCCTAACCTTTTTTTGGTGTGTGTGTGGGGGGGTACTGGCAGTTGAATTCAGGGGCACTCAACCACTGAGCCACATTCCCAGCCCTTTTTTGTATTTTATTTAGAGATAGGGTCTCACAGAGTTGCTTAGCACCTTGCTTTTGCTTAGGCTGGCTTTGAACTCTCCTGTCTCAGCCTCCATAGCCACCCTTTTTAGTTTTTATTTTGAGACAAGGTCTCACTAAATTGCTGAGGTTGGCCTTGAACTTGGTGATCCTCATGCCTCAGGCTCCCAAGTCTCTGCTGCTGTTACAGGCATGTGTCACTGGACCTCGCTTACTAGGTTTGTATATTTTCTATGACAGTTTTACTGTTGTTTTGTAAATTATAGTTACAGAAATGTCTAGAAACTCAAATATCTCTAATAAAAATACTGTTTTTAAAACTTTAATATTAACTGAAAAAAGTGACTTAAAGGTTTTTACTCTTTTCTTTCTTTCCTCCTTCCTTTCGCTTTCCCTTTTTGTATTACTGGGGATCATACCTGGGGCCTCCTGCATACTAGGCGAGCACTGTACCACTGCAGTACATTCCTAGCCCTTTTAAAAAATTTTATTTTGCGATACTGTCTAAGTTGCCCAGGCAGGCCTTGAATTTACAATCCACTTGCTTTATAGCCTCCTAGGTCGCTGGGGTTATAGGCATGCACCATTGCTTAAGACTAAAATCTAAGTTTTAGAAGCTTTGTTACTTGTAACAATTAGGAAGTATTCATGTTTTTTCCAGCCTTATGGTTGCTCTGAAAGTAGAGAATTTGATCTTTATGGTACCATACCTTAGACATCATCTGTGGCCTAATGCAGTCCTTTTATTGCCTTGGGGTTCAGTACAGATGACTCAGGTTGTTTATTCAAATAATCTAAAATTGAAAGGATTTTAATTATTTAGTTCATACTATGATTCATTCTGTTCTTGTTTTAATTTTTGTAGCATTAGGGATTGAATGCAGGGCCCTCACAAGTACTAGGCAAGCACTGTAACACTGAGCTACAACCCTAGTCGTGCTTCTGATTTACTAAGCTTTTTTTTTGTTTGTTTTAATTTATTTTTTAGTTTTAGGTGGGCACAATATCTTTATTACTAAGCTTTTAATATCCTTTTGTATGTCTATTTTGCTACTGCTAGAACTTTGTTTTTAATTCTTCAGTTATAATTAGGAACAATAAGCATATCATAATTTGGTAAAACCAAATTGATATTTAAAATAATGCATTATTACTCTAAACCTAGGTAACATTCTGTGAATATTCACAGATAACCAGTTCTAAAAGTTTTACATTTTATGTAAATAATGCTAATATAACCTAATTTAAATTTTGTGACTTTTGTTTTTCACCTTTAAGTAGATACTAGCTTTTAAAACTAAAATGAGAAACTAAAGTTTTCTCATTTTTGACACAAATGAGAAAATTGAAAACCATATATACTTTGTCAGTAAAAAAGAATTTGTAAATTCTTGATCTGTTGTCCTTTTGAATGTTTCTTAAACTTTTTTTAAATTGTTGATGGACCTTTATTTATATGTGGCCTTGAGAATCGACCTCAGTGCTTCACATATGTAGGCAAGTGCTCTACCACTGAGCTAAGACCCCTGCTCTTTTTTAATTTGCTGAGAACATATGGAAGTTGTCTGAGTTGGTAATGATTTATGAAAGATTTCTTTGGAGTCTTAATCTATTGTTGTGTTCAGGTCCCAGGAGGAATTCTTGGGGGCTGGTTTTTGAGTTAGACCTGGCAATAATAGAGGACATAGGCAGAGTCTAGCTTTCAGTGTTTTTGAAGGATATTTGAATACAAGCTTAGAATGTTAGTAAAGTTCTGAGCTTGAATAAATCACCTTTGGTTTTATCACATTTCTAACATAAAATGTTTATAATATTGTCTTTCAGAAATGATCTGTTTTTTGAGGGAAAATTCCAGGTGGGATGCTGGGAAAGGATCATAAAATCCCTTTCATTGGAGGAATGTCATGAAGCAATGATTTGGTTTTGGAATTTGAAGGAAACCCTAATACATTCATTGGTTGGAACAATAGACATTTAACTTTCTCTTCTAATTCTGTAGAGGAACTGGAATTTGTTTGGGCTCTTCAGGAATGTGTATCACATATATTTCCTATCATTTTTTCCTTGGAAGAGGAAGTTCAGGGGTCTCAGTGACATGGGTTTTATTGACTATCTTCCTTTTATGTAATTCTGTCATGTTTAGTAAGAGTTGCTTTTGGTTCTAGTTTTGGCTTCTTTTAAGCCACCCATGGGTTTTTCAGGAGCTATAGTCCTCACAGTGAGCTGTTAATATTATCCATGTGTTGTTGTTTTTAAATTTTTTTTTTAAAGAAATTTTTTTTTAAAGAGAGACAGAGAGAGAGAGAATTTTAATGTTCATTTTTTAGTTTTCGGCAGACACAACATCTTTGTTTGTATGTGGTGCTGAGGATCGAACCCAGGCCGCATGCATGCCAGGCGAGCACGCTACCGCTTGAGCCACATTCCCAGCCCATATATTTTTTTTTAATTTTTAAAAACCATGTTCTTATCATTATGGAAATTACAATGCAATATACTTTTTATTAATGTGATTTTTTTTTTCTTTTTGCAGTGATTATTTATTCAAGTTACTTCTGATTGGCGACTCCGGGGTTGGAAAGTCTTGCCTCCTTCTTAGGTTTGCAGTAAGTTGAATTTAAAATGCTTTATAATAATACAGTTAATGCTGTATTTTCTATGTAGACAAAAAGGTTTTTATTCTGAGTAAATTTATTTCTTCCAGAATTAATACACATTTAAAACTACAGTTGTACATCCCTAGTGGTATACTGGGATTGTTAAATAAATGTTGCCCTTTAAAGAAATACACCAAAGTGTGGTTATAAAATCAGAGTGTCTGGTATTTTGGTAGAAGTCACACAGTGGTTCATTCTAATAGGTGTTAAGGGGAAATAGTTGGCTTGTGTTGAAATTGACATGAAAAGAAACCTTCAAGTTAAATTTTAATAGAACAAAGAGAAAAAGTAGGGCCTAGTAGAAACTTTGTTGGATAATGGCATGGTGTTCTGTATGCAGAAACTCACAGAAATATGACTTTTGGCATAATACAATCCACAGTCTCCTTAATTTTTAATGATTAAAACTACCTTTAAATTTAGCATGTTTCCCTTCTCACTGTATAGATCTTTGGTTCTTAAAATATGGACTAAAGACTGCTAGGGGTTATCAAGACCCTCTCAGGGTCTTTGTAGTAGTATTCTAATGTTAGATTTGTTTTTTATGGTGCTGGGGATCAAACTCAGGGCCTCCTGCATGCTAGGCAATCTCTTTTATCACTGAACCGTAAGTAAATATTTAATTAGGAACTATACCAACAAAAAACATTTACCTTTTTCACTGTGCTGATATTTGCTGTGATGGTGCAAAAGCATTGGTGGCTAAAACTGCTGCTGGCATCTTGGGTACACATTAAAGTAGTGTTAAAAACCAAACTGTACTCACAGTCATGATATTCTTCACCTTTGTGCACTGATATGCTCCCCCACCCTGAAAAGCCATTTTCATCTAAGAATGTCCTTAACAAAAATAGTAAAAATTATTAATTTTTTCAAAAAATTTGATTCTTAAAGACCTGTGTGAAGAAATAGGAAGTACACATAACGCACTTCACTGCATACTAGGGTGTGTTGGTTGTCTCAGAAAAGTATTAGAGTAGTTGATTTGAATTGAATTAGCTTTTTTTTTGTTGTTGTTGGGTTTTTCCCTCTAAACATTAAAGAACCAGTTGACAGATAAACTGTAGTTACGCAGAATTGGGTAGCTGGGCAGACATTTTTTCAAATGGAGTGAGATTGTCTTTTCTTCATTTGGGAGTATTGGGCATTGAATCCAGGGGTGCTTGACTACTGAGCTATATTTTTTGAGACAGGGTTTCACTGAGATGCTCAGACTGACCTCAAATTTGAGATATTCCTGCCTGAGCCTGCTGAGTCTCTGGGATTACAGGTGTACACCACTGTACTCGGTTTTAGACGTTTTCTTATATACTCTACTACTGAGCTACATTCTCAACCCTTTTAATTTTTATTTTAAGACAGGGTCTTGCTGGGTTGTCCAAGCTGACCTCAAACTTATGATCCTCCTTCCTCAGCCTCCTGAGTTGCTAGAATATAAGCATGATATACCACCTTACCTGGCTTCACAAAATACTTTTTTTTCCTTCCCCCACTTAAAAGTGTTTTCATTCTGAGTAAAATGTTATGACTTTAGAGAAACAGGTGCAATTTTAAAAGTTTAACATTGGGTTAAAAAATTGACAAATAATGTGTTCACACGAAAACTGGTGTACATAAATTCGTAGTAGTATTATTCACAATAAGCAAAAAGTGGAAACAACCCAGATATCTAAGAGTGGTTAAACAAAATGTGTTGTATTCATACAATGGAATGCTATTCATCCATAAAAATGAAGTACTGATATATATTACGATATGGACTAAGCTTGAAAACATGCTAAGTAAAAGAAACTAGACACAAAACACCATATATTATGTGATTCCATTTATATGAAATGTCCATAATGTCCAAGTCTACAGAGACAAAGTAGAAATAGGGAGGGGCTGTGGGGCTGTTAATGAGTATAGGGTTCCTTTTGGGGTCATAAAATATTATGAAATTAAATACTGGTGACAATTATGCAAACTTGTTTATATACTAAAGTCCAGTTGTATACTTTAGAAGGGTGAGTTTTTTGCGCCTTACATATCAATTTAAAGAATCATAATAGTTCAGTGGTAGAGAGCTTGCCTAGTACAATGTGTTCAATCTCTAGTGCAGCCAAAAGAAACCCCACCATAACTATGGTGCACACTAGTAATTCAGCTACTTAGCAGACTAAGGCAGGAGGATCTGAATTTCTTGGCCAACCTGGGCAACTTCGCAAGACCTTGTCTTAAAAAATGAAAAGGTTGAGGATGTGGCTCAGTAGTAGACCACCTCTGGGTACAGTCCCCAGTGCTGGGGGAAAAATCATAACTAGCAAATACAGTTGATTTGTTTAAAAAAAAATCCAGGAGGGAGTGAAGTGTAATCATACTTTGTGATGAATAAATTGGGTGGGTGGGGAGCAAGAGTTTTGCTGGATAGCAATTAGAGAAAGTATTTATATTGGGCATGCATCTGTGGTCCCAGCATTTGGGAGGCTGAGGTGGGGGGATCATTTGAGCTCAAGAGACTAGTGTGGGCAATGTTGCAAGATCCTATTTCAGAAATGTAGGTAGGTGGATGTATGGATGGAATAAATAGAAAAATCATTTACAATCACACTTATAAAATATTTTTATTTATGATATGTGTAAGGAATTGGTAAAAAGGTATTTGGGAACAAAATGATTTGCTATTGAAAAAATTTTAAGGACAAAAGAAACTACTGTTAACTAGTCAACACTTTGTATTCAGAACATGAAGTGAGTACTAGAGCAGGGTAGAGGGCTCTTGTCAACATTTTATAAACTTTATTAACTTCAGAGTTAGGAATGAAGCTCCATGGTAGAGTGCTTGCCTAGCATGTGTGAGGTTTATCTCTAGCACCACAAAAAACAAAAACAGAATAAACTTTGACTATAGGTAAAAGTAAACATTTAAAAATTTACTGAACAATGTTCATTATTAACTTTTTTCCCACTGCAGGATGACACATATACAGAAAGCTACATCAGCACAATTGGTGTGGATTTCAAAATAAGAACTATAGAGTTAGATGGGAAAACAATCAAGCTTCAAATAGTAAGTGGCTTTCAGTTGGAAATTCCTTTGGGAAAATTTTTGGTAAATTTAGAATGTACTATTTTATACATGTATATTTAATATGCTAACAAAATTGAACAGAAAAGTATTTTAAGTCATGCATTTATGATAAGTGTGGTACAATAATTGTTTATACTTATAATTTCCTAGGATTAGTTTTCTCATTGACATTTTTCTCTCCCTTCTTTTCCTTTCTTCCTCCCTCCTTGTTTGTTCAGACCTTTGTGCTGGGGACTGAACTCGGGGCCTCTCAATACTGACAAAATTGGATTCAAAATATCTTAAGAATCATGCACCTGTGATAGGATGGTAGAATAATTGTTTAGACTAAAAATAATTTCCAAGGATTAGGATTTTTATAAGGCAGAGAATTTCACATTTTAAGTCAAACTTGGTCTTAGTCTCACTTTCTTTTCATTGATGGAGAGCTAAGTTTACTTTGTCTCTGGTGAAAGTGTTACTGAGCATTTTCTGTATGACTTTGTAAGAGTGCTGTGGAACATTAAAAGAAACCTAGGAGAGGCACTTCATAGGTAGTTTTGTTGAAAAGAAGTATTTATTTAGGGGCTGGGGATATGGCTCAAGTAGTAGCGTGCTCGCCTGGCAAGCAGGAGGCATTGAGTTCAATCCTCAGCACCACATAAAAATAAAATAAAGATATATAAATAAATAAATAAAATTATTAAAAAAAGAAGTATTTATTTAGTTCTGTTGTACTTTTTTAGATAGTATGCACCAATTTTATAGAAACATAAAATTTGGTTGGAAGGAAACTGAGACTAAAATGACCATGAAATTAACATGGTCATTTTATTCTAAGAAAATGGATGCTGAGAGATTTAATGATTGGCTAAAGTTACTGGCAGAACCAAGTGACCTATATCTCTGTCTTCAGTATGTTGTGTTCCCAGGTTATCCTAACCCCCATATCAATCCCCAACCTCCAATTAAATGCAGGCAGTTATAAGTTTACTTGCATTTCTTTAATATGGATCTTGGTGCTACCATTGTGGTCATATATGTGAACTTAAAAAAATAAATGCCAGTATCTTTTATAGTTGACTATTAGTAGTATGAGATAAACTAGAAAACCAGTAACTTCTTTTCTTGGAGCTGATGTCACAGTGAACTGGAAGCAGTCTTGAATTTTGAATAAGAGTTTATATTTATTGTCTTGGTTCTGGTAGTTATGTTAGTTGTGGGTTTAACTTATTTCCCTTGATAATTCAGTTTCCTCTCTAAAATGAGTCTGATGAGTTGGGCACTGTGGCACATACTTTTAATCCTGGAGATGACTCCTGAGAGAGAAGGATCACAAGTTCAAGATTCAAGATTTTAGTAACTTAGTGAGACCCTGTCTTAAAAAGCCGGGAGGTGGAGGCTGGGAATGTAGCTCATTAGTAGAGCAGCCCTGAGTTCAATATGCAGTACCTCTAAAAAAAAAAAAAAAAAAATAGGTATCATCAGACTTTTTTTTATCAATTTATAAGATAGCTGTGATAATCAAATGTAGTAGCTCTGTAGGTGCGTATGAGAGATGTGAATGCCTGTTTTGAACTTTTGTGTACTATTTAGATGTTACTGATGCATGTTCAGATAAATGGATGTTTGGTAGGATTTTTATTATTTTATTTATTTTTATTATTATTTTTGTATTGAGGAAAGGAAGGTACATAGGAAAAGATCTGTTGATTTTGGTACAAGTGAATGCAAAGTGGCACATATCTGTAGTCCCAGATACTGATACTGATACTCTAAGGATATAGTTATCAGAAATAGCTTTTGAAATGTTTTGAACCAATGAACAGGTTATCTTCCATATTGATTTTTCACATTATAGCTAGAGTATGAGCTTTATATGTGCCATTGTAGAGAATACTGCAAAAAGACCTGCTTAAGCCTATAAGCTAAGGATTATTATGAGTGTGATGATATCATCATAAAATTTGAGTGTATGTTTGTGAAACATTCACATTTTGTTTAGGTGACAGTGGCTGGAAAGGATTTTTTTTTTTTTTTTTTTTGTGGTGCTGGGGATTGAACCCAGGGTCTTGTGCATAGGAGGCAAGCACTATACCAACTGAGCTATATATCCCAAGCCTGGAAAGGATCTTATAGGTCACTCATTCTGCCTTTCATTTTCATTAGGAATTTCCTTCCCATATCTGGTACTACATTTTTTTGTTTTGTTTTTAAATTTTTGGGAAATTCATCATTTTTCAAAGCATCTACTCCTATTTATAACCTAATTTTTAATTCTATTGAGCTAAAGCCAGTTTCCTTTATCTTACTTCTCTGTCTTTTGAAGCTACCTGAATCAGACTGATTCCTGTCTGCTGGTGCAGGCTGCCATGTAGATTGAGCTTATTGAACAACCTTTCTGTCTCTAAAGCTGGTCAGCCATTCCTTGTTGGAGCATATGTTTTTAAAACCTGTAACTCAAGATTACAAAGTTTTCTTTCTGGCCTTTAGGGGCTCATGTCCCTCCTCATCATTAATCCTCTGGAGGAGATAAAAAAGAAAGTTAGTTTACTTTTGCTGTCCAATAGCCATATTACCCTAGTAATGCATATCTTAAAATTTTGGTTTGCTTGTTTTTAGTTAAAAAAAAAAAAATAGAGCTGGGTGTGGTGGCACATGTCTGTAGTCCCAGCAGCTGGGGAGGCTGAGGCAGGAGATTTCAAGTTCAAAGCCAGCTTCAGCATCAGTGAGGTGCTAAGCAGCTCAGTGGGACCGTATCTCTAAATAAAATACAAAATAGAGTTAGGGATGTCGCTTAGTGGTTGAGTACCCTTAAGTTCAGTCCCCAGTACCAAAAAAGAAAAAGGTTTTATCTTGTATTTCTGTGACTAGTGCTTTTAAAGTCTGCATGCAGAATTTTACTTTTAACTCTGTTACATTTCATCTTGCTTGGCTTCATTTATCTTTCCAGGTATTCTTCTAGGTCTTTCACACTCTTGATTCTGTTGACTTATATTTTAATTATGTTTTCATTTCAGCTTTTCTTATTCAATTGTGACATCTGGGTCTTTAGTGAAATTAGTGATTTTTTTTTTTTTAGCTGGGCATGGGTAGTACACACCTGTAATCCCAGAGACTCCTAAGGCAGGAAGATAACAAGTTCCAGGTCAGTCTCAGTAATTAGGTGAGGCTGTAAACAACTTATTATTTTTTTTTAAATTTTTATTTTTCAGTTTTTTTGGTGGACACATCATCTTTATTTTATTTTTATGTGGTGTTGAGGATCGAACCCAGCGCCTCGCGCATGCCAGGCAAGCGCATTAACTTGAGCCACATCCCCAGCCTGTAAACAACTTATTGAGACCCTGACTCAATAAAAAATAAGGTTTGGGGATGTTGCTTAGTTAGTGATATAAAGTGCCTCTGGGTTCAACACCCCCCTCCCCAACCCTCCCTAAAGAAACATTTTACAAAACATTGGGTAGGATAGGATAGGTGTGGAGTCTAGTCATAGAAAGGCCTCTTTCTGTAATTGTTCATTCATTCATGGAACATAACATGGAAACGCCTACATTTATACCAGGCATTGGATAGTTGAAGTTACAGAGAAAAACAGCCATAAGATCATGTTTCAGTGAAGAGAAAAAACAGTTACCCTGTGATAATGAGAGGGTACTATTAGTGCTGTTGGTGTACTAAGTCAGGAAGATCTTCAGGGTAGCAAAGAGTCATCAGAAATGGTACTCTTTAGATGCCATTTCTTATTTTAGTTAGCTATGATTCCTTGTTAACTTTTAGTCAGAAAACTTTCTTTTCTTATACTGTCTTGTGAAAGGAGTCTTTGGGCATGGAAGGGAAAGAAATATTAATATTTTACTGAATAGCTTCTATAGTCAGGCACCTTGCCATGCATTTAAAAAACATTAGTTAAACTTCAGCAGTTACATGAGATGAGTGGCATCTTTGATTTACAGCTGAAGAAACTGGTAAATGATTCTTTGGTGTTAACAGGAACCATGAAATTGGATTTGATTTTTTGTAGTCAGGTTGGCTTGACTTCAGAGGTCATGCTTCTCCAGTGTTATTCTTAAAAACTTTGAGGCTCCTTACTGATAACAATAGCTCAAATTAGTCTTCTGAGCTCTCAGACTTAGTAATTTGGATAGAAAAAGAAATGAAGCCTCCTGTTTTTGGTTTTAGATAATGACTGTTAATCTTTTCGATTATTTGCTTCATTATATGCATTTTTTTTTTCTTCTGAGGATTGAGTATATTAAAATAAATTACAAGCCAGGTGTGGTCACCACCTTATATGCCTGTGAAAATTTCAGGAAAATTTCAGGTACAAGACTGGTCTCAGAGAGGCTGGGGATGTGGCTCACGTGGTAGTGCACTCGCCTGGCATGTGTGCAGCCCGGGTTTGATCCTCAGCACCACATACAAACAAAGATGTTGTGTCTGCCGAAAACTAAAAAATAAATATTAAAAAATTCTCTCTCTCTCTCTCTCTAAAAAAAAAAAAAAAAAAAAGGACTGGTCTCAGCAACTTAGTGAGACCCTATTTTCAAATAAAAAAAAAAAATCATAAAAATGGCTTGGGGTAACCGGGCACGGTGGCACATGCCTGTAATCCCAATGGCTTGGGAGGCTGAGACAGGAGGATTGCACATTCAAAGCCAGCCTCAGCAAAAGTGAGGCACTAAGCAACTCAGTGAGACCCTTTCTCTAAATAAAATACAAAATAGGGCTGGGGATGTGGCTCAGTGGTTGAGTGCCCCTGAGTTCAATCCCTGGTATTTAAAAAAAAAAAACAACACTCTTCGGATATAGCTTAGTGGTAGGTGTCCCCGGGCTCTATACCCAGTACCACGCCCTGCCCCCCAAATTTATAGACATTGTGATTTTTTTCTTTGCTCCAGAATGCAACTGTCTTTTACTTTATTACTATTTTTTAAAATCACATTTAACAAAGTTAACACTTATGTGTTAATATCCAGCTGGTCTTCAAATTTTACCAGAATTACAGGGGTCTTTTTATGTCCTCAAGATCAAACCCTGGGGTTTTGTGGCATGTTAGAATACAGAGCTACTTCCCCAGCCCTATCAGTAACTTATGGTAGAGTAACAATTCTAATTATATACTCTTGGGTACTGACGATTGAACCCATGGGCACTATACTACTGAGCTACATTGCTAGCCTTTATTTTTTATTTTGAGATAGGGTTTCACTAAAATTGCTGAGGCTGACTTTGAACTTGTGATTCTCCTGCCTTAGTATCCTAAACTGCTGGGATTACAGGCATGGGCCATGGTGCCTGGTTAATTATTCACTTTTTAAAGAGGAGGCCATTGTTTAGGAGCAAACAAAATGCCCAGCATCCTGTTACAAACAGGTCCTTTTTTTCCCCTCCTTTTTTCTAGACATGCACAAATTTTTATTTTGGAAAGCACCAACACATTCAAAGGAGAATGTAGGCTATCTCTAGAAGGAGAAACAGCAACCCCTTGGTCATGGATGTTGATGTTTATAGAGAGACAGTAATGGGGGCTGATTAGAACCAGGGTATAGTTTACACAATTTTGTGCTTGTTTCCCTGAGCTTGCATAAAAACCAAGACTTTGTAAATTTAAAAATTGAGTTTTCTTCTTGGTATTTTTCAAAAATAGTTTTTTTTTTTTTTTTTTTTAAATTCACAGTATTAATGTTATAAGTGTCTTTGATACATTACTTTTCTAGGATTAAGATAGTATCTGGCTGCAGTGGTTAAAATGCTATTTTGGGGCTGGGGATGTGGCTCAAGCGGTAGTGCGCTCGCCTGGCATGCGTGCGGCCTGGGTTCGATCCTCAGCACCACATACAAACAAAGATGTTGTGTCCGCCGAACACTAAAAAATAAATATTAAAATTCTCTCTCTGTCTCCCTCTCTCCCTCTTTTTAAAAAAAAAAAATGCTATTTTGATGAGTAGTTACCTGAAGTAGATCCTTCTTTTTTTCTATGATGATAAAACATGCTAGCCATTGACTCTGCCTCATGAGGGTGTATTTCTGTTCATGGGGCTTTGGGCCCCTTTCCTAACCAAGTCAACCTGTGTGCCTAGCATAGTGTTAAGCGCTATATAGAATATGAATAGCATAACATGGTTTGTGCTCACGAAGAGCTTATAATTTTGATAGCATTACCACGGGATAAATTGCAGGCATTACTTTCTTTTCTGGACATGTGAATATTAAGGACTGTTGTTTCCATATCACAACTAGATTGTTTTCCCTTCTGAACCTTCCCCAACTCTGTTTTAATGGAACTGTTTGGTTTCTTGATTGTTTTGCAATAGTGGGACACAGCAGGCCAAGAAAGATTTCGAACAATCACCTCCAGTTATTACAGAGGAGCCCATGGCATCATAGTTGTGTATGATGTGACAGATCAGGTAAGTTCCAAGAGAAGATGGTGTTATAGTGACAGAGCATGAAGTTACTATTTGACTAATGTCAGATTCTTTTATTTTAATATAAGACATCAATATTATTTTTATGGCAGAAGATTTTTCTCACTTTGGCACAGTGGTGCATGCTTGTTAATCCCAGCACTTTAGTGAGGGCCTAAGCAACTTTGGAAGTCCTGTCTCAAAAAATAAAAGGCTGGAGATGTGGCTCAGTGGCTAAGTACTTCTGGGTTCAATCCCTGATACTTAAAAAGGCCACAACTCTCTTCAGATAAAACTGAATCATGGACTGGGATGTAGCTCAGTGGTAGAGCTCTTGTCTAGCATGCTCAAGGTCCTGGTTTGATTCCTAGTACTGCCCTCTCTCAATGAATCATTTAGATATTTATTTCCTTTTAGTAAAGAGACAATTTAGTAATTATTTTTACATTTGCTTTCAAGAGACTCTGGCAGTCATTAACAACTAAATAAATGATCTAAGGTGAGAATTGTAGGGAATTATGTCTTGTATGGTTTCTTGTATTGCAATCTTCATTTTATATATTAACAACAATACCTGGGGCTGGGGTTGGGACTCAGTGGCAAGTGCTTGCCTCGCACATGTGAGGCACTGGTTTGATCCTCAGCACCACATAAAAATAAATAAAATAAAGATATCGTGTCTGTCTACAAAAAGAATATTTAAAAAACAAAGAAACAAGAATATACCTGGTGATTAGACTCTTCCTATCAGAATTGCCAAAAGTGAGATGTGTTGGTTATGGTTCAGAATTTGAATGGAATATGGATTTTAGTAGAGTGAATGTCTGAAAGAAGTCTGGAAGATGTGGGGAGAATGTGGTCCACGGGCCATTAAGTTTTCTTTTGATCAGAAATTTAGCAGATTTCAGGATCACTTTTTTTCCCCCTATGAGAAAGAATAAAAACCCAATAAAATTGGGTTTTTATTTGTGGCAGGCTCTTGTGCGTGCCAGGCAAGCATTCCACTACTGAGCTAGTTAACATTCCCAGCCCTGCAATTCATTTTTCTTGTAGCAAATGCTAAATCTTAAAATCTCATCTCAGCTGTGAATTAAGGAGATATCTTACACTTAGACTCAGATTCAGTGCCATTAGAAGCATAGAGAAAAACTGTTATGTGGCACAGCACCCTCCTGCAGTCCCAGATACTAGGAGGGGTTAAAGTGGGAGGTCAATAATTTGGGGACAGCCTGAGCAACATAGCAAGATCCTATCTCCAGAAAAGCTGGGGAAGAGTGCTAAGTTTGAAAGTCTCTTCAAATTACTGAGATGTTAAAAAAAAAAAAATGTATATTTTTTTTGCTGGAGATCAAACCCAGGACCTCATGTTAGGCAAGCCCTCTATCACTGAACTACAGTCCCAGCCCAAATAACGTTTTTTGGGGTACTGGGAATTGAACTCGGGGGCACCACACCACTGAGCTTCATACCCAGTAGTTTTTATTTGGGTATTGAACTCAGGGCCCTCTTTTGTATTTTATTTAGAGACAGAGTCTGAGTTGCATAGCCTCTCAACAGTTGAGGCTGGCTTTGAACTTGCGATCTTCTTGTCTCAGCCTCCCAACTGTTGGGATTATAGGTGTGCGCCACTGCACTGGCCCAAATAGCATCTTTTGATGCATCTGGGAGTAATACTTAACACTTATTCATAAATCAAAACTTTATTGAATTTCAAAAACTATTCTTTATAGTACATTCGATTTGCACATCTCAAAAACAATTTGGGTTTGCTAGTTTAAATGTAGAGCTGTATTTTCCTCTATTAATATTTTTATATTTAAGCCTGTCCAGAATTGTATGTATGATCATTCTTAAAAATATCTGTCTTTTTAGGAGTCCTTCAATAATGTTAAACAGTGGCTGCAGGAAATAGATCGTTACGCTAGTGAAAATGTCAACAAGTTGTTGGTAGGGAACAAATGTGATCTGACCACGAAGAAAGTAGTAGACTACACAACAGCAAAGGTATGTTTAAAGTTTGATTTTCAAATTGAATTTGAAGTTGTTGAATTTTAATTATGAATGGATATGAAGTCACATGATGGCCATACAACCAACCACCTTAATACTTAAAAATGTGTACTAGGATACTGACAACAATTGTACATGTAGTGTCTTTGGATCCAGTGAAATTTTAGACTTTCCTCACTCCCATTTTATATGGCAGAAGTGGACTAAGTGAAAAAGGTTTTTCAGTGTTCATTGTGTCTTATTTCTCTTAGGAATTTGCTGATTCCCTTGGAATCCCATTTTTGGAAACCAGTGCTAAGAACGCAACGAATGTAGAACAGTCTTTCATGACGATGGCAGCTGAGATTAAAAAGCGAATGGGCCCTGGAGCAACAGCTGGTGGCGCAGAGAAGTCCAATGTTAAAATTCAGAGCACTCCAGTCAAGCAGTCAGGTGGAGGTTGCTGCTAAAATTTGCCTCCGTCCTTTTCTCACAGCAATGAATTTGCAATCTGAACCCAAGTGAAAAAACAAAATTGCCTGAATTGTACTGTATGTAGCTGCACTACAACAGATTCTTACCGTCTCCACAAAGGTCAGAGATTGTAAATGGTCAATACTGACTTTTTTTTTATTCCCTTGACTCAAGACAGCTAACTTCATTTTCAGAACTGTTTTAAACCTTTGTGTGCTGGTTTATAAAATAATGTGTGTAATCCTTGTTGCTTTCCTGATACCAGACTGTTTCCCGTGGTTGGTTAGAATATATTTTGTTTTGATGTTTATATTGGCATGTTTAGATGTCGGGTTTAGTCTTCTGAAGATGAAGTTCAGCCATTTTGTATCAAACAGCACAACCAGTGTCTGTCACTTTCCATGCATAAAGTTTAGTGAGATGTTCTATGTAAGATCTGATTTGCTAGTTCTTCCTTGTAGAGTTATAAATGGAAAGATTACACTATCTGATTAATAGTTTCTTCATACTCTGCATATAATTTGTGGCTGCAGAATATTGTAATTTGTTGCACACTATGTAACAAAACAACTGAAGATATGTTTAATAAATATTGTACTTATTGGAAGTAATATCAAACTGTATGGTGATAAGTATTGTTTTAATTCTTATGGTTAAAGGGAAATAGAGCCTTGCATTATACTGAAAACAGACATTTGTGTGTGCAACCAGGGCATTGTAGACCTACCTGTAGCGCAGCATCCAGTTATTTGCTTTCTAGATTATAGACCTGATAAATGACCTAGGGCAGCTTCTGTGCTGTGTAGGGATTTAATCAATTTTAGTGGTTCAAGAAGCTCAAATTGTATGGAAAACAAGTTTAGAATGTATGCTGTCTAGCCCCACCATCTCTGATGCTTCTCTAAAATCATTTGAAATGGCTCCACTGATCAAGAGTTTGTTAATTCATCTGTGGTAGCAGTGAAGAGCGGCACACCCTTCATAATTGGCAAATGATCAGATAATGTGTGCTGAAGTTTCTTCCATGCTCTGAGTCAGATGTCAACTATTTTGTCCTTCACAATTGTATAACTCATGTTGGAGAGTTTAAGCATTAAAGGAGAAAGCAGGAAACTTGAGTGCCCTAATTTTAGAAATTATATCCCTAAAAATTAACTGAAAACATAAATGCTGGGTGGGAATTATAAATGAGAAAAATATATTTATTTCAGTGAAATTTTGCATGTGTCAAAATTTTGTTAAATAGGACCTTCAAGATTCTAGGGTTTGTTTTTATTTTTATTGTGGAAAACAAGTCTTTTGCTGACACTACCATTTTAAGGTGACAGAAGTCAAGGACTGTTTCTTTAGGTTGAAGCAACAGACAAAACATTCTTCACATATGGGCTTGGGATGTGGCTGATGGCAACACATTTTATTGTGGGGTCTTTAATGAGAAAACTTAAGTTAAAAAACAAGCCAAAAATTATAGTTTTTTTTTTAATTTTTATTTTTCACTAAACAGGCAATTGAAATACATGGTACAAAAATAAGTGGTAAGATTATTGTAAAAATGAAATGGACAGAATAAATATTCAATTTAATTTTCCATCTATGAGAATTTCACAATAAAATCATAGTTTACTTTGTATTATAGACGTGCTTGTTGGATCTATTCATCCTTACATAAGGCAACTGACAAATTCCTGAAGTCACCAATAGTTATTTGGGTGAATATATTGTTTTTAATGCTTTAAAAAAAAGTTTCTTTTGCCTTATCAATACAGTATAAAGTTCAGAAAATATTTTCTAAAATAGCTAAATGATACAAAACTGATACTAGACAATGTGATGCCATGCACTTTAGTTTCATACAGCAAAAGATGTTTAAATGGTCAGCTTATTCTTGGTGAGTTAGCAGAAAAACATTACATGAATTTACTTTAATATGTAAGCATATCTACAGACTTAGTTTGGGAGAACTGTAGTGTTCTTCCCCCCATGGCAGTCAAAAATTGGGACTACAACATATTTCAGCATGCTGCACTCTTTGCTTTTATGTATATACCAATAATTATGGTTTTGAGAAAAACAAATTCCCATTTCTAACCCTACTTCAAGTACAAACATTTCAAGGTTACTATGGGCCTGTTCACAAATACAGGGAATTATCACTTGCTATGTTTTAAATATAACTGGCTGCCATAAATTAGCTTAGGTAATGAAGAGTGTTCCGAGCTGTGGCACACTCTGGGAAGTCATTACAGAGTAATAGTGATTATGGTCTGAGCAGTTAACTCGCTGTCTGCTGAATAGGAAGAAATCTTCTTCATCATGTACATTATCTTTCCACTGTATCTCACATAAACCCTTCATGCTCATGTTTAAGTTTTAGAACAGCCCTGTATTGTAACAGTCTCTCATTTATTAGCACTTCACCCTGGATGCACAACAAAATCCCAATCCACCCTTTAGTTTTGCAACTGCACTGTGGATTCAAATTCCATTCATCATTAAGGGATGGCTACTTGAATCTAACCTGGCCAGCATCTTCCTAGGTTGAAACAATTTCTTTTTGAGTTGTAAAGGGAGGTCTCAAACTGAAGGTAAAATTAACAGTTATATTGATAGTCCTCAGTGGCTAGAGCCAGGTTCAGAAAGCACCTTATTTCACAACTTATTTCAAAGAGGATGAACAAATCTATCACTTAAAACTAAGGCACCATTTTCTTGGGAAGTAGGAATTTTCAGATTCTGTTATTTTGGAATATCCTGTCAGCTGAAGCTGATGAATGCCACAATATGAATTCAATTGATATACTGGCCAGTTTGTTTTTATAAGGTTATCCCAACTTTTTAATGCTAATACAGACTGATTTAAGTGGGTGGGTTTAATTCATTAACAGCAACATACTCAGTGAAAGGCATGTTCCACTTTATAGCTACATTAACAAATGTAAATATGTCAGTGTATTTAAAAGTAGAGTCCACTGGGCATACCCACCTTTTTAAGAACTTATTTTTTGTGAAGCTACTATTGAATAGTTAGTGTTTTTAAAAGTAGTTTTTTAGTTGTAGATGGACACAGTACCTTTGTTTAATTTTATGTGGTGCTGAGGATTGAACCCAGTGCTTCACAGGTGCAAGGTGAGTGCTCTACCACTGAGCCACAACCCCAGCCCTGAATCGTTAATTTTGAATGGTTCACTTTTCATTATTAGAACTTCCAGCTATTTTCCAGTGACTGTAAAGTCTGAGAAATGTAGAGGCAGAAAAGTCACATTGAATAGGATCCTATTAATGTTGTTTCTTTGATATTCTTTCAATGTCAAAATAGAAACTTTTTAAGTGCCTTTTTGTTTTTTTTTGAAGATTCTGCGGTCACTAGCAAAACACTGCTTTGCTTCAAAAAGCTACAGATAATGCTTTAAATATATTTATATCCATGCATATTTTTCCCTTTTCTGACAAGGTACTTAACAGGCCAACTCCCAAGCAACAAAGAATTCCCTTTTTTCCTTTATTGACAGTTTTAGTTTCTGTAGTGAAACAGGCGGTGTGATCCTATCCATTCACTTCCCTGACCTTGCACTAGTCTTCCAAGGGAGTAGGAGTGGAGGGACAGGATCCTCCTCCCAGAGATACCCTAAGTTTGATCCTTAGCTCCTTAGCCATGCTGAAGCACAATGGCAGTTCTCTAATTCCCAGACACATTTTCTTTTAAGATACTAGGCCAGGAAGGTGGAGACCCAAGCCCTGAAGATGGCAAAAGATGTCACAATTGCCCAAAGTAATCTGTAGAAGTTCTATTCATTTACCCCTTTTCTTCTGCAGACTGAGGGCTAAAATTTTCAAAAAGGAACTTACTAAGCCTCACTTGATCCCTTTTTGTGTCTGAGAATACCAAGTATTTGGAACCTTCTTTCTCAAAGCAGCCTTCTGTGAATAATCTCAGCAGGAAGAAGAGTTTAGGAGCTCTTTTTTTTTTTTTCTTTTTTAAAACTGGACATAGGGGAGGCAAGGCCTGTAACTGTAAATCTTATTTTAACAAAAGTTGCAAAGCCACATGCTTTCTGTGGAAAAGCACCAAAAAGAATATAGTTTGGAAGGATTCTTTGTAAATAAAACCAGTAATTTAATAGCCCTTACTTCAGAGAAGAGAAAGGCATTTAAAGCTAAAAATACATTAACATTTTTCCCTTGACTTAACTGTTAAATGGCTCTTGCAAATACTTCTTGACAGTTTCCTTCCCAAGAGTCAACTTTTGGCTGACAATTTCATCTCTGCCTGAGAAGATGCCTGAAAGAGAAAGCATTTGTTACAGGCATAATGTTGCAGGAAGAAATAACAGCAATCACATGTATCCATTTCAGAACTAAGATAATTACTAAAATTGCTTTGATGTAAAAATGCAGGGACTCCCTGCTCTTGACATAGCTACAGTGAATTCACATCTAGAAAATCATTTTGTAGGAGAGGAAATTTCAGTGCAAACCCAAGGTTGGTACCAGTTAGCCCCTCTTGTTTTACCTCCTTTCCTCTTTCCCTATTTGAGTTTTCGAGGGATAAAAAGAAAGTTGTACTATGTAAGTCTCCAAGATGTATTTTATTCTGTCCCCCAGCCCTTTTTGGAAGGAGCAGTGTGGGAAATTTGCAGAAACCCTTTGTGGCAAGGGGGTTGGGAC
This sequence comes from Spermophilus citellus, assembly GCF_964194105.1. Taxonomy (NCBI): domain Eukaryota; kingdom Metazoa; phylum Chordata; class Mammalia; order Rodentia; family Sciuridae; genus Spermophilus; species Spermophilus citellus. The sequence goes on from NC_138193.1 coordinate 61,959,188, forward strand.
ATTGGGAGAAGTAGCAGTAACTCTAGGTTTCCATGGGCACTTGGTGCTGTCAGCGATGCTTAAAGATGGAGCATCAAATAAGCTGGTGAGAAGAACCTGAGGGCAGAGGCAACCTGACCATAGCCCCATAAAGGAGAGGCGTTCATGTGCAGAAACAAAGTAAGTATGGACAATTTTGCTGCTGGGGGCTAGGACTGGGGAAGGTAATGCAATAAAGATGGGTGCACAGAGCACTTTTGTTCTCAGCAGGCAGCAGGAGTGAAACCAGGTAAGGAAGACACCAAACGGGCTTTCGATGCTACAGGAAAACTCACACCCTCCTTCCGGGCTGTGTTAGTGTCCCCTATTTCAGCACCACAGGCAGCCTTCCTCCAGTACTATTTCAGCAGCTCTAATCCCTAATCAGCACCGGGGCTGCAGGGCAGACTTTCTTCTTGGGCTCCTCTACTTACCGGGTTAAACCCCTTCACATGGGCGCTCCTTTGCTGTCACTGGCTTACTGTCAGGGATAAGGGTGCAGCCAGCCAGCATGTCCACAGAGGCCAAGATAGAGTCATAAAGGCGATCTGCATGGCTCTCCAGCTCACCAGACTGCTTCGCAATCCTCCCAAGGACATCCTTTAAAACTAACAATAAAGTTATACAAAGATACAGCATTCTGCTTGAAATAGGGCTGTAGCAGTAGTTTCAGAATGCCCACCCATTTTATTTTTTAAAACAGTGATGTTCCCAGGACTTCTGTGGCACTGTTAATTTTTAATGAGGGTCTGTTAATGTTTGTTGTGTTGTTTTGTCGTTGCAGTATTGGATAATTAACTGAGGGGCATTCTACCTCTGAGTACTTCCTCAACTCTTTTTATTATTTTGAGACAGGGTCTTGCTAAGTTGCCTAGGCTGACCTGGAATTTGGAATCCTCCTGCCTCAGCCTCCCGTGTAGCTGAGATTACAGGTGTGTACCACAACACCTGGCTACATTATTAACTTTCAGTTAAAGCTAGTAGTTCACCAGCTGTACTCTGGAATTACATAATTGACAATAGGGCACACAGACATGGCTTTCTGTTAGATAGTATAATTTAACTTCAGAGATGAGATCGGGCACATATATAAAAACATGCCAAGATAAAACTGCTGATGCTACCAGCTCCTATCAACTTCTGTTGGCTTGAGGACATTTCATATATGAGTGATTTGGTAATGTATTAGGGGATGCTTATGAGTCCTTCTGTGGGTCCTAAGTGAACAGACTTAAAAAGAAAATTATCTGAGAGCAGTCTAGGACAAAATCATTAGGCTGGGCTTCACTCCTACAGCGGTGCTATGGATGGGCTTTATATATAGCCAGAGTATTTTACGCACAGCAGACTTTTTCCTTCAAAAGATAAAAAAAAAATTTTAAGCACAAAGGCTGCCTTAGCTTCCGGTGCCTTTATCAGCTGTGTTAACATGCTTTCTGGTTTCCTGCCACAGCTACAACATCTGCCAACAGAGGAAGGGAAAGGGGAAGCTGCATGCCTTCAAACATTGCTGACTGGATGGGCAGAAGGAGGAATATAGGTTGGCTATGTTGAGGTCAGCCCCTGGGGAAGCCGCAGAGTGCCATGTCATCAGGGCAATGAGCTGTTCTGACAACTCTAGAGAGCTGGCGTGGCGGAGATGTGCAGTAAAGCTTGGTCATAAAGGTGGCTGAGCTGGGTGTTTCCCCTCTACCTTCAGACTTTACTCAGCCTTCCTGTGTGTTGTCAGTGGAATTCAGGGGAACTTTTTGATTATACTTTAATCTTTGACTGTAGGGGCCAAGGAAAAGAGAAGCTAGAAAGGGAAATGAAGTACAGAATAATTTCCCAGTAGGATTTTTTTTTTTTTTTTTTTTTTTTGCAGTATTGGGGATAGAATCCCGGGGTAGTCTACTACTGAGCTGCATCCCCACCCTTTTATTTTGTATTTTGAGATAGAGTCATGCTGGTCTTGAACTTGTGATCCTCCTTCCTCAGCCTCCTGGGACATTGGGATCACAAGGCATGTGCCAACACACCCACTTCTAACTTTTGTGTTTTAACTGAATACAATCAGGGGCCTTGTACAGCTTAACATTAACAGGTTCCAGTCATTTGACCAGTTATAAGGGTTGAGATGCAAGACAGAACTGTCAATCTGTACAAGTAACTGGGTAAAAATGTGGAGGCCTTTGGCAGGAGGCTGAGATGGGCAACTCTTTAAGGGAAAATCCCTTGGGTTATACTTGGAGTCAAGTAAGAAAGCGGGCTGTGAAGCTGGGCGGGAGTGGGCATGTGCTGGCCTCTGCTCACTCTGATAAGGTGCTCCTGGAAGAAGAAAAGTGTGAAGTGTCAAGAGGAACTTGTGATTTTCACAAAACAGCCAAGCGTTCTGATTATTCCAGGCAGAGGACAGGGAGGGGCATTGTACCAATCTGAAAGAGCCTGGATACATATCCATGAACCATAGATTCTAACTGAAAGCCTCCTCTTCTGGCCAGTACTACCCCGGGATCCCTTCTGAGAGCAGCGTCAAGTGGGGTGTTCTTATCACAGGCTAGCTACTGAAAACTACTGGAAAACTTTTTAAAGTGAAGGTCAGTCACTTTACAGAGGCCTACTTTCACATGTGGCCTCTGAAAAGAGGCTCCTGCATTTGAGCTTTCCCTGCTCAGGCCTCACACCTCCAGACATTGACAGCAGTATAGAGTCAGCACATCGGGGCTGCCTGAGGCAAATTCACAATTCTGTAAGGTAATAATAGCATCTATCTCACAGAGCTGTGATTAAATGGGGGAAAAAAAGATGCCAACTGTTTCAGCCCATGCTAAGTGTTCAGTAAAATGCTGGTGTAGTTACAGCAGCAAAGGAGCTTGGCATGCTGAGTTTGTGCCCCAATAGAAAACCTAAAGATCCTAGTCTAAGGGAACCAGGGAAGAGCCAAAGGCCTTAAAAGGGCAGAGAATTGCAAAGGGTTCACGTAACTCACAAGAGATAATCATTTTCCTACTGTAAACCCTTTAGGGGTCACTGTCCATCAGAACCCCTCTGCTGATTCACAGGTACTTCCCAGGGTACCACTGAATATCTGCAAGTGCTGCCAGTTGTCACACTGTGGGAGTAAAAGGGCTTACTGGTATTTATGGGGTCAGGGATGCTGCGAAACATCCATGCTGCGAAACATCCTGCAATTGCATAGGGAAAACCCTCTATAACATACAGCAACTGTGCTGGGGTTGAGAACCTAGGTCTATACTACCTCCCTAGTCTACACCCACTACTCTGTTAAAAGTGCCTTAAAAAAAAAGTGCCTTCTCAAGCTCCTGAGGTCTTGCTCAGCTTTGCGTACTCTTGGATTCCAGTATAAATCTCATCTCACTCCAAAGCTCAAGCAAAAAATAGATGAGATCTTAAAGCAATTGTTTGTACATAGTCTTACAGGAAATTAGGGACTACTTTGAGGAGTTCCCTCAGTTCAAGATTTTAACCTCCATATCACACCTCTTCCCCTATAAGGACAAAGATGTGTGTAAAACTGTAGGCACCTGGTACACTCAGACCTTCTCTTCTTTTTTGGCACTGGGGATTGAACCCAGGGGTGCTTTACCACTGAACTACATCCTCATCCCTTTTTGAGACAGGGTCTTGCTAAGTTGCTGAGGCTGGCTCTGGACTTGTGATCCTCCTGAACGGCAGGAGTGCACCATCACGCCCAGCTAGGAGTCCTCTTAGTCTCTGATTCTCACAACACCAGTTGGGAACTCATCCTGCAAAATGGGTTTGAGCTTGGTTTGCATGCCACTGCCACCCCATTCCCTTTCATCAGTTTAATTCTTCATTCAGTCTAATCCATGAGAATAGATTATTCTCAAGTCCTTTTGGTCAAGGATTTTTGGAACAATTCCTTCCCTAAAGTAGAAAATAAGGCAGAAAAACCAGAGTTCAACCTGATCTGAGTAAAGTGAGGAACCTCTGAGTGTTACCCACTGAATACTCCAGCCACAATTAAGGATTGTTAGAATACAATCACGATTCCCACCCAGAACACTACCAAGAAACTATATAAGCAAATGAGCGCCATTCTTGCAAGCTTAAGCTGGATTTCTGACAGATTTACTTTTAATGACAACTGCCTCAACCTGGGTTTGCAGGGCAATGATGACAAAAAGACCTGGCAGAAGTCTCCATGTGACTCTTAAGGCAGGTGGGGGTGGTTCCTGCAACATTGTATTCTCACCAGGCCTGCTGCTGAGAGGGATTAAGCTCTAGCTAAATTAAAAGCTCAAGCACATAAACTGGGCACAGATGTACATGCCTACAGTCCCAGCTATTCTGGATGCTGAGGCAGGTGGATTTCAAATTTGAAGCCAGCCTGGCCAACTTTGAGCCCTGCCAAATTATAATGAAATGACTGAGGATATAGATCAGTGGTAGAATGTTTGCCTAGCATGTGTGAGACCCTGGGTTCAATCCTTAAGACTGCAAACAAAATAGAAAAAAAAAAAATCATTAAAACAAACAAACAAACAAAAAACCCTCAAGCACAAAAACATACTCATAGACCCAATGGAACAGAATTGGGATCTCAAGAAATCTACACATAGATCTACAGTCAATTTTTGACAAAGGCAGCAAGAATACTGGTGAAAGTCTCTTCAATAAATGGTGCTGGGAAAACTGCAAATCCACATGCAGAAGACTAAAACACAACCCTTGTTACAAAAATCAACCCCAAATAGATCAAAGACTTAAACATAGACCTAACACTATGAAACTACTAGAATAAAACATGAGGAAAGGCTTCAGGACATTGGTCTGGGCAAACAATTTTTGGATATGACCCCAAAAGCCTAGGCAATAAAAGCAAAAACTGACAAACAGGATTACATTGACTGAAAAGTTTCTGCACAGTGAAGGAAAAAACAGAATAAAGAGACCTACAGAATGGAGAAGGTATTTGTAAACTAGTCATCTGACAAGGGATTAACTCTCAAGTATAAAAGGAATTCAAATAATAACAACAAAAAACCCAAATAATCTGATTTAAAAATGGGTAAATGACTGAGTGTTGACATTTTAAAAAAGATACACAAATGGCAAGAAATATATAAAAAATGCTCAATATCACTAATCATGAGGGAGATACAAATCATAACCACCATAAAGTAAAATTTCACTGTAGTTAAATGACCATTATCAAAAAGACAAAAAAATTAAAGGTGAATATTTGGAAAAAGGGGAACACTCAGATAATGCTGGGTAGGAAATGTAAATCAGCAGAGCCACTATGGAAAATAGTATGGAAGTTCTCAAAAAACTAGAAACAGAACTGCCATGTAATTCAGCAGCCCTACTACTGTGTATACACATCTAAAGGAAAGGAAATCAGCAGGTCAGAGACACCTGCACTCACATGTTCACATCCAACACATTCATAATACCCAAGATATGGAATCAACCTAGGTGTCCACTGGTGGATGAATGGGTAAGGAAAGTACATTTACAGAGTGGAAAATTGAAAGCATAAAAAAGAACAAAAGTCTGTCATTTCATATTCATGGATAGAATATTAAGTGAAATAAGTCAGATGCAGACAAATTCTGGGGGCTGGGGTTGTGGCTCAGTTTTAGAGGGCTTTCCCAGAGTTTATGACACCCTGGATTGGATCCCCAGCTCCATAAACACAAAGAAAACAAAAACAACCAAACAACAAAAACCTGATTCTGCATGTTCTCATTATGTAGAAGTTAAAAGGCAGATCTTACAGAAAGAGAGGTATCTCTAATCATAGAATGATTAATGGTTCTGGAATGCGGCTGGATAGGAGAAATAATTTCTCAGGTTTTGCAGTGCCAAGAATTAAACCTAGAGCTTCGCTGTGCCCCAGGCTATATATCCCCAGCCCCACTTCAGAAGTGTTCTACAGCACAGAAAGATAACAATGGTTGACAATAATTAACTGTTTATTTCAAAATAGCTTGTACAGAGGATTTTAAATGTTCCCAACACTAAGAAATGATAAATGAGATAACCAATATACCAATCCTGATCTGGTCATTCCACATTGTATACATGTACTGAAATGTCACACTGTATCCGATAAATAGGTACAACTGTGTGTCAATCAAAAATAAAAAAAATAGGTTAAACAATAATCTCTCAAGCATCTCACCTGGTGTGTTCTCCAATAGGCACTGAAGAAGAATCTCCCCCTTCTGTAAGACACTGTCTGTCAGGAACTGATGTTCATCTATATCATTCTTAAATTCCTTAAGACATATAGGGAAAGAAAAGGGAAAACAAAACTTCATTACTATTGTTTTATAAAACTTAAATGAACACCATGCAAAGTGGCTTGAGTCCTCTAACATGGAAGATACCACTTGGTCTGCAGAATTCCTCAAGTAAAAAGTGTACTAGTTTAAGTTCATCTTCCTTGAGCCTAATTTTTTTTTCCTTCTGTTTAGTTTGACAAGAGTATTCCCTGACTGAGGCTGGCTCATGAACAGATTTATTGTTGTGCCCTATTTTATGGGGTTCTCATCAACTCACAACAGTATGGGTTTCCCAAAATAAACTCTTTTCTACTGGACCTGATAAGTAAGAATAAGCAATGTGGCTAGTGACCTCTGGCAGCTTCGGCCTCCACCTTAGGGTTACTGCCTCGACCAGGGAAGTGGCAAGTTTCCCAAGCAGCTCATCTGTTTTGCCCTCACAGCTACCAAACTTTGTAGTCAATTGTTTTAATCTTTTTTTAGTTGCTAAGAAACATTAGGTCAAAACTATGGCCACCTTTAATCCATGGGGCATAATTTGGTGCTTAGTTGTTTTTCTTTTTTTTTTTTTTCCCTTAGGTACTACAGATTAAATCCAGGAGCTCTTAACCACTGAGCCACATTCCCAGCCCTTTTTATTTTTTAAGACAGAGTCTCACTAGGTTGTTGGGGCTGTCCTGAACTTGTGATTCTCTTGCCTCAGCCTCTGAAATTGCTGGGATTACAAGCATGAGCCTCCATGCTCAGCTTGGTGCTTAACTTTTTTTTTTTAATGTTTCTTTTTTAGTTATAGTTGGACACAATATCTTTATTTATTTTTATGTGGTGCTGAGGATTGAACCCAGAGCCTCACACGTGCTAGGCGAGCGCTCTACAGCTGAGCCACAATCCCAGCCCCTGGTGCTTAACTTTTTGAGCCATAATTTCACTCTTGGATTTACTTTTTTCATGGTTTCAGTCTTCCTCTACCCTGATATCTACACTTATTTTATTCCTTGGTACTCTTATGTAGTTGAGATGCTGCCTTAACCCCACTAAGTTAAGATAGGCAGAGTATGGGAAAGGCTTCAGTTAAAATATGTGAACACAGAACTGGGTGTGATGGCTCGTGTTTGCAATTCCAGTGATTTAGGAGGTTGAGGCAGGAGGATTGCAAGTTTGAGGTCAGCCTGGGCAACTTGGCAAGACCGTGTCTCAAAATAAAAAAAGTAAAAGGGCTGGGCCACTTCATACAAACCCAAATGTCAACAAAAATTGTTTCTGTGACATACTGAAGAAACGTGACCTGCAAGCCCAGAAACACATACAGGGTCTGGGATCCCAGACTCTTTTAATGAACTTGGCAAGTGTTCAGATTTATTCTCTCAACATGGAGAATCTGTGAAGTACTAGGGGAAATATTCTTGGCTTTACTCAAGAACACACTAATGACTGTATATACCACTGTCCTCTTTCTGCCTCAAGAACTCAATGGGCTTATTTGTCACATCACACAAAATTCTATGGTAATTATAATTGTAAAAATAAAATAAAAGGGATGGGGACATAGCTCAGTGAGAAAGCATCCCTGGATTCAATCCCCAACGGGGCTCTCCCCCTCAAAATAGCCACACCCACAGCTAACACCTTAAAAGTAAGTAAATTAAATATGTGAGCATGCACACTTGCTTATAATAGTTGGAATTTTTTTTTTTTAAATACTGGGATTTAACCAGGGGTGTTTTATCACCTAACTATATCCCCAGCCCTTTTTATTTTTTGTTTTGAGGCAGAGTCTTGCTAAGTTGCCCAGGCTGGCCTCAAACTTATTATCCTCCTGCCTTAGCATTACATCTGGATTACAGGCATGTGCCACCATGTTGGTTTGGCCTCCAATTTTTCTAGGCCTCAGCCTCAGAGTAGCTAAAATTATAGGTGAGCACCATCTTGCTCCTTTTATACTAAGTCTTGATTTAAGCAGGAGCCAAGGTTAACTCATACGTATACATGAGCCATGCAGTATTCTGTGTGGGGAAGGGGTTCAGTGCAGTCTCAGTTTGTGACAGTTGTGTGACACAGGCTTAGGCCTCACTGACTTGCAGGAGTAACTCCTAGCTCAGATCTCAGCTGAACTCACAAAGCAAGATAGTTGTTGGAAGTGAGGTGCAGAGAATGGCATGAAGGATAAAATGAAGGGAATGGGGTTAGCCTATATGCACCTGTTAATGACAGGCTACAAAGACCATTGAGGTAAGTCTAACAGGGCATTTCCTCTTCTCTACAGATATATGCAACATGGGGTCATGGATTCGGCTTACAGAGGACCCTGAGACTCAGCCTTCTTCAAGCTCTTTCTGGAACTCAGGCTACCTCTCTCCACAGTGCAGTAAATAACATTCCTGAGGGTGGAGCAGCTGGCCTGCCTGCCAGATTTTGGTTGGCTCAGAGAGAAAACAAAGGTCCTCCCTTCAGCCTGGGTGTGGTTCCGGCCAGGCTCTGAGTCAGGGTGGTGCAGCCTGAGGAACTTGTAAATCACGCCCTCTTTTGTCGAAGTTAATGTCAGGTTTTAAGGTTGTACAGATTTAGAGAAGACCCCTTCTAGATTGTCATCAGACTCAGACCACAAATGCTGTCTCTGCCCCTCAGGAAGAAGTTACGAAGGCTTGGCCAACCAGAGGTTAAATGTATTAGCTGCTTAATAGAACATTCTGGGAGGCTTGCTTATTTATTTATTTATTTTAACCAAAGTATTTCCACAAAATTTTTTTGTTTTGTTCTTGGAGTACTTCTTACTCTCTACCTTAAATGAATCTATTTCTCTGTCTTCAATCTCTCTTTCTAAAGAAAGCCCTCTATGATCCCTCTCCCTCCCTCAGTTAAAAAGGTAATAGGTTTGTCTAAATAAGATGGAGATGCTGGCCCCAGGAGGTAGAGGTTCCCTTTGATGTGATAAGAGGGTAACAGTGACTCAGATAAGAAAGGCCAGGTTGTTTAGAAGAGGGGGAAATCCTGAAATCCCTGACCTTTGTCCTACTGTATCCCTTTCCCCTCTCATAAAAGATTTCCATTCTCCAAGATGGTCTTTTTTTTTAATATTTATTTTTTAGTTTTAGGTGGACACAATATCTTTATTTTACATTTATGTGCTGGTGAGGATCGAACCCAGTGCCTCATGCATGCTGGACGAGCACAATACCACTGAGCCACAACCCCAGCCCCCCAAATGGTCTTTGAGACAGAAAGGTCTTCTCTACCCTCATCTCCTTTATCCTACTCAAAACTGGTTTAGAATAAAACCTGCTTTTCCCTCACCAACCTTCCCCCTGAGTTTTAGTGGAGCCTGATTAGCAGTAAAGTCTTTTCTCCCTGGCTTCAGGATAAAAATTACATAATTTCAATATGCTTAATCCCATTCAATATGCTTACCCTAGGATCAAGTTAACTGGATCTCACAAAGAGGTATTTTTAAAAGAATGGAATCTTAATGAAAAGGAGGTAACCTCCCCCCCAAAAAAGCCAAACCCAAGCCCAAAGACACACAGAAGCAAACTGATGTCAGATTTTTGTTTAAATCTGCTTCATCTGAATGCCCTGTTGACATTCTGAAGTCAGGAAAATTTCAGCTCAGATACTTAAAAAATAACAAAGCCCATCAGAACTTCTGAGATGGAATGTTCTGTATCTGTACTGTTTGGAGTGGTAGCCACTAGCACTGGGAATGCAGCTAATGCAAGTGAAAAATCTTAATTTCAATAGTCATCTGTGACTGGTGGTTCTGTAACAGTGCAGGCCAATAATTATAAACCCTGAGATATTTGGAAAATTATAATGCAGAACACCCTGAAGTATTTACAGTGTATATTTTCTTAATTCTATTTGGCCTGGGAATCAATTCATTTATTTTAAGAAGTTTTTTTTTTTTTTTGTACTGGGGATTGATCTCAGGGACATTTGACCACTGAGCCACATCCCCAGCCCTTTTTTGAATCTTATTTAGAGAATGTGAATTGCTTAGTCCCTCGCTGCTGCTAAGGCAGCAGATCCTCCTGCCTCAGCCTCCGGAGCTGCTGGGATTACAGTCCAGTTCATTTTACAAAGTTTTACACTTAGAATTTGAAAAGCCCCTCTGATTAGTTTCAGCTATAATTGAGCTACAACATATTAGGCATCAGTTATTTGAGATTTTATTTTGTGATTAAGTGCTTTTGCAATCACTCTTCGAAAGTAAAAAGGCCAGAAGCCAGGACCACACATTACCCGGTAAAGCTGCAGAGAAGACTTGAGACCTGTAAGACTAGACCTGGGTGGAGAACCAAGGTTAATGACATCTGAGACATCATACAGCCAGCGGATCAGCTCTTCCAGCTGACAGCAAAACGTCTGCAGAGACAAATAAATGAACACACGTAGTGACTGAACTCCTATTTGTAATCAAAAGGCTAAAAATATCAGGATGGCTCTGGGAATGGTGTGCACCTCTCAGAGCTTTCCTTCAGGCTCCTCTCTTCTCTTCCCCTGCCTGTTCCCATCCCATGACGCCAGACCTTCCTCTGCCAGAGCAATGAGAAGCCCCTCTTGATTCTGTCTCCCTTTAGTCAGATGTGACACCAAATGAGAGACTAAGAAAACCCAGCCCATGCAATGGGAGTGAACTGTAAAGGCAATGGATTGGACAGCTGAGAGGAGCAGTTCTGTCCTGGAAACCAATTCTTGGGATAGCACCATTACCATCAAACCGTTTCTAAGGGAACAAATCCTGACCAACGTGAACCCATTGCTGAAAACAACTTTTACCTCATGCTATCTCCATCTTTTACCACAAAAGATAACATGTCCAATAACCTTTGTCCTACCTGCTACCCAGGACAAAGAAAATAATACATGTGACTTCAGGCAGGTTAAAACCCACCTCGAGTGCTAGGACATGTGGGTAGCACAGGCTCACAGGCCGAGGGCCACGCTGCAGGCAAGCATCCTTCTGCCACCTGGTGGGGAAGGAGGGCAGAAGGATGCCCAGAGAGTGGGGAAAGGCACGTTCCTGAACCTTTCCCGGGTGTCGGTAACTGCACAAAGTCCTGATATGAATTATTTAATTTAATCCACACAATATCCCAAAGAGGCAGGGCTCCACATTTCACAAAGAAGCAAACTCAAGGGACTGAGCCAAAATCCCAGAGGCAGCAGGGCCATTATTTACAGTCCAGATTTGCCTGACCATTAGCAATCTATTCCACCCAGTATTGATCACATCTTCAGATGTGTGTGTGTGTGTGTGTGTGTGTGTGTGTGGTACTGGGGATTGAACCCAGGGCCTTGAGCATGCAAGGCAAGTACTCTACCAACTGAGCTCCATCTCCAGCCCCACATCTTCAGATTCTAACAGGCAGCCAACGAAAGGTTCAGTGGCCAAGAAGTCTAGGACATGGGACATCTAACACCTCTTACTTTGTGGAGTACACCACTGTGGCAGAGGAAGCGCTGAAAAGTCCTGCAGGGGCTGGGGATGTGGCTCAAGCGGTAGCGCGCTTGCCTGGCATGCGTGCGGCCCGGGTTCGATCCTCAGCACCACATACCAACAAAGATGTTGTGTCCGCCGATAACTAAAAAATAAATATTAAAAAATTCTCTCTCTCTCTAATAAAAAAAAAAAAAAAAAAAAAAAAAGAAAAGTCCTGCAGTTGAGAGAGCTGCTACCTTTGTAAAGCCCAGTGTTTCCTAAGGGCACCTGCACAGGAACCCTTTGTGCAGGATACCTGAGAGGAAAAGCAGCCAGGGCTAGTGGTTTGGAATCAGGATCTGCAGGGTCCACCTGGGTCTGATTCCTGGCATTGGTCCCACACACTCTGCCTTCTTCTCCAAACAGCAAAATGATAATAGTACTTATGGGGTAAGATTTTTTTAAAAATATTTTTTATGTATATTTTTTAGTTGTAGATGAACACACATTATCATTATTTATTTTTATGTGGTTCTGAGGATAGAACTCAGTGCCTCCCGCATGCGAGGCAAGCGCTTTACCTCAGCCCAAGAATTTTTTCAAAAAAAAATTAAAAAAAAATTTTTTTTTTTTTAGTTGTGGTTAGACACAATACCTTTATTTTATTTATTTATTTTTATGTGGTACTGAGGATTGAACCCAGTGCCTTGCACGTGCTAGGCGAGCGCTCTACCGCTGAGCCACAACCCCAGCCTCAGGAATTGTAAGAACTAAATAAGGTACAGCACAGTGCCGGGATGTGAAAAGTACCAGTCATTGTCAGCAAGTTTTACTGTGAAGTTTGTGGACTGGGGAAGACAAGAAACCCTCCGTCCCGCCCTGCCCCAGGTCCTTACCTGCACACACTGCAACAGGGAGGCTTTCCCCTGCTCTTTTCTGGGATCCTGCCTTTCAGCACCTGGGTCCAAGAATGGCCACCTGTCCAACACAGCTGGCAAGGAGGGGTGTGTTTTCAGCAGTCTAGAGGAGACCCCAAGCACGTGGCTGCTCACCAGATTGCCTTCCCCTGCCGAGTCTCGGGCCTGGACAAAGCTGTGCAGGCAGCAGTGGTTCTGTCCCTTGGGGCATCCAGGTCCTTGGACAGTAGTCCCAGAAGGAAGCTGGCTCTGGCTGGAGTCCGATGGAAGGGAAGCTGGCCCATCAGTGTCTGATACTTCCAGGGAACTCTGCCCCTCAGCGACTCCAGGGGGCAGGGTCACCAAGGTGGGAATGGCATCTAGATAAGAAACCAAACTAGAAACCTGTGTCAGCCGAGTGGGCAGGGCAAGAAACTCATCGTCATTCTCCACCTCTTCTTCTGATTTCCATCTAGAATCCATGCAGGCAGGGCGCCGGACACTGTGGCAGGCCCTCTTCTCCCTTTCTGGCCTGGGTGAAGGACACCTTCTGTCCCTTGTCCTCAGCTGGGGAGAACCGCCCATCTCGAGGTGTTCACCCACAGGAAGCCGATTCTTCACGCCCCTCAAGGCTCTCTCTCTGCTCTCCCAAGAGGCATCTCTACTTCCTGGGACTTTAGGGGTGGATGCAAGTTGGCTCCAAGATGCCAGGCTCATGCTGCCCTGCTTCTGGGACACTTCAGAGGGCCACTGCTTAAGGCTTGGCTCTCTAGGCCCAGAAAATGGCAAGGTAGGGGCCTGTGCTGGTGGGCAGTTGGGGGAGACATTAGTGGGTGATTTCAGAGTACTTGCTGGAGAGACAGAGAAGCTATCCAGGTCTACACCTGAGTCCTGCAGGACAGGGTCCGCTGGCACATGGCTATTAAGTTGCTTTGGGAGCTGAGGCCCAGGCCTCAGGGGGTAAGTATAGTCCAGCAGGTCTTCATACTCTTTATTTGGGTTCCAGAGCGGGGAGTGGCGATCAGGGGAAGGAGGCAAGGAATCCGGAAGCACACAGGCCCAGTACTCAGCCTGGAAGGAGAGGCGCCTCCGGCCCAAGCCAGTAGCATCACACCCAGAAGCTGCAGACTGTGATGACCACTGGAGCTGAGGCCCTGACCCCACCAGAGAAGGGGGATTCTGAGGGACAGCCAGCTCCAGGGAGGAGGGGATCTTGGTAAGGGAGCCATTCTGGGTTTCCACCTTCTCTTGCTGATTCTGGAGACTGCTGCCTGAGGAGGAGGCAGAGACACTGCAGCTGGACAGTTGAGGAGCAGCAGCCCCTGGGCTTACGACGGACTTCCACGGTGATGGGAAAGGGAAAAGTGAGATTTGAGGCTGTTGGCTGAGCACCCAGGGGGAACCAACTGGGGAAGGGTCATCTTCAGTATCAGCCTCATGTCCTGAGCAAAGAGCTGTAGTTCTGGGCATGTCAACACTCTGAGGTAGCTCCTGGGAGGTAGAAGGCTTGGTCTCCTCCATCTGCAATAGTAAGGGACAAAGAGGCACTCGGGTAAAAATAATCAAACCCAATTTCTTTTCCCACGACAACGCAGGCAGGGAAAATCTCAAAATGTAAAAAAGTCTGTGGCCTAAGGCAAGAAGCAGAGTGATTCAGGCTGCCCCAGCAGAGATCCCTGTCCCCAGTCCTTTCAGAAGTTCTTCCTCTATGGATGGCCAGTTTGTGAGCAAGCAAAACCCAGCTCTGTCATGCTGCAGCTGGAGAGCACTGCCCATTCTTTGAGAAGCAAGTCCTGGGTGGGCTACCTTTGATCATTATGTGGCTGACAGGAGATCCAAACCTCACCAGGCTGCACCCTGCTCAGCTTGCTCCCCAGTGGTAGGTGAACTCTGACAACATAGTCCCTCACCTCAGCCTCTTCACTTTGAATTTTTAATCAGCTCAGTGAAAAACTCAGCCTCCATAGAGGCAGGACAGCACAATTGTTAAGGGATGGGCTTTGGAACCCAGACCTGAACCAGTCAACTCCTAAGCTCTACCACCTTCCAGAACTAAGATTGAGCCTCACTTTGCTGGTGTGTAGAGTGGGGAGGGTAACAGCACTGCCCTTCAAGAGGAAAGGGTCACTGAACTCTTGGAGCAAAGCACTTGGGAAGAGCCCAGGTACTACCTCGATAAGCAAACTCACTCTAGTGAAGCTGCCCACTTCTGTGCTGACTGACTTGCTACCTGCCCCACCACATTAGCTCAGCCCCTTGCTCCCAGTCACACTCAAGAGTCTCCCCACAGGATGGGGCCCATGGGGAAGCAAGCAGCAGCCAAGGTCACAATGACATCAAGAACATTAAAGCGGGCTGGGGATATAGCTCAGTTGGGCGAGTGCTTGCCTCCCATGTACAAGGTCCTGGGTTCAATTCCCAGCACCACAAAAAAGAAAAAACAAACAAACAAACAAACAAAAAAGAAGCCATTCCCAGGAAAGGTTTAGGCAAGCAGAATATAGAATGTCAGAACTGGAAGGGACAGATCATTAGGGTCACCTTCTAATTATAAAAAGGCCTTGAAAGATGCAGTGATTTGGCCACATTCTCAGAACCTAGTAGGATTCCCTCTCATTGGGTTCCTTGCAGTCAGATGCCCAAGAAATTCTCTTTAGCCATAGACAGTGCTGTCCCCCACAGGGGTTCTGACAGGTCTCCTGGTCCCAAGGGAATTCAAGTCTCAGGGCCCTCAGAAGCCCAAAATGTCCCCAGGGTCCTCTTGAATCCTTCAAATCACCAACTCAGAAGAAACACAATAGGGCTCCAGTTGTCAAAGGTCCCCTGGTCTAGCCCTCTGGGCAGCAGGCTCTTGGCCATACCCTCACCAGTCCTCAAGGTCAAGTTATGCTCTTAAGGAACAAGAGACACCATGGACAGAGTGCCCTCTTGGCCTGGAGGCCTACCTCTCAAAGTAAGCCTGAGATAGAAATCCTCATTCCCAGGCTTCTCCAACCCTCCAACCTGCACCATGGCAGGGAAAGGATGTTAGTCGGTGAGGAAACGTCCACACCTCCAAAGGACAGCACTGTGTCAACCCACAGTCCTGTTTGCCTTCCTACCTACCTGGCTTTCCACAGAGTGCAAGAGGTCTCCAGTTCCCACACTGGCAGGAGGAAGCAGGCCACTGGGGGCAGGCCTAGACCTAACAGCTGCTCTGCTGGCAGCGTTGGCCTGTGGCAGGTAAGCTCTGCAGGTGCTGGCAGGAGTAGGTAGCCCCTCTGCCCCCCACAAAGGAGAGGCCGGCCCTCCTTCAACCTCTAGGCATTGGGGCTGCTCCTGGTTCATGGGCCCCGGCACATCCACCTTTTGCTCCCCACGGCTCCATCTCCCACAGGACTGGGCCTTTGCATCTGCAGATACTTCCAGCTCTGCCTTTTCTTCACCCAGGGCCATCAAGCTGTCCCTAGGTCAGGGCTCCCCTGAAGCCTTCTACTCCCTACAGAACAGGAGAGAAAAACAAGATTTTTTTTCATCTGTGTTCAAGAAACCTTGTGTTTTGTTGTTGTTCTTTTATTTTGTTTTTTAAAAATATTTTTTAGTTGTAAATGGATCTTTTGTTTTATATATATGCAGTGCTGAGGATCAAACCCAGGGCCTCATACATGCCAGGCAAGTGCCGAACCACTGAGCCACAACTCCAGCCCCAGTTTCTTTATTTTTATGTGGTGATGAGGATCAAATCCAGGGCCTCGCACATGCTAGTTGAGTATTCTACTGCTGAGCTACAACCCCAGCCCTGGAAACCTTGGTTTTTAATGTTTAAGACAAACATTTTGGCCAAAGGGAAAAAGAAACAGCGACTATGTCCACAGGGAATGCTAAGGTCCAGGTTTTCCCCGGCTTCAGAACTTTCAGAGGGAACACAGAAGCACATTTTGTCCTCTGTTTTTATGGTAGCTGATTCTGTCCCCAGCAGAAGGAACCCAGGAAGGTCAGTACAGGTGTTAAGGTGCAAAAGGCTTGGTGGGCCTGCAGCACAAAGCACCGGCCTAGTGGAGGAGCAGGGCGGTGGCAGAGAAGGAACTCTATGGTGGTGAGCTAGCTAGGACCCTTCTGTCCTAAAGTGTCACACTCCTGTGAGGCTGAGTTAGGGACAACTTATATAGGAGATGGATGATGGTAGGCCTTCTGACAGGTGGAGGTTTGTGGCCAAAAGACACAATCCTGATCCTAATCACCCAATCCTGATCCTAATCACTAGGTGTTTCTTCAGTTCTGTAATTCAAGAACAAAGAGCAAAGGTTTTTATTTCCTTAGGCTGTTTTTGTCACTGCTTGGTTTGCCCCCATGCAGTTTCTGACATCTTACACAATGCACAGGATAGAGGGGGCAGCTGCCCCAGGCCCTCTTGCTGAGCACCAAACTCACAGCAAAGAAAGAAAACACACTTCACCTGATGACTGTGGAACACTAGGGTCAGGTAAGGTTCAATAGGGAGACTGGGGGAGATACTGCCTCAGCAGTCCGAGTCAGAGTCAAGGTTAGGGTCCTGCCTATGTCACCTTTTCATACAGTCCCTCTGACCCAACCCCACTGAACCAGAGGCCCAGCTGGGCCCTCTCTGGGTATAGCCTACTGTGGTTCTGTGTCACAACAGCCTGTCTGTCTGTTGGCAGGTGATTTGGCCTATCTCTATCCCTTCTACCCTGGAGAATAGCAAGTCAGGGCATGCCCTGCCTCCCACTGGGCCCAAGAAAGGATACTTCTTATGGGACTTGGCTCTGCCTGGCAGAGGAGGCAGGGCCCTCTCAGCACATAGAATCTTATGCCCAGGCTATGGATGAGGCTGGGCCTCTCATTCTAAGGATGGTCAGAGACCTAAAGGAGAGATCAGTAACCTTTTCAGGCTAACCTGGCTTTTTAAAAAATTATTTTTATTTTTATTTTTATTTTTTTAGTTGTCAATGGATCTAACCTGGTCTTTTTTGTCATTGTTACTAGGGATTAAATCCAGCACTTTACCACTGAGCTATATCCCCAGACCTTTTTAATTTTAGATTAGGTCTGGCTAAGATACTAAAGGTCTTGCTAAGTTGCTGAGACTGGCCTTAAACTTGTCCTCCTGCCTCAGCCTCCCAAATCACTGGGATTACAGGTGTGTACTCACTGTGCCTGGCACTAGCCTGGGCTTATGCTGATGTTGATGGCTGAGGGAAGCTGTGGAAACCAGGTGGGTAATGGTGGGACCGGAGTTAGTCCATGTGAAGAGATCCAGGTAGGCAGAAGAACACAAGGTGGGCACTCAGAGAAGAGGAAAAGAATTTGAGATGAACCTGCAAATAGGAAGAGATCTAGGACAAGCCTGGGCCTGAGCTGGTCAGCCGGGGCTGCTGCTAGGGCAGGATGGTGCTGGGCTGAAGACAGAAGAGCAGCTCTGGGAGGGCTTGGGAGGAGGTAAGGCAACTATGAATGCCCAGGATGTCGGCAGCCACCTGCAGTGACTCAGGCCAATCTCAAAGCTCAAATGTGGACAGAAATAGCCTTGTTTCCTCAGAGACTGGAGGCAAAGCATGAAAGAGCAGGCACTGCTGGCAGCAGGGGAGGCTGCCAAGGGGGAGGAGGCCGCAGCTGCATGCTCCTCACACTTGGCTCACATGTCAGGAAACACAACCAGGGAGAGAACCACATACACCTGAGACCACTCTATCCCAGAATACTAGAGTCCTCACTGTGTCCTTCCTAGGCACATGAGGCTCCACCCTGCTTTAGGGGTGACCCTTCAAAAGAGCATGCACTTTACCAGCATGCTCATTTAATTCTCTCAAGCACCAGATAGGGCAGGAGTTAGTCAGAAAAACAAGTTTTGGACAGGTAATATATGGCTCAAATACAAAATGCACGACAGATGTGAAAGTCTCCCTCTGTCCATGTCCCCTGTTCCTCCAATAAATGAGCCAGTGCATGCAGAACATTTCAAACAGTGGCTGGCACAGCACATGTACTAAGCATCAACTATTAACAATAGTGTCATGGGGGCACTGACAGAATCAGTGTTAACAGGTCACCTTACAAGGAAGGAACAAAGGAGTTACACAGGAGAAACAGCAGTCAACCTTTCATATAAATCAAAATGTTTACCACCAGATACTCCCACAAACACAGGTAAGCAGCCTTAGTAGTTTTTGTGGATGACTTCTGCATCCCAATGTGTACACAAACATGATTATCTATTTTAGCTGCTACTTTAAAACAAAATACCTTGGAAACTGTTCCTTACCAACGCACAGGTTTCCTTTTTCTTTTTCATCACCAGTCACTTATATTAATGGATAGTTGGGTTATTTCCAATCTTTGCTTCTACAAATAATACTCTGATGAACAGCACATCATCTGCACACATGCCAGCATCCTGAGGTGCAGAGGACCCGCACACGTTGCCAGGAGCCTCTGGGTGCTGTCAATCCAGACTCCCACCTGCATGTGCCAGTGTGGCATCCCACTGCAGGAAGGGCCCCTTCTCACTTCAGATGGGGAAACCACAGCTCAGAAGTCAAGTCCAAGTGCTGTCTGACTCTAGAACCCAAGCTCTTTACGGACCAAGCAGGGAACCAGTGACAGAAGAAAAGCACAGAGTAGAAGGAGAAGACTGGTGGAGAAGACGGATGGAAGGACAGAGTGACCAAGTCCTGCTGAGAGGGATTTTCATGAAGCCACATCCTCACCTTGTGGCTCTTTAAGAAACTGCATATGAAGACATTTGTGGGTAAGTTGTGATTTCACAACCGTGGGAACAAGCTGAGCCCACGAGCTGGAGAAATTAGGGTGACGGCCGAATCTAACCCACAACCCCTGATTGCTCCTTCTTGCTCCAGTCCTAAAAACTCTCTCAATGGCCAGAGTTCCCTATGCCCCTCACTAAGGAGTGTTGAGTCAGTGCTGGAGTGAGATGAAGCCAGGGAAGACAAGTGAAAATATTTTGCTTTGAGGATGCGTTCTCTTATCTGGACTTCATTATTCTTATCCTGGGGAAGGGAGTGTGGAGAACTACAGTAACTATTCTATGCTGTTCAGGAGACACCCTTGAGTAATTCACAAGGGCATACACAAACCTAATCTAGGTTTACCAGCGTGACCAGAGGCCCTTCATTAAACGAGTAAGGAGGTCTGAAAACCAATAATTTTCATGGAAACAGTACTTACAAAAAGACAGAATTTAAGGGGCTGGGGTTGTGGTTCAGTGGTAGAGCACTTGACTAGCACATGAGAAGTGCTGGGTTCAACCCTCAGCACCACATAAATAAATAAATAAAATAAAGGTATTGTGTCCAACTACAGCTTATATATATATATATATATATATATATATATACACACACACACACACACACACACACACACAGAATACAGGTGGTTAAGCAGTCCCTTCACAATCTTATTTTATTGATATGCCTAATAAATCATGTCCTTCCCCTATGCTGCATAATTTCTGAGAATTAGACAAATGTGAAATAAAAGAATAAAAGCAATTATGCCTTCCAAATCTTACATGAAATGATACTAAATACAAAGAAAGGGAGAAATTGACAGGGATAGAGATAACGAGGGAAAAATCCCTGATGTAGTAACTGTTGCTTGAGGGTGGGGCGCCTGCTTGGACCTTCCTTCTAGAGACAGTGTGTCCCTCTCAGAACAGCCGAAAGGACTGCTCACACTGAAGAGCATCCCTTGCTATGCTGCTCATCAACTTTAGCTGCTGCACTACAGCGGCTCCATGATGGCCTCCTTAGCTGGCCTCCTTCCTTGTAGGGAAGCATCAGAAGATGGCACTGAGTGAAAGGAGGCATCAGAATATAGACAATGAGGGGCTGGGGTTGTGGCTCAGTGGTAGAGTGCTCACCTAGCATGCATGAGGCACTGATAAATGTAAATCCTCAGCACCACATAAATGTAAAATAAAGATATTGTATACACCTAAAACTAAAAAATAAATATTAAAAAAAAGAATATAAACAATGAGCAATGAAATACATCACTGCCTGAGAATGTCTGAACCCACTAACTACAACTGCTTGGTCCCCGTCCAAACCAAGAGACAGGCCATATAAGCTTTGCATATTCTAGGGTCCACCTGGACTTTGCTATTAAAATCCTCCATAGTTTCCAGGACCCACAAAGGCTGTATGATCTACAAGATATAATTAGGAGTGAGGTAGGCTTGGCTTACTCTTGTCCTACAGTAAAAATATGCTCAGCACCACGTATGAGGTAACGTTAACTCTACAAGCCTGGCCACCTGACCCTCCTGCTATCTGCTTATCACTCGAAGGCAGTCCTGTCACAGCTGCCAGGCTTGCTCCCACTCATTCCTGTCCAGGACAGAGAAAAGAGGAATGGGAAAGGGGGATGGAGGCTGTCCACTCTTGACTAAAACATTCAAATAGAAAAATGATCCACTAGGGGAGCATACAGATTCTTTCATCATGATTTCTCTTTATAACAATCCCATTTATCCCAACTGTGTCCAGGAAGTTCCGTTCTGGCAGGGGCCTGGTGCTGCTTCACAGAGCAAGCATTACCAGTTCTGGGCCCCTATGGGTGAAATCTGTTTTCACAGGAGCCATAGGCATAGAGATAAATGCACACAGAGATGAATACACAGTGGCAGAATGTGGCCAATGAGCCATATGAAGCGGCTCTGCCTGCTTCTCCTCCTCCACAAGTATGAACCAAGGCAAGGGGAAAGATGGGAGGGTAGAACCCACAGGGCAGGTGGCTGTGTTCAAGACTCCTGGGGGGGAACTGGATTTATAGGAGAAAAGAATGCCAAGGCCATTATAGGAGAAAAGAATGCCAATCCAGGCAAGGTGGCTGCATGAAAGGGGGAAAAGATATATATTGGGGTGGCCCACAACGGGAGGTGACTTTGAGGCCCACCTCAGAGCAGGGTTGGTGCAGGGAAAACTGTGACTGCAGGCCAATGGCCCAGAGCAACTGCTATTTGTCTGCTGTTACCCTGGCTGCAGAAGGCTGTCTGGAGTCCCTCAGTCCTCAGGACCAGCCCATCCTTCCCTGAGGTGAAAATGAAGACCAGGCTCAAAGCTACAGAAGGATAGAGTAAGGCCTTTCCTGAACCATTAGGCATTCATATCTTTCTTTTCTCACTCCCTCAGGCTGCTTCTTAAAGTTCTGTTTTGGGTCCACAGAACAGGAGGAGTCCCCACAGCTATGGGGGGAGACAGTGGGTTCCTATAGATCATTATGCTGGGGAGTGCATGAGCCAGGCTAACAGTCCCCTCGCTTTCTCACCCACTCACCTCTTGGCTGACTGACTACAACCACCAGCCAGCCTCACAGCAAAGCCAAGGTCTGTAAATGGCTTTAGAGACATGCAACTGCCACATCTACAAGGAGCATGGCTGAGCCCAGTCACCCCTCCCATCATCCCAAGTTCTTGGGCCTCCTCCTCAGGCAGTAGAGTGTTGGCATCAAAGTTCAAAGAACAAGGATGTTGAGGTCCAAATGCGAAATAAATGTGTTCAAATTAATTTTTCCCACCAAAGAGCCAAGCAGAAAAATAGTTTTCCTGGAACACAAGTTGCTCCTACTGTCAGAGGAAGCTGTATTGGCTCCACATGGCTGTATTTCACAGGCCACTGGGTTTACTATACTGACAGTTTTCTGGGAGGCCATCAGGCTACACACATAAAGACTGATAAGAATCTTACCAATTTTCTCAAAAGATACTATGAAGAATGCCACTTAGTACACTACAATGTCCTCTTTGGAGAACCCATGAAAGAAGAATTCTATGGTCTCACTAACAGAAAGAGCTGCTTCTATTGAGCAACCCATTTTTACTTTATAGGTATTAGCAAAACTTATAAAACTTCCCTCTGTGCTTTGGCTGCTACGAAGGCCAGAGCTAGAAAAGCAGTCCCATATAACTAAAATGTACAGGGTAGAGGCATATCACTTTTGTGTTAATCTCACCCTTGATTTCTTCTTTTCTTTCAACCTACCTGCCTCAATTGCTTTTATTAAAAATCTTGTTACAATACAAGCACTTCAGATTCCTAAAATCACTTAACAAGATAATGGACTTGCTAAGAACAGAATAAAGAGAAAAAATTCCTAAATATAAGATTTTATTCCAATACCTAAGAAAATAAAATGTGATGGGTTGGGGGTGTAGCTTGATGGCAGGGTGCATGCTTCACAGGGTGCATGCACTGGGCCCTGGGTTTGATCCTCAGTACCAAATCACCACCACCACCACCAGCACTAACACCACATCAACAGAATCTTCTAAAAGGTAAGCACAGAAGAAACACTTATTTTATTTTATGGAAGGAAATGTTGCCCAATTCTAGAATTGCAAAAATAAAATCAATCTTTAAACACACGAAAAAGGCAAAAAGATACTTAGGTTAGTACTTCACTATTCAAAAATGTGATCCAGGACCAGCAGCATCCATATCCCCTCAGAGCTTTCTGGAAATACAGACACTCAGGTCTCACCTACAGCCTTGGAAGCAGAACCTGCATTTTAGCAGAATTTCCTAATGACTTGCTAGGCACACTAATGTTTCAGAAAACACCAGGCTGGTAAGTAGGATGGTCTTGTCCAATGGCAAGCAAGCGCACACATGCCAGGCACACAGAAGGAAATTTATGGTCCTTGTCCTGAAAGCTTCTGCAATAAGATACTTGAAAAAGCTCACATCTTGTAGCAAATTTTTAATACTAATTATGAAATGTCACAGCTATAAGGATGTTCCCAGAAAGAATAGTACTGTGGCTATACTAAAAACATAATCACATATTTGAATTTCTCCTGTGAATTACAAGTAAGAAGAGGAACGAAGATACTTGTTTTGGAGATGTGAAATAATTTAAAGAGAAGCTGACATGCCAAGGGGGGCTTACAGTTGGAAGGAAATACACACTTCAGTCTGTTTCCTGCAACCAGATGAGGCACAGGAAAACCTGGAAGAGAGGTAGCAACCCCCATGGGTTGCACGTGGCACCTCTAGGTCAGCAAACAGTCCAAAGACAACAGGAAGACTTCTTCCACTTTTCACATGTCTAGAAACAAATTTAAAGACAGGAAGCAGTTTCTTCATGAGAATAGATTTAGTTCTAAGGAGAAAAGCCACTCAAAGTTCACCTACACAAACTCTGCCTTTTGCCAAAGACTTTTTCTTGCTGGATGTGGTGGCATATTCTTATAATCCCAGCAGCTAAGGTGGCTGAGGCAGAAAGATGGCAAGTTCAATGCCAGCCTCAGCAATTTATCAAGGACCTACAGAATTTAGTGAGATCCTGTCTCAAAAATAATAATAATAAAAAAGAACTTTTCTGTCTCTCATCCTAAATATTTTTTGGCAGTCACATCAGGCACCATCTATTTCATGCCTCTGCCCTATCACATGACCAATCTGAGTAATACATCACATTAAAAGTCAACAGTGGCTAGACATGGTATGCACCTGCAATCCCAGCAACTCTGGAGGCAGGAGGATAACAAATTTGAGACCAGGCTCAGCAACTTAGTGAGAACTTGTCTCAAAATAGTTCAGTGGTCAAGCCCTGTTGGGTTCAATCCTCTATACCTAAAAAATAACAATAATCATAAAAATAAAATGCTTTTAGAGCTGGGTTGTGGCTCAGAGGTACAGCGCTCGCCTAGCAAGCAATGGGTTTGATCCTCAGCACCACATAAAAAATAAAATAGAGAAATTGTGTCCACCTACAACTATAAAATAAATGCTAAAAAAAAAATTCTACTGTGATACTTGGTCAAACTGTTATTTGGCACCCAATCTCTAATAGGTGGTAAGACTGTAGAAACATAAACAGATAATCTATGGAATACTTTTCACCATGGGAAGAGAATCAGGAAAGGTTTAAGGGATTTTTTTTTTCTTTTTTAAAATTAAGGATCATATAACGACTAAAAAGCAGATCTGAAGGGTCAAGTACTCTACAGAAATTTAGTATTGGTGAGTCTGTTCAAGTATCTGTTTATTTTTATCCTAACAACTGCTGACAGCTACTAAATATTTTCTTTGTGCCAGGAACTATCTTGGGCATTTTATTATCAGTATTTTATTCAATCCTCAAAACCCACGGAATAGGTACTATTACTAACTCCACTTTACAAATGAGGAAACTGAGGCTCAGAGAAGTTAATTTACACAGAGTTGTTAACTCAGCAGAGCTTTAGTCCGATTTGACTTAGCCTAAGCTATTGGCCCAAAAAGTTAAAAGAATAAAAGTTCCTGTTTTTTCAACTTTTGGCCCCACTACTGCTTTTTGTTTTCTTCCGGCTTCCTTCCATCACTGAGTGCCTTCATCAGGCTAGGGGCTGGGGAAACCACAACACAGGGCGGTGTGTAAAAACAGTGGTTATAGAAAGCAGCCCAAAAGAGGGCAGTGATCATCAGTTTTAGGATGGGGAAGAACTTTTAAAAAGCTTCCTAGAAGAGGTGAAACTGAGTCCCTTGCTCTTTTCTGTAGAGTGGAACAGAATTTACCCAGATGTTGAAGAAAGGGCCTGGAGGGAACAAGGTGAGAAATAGTGACTTGCATTTCTTTTAATCAATCCCAAAGCAAACTGATACAAAACACTTTGTCATGCCCTTTAACAAGATCCCTTACACCCCAGATCTGAGAGCTGATGGGGTATATGCCAAAGCTAGCTCCCTTGTGCCCTCGCCACCTGGGACTCCCAGTGAAGTCCAGTCTGCCCTGACTCTGGCAGGTTTCCGCTCATTTTATTACAAACAATACACTGAACGAAACCTAGTAATTATAAAGGGTCTGGAATAGGTTTTGGACAAGTGCCCCTGGGCTGCTAGGAACCATTCTAGTGATGACAGCTGGAAAGGATAGCTCTTCTGGGTTAAAAAATGAGTCATTTTGCTTTTCTTCCTCTGCTACGGTCACAGCGATAGGACAGCGTTCTTCCTAGCCCCGGCATCAATATCCAGAAAACGAGCGAGAGAATCGTTCGTCTCGATCTTTCCAGTGGGAATGACCCTGGGCTGCGTTCCCCCGGATCGAGAAGCAGGGTTCCCCCGCGTGGAGGCAGACGCGCGGCGCAGCTGCGGGGCCGCCAGATGTGTGGACACGCGCTCGCTCCGCAGGGCCTTGCCGCTCCCAGCCGTTCTTCAGCCCTTCTCCCGCCCCTCACCTCGGCCCGGTTCGGTATGCAAGATGGAGGCGAAGGCACGAGGCGCCCCCACCCCCAGGAAGCCTTTGTGCCCTCCAGCCCGCACGGCCCCGGGCCTCGCAGGCCGCCCAGGAGAGATCGCGGAGCGGAGGGAGCCGCACCGCAAGCGCGGGGCTGCCCAGGACGCTATTTCCAACACCCGGCACCCCGACACGTACGTCAGATACTGCCTACTCACCGCACCTCGAACCTTCGCACGTCCTGGGCAGCCCCGCAGTCCCATGCGGCAGCCCGAGCCCGGGATCCCAGGCAACAACCGTGGCCCTCTCGCTGGCGCCCGGAACGCTGGGGCGGGACCGAGCACCGGCCACGCCCCTCGGCCCTCCCACTCTCCGTCCGCGCCGGGAGGCCGGAGCAGCCAATCTGAGCCCTCAGTGTGGAGACTCCACCAATACACAGCCCGCTACGACGAAAAGACCCCGCCCCTTACGTCGCCTTGGCCTATGGGAGACCCGATCTGCTTTGGCCGACCGCATTCTCGCCTTAAGCAGTCGCGGGTCGGGCTCACTTTTTCGCGGGTAGCGGGGTCGTGGGAGGGCGCGTGGTCCAGGGGCTGTCACCTGGGAACTGCCCGGAGCGTCGAGGCAGGAGGCCCGTTCTCCTAGTTGTCGGCGGAGCGGCGAGTCAGGCGTTCATTCATTTGTTTTGCTCTGGGCGCGCGGACGTGCTCTGGACACGCCGCTGCCGGGGAGGCGGGCTCTGTCTTGCTTGGAGCGTCTGTTTACTTTCGCGTCTAAACCTGGTGGCCTGACGCAGGCGGCAACAGGTGCTAGCTAGGGTTTGTCAGAAGCAGGCGCCGCTGGACGATCGCTCAGCCCGGCGACTGGTGTCAGCATTAAGGAAGAGGTGGGACGCACGCTGGTTTGGGAGGGAGAGAAGGGATAAATGAACCAGGAGCTGCTTAGTGGCACTCTGAGCAGCCTGGTCTAATGCGGAGTCGGTGATAGAGTCCGAGGGGAAGTGGGAGCCAAGATGCCTAGGAGCCTAATTACCACCGAGTAGAATAGTGAAACAGAGGGTTTGTTTTTGTATTTTGGGGGTACTAGGGATTGAACCCAGGGGCTCAGGCATGCTAGGCAAAAACGTTTTACCACTGAGCCCCTGAATCATTGAGGAACTATTACCTGGCAGTCATGGGGAAGGGGGTCACTTTGTAACCTATCTCAGACCCTCCCTTATGATTTTCTCTCATCAACATTTTCTGATTTCCACAAAATGTCCCCCCAGTTCATAAAAACAGTCTGTAAATGTGAACCGTGAGCAGGATTTGAATTCCTTTGCAGCTCCTTGACCCCCATTGTAGTTAGGCGATAAGGGGCTTAGGTTTTCCTGAACCTATCAGGACAGCGGCAGTTAGTCCTCAGATGGTTTTGTTTGCTTTTTGATTTTTAGTACTATAGATTGAACCCTGTGGTGCTTAACCACTGAACCACATCTCCAACCCTTTTTATTTTTTATTTTGAGACAGAGTCTAAGTTGCTCAGAGACTCACTAAGTTGCTGAAGCTGGATTTGAACTTGCAAACCTTTTTTTTTTTTTTTGGTACCAGGGATTGAACTCAGAGTCACTCAACCACTGAGCCACATCTCCAGCCCTATTTTGTATTTTATTTAGAGATAGGGTCTCACTGAGTTGCTTAGTGCTTCGCTTTTGCTGAGGCTGGCTTTGAACTTGCGATCCTCCTGCCTCAGCCTCCTGAGCTGCTGGGATTACAGGCGTGCGCCACCATGCCCAGCTGATTTTGTTTTTAAATAAAAATTTATTAGCCTATGGGAGGCTCTGGGTTCATTTCCCAACACCAAATAAATGAATCCACAAGTACCACTTGTATGTTAAGTAGTAGCCAGAGATTTCACGTATTATTGTTACTTACCTGACATCTGAAGACATTTGTGTTTGTGGCCCTTGGTTGTTTCAGTACTCATAGGAGACCTCCAGATGAGTCACTTAATCCCACAAACTTGAGATTTGGGACTTTTCCAACATAGCTGAACACAGAACTGGAACAAGTCCAAACAGGCAGCCAGGTCTGGCCAGCAGAGAGTTGGGGCACTAGATCAAGTGAAGGGAACTTGAAAGAGAATCAAAGCCAAGTGAGTAAGTACTCAAAAAAGCTAAGGAAGTTATGGGTGTTGGAACTTGAGATAAATAGACTGTGACCAGAAAGGAAGTTAGTAATTCTACTGTAAGCATAAGACAAGCATGTTATACTCTGTGTATGTCAGGACCCAGGTCAAATCTCCCCACCTTCATCAGCCCTCCTTGAGATCCTCAGCCAAAGGTGTTTTCTCTTCTCCTTTGCCCCCCCCCCGTAGTCATCTGTTTTTTCTATGACCTTTGTCATTTTGTACCCTGTATGATTTTCTCACCTGTGAGAGAGGGAATAGAATAGATGAGTTCCATCTTCCTTTTTGCTCTAAAATTCTGAAATATTGTGAGCATCTTTTGTTTTTGCCTGACAGTAATCTTTCCTTTGAGAAATTGTCTGCATTCAGTTAATCAGATGGTTCTTTTGTACCACAATTCTTTAAGATGGTGTGGAGAAAGGGCAGCATGGAGGCCAGGCTTAGCCAACTATAATCCCTCTCCTCTTGTTCTCAAAGGTTTCCCAAGTGATGGGTATATGAGCCTACCTGCCATGGTCTGAGCCCTTGTCAGGGATATCAGAGAATGAAGAAGGGAGAGAGAGGCTCGCTCTTTCCTCTGGTACTTACAAGTGCAGGTATAGTAAGCCTGGAGGCTGTGTGTGGTTATACTCTTTGCACCAGAAAAGCTAGAGAACCAGGCCTAGAAATAAAAACCCAGGGAGATCCAGTAGCAAGTTACTTAGCCAAACCATTTGCTCCAACCTTGATTAGGGTGCATGCCTGCACCTTGGTGTGGCCGTGAATTATATTTTACCTGTTCTGTGAAATTATGCCTTCACTCAGGATTCGTGTTTTGGAAAGGACCTAGTCTAGTTTGGGTCTAGTCTAGTTATATGCTTGTGTTCTAACTGCCAATAGGGAAGGGGAGTTCTGGTTTCTACTGTGGCTTCTATTCAACCTGTTGGCTTCTAGTGTGGGGAGGAGGGGCCCAACTTAATTAAGACTCACCCTCCAACTAGAAGAATAGTTAGATCCTAGGTAGCCAAAAATATCCCCACTATAGTTTAGCCCTTAGGCTGCCCAATAGTCACAGACAAGCTTCACCCTATGCTTTCAATTTTAAATAAAAATACTCCCTTACAACATAATCAACCATCTCTCCTACAACAGCAAAATGTACTTATCACTTTCCTGAGTAGGATCTCTCAAAGTCTTATCATTTATTGTATTTGACCTAAGTGCAACATCTGTAGGTGATGGTCTATTCTTCCTCTAAGTTTCAACATCATCCCATTTTAATGTTGTAATGTGTAGACTAAATTTTAAAGTTAACCATCATGAAACACTTTATTTTGGTACTGGGGATTGCACTCTATCAATCACTCTATCAACTCAGGGCATGCACTCTATCACTGCGATACACACCTGGAACATTGTACTGTTTAGCTATGGTGTTTGGAGATTTTTTTTTTCAGCAATAGATAATTAATCACTAATAACTATGTACATACTAAGGCTATCTACATTGCACTCTTTCAACTTTTCTATAGGGTTGCAGCTTTTCTCATGACAAGAATAGTCTGGCTGGCCACTGCAGCCATCCAGGCCGCTACCCCTATATGTTGGGCCTGGTGCCTGAAGTTTCGGAGATGCTCCACTAGGTCAAGTACTGTGAGGTGGGTGATATTGAACCACAGGTTCAGCTTCTTCAGGCTGGAAAAGCCAAGGAGGTCTCTTACAATGCCCTAGCCTCACACATAATTTCAGAGGATGGGATGATTCCCTGGTTGGAGAAGCTTGAGAAGTCTTTGACTTCCCTGTCCTAAAGGCTTCGTGGGTAATTTTGTTTGTATAGTGTGGAGCTCTTCTGCCAGTAAAATTTTTCTCCAGAGTCATGTCTGATTTTTTTTTTTTTAATCACTGCCTGCCTTTCTCAGGTGTCACCTGAAGACAAAAGTACCCTGTGGTCTTTGCTTACATTCCATGTTGGTGGTTGCCAGCTGAACCTCAATAAGAATGCACACCCTTGATCATGCCAGAGCCAAAGGGTACTGGGGATTGAACCCAAAGCCTAGTGCATGTTAAGCAAACACTCTACCACTGAGCTACTCCCCAGCCCTGGATGTGATATATATTTTAAAGTACTTATTGACTTTAACTTTTTAAAATATAACTAAAAGTGAAATGAAAAAAAAATTATTTGGAGGAAATCCATATCTAAGATTTTATGTGTATGTGTAGTGTGGGGTTTTATTCATCTCAGCAAAGAGGCACTTTACACAGATCTTTTTATTTGACTAAAGTGTGCTTGTGAATGAAACAATAAGTGTGCTACTATAATTATTTTTAGAGAAAGCAAATACTCTGTATTTTAAAGGATTGATAATACTTAAAATATTATATGTATACATGCACTATACATGTATCCAGGGATTGTCTTTATTAAAGTCTGTAATGGAATTATTAAAAAGACAAACAGTATGGCTAGCATACTGTTGTTAGCTCGGGCCACTGTTTACATTTGATGCTGCTGCAGTAAAGTTTTTCTCAATGGACTTTGAGTCTCTGATTCGGTATCACAATCATCTTGTGCTCAAGCTCCAACTTCCAGGATGTGGGGCTGGAAAGTACCTGACCCTCTCAGCTTCTGTTGTGGGATTTATGGCCTTCCCTTTTGCCAAGACTCACATGGGGATTCACCTCAAACTCATATAGGGAGGTCATTCAGACCCCATTACTACCTCAAAAAAAAAAAAAAAAAAGGAAAAGTTTATTGAGGGGGTGGGCAGTAGGAAGGGAGGAAGGAAGGAAGTATAGAGGGAAAACATCTATACTTCCTTCTATTCCCCAACCACTGGAACACTCACCTGCTATAGGAGTGAATGAGACCAACAGAGTTCCTGATGACCTGATTGACTTTATCTATGAGACCCATTATAGTACCTAAATTACCATCTCTTTCTACCTCTGCTTTTACCCTCCTGCAATACCAACACCTATGTGTCTTTAAAGCCCCTGAGAAATGATCAGATTATTCAGCTGGTCACTATTTAATAGAAGGTGGACTTGCTGGTCGGAACTTTCACTCCAAGCTACTTCAGTAGGTCTGGTTGGCTAATAGCATGGACGTGCTTGTGACTGGGGCTCATTCCAATCCATTCATCTAAATGGTAGTAGCAAGTGGCAACTTCTGTAGAGGAAGTTCTTCTGTATAGGATACTTCCACCAGGGTATGTTGAAGAGGAATGAATTTGCTCAGACCTTCCCCTCCTGTTTCACTGACAAAAAGTGAAATGTGTGCACAGGAGGCTGGCCTGAGTGAAGACTGTGTGGACTTGGAGTGTGAAGTGAAAGTGAGATGCGCAGAATGAAGTTGGGAAGCCAGGGCCACAGAGGTGGAAAGTTAGGGATATGGAGAGAACACTTGAGTCTCTACAGGAAAGATATCCCTGTTCAAGTCCAGAACAAACAACTCCTAAACAACTTGTGAGCCAGACAAAGAAGCCGAAGGGACAGAAAAGTATCAAAATGTAAGAATGCACTGAACATTTTGTAACTCTCTAGTTCCCTATAAGTTTTCCGGAATGGAGCGAAACAGGAACAAGACCTCATTAGAAAGATACCATTAACCTCTTGGCTAATATTAGTTGGACCATGACCCTCTGACCCAATCACCTAATGACCACCGAGCCACCACAGGCATTGATGTAAGCTGAAATCTATGTATCAGGCCCCCTAATGGGGAAAGGTGATCTTAATATTTCCCAATTCTGAGGAAAGTCCAGCCCCTTTGGATCATACATAGTCCACCTAATGATGTACTCCAGTAAAAGCCATAAGCCTTGGTGGAACATCTCACCCTCCCCCCTTTTTTTACATACTGAGGATTGAAGCCAAGGGTGCTCATCCACTGACAGTTACCTCATTAGTCCTTTTTATGTTGTATTTTCAGACAAGGTCTCGCTAAGTTGCTGAGGCTGGCTTTGAACTTGCAAATCCTCCTGCCTCAGCCTCCCGAGTTGCCGGGATTACAGGTGTGCACCACCACAGCGGGTCAGCACCATGCTCTTGAGCTTGCCCACATTCTGTTCTGAAAGCATGCACCTTTGCTTTTCATTTCTAATAAAGCTCTTCCTCACTTTACTAAAACCTGAATCACCCTTAAATTCTTTCCTACAATGGAGTCAAGGACCTGGAAAGTTCAAATACAGATCTCCTCCAGACCTTCTCAGACTCCCCTCACAGCGACAGATCGATCCTGTCGATGTAATAGATAAAATAACAGACAGGAAAGCGATTTCCATAGGTGTGGAAGGGAGGGTAAAGCTGGAAAGCCCGGGTCAGTCACTGTAATATCTATTCATTCAGCCATTTTCACCAAAACTTTGGAAATGCACAACTAAAATAAACAATTTTGCTCATTGATAGGGCCAGACTGTGTCAGCATCCATGTGTGACCCACAGACTTCATGTCTCAACTCATGTTTTATGAAATTGTGTCATCCTGGGGCTTCTTTAAGTATAGTAATTTTTTGAGCTATGAATGTGGGATTTCCCCCCTGTGTTTTCCCATTTCTTTCCCCTCCTCAAGCAGGTAGCAAGCTTTGTTTGGCTTTCCTCCGGGGTGCTTTGTGGCAGGCTGAAAGCAAAAGCTGCCAGCAAAACACCTCCCTTCCTGGCTTTGTTTTCAGAAGTCTAACCCCCTGAGTGCGTGGAGAGACGGGAAAGGACTCCAGGGGAAGCCCAACAGGCTGCTGTGGTAGATTCTGCCCAGGCTAAAACACTGCTTCAAGGGGAGGTGGTGGTTCCAGTGTTCTACAAAGCTGAGGCCCATGTCCGGCTTTCTGATAATACCCCAGGGGGTGGCCAGACCTCAGAGAGAAACAGCTGTCTCCACAGCTGTTTCCTGACTCACCAGTAGCCATGTTTCTCAAGGGTGGCACTAAAACTAATGGGCTATTAGAACTGAGGGAACCAGGTAAATTGGAACACAGATGACCTTGTCAGTGACAGATGAATGACCCATAATTGCAGGGCCTTCTGAGGACTTCCCAAGCATAGCCTGAGGTGGAAAATCCTGTTGTTTTGGAGTTCAAATTAAGTTGATTTAAATAATTTATTCTATGTAGAATATTTAGAAAGTTATAAAGGATGGATGTATTGTGTCAGTAATACCCCTTGACCATCTTTGTGCATATAGCACAAATTCAGTCTGTTTAAGTGCTGACTGAAAGGCTGTAACCATTCTTTTTAAAAAATATTTTTGTCAATGGACCTTTATTTTATTTATTTATATGTGGTGCTGAGAATAGAACCCAATGCCTCACACAGGCCAGGCAGGTGCACTACCACTGAGCTACAACCCCAGCTTCCAGGGTGTATCCATTTTTAAAACTCTTGATACTTCTAGCCTAAATGTCCTCTAAATGGACGGTGACTTTGGGTTTGGATATTTGTTTATTTACTTATTTATTGTAGCTCTAGGGATTGAATCTAGGACCTCATGTATTCTAGGCAGGCACTCCACCACTGAACTATAACGCCTGCCCTTGTTATAATTTTTTATTTTGATACGGGGTCTTGCTAAGTTGCAGTGTCTGGTCTCAAACTTGCAGTCCTCCTGCTTCATCTATCTGAGTTGCTAGAACTGCAGGTGTGCACCACTGAGTTTGACTCCTCTCTTCAATGGAGCAGGATTGGGGAGCCATAGAAACCTGTGGGGAGGCTATTGTAGTATTTCATATGCAATGTAATGACTGAAGGGCTGAAGTAAGATTGAGGCTGTAGGGAAAGGGAGGAAAACACAGATTCTAGTATCATTCAGGAGGTGATATCAAGAAACTGTTTCTGCTTATGGGTAGAGGAAGCAACAATCAAGATCCCTTTACTGTTAAGAAAACTATACCATTCACAATAGCCTTAAAAAAAAATATTTGAGAATCAATCTAACAAAAGAGGTGAAAGACCTCTCAATGAAAACTACAGAATTCTAAAGAAAGAAATTGAAGAAGACCTTAGAAGATGGAAAGATCTCCCATGTTCTTGGATAGGCAGAATAAATATTGTCAAAAATGGCCATACTACCAAAAGCACTATATAGATTTAATGCAATTCCCATTAAAATTTCAATGACATTCTTCATAGAAATAGAAAAGGCAGTCATGGAAAAGAGGACCAGACTAGCCAAAGCAATCCTCAGCAAGAGAAGTGAAGCAGGATGCATTACAATACCAGATCTTAAATTGTACTGCAGAGCTACAGTAACAAAAATGGCATAGTATGGCACCAAAACAGACTCGTAGACCAATGGTATAGAATAAAAGACACAGAGGACACAGAGACAAACCCACATAAATAAAGTTATCTCGTACTAGACAAAGGCTCCATAAACATACATTGGAGAAAAGATAGCTTCTTCAACAAATGGTGCTGGGAAAACTGGAAATCCATATGTAGCAAAATGAAATTAAACCCCTCTCACTCTGCACAAAAATCAACACAAAGTAGATCAAGGACCTAGGCATTAGATCAGAGACCCTGCGCCTGCTAGTAGAATACATCGGCCCAAATCTCCATCACTTCAGCTTAGAACTGAATTCCTCAACAAGGCTTCTAAAGCCCAAGAAGTAAAATCAAGAAACAATAAATGGGATGATACCAAACTAAAAACCTTCTTCACAGCAGAGGAAACAATCAAGAATGCAAAGAGAGAGCCTACAGAATGGGAAAAAAATCTTTGCCACCTGCATCTCCAGACCATTAATCTCTAGGATAAAGAACTCAACACCAAAACTTATCACCAAAAAGTCTGATAACTGAATCAATAAATGGGCAAAGGAAGTAAACAGATTCTTCATAGAAGAAGTAATATGATTGGTCAACAAATATATGAAGAAATGTTCAACATCACCAGCAACTACAGAAATGCAAATTAAAACTACACTGAGATTTCATCCAACTTTAGTCAGAATGACAATTATCAAGAATACAAGTATAGGCTGGGGTTGTGACTCAGAGGTAGAGTGCTTGCCTAGCATGCGTGATGCACTGTATTCAATTTTCATCACCACATAAGAACAAAATAAAGGTACTGCATTCACCTACAACTAAAAAAATAAATGTTAAAAGAAAAGAAAAGAATACAAGTACCAAGGCTGAGAGTGGTGGTATACACCTATAATCCCAGCAACTGGGGACGCTGAGGCCTATGAGGATCACAAGTTCAAAGCCAGCCTCAGCAAAAGCAAGGTGCTAAGCAACTCAGTGAGACCCTGGAATAAAATACAAAATAGGGCTGGGGATGTGGCTCAGTGGTCAAGTGCCCTTGAGTTTAATCCTGATATCTCCCCACTAAGAGAAAGAATACAAGTAACAATAAATGTTGGCAAGGATGTGGGTAAAAAGGTACATTCATACATTGCTGGTGGAACTGCAAATTGGTGCAACCACTCTGAAAAGCAGCATGGAGAGTCCTCAGAAAACTTGGAATGGAACCACTATTTGACCCAGTTATTCCCACTCCTTGGCATATACTCAGAACACTTAAAATCAGCATACTACAGTGATACAGCCACATCAGTGTTTATAGCAGCTCAATTCATAATAGCTAAGCTCTGGACCAACCTAGGTAACCTTTAACAGATGAATTGATAAAGAAAATGTGTATATATACATAATGGAATATTACTCAGCCATAAAGAAGAATAAAACTATGACATTAGACAGTAAATGGATGGAACTGAAGACTACCATGCTAAGTGAAATAAGCCAATATATATATATATATATATATATATATATATATATATATATATATATATAAAAACCCAAAACCAAACCAAAAACAAAAAAACCAAAGGCTGAATGTTCTCTCTAATATTTGGATGCTAACACACAATGGTGGTGGGGGGAGCAGAGAATAGAAGTTCACTAGATTAGGCAAAGGGGAATGAAGGGAAGGGAGGAGAGATGGGAATAGGAAAGAGAGTAGAATGAATTGGACATGACTTTCCTGTGTTTATATATAAATACCCAACCAATGTAACTCCACATCATGTACAACCACAAGGGAAGCTATATACTTCATATATGTACAATATGTCAAAATACATTCTACTGTCAGTATAACTAAAAGAACAAATAAAAAAAAATCCAGCTTTAGCCAGACATAGTGGCACATGCCTTTAATCCTAGCAGCTTGGGAGCCTGAGGCAGGAGGATCCTGAGTTCAAAGCCAACCTCAGCAATGGCAAGGCCCTAAGCAATTCAGTGAGACCCTGTCTCTAATAAAATACAAAATAGAGCTAGGATGTGACTCAAATTTCGACTTCTCCCAAAATAAGATATGTGACTTTGGGTGAGTTCTTGAAACTGACCCTGCAGGCCTAAATTTCCTCATTTGTGAAATGAGGTTAGTAACATTTGTGTCTCCCAGTTACTATAAGGATTTAGTGTGAAAATGGGTTTACCTACTTGACCCATGTGGCTTTGAAGAAATCAATGAAAACATAATATTGATCGAAGAGGATGTATAAGAAATATATATTTGTTTTGAGGTCAATTATGTTTAAGATGAATGAGGTCCCATTAAATAGACTTTATCTTGGTATATTTTTATTTTTTTAAAGAGACCTAAAGAGGGACCAGGAAAGAGTGGGTGGTGACCATGGGTAGGACCATGGACAACAGTGGTGCAGTTCCCCAGTATGACCACAAGGTGGAGTCTATTGTGCCCTAAAGAGTTGAAGACTGGAGACCTCCTCCTGCATGTTAGGCCCATACTTTACCACCAAGCTACATCCCTGGGCCTTTTTATTGGAAGACTCTGCTCTCACTAATTTGCCCAGGCTGGCCTTGAACTTGCGATCTCTTGCCTCCTGAGTAACTGGGATTACAGGTTTGTGTCACCAAACCCTGTTCATGGGCACATTTAACAAGGACAAAGCTGACAGAAGGCACAAATTTTTGCAGAGTGTTGGGGGACAGTAACAATCTATAGAGAAAAATAAGATGCTTTATTAACAGAAATTACACAACTATCAGCATTATTAATCTAAGTGCATGTTGAACAAGCAGGATTTATGAGTTATAATCCTAACTTTAGTTTAAATCCTCTCATCTCTGGGGGAGGAGCAGTAATTCTTCTTTTGGGCATGCATTAAACTCAGCAAGCCCCATTATTTTTTTGGTTACTTTTAAGAAGTTATCACTTGAAGTCATCAACACAGTCTCAATTCAGCCCTTTTGTCAGTTCTAAGTAATCAGAATTCCTAACTTAATTTCAAGCCTTCTCCCCTCTCCCTACAGGGGCCTGCTATGAGATGTGGGGATAAGGGGAAAGGTGTAATTATTTTCTGTCCCCAGCTCAAGTCTACCCACCTCGGCCCGATTTTCTCCCTGCCCCCAGGGATTGAACCCAGGGGTGCTCTCCCACTGAACTACATCTCAGCCTTTTTTTTTTTTTTGAAACAGGGTCTCTCTAGGTTGCTGAGGCTGGCCTCAAACTTGTAATCCCCCTGCCTCACCTCCCAAGTCACCTGGTTTCTATCCCAATTTTCTAATCCTTCAGGATTGTACCCTGAGGAGGTAAAAATGGGAGGGGGCCCAGCAACTTTTTTTAACCTGAGTAATACTGTTGTAAGATGGCATTGTATTCCCCAAGTTTGGAGGTGTTAAAATTTAATTCAATTTTCCCTTGGGGTTTTCTTTTGAGAAGCTAAACACTGCTGGTCCCACCTGAATTCCCTTGACTTGCACTCTAGACATTTCTTTGCTCCCTCCACAGTACCTAGGAATCAACTCCAGCCTCCTTTGGGCAGAGAGTGCATGGCTCCTCTAGCTGGCCCTGGTTGGCTTAGATAACCCCACTGGCTCCATCTCTGCCACTCCCCCTCACCAAATGTGGCTTGAATTGGGTCTGACACTCTCACTCCTTGTGACCTTAGAATCTGGGAGTGCAGGTCCATCCCAATGTGCCAACAGCTCTTCCCGCTCCTCCCTGAGCAGCTCATCAGCTCACCTCTGACCTCTGAAGTTCCCCAGTGGGGACAAGCCACTCGTCTGCTCTGTCCCAATAACTGTAGGGGATACTTATCAAGTTCATCAAGGGCTCTAGATGAATTACTCATTAAATGGAACATTCCTGAGACCAATTAAACTTCGTAGAGTTTATTTGAACAAAACCAAAACCAAAGACAACTCACAAATTAGGCAGTTCCCAGAGCTGGAGCAGGGTTTGAAAATCCCCACCAACCATGTGTTCAGACAGCATTGATAGAAAAATGGAAGTGAAACATAGAAGATTCCTTAGTTTGCAATAGCCTGGTCAGTAAACCAGTCCACTGGTTAAACTTTAACTATTTGTTCATAGTCAACTGCAACAAGCCAAAGCTGTGACTAAGATAAAACTACAGTGGTTTGGTCTGTTGGGCCCAGGGCAGGGCAGGTGCCCAGTCCAAATCCAGGGTCTCCAACAAATCTTTCTTTCCTTTTGAGACCATCTCATTATTGTTGCCCCAGGCTGGCCTTGAACTCCTGGGCTTGATTTATCCTTCTGCCTCAGCCTCCTGAGTAGCTGAGACTGTAGACGTGGACCACCATGCCTGGCTTCTTACAAAATCTTGACACTCCTCTCCGTTAGGCTGGGTAAAGGTGGGCACTACCCCATTCCATCATTCAGAAGCCATAGGAAACAGAAACCACATCAATTATTTTAACTGAGAATTTAACATAAAGAGTCATTAACTAGGCATTGAAGAACTAAAAAGGAAAAAAAAATCCCACTAAGTTGCCGTTGACATAGCACCTGCAGGGAGCAAGGGCATCCCCTAGGGCTGGGGCACAAGCAGAGCAGCTGCAATGACAAACACAGAAGCTTGTGGTCTGGTCTGCAGAGCTGACACCCAGACCTGGGGGGATGGGAGTGCCAGCTATGGGTCCTGGCTGCCCTGCAGATGTGATTAGGTTGGATCAGTGAGAGGTGGGAAAACTGTAAATTGGAATCAACTGCTGCTACCATAACCAATGGCTCCTGCCAAAGAGGAGCAGGAGAGGAGCATGTTTGCTAGGGTGACGGTGGCGGTGTGGTGAAGCAGACAGCCCTGCCATATCCCTCTATTGTCCCCAGTTGGCAAAGAAAAAATGTGGTTGGTGGAGTCCCCATAGAGACAAGTATGGAGGGTGGGTTTGAAGCTGAGCGTTCAATGACAAGCACACCCCTTGTTAATTTCTCCAAAGAAATGCTCCAGTGATTCCCCATTTTTTTTTTTTTTTTTGTTTCCGGCAGCCAGTGCTCTCAGATCCTTAATCTAGGTAATTTGCTAACAGATCTCAGTCCTCTGCTATGAAAAGCCTACAGTGGGATTCACAGCTCACAGTAGTATCCAGTCTATTGCACCCAGATGCTTCAGTTAAAACTTCAAATACTCATTACAGTAGCAATAGATAACATTTAATGGACACTTAATATGTACCAGGCAGAACTGAGCAATTTACATGTTAATAAGTCTCAGTTAATCTCACCAACGGTTTTATTATTATCATAAAACATTATTGACATTCATGTACTTTTATTATCCCCACTTCACATACAAGGAAACTGAGGCACACAGAGGTTAAGTGACTTGCCTAAGGTCACTAAAGTGATGGAAAAAAATATATATATGTTAGAATATTTCCTCTGAATCCTGGAAGTAGGTAGTCAAGTTGCTATTGGGAGAGGCAGTGTAAGACAGGGTTAGATGGGAACTTCATGACTGTTCACTTTCTCAGCACCGGGGGCAGCCTTGGTGTGTTATGGTTACGGTTGCCATTACCCTCAGGGGGCAACTTTTTTTTTTTTTTTTCGTGTGGAAGGACATGTTAAATGGGAATGGCTTACCCTGGGCAGAAGAGGGGCTTATCCGGGTCCAGTATCAGATTCCCACGGCAGCCTCAGAGCCCTTGGTTCTACAGGTGAGTCTGTCTAACCTTGTCCTCCTGCCTTGTGACTGACTTTTCATCTTATCAATTACTATTGCATACACCAGCTCTCCTACCCGCTAGGAGTCTGAAAGAGCCATAAAGAAGATAACAATTATAACACATGGAACTTTTCACGACTCCCTATTGCCAATGCAGGAGCTCCCTACCCCAGGACCTGGCAGTGCTAGGCCGACACTCCACAGACCCAACCAAGCCTTCTGGTGTCTTCTCTCAGTGCTTTTGTACTTGGGCTGTGTGTCCCAGTGGGCTGATTACTCATCAATCTCTGGACATATCCCTCTTTTCCCTACCTTTGTCTTTGCTTGACCTGCTCCCCTTTCCTGGAAAGTTCTTTTCCCACTTCTGCTTGTTAGAAATGGGGTTCCCCTGGGTGAAATGGGCTGGTTGCGAAATAAAGGCTAAGAAAGATAAAGCGATGAAAAAAAACCATAGAACACAGGAAATATTTTTAGAAAGCAGGGTCAGGACGGGCTAGCCAATCTTAGGGATGGAGCTTCCACACTGGAAAAAGAAAAATGGAGCCCTTATATTGGAGGACATCAAAGGCAGGGATAAGGTTTCAAGGGCGGAGTCTTGCTTGTGATGTCTTGCAGTCAGAAGGTTGATTGACAGCTTGGCAGGTCACACCCATCTCAGGTGCTGCGTGGGATCTCTGGCAGAGCTTGAGGGGGAAGTTCACCTGCATCAGGAGATCAATCCCTGTTGGGGGGTGCCACAGGAGGTCCCCAATGCCAGCTTATCCCCTTCACACCACAGAGCTTAGGGGAAGGAGAGGTGCTCTTGCTATGACCTGTGCAGCCATTAATTCAGGAAACCAGTGAGGGGTGATGGGGGATTAGAAAAGATAAACAGACAGACAAAGAGAGAAAAAGCGGAGACCAGGTGGATCATTTGTACTCTGATGGAGATATAATGACCCAGAGCTAGCTTGGCATGTTTTTATATAGGTTTTAACATCAAAGTTGTTGTGTTTTTTATTTTATTTTATTTTATTTTTTTTGGGGGGGAGGGAGTTTCTTCAAAGCATGCAGGATGAAGGAAGAAGTTCTGGGCAGCCCCAATTGTAATTATCAACTTGCACTCATAATTCTTTACCCCTGGCAGGTGGTATTTGAATTCAGGGTCAAGACTGATAGTGTTGTGCCATGCACAGAACCTCCTTTGAACAGTGTCACCAGAGCAACTGAGCAGTCTCAACTTGTGCGTTTGTACAAGGAGTTCCTAGTGCAGGCAGACTCCTGTCACATGACAGTCAGAGACTGGGATCACCACTCCCAACATCTCCCCCACTTTGATGATGAGCTATGATATGGAGTTGTCGGATTTCTTCTCCGAAGATGAGGCATCCTAATGTTATAACACAAAAGAGTATCAGTAGCAAACACATAATTCCAAAAATGTATCATATCGGATATTTTAACATATTCCAAGGATTAAAATCCTTTAAATCAATAAGTATTTGTTCAGCAAGTCATGCTGGATCCACAAGATCATTCCTGCTCTCCTGAATATCACGGATGTGATGTAACTCCATAAGGTCTAGGCTGTCATTATTTTTCTGCCAAATGCCCATTAAATGATTTTTAACTTTCTCCCAGTCCCATTGAGAAATGTTGTATCTTGCTGCTGTAAAACAAACAGATTGGTAGCCAATCTGGCAACAAAGCCACTGTCTGAATTTAAGAGCAATAAGCTCATTACCCATATTTATCACCATAGCTTCCAGGATATTTGATTTAGTTTTTATCATCAATAGTTTTTTCATCAATCATCATTTAGTTTTTTCATCAATATTTATCTGATTTTGTAGAGACTTACAAGTATTTTGAGCCAAATCATAGAAAATGTGCATTTTGAATGCTTTTGGATAAGGATAGGGTGGATGTCACGGCAGAGACCAAAACAGATATCAAAATGACTACTCCAAATGCAATAAGACCAAGAGCACACTGGTGTCTATTCAGCTAGATGGGAGAAATGTTGGCTGGGATTAAAACAAAGGAGGGTTGGAGTAACACAAGCACTCCTTGTCCTCTATTATACCTAGTAATGCAATCAGTCAGATTGCAACTTGGACAAGTTACATAGTACTTTTCTCCAGTTCTATTTACTTTTATATTCCCAGAAATTAAAACATAAGGAGATTGTACGCAGGCCCTCAGGTTGTAACAGGGAACCACTTTACAGCTCTTGTCCACAAGATCAGTTAGGGAGCTGCCAGGATAATAGATGAAATCTAAGGCAGCTATCAAACGCCGCAGATCTCTTTGTATGCCATCACCACTGAAGGTCAGAACATTACTAACAAATCCTCCAGGAGTCAAAGTTCCTGATGTGGGTGCCTCTTATCAAATCTGTGAGACCAGTCCAAAATATATCCACTACTGCCGGAGACATTATGTCACAGTGGCAAAATATTGGCACACTCCACGCATTTAGAAAAGGCTCCCGATTCTGTGGTAGTGTGATTAGGGCAATAAGGTATTGGGGGATGTTCTGTGGGGAACACGGTTATGTCATTGGGGAGTCCCATTTTTCTAACTGGACATACACTTTAAATCCAGGGGCCAATGACAATGGCTACCTTGGCTTCCCCATATTCTGACTTCTCTGAGGTCACATTTAAATAGTAGGACTAACCTATAGGTAGACTCCCACTATATCCAGTATAATTAAATCCAATTGTATGAACAAGGGCCATATGTTTATCTGAAAAACCTCCCGTTCTGCGTGTATCATTAGTAAATCCTAGAATGGATTCTCCAGTCCACACTGCTGGGTGCACTAAAGGTGGATCTGGGAAATAAGTCCAATAAGTTGCCCCATGAACCCTACTTATCTGACAGCTCAACAAAGCCAGCATAGCCACAATCATGGTGGCTGAAGATTTAGTACCTCCCTGCTGTTTGACGATCTGCTCAGCTTGATGTGTCAGGTTCTTCAGTTTTCTGAATGGTGGCTTGAGATCCTCCATGGTGATGACAAACAACACACTCAGGTAGCCAGATAGGATTAGCTGCACCTTCTGGAAAGACACAGCATGGCCTCTACCTCACATCACTCCCAGATCTGGGCCATTCCATTGTCCTGTTTGTAAGTCTGTCCACCAGACTAGGCCTGAGGGCCTCCTGCAGTGCGAGGTACATTGTGTCACTCTGAGCAGTGAGACAATTAAAAAAAATTTTAAAAAATCACAATTAAAAAAATCTTAAAACAAAGATAGCATGATTCAAACAATTTTGTGGGGTTCTTTTTTAGAAGTAGTTGGACACAATACCTTTATTTTGTTTATTTTTATGTGATGCTGAGGATCGAACCCAGGGCCTCGCACATGCTAGACGAGAGCTCTACCACTGAGCTACAACCCCAGCCTCCAATTTTGTGGGGTTCTATCTTTCCCTTTTTGTTTTTGTAATTGTAACTTAAGGGACAAGTGAGCCCGTTCTACAATGGCCTGGCCTTGGGGAGTATAAGGGATACCAGTTTGGTGATCAATATGATACCGATCACAAAACGGTTGAAAAGAAGAACTGCTATCAGTGAGAGTATTATCAGTTTTAGTTTATAGAGGATGGCCTAGCACTG
This sequence comes from Spermophilus citellus, assembly GCF_964194105.1. Lineage (NCBI taxonomy): Eukaryota > Metazoa > Chordata > Mammalia > Rodentia > Sciuridae > Spermophilus > Spermophilus citellus. The sequence continues at coordinate 62,002,642 of NC_138193.1, forward strand.
GAGAAGTAGCCAAACACTGAGAAATGACTTGATGTGTATTTTCTACTTGGCCAGGAAAATTAGCAAAAGTCACCTGTCAAGCAGGTGAGGAATTGTCAAAGCCAATGCTGTTGTTGAACTGAAGAGGGTATCACAATGAAAGAAGGCTCAGTTTTCACAATTGTACAACTCAACTTATGCCTTTTATAATAAGATGAGCAACAAAATTTTGAAATGGGGTCATTAAGTCCTGGAAGTCAGCCTCACACCTTGTTTGTCCTATAGGTGATGGCCTAATTATCTCAAATTCACTTAGGTTGTTATACTAGAAGTTATACTTCTGAAAGGCACTAAGAAAACAATAGTTATAAAGTTTACAAGGAAAATACGAGATTAACAAGAGCAAAAACATATTTAGTTTGTATCATAGCTAGGAACCAAGAAATATAATTTTTGTAATCTCAAATCTTTACTTAGTTATATATTTCCTGTTCAAGATTACAGTAATCCTTATAACTAAATCTACCTTTTGAACCTAATTTTAAATGAACTTGAATGATTATCTTAACATAGAATAAAGTGAGAGACGAGTCTTAATTTGGGTGAGGTGGCCTCTTGACAAAGCTTAGGTAAGGTGTTTTATTTCTGAAACTGGTCTTTCTCTCTCTCTCAAATATGATTTTATAAAGTTTTTATATATCATTTTCTGAGTCAATATGAATCAGTTAACATAATTCAACATTAACATAATTCAACATCTGAAACATGAATCAAACAAGTTAAAAGAGCTTTTAACCCCCTTCTATGAGAAAGTGGCAAGATGTCTTTCTATCCCAAATTGTCAACCTTTAAATAAACCAGGCTATCCTATCACCTTTCAAAAATGTATTCAAATTCCCATCATGGTGTAAAGATTAACACAAAATTTTATAACTTATGACAAATTATTTTATCTAATTACAAGATATTAAATGGCATAAATAAATTCCCAACTAAATTTGTTATTTTTATATAAGTCTGTAAGAGTCCACTGTTATGAAGAACTTTAGTTTTGAGAACACAAGCTCAGTAAAATGTTCTTTTAAATCTTATACTTTAGGGGCTAGGGTTGTGGCTCAGCGGTAGAGCGCTCACTGAGACTCAGCACATGTGAGGCCCTAGGTTCGATCCTCAGCACCCCATAAAAATAAATAAAATAAAGGTTAAAAAAAAACTTATACTTTAAAGGCTTGTACATTTGAAAAATACAAATACATCCAGTATACAAAGAAGCTAGTAATAACATCACAATTACACTGATGTTCTTATACTAACGAAATTTTGCTTTTGAAGAAAAACTTACGACTCTGGAATATAGTGGAATATTCTAAAATATTAGTTGTTATTTAACCAGAGTTAGACAAAACAATAATTCCTTTAAGATTAGTTTTTCTGGGGCTGGAGATGTGGCTCAAGCGGTAGCGCGCTCGCCTGGTATGCGTGCGGCCCGGGTTCGATCCTCAGCACCACATACAAACAAAGATGTTGTGTCCACCGAGAACTAAAAAATAAATATTAAAAATTCTCCTCTCTCTCTCTCTCTCTCCTCTCTCACTCTCTCTTAAAAAAAAAAAAAAAGATTAGTTTTTCTAAATTACAAAACTTAACAGACATAAGAAATTAACTTGATAAGTAAGAATAGATTAAAGTTTTAAGAAATCCTTATTACTTTAATACATAGAGAGTCAAACTTTGGTTTATATCAGTATATTTGGCTTGTGTCTGGAGAAAGCGTCAGTTCCCCTCCAGTCTCTCAGCTCTTTTTCAGGAAGCCTAATTAACCCATGGGTCCCTACATATTGGATTGTAAATAACTGTCCTAGGAGTCTAACCACTCCCTCCTGAAATGTATCAGATGTCTTTGAAAAGAGCCCTTTCTTTTCATCTGTTTCTGTAAGCATGCTCCATGTCAGAGACACCCTTCCCCCTTCATAAACCTTTAGCCTTGTAGATTAGAAATCTTCTTTTAAGAGGAAAAAGCCTGGTGGGGGATATAGTTCAGTTGGTAAAGTGCTTGCCTCACATGTATAAAGCCTTGAGTTCAATCCCCGACACTATAAAAAAAGAAAAAAAAAAGCCTTATGTAACTTTACCTAATTGTGTTAATTATATATAACCAATTTAGTTACACACAAACTTTTTGAAATTTACCCTCCATAAACCTTCTATAACTTATTTAGACATTTTACAACCTTTTCCTTTACCAGGCAAAAGACTTTTTCATCCAAAAAATTTTCTTTTACTTTCTATATTAAAATATATATTTCATACCTAAAACCGTTTCATCTCTTTTTTAGCTGTTGACCTCCTTTTAAATTCACATTCTAAAACAATCCTTATGAAATTTCCGAATTTGGACAAGTTACTCTACTTTAGTAAGATGAATTTCTTTTGTTTTTATAGTTCAAAGCCCCAGTTCAAAGCCAATCTCAGCAACTCAGCGAGGCCCTAAGCAACTCATCAAGACCCTGTCTCTAAATGAAATATTAAAAAGGACTGGGGATGTGGCTCAGTGGTTAAGCACCCCTGGGTTCAATTGCCAGCACATAAATAAATAAATAGGAGAAACCAGGCATATAAACAATTAGAATACAAAGCATTAAAATAAGGCCTGGAATAGATGCTATTTGGCTTCGCCTCCTAGCTCTCTAGCTCCCTCTCTCTAGAACGTTTCCATCTCCCCTGGGTGGAAAGCTGATGACTGAAAAAGATCCTGCTATAAAAAGACACAACAGAAAAAAGAACAACAAAATAAGGAAAGAGATGGATCATGTCAGTAGACATGTCCCTCTGTCTGTGCCCAAAGAATTTACGCCCTGTCGGGGCTGGGGTTGTGGCTCAAGCGGTAGCGCGCTCGCCTGGTATGCATGAGGGCTGGCCCAGGTTTGATCCTCAGCACCACATACAAACAAAGATGTTGTATCCGCCGAAAACTAAAAAATAAATATTAAAAAAAAAAGAGAATTTACACCCTGTCGATGATTTCTGTGACACTGTGCTTACTTTAATTTTTCATTTATTCCAAGTCATCTCATCATTTGTATAGTTAATCGAGGCTGCTTTTATTCACATACTAGAATAGCTTTTAAAAGCAGTTTTCAATCTACCTTCTGTGTCTATTTAAATGTTCTGTTTGCTCTGTAAGCCATCTGAATCCATGGAAACTTCTCTAGGAATCTTTGTGATCAGGCACAGCTTCTGAGTATTCTGGGACACTGATGTCTACTAATTGTATGCTAGTGTAAATTTCCTCTAACTAAAGATAAGGAAATATATGAAAAATGAAGATGTAAAATTTATCCAATTTTTTCCTTTTTTTTTTTTTTTTTTTTTTTTTTTTGGCACCAGGGATTGAACCTAGGGGCACTTAACCACTGAGCCACATCCCCAGCCTTTTCAAGTTTTATTTTGAGACAAGGTCTTGCTAAGTTGCTCTTGCTGAGGCTGGCTTTGACCTTGTGATCCTCCTGCCTCAGCCTACCCAGTTGCTGGGATTACAGATGTATGCCATCCATTGCTTTTCAGTTGAGCTCCTTTGGACAAATTACTCAACCTTCAATTTCCTATTTAAAAAATGGCAATTATAATAGTTTCAATCTCACTAGGTTGTTAGGAAAATTAAGTGGGATAATTTGTATACACCATTTGAAACAATGCTGGCACAGGGTACAATAAACACTGATTGGCAGCTGTCTACATAAAAATACATGAAGAATATCTCTAAATACCACCATGGACTGATCTCTAAGGTACATTGTGAAGTAAAAAAAGCAAGATAGAGAAAAATGTAGAGAATATGCAATTGTGTTTTAAAAATACACACATACAGCTGTATGTGTTGGCAGATGTCTATAATCCCAGTGACTCAGGAGTGAGGCAGGAGGATTGCAAATCAGAGACCAGCCTTAGCAATTTACTGAGGCCCTAAGTCACTTAGTGAGACCCTGTCTCAAAGAATAAAAAGTTCTGGAGATGTAGCTCAGTAGAAAAGTGCCCTGAGTTAAATCCCCAGGACAGAAAAACAAAACACATTTTTAAAAACCAAATGATCAGGAGAGAAGATGGCTGACCGGGCTCTTGAGGCAGGTGATGCTTCCGCACATCTGTGGTCAGACCATTTACCAAGCTTGAAGACCTCCTGTTCAGATATACGGCATTGAAGGCCACTATGCTATGCTTTTTGTTCTACTGCATCTAAACAGAATAAACCGGAACAAGTAGAAAAGGAGTTGTTGAGAGTAGCACGACTCATGAGGGAACCCAATGTGGCGGCTTCTATTCTGAATCCCTATATTAAGCGTTCCATCAAAATGAAAAACTTAGACTGGGCGTCGTTGGCACATGCCTGTAATCCCAGCAGCTCTGGAGGCTGAGGCAGGAGGATCCAGAGTTCAAAGCCAGCCTCGGCAATTTAGCAAGGCGCTAAGCAACTCAGTGAGATCCTGTCTCTAAATAAAATACAAAATAGGGCTGGGATGTGGCTCAGTGGTCAAGTGCCTTTGAGTTCAATCCCTGGCACACCCGCCTCCCCCCCCCCCCAAAAAAAAAAAAACCTATATGACATGACAACAAAAGGGAGGTTTTCCCCATCAGGTCTAACCTGATGGACTTGCTTGCTAAAAACAGTCGCCTAGGCAATGCCCATGGCTTCATTTCTGCCTTTTCTACCATTGTGAGTGTGTACCTCGGAGAAGTACCTTGCACAGTGACCACCACGTCTCCTTTACCTGAAGCTGTTTTCTCTGAATTAAGGACAGTCCTGAAGAGCTTTCTAAGTCAAGGCCAAGTATTGAAATTGGAGGTGAGACTGATGTGGCAATCATGAGTTAAATGATTGTTCATATTGAAGAGAAATATGTTGATATGTCTGCAAAAAACAAGATTCAGAAGCTGAGCTGGGCTATGCAGGAGAGCAAAAAGTGTTGATTTTCTATCATCAGTGACAATTCTTAAACATGGAGCAACAAAAAAATGTTTCCTGAAAAGACAAAAACAAACAAATAAACAAACAAACAAAAAACCCCAAAAAACCCACACAAAAACCAAATGATCATATTTTTGTTTTCAGAAATGTTGTTATGTGATTATGAAATTTTATTGCTGTGTGATAAATTGTTCAATCCCCTCCCCCCCCAGGCTGTAAACATCCCAAGCAGACGGAGAGGTTTTGGATATTTTATTATTGCGGGGGCCAGGCCACAGTGGAGGGCCCCGCAGTGTCTACAAGCTGGGGGAAAATGTAGAGAATATGCATTTATATCCCACTGTGCAGGGGACTTTGTTCAGATGTTTTGAGTTCATTGCTTTACTTCACAACTAAGGTCACTCTGTTCAGATCCTCTCCTAAGGATTAAAGGGGAATGCCAGCTTCCCTTCTCCATTTCCCTCATTATCACATTCTTTTATTTATTTATTTATTGAACCGAGGGGTGCTGTATCTCTGAGCCACATCCCCAGCCCTTTTTATTTTTATTTTTTTTTAAAGACAGGATTTTGCTAAGTTGTTTAGGACCTCACTAAGTTGCTGAGGCTAGCTTTGAACTTGTGATCCTCCTATCTCAGGCCTCCAGAGTAGCTTGGATTAGGTGTACACCACCATGCCTGGCTTACTACATTCTTTTAAAGACTTTAAAATTCTCACTGCAAGCTTTCCTAGGCACTGATTAATGTTTAGCCCAATGGTAACACATTATTGTGACCTTATAATTCTGTTGTTCCAAGAGTCAATGAAAACTAGAAGTTTCAGTGTAGGAGAAAGAAGATATGGATATAAGATAGAGGGGTCAAGTCAAAACCCTATAGTGGTGCTTCTAAATGGGGACCATCAGTGTGAGTTCAGAATGTATCTCCTGGCCCTGTCTGCAAAAGACCTAGAAGCAATGACTCAGCCTATAGCACTGAGCACCCCTAACCTCCAGATTATGGGATCAAATGATTATTTCCCACCAAAAGAAACCAGGATGCCTGGGAGAAATCTTTGTCCATGTCTTTAGCAGGAAATTATGAAATGAGACTGGAAGGTCTTTTCATACTGGAGAGTATGGAAACTTTCAAAGATGACTTGGGTCATGCCAAAAGAATTCAGAAGCCAACTGAAAGCCTCCACTGGCTAAAGGCAGGATGAATTCAGCATCAGTGAGGATAAAAACTGCAAGGAATTAAAACACATCAAATAGAGTTGAAGCTACGGTTAATGATATTCCTAAGAAGAAATAAATTGTTCCCTGTTGAAGACGATAGAAAGCCAACCCATTTATTTTGAAAACTGGTTGATAAAGAAAAAGATTCAGGAATGAGATGGACTTCATTATCTTAAGTACATATGTGAAGACCTGAATGGTGTGACTCTACTTTATGTACAACCAGAGATATGAAAAATTGTACTCTATATGTGTAATATGAATTATATTCTGCTGTCATATATAACAAATTAACAGAAAAAAGAAAAAGATTCAATCATTTATCCTGTTTTTCTGTATGAACTATATCACTGGGAAACCAAATAGTAAATGCAGAACATTCTCTCTCCACTCCCTCTCCTTTTTTTTTTTTTTTTTGGTAGTACTGGGATCCCAAACAGGGCCTTATGCATGGTAGGCAAGCACCCCACCACTGAGCAGCATCCCCAGCACCTTTCCTCTGTAAGTGCTGTTATAAGGACTTGGTATTAAACTATCATAACCTGATAAACTGTCATAACCCTGTCTGTATTTCAGGACCCATGATCCTTTTGTTTTGTCAGACCAAAAAGAGAGAGCACCAGACATGAGAAGCCTCCTGCTAAAATAACACATCACCACCCACAAAAGAGTCTTGAAAAAACACTGAACCTGAATCAATTCCAACCAGCAATGGTGCTCAAAGGAGAGGAGAGAGGAGCACATAAGGCGAGGTTGTCATGGAATTGTAATCAGCAAAATCCAGACTGTGCGGATTCTCCAGGCCAAAGGCCCCGATGAGTTCAACCAATTCATTTCAGTGAAAAAAAATTTTAAGGGTTGGGGGAACAGGGGGACTAAGTCTCAATGGCAGAGTCTGATTCTTATAGAAAGTTATTACTTGTCACAAGCCAAAATAAACCTCTTTTTTATAGCTTAATTTATTAAGCAATTGGAAATCTGAACTCAGTAGAGATTTGATCAGATTAAAGAATTTTCAATAGCCACTGGGAATGTAGCTTAGTGGGAGTGTTGTAGGGACAGATGAGGCAGGGCACCAAAGACAGCAGGAAACAGTTTTATTTGGCTGCAGTCAGGTTCAGAGGGCACAGCTTTTGCTGTAATCAATCAATCCCCTGAATCTCAAGTTCAGGTAGTTTCAGATCATGTAAGAGGAGGGGCTCAGAAGTTCACAGACTGCAGAAATTCACATAAAAGCAGCTTTTTCTTTCACTATTCTGGGCAAGTTAACCCTTCAAGGACAATACCTGAGAAGGGGAGAACTTCTTCTCCCCTTTCTTTCCTCCTCCTGCTAGCTGTTACCACTGAGCCCAATTGGTAACTTCTCTTAGAAATGTAGACATCTCTGTGAAGCCCAGCTCAAGGCCAGAGGCCTTGTTTACAAATTTTTACAAACTACTATGCTGGATAAATGTTTGTGAGAAATTGGTAAGGGGGTGTCCAGCACCTGTAGTGCTGATTTCTTCCCGGCCAGTGACCAAGTAAAACAGGGCAACATGAAAATTGGAAGTTTATCTACATTGAACTCTTTTATAGAGACTCTTGCTGACACTTCTAAAATCAGCCATGGTGAAGATTTCTGGAAAAGCCCAATTAAGACTTTTCTGTGGAGAAAGGGGGTGCCACTACAGGAGAATCCTTGCCTAGCATGCTCAAAGTCCTGCATTCAATCCCTGTACTGAAAAAAACATTAATTATTTAGATATAATAATGGAATTTGAGGTATTTTAAAAAAAAATGACCCTTTAGTTGCTAAAAAATACACAGTAAAATATTTATGGACAAAAATATATAATGTCTGAGATTTGCTTCAAAATAATTCAGGAAAGGGATCTGGATGAGTCTAGATGAGGTAGAATGACCAGTGGATGATGAATATATAAAGCTTCTATTATGCTATTTTGCTTACTTTTGTGTATATTTTTAAATTTTCCAAATAAAAAGCAAAAGAAGACAAAGAGAAGGAAAAAAGGAAGAGGAGAGAATTCAAGGGGAGGAAAGGCCTAGCAATTATTCTTTCTCTTTCCAACCCGTCATATCCAGGATAACCCATTCATATAAAAAGATCCAAAGACTAGGGGTCTATTTGGCCAGTCAAAATTCAATTTTCAAATTCTTTCTTAATAGAAACTTCTGTGCCCATTTATAATAACATCATATTAATTCTCATGGAAATGAGATAGTTTGAATTTAATTAATCATTGAGACAACTAAAAATGACTCCTTTAGCTGGGCATGGTGGCACAAACCTGTAATCCTAGTGACTCCGGTGGCTGAGGCAGGAGGGCAGCTTCAGCCTTGAACTTGTAACCTTTAGTGAGGCCCAAAGCCATAGTGAGACCTGTCTAAAAATAAAGAACAAAAAGGGCTGGGGATGTAGTTCACTGACAGAACACCTCTGAATTCAAGCCCTAGTAAACCAAAACCAAAACAAAACCAACAGAAAAAACCCTTTAAGTGAAGTGCTAATTGTTTTGATTACTTTTTTCTAAAATGTCTTATATATTTGCCTACAGTTACTAACATCTTCACTTTTTTTTCTTTTTCCTTTTTAAAATTTGATGGGCTATTATTATGTAATTTAGGCATTGTATTATGTTGTATTGTGTAATTTAGCTATAATCCACCTGAGGGGCTATTTAATTGTCTTGTGTTATCAGTGCTAATGCAGAAGCTCAGAGAGTTTTGTCTTCTGGGGACCTTTCTTTTTCCTCACTGCTGGCTGCAGTTCGTGGTCATCTGCTGTCTTCATCCTGTCTATTTGTCATTACAGTATGACCATGCCCTGTACACAGTAAGCACTCAATGACCACGGACTGAATTAGATTCAACCTGGGGAAGTCTGGGTGGTTGCCAGGGAAAACCAAATAATGAAACTTGCTAAATCATTAACCTTAATTTTAGATGCATCCCTTAAGCTATTGAGTGAGGGTTTTTTTTTTTTTTTTTTTGGTCCTGGTGAATTTAGGGGCGCTTAACCACTGAGCAAAACAGCCACATCCCCAGCCCCTTTTTTTGTATTTTATTTAGAGACAGGGTCTTGCTGAATTGCTTAGGGCCTCACTAAAGTTGAGGCTGGTTTTGAACTCAAGATCCTCCTGCCTCAGCCTCCTAAGCAGCTGGGACTACAGGTGAGTGCCACTGTGCCCAACTTTGAGTGTGGCTTGGGAATTCATGCCTGAGCTCCAAAAGGTGGAGGTTGTAAGGAATCTGGCTGCTAAGAGGCAGTAGGTATCCGCTATGTATTAAAATGTATGTTTGCCGGCATGCATAATTGCTGCTAATTGGTACAGCGGGAAGAATAAAGTAGCAAGCTAATAAAGGAATCCTATTTTTCTATCTATAATGAAGAATACCTATAGATTACCTTCAGCATAGCCCCTACCTTCATCATAGGTGTCGGTGTACAAAAGTACTGCCTGAAATTCAGCAATCTTTAGTTCAAACACCTTTTCAGAAAAGAAGATGAACTATTGTTTGAAACAAAAACAAAGAATTAGCTAAATAGTGTGGAACTCCCAAATGACCCATAGTCTTGAAGCCAGGAACACTTAACCACTAAGCCACATCCCCAACCCTTTGTATTTTTTATTTTGAGACAGGGTCTTGCCAAGTTGCTCAGGGCCTCAGTGACTTGCTGAGGCTGGCTTTGAACTTGTGGTCTTCCTGCCTCAGCCTCCTGAATGGCTGGGATTACAGACATTCATCACTACGCCTGGCCGATAATCTTAATTTCATTGTTTTTTTTTTCTTACTAAAACATTTTAACTATGTTCGTAAACTACTAAGTTTCGAGATACATTGTAAGTGTATCCGTGGTGGGTATCTCATTATCCTTCCTAAATATAGTTTAGGTTAGGCTCAAAGCATTGGTATCATTGTGGACTCCTCTTGGTCTCATCTCATATCCAATTTACACGTAAGTCCAGTTGGCTCTATCTTCAAAATCTACACAGAATTCAGCCATCTCAGTGCTTCCAGGCTAGGCCCAGGCCAGGTTCTCAGCTTTGTGTGGGCCTCTCTCTGGCCTCCCCTCCACCGCTGGCTGTTCTCTCTGCAGTAGCTGGACTGGTTATTTATAGCAGGACAGTCATATCATATCCACTCCCTGGTCAGTACCATCCAGTGCCCCGTGACGCACAAGTCCTCATCATGCTCTCCTTGTATGCACAACCTGGCCCCTGCCTACCTCTCAGAACTCATTTCCTCTGCTCTCTCCTCTAGCTACTTTTCTCCAATCACGCAGGCCTTCTAGCTGAGCACAGAACACGTTTGTTAAATGAATGGTGAAGGGAGCCATCCACGAACAGTGCATGAACTAAAGTGATGTGGAAGCCATCAGGCAGGAAAGCCTGGTATCAGGAACTCCCAGTAGCAACCCTGCTGGTTTGAGAATGCCTGGTTCACATGGGGTCCTGGCTCACTCCAATCAAGTTCGTCACAGCACCAGAGATGGGGTGACCTGCTGGAGCCACACAACCTCTTGGAGATGCCAAAATGCCGGGCTGGGGATGTGGCTCAAGCGGTAGCGCGCTCGCCTGGCATGCGTGCGGCCCAGGTTCGATCCTCAGCACCACATACAAACAAAGATGTTGTGTCCGCCGAGAACTAAGAAAAAATAAATATTAAAATTCTCTCTCTCTCTGTGTCTCTCTCTCTTAAAAAAAAAACAAAACAAACAAACAAACCCCCCCCCCCCAAAAAAAAAAAACCAAAATGCCAATCAACCTGTTTCCTGCAAGACCTCTGCCATATGGAGAAACAAGTCTGGAACCAAGACTCCTCCCCCTGAAACCTTATCCCTGCCTTTGATGTACTACCCCTGAAATAAAGAATAAGGGGCCCTTTTCCCCTTGTTCAGTTCCAGCTCCTATCAGGACTGAAAGACCCATCTGGTGCTCCTCTTTGAATCTAATTTCTGGCTCTGTCTTATTTCTTTTTCTTTTCTTTTTTTTTTTAATTTTATTTATTTATTGGTATGTGGTGCTGAGAATCGAACCCAGTGCCTCACACATGCTAGGAAAGCACTCTACCACAGAGCCACAACCCCAGCCCTCTGTCTTATTTCTTATTGATTATTTCAGATTTTTTATTTTCCAGGCAGCTCATACCTCCTGAGCAGGAATCTACCCTGTTGGGGTACAGATCACCTTGCAATAGAATGAAATACAATAGTTGCTGAATGAACAAATTCTACAATAATTACAATCAATTTCAGTTAATTCACGCTGTTATGCTAACCCAGAGCAAAAGATTCTTTGTTACCCAACTGGTCTAAACTGGCAGTCCTCTGTCTTAACCTGGCACCTGGAAGGCTTGTTAAAACTCAGGTGGTTGGGATCCAACCCAGAGCATCTGATTGAGCAGGTGTGAGGTGAGGTCCAGGAATGTACTTTGGTCTGCAAAGCTAATTGACCATTCTAAGCAGAAAATTGGAAAAAATTGGCTTAATGTTCCTGTTTGCCTCTTTGGGTGAAAAGATTATTAGTAGCCTCAAGGTATTTGTTTTAAGACCTCCAGTGAAAACCCAAAATTGCAGATAGTATCTAACCCATATATAGTATGTTTTTTTTCCTGTACATATATACTTAAGATAAAGTTTAATTTATCAATTAGGCTCAGTAAGAGGTTAACAATAACTAATAATAAAATAGAACAATTATAACAATATAATTAATAAAAAGTTAGTTAAAACTTATACATTTGCCAGGTATAGTGTCACACCTCTGTAATCCCAGTGATTACGGAAGCTGAGGCAGGAGGAATGCAAGTTTGAGGCCAGCTTCAGCAACTTGGTGAGACCCTGTGTCAAAATAGAAAATAAAAAAGGTTGGGGATGTAGCTCAGTGACAGAGTGCCCCTGGGTTCAATCCCTAGTACTGGAACAAATAAACAAAAATATAAATTATTTATTGCCAGGGACTAGAAGGGAGTTCTCCTTCAAAGAATAGCCTGACAGTTACAAGAAACAGCTCCCTGGGAGACATCTTGCCTGGGAGACACCCTGCAGCCATCTATCTCCCTGAGACATCCTGCGGCCATCTGTCTTCCTGAAACATCCTGCGTTATCTCACCTTGTGAAGACTTCCAGCAACTGCCAATAAGAGAGCTTCCCCATCCCCAGCACATAAATACCTCTGTGTGAACAATAAAAGTTTGCAGCTTGATCAGAACTCCTGTCTTGCTGTCACCTTTCCTGTCTCTTGTCCATTCCTCCCCATCTAGGTTCGCTGCCCACGTTGATGTGTCCTGCCGGTCGGGACAATTTATTTCTGGAATTTTCCATTTAATCATTTTGCACAGTGCTTGACCTCAGGTAACTGAAACCTGGGAAAGCAAAACCAGAGATAAGGGGGAACTATTCTAATTGCAGAATTGCAAAGGATGAAGAAAAGCCCAGACCTCCTTTTTTAACACTTAACCACAGGGTGGCCCTCTAGCTCCAGTAATTATTTCATTGGGCTTCAATTAAAACATCTTTTGTGATTTGGAGAAGTTCCAAGCCATTTCTCTTAAAAAAAAAAAAAAAGTGAATTTAGTCTAAGTTCAGCAGTTTATAGTTTACAGGTCAGCAGCCTCATGGGACATGCTGGTGTTACCCTCAGCAATGTGGATCTGTGCTCTGCTGAAAGTCACTACTGTCACCCAGATGGAAATGACATGTTTGTAAGTGTAGGACATTTTATCAGAAAATGAAGTATTTCATTTTAGCCACCTAAGAAGGAGCCATGCCCAGGTCAAATACCCACCCCCAAGTAGTGCCTGATGCCCTACAATGGATACTTCCCAAGCATTGCTCAGCTCACCTGGAAGGTTCCTCCGAACCTCTTCCCGCTGTGGCAAAGAGGACCTCTCCCTTCTGCTTCCAACTGTTCTCAGTGTCTTCATTTCATTGCCAGCCAGACCAGGGGGTCAGGATGAGCAAGAATAGGCAACAAGTGGAGGACCAAGGGCCTGGGCTGTCCCCTTCCTGGACTGTTGGGCCAGGCAGGGTCTTGGTACTAAGAACGGGAAACTGGGATGGTAGCTGATGGGCCAAGGTGATGGGTGCTGGGGGCTGTCTCAGGTGACCAGCAGGAGAGGACCCAACCTGGGGGTCCTTCCTCATCCCCTTCCACTTCTCTTCTCCTCTCTGTAGAGGGAAGCCCCGTCTCATACATTGACGGAGTCTGGAAAATGCATCCAAGTAAAAACGGGCAAAACTGCAAAACAGTCTTCCATATTATAAGAGGAGGGGTCCTCTCCCAGAAAGACTATGAAATTCTTAAAGACACTTTGTCCACAAGCCATGTTCTCCATTCACACAGTCTTAGCAGTAGAAATGTACTCTTGACATGTGAAGAAATTGTTCATCCCAATGAAAATCTTATTGAGGCTTTGGGTACTATGGTATTTTTTTTTTCAGTACCAGGGATTAAATCCAGGCTTTCATGCATGCTAGGCAAAGGCTCTACCACTGAGCTACATCCACAATCCTTCTTCATTTTATTTTGAGACAGGGTCTGGCTAAATTGCTGAGGCTGGCCTCAAACTTGTGATCTCCTGCCTCAGCCTCCTGAGTTGCTGGGATTACAGTGTGGGCCACCATGCCTGATTCTACTGGTAATTTTTTTTTTTTTTTTTGGTACCAGGGATTGAACCCAGGGGTGCTTAACCACTTAGCCACACATGCAGCCCTTTTAAAATATTTTATTTAGAGGCAGGGCCTGGATGAGTTGCTTAGGGCCTCGCAAGTTGCTGAGGCTGGCTTTGAACTTGTGATCCTCCTGCCTCAGCCTCCTGGGCTGTTGGGATTACAAGTGTGCACCACTGTGCCTGGCATCTACTGGTAATTTTAATCTTTATCTCCATTTTATTGAATTTATGGGATGTATGTTTCTAATTACAAATATCATTACTTTCATTTCTCTGTTTGCCACTTGAGAGAACAGGGTGGAGAGAACAAGGGCAAGTACAATAAAACACTCAAAGAGCTATGAAACAAATATTGTTCAACAAACATGGTGACAATGCAGAAATAGATCCATTGGCTGGTGGGCAGGAGCACCAGGAGAGGATTTGAAGTAATCATTTACGAAAGTCTGCATTTGTCATCTAATAGGCATTCAGAAGAGTCCAGACCTTTTCCAGAAGAGAGGGATGTGCCCTGTCAATAGGAATGGTGGCGGACACTGCAGGTCTGCTACTCAAAGCCATTCCAGGTCCCACAGGTGTGCTTTCTGAGCTAGAAAGGCCGAAACCAGGACATTGCTTTCCCAGAATTCCCAGCAGTTTTGTCAAGCAGTGGCTCCTGTGTGAAGGTGCACCTGGGAAGGTGGCCGTGAGCATTATGGAGTGGGGCTACCCTGGAAAAATCCCACTGGAGTAGCTTTCGGAGGGGGTGTCACAGGTGTAGAGTGGTGGGCTGTGGCAGCCATGGAACTGGTGTTAGAGCAGCTCTTCTAGAAGTCAGGGCTCTTAACTGCCTGTTCCAGACTGTTAGTAACCCACCTGTTTTCCTGTCCCTCTGGGAAGTTCTGTATGCTCCTAAGTAATGCTCTGTCATGAACGCTGTTGTGCTTTTTGTAATTAGTGGATTCCGTTGTTTGCAATTTGAATCCCTTACCAGAGAGCGCGTTCTTTATTCAAGGCAGATACACTTTACTTCAAGACAGACTTGGGCATGAGCCCAAGGAAATGTGTCTTGACATCATTCTCCCCAAATCTCAAGTTGTGACAGTTGTCCTGTTACCTTGTCTTCTAATCTTGTTCACAGTTTTGACCTCTCTTCTGGCTGCCCTGATGTTTCTTGATGGGAGGGCTCTTTGTACTCCCTAGTTGTTGATTTTTATCTTCAGTTTCCTCATTCAGTTCTTTGTGTTCATTTTGATATCCATCTGATATACTTCCTCGGCACTTTTATGGCTCCTTTGCCACCTTTGTCATTTGCATGTTTTTTTGATGGCTATTACATCTGGGGAATGAAACACATCTTACTTGCATAATTCAAAACAAAAGAACTGAGGACAAGTGCACATTGCATGGAGTGCCACCAGAGCTCTTGTTGGTGACATGCATATGATAATGCATGTCACCAACAAGATGCTTGTTGTACCGGCTGGTGGTATTGTGAAAAAGTCATGCCAAGTCTGTTCTTCAGGACTGTCATCTCTCGTGTGAACACGGCTGTCAGTTTTGCATACAACAATACCGCGTGTGGCACCCTTTAATTGTACAAAAGGGCAAATGGTAGGAAATGTGAATATAGGAAAATGGAACACCATCTGGAGCTTTTCATATAAATAGCACTGACTAGACAGTGAGAGAAAGTACCTGGGTCAGGAAGGGCGGTATCATACCTAGCCCTTGGTTTGCAGCCTTGACTGCCCATTAGAATCACCTGGACTTTTTTTTTTTTTTTATGGTACTGGGAATTGAATCCAAGGGTGCTCTACCACTGAGCTCTTTTAATTTACCCCAATCTCTTTAATTTAATTTAATTTATTTTTAACTTTTGTGTGTGTGTGTGTGTGTGTGTGTGTGTGCTAAATTGCCCTCAGTCTGGCCTCAAACTTGTGATCCTCCTGCCTCATTTCCTGAGTCACTGGGATTACAGGTAAATGTCATCATGCCTGTCCCACTTGAACTTTTTGTAAAATATCAATATCCATGTGCAAGCCTAGACCAATTGAATGAGAATCTTTGTGGGTGGGGCACTGGCAAGTTTTTGAAACTGGGTGATCCTAATGAGCCTTCGAGGTTGAGAACCAGGGGTAGAGTTTGTCGGCTCTGCCCTATATATCCCTGTGAATGTGGCTTTTTGTCCCCTCTTCACAGGTGTCCCTTGAGGTTTTAAGACTGAGTAACCACATGGGTTTTCCTAGTTAGCAGCATCTGTGGCTAAAGGACAACTTTTATTTGCACTGGTTTACTTTTTAATTTTTTTGATTTTGGTATCAGATATTAAACCCAGGGGTGCTTAACCATTGAGCAACATCTCCAGCCCTTTTTATTGTATTTTATTTTTTAAATTTTGAGACAGGGTTTTGCCAAGTTGCTTAGGTCCTAAGTTGCTGAGACTGGCTTTGAACTTGTGATCCTCCTGCCTCAGACTCCTGAGTCTCTGGGATTATAGACGTGTGCCCCCATACCTGGCAGCTCTTTCATTTTTAAAAAAAAATTTTCTCAATTATGGAAAAGTACATAAAACCCCATTTTCTTAATTATGGAAAAGTGCATAAAACGTTAAGTGTGAATGTAACAAATTATCACAAAGCAAACACTCATCCAGGTCTGGAAATAAAACACTGCTAGAACTTTCAGTGGGCCCTCTTGTCACTTTCCAATCACTACCCTCTTCCTTCACCCATAGGATGCTGCTCATTGGACTCCTGACTCCATAGATCAGTTCTGTTGGATTTTGACCTGGAATAAATGGAATAAAACCAAAGATGCTATTGTACTCTTTGACACTTGGCCTCTCTCAGTTCTGGCCATTACTGTGCTGTGTTTCTGAGAAGACTGAATGAAATGGTCTACCAGTCTTGAGATCTTGAGACTGCCCTTTGTCATGAGATTGGTCTTAAAGGGGCTTGGCTGGAGGCAATCCAGCCAGACAGCCAGGTGCTCAGAGAACAGAGAGATAAAAGGTATGTTGATGCTATAAGTGCCTAGCAACAAACCTGGATGCCTTATTATAGGAACACACAAGCAAATGGAAGTCAATATGACCTGCAGCTGGTTAAGGAAGTTCCTCTTTTTTTTTTTTGTACCGAGAATTGAAACCAGGGACGCTCAACTACTGAGCTACATCCCTAGCCCTTTTCAGTTTTTATTTTGAGACAGGGTCTCTCTAAGTTGGTTAGGGACTTGCTAAGTTGTTGAGGCTGTCCTCAAACTTGTGATCTTCCTGCCTTAGCCCTCCCCCTGCCCCAAAGCAGGTGGGATTACAGGAGTGGGCCACTGTGTCTGGCAAGGAAGTTCCTCTTGACCACAACCCCTTTGCCTTGGAGACTCATTAGCCCACACTTCTTAAAAGGAAAAACAAGAACAGCAACACCGTTTTTATAGAGCACACATATTCAACATGCTTTGTGTTTGAATGTGAGTCAAACCTTTCTTTTTTCTTTTGTGGCATTGGGGATTGAGCTCAGGGATGTTCTACCAATGAATTACATCTCCAGGCCTTTCTACTTTTTAATTTTGACACAGGGTCTTACTAGGTTGCTGAGTGATGGCCTTTAACTTGTGATCCTCCTGCCTCAGCTTCCTGAGTTGCTGAGATTACAGGCGTGCACCACTGTGGTCAGCTGAGTCAAACTTTTAAATTATAGCTGCCCTCTAGAGTCCAGGGCTATCATGTGCACACAGGAAGTCTTCACACTGCCCAACTGTGAGCATCATTCACCCAGAATGCAATGTGAATTATGCCCCCATGGTACTACGCAGTATGGCAGCCCTGCCAGTATTAACAGAATCAGTTGCCTGGATGCAGACCACACTTTAACTTAGTATGTGGTTCAGATACAGAGACCAACATCTGTTATACATATTTGGGCAAAAGAATCTTCTCAGTTAAGTGTTCTGGTTAATACATTAACCAGAAATCTTCACCTCCCCTGTTGCTCCCCCCTTCCACTTTTTGGGTCTAACTCCTGATAAAAAAAAAAATTCTTCTGAATAGATGGAGAACAAGTGAAAATGACTGAACCTTTAGTGGATCTTCTCTTGTAAGGCCTCCTTTGAGTGTGTGGGGAGAAGGCTGTAGTGAGTGGGAAGGTGGGCAGTGGTTCCTTCTGAACATCAATTCTCTTTACCTGGGATGCATCTATAAAAGGAAGAGATGTTATGATCCCACATATATGAAATGTATAGAATAGGCAAATTCACGAGAGAGAAAGTAGATTCTACTTTTATTTCTAGGGGTCCAGGGTTTCTTCTTGGGGTGATGAAAACTTTCTGGAATTAAATTATGGTGATAATTGCACAACTCTGTGGATATACTAAAAACCATGGCATTGCTCATTTCACAAGAGTGAATTTTATGGCATGTGGATTATATCCCTATTATTAAAAAAAATTGGGGGCTGAGGATATAGTTCAGTGGTAGAGCTTGCCTAGCATGTGTGAGAGGCCCTAGGTTCAATCTCCAGCATGCAAAAAAAAAAAAAAAAAAAGAAAGAAAGAAAGAAAGAGAGAGAGATGCTGAATCTTACTGATCTACTAACTTTAGGACATCCCTGGAGCTATTTTTTTCAAAGAAGGAACACTTCTGAACTTCATGCATGGTTTTCTCTTGCCCTTAAAGGCAGATATTGGGCATGATGTGCCCTTGGTCCTGGAACAAATTTACCTGTTATAAATCACCCTAAGAATCCCAAGATCACATCTTGCTCCAAATAATCTTATATTTGTTAACAATCCAGCCCAATGTTCTTTTTTGTTTTATTTTGTTCTTAAAACATTTTTAGTTGTAGATGGAATATATTTATTTATTTGTATGTGGTGCTGAGGATCGAACCCAGCACCTCTCATGTGCTAGGCAAGTGCTCCACCACTGAGCTCCAACCCCAGCCCCCAATGTTCTTCTATGTCTTGCTCCTGCTGTGGTTGAGATGCAGTTTGGGTGTGACTCCTAAAGGTTCATGTGTTGAATATAATCCCCACTGAGAGGTATTAAGATGCAGGTAACTTAATCCAGTGATGGGTGTTTCTCAGAGGTGAGGGCTTTAGGAGATATTAGGACTAGATAAGGCCATTAGGATAGAGCTCTCATGATGGAATCCTTGTGGCTTTATAAGAGGGAGGCACACCAGAAGATGTACACGTTACATGTACATACACATACATGTGATGTGTACTCCCTGTCTGGGCCATATGATGTCTTGCACCACATCAGGACTCTTCCAGCAAGAAGGTCATCATCATTTGGGCCTTTGACCTTGGATCGCTAGAATCATGAGCCCAAATAAACCTTTTTTCTTTTAACTCAGTCTGTGGCATTGTGGGATTAACAACAGGAAACAGGCTAAAAATACAGCTCCTATAACAAATAATTCAGAGAAATTTTGAAACACTAAGCTCCAATTCTCAATATAGTTAGTTAAAAACCCATGAGAGCTCATGACTGTTTTCCTTTGAGAGGGGAAATTTTATTTAAATCACTTCCCTCTTGATACGTGCTGCCTCACTCATCAAGATCCCCAAGTTGGGGGCCTGCAGATCAAGAGCCCTGAGATTGGCAGGCAGATCGGAACCCAACACCCACGCCTGTCTTTCCCTTCCCTGAGTCCCTCCGTGATGGTTAAGGGGCTAAGTGCTGGCCAAGATTGCAAATCCCTGTCTGGAAGACAGCGTGTTGCTGGGAGCTGTCTGCATTCTGGGTTGCGACTTGGAAGAACATAACTGAAGAGAGGAAACGGTGAATGGAACACTCCTTTTGTGAAGAAGAGTCATCCAAGTGCATCCTAACAAGGCCCAGTTCCTTTAAAGCAGATGTCCAAATGCTTTTAGAACAAAATGTTAGACTCATTCTTATATTGCATAAGGATGGATGAGCCGAGAGGCCTACGAGTTGGGCAGATTTTCCTCTCCATCTCTCCAAAGGGAAAAGGGTCAAATGCACACATGCAGAGCTGGGCATGGTGGCGCATGCCTGTGATCCCAGTGGCTCAGTAGGCTGAGGCAGGAGGATGGCAAGTTCAAAGCCAGACTTAGCAATTTAGCGAGGCCCTAAGCAACTTAGTGAGACCCTGTCTCAAAATAAAACATAAAAAGGACTGGGGATGTGACTCAGTGGTTAAGCGCCCTTGGGTTCAATCCCTGGTACCCCTACCACCCCCCCGCAAAAAAAAAATGCACACATGCTTTTTGTTGGGCCCAGGCACCAAGGGACACAGGCTGGTTGGGAACCTTTCTATCTACTCTGATTTGAGAGCAAACACTGACAATACATTTCATTTGCCAGGTGCTTTTCTGAGCACTTAATATATACTAACTCATTTAATCCTCACAAAAGCCTACATCATTGCTGCAGTTATTATCCCCATTTTATTATATCATCTATTTATTTTTGCTGTACTGAGGATTGAACCCAGGGACGCTCTTCCCCTGAGCTGCCTCCCCAGCCTTTTTTATGTTTTGTTTTGAGATGGGGGTCTTGCTAAGTAGCTGGTCTGGATCTTGTGATCCTCCTGACTCAACCTCCTGAGATTAAGATTACAAGCGTGCGCCACAGTGCCCAGTTTATTAACCCCATTTTAACTCTGAGGAGACTGAGCCGCGGAGAGGTTATTGTGCCCAGAGTCACACAGCAAGCGAGTGGCAGAGCTGGGACTGGAGCCCTATGCTCCTCCTGGCTGCATGGCTTATGCTGCTCATGGAGGTAAGTGAAAGTTCCTTTGAGAAGGATCCTGATCCAACAGACCAGCGCACTTCCTGGTCACCTAGGCAGAGGCAGCTGAGTGTGTGGAACTGCTGCTTTTGATTTGGCTATTTAAAACAAAACAAAACAAAACTCAATCAGTAGGCACTAACCCAGCCTTCAAGCACTCTCCACAGGAGAGAATCAAGGCAACCACAGGCCAGGGTAGGAATGCAAATTAATATTTGTCAAAGGCCACACTAGGCCTTTGATCTGTGCAAAGTCTCTCTCCTCATCCTTTGTGCCTTTCCCAGAAATTAAAATTGGTTTCCATATTCTATGACAAGCTGGAAGTATCCAGGTTGGAACAGGCATCTGTTTCTTCAGAGCAGAGGAATAGAGGGCTTCTAGTATGAGCTTGCAGGATAATCCTTTTATTAGAGGCTTCTAGAATTCCTAATTGTGCTGGAATGTGGTGTCACTGAAAACAAGATACAAAAGAACGGCTGGGTGTGGTGGGGACCATGGTAGAGGCATGGGCAACTAACTGCCCACCCTTAGGGACTGTCTCAGTAGTTCTATGGCCTGGGGCATTCTTCTTTGTTATTCCTGGCTTGGCGCTTGGCTTACTGTAGATGCTCAGTTAAGGCCTGCAACCTAGTTGTCCTGACAAGAATTAATTTTATGGAGGTATGTGGCAAACAACACACTTTTTTTTTTTGGTACCCAGATTGAACTCAGGGGCACTTGACCACTGAGCCACATCCCCAGCCCTATTTTGTATTTTATTTAGAGACAGGGTTTCACTGAGTTGCTTAATACCTTGTTTTTCAGAGGCTGGCTTTTGAACTGGTGATCCTCCTGCCTCAGCCTCCCAAGCCGTTGGGATTACAGGCATGAGCCACCACACCTGGCTAACAACACACTTTTTTGCATGAACCCTGATAGTGTAGATGGGAGGCCCCAGGCAGCTTGATGTTCACCCAAGTAAGCTGGTGGCAACAGAAGGATCAGTGGCAACTGTCTCTGAAGCTTTGCCCACCCGAGCCAGCCTATCCTGCTTCAGGGGCTCATGCTGGCTGAAAGGAGCAGGGAAAAAATTCCACTCAGTCCTCCCAAGCCACCCCTAGAACAAATGCCTTTTCAAACACAAGACAGGAACAAAGGACTCGCAGACACCAGTAGAAATGCTGTATTCATTTTTGAGGACTGTGCTACTTTTAAGGCAAGTGTCACACATACAAAACAGAGATGAACAGTTTTTATGACGTTAGAAAGAGAGTGGTGGGGGGAGACATTTCAGACAGGGTGCAGTGGGATTTTCCCTGGTCGGTGACCCCTGGTCCACTGACGCCTCTGCAGACTGAGAAACAGGAGACATGGCCCCTTCTTTGTTCTCTTCCAGTCTCCAAGGGGAGAGTCGTCTGCCCATCACATGGAAGCAGGCTTCTCCAGGTGGCAGCAGCAGAACTGTCCTTATGGCAGGGCTACGTTAGGACATGAGTGTTCAACCAATGGGCCTCACCGTAACCTGTGCACTTTGTAAGATTCATCTTTAGAAATGGAAAAGCAGGAAGCCAAAGACATATACTTTTAAGTTAGTTCTCTATCCAAATTCAAACTACCTTGGATTGGAGCTAAAACTAACACACAGGTACACATGCATACACAAATGCGCGCGCACACACACACAGTATATATACATACTAGTATATATACCTGCACACATTTGTACACGGAAGTCTGTAAAGTGGTGGATATTCATTTACAGTATGGAATCCCACAATGCAATTATCCCTCCCCCACCCCCTTTGAAAACAGAAGGCATTGGCAACCAGCTCTAGCCACAGGCTAGAAGTTTCCAGGTACCTCTTCTCAGTTCCTGGTCACTCCTGGATTCACAGGATACTGGAGTGGTTTAGCTGGTTTCGAGAGAGCAGGCTTTCCCACAGAGCAGGTCATCTCTGAGCCCCATGGCTTCCCCCTACCCCATCCACTCAGGCACAGACACCCTATTCTAAAATGGAGGGGTATTTCTCTGTCTTTCTTTCTCATGGTAATGGCAGATGCATCATAAAGATGTTTACCTGTAAGACCTGGTGACACAAACAGGGAAACCAAGAGGGAACGAGACTGAGCGTTTGGGGACTTTAATGGCCTGATGTGTGTATTGGGGAGGTGGCCCAAACAGTGGCTGGGCATGGGGATCACACAGAAGACAGGCACCCAGAAATGTGGTGGGAGGTGGGGAGTAAATTCATCACAGCCTAAAGGACCTCAGGAGAGGCTGCACGGGATGTTACCAAATAACGACTCAGAGAACAGGTCAGAGGCAGGATAGAGGATCTCCTGCTCAGGAGAACTGTCTCCACCAGAAGGTGGCCTCCACAGAAGAAAGCTGTCACTTAGGTGGATAAGAAGTACACATGGGTTAGCATTTGCTCTCCAAAACCCCAAAATGATGAAATGGTCATTTTCACGGATTTCATTCGCCTCACCAGATCCCTCTGAGGTAGGTTAAGAGGCAGGTGACATTAGCCCCATTTTATAAATGGGGTAAAGTGAGGCCCAGGACTTGTCACATCAACAGCCATGGTAAAGGAGCAGACTTAGGTCTTCCCTCCAACCAGCAACACCCTCTCTTCTAAGAGAACCCTTCCCTGGACTAAAACTGGGGCACAGTATCTGGAGGAATGTGGACCATTTTGCTGGTAATTTTAAACTTTGATGCGCCAGCAGGAAAGGAGTCCTCATCTATGGAAATCAGCCAAAGCTTGGGGACCGGGGAGTAGGGGCATCCCACCCCAATTAGAGCATGGATTTATTTGTGGGGGGCAGGTGGGTTTTGTAGTTTTGTTTTTTTCTGCCGTGTGACATTTTAGGGTCTAGTTAAAAATTAAAATTAGATTAATAAACCAACATGGATTGTGAATGTGATGACCACATCTCACCTCCCCAGAGAAAGAGGCCCCTCTGGCCCATTTTCAAATCAGAGTGGATGGAGATAAAGCTGAAGTACTGTCAGAGGCTCAGGCCTCAGAAGCAGAAAGGTACCTCAGCCTGGGATGGGAACAGGGCAGATGTGTTTGCCCTGTCCTTAGCAGGGTCCCCACCCTCACCCCCAGGGTGTACTCCCTTGCCTTTCTTTGATCTCGGAAATTAGAGTTCCTTAGTGATACTGACCAGGCACCCCAGCAGTGCTAACACCACCTAGAGTATTTTTCTTTTTTTGTGGTACTGGGAATTGAAACCAGGGTCTTGTGCATGCTACGCAAGCACTGTACCACTGAGCTACATCCCCAGCCCCGACTTGGAGTATTTCTAACTTGACACTGGGCAGTACCTCGGGTCCCCTAGAAGCCACCCATACTTAGTTGGAGCATAAACTCTTGAAACACCTGAGTTGCAGCTCAGCAAATTCTAGCCAAGGTTAAGAATTTGGGAATTTTTCCAATTACTACTGTCCATAAGGCAACGTGACAGGTGACCACAAAGGCCCTTGGTTTGCCCAGAGAGCATCTGATGACCGCTGACCGGGGGCAATGAAGAATACATCCACATTTTTCCAGGCTTTACCCAGAGGCCCCCGAGAGCCCACGATTTTCCCAAGCCTGGCAGCTTGAGGGGGTGTTTCCAAACAGAGTCCTGGTGCCAAATGTCCGTGTCCTGGTCCTTGGGAACCCGTTCTCACCGGGGAGCCCAACACCTGTGCTGAGGTAATTCCTCTAACTAGTGACTAGGCCAAAGCATTGCTTGGAAATTAAAAGTCCATGAGGGCTGTGACTGTGTCAAACAGGGTGGGAGCAGGGCGGGGTGCAGGCCCAGCCCCCTCACAGAACCGACTCCTTGGATTCCAGTTCTGGGGCGCTGGCTACAGGGCCTACAGGGTTCTGGTGTGTCACCAGAGGTGATGTCTCCTCCTCAGACTTGGAGTTGGGAACAGCTTCCACTTTCACCTCGCTCAGTTCCTGCTCCCCTTTCTTCACGGCCTTCTGATTCAGGTGGTGGAGGATGCCCGCACCCAGGGCATCCCCTTCCACGTTCACCACGGTGGTGGTCCGGTCCCTGGTAGGAAAAGCAAAGGCAAGAGTCACCTCCAGTACCACCACTGGGAGCTAGCAGGGAGCTGGCCCTGTCCCAGGCAGGCTGGAAAGCCCTGGGGAAGTAATGAGGAGGGATACCTTGTTGTTTCCTGAAAGGCATGCTACTAAGGGTCTTGCTCGAAGTTGATCTTACATCCCAGCAAATCAGGAGGCTGAGGTAAGAGTATTGCAAATTCAAGGCTCAGAAACTTAGTGAAACCCTGTCTCAAAATAAAAAATAAAAAGGACCAGGGGCCAGGAGCAGTGTTGCATGCCTGTAACCCCAGTGACTCGGGAGGCCGAAGCAGGAGAATTGCAAACTCAAAGCTAACCTCAGCAACTAAGTGAGGCCCTAAGCAACCTAATGAGATCCTGTCTCAAAAAATAGAAAGGGCTGGAGCTGGGGCAGGAGCTGAGTAAAGCACTCCTGGGTTCAATCCACAGTACCAAAAAAAAAAAAAAAAAAAAAAGGAAAAGAAAAGAAAAAGAAGTATAAAGAAGCAAACAAGTTACCCATATTCCAAAATCTGAATGAGTACAGAGTAACGCTGCGATCTAGCTCCTTCCAGACATCTTTCTATAAATGTCTTTTATATGTAATAGACACCATCGTATAAAATTCCATAAAGTTGGCAGAGTAGAGTAGACATGGCTTTGTGTTCAGTTCTCTTCCCCTCAGTGTCACACTGAGCTGTTCTCATTTTGGCCCAGCTTCACTAATGGGACCTTCCTGTGCATTCCATGGCTGTTGGCAAACGCCCTCTCACAGAACGACAGCACTATCCTTTCTAGCTTATCTACCACAGGTGAGTCCAATATCTATCTTCGTTCAAAGAAGGTACTGTGTCCATATTGAAGAGAGGGGAGAAAATGTGATCTTCTCAGGGGGCACTAGAGGACACAAGCCATGGGTGCAGAATCATAGGGCATGGGTGGCTGGAGGGCTTGGTGGGTCAGCTGGCATGGGCCCTATTTCTTCCCTGGTCAAGTACCTCTGATGTCCTTTCTCCTTGCACCAGAGGCAGCTGCATGAGCTCTGATATGACTCTGGTTCTATCCAAGTTGCCAGCTTGGGGACGGAATTCCTTTTAATGGAGGATTTGGACAACAGGCATCTACAGGACATTTTACTCTCATTTCACTAAGGGTGTTAAGTTGGAAAAACTGATCCCGACCATCCAACCACCCAACCACCATGAGTAGATCTGAGAGCTCAGTGCCAGGTTCCTGTATTCAGGTCTTCTCATGCCTGGCTATGACTAGCCTGGCAGGAATGTCTTCACTGTATCTATCAAATGCTTTCCCATGTGCCCAGTGTTCTGTGTGCTTTGCATGTGTGGATTTATTTAACCCTCACTGCAGCTGTGATGGAGCTTCTGTTATGATTCCCATTTTACAGATGAGCAGACCAAAGCACAGAGGAGCTCACGTTACTCAACTGCTACATGGTGAAGCCAGGACTTGAACCCAAGTGCCTGGGCTTCTGGATGCTACAAGCAAGTTCTCAGTATTGGCATCTCATGGTCATTCATTGATGTTCATGTGCATTTGACTCTAATATTTTCACTTTTCTAGTTCAGTTTCTTGCCCATGTGCTCTCCTATCTCAACATCAGCATCTCAGCTGACCCTCTCTACACAGTGGGATATTATTTACAGCTGCAAAAGGTATCACAAGATTCAAGAAATCAACATTTAGAAACTCTCGCATTAACAGAGTTCACTTTCTTTCCTCCCACAGAAATTGATCCTTAGACATTTCCAGGTGAAGGACAACCATTCCTAAAGGATCACCGCTCCGACTACTTATCTCTCATCTGCAGCCAACAACTTCCATGGTCCCTGTGCCCCCTAGGCCTGTGCTGGGAGCCTTGGCCCTGAATCCTCACTGTATTGGATGCTACAAGCAAGTTCTCAGTACTAGCATCTCATGGTTGTTCATGGATGATCCTGGGCATTGGGTCTCATATTGTTTAACTTTTCCTAGCTCTAAATCTGGACTTGCCAGCTTTATTGTAGGCTACTTCACAAGGCAGGGAGTGTGTTTTAGGTTTCTTTGCATGCCCCAGGCCTAGCAGAGAGTCAAGCTTCCAAGGAACTACACAAAAGACTTTTCTGGTTTTGGTGTCCTTAGGACTTGCTACTTACACAATCCAGTCCACAGCCAGGATCAGAGAGAGGTCATGGGTGGGCAGCCCGATGGCCTCCAGGATAATGGCGATGGTGAGGACCCCTCCAGCTGGCACGCCCGCTGCTCCAACACTGGACGCAGTGGCAGTCACTCTAGGGGATGGCAAAGCAGGGTCAGCCCTTAACACAGATATGCAGAATATGGCAGTCATAGTACAGAAACTGAAAAACACACCACCGTGGATTCTGGGGCCTGAAGAGAAGAGCCATTCTCTGCAAATGCAGTCAGCTACCTTAGGCCCAGGTTCTACATCCATGGATTCAACCAACCACGGATCAAAATGTAAATTCTTAAAGATTTCTTCTTTACTGAACATGGAGACTTTTCCTTGTCATGATTCCCTAAACACTACAGTCTAACAACCCGTTACACAGTATTTACATTGTATCAGGGACTGAGCGTATTCTAGATGATTTAAAGTATATGGGAAGCCGGGCATGTTGCTGGACACCTCCAATCCCAACAACACAGGAGGCTGAGGCAGAAGGATAATAAATTTGAGAACAGCCTTGGCAACTTGGCAAGATTGTCTCAAAATAAAAAAAAATAAAATAAAATAAAAAAGGCTTTGGCTACTTAGTGGTAGAGCACCCCTGGGTTAAACTGAGTATCACAAAAAAAAAAAAAAAAAAAAAAAAAAAATTGGAAAATTGCTTAGGTTAGGTGCAAATACTACACCATTTTATGTAAGAGACTTGAATTTGATGGAATTTGGTATCTGTGATTGGCAGGGGGTTGTGGGGATTATAGGGGAGTGGTCCTAGAACTAATGCCCCCCAAGATTACTGAAGGATGACTCTAACGAATCCAAACTGTCCACACTTTGCAAATGAGATGTTGAGTTGCAATAAACTTTTTTGAAGGAAATCACAAGAAAAACCTCAGGTTTTAATCCAGACCCCAAATGAGGGAAAAAATACTGAGCTTACAGGATTGTGAAGATCTGTCCTGCATTCAGCTCCACGTTGTTGAGCTGGGCGATGAACACCGTGGCCACACACTGGAAGATGGCAGCTCCATCCATGTTCACAGTGGCCCCGATGGGGAGAATAAACCTGCTGATCCTCTTGTCTACACCATTATTTTCTTCGATGCACTTCATCATAGAAGGAAGGGTTGCTGAACTAGAAATGGAAAAACAACCAACGAACTAAGAGAACAGTTCCTTCAGACCAGGCTAATACATCACTCATCTCAGACCCTGGAACACAGCAATGAGTACTGTCTTAGTTTCTGACTTTCCTCCTTTGAAATAAGAAGAAAAACACAGAATTGTTTCAAAGTTTCTGGCATAACACAGGCTTTCTCACCTCCCGACTCCCAGTTACTTCCTGCATTTACCTGTGATATTATTTTCTTGGATTCACCTGTTCCAAATTTTCTCAAGGATCACATATTGCCTTGTAGTACAAAATGTGCACAAGAAGAAAAAGAACTGGTTGTGCATCTGTCTCCCTGATCTCACCTGGTTCCATACTGATATGGCTGGAGCAGCCAAAGCCCTCCAAGCCTACTCACCTGGAGCAGGTAGCAAATGCTGTTGCGAATGGTGTGAGGAGGCCCAGAAGGAATTTGAATGGGTTTTTTCGTGTGAGAACAAAATAAACAAGTGGCAGAACAATTCCTCCATGGATAACATGGCCTAATATAGATGCGAAGATGTATTTCCCAAGGCTGGTCACCAGCACGACAATGTCCTTCATTTCCACAATCTTACTTCCGACCAGGAACATGATGCCCAGAGGTACATACCTAGGGGATAAGCACAAGGTACTCATCAGGAAGGTGATAAGGAGGGGCTGGGAGATGACAGCCCTTCCTAATCCTAATACAGAATGCAGGAACTTTGAACCAGGACATCGTCATCTTGCTCTGGGATAACTCTGAGCACAGAAGAGCATGGGGGTAGATCATGCTCATCTTACTGGTTGAGACTGAGTAAAACAAAGTTGATCACTTACCGTAGGGATTGGAGTCAGCACCAGAGCCCAGACTTCTTTTCTCTTGGAGACATATGGTTTGTGTGTTTGTGTGTGTGTGGTGCTGGGGATCGAACCCAGGGCCTTGTGTATATGAAAAGCACTCTACTAACTGAGCTATATCCCTAGGCCAAGACACGTGCTTTTAACAGATGGATACTACTAACCACAGGGGCTCCCAAGCAGCAAGCCAGGGACTCAAGATCAAAGCCTCTGGGACTGTGAGCTTGACTTTCAGCTTTTGTTCCGGCTCCTTCTGAGAACTTAGAAACATGGAGGGCTAACATTTATTTCACAGAACTGCTGTGATACAAAATCGAGCCAGATTTTCCATTCTGTGAAATTTTACATTCTTTGTGGTTTGGCAAACATGATCCCGTGGGAAAAAGTCAGTAACAATGACACTCTGGGAACACTTCTAGAACGTGAAGATTTTTTTAAAGGCAAAAAGGGAAGGAATGACTTATGGGAGCTGCAAAGAACAAATGTCAGTTTTTAAAATTTTAATAGCAATTCAGGAAGAATTTAATTGTTTGTTTTCTTTTTATTATTTATTCTTTTTAGTTATACATGTCAGTAGAATGCATTGTGACATACACACATGGAGTATTCATGGTAGGACTGTTGATTTTGAAAAAAATTTTAATTATATATGTAATAATGTTTCAGAGTTCAAATTTCAAGGAGTACAAAAGGGTCAACAGTATGAAATCTCTCATTTCTATCCCTTAAGTACCCACTGGGGACAGTCAATGCCGAGATTTCTTTCTAGAGATATTGTAAGTAGTGTTATTAATTTTAAATCCTTGTTGTAATACATGAACACATTTTCCCTTCAAAAAACTAAAACATTATAAATTAGACTAAAATCCTCTGTAGATACAATTCCCAAGCCAGGCTCCACCTCAGATAGTCGTGCTAACTTCCTATGCATTAAGGTATATAGGAATGGATTTAAATCTGTACATTTATTGACTTTTTACCCTGCATTATGCCTTTGAGATCCTCTCATGTCAGGACTTAGAAATCTACCTCATTTCTTTTTTTTTAGTTCCCTAATTTCTTTTTTTTAATATGTTTTTTAGTTATTGATGGACCTTTATGTTATTCATTTATATGCGGTGCTGAGAATTGAACCCAGTGTCTCACATATGCTAGGTAAGTGCTCTACCACTGAGCCACAACCCCAGTCCTTAGTTCCCTGATTTATAATGAGGTTGGGCCTCCCTTAAAATGTTTACTAGTGGGCTGGGGTTGTAGCTTAGTGATAAGAGCGCTCGCCTAGCACGTGTGAATCACTGGGTTCGATCCTTAGTACTACATATAAATAAAATAAAGGTATTGTGTTCATCTACAATTAAAACTATTTTAAAAAATGTTTACTGGTCATTCAGCTCTCCTCTGTGATAAACTGCCTGCTTAAATATTTTGTCCATTTTCTAATAGTGTTTTCAGTCTTTTTCTTTTTCAGTAACAGAACTCTTTATTTCTCTATACATGGTATGTAATATGTTATTATTTTTTTTTTCCAATAAGTGTCTTGACTTTTAACTTTGTTCAAAGTATCTTTTGCATGCAAACTCTTTGGATTCTGACATGTTCAAGTTTAGAAGCTTTTAAAAATGCTTTTGCTTTTTATATGTTGCTTAGGTAGACTTTCCCTATTCATATATTTCCTTCAAATATTTTTAGAGGATTCTTCTTTTCTTTTTCTTCTTCCTGATTAGTTTTATCCAAGAGTTGGCAGTGTAAATGTTTGTAAATAAAGTTTTATTGAAACACATTCACAACCATTTATTATAAGTTACTTTTGGCTTCTTTCACTTTACAATGAAAGAGTTGGGTTATTGAAACAGAAACTGTATGGCTTGCAAAGGTTGCTGACTGTGTGTATGGTTGGTTCATCTAGAAGTTATTTCTGTGAATACATAGGGTGAGTAGGCAGCTGCTGTGGTTTTAGAGTGGGCTTCTACTGAAGATCCCTCTCATGTGTGGTTGAGATCCTTGACCATCTGAGGTCATATGACACTCCAGTGCTATGTGACCTGTGCTTCCTGGGCAGCTGATCTCCCTCTGCAGCTAGATACCCTGCAAGATCTGCCTCACCGAAAACCTACTTACATAACTGGCACATCAAACTGAAGGAATGACTCAAAGAGTTTCCAGACTAAAAACAAATGTTCTAAACTGGGAATAATACTTTCTTGCATAGGGTTTTCTTAAGTCCAAACTTTGGAAGAATTTTAGAGTCAAAAAATAAGCCAAGAAAAGAACTTGACATCTGATGAAAGAAAAGTTTCCTTTCTGAAAATACCAGTCTCTCCCCGAGAACAACTGCAGTCATACGAAGTGGAGTGTTTGCAATGAACAGAGGCAGGCTCTGGGGTCCTTGGATGGAGCAAGAGAAACACCACTGGTGGTGTGGGGGAGGGGGGTGCTTTAGATTTGGCCTCTATGTTTCAAACATCTCTGAAAACCAGTCCGGTTTGAAAACCAGTCCAGTTATCACCCAGTCTCATTTGATTGAGAAAGAGTTCTGGGATTTTTTAAGGGTTTGACAATAAGGACATTATGCAAGAAAGGATAAATTAGTTTTTAACAACTAATGGGTAAAAGCTAAAAGCCACAGAGGTCTGGCTTGGGGGAAATTCCAAGTAAAGCTTCTGAGGTCTCTCTCTCTCATTATTTATTTATTTATTTTGGTACCAGAGCCACATCCCATTCCTTTTTATTTTTTATTTTGAGACAGGGTCTCACTTAGTTGCTTAGGGCCTTGTGAAGCTATGAGGCTGAGGCTGGCCTCAATGGTGTGATCCTCTTGCCTCTGCCTCTGGAGCTGCTGAGATTACAGGCACGTCCCATCATACCCAGCTAACTTATGAGGTCTGAGCTTTGGAATTGACATGATTCCTGAGTTGTTTTGAGTGAGCTGGTCAAACTTTTTACTTTTTTAGCCATGAATCAATCTATTGTTCTTTTTACTCAATAATCATTCTTCTTTTGATATTCTCACAAAAAGTAATCTATGAAATAAAAACTTATGAACAAAAGACCATTCCAAGTTTTACATGTTTTTTCATGCCTGGAGTGAAGTTGGGCTGGTCCTCCATGTTGTGAAATACTATAGTGAAAGGTCTCTTGGAAATTAGAAGTCTATCATTTTGAGATAAATCGGGCTTATTTTATGTGACAGACGACAAATTCAAAGCTCCATAAGATGATATGGACAGAGCACATGGCATGGGTCAATGGTGGAAACTCCTAAATAGATCATAGTGACAAAGTCACCAAGGGTCAGTGGGGGCACTGCAGGGGTGACTGGTAACTATGGTGCACACCTAATTCCCTAGGTCCTGGATAAGAGGAGAAGCCATCTCTACATGCATCCCTTCCTGTATCAAGACTGGCCTGAGGTCCACCAACCACAAAAGATCTCTGGGCCAGGTGGCCCTACGGGAAAACTAGAATAGCAAAGTTGGATTCTTTCCTGGATGTCAGGGGAAACGAGATAAGAGGAAGTGGCAGGGTGACACTCACCACATAATCCACGACACCAGCACCATTGTCGCCTCATTGAAGGAATTGAAGAAGCGGATGAGCTCTTCTCCCTCGGAGCCTAGTTTCTTTAGGGCCACTCCTAACACCAGGGCAAAGAGAACCAATCCTAAAATGTTCATTCCTTCAATCTCAGTGGCATAGGGAATCTGCAGGATCAGAGGAGACAGAATGGTCCAAGTTCACATCACAACAGAAGAGAGAATTTAGGGTGTATTTGCTTGACATTTCCATCAAACTATCCCGAGTGATAAAAGGCTCATTATTGTAATGTTGTTTTTCTTTAGTGGTTTTATGAATAAAAAAACCTGAGGGGAGATAGTATTTGAGGATGCAGAAAATGAACAAGTAAAAATTTTACCTCTTTAACTCTGAAGAGTTCAAATACATATGGCACAGATTCAATTATAAAGTAGTGAGCTTCCTGTCACCGGATGTGTTCAAGGATGGTTGGACAACCACCTTGATGGGTTGCTTTTATTTATTCTCTTTTTCTCTCTTTCCTTTTTTGTGGAACTGGGGAGACAGAACCCAGGGCCTTGTGCATGCTGGGCACGTGCTCTACCACTGAGCTATATCCCCAGCCCTTTTTATTTTGAGGCAAGGTCTCACTAAGTTGCCTAGGCTGGCCTCAAACTTAACAATCCTCCTGTTTCAGCCTGTTGAGTAGCTGGGATTGCAGGTGTGTGCTAATATGCCTGGCATTCTTCCAAATTTTCATCACAAAACATTTCAAAATTAATAGAAAAGTTGAAATATAGGATGATGATCACCATATCCAGTGCTTTTGTCTATACTGAAATATATCAGTGACATCTATATGACTTATAGAGTAACAGTAGAAATAATAATTACGGAGCATTGGCTTTGGAGCCTGACTTATATTACAATTGCTAGTTGTGAGTGTAAGTAAGTTAACTCTCTCTGTGCCTCAGTGCCCCATGTACAAAACGGGGACAATCATAGTAGCTAGCATAGAAGGCTGAAGATTCAGTATATTAATAAATGTAAAGCACCTAGACTGTGTTTGGCAAATGAAAACTAACAAGAATTTGCCATTATTATTTTTTTTTAATGGGATATTTTGTTGGAGATCATTCTAGGTTCATTTATCTAGACAGGGTTCTTCTTACAAATGGTGTTATGATACCAAAGACAATAAGAATATCTGAATATCTTCTGAATAGCACTATTTTCTCCTGGGGACTTGGTCTATTAAAGTTGCCAGGCTACAGGTTAAAGAGCTGGGGAGGAAGAAAGCTTGGGTTGTAGTATGTGCTCTACTGATAACTTGTATGTGCGTGGGGGGGTGGCAGAGGCATCTCTAGAGAAGTGAACGCTTCCAGGATTTTATGAGCTGCAGGGCTAACATTTGGTAGTGACCTCAGGGCTATCAACCCACATTTTTTTTATCCATGTCCCAAATCTTAACTGGAATCAAGGATCGAGAATCAATGCAACCAGAGAATTCATCTGCTAATCCAAAGTTAGTTTTAGTAGACCTGCCATTCCCAGGTATGGTGTTTGAGGTCAGGTAATTCCAGATAAGGAATTGGATTTCTGAACTTGAGGGCAATAACAACAATTTTTCTAAAGAAATGACTCCCATCTTTAAAGCAGGTGTTTTGCAGCAAGATGTTTGCACACACCTTGGCAAACAGCATTGGGTGGGGATAGAAGAGTAGACATAGGCAGAGATACAGCCAGAGTTGCACCCAGAGCTATGCCTCTTGCTGGTATGCCTTTGCATATTCTGTTCCTATTGACTATATGACCCTTCCCACCAGCCTCCCTATATCTCCTCCTTCTCATCAGGTCTCCCTGACCACTCTGGCTAAGATGGCACACCTCACCATCACCTGGTACACATAAACACACTTTCCCTGTATGTTTATGTGCCCTGCTTCATTTTCTAGTGGCCATATGTATTTTTTATATGGTTTCCTCCACTAGAGTGTTAGCTGTGAAGGAGTCCGGCTTTTCCTATGTTGAGCAATGCTTGTGGTCTAGTGCCCACAAATGGCACAGACTGGCTGCCAAGTAAATCACTGTTTAATGAATTAATGATTATTCAACAAAACCCTAGGAGGTATTTATAGCGAGTTGTTAATATGGGATCAAAGTAGGCAAGGAATATAGGGCATGGGTCAGGGTAGGAGACTTTCCACAAGACCTTGTGTTTCTGAGTCCCCGACTTCTCAATCTGTCACCAACATCTCATCCTTGGGGGACAAAGATGACTTAATCTTTATACAATCTTTAATCACAGGGTTCCTGAAAGCCTTGAACTAGCGTGGACACACTGTTCCTGTCTCAAAGACTGACTCTTTTCATTACTGGATTAAATTTATAGTGAAAGTAAGGGTATGTCAGGTGGCAGGGGGTGCTTGAGAGTCACTAGCATTTCCAGGGGGAAATCTGAGCAGCCAGTGAATGCCTTCAAGGTTTGTAAAATTCGAAGACACTGCAGAGACAATGTTCTGGGATTCACACAGTGCTCTTGGTTATGAATAGTCTTGATCAACCTTAGAAGATCATCCTTTCAAGTAATTTATAGTGGGACTAATAAATCCTACCTCACCAGGTTGTCCTAAGACTCAAATGACATGTCAAAGTAGTTTATACACCATGAAGGTGGCATGCAGAGGTAAGCCCACCTAGAGAGCCCGTATCCCAATGAACCTGGCTGTGGCAATCAGGGATTGG
Source organism: Spermophilus citellus (assembly GCF_964194105.1). NCBI lineage: Eukaryota > Metazoa > Chordata > Mammalia > Rodentia > Sciuridae > Spermophilus > Spermophilus citellus. Next base: position 62,037,692 of record NC_138193.1, read on the forward strand.
CAGAGAGGTCCAACCACCCTCTCTGGCCTTTTTAATTAAGGACTGCTGATTAAATTATATTAATGAACCAGGGTAGTTTTATGGGGGGGTACTTTGATGATGTCCTACTAGGAAATAGTAGACAAGGATATTAAGAATGATAAATGTCCTGAAAGGCCTTCACATATTTTAAAACAAAGTGCAGACTCTTCTACACCCCACAGTTTTCTGAGCATCCCACCAGACATTCACACAGGGGGAGATGGGGAAATCCTATTTATGGATCTGAGCTCTAGCTAACTCCATTTTATACATACATAGCTTATTTTTTTTTCTGCACAGTTTTAACATACATGGACTTCCAAAGAATATCAAGTTGATATAAACACAGGAAAACTGTTTTGTTGTAATGTTGTTTTTTATTTCAGAAAATTGTATCACCAGTGGCCAAAGTGCTACTATCCAAGTCACTAGTACAACACAATGTCAATCTGATGTTGTTGCTGTTGATATTTAGGTGAATTCCATACATGGCTACAAAAATTTTTAGCACTTATTTCAAACTGCAACAATGTTTAGTTGAGTTTTGTCTCACTGCTTTTATTTATTTATTTATTAGAGATGGGATCTCAATATGTTGCCCAGGCTATCCTGGGCAATTTTTGGGCTCAAGAGATTCTTTTGCCTTACCCTCCTGAGTAGTTTGCTGGCACTCTAGGAATCTGCTACCAGGCCCAGCTCCATCTCACATTTTAAAGCCAAATTTATTCATTTTTGAGTAGATGCAAATATCTGAAAACTTCATTATGTCTTATAATTGTGCATTTACATGGTGAAATATAGATTGCTTTCTCACACATTTTTTATTTCTTCCTTATATTATGTTATTTTTAAAAAGTTTTATGTGTAGGAATCGGTTGAATCAGTTTTTCATTGTATTTCAGAATAGCAGAGGGGGTGTTATAAAGTACCTCACAGATCCTCCGAGGATTTAGTACTACAGGTACCACAAGTGCAGTTGGCCATGTTCACAAATAACCAAAGAAGCAAACCTAACTTGTTAGCTTTAACTAGTCCATTCAGACCCCAAAGTTTTCAACCCTATTGAGAAAAAGACACATCTCAACTGTTCCTTAATTAAGAAACATTATTTGCTTTATGAATATTCTACACAAGTGACTTTGTGTAGCTTTACCTTTTCATGGGTCACATTTCCAAAGCTGGTGTTGTGAGTCACCATTTTATAATCAGTCGCGTACTATATAAAAAAAGAAAAGGAACAAAAACTCATGGTTAGTGCCCAGGCTGAGCCCCACCCAGAGGAACTCAGGGAGTGCCAGGTCTCTCTCTCCTCCAGCATGACTTGCACTGAGCACTGGGGACTTGGTTGGCTTGATGAAAATGCACAGAATTTACATTAAGACCAAGGCAGCATGTCCTTCAACAGGCCTCTGGGTTACTTAGGGACCCAAGGAAACAGAGAGAATTTCCTTCTGTTCCTTGGGCAATGGGTTGGAGAAGATGTGCTCAATTTCCTGCTGATAGTTTGATATTTCCAACAGCTGAGACTTCATGTTATTTAAAGAATCTTGGCACTAATTCCATAAGGTCAAAGTTTACTTTTAAATGTGTCACTTTATTTTCACTAATTTATTTATGCCTCATTTTATTTCAGAACTTATTTGAGTGTGACTGCTCTTTAGCATCTGTTTCTAATCTAGCTTGAGCCTATGCTTTCTAAAGCAAGGGACTTGGGCCAAATGATGTCTGCTGTTTTGAGTCTTTCAGGAGACTCACAATTTAGAAGTGAGATATCTCTGCAGGGTTGGTCCTATAGTTGGTTGACCTTGCACACCTCTGCATGGTGCCCACAGGAACCTCCCCATAGCAGTCCATACTGCTGAGTGGAATCTGTTACAGCCTGTGCCTTTCTGACCCCCACCAAGGGTTCTTGGCTTCAGAACTGTCTGGAGGAGCCCATTCAGAGGTAAAGACCTGGCAACCTCCGATGAGTTCTGGATTCACCAGCTTTGATTTAACAAGGGCTCAGAGAGGCAAAGGTGTTCAGTTGTCCCATGGTTAAAACTGACCCACCTACTCTGTGACAGGCACTGAAAGCTCCATAAATTTATTTTTTTTCTGCTACCTCACATTATATATATAAGTTGCTTCTGTGCTTGTATGCAGATTAAAAAAACAACAAAAGTGAGAGGTTGTAAGTGGAAACAGAAAAGTCTTTGCTAAAAAAAGCAAAGGATTAGACCACCTAATCTAACCTTTATGGTCCTTCTCTGTCAAGAATGGCCACAGGAGTGTATTTTGATGCTTTGCTAAAAACAGGGGAAAAATGAGTCCCAACCTGAATGTCCATCAGCAGGGGACACATGGAGGGAACCTGCACTAACAGCATATTCTATAGCCATTAGCATTATGCAGGGGGGATATTTATCTATATGGGAAAATGCTGATCATGTATTGTTTTAAAAAGAGCAAGTTTAAAAGAGCAGGGCTGGGAATGTAGCTCAGAGGTAGAGCGCTTGTCCAGGATGCATGAGGCACTGGGTTCCATCCCCAGCATTGAAAAAAGAAAAAAAGCATTAAAAAAAAAAAAGAACAAGTTATGAAGCAGTATGTATAGTATATACATCTACTAACAATAGGCACAGCATACTTAATTTTTTATAATACTCTTTCTACCAATTTTTAATATATATTTTTAGCTATAGGTAGACATGTACCTTTATTTTATTTTTATGTGGTGCTGAGGATTGAACCCAGTGCCTCATGTGTGCTAGGCGAGGGCTTTACCACTGAGCCACAATCCCAGCCCCTATAGCATACTTATTTTTAAATGTGTACATGCATAGAAAAAACATATCTGAAGGACATATAACAAAATGTTAATAATGGATATTTCTAGTAGTAACTATGGGTGGTTTTTGTTTTCTTCCACATTTAAAAATTTTATTTATTTATTTTTGCAATGAGTACATATTACCTTTCCAATCAGAAAAAATTTTGTATTTTTAAAATTTTAAAATATTTAAGATCTCTCCAACATGTGATTTGGCTTATTTTTTAGCTATAAAAGATGTGGGTATCTTTGGGACATTGTAGAAAGTTTTTGTTGTTGTTATTCTTTATTTTTTTATTTCAGGTGCTCATCTATAAACTTGGGTCAATGTTACCAAGATTTGTTAACACTATCCCGCCCTGCTCTTACTTTACCTAACTCTAGAGCTGCGATTTATATTTCTCCTCCATCAAAGTTTCATATATTTGGCAAAGGATCAAACCTTACCGTACGGAATGTTGCAACCACAAGATTGGAAGGAAATAGGTTTCTGTAAGAAAAAGAAAGCATTTTGTCAGTATTCTTAAAATTCAGTGTGAAAAGAAAAAGATTCAGTGTGCAAAGTGTCTGTTTTGAGATGGCCATTTCTTTCTTTTGGTACTAGGGAATTAAACCCAGGTGTGCTTAACCACTGAGCCATATCCCCAGCCCTTGTTAATATTTTATTTAGAGACAGGGTTTCACTAAGTTACTTAGGGCCTCACTAAGTTGCTTAGGCTGGCTTTGAACTTGTGATTCTCCTGCCTCAGCCTCTTGAACTGCTGGGATTACAGGTGAGTGCCACCTCATCTGGCTTAAGATGGCCATTTCTAACAGCATAACTTGGTGTTGTTTCTCCTTCCACCCTCAGTAAGTACTTTAGTTCTTTCTAGACCCAAACACTCCAACCATGCCTCAGCTGCTTGACCACAATACTCAAGTGCTCCACCTCTAGGCAAGTGCTCTACCTCTGAGCTACATCCACAGCCTGAGTGCAACACTCCTTGATCTTTAGGTTTAACTGAGTCCAAACAAGTCTTGATAACTACATTACTTTGTAAAGTGGTTTACAATGGCAAGAGATCCTGCCTACTAGCAAAATCCTAGGGGTCTTTTGCTGTTGCAATAATGGACAGCCATTTCTGCAACTGGGGGGAGTGTGTGTTTGGGGAAATGCCAGGTCCCAGGCATTTATCCTAGGTCCCAGGCATTTATCCTGATAAATGCAGGGCAGTCCTGTACAATAATTGTCTCAAGGCCCTTATAGTTTTCAATGTCCTGCATGACATACCTGTAGATAATAACCTTATATATAATTATGTGAGCCTGGACTGGCTCCACAAGAAGAGTTCATTTTTGGAGGGGTGGGGTGGGAGGTTTATTTTTGCACACCTTGAACATACACTGAATTTTCCAGGAATGCAATTTCTGTAGAAATTATGGGATGATTTTTTGTTGTTGTTGTTTTGTTCAGAAAGTTCCAAGAAATATCCATCTTCCTAGAAAATTACACCACTAATGGTAAATTCTAGATCTGAGTCCCTAATACCATGCCCCAGTATTAAGTATCCGCTTGCATTCATAACTAACTCATTAGCAGCAATTACTAATCCAAAAGCAATCATCCAACCCCTTTGTTTTGGAGAATTTACATATTGAAACACATTTTTTTAATCACAATTATTTTTCTTTCATCTTTTATATTAGTTAAGTCATTCTGAAGTTTTGAAATTATTTGGGTGGGTAAATTCTATTTTTGGATTTCATTTTAGGGTTATTATAGGTTATTATAAAGTATTTGTTACAAAAGAAGATCAACAGAACTGATTGGGTCCAAAGTCTGTTCATATAAACACATTTTATTGAGTGCCTCTGTTGGATTAGACTCAGTAAGTTACTGGTCTTGATATACAAGAAATTATATTCCAGCTGACAGTCCATTTGTTCTACCCACTTCCTGCAAGAATAATATGGGATTGTTGTTATTCTTTTTTTTTTTGTTGTTGTTGTTTATTTTTTGTAATTTCTGGTGCTCATCTACAAAAACTTGGATCAATGTTACCAAGATTTGTTAACACCACAATTCCTTCCTGCTCTTATTTTACCTAATTCTGGAGAAGAAGTCTAGAAGAGCAAAAGACTCAGATTCATCCTTTATAATGTGTGTCAGATTTATCCACTGATTCTTACTTCTGTCATTAGAGTGTTTGCTGGGGTGCACTGGGTTTCAGTGGTTGACAGGTTTGGCTGCAACCCAATGGCTGGCAGAATCTAAGCTGGCTTCCTGGTAGTCACACCTTTAAGTAATCCTCTCTCCTTGAGTGTGGGTAGGGTTGGTGACCTGCTTCTAACCAACAGTATGCAGCCAAGGTGATGGAATGTTCATTCCATGATTTGATTACCTAAAATTTTAGCTTCCATCTTGCTATTGAGTCTCCTGATTGTCTTCTGGGATTGCATATTTTGAGAAAGCAAGCAGCTGTCAGAAAAGCCTACGTGACAAGAAACTGCTGATGGCCTCTAGCCAAAATCCAACTAGGAACCAAGGCAACCAGCCCAAACTTCAACTAACTGAATTCTGCCAACCAGCAGGTGACCTCTGAAATGAATCCTTCAGTCAAGCCTTTGGATGAGACACCAGCACTGTCCCAACCCTTGATTGTAGCCTTGTAAGAGACTGAAGCAGAATGACAAGATTCCTGACCACAAATATTCTAGGATAATAAATGTGTGGGATTTTAAGCTGCTACATTTATGGTAATTTGTTTTGCAGTAATAGATAACTAATACACCAGCCCACAAGATTAATGAGATGCATAAGTACTTCATTAGAATACCCAGGGCCCTCTTACAGGATGGCCAGCATTTAGAGGCTGCAACATAGCATTTCCCAAACTTACCTATAAAACTTGAATTGCTTTTAACATACTTAGAGAAGACGAGCAAGTACATGCCTGCATTTAAGCTGAAAAAAGGTGATCTTTGGCTGAATTAATGGTTGCAAAATTGTGATCAGAAATTTGATTCTTATCATATGTATATTTACTTTAAAAAAGGTGTGGGGGGAGACTAGCAACTTGCATTGGCTAGTCTTTGGTATATAGGTGAAGAGCAACATTTGCCTATTATTGCCATTACAAAACAACTCTCTAACCTATCTCAATCTTGTGGGCTAGGTTTGGTATAACATTTTTGTTTGCTCCTCTATTCAGAAGCATAAAGTGCTCCATGACAAAGTTTCCTTGTTCTACATCCAACTCTCAGTAGTTCCCAGACTGAGCTGGTGACCGGGTTCTCTCTCTATGAGGACAGGTAAATTAAGGAAACAGCTAAATTCAAAAGCATCTATCTTTCCAAGGAGAACACTTTCCCCTGGAAATTCCTCACGTCCTTCAGGGATTGAGATGTTTCCTCAATCCCTGTGAGAGGGCCCTGAGTATTCTAATGAAGTAGTTTTGCATCTCATTAACTGTGTGGGCTAGTGTATTAGTTGTCTATTGCTACAAAACAAATTACCATTAGTAGCTTAAAATCCCACACATTTATTATCCTAGAGTACATTTATTATCCTAGAGTACAGCCTGGTAATGTACTCTTTTCCAAAAAGCACAACACTATTTGTTTAAATCCTTCTCTGTCCTGCCTGGTCCTTTTATTGTGTACCCTAACCCTGAACTTGTTTTCAGACCAAGACAAGATCTAATGGAAACAGAGGGGTACAGGCAATACTTTAGGCAAAACAGCAGCTCGTGCCAAAAAAAAATTAAATTCTTAAGAAGAATACAATGCATTTTGGCAGTTACTGATAAAGTTAAACATATGTTTACCATGTGACCCAGAAATTCTACTCCTGGAATATTTACCCAAGAGAAATGAAAATAAATGTCTGCACAGAGAGTGCATACACATGATAGCATTATTCTTAAGAGCTCCAAATCCAAGTGTCCATCACAGATGAATGGATACACAGACTAAGATAAATCCATACAATAGAATACCACTTGGCAATAAAAAGGAACCAACTATTGATATGCATAACAACATGGATAATTGCAACAGCATTGTGCCAAAGAGAGGTGTCATACTGAATGATCCCACTGATATGAAACTCTAGAAAAAGAAAACCTAATTGACAGTGATAAAAAGCCCATTAGTAACTCGAGGCTAGGGAAAAACTGAACTCAGGGGTGCTGTACCATTGAGCTACATCACCAGTCAGTTTTTTTTTTTTTTTTTTTTAATAGTTGACCAGGCTGGCCTCAAACTTTTGATCCTCCTGTCTTAGCCTCCTATAGTGATAGGCATGGGCTACCGCACCCAGCTCATTCAATATCTTGATTGTGGTATGGTTACGTGGGTTAACTATTTCTCAAAACCCACTGTACCTTGCATGGATGCCTTTTACAGTATACAAATCATACCTCAAAACTGCTTAAAAAGTGAAGAGAGCGAAAACTGAGGAGATTCCGCAACCTAAAAACACACTCCATGAGACAGCTGAACTGTTTTCAGATATCAGTTTCTAGGAAGGACTTTCCTAGGGGCAGTGAGCCAAAGCCCAAACACCCACCAAAAAAGCACATTCCATTCACCTGACACCCGGGTTTATCGGGGATCAGGAGCAGCAGATAGGAGCCTGGGCGGCAGGAGGAAAGCACATCCTCTGATTTCTTCTTAGCCTCATCTTTCCAACACAGACGCGGCTGTGACCTCTGGCTCTTCCTTCCCTTGAACTCTCCTGTACGAAATGATTAGCTGCTCGCCAGCCAAGCGTTCTGTTCCCCAGCGCTGTCTCCAGGGACTCCTCCCAACTGCTCATATTCACACAGTAACTTTATGGACTTTCAAAATTAGAGATATGGAGCTGGAAACGATTCTGGAGGCGATCCCTCATTCAGCACATGGGGACCCCCAAGCTTGGAGTCATGAAGTTGATCCATCTCCCATCATGCTCCATCTAGACCAGCATGGCCAATAGAGATGTTTGTAGTTGTGCTCTACAAGTGGCAACTGAGCACTTCGAATGGAGCTATTGAGGAACTGAATTAATTTTATTTACTTTTAAATTAATTAAATGTAAATAGCTTTGTGTGGCTAGTGTCTGTCCTGTGGGACGGCACAGACGTGCAGGAGACCCAGAGCCTGGAAGGTAGGAACAAATTGTCTTCCTAGGTTCCACTCTGAACATGGCTCCCTCTTCCTGGATGTTAGGGGATTTCTAACTCTGGAGATCTTTGTCTTCAAGTTGGCAAATACTTCCTCTTTCTGTTGTTTGATCCTGAGGGATTTACTTGAATCATGTAATACCACATATGCGTTAGACTAAGGTTTCTCAAGTATGAGTAGATCACAAAATCAATTTATTGGCTTTAATTAGTATTTTATTTTGGTACCAGGGATTGAACCCAGGGGTGCTTAACCACTGAACCACATCCCCACACCTTTTTTTGTATTTTACTTAGAGACAGGGTCTCACTGAGTTGCTTAGGGGCTCACTAAGCTGCTGAGGCTGGCTTTGAACTGGTAATCCTCCTGCCTCAGCCTCCTGAGCTGCTGGGATTACAGGCGTGCGCCACTGTGCCCAGCTAACCAGTATTTTATAAAAGATGAAACACGTTAGACAGGCTGGAAGTTAGTGGCATGTATCACACTGAAAATGTTGTTTGGTGAACCTGTTTCAGCTGCTGTATGTCAGGGTGGGGAATGTTATTATGTACGTGGATACAATGTAAAATATACTTTTTTTTTAAAAAAATGCATCTGTTCTTCTGTATTTTTTTCATAACTTTTTTATTCTATTTATTTATTTTTATGTGGTGCTAAGGATGGAACACAGTGCCTCATCACTGCGCCCCACCCCCTCCTCCTAAAATGTACTTTTTACTGTGGGTCAAAGTGAAAAAATGTGTGTAAAGGCCAAGATGGTACTACTAAAGCCAGAGATCCAAGTCAGAATGAATGGACAACTTTCCAGTGCTACAAGAATCAAGGGATACGTTACTTAAAACAAACAGGAAAACAGGTAGGAGGCGGGGCTGAATTAGCAAATGCAGAGCTGCTATGGGGCTGCTGTACAGGCTCAGGCAGCTCAGCGTGAAAAACTTCAAAAATGTTCCTTCTTTATACATCTGGTGCCGTTTGTTCTTCTGGTCCTATTGTCAGGGGTGGTATGTGTTTTCCTGTTCTATATGAGAAGAATGTAAAATAGTTAACTTTTGCTTAGGTAAAAGTTTTTTGTTCCAGAAGTATTTCCTTTTATTTAAGTTCAAAAATTCTTTAAATCTATAAAAATTTCAAAGACTCCAGAACAGGATATGGCATGGTATGTATATTTGGTAAATATTTATTAGCCATAGTGTTTGTTATTTCAGAACCAGTTAACAGGATTGTCCCCCTTCAGATCTTGGTACCCCCTACCAGTCTGGAAGCCAAGGGAAGGCTGGGAGAGTGGAATCACACTCTGATGGTGGCTGTATGTGTTTATGTGTGTGTCGATCTACCTTCTCTTTCAGGCCCACATCCAGTTTTAGATACCAGCCAGAAAGGCTAGGGCTGGACTCCTGGGGAGACTTTTGGGAAACAAGGCTGAGAACAGCATTCACTCTCTGTATCAAATAGCCCTGTCCCCAGAGTCTGGGATACATTAGAATACCAGCAAGGCACTCAAGTATTAACTCGTAGAATCCTCCAAGTAATTCTGGGGAGGAAGGATTACTATTAGCCTCATTTTGCAGGGAAGGAAACTGAGTCACTGGAGGCTAAATGGCTTGTCTGGGATTTGAACCCAGGTGGCTAGCTTTAGTGCCAGGTCTTAATCACGACCCAAACCATCTCCCTGGATGTATGTTATTTTCATTCTTATTCAAGTATTCTCCTGTGTTGATAGAAGAAAAGGTCAAATTAAAACTTTTTTTTCTTTTAAATTATGAGCTTCTATTTTTTCCCTCTCAGTATCTAGTTAGGCTGAGAAATCTGTTAATTTGGATCCTTGTTTCATTCTGTCTATAGGAAAAAAGTCAAAGGCATAGTTAAAGCAACCTGTGGGGTCAATACTTCAAAGAATTTATTCACAATTCACTCCCTTGACTGTGTAATTCCGTGTGTGTGTGTGTGTGTGTGTGTGTGTGTGTATGTATTTTTGGGTACTGGAGATTGAACCCAGGGGCACTCAACCACTGAGCCACATCCCCAGCCCCTTTTTTTGTATTTTATTTAGAGACAGGGTGTCACTGAGTTGTTTAGGGGCTCATTAAGCTGCTGAGGCTGGCTTTGAACTTACAATCCTCCTGCCTCAGCTTCCCCCATACACTGGGATTATGGGTGTGCCCGTTCTGACCTAATATTGAATCCCAATCTCCAATAGGTTTCTCTGCACCTACTCAAGAGATGTCTTCTTGGCAGCTTGAGAGGCACCATAAATATTTGTGCCAATCCTTGGGAAGGCAAGTAAGTCCATCCTGCCTATCTGTGAAGGGAAAGGCCTAAGCACTGTCCACTATTGAGAAAATGAGCACTAGGGGAAAAAAACTTAGAAAACCAGGTAACAGAAAAAATTCTTACTGTCTACCAGGTACATGGCAGTATCCTTGCTGCCCAGGGCCTTTCTTCTGGCTACCAGTTCAGACAGAAGCCCTGGCTCAGTCCCTATCACTACCTGCCTCCTTTGCAGTTAAACCTCTGGAACTCCTTTTGAAAATTACGAAGTTTAGAGCCCAAAGGAATGTTTGAAGCCAGTTACCTGAATCGCTTCAATTTATAGCTCAAGAAAACTAAGGCCAGGCTGGAGATGTGGCTCAGTGGTAGAGCACCTTCCTGGCATGTGCAAAACATGCTGGAAAAAAACAAAAACAAAACACTGAAAACCCAGGTTGATTTTGGAGAGCATACACATGTAAGGCAGAGAAAAGAGAAACTGGAAGGTCAGCGAGGATCTGTGAGGATGTGCCCCATTTCAGAATTGAAGGCTTTTCTGTGTTTAGTTTTACTTATTTATTTATTTATTTATTTTTTTGAGAGAGAGAGAGAGAGAGAGAGAGAGAGAGAGAGAGAGAATTTTATATGTGGTGCTGAGGATCGAACCCGGGCTGCATGCATGCCAGGCGAGTGCGCTACCGCTTGAGCCACATCTCCAGCCCTTAGTTTTACTTTTCTCCATTTTCCAAATTTCCCATAGTTCTCCTCTAGATGCCACACGGTTCCCAAAATGCCTAAGGATTCCTTAGCTTCAAGTCATCTGGAACTCCCCTAAAAAGTTCTTTTCTTCCCATTTATCTCAGGCTATGGAAAGAAGGCCAACCCCATTAGCCCATGTGAGCTGGAAAAACCCAACTCTCTATTGTATTGATCCAGTTGTAGCAAGTGCAAGCAGCCTTGTTGTAAGAGCAGTACAAACATAACTCATTTAACTCTCAAAACAATCCTATGAGGTAGGTAGTATCATGATTCCTCTTATAAAGATGAGGAAACCAAGGAATGGAGGAGTTACGGACATGACCCACAACCAGTAACCATTGCTGGGGATCAAGAAGTTCTACAATGACTAGTCTCTTGGCGATCTGTTTGTCTTTGGTGCCTAAACCACGTTGTTTTGGATGAGAAGTCACAAGTCAATCACTCAGGTCACACACAATTTTGAAAGTCCTGTACTATTCCAGGTTCCCAGGCAGTAGCCCTGGCTCAGTCCCTGTCACTACCTGCCTCCTCTGCAGTTTAACCTCTGAAACTCCTTTTGAAAATTACAAACTTTACAGCCCAAAGGAATGTTTGAAGCCAGTTGCCTCAATCGCTTCAATTTATAGCTCAAGAAAACTAAGGCCAGGCTGGGGATGTGGCTCAGTGGTAGAGCACCTCCCTGGCATGCTCTACCACTCTACCTGGGCTGCTCAGAAGGAAACTGTCATTCTCCCACCTGCCAGTAGTTAACTGCCATCACTTCTTTGCGCTTCTAGCACCAGACTCCTCACTCCAACTTCTCATTTTACTTTGTTATCTCAAATCCATTGTATTGGGAAAACCAAACCAGTTACTCAAGAATCACATTCTGAATTAAAATGTTAACTCCTGCCTTTTCATATGATTATAATGTACTGATTAAATAAATAAATAGAAGGGAGATCAGTAGAGTAGAGCAAGCTGATGAGTGAGAAAGGGCAGGGAAAGGAGGGTAATAGGAATGAGGTTGATCAGATTATACTATGTGCATGTATGACTATGGAATAATGAATCCCAACAGTAAGCAAAATAGGATGTACCCACAAAAAATATGTAGTAAGTATAATGATCATCCCTTCAAAGGGCTCAAGCATTTGGCGATGTGCTCACTGCACAAGATTGAAGCAAGATTCTCAACTAGGCCTGTCTGACTTCAAATCTTTTGTTCCCTGCACCACCTCCAAATGACCAGAAAAGTCCATTCTTATATAAATTCATTCATTAATGAAAAAAAAATAAGAGATTTGCACATTCAATTCATATTATATATCCAGCTCCTGGGTCTACATTATGCAAACTCCCAAACAGGAGTTTGCAGTTTTCCATAAAACCTTATTTCTGAAGATGGAAAGCTTCCATTCATCTATTGATCCATGTACAGCCAGAGCAAACAGATATTGGGCCAGCCCTGTTCTAAGAGCTTTACAGACAACTCATTTAACTCTCAAAACAATCTTGTGAGGTAGGTACTCTCACGATTCCCCTTTGTTAAAAACTGTGTAGTCAGTCTCCTGGTCACTAGACAATGAAAACTGTTCTTTGCACAGTACAGTTCCTGATCCCACACCTGATGCTTCAGACTTGGTTGTCTGACTACAGTTTGTGTGTGTGTGTGTGTCTGTATGATGTTATTGTTTGCTTAAATAAATTGATATCACTCAAAAAAAACCTCCAAACCTCTCAAAATTGTATATTTTCTTAGTATATATGATATCTATAGATAAGAATCGTAATAAAATTAAATGAAAATATGGTGAAACACATGTACACGCACATGCATGCACACTCACACATATGAATATCTATTTGCTTCATCCCTGACTTGTAGATCCATCTTTAAAATATAAGTTAAGAAATCACGACAGACCCCTTGGGAGTTCTGGGCACTCCACTATCAGGACAGGCCATGAACTGGAGCACAAGACCTTGGTGGCAACTGTACCAACTCACCAGGGAATTTTCCTAGTCTTCCAGGTGTTTGAGTTCTGGACAATTGCCAGGCAAGGGTATGCAGGATAACTGAGGTATTACCTGGCAGTCTGTTTTATTTACCTGCCCACAGGCAGAAAGGACTGGGTCCTGCCTCTCTCTGCCAAAGAATAAGCCCAGAGTCATATCAAATCGGCATCCATGTGGTTTGTGGAAGGAAGCAAATTTTAAAAATTGACCCAAGGAATCTCTAGGCCCAGGAAGCATTTCTAGGTGGCTCAGGCCTAGTTTCCTCCCCGGAGGCACTCAGCATGAAACCAAAACTGAGCATACCTTCCTTCAGTTTTTGCATACCTTCCTCCATTTAAGGGATTCATCCTTAACTCCTGGTTGGAGGAAGTGGGTATCTGACCTGGCCCAGTCAGAACTGACCTGGTTCCTCTTTTGGTCCAAAGCAGATCTTTCTGGGATGGTGACATTAAACTACAAATGTGAAACATTACTATAACATGTTGACTTGGGGGAAGAGAGAGTATGATAAATACAGAGCCCTGCACTGTAGGACCGGAGACCCATAGGTTTCCTAATTCATCTTTTGATAAACCACTACATGACCCTGAACAAATTGCTTCATCTCTCTCTGTCTCAGGTTCCTCACCTGTAAAACAGGACCATACCATCTGCCCTTTCTTCATCCATGAGCTGCTGGATTAAATGAAATTGGCCTTTGGAAGTACTATAAAACACTACCTATTCTAACAAGCCAGGACAAAGCCTCCCTTAGCCCTCCCAGGCAGGTGTGGCCCAAGTTGTTGAGAAGTTGAACCTATACTGACTGCTAAGCTATGACACTGGGTTAATATTCACTTCAGAAGCAGGAGCTAAAGGGGCTTAGATGGAAAACCATGACCAGGAAATAATAAGTCCTTTCTGGGGCTAGTAGGAATGAGGTATCCTCCTTTATCTTGGCTATTGCCCCCATTTTATGACCACCATTTATATTTTGGAGATAGAACACTATTGAGGCACCCTCTGAGTTACCACCAGCCCAGCAGAGCTGAACACCATACTTTCTCCCTGGGTCACAGACCTCTGCAACCAAGAATCCCTGAACTCTTCCCTGCAAAAGCTGACTGATGGTCCTCCTCCTCATTTTTTTTTCTTTCCCCAGTAGAAATGTCCTGGATTTTGGGTTGTTTTTGATGTTTTAGATGAACATTTTCTTTCTTAAGTAGCAGACAGTCATCACATTTTCCAGACAGAAAAATAGAAAAGCAAGTCACTTTGCCCAGAGTTTGCTGCTTTTTAGTTTCAGCAATGAGGTTTGTCTCAATGACTCAAGACCAAACATACTTCCAACCCTCAGAATCTAGAATTAGCAGAAACTGGGAGGTCCCCAGCTGGATACCTCACTCAACCAAACCTGGTTAAATTAGTAAATGCTTGCCTGCTGCTGCTTCCCCATCTGTGAACTTTGGGTTATTGGAGAAACCAAAAGAGGTGAGGTTTTGGAAACTACATCATCTCAAGGGATGAAATATAACTACTATGAGTCACCAAAAGGATGCAAAATTAAGTGAAGATGCATCTTTGTTCCAATCCCTAGAACACACACCTTCTCACAAAGAAAGTCATTTGAAACTCACTATACTCTTCAGTTGTCTTGACTGGGTGGGCAGCAACATCCCAGGAAGGCATGTTTCTGGGCAAGGGCCCCACACAACTCCAGTCCTGTTATCCTAGGGTCCACTGACAACTCTTCAGAAAACTGCCGGCTTCCTTCACAGCCCAAGGGCTTAATCAGAGAAGGCCCTAAAGTGCAGGTAGGATGGCCCAACAGGCACTTTACCCATAGCTCCCAGAAGCTTTTGGGCACTTTGGGGACAATATGGGGTGAAGATATTCGTCGTGGTGCAAACACTTTTTAACCAGTGAGGGCAGTCTGAGTGTAAGGAGTGAAGTACAGATGGAATGGCATACTCTTCCCTAACACATACACTCATCTAACGGTGATACTGGCTCTTGATAAAAGATGTGTCCCTGCTCCTTGATATTGGTCGGTGTACTCCAGCTGTTTTACACAGGTGTGGTGAGCAAGCAAAGGCTCCTCACACTATTTTGATATATATAAAAAAGTTATAGGCCACCAACAGCCAATTAACTTAGAATATATGTGTACGTGTACCATCTGGATGGAGACACCCACTTCGCCTCTGGCTAAATGAGCAGTATTACCTGACCAGGTCAAGGAAAGAGTCCACCGTCTCTTTGGGGACCGGAGGAGGCCCAGCGTCTTCCAATCCCAGGTCACTGGACTGAAGGGTCTGCGCGCCGGATCCTGGCTTGATGATGAACGCCAAAGCGACAGCAAGCGCTGAGGCACTAAGCGTTGTGAGGCCAAAGTAGGCAACAGCTATGCCGCCCAGACGCCCCAGGGAGCTGGCGTCCAGAGAAGCAGCGCCGGACACCAGGCTGCAGACCACCAGCGGCAGGATAATCATGCGCAGCATGCGGAGCAGCATCTCTCCGGGGAAGGCCAGGTAGGTGATCTGTGTGCGGGTGAGGTTTAACTCGCGTAGCGCGGCACCCAGGCCGGCGCCCGCCACCACCCCCGACACTGTCAGCAACACTTGCGCGTGGCGCCGCAGGAAGCCAGAGCAACGCCGCAAGCGTCCCACCGCGGTAACGGGTGCGCCAGGCCCCGCTGCAGGCCCTGTCTGGGCGCCGTCGAGGTAGCCGTTGGTCTCGCTGCTTTTCTCCATGGCGCGGCCGTGTGCCCCAAGCTGGAGGAGACAGGGAACTTGAGCTCTGTAAAGACGGGCTCCCAATGAATGGATCGGGCGGAGGTAGCGGCGTCTGCCAGCTACACCGGGCAGAGTCTGGGAGGCGGCCCTAGGGTCTTCGGTCTCGGCGGAGTAGCAGGTGCGGGAAGGGCGAACAGAGGCGTGGGTTGCGGGTTGCAGTCCCGAACAGAGCGGACCGCGCCGCGCCCAGCCTTTTTCACAGCAGCCACGAGCTGGAGATGATGCAACGCTGGAGCTGAGCGGGAGGACGCAGACGGAGGAGGGAGTGAGCGGGGAGTGGCCAGAGCCCGCCCCGCCCCGCCCTCTGCCCCGCCCCCCGAGGATACGGCCAATCGGAACCCGGGAGCCACCGCCGCCGGCAGCTCTGGGCCACCTTCGGGTTGTCCGGCGCGGGTTGAGGGATCGGCCGGCCCAGCTAACGGAAGCTGGTCCCGGACCAGCGCGGGAGGCGCGGCCTGGGGGGTGGCCCGGGCTCGTTGGCACCCGCCGGGCCGCTCCGGGCCAGCCGGGGTCTGGACCCTCGGGATCAGAGGGCCAGGAGAACACGGAACGTCGCAGCGTTCCTTAACCAGGGGATGGGGGTGGGGAAGGCTTCTTGTCAGGGTCGAGAGCGCTCTTCTGCGTCCTCGGAGCGGGGATGTGAGCGGAGAAGAGGATCCAGGGCGATCATTCCACTGCCTCCTCTTCTGGCGTAAAATCTTTTTTTTTTTTTTCCTGAGTCTTGTGGGGTTTGGGGCGGTAAAGCACGCTATGGTGCCCAGCACAGTCCCCGGCCCAGAGACAAAAGAGGGGTGGGTGGGTGGATGGGTGCGTGAATGGATGAAAGAAGCCTTACCACTTGCTCACTAAGGGCTCTAGCAAAGCTTTACCCATAAATGAAAGGGTACTTGCGGTGGCGCCAAATGGAGCGCCCGGGGCGCCTGGCTGTGTGACTTGGGACCGCCTGGAGGTCCCCTGAATTGCTCGGCCGTTTTCTGCGGTGTGCGGGCTGAAGGCGTAAAATTCTTCTAGAAGAAAGAGCTCGCGCGCCACCACTTGTGCGTTTCTGCCACGTAACCGCAGCTGAAACACAAGCCCCGTTAACCTCTTCATCCCGGAGCCCGCCGTGGCGCGTAAGCATTGCAGACAGCAGTTTAACCATCCTGAAATGTGGTTCCTTATTGCTCACGTCCAGTTGATTTCCTTTTTATTTTATCCTTTATTTAACATCTGCTCTGGCCACCGCAGATATAAGGGAAATCTCTGCAGAGTCTGTTTACTGTGCTACGTTTGTATTTATATTTTCTCATTCTACTTTTGAAAAGAGTTATTCTTTTATGATGTCTGTGAAAGTTTTAATATGTACCTCACTTGGGGAGGAAGGCTACTTACTCTCAATTTCTTGTGGAAAAGGAGTCATCTTAAAACGTATCATGACATACTTGTGCAAATTAAGATGCCTTCATAAGGAACTTTTGGAGCTGTCCAAATTTTGGGACAGTTCCTGGTTCATTACTTGAAGCCGGTAAGCTGTTGGCTAGAATTAGTAGGGGGTTTTGGTGGAAGGGAAGGGATGCGTCTAGTAAAGAGCCTACATATTTTTTATCTAGTTTACCAGAACCAATTTATTTTTCTGTGCCCTAAAAAAAGAGTAATTTCTACAGACACAAGCTCTATTTTGCCCATCATCTTCTTCCTTTGACTACCCCCTTTATGCAAAAGTTCTCAAATTATGCTCTAGAAATAACTTTCCAACTGCCTGCTTTAACATCTCCACCTGGATATCCTGTGTATCTCAACTGAACACACTCAAAACCAAATTTATGGTTGCCTTCCTCAAGCCTGCTTACCAATCTGATTTCCCTGTTTCTGTTACCAATATCATTGATGACCCAGTAACCTGTGTGTGAAATTTCAAAGACCTTTGATTTTCCCCCTCTGGTGTCTTCTCTGCTCTGATCTGTTGCCAAGTCCCACAGACATTCCTTTCGCAATATTTATCACATTCCTCCCTCCCATCCATTCCCTTTGCTATCATACTGGCTTAGTTCTTACTTCCTCACTTCTTATCTAGTTCTCCTAATCAGCCTTCCTTCCTCCAAAGTTTCTCTTGTTTCAGCCATTCTGTAATTTGCCTTGCCCAAGGGTAATCTTCTAGGGAAAAAAAAAATGGACCAATGAGGGCATTCATTCTCCCTTTAAGAACACCTTTAATCCCAGCTACTCAGGAGGCTGAGGCAGGAGGATTCCAAGTTCTAGGCCAGCCAGGGCAATTTAGTGAGACACTGTCTCAAAATAAAAATAAACAAATGAAAGCAGGGTCTGTAGCCCAGTAGCAGAGCACACTTGCCTAGAACCTAGAATGTGTGAGGCCATGTGTTCTATTCCCCAAAAACCAAGGTAGCAGGGAGGCATGGTGACATGACACTTCCTAAAAGTTGTACACATTATTTCTCTCATATTTCTTAATAAAAATTTAGTAAAAATGACCATACCTAGCTGCAAGAGAAGATAGGAGATGTAATCATTTTATTTGCATAGGCATGCACTCAGTTAAAAGATGGGCTGATGTTTTTGAAGAAGCATAAAAGAATGCTACTGGAGGGCGGGGGCTGTAGCTCGGTGGTGCTTGCCTAGCATGTTTGAGGCACTGGATTCGATCATCAGTACCACATAAAAATAAATAAAATAAGTGTATCCTGTCCATCTAAAACTACAAAAAAAAAAAAAAGAACAATACTGGAGGACAACTCCTTCGTATCACTTTTTATTCAAAAGCTTTTATTGGCTCCCAAATAATTAAGAATGTGTTCTGGGCACAGTGGATTACCTCTGTAATCTCAGTAATGTGGGAGGCTGAGACAGGAGGGTTCCAAGTTAAAAGCCAGCTTCAGCAACTTACTGAGAACTTGTCTCAATAAAAAAAAAGAAAGAAAGAAAAAGGGCTGAGGATGTGGCTCTGTGGTTAAGTGCCCCTGGGTTCAATCCCTAGTACCAAAAAAAAAGAAGAATGTGTTCCTCACCCTGTCATTCAAGCATTTAAGGTCTGCCATGATCTGGCTTCAGCTTACTGTCTAGACCTGTGTCCTCTACTTGTGAAACAAAAATAGGATTGTGTGCTGCGCCACATTTGGGGGGAGGGGCGCTTTCTTACCAGTCCCAGTTCAAACACAATATCCTTCCCATAGACTTTCTGATTTCCCCTTTCTTCAGCTCTGCTTGCTGCCTATATATATATATATATATATATATATATAATTTTTTTTTTGTACTGGGGATTGAACCCAAGGGCGCTTAATCACTGAGTCACATCCCCAGCCCTTTTATATATATTATTAGAGACAGGTTCTCACTGAATTGTTTAATGCCTCACTAAATTGCTGAGGCTGGCTTTGAACTTGTGATCCTCCTGCTTCATCCTTCCTAGCTACTGTGATTACAGGCATGTGCTACCATGCTCAGCTCCATAATTTTGTGTGTGTTAGCATAAAACAACCACCATCCCTAAATAGAATGACATAAAATGACAATCCTTTTCTTATGCTCCTGACTGTGTGGGCCAAAAATTCAACAGGGCATGGCAGTGAATCTCATCTCTGCTCCCTGATGACTGAAACCTCAGCTGGGGTGCTTAATGGCTGGAGATAGCTGGGAACACATTAAGAATGTGTTCTGGGCACAGTGGATTACCTCTGTAATCTCAGTAATGCGAGAGGCTGAGACGGGAGGGTTCCAAGTTCTGGCTATCCACTAGGATCTTTGGTTCTTTCCTGTTGTCACATCTACTGAAGCTGGAATCTTCAAAATGGCTCTTGCATTTACTCAAATGGCACCTGGGCTAGCTGTGGCTGGCTAGGCATTTTTCTCTGTCAGTGTGGCTAGCTTGGGCTTCCTTGTGGTCTGGTCATCTTAGACAGTCAAACCTGAGTAGTTGGCCTCTCTCAGAATGAGTAGTGTAAGAAACTAGGTAGAATCTGCAAGGCTTTTGATCTAGCCACAGAGTCCTAGAGTATCATTTCTTTCCCATTCTGTTGTCAAGCAAGTCACTAAAGCCAGCCCAAATTCTAAGGAGGAGAATTAAACACCACTCTAGGGGCAGAGTAGCAAAACATTTTCAGCCATCTTTGATCCCCAGTAACATTCCTACTAAAGTGTTTATATTTTGCAGGCCAGAGTAGCATATATAAATCAATATTTCCAAAAGTTTGTCAGCTCTGGAATCTCTTTGGACAAGTCTATTGGAAAGTTCCTTTGGCAGTCTTTTCAATTAATGATGCTGGGGAAATTACATATCCACTTGCAGAAGAATGAAATCACCCATGCCTCAGACCATATAAAGAAATCTATTCAACCTGTAATCCCAGTGGCTCAGGAACCTGAGGCAGGAGGATCGCAAGTTCAAAGCCAGCCTCAGCAACACTGAGGCACTAAGCAATTCAGTGAGACCCTGTCTCTAAATAAAATACAAAATAGGGACAGGGATGTGGCTCAGTGGTTGAGTGTCCCTGAGTTTAATCCCCAGTACCCACAAAAGAAAAAGAAAGAAAGAAATCTGCTCAAAATGGATTAATGATTTAAATGCAAAATCTGGAACCACAGAACTACTAGAAGAAAAAATGGGGGAGCCAGGCTCAATGATGCACGTCTGTAATCCCAGTGACTGGCGAGGCTGAGGCAGGAGGATCATGAGTTCAAAGCCATCCGCAGCACTTTAGCAAGAAGGCTCTGAGCAACTCAGGGAGATGCTGTCTCTAATAAAATATGAAAAAGGGCTGGGGATGTGGCTCAGCTGTTAAGTGACCATGGGTTCAATCCCCAATGCAAAAGGAAAAAAAAATGAAAATATGCTGGAAAGCTCAGTGACATTGGTCTGGGCAATGGTTTTTTGAATATGATTCCAAAAACACTGTCAACAAAACAAAAAACAAATGAGATTACTTTTAGACAAAAAAGCTTCTGCATATCAAAGGAAACAATCAACTGAGTGAAGAAAATAACCTAGAGAATGGGAGGGAATATTTTCAAACAATAATACGATAAGAGGTTAATTTCCAAAATATATAACAAATTTGAACAACTCAAGAGGAAGTCAAAAGCATAACTAAAAAAATGGGTAAAGGGTGGGGGGGGGGGCTGGGGACATAGCTCCATTGGTAGAGTGCTTGCCTGGCATGCACAATACCCTGAGTTCAATCCCCATCACTGCAAAAAAAGAAAAAAAAAAAAAAGGCAAAGGGCTTGAATAGACATTTCTCAAAGACATACATGGCCAATGGGTATGTGAAAAATGCTCAAGATCACTAATAGTCTGAAATGTGAATTAAAGCTGCAGTAAAATATAATCCCATGCCTGTCAGAATGACTACCATCAAAATAACAAGTATTGATGAGGAGGTGAAGAAAAAAGTACTTGTATATCATTGATGTGAAAATAAATTAGTGTAGTCATTACAGAAAACAGTATGGAGGGTCCTCAAAAAATTAAAAATGGAACTACCATATGATCCAACAATCCTAAATACTGGGTATATATTCAAAGGAAATGAACTCAGTATATGTGTTCACGGAGAGAGAAGAGATATCTGCACTCTTGGGTTATTGCAGCACTATATATAATAGACAAAATATGGGATCAATCTAATTGTCCCTCAGTGGGTCAGTGAATAAGGAAAATGTGGTGTATATACATGATAGAATACTATTTAGATTTAGTTTTTAAAAAGAAGGAAATCTTGTTATTTGCAACAACCTGGATGAACTTGGATGATATTATATTAAGTAAAATAGCCCAGACATAGAAAGACAAATGCTGCATGATTTCACCTGTATGTGCTCTGTAAAAAAGGTCTAACTCAGGTGCTGGGGTTGTAGCTTAGTGGTAGAGCGCTTGCCTAGCATGTGGGAGGCACTGGGTTTGAGTCTCAGCACCACAAATAAATAAAGTTCTATCAACAACTAAAAAAAAAGAGGGGGTGGTGGTGGTGGTGTGTGTGTGTGTCTAACTTATTGAAACAGAGTTGAATGGTAGCCAGACGCTGGGAGTGATGGTGGGGTTAGGGAGCTGTTGATCCAAGGACACAAAAGTTTAGTTAGATAGGAGGACAAGTTCTAGAGATTTATTATACATCGTGGCAACTAAAACTAATAACAATATATTGTATGCTGGAAAACTGCTAAGAGAGTAAATATTAATTGTTCTCACCACATGCAAAATGGATTTGAGGTAATGCTTATATGAAATAGCTCGATCTAACCTTCCACAATATACACATATATTAACATATGTTGTATACCATAAATATACTTAATTTTTACTTGTCCATTAAAAATTTAAAAATAGGTCTTTTGGCACATTTAGTCATGCACTTGAAACTATCACATCATCATCCATCATGAAAATCAATTTTCCCTAATTTAAGCAATGGCTATAGGTTTTACTTGGTGTTATTCCTACCTTGTCAAAGTGACTGGTTGTCACTGTCAATTACTTATGTATCTGAGAATAGCTTGTGAGACACACCCACATGCTGGCTTCTGCTAGTAAGAGATTATCTCAGTTCTATTTTCACATGTGATAACCAGTTCAATTATTTTTTTCTTTCAGTACTGGGGATTGAACCCAGGACCTTGCACATGCTGGGCAAGTACTCTGCCATTGAGCTGTGTACACGGCCTTTTTGTTTTTATTTTGAGACAGGGTCTTGCTAAGTTGCCCAGGCTGGCCTTAAACTTGTGATTCTCCTTCCTCTGTGTTCCAAGTAGCTGGGATTACAGATGTGCATCACCACATTGGCTTGTTGTGTTTTTCCTACATTATTCACTAGGGTCACTAGAGTAATCAGTGGAATCACATAGTAGAAATTATCTTTTTTTGTCATTATAGAAAAAAAGAAAATTATATTCTGTATCTTGGGCAAATTTGGATTCTAGAGTACTTCTTTACTGAAAGACATCAGATAGTTTAACAATTGTATTTAAAAGTTAAATGTCAGTTTATGTTTTTGTATTTTTTCTATAAATATAGCTTTATAGAAATTACAATTCTATCTATATGTAATTTTTTATTTTGGTATTGGGGATTGAACCTAAGGACATGTAACACTAAGCCACATTCCCAGCCCTTTTTTGTATTTTATTTAGAGACAGTCTCACTGAGTTGCTTAGCACTTCCCTAAATTGCTGAGGCTGGCTTTGATCCTCCTCCTTCAGCCTCCCGAGCCTCTGGGATTACAGGCATGTACCACTATGCCTGGCAGAATATTTGTTTTTAAAATACATTAGATTACTTAGCATTCAGAGTCAGCAAAGAGAAAATCCAAAATAATAAATGAGGTTTTTTTTTCCTAGTAAAGGACAACTTAGTATACATTGGTATCAAAGTACTGGTGACTGTGTAATCTGTAGACCTTCCTTTAGGGTCCTTCAGTGTCATCTCTACCCCAAAATTTTTTTTTTTAAAAAAGGAAGAGAGAGAAAAGTGAGGGGGGTTGTAAGATGCTCCTAGAACCAAAAGGTCAGGCTCAGATTCAGATAAATAATTTGAATCAACACTAAACAGGGAATTTTGTCCGAGTAGTAGCAAAAAGTAGGATGAACCAGAAGTAATGGTTTGTTCCTATGGTTTAGAGATTGGCTAAAATATGTCAACTAATGCTTTCTTCTTAGAGAGGCCAAGTGAAATAGGAATGCCCAAAAACACGACTTCAATATGGAAATGTAAATTAGTTGGGCTAGCATTTTCTAAGAGTAGGGATTTAATTCAACAATACAACCAAATGTTCACAGAGTTGTTTACTAAGAAGACAAATCATTCTTCAAGGCTCACAGAGTTAATACAAAAAAAAAGAGATAAGCATTACTTTGATAGGGGGTTAAAATGCATATTCCTGAGCTTAGAGCAGAGCTGTCCATAAAACCTAGACACAAACTAATTTGTATTTCCATTATTGAAGGGGCATAGGGGCTAAGTATCATGGAGTCCGCATATGGCTCTCAAGAGGACTGCAAAGGGGAATGTGTAAATATGAAGAGGGTAATGTTAGCAGCAGAGGCCAGATGTTAGTAGCTGGTGAAACTGGATGAGGAGTGTATGGTTGTTCACTGTTTTGCTCTGGAAACTTTTCGGTGGGTTAAAATTTTTTTGAAATTATAAGACATTGTTTTTTGTTACAAGAACATATAAGTGGTGAGGAAAAGACTTTGTTTGATTTTGTGGCATGCACAGTTGAGTAACTTTGGCAAAGGTATAATTATAGAAGTTTGAAGCAGAGAGGTCACTACGGCCTCTGGCTTTGGTTCTCCACTTATTTTCACATGACAAATGATGCTTATACACAGTGCCCACAGCCACGGGCATTGGATATAATCTTGGCTAACCAGGATTAGATATAATTCTTAGCTACTGACCTAGAACACAACAGATTTTCCTCCTACTTAAGAAAGAATGTTGTCTTATGAGTAAGTGATGTTATCGAGGGACAACTTTGAATCTGATTGAATTTATATAAAAAAAATTAATGTCCTAACTTTCTGCACTTTTGTGTGGAAGGAGTTTCAAGATTCTGATAATTCTTTGCTATTTGTGACTGATCTAATCTTTGTCCCAGGCAGTCACGCACTGGGTCATTGCATGGAGGAGAAATTGACTTTAACTCGCAAGTAACTACAACATAGTCTTTCCCAGTTTAAAGAATGAATACTCAGAATTTCAGACTAAAAACATTTTATAAATTTTTCTTATAAAAAAAGCGATGGTATAATGATGTGATTATAGAGAATTGTAAGGGTGGTGATAATGTTTGTAAAAATTGAAAAAGAATGGCACTTTTGGCGGGGGATACTGGGGATTCAACTCAGGGGCACTCAACCACTAAGCCATATCCCCAGCCCTATTTCGGATTTTATTTAGAGACAGGGTCTCGGTGAGTTGCTTAGTGCCTTGTTAAGTTGCTGAGGCTGGCTTTGAACTTGTGATCTTCCTGCCTCAGCCTCCTGAGCAGCTGGGATTACAGGCGTGCGCCACCACGCCCAGGCAAGAATGGTACTTTACTTAAAAGAAAAATGTACAGACATTGCGGGGATTACAAAAGAGTCCAGTTCTTCAACACGCCCTGCATCCTGACCTTCTGTCATGTTATGTGTCAGGGCCCTCCAGCTCCGAATCTGAGCTCAGCCATGTGATTTTCTCTGTAACTGACCTGAGAGGAGTGGAGGTTTGACTTGGGTTTATAGGGACATTAAGCTGCTCCCTTGTGCCTGTGCTGTCACCATGAGACCATGCCTGGCCCCACCTTCTGGAGCGTGAGGCACAGAGCACAGGTGCATCCCCCAGTCATCACAGTGGAGATTGTCCTAGTTCAAATACCAACCAGTCCACTCCCAGCACTCTCTGGGTTCCACTCCCTCACCTCCAAAACAGGACATAAACATAAACACTGCTGTATGCCTGGAAGATTTTGTGGTCCTTTTTACTGTGTTGTTCCGTCTTCCAGGATGCCAAGATGGAATAAAATGTGTAAGGATTTTCCTGGGGCAGATGCCTTACTGGAGAGAGAGAATGGGGAGGGAGCTGTGGGCTGGGAGAGCCATCAGAGGCAATGCCCCTGAAGGAAGTCCCCCTGAGTGAAGTTCCCCTTTGGGAGTTCCCCCTGAGGGAAGGAAGTTTGGGAGCAAACATCCTGGGCTGTCTTGCAGTCAAAGGAAGATGCAGCCCAGCTGTTGAGGAACCTCTAGGCAAAGTCAGCTGCCCACTGATAAGTCTGCAAGGTGCTTTCTTATGGCCCCTGAAATTTTTGTGGTTAAGACTTAACTGACAGAAACATGGAGACTACACCTGTAGAAGGGTCGTTCTTAATATAGGCAGTACTGCCTCCTAGGGGGCATTTTGGGAATGCCCAAGAGCATCTCTTGGCTGTCAATAATGATTGAAGAAGACTACTGGCCTTTAGAGGGCATGAGTCGGGAGCGCTCGAGATCCTGCAATGCCCAAGCCATCTTCCTGTGTCTTCCATGAGTTCCAATGCCATAGTTCCAAGGGGAATTATCTGTTTAAAGTTATCTGAGCCAAGAACCTAATTCTGCTTTACCCAGAAACTTTAACTATTTTTTTTTGCCCAATGTAAATGGGCATAAAATTTCTAAGATTGCAATTGTCATGGACATTGAAGAAAGACAGCTTTGCTTCAGACTTTATTAAGTGTTGGTTACACATTTGGGGAGCTCATGCCACCAAGCATAGCTGTTTGTGGTATTTGAACAGTAATATAATACTTCTGAGATTGTTGACCTTTGTGGGCACGGTCACCATGGGCAATAGGCAAATATCTGGTTATTTTGTTATAATTCCCCTGTGTGATCATTCCCAGGCACTTACAATGAAACACATATCATTTGGTTACATGAATTTTCTTTAAATTATGTGGTGAGTAGGCAATATTACCTATGAATTTTATTTTGGGATGAAAGAAGATGATAGGTCAGACATGACAAAGGACGCAAGTCACCTATAAAAGGAGGGACAAAAGGGATTATAAAAGAGAAGAAAATATATATACTCATTGGTCTTAGTCCATTTTGCTTCTATAACAAAATACTCAAGACCACATAATTTATAAAGAATAGAGCTTTATTTATCTCATGGTTCTGGGGGTTGGGAAGTCTAAGAGCTTGATGCCAGCATCAGGTTGGCCTTTATCCAGTATCACATCATGGCACAAAGCAACACATGGTGAGACAGAGAAAATGTGTTAGCTCAGGACACTCTTCCTTTACTTGTAAAGATACTAATGTCATTATGGGGACCCCACCTTCATAATCTCATGTAATCCTAATTACCTCCCAAAGGCCCATCACCAAATAATATTAATATATACATTTGGGAAGTAAGGTTGCAACATGAACTTTTGGAGGAGACAGTCAATCCATAACACCCATATTCATAGCAGCATTACTCCCAATAGTCAAAATGTAGAAGCAACTCAGATGTTCATTTATGAATGGATTAAAGAAAATGTGGTGTATTCATACACCTTCCCAACAGTTCAAACTCACATCCAGCTCCACCTCCTCATCAGAGGGCAGAGTACCACCTGTGCAGGGAGATGTCTAAGCATCAGCCCTGCAAAACTCTGTCTTCTGAAGTCCTGGTTCTACTAATACCGCCTCTTCCCTTTTCCTCCCCAGTCCTGGATGTGGTAGCTGCTGCCCTCTAACCTCTGACTGGCTGCAGCATTTCCTTTTTTTTGTTTTTCCTCCCAGTTGCTTGACACCTTTGCAATCAATTACTTGTATTATATCTCTTCCATTGGAAATTCCTAGTGTGATTTCTATTTTCCCTGGCTAATGAAACCTCTGAAAAATATACATTTTGCCTGCTGGTAATCTTAGTTACTTGAGAGGCAGGAAGAGCAAAACTATGAGAACAGCCTAGGCAACTTAGCAAGACCCTGTCTCAAAACACAAAAATAAAAAAGGATGGGGATGTAGCTTAGTGATAGAGTGCCCTGGGTTCAATCCCCAGTACCACCACGAAAAAAAATGGGTTTGATATGGCAATTATTTCTCTTTAGTGCCCTTTGAAACTTCATTTCTAGATGTCTGAGTGGAGATGTTGAATCAGCATTTGTTATCTTTTTCTAGAGTTGAGAAGTCTGGGCAGATAAGTGTGATGTCCAAGGCTGCAGGAACAATTGCAAAATCTCATTGGATTAACACAAACATTTGTCACATGTAGGATTCCGTTCCATGTTATTTCCCCTCTGGGTCGCCGAATAAGAGAAGCTCAAATATCTGGACTACTGCTATGGCCAGAGGAAGGAAAAAATGGGAGTCTCATGCCAGCAATGAAATACATACATTCACTTTGAAATGACCCATTGCTTTTCCTTGGCTCAAGTCAATCACGTGGCCTTCATGGGGGTGAGGAAGCACGATTCTACTTAATGTCTGGAAAAGGAAGATCAGGAATATGGGTGCTCAACATGCCTCCTGGATCTGGAGGTATGCAAAGGAAGCAGTCATCAGCACATAGATGGTATTTAAAGCCATAGGACTAAATAAGACGGCCAGGTGATAGGAAGTTCAAGGACTGAGCCCTGGGGACCTTCAGTATCTGGAGTTCATAAACTCAATTAATATACTTAATATGGCAATTCTGTTCCCCTTGATTACATGAGTAATTTATAACTCCTAGATTAAGTAATGAATTAACAGCATTGACAACTTGGTGTAAATTGTGTTTATATAAGTATAATTACAAATTTTGAATTTTTTCAAAATTTTTCCTTTATGATGCTCTTGGTGATTAAGATAATCTGGTTTATTTATTAAATTTGTAAATCTGCTTTCCAAGGTTTATGAGTCACTTGAATAATTAGGAAGATTTTACTTGCTAGATTTATAAGTCTGTTTTTGATGTTTGAAGCTCTTAGGAGAATTTAGATATGCTATGTTTGTGACCAAGGTTTGAAATCTCTAAAGGAATTTAATTAATTGAGTTTGTAAATGTGTTACATGTTTAGGGAGCAATTTATCTATAAAATGTATAAGCTTATTGAGAATAAATTAAAAAGAAAGCAAAAGTGAGTACTTTTTATTTTAATACAAGGAATTACTAGATCTATAAATATATAAAATTCATATGTTGAGCTTAAAGCCTTTTGAAAAAATTTAGGTTGATAGGTTTATAAGCTAATTCATTGTTAATGGAAACATGAATAACATCTTTGTTCTTTTCTACACATAATAGCATCCCGTGGATGCTGAAACCCAAGCAGTCCTCCTCCTCCTAGTCCTTCTCATGATGGTGTAGGAAGGGTACCTAAGTGACCGTGTGATGGTACAGGGGTCCCTTGGGCACATGCTCCTCTATCTTTGGGGGCCATCTCAGGACTAATGCTCAGCCCACTCCTAGTTGTGTACAGCTGTCACTATCCTGATTAGCCTATCCATCTGATGGATGGATATTTTTTTGTGATGGGTTGAGACTGAGTTAATTATTCAACATTCTGAATATTGTTGGCTATTTTGGATCATGGTTATGTTCCATGCCATTTCCTTTGGTCTCAAAGTCACTGCAGGCTGAATCCCATCCCCCATTCCCAGTATTGGGGATTGAACCCAGAGTTGCTTTACCTGAGCTATATCCCCAATCCTTTTTATTTTTGAAATAGGATATCTTGCTGAATTGCCCAGGCTGGCCTCAAAATTATGATCCTCCTGCCTCAGTCTCCCAAGTTAATGAGATTCTAGACATACACCACTACACTCGGCAATACTTCCAAATTTTAAGGCACAGTTTGGTGTATATGCTCAGCCATTCCTCTCTCAGAGGCAGTCAAGTTTGTACCACCTGTTGGCCAGGGTTGAGTGAACTAGGGGAGGCCACCAGACTCAGGACATGCTAGTCAGTGTTCCTTCTTTGGGACTGTAGAATTAGGCTGAGACACTATGAACTACTATTAACATGGGAGTGTAACATCTCCAGAAGCCACAGAGAGAAGAAGGCAGCAAGCCTGGTCCATTCAGTGGACCAGGGGTCAGAGAAACCAGACTGCAGCGGTGATGAGGATGCAACAGAATCACAGAGGAAAGCAGAGACAGGGCAGAACTCAGATGGCCCTTCAGTTCTTGATTCTAGTCCTTCTCAAGACCTCTTAGCATTCCTGTCCTTGGGTTCTGGGATACACTCCAGTCCCTTAATATATTCCCTATTTACTCCAAGTAGCTTCATTGCTTCTGTAATTTACAACCACAAAGTCTTAACTAACTCACCAGTAAAAACACATGTCAAACTAATAAAGCGGGTGATTCACCACATTCCTTTTCTTATATTGTAGTTAACTACACACAACACAACATATTACTATTTTAACAATTTTATCTCTATTGCTCTCTCTCTATTGATCCTATTGGTCCTCTGCAGAACCTGATTAATATGCCGTGTTCTACTAGTCCTTTCCATTTTGCCTATTTTTCTTCACAAACACAGTCAAATGAAATATTCAAATAGGGGTTTTATATCCCTAGCATTCAGTGTGCCTCACGATTTCCAACTTTACCTAAACAACATCAAGTTTATGAGATCTTTATTTTTTATCATCAGGTTGAACGTTTTTATTTTTCTGCTTAACACTTATTTTATAAATCACTGAAAATGTAATAAAATATTAAATAATTGATTGGCATCCTAATAAAAGTGATGAAACTACAGACCAGCCATTGGCTGGCGAGCAACTCTGCTGGGAGATCCCTGGGAATATTCATTTTGCCAGCTGATGCATGAGAGTCTGCATTTGGCAAATAACATGAGTGCAGGACAGTAAAAGGAAGTTTGGTTGTTTCAAAGCCCAGTTATCACAGCTGAAGACAAGCTATGCCAGGTAGTAATGAGGGATGAGAAGTGCACAGATGACTTTAAAGCCAGATGTTACAAGTACCTAAAAAGGAACCCAGGAAAAACAACAATGAGAGGTCAGGTCATGCCTACTTGGGAAGGAGGGGCATCTGGGCTGGCATTTGCTCTGGGTCTTAAAGAACAAGGAGAAGATTTGAAGGATAGGCAGGAACTGTTGATGTCAAAGAAATTACATACCCTTCTCCTTCCCTTTTGAATTTTGAATTATTTGAGATGTAGACACAGAAGTTTGGCAGCTGGAAATTTAATTATCACTTTTATTATCTATAAAGCTGCTAAGGGAACAGGGCTAAGGCCTACTGCCAAGAGGGCTGAAGTGACATTCCTCAGTCAGAGGATCCACTAGGCAAATGATTCATTTTTGTATGGCAGAGATGTCAACCAGGAACCAGGCCATCCCAAAAGCAGAGAAGAAGGGACTGGGATCAGCATGCCTAGATCTTTCTCTCAGACTCGTCAATCAGATGTCCCTTCTGAAAGGAATACTGAGAAAGGAGAGGGAGAGAGGCCAAGAGTGGGGCTCAGGTGGATGTTTCCACAGGAAATGTGAGGAGCGGGGAGAACAGGGTATCCAGCTATTTGTTCTTTCATTGCTTAGAGTTTATCAAGTGTGTCATCACCTGCCCAGAGTAGTGGCTCATGTCTGTAATCCCAGTGGCTTGGGAGGCAGAGAAAGGAGGATTGCAAGTTCAAAGCCAGCCTCACCAACTTAGTGAGGCTCTAATAAAATATAAAAAGGGCTGGGATGTGGCTCAGTGGTTAACAGCCTAGAGGGTGTTGCTCCCACCTTCTGATATTGGAATGGACCTCTGAATGTCCTCTCAGGACCACTGCTGGCCAGTGTATATTTCATCTCAGGAAGGGACGAAGACAACCCAGAGAATGAAAGAGTCAGATAAAAGAATTAGTTAAATCATTTTTGTTCCAGTTATAATTGCTGCATCATAGACTCTTACAAATTTAGTGTTAGAAAACAACAATCCATTGTTATTCTCTTTACCAGTTTTGGGTTCAGAATACAGTTGCCTCTTAGATAGCAGCTGGGCTGGATTCTTTGCATGAATTGTATGCCTTTATGCCTGAGTCTCAGAATTCCCCCAGCATCCCACCTGCAGTCCTCAGACTCTGTACAGAGACTCTAGCTCTTTTTTTTTTTTTTTTAAGATAGAATGAGAGGAGAGAGAGAGAGAGAGAGAGAGAGAGAGAGAGAGAGAGAGAGAGAGAGAGAGAATTTTTTAATATTTATTTTTTAGTTCTCGGCGGACACAACATCTTTCTTGGTATGTGGTGCTGAGGATCGAACCCGGGCCGCACGCATGCCAGGCGAGCGCGCTACCACTTGAGCCACATCCCCAGCCCACAGAGACTCTAGCTCTTAATGGGAGAGTAGCAAGGTGTGGGAAGAGCACATGTGATTGTAAACAGTATTGTGAGCCATTTCCCCCCTATTTAAAAAAGAAATTGTGGCAAAACATACACAATTTAAGTATATATATATATATATATATATATAGCTCTGCTGGGATTGAAACCAGGTCCTTGTGTATCCTAGGCAAATACTCTACCATCAAGCTGTACCCCAGCCCTAACTTAACCACTCTTTAGTGTACCCTTCAGTGACATTAAGTGCATTCACATTGGTGTGCAGACATCACCACCATCCGACTCCAGAACTTTTTCACATGCCCATACTCAACCTCTCTACCCTTTAAACACCAAATTCCTGTTCCCTCCTGTCCCCAGCCCCTGGCAATCCCATTCTACTTCCTTCTCTGTGAGTTTGACTACTTAGATAGACCTCATAAAAATCCAGTCTTACAGCACCTGTCCTTTCGTGTCTGGCTCATTTCACTACAGGGCCTATTTTACGTTTTAGTTTGTTTTGCCTGGGGCTGGGGACGGAACCCGTGCTTCACACATGCTAGGCAAGCACCCTACCACTGAGTGACAGAGCTGGTGGGATCTATTTTATAAAATAAAATCTGCCACATGTTCTCAGATCAGGTTGGGACAAAGCTAATTCTATTTTTCTTTTTATTTATTTATTTATTTTAGTTATAGGTGGACACAATATCTTTATTTTATCTTTCTATGGTGCTGAGGATCGAACCCAGGGCCTCTCACATGCAAGGTGAGTGCTCTCCCTCTGAGCCACAATCCCACAACTAATTCTATTTTTCTATCTAAAACTACATCCAGCCACACACTACTACTGTGCTTAACTGGTTTTGCAATTAGTTAAATAGTAAGAAGATTACTGGTAATACAATTCTAACAGAGAGGGCCCAAATTTGAACAAAAACATCTCTATAATTATCAAATTCCCATGGGAGTAGAGCCCTAGAATTAATTCATTTAATTCAGTCTAATGAACTCAAATTCTAAGTTTTGAGCTAATGTCTAAAAGGAATTAAGGTTTAAAATAAAATGATCTTGTCCTATGAATTAAAGTTCAAATTTCTTAAAGTTCAAAAAAAATTTTTTTTCTTTATTTTTCTTAAACCAACGCCTGACGCAAAGGCTTGCTGCTGAAGAATGGAAACCCTATTCTTCTTCATACCTCAAACCAAGCATTAAACTTATCCGACACGGCAAAGAAGGTCTCTTTAATAATTAATAGTACACACATGAAAATCCTTTATGATGCATAAATATTTTGTTACCCAGAGTACAAAAACCCTTTTCTCGTTTTGTTTGATTTTAAGGTTTGGAAAAAACAGGGAGCAGTGTTGGGAGCAGGGTGCCCTGTGGAGAGGTCAGCAAGATGGGCAGAGGAGAGGACTTTCTTATAGTTATTGGCCCATCTGAGAAGGAAGTAGAGGACTGATTCCAAATGACAAGGCAAATGTCATGTGGTGGTTGCTGAGCCTGGAAGTGTGTGTGGCACAGGGGTCCTCAGGGGAGAAGTGGCCACAGGGCTCAGGCCTCTATGAAGCCTGGTGGGTGTAGGGGCGGGGTGTGGAGAGAGGGACCAGGCACCACAAGCTAGGACCTGTTGCTATGGAGACAGTGTGAGAACAAACTGTACACTCACATATACACAAGTTGAAGTGTCTTAATTCATGCCAGAAAACATGCAAAATTAAATGCCTCTTTTCCTTGAGGGAGAGCTTAAGAAGCATGTTTGAGTAGGAGGTCAGGTCAGGTCTTGCTGGGTCACAGTGAGGCCTCCTAGCTGGGTCTGGGTGTTCCAGCAAGAAGGCCCTCAAATCCTCCAGGGAGGCCTTGGAGAAGGGTTTGGGGTGGAACAAGCCTGAGGAAGAGGGAAAGGAACAGGAAGCCGTTCACTGAGTCAGGCTTAAGATTCATAATCTCCAGAGAAGCAGCAGCTCTGCACAGGCCGCAGGGGGCGGTGGAAGCTCAGGGCCCTATTCTGGCCCCACCACATAGTTCTAGAACCAACAGAACTGGGATACTTCCATCCTTGCTGGGTGCCGTCAGAGGAGGGGTACCAGCGCACCTGAGCATGTAGGCCAGCAGCAGCAGCAGCAGCAGCAGTGGCATCTGGGTAGGTGAACGCAGCATGTGAGATGTCTGGGGTCAGCTCTGTGGTGTACAGAGGATAAAGGGCCCAGGCTTCTGGGACGCAGGGATCAGAGCAGCCCCCATCAGGTCATAGGGATCCCGGGCGATGAAATGTGCTCCTAGGGCAGGGTGAACACTGGTGGGATTTGGTGTTGCAATAAGCTTGCTCTTGGCCATCTTGGTGTTGGCTTTGGCAAACTCTAGCCTCAGGGTTTGTGGGTTCTCAGGATCAAAGCGAATATGCTTCAGTGCATTCTTGGAGGCTTCTGCTCCTGCCTGGCTGTCAAAGATGACAAAACCAACAGGCTGTCTCCAGGTGAGCTTGATCAGGGACCCTTCATGTCCCTTGAACGTCCGGAAGAGCAGGTAGAGTTCTCTGGGTTTAATGTCCACAGGGAGTCCACTGACAATGTCCGAACCTCCTCCTTCAGGATTGTGCTGGCTGTCAGGCTTTAAGTTGCTCATGGTGAAGGGGGAGGGGGTGGCTAGGGGAAGGGAACAAGGAGGGCGAGCCTGGCGCCTGGCTCGGCTGGGATGTTCAAAACTTTTAAAGTCTGGCGGGCATGGTGGTGCATGCCTGTAATCCCAGTGTCTCTGGAGGCTGAAGCAGGAGAATTACAAGTTCCAGGCCAGCCTAGCAAATCAGGGAGGCCCTAGCAACTTAGTGAGACCCTTTTCCAAAATAAAAATAAAAAGAGCTGGGGATGTAGCACAGGGTAAAGCATCTGTGGGTTCAATCCCCGGTACCTCCTCCCCCCAAAAAAAGGTACATTTGGCAGCCACCTTTTGGAATGAACTTTAAATCAATAAATGCCTCTAAGTCATTAGACATTTTCTAACTTGCCATTTTTACCCAATTTGGTGCAGTTTAGGAAACGAGATAATTTATCTTGGAATTGTATCAAAAACTGGAATAACAAGTATTTACACATGCTCACTAAGTGCCAGGAACTGTTCCAAGTGACTCTGTGTGTCATTTCCAGTTTATTAGACCCATTTTACATACAAAGAAACTGAGGCTTAGAGAGGTGCTGCTGTAGATGCTGTTTTTAAATCAACAACAGAGCCAAAATAATTTTTTAAAATAACCTCCTAGTAATCCTATTTAAACCAAAACCAGAAACCATTATATAACTGGAATACCACTTGAGAGAAGCCTCAGTTCCCCAAAGTATATATAACCTGATAAAATTCTGGAAGCTGTCCTATCTTTTTTTTTACCTCCCCAGTTCGGGTGATTTTTGAGTCCTGGCTTAGTCCCTTATGCATGGTAGGCAAGTGCTCTACCACTGTACTACATACCTAGTCCTATTAAAAAAAATTAAATTTTGAAACAGGGTGTGGCTGAATTATTGCCCAATCTGACCTTGAACTTGAGAGATCCTCTTACCTTAGCCTCCAAACTAGCAGGGATTTACAGGTGTGCCCCACAGCTATCTTATCTATCAGGCCATCCAATAGTGGCTTCTTACTCCCCTCACCTGACAGTTTCCTCCCTGCTGCTTGGCTCTGTTCCCCTTCCTCCAGTGGCCATATTGTGATGTTCTTTAAGGGAAGCAGGAGATGGCTCTTGATTCATCTGAGCTTATAATGACTGACACATTCATGGGTTTCTGAGTGATTGTTTAGATAAAGATACAGATATGATCGGGGCAAATAAAATTGGAGAATATCTGCAACATTTCTGGGAAGATTTTCCTCACTTTCAAAAAGTAATAGATGATAAGGACATTTCCTTTTTCTGTCTTGAGATGCCATTCTTTGAGTGTGTGATGCTGCAGCTATTTTGTAGTCAAGAGGGAACAGGCTTGGAAACAAAGCCCGATCACTGAACACGGAAAAACAGAAAGATGGAGAGAATCTATGTCCTGGATGACATCAACCAACTTCTGAGCTGAGCCCAGGATTTCCCTCATGTCTGGACTTCTTGTTTTGAGAAACAACAATAAAAATCCTTATCTTAAAGTCACTTGCAATGAGTTTTCTTATGTTAAAATAATCCTAAAGGATACACTTTCCCCTTTCCAGAAGAAATATGACTTTCAAGGAACAGAACAAAATGTTCTTGATCTAATTGTTCCAGAGAAAATTGGTTCATTCTTTTACTTTATTCTTCAAAATTTGGTACAACTTGGATTCCAGCAAATTCATTTCAAGTTCGAAAGTCTGGAAACATCACTTGGAGTGAGATGCAGGACGGGCAATGCTTTTGTGGTGATGTCAGCAAATTCTGCTTTCAAATCCAAAGTTCATGAGGATAGAACAAATGAAGGGGAAATGGATGGGCAAGATTAAGATGGAAAGTATGAGACAGTTCTATTAAGAGAGGTTGATGAGTAAGCAGCATGTTAAAACATGAGGCGATGTCTCCAGGAGGTTTTTTTGTTTACTTATGGATTTATTTGCCTACTCAAAGATTACCATATTATAAAATCTTACAAGCAAAAAAAAAAAAAAAAAGTTGCAAACCAAGTGTATGTAATGCTTCTTTTAAAACCAGGAGGGAGGGCTGGGGTAGTGGCTCAGTGGTAGCGCACTTGCCTGGTGTGTGTGAGGCACTGGGTTTGATCCTCAGCACCACATAAAAATAAATAAATAAAAATAAAGGTATTGTGTTCATTAAGGGGGAAAAATACCCAGGAGGGAACAATGTAATTGTCAAAACAAATAGGCTAAGGTTATTTAAAACATTTATTAGTGGAACAATCCATCTAAAGGAATTCTACATAGCATCCAAATTAATAAAATGGAAGTGTTGTGTAAGGGTTCATATGTTAATATGGAAAGACATGCAAGATATATTAAGTGAAAAAAATTGCCGAAGTATTTGTGACGTAGGGATAAACAATGGTCCAGGTTTTCAGGAACTGAGGTGATTCCTGGGATATGGGCCTTTCAGTCTTAAGGGGACAAAATGATCCACCTAGGTAATGAGATTCTATTTTTGAAACAATATATTCTATCAATTTAGATGTCTTCAGCTGCAAAATACAGGAAACCCTGGCTTATTTGACTTAAGCCATGAGGATATTTGCCCTTATGAGAAGTTCACATTCAAAGTGTTAGTTTGATTTTCCAGTTCAGTCCCTCAGAGACAATTTGGGTTTTCTTTTCTTTTTTCTTTCTTTCTTTTTTTTTTTTTTTTTTTTGGTGGTGGGTACTGGGGATTTTTTTCCAGTTCCTGAGCCACATCCCCAGCCCTATTTTAAATTTTTTTTAGAGACAGGGTCTCACTGAGTTGCTTAGGGCCTTGCTAGGCTGCTGAGGCTGGCTTTGAACTCACCATCCTCAGCCTCCCAAGCCGCTGGGATTACAGGCTCGAAACTGGCTCAGTTTTTTTAAAAAATATTTTTTAATTATGCATGGACACAATATCTTTATTATGTTTATTTATTTTTATGTGGTGCTGAGGGTCCAATCCAGTACCTCACATGTGCGAGGCAAGCGTTCTGGCACTGAGCCGCAGCCGCAGCCCTCAGTTTGGGTTTTCTTAATGTAAAATATATCCATCACTCAGAAGAGATTATCTTAGCAACCAATTCAAATAAGGCAACATTAAGCAAAAAAGAGGGGCTGCCTCTTCCTGGGATATGAGGGGTCTTTCCAAGAAGCCCCCATCAGTTTAAAAGTAGTTGACAAATTCTGCTCCTGCCTCAAAGTTTGCAGCAAATATCCTTGAGGTATTGCCTCAGTGCTTTCTGTTTCAGACAGATTATTACATAACAAGATGATAGTTGTTGAGTCTGTTGTTGTTGTCATTTTTTAAAAAAAACATTTCTGCTTTTCCATAATGAAATTAGTAGTCCTAAGTAGGATATGATAAGTTTGGAACTGAGATCTATAAAATCTTTTAAATCTAAAATTAAAGTTGTTTAAATATAAGAGTGCTATTTTTTTAAAAAAACACCTGTGTTTCCTGGAAGTCCCGGGTGACTTGTTCTCAAGTCTCATTGGCCAGAATCGCAGCCTGTGCCCTTTAAACCAATCTGTGGCACAAGAAATAGCTTGAATTTCCTGATAAAAATGGGTTATTTAGAAAAGAACAAGGGTAGATGTTGCATAGAGAGTCAACAATGTCTTCTGTGTATAAATATTTACATATTAAAAATATATGTACTTGGAACTGCAAGAATATAAATAAGGGGCTGGGGTTGTGGCTCAGTGGTAGAGTGTTCGCCTACATGTGCGAGGCCCTGGGTTTGATCCTCAGCACCACATAAAAATAAATGAAATAAAGGTATTGTGTCCAATAACAACTAAAAAGTAAATTTAAAAAAGAATATAAATATAATAAATATAAATCAGGTTAGCTGTGTGGGTTTTTTTTTTTTTTTTGGTACTGAGGATTTAACCCAGGTGCGCTTAACCACTGAGCCGTATCCCCAGCACCCCAACCCCTCTTTTAATATTTTATTTAGTGACAGGGCCTCACTCAGTGGCTTAGGGCCTTGCTAAACTGATGGGGCTGGCTTTGAACACACAATCCTCCTGCCTCAGCCTCCTGAGCTGCTGGGCTTGCCGGTGTGTACCACCAGGCACTGGCAGGTCAGCTGTTTTTTATGAGAGTGGATTTGTGCTAAGAAATAAATGTTTCTGATTTTTGTTTTGTTTTTATAATAAGTTTTTATTCAGTAACGAGCATTATTTTTACATTTAAAAATGGAATCATTTAGAAATGAGTGCAGGAAAAGAGGATTAATTTCACCCAGGTTGTGGACCCATGCAGATAAAAAGAATAAAAACGTTCATGATTGTGGAAGGAGAGACCTTCAGCTATAAACCCAATTCCATCCTGAGGGAGAGAATGATTTTCCAAGAGGCCTTTATTTGTTGTTCTCAGGGAAGATTCTATGCTATT
The DNA here is from genome assembly GCF_964194105.1 of Spermophilus citellus. Lineage (NCBI taxonomy): Eukaryota > Metazoa > Chordata > Mammalia > Rodentia > Sciuridae > Spermophilus > Spermophilus citellus. Next base: position 62,076,223 of record NC_138193.1, read on the forward strand.
TAAAACACCTGAGAATGCCAAAGTAGATACAGGCAGTATAACTCAAATTAACAAGTTTCATCATTATTTTTGGAAGAGTCACCCAGGGGGGCTGGGGTTATGGTTCAGAGGTAGAGTGCTTGCCTAGCATGTGTGGGACACTGGGTTTGATCCTCAGCACCACATAAAAATAAAATAAAGATATTGTGTACACCTATAACTGGAAAAATAATAAATATATTGTTTTTAAAAAAGGACTTACCCAGGAAGTATACAATGGGTTACTATTTATTCATTTCAAACTTGGAAACAAAAATTAGTTGTCCTAAATAGGGCATGGTAGATTTGGAACTGAGATATATAAGTAGATTTTATACACACACACACACACACACACACACACACACACATTAGTTGTCAATGGACCTTTATTTTATTTATTTGTATGTGGTGCTGAGAATCGAACCCAGTGCCTCACATATGCTAGGCAAGTTCTCTACCAATGAACCCCTTACTGCAGCTCATAAGTAGATTTTTATATAAAATTTAGAAAAAAAATGCTAGTTCAAGTGCACATTAAAAAACAAACAAACAAACAAACAAAAAACACCTTTAAGGAAGTTTGGAGTTTTTTTTTTTCTTTCTCTGAGCTATACCCCCAGCCATTTTTATTTGGAGACAGGGTCTGGCTAAGTTACCCAGGCTGGCCTTGAACTTGTAATCTTCCTGCCTCAGCTTCCTGAGTCACTGTGATTACAGATGTGGGTCACCACGCCTGGCATTGATCCATTATTATAATTAACCAGAGTCCATACTTTATTCAGATTTTCTTAGTTTTTACTTACTATCCTTTTCTGTTCAAGAGTCCCAGGATACTGCAGAATATCTGTTCATTTTGTTCTCCAGGCTCCTAGGTTCCCCTTAGCTGTGACAGTTCCTTGTTTTTGATGACCTTGACAGTTTTGGGTCTGAATATATGTTTTATAGGCTGCCTCTCCATTGGGATTTTTCTGCAGTTTCATTCATGACTAGGCAGGAATTGTAGGTGTGGCAGAGGAAAACCATTGAAGCGTCATTCTTATCACATTGTGTCAGAGGTGCACATCATCATCATGACTCATCACTATTGATGTTGATGTAGATTTAGCCATTCTTCATATACTGCTTTTCATGTTGAGATAAGAACCTGGGGGCTGGAAGTGCAGAGCATATGGTTAGCATGCACAAGACCCTGGGTTCAATCCCCAGTACCAAAAAAAAAAAAAAAAAAAAAAAAGCTCAATAAACAAATATAAGTACCTGGTCCTAGTTTATAACTGCCAGTCTCCAGTTAGCAAGGACTTAGAGAGTCTAAACACAGGTATTATGATTTAAGAGGGACAGATGACCTTCCCATTGGCCCCGGGTATGGGCTAAGGGTGTGGGGTAGAGAGGAGTCAGGAGGACCTGCCCACTTTTGCCACATGCCAAACCCACAAGGGATGCTTGCCAAAGGCCAAGGTCAGCTGCCAAGCAGGGCCGAATGCCCAGTCCTCTTCCTGTTGACTAGTAATGACCTTTCATGGTGCAGCTTCAAGTGTTCAACTCCCCCTCTTCTGCAAGTGCCTTCCTGTGGATGATGACTCACTCTCCAGGGCAGATCAGCAATAGTAAGGATCCAGGCAAGCTGGCCTCGAGTCAAGGGAGGGAAAAGGGAAACTAGGAATTAGATCTGAAAAATGCACCAGAAAAATGTCTAACTTTCTCCCTGTCGCATGGCAAGGTTTTGCTTGGATTGTTCCTTGCATTATTTGAACATGAACAAGTATTCAAATTCTTTGTCCTTGGAAGGAATTTTTTTTCTTTCTTCTGACACATTAACCAGTTTATGCAACTGAAGTAGATCACACAAAAATAATATAATTATTTTAGTTAACATTTATTAAGCATTTTATTATGTATCAGGAAATGTGATAATTATTATATGTTCCAAGTTCATTTGATTTTCAGCAATACTGCAAGGTTACTAGCCATGTTTTATAGAGGATAAAATGAGGCACAGAAAGGTTAAGGAGCTTGTCCAACTGAGATCACATAGCTAATATGTGGCAGAGGAGGATTTAAATATGTATGATTCTTCACTCCACACCCCTGCACTGTTCTACCAACCACACTGCTAAGTTCTTCAATAAACCACTAAGCCACCCGGCTGCATCAATCACACTCCATACTGCTGGGTCATTCCACAAACCACTACTTTTTCCGCTACCTCCTTCAAAAAACAACTATGTCACTACTGCACTATTCAACAAACCACCACCACCACATAAGCTACACTCAGCAACAGACCAGTATGATCAGTACAATATCCATATCCAGGATGGTGTGGAGGGTTACCACAGTTAACCATGACATCATAGCACTACACCGTCCAACGTGCCTCTACATCAGACAGCAGTGTCACAATGCTCCCAGCAATATGCAAAGTTCTGATAGTAAGAGGATGAATGAACTGGGTCCCAGTACAAAGGGTATTACTGTTGGTTCACTTAACCCTAGAAGTGCAGGAGATCCAGAAGTTCCCATGTGACAGTGCAAGACTCAGGGCTGCTGGAGAGTTGGCTGTGTAGAAGAGACCTTCAGACAGGATAAAGAACTAGCAGGGTATGGTGGTGCACACCTATAATCCCAGCAACTCAGTAGGCTAAGGCAGGAGGATCACAGGCTCAAGGCCAGCCTAGGCAATATAATAAGACCCTATGCACCTTAGTGAGACCCTGTCACAAAAGAAAACAAAATACACTGAAAGGGGGCTGGGGAAGTGTCTCAATCGGTAGCGCGAACACCTGGCATGTGCAGGGCGCTGGGTTCGATCCTCAGCACCACATAAAAATAAAATAAAGATGTTGGGTCCACTGAAAACTAAAATAAATAAATAAATAAATATTTTAAAAATTCTCTCTCTCTCTCTCTCTCAAAATACACTGAAAGGGCTGGGGATGTAGCTAGACTATATGCACCTCTGGGTTCTGTCCCCAGTACTGCAAAGATAGATAGATAGATAGATAGATAGATAGATAGATAGATAGATAGATAGATAATAGATAGAGCTCCTTGGTGGATCATTATGTAAGTGTCTGAGTGTTTCACTGATTGAGAGGGTATTGGCTGGGGCTTTTTGGATAGGTTGGGACTGCATTAATATTTTCCCCATTTTAACTCATGAAATATGGACACTTGCTATCCTAAAATTTGTTATCCAGCATTTTTTAAAGAAAGCAATTTGATTCAGACAATTCATTATGCCTGGGATGCCAATTCAAGGCCATGTGGGGAGACTTTTTGGGGATCTTCTAAATCACCGTGGAAGCCACCTCCTGGCTCAGCAGGCCCACTCACAGGACCAGAACATCTTCTGATGGATGGGTAGTGCTGGGTGGAGACAGCAGCCTAAAAGGGACTTCACAGCTCTGCAAGGAAAGGAGCAAAAAGGTCCTGCATTTGACCGCAACACTAAACAGCCCTTTCATTACTAATGAAGAGGGTTTGGGGAAGGTTGGCCAGGATCCTGGACTGGGAGTTAAGGGCAAGTTATTAAAGACTTATAAAGACCTCACTGGGAAGTTTAAGGGATTTCTGGCTCTGATATTAATGGCATTGAAAGAAAGGACCAAATGGCCCTCCAGCCTCAAGAGGGGTCCTCCTGGATGAAGGCTGCAGGTTGCTGTCATCAGGTTCAACACCAAGGCAGGGAAAAGGAGAGGAAGGAAAAAAAATCTAAGAAAGATCAATATTCAGCTTTAACAATGCTGAAGGGGTATGAAAGGGGGTGATCACTTCCTGCCCATCATACAGGGTCATGGCTGACTCCTCTATAACAAAGGACAAGTTAAAAGAGAAAAGTATTAACAAATTTATTTGTTCATGGTTTTACCTGACATAGGAGCTTTCAGAATGAAGACTCAAGACCCAGGGTGAATGCTCCATCTTTATGCTTAGCTTTAGCTAAAGCACACACCGTTATATAGAAATGTGATTGAATTAAAAAGGGGTGACCTGATAGTGAGAGGTTAAGTGGGGAAACCCAGCAAGGTGTGTCTGTGTGACCTTCCCTCTTTCTGGGTCTGGGGCAGGACCCTTTTTGGATTGAGGGTCTTAGGATCTACCATAATTTCTTTATGGCCAGCTCATATGCAGAAAGTTCGGAAAAAGAAAGAGTAGCATTTTTAGATTTCATGGTTGACTTTGGGGAAAAGGAAGTCTAGTTTCTTTGACCTGGGTGGGGGAAGCAGAATTCTAATTTCTATGGCTTGTGTCAGGGAGAATGGGGGGTGAGAGATAGGAGGGAGAGGAAGGTCAAAGAGAAAATTCACTCACTAGGCCTTCACTTTGGGGTATTGCTTTTCTGAGCCCCAACAATGCTAAATGGGTATTCACGCTCTTTGGAAAAAATGAAGCCAGGTAGAGAGCACTTGTTTGCTCAAGGAATCAAGACTCCTTGCCTCTCTTACCTCGGTAACCTTTACCAGACTTCATCACCTGCTTCTTGAGTTAGGTCTGGAGACTCAGTTTTCTTTCTGTTATTCAATATGAAGACATGCACGTTCAAGTTTTTCCATCCCATGAGATGGGCTAGACAGAGATTCAACAGAGAAAGAGTTGTCCCTTTCCACCTTTTTCTGTCTCCTTAAAGACTCGTTATTTATTCCAATGTTCCTTTCTCACATTTATCCATTCTTGGTCTACCCATTAGGAAAACAGTGCCGGAAACACCTGTTCTATCCATCAGCATGAGGATGTCATGGGGCTCCATACACTTTGAAAGATGCATGGATGATCATTGAAATATTGACAAAGAGTAGAAGTCTTTGGGTTTTAAAATTTTTTTTTGTGTGTGTGTATATATTATATATACGTATTGTTGATGGGCCTTTATTTTATTCATTTATTTTATATGTGGTGCTCATACATGGGAGGCAAGTGCTCTACTACTGAGCCACAACCTCAGCCCCAGTCTTTGTGTTTTAATATTGTTTGTTAAAAGTTCTTAATTCCATGAGGGTGGGGGGGTTGTCTGGTTTTTCACTGATTTCCCCAGTTCTTAAGACAGTGACAGACACATAGTGTGATGGCAAAACCAGACCTGGTTGTAAAATGAAATTATAAAAATGTTTTTTTTTTAATTTTAACATTTTTTTATTATTTTTTTAGTTTTCTGCAGACACAACATCTTTGTTTGTATGTGGTGCTGAGGATTGAACCCGGGCCGCACGCATGCCAGGCGAACGAGCTACCGCTTGAGCCACATCTCCAGCCCTAAAAATGTTATGGTAAGAAACAATGCCTAGAAAAAGAGTCAGTTCCCCTCCCCTTCTAATCAGCCTTTCTTCAGGAAACCTAATCATCCATGGGTCTCTACTTTTGGATTGTACATAACTGTCTCTAGGAGTCTGAGTTCTCCCTCTTGAAATGTAAACACCCCTGTGCCAGGCTTTCCAGGCTAGAGATTTAACAGATGCCGGGGGAAAGAGCCATTTCTTCTTATCTGTTTCTGTAAGTGCTTTATGTTAGAGACCCTGCACAAGGCCTCCAGTCACTTTTTAAAGAAAAAAAATGATGGATGGGTCTAAGATGATGCCAAATAACCTATAAATGTTAAAACATATACAATGTGGATCATGGCTCAGAATTTGGAGTTTCTTCTCTGGGCCTCCCTGCATAAAGTGAAGTTTGGCATTCTCTTCCTCTCCGAGTGCTGCTTGCTGCTTCTCATCCAGTCTGATTCCCACAATAATCAGCTCTCAAATAAAGTTGTTGAATGCATGGGAAAAGAGAAAAAAGAATCATAGAATTTAACATCTGGAGGTTCCTTAGAGATCATCTCAACTCTCAATGGAGAAATCCCAGCAAGCTTTAGACCTCTCAAGATATCATGGCCTCAAGGGTTGAAAATTGAACATGTCTCCCAGATGACGTGGGGCCCAAGTTTCACATTCAGTTTCTCTTCCCACTTTGCAGTAACCTGAAAGCAATTTTGAAAAACAAAAAACAAAACAAAACTTTAGGTCTACTTATTGTCTTTTTTTTTTTTTTTTTTTGGCAAGGAAAGGGAAATCATTTCTACCCAGCTTGGAACACTACATGTCTAGTCTTATTCCACTTTTTAAAAGTAGACAGAATACCAATGCTGGGAGATTTTCTTGGCATTCCATGTTCTCATTCCTGGGTCACAGCACGGTCAGCATACGCATACCACCACGAACTTCTTCTCTGTCATACCAAAGTCAAACTGTGGGCTGTGTCATTGTGGCCTCCCAAGAGCGTCCCCACACTTAGACCCACCAGCAGATTTTTCTGTTGGAACTATTGGGTTGATAATGGTCAAAAGGATTTCAGAAGTCTGGAGTCTTTTTACCATGGTTACCTGGCTGGCCAGTGGCTCAGCTTAGAGACATTTAATGAAGGAATGCTGCTCGTCAACTATCCTGGTCCCTCTTCAGACCACAGGATCTGTTATTCTGAGTGGGGAAACCCACATTCTGTGGGTTAACGACAGGGGAAGTTGCACATCTTCCATGCGGCCTCTAGTTGCGCTATAGCACGAGGGAGACCATGTTTATGCATGTTGCTATCCCTGGATTCTTCAGCCTTTCCTGAACTTTCCCTGGATCTTTCCTCAGCATTGAGGCCCTATGTCTGTTTATGCAAGCAAAAGAAAAGGTGCAGAAAGATGTTTGTCAAACTGTTACCAGTGGTTATGTTGGGTGGTAGGATTGGAGTCAGGCAGAAGGAGATAATTAACTTTTCCCTTCTCCACCTTTGCTCATTACTACCAGCATGTATCACACCTACAGTTTTAAAATCCCAATAAAATAAAAAAGCAAGTTGCAAAAGGATGCATACAGTATGATATCATGCACATAAAATCCAAAATGTTTCTGACTTCTCCCCACAGGCTGATTCTCCACACAGGTCTTGTTGAACAACAGGATGTATTGTCATGGGGTTCGTACCTAGGGATCTAGTAACGGCCTAAACCCTGTTGGAAGACTACACACCCCCTGGGAAGGGTTGATAGAGAAGGGAGGTGGAATGAGGTTGAGGGAGGCAACTTCAGCTGGACCCGTGACCTTCTGTTTCCTAAAAAAAAAAACAAAACCCTCAAAGCAAATATGGCAAAAAGGTCAATGTTCATCCCAGCAAGTGATGTGCCCTTGGGTGACTGTAACAGTATTCTCCATACTTTCCCATATGTTTGAAATCTTTATAAGCTAAAAAATCAACTATAATAAAAGGGAGAAAATAATTGAGTTTATCTCCTGTATAGTTCATCATCTTTAAGGAACACTCTATTAAGTACTCCAGGCAGAAGAAAGGAGAAGAGAGAGGAAGGAAGAAAGAATGAAAGTAGAAGCTGGTTTGCTTTTCTGACTCCCCCTCCCCCCAGGTCCTATTCAACAGCAAACATGAGAAAGAGGCAAAGTTAATGTCATTTGAATAAGTTCATGGATAGACGGACAGAGGGATGGATAGATGGACAGGTTAATGGACCAACAGCTTCTGGTTCTCAGTGTGGGTAGGAAGTGGCCTTCCCCAGGAAGGCTCATGGGGGCTGCCCCTGTGACCACGGAACTGGCTGCCGTTCTCTGGATGTAATAAACTCACTCATAAAATCAGGATCGGTGCCTGTCTGACTGCAAGTACCTACATGTAGGAAGGAGTAGTTATGATAGAAATAGCAGCTCCTGCCCATTATTCCCCTGAACCCTGCGGCGAACATTCCTGAAGTCCTGCCTCTGCCCTGAGTTCAGACCTGCAGCTGTGGTTGTGGGGATTCAAAGGGAAATAGTGGCTCCCTTCCTCTCCAGCCAGGAAATAATGATGAACTATATGGCTGTTTCTCTGCATTACTGTAATTTTTTTTTCTTAAAAACAAACAAACTGAAAACTATTGAGCGGGGCAGGTGATCTGCATTTTACTCCTTCTCTTGGAATGTGTAACCTCAATCTGGGTGGTAAGGGTCTGGCCCAGGGTCATAGCTAAGGGCATGTGTCCTAGCTTGGACAGCAGAGCTGAGCTTGTGTATTAATAAGCATAGAGGGGCTCTGGAAGGGAGCCTACTGGAAGGGAGCCCCATCCCAGCCAGGTGACAGCCAATATTTTCTGGATTCTCATGCTCCAGATGCTACACACTTTCAGACGTTATTTAATTCTCTTAAAAGCCAGTAAGTTAGGTGAGTCATGTAGCTGGAATGTCAGGGATGCATAGGATGAATCTACAGAAGCCTGCCAGGGCCAGGCAGGGAGAACCGCCACCTGTGCTAAGGCTTCATCAGCAGGACAAGGAGGAGCGAGCCATCAGTGACTTTTAATAGGGGAGTGACATGACCTGACCTGCTCTCTGGAAAGGGCACTTTGGCTCCCTGGTGGAGAAAGGATTGAAGGGACAATAGCGGAGGCTGAGCAGGGAGGTCACTGCTGAGATTAGGATGGTCAGTAGGACCAATGCTGGGGCCTTGGGTAAGGACAGGGGAGATGGCTCTTGGATCTAAGAGGAGAACAATATGGAAGACCATTTGAGTGGGAAGTGGACGGTCAGCAGTTTAAGGAGGGAAAACGTTTCCAAGGAGAGTCTTATTTAGGCTCTGCCACTCAGGAGCCTTGAGACCTGTCTGGGATTTGGCTTCCACTTCTGAACACTAATGGGGCTGGATGCAGCCTTTCCCACTGCAGTGACTATGGTCTTGCACATTTCCATTGCTCCAGAGGTGGGGAGAGCCTGAACTGTGGCACAACGCCTGGGACTGCCAGTAGCACCAGAGGAACTGCCAAAGTGTCAGGGAGTGGTGGACACATGGGAGCCAGTTGGCATTGCAGCCAGCAGAATGGCAATGCCAAGGCCATTGGCAAGCTAACACCACCAAGGCTCACTGTTTGGCCAGGATGCTGAAGTCACCATGGCAGGGCTCCCGCTGAGCATGAACTGCGTCCCTCCTTTACATAACCCTCGTTGCAGCAACTTGTTTTTTCAGGTGGGCAGTGCCAGGCCTCTGACCAAATGGTTTTTGCAGTTGTTATTGTCAAGTTTAAGTGTTGGCTGCAGGAAAGAGTAAATAGTAAGGCAGCTTCAAAATTACCCCAGTGTTGGGGACAGCGACACAGCCTGTAATTCTAGTGGCTCTTGAGGCCGAGGCAGGAGAATGGCAAGTTTGAGACCAGTTTGGGCAGTTTAGCAAGATCTGCCTCAAATTAAAGTACAATAGGAAGGGCCAGGGATGTGGCTCAGTACTTGCCTGCATGTGTCAGGATCTGGGTTCAATCTTGGTCCTGGGCAAAGCAACTCTGAAGACTGAGGCAGGAGGAACAAGGATTGCAAATTCAAAGCTAGCTTCAGCAACTTAGTGAGGCCCCAAGCAACTTGCTGGGGTTCAGTAGTTGGAACGACCATGGATTCAACCCCTGGATTGAATTTAAAAAAAAATCTTGGTACTGGGGTGGGGGGTGGGGAATGAGAAGACATCAGTGCTGTGGCTGTGGACCTGGACTGGCTTTTGGCATTTTCACCTGCCGAGCCATGGAGAGGGACTTAAACTCTCAGTGTCTCAGTTTCCGTACTTGACAGAAAACCACGAGCCTGCAGTGACCTTGTATGCTGGAGGTGATAATGTTCCAAATTTTGCTCTTAAGAATGATACTGAGAGGGCTGGGGTTGTGGCTCAGTGGCAGGGCGCTTGCCCAGTACATGTGAGGCACTGGGTTTGATCCTCAGCACCACATAAAAATGAATAAACAAAATAAAAATATTGTATCCATGTATAACTAAAAATGTTCTTAAAAATGAATGATACTGAGAAAGTAAAACTTTTAGCACATCATTAGTGAATTAACAGGGATTCTCACAAACACGCATCAACCCTCAGTACTCACTGAGTGCTAGACTTAGTGCAAAGCTCAGGGGACAGGTCCTAACCAGCTAACCTGACAGTCTGGGGGAAGGTGGATGAGTTCCCCAGGGCTGCATTAAGTAGTGGCATGCAAGAGCCCCCTTGTGGCAGAAACAAAAGGGGCTGCTAAGGCTCACAGGTGGGTACCTGCCCCAAAGCTGTGAGTGCAGACCTCGGTAACTTCTCTCCTGCTCTCTCTTCTTACTCTCCTCAGCACACAGAACAAATGCCACAGTCTGGCTGGGCACAATTCAGGAGCCACTTGTCAAAAGAAACGAACTTTATTTTTAGAACACACACGCCAAACCACACAGCTCTTCAGGAAAACCTTCAGAGCCCAACTGCCACCACCGGCTTCCCACAAGCCTCTCAACCTCCCCCACTCCTCCTGCTCTGAGGCCGATTGGCTGGGTCGTGTGGGCGGAGCCAAAAAGAGTCCCCCAATGAGCAGCTCCGTGGTCTGAAAGGGCGGGGAAACAGCCCAATGAGCATCACCGCAGAGGAGCCAATCAGTTGGCAGCTAGAAGTTTGCTGGGGCCACTGTGAGCTAATCATCAGCTGGCAGCTGGAAGTTTGCTGGCAGCTGGAAGTTTGCTGGGGCCCCTTCGGCTGTGGCTCTCAACATCTCCCCCTCTCTGTTTAAACAACAAGCATGTGGCTTAGGGACCGTGCCTACCTTAGGTTGTCCAATAGTACATATGGTCCTTACCCGTCATGGGATGAGCTGACCTTAAGGCGTCAGCCTCCTGTCTTAGGTTGGTACCATTGCAATTGGATCTTACCCATCATTGACTACCAATCCAGCATACAGCCACACCTGTGGATAGGTCTTTGTACCAGCGGGGGGGGGGGGGGGGTGAGGTTCTTTTGGAAAAATTGTACCACTGATGACACCATCAGCAAAAATACCCCAACACTACCACAAGTAGTACAATAAATAATAAAGGCACAGTTATATCAATTCTATCCAAATGCATATTTTCCATATATGTTTCAATGATTTTTAATGCCTTTCTTGCTTCAGGCATTAACATTCGGGGTGAATTTGGATCTGATGGACCTTTTAGGATATCAAATAAAGGTCCCAACTCTCCTGTTGGTATACCTAGATAAGGCCTTATCCAATTTATGTCTCCTAATAACTTTTGAAAGTTGTTAAGTGATTTGAGTTGATCTACTTGTATTTGAATTTTTGGTGGACAGACCATGGTTGAGGATAATAGAACTCCTAAATAATTAATTGGAAAATTTAATTGTACTTTATCTATTGCTATCTCTAGATTATAATTTTTTAATAAGTGTGGCATAACATTCTAGCAATGTGTTTTTATCTTTGTGTGCTAATAATACATCATCCATATAGTGAAATATTTGTAGTTCAGGATTTTGATTTCTAAGTGGCTGGATTACTTTGTTAACATAAATTTGACACATAGTTGGGCTGTTAGCCATCCCTTGAGGGAGTACTTTCCATTAATATCTCTGATCAGGGCCTTCATGATTCAGTGCAGGGATAGGAAATGCACAATGTGGACTATCCTCAGGATGAATTGGAATTGAAAAAAAAAAACAATCTTTAATATCTATAACTAAAACATACAAGTTTTTGGCAAAGCAGACAATTGAGGATTCCCCAATTGAGCAGGTCCCATAATAACCATCTCATTATTAATGGCTCTTAAATCTTGCAATAATCTCCATTTACCAGATTTCTTTTTGATGACAAAAATGGGAATATTATGGGGAAATACAGAAGGTTGTATATGTCCTTCTGCTAATTGTTGTTTGACCAGGTCATGGGCTGCTTGTATCTTTTCTTTAGTCAGGGGCCACTGAGGAACCCATACTGGTCTTTCTGATTTCCAAGTAATTTTTATTGTCTCAGTGGCCCTTTCTGAAAATCCAACCCATGTCTGTCCATTCCTTGATCTATTTGTATTGGTGCTGCTATACCTTGTTCTTGTTTTTCTAATCTTTTTCCTTTCCTAAAACCTTGTCTAGTCATAATAGTGGGTGCATTTTGGTTGATGTTATTTGTTAATGTCAAACCTAATTGATCTAGGACATCTCGTCCCCATAAATTTACAGGAAGATGATCCAATACATATGGCTGTATAGTTCCTTCACATCCTTCAGGATCCTTCCAATCTAATACCATTGCACTTCTATGGGGATTAGTCGCCACTCCTAGGCCTCAAAGCGTTTGAGTGGCTTGTTGTAATGGCCAATGTTTTGGCCATTCTTGACGAGAGATGATGCTAAGGTCTGCACCTGTATCCAGTAGCCCATTAAATTCATGTCCTTGAATATTTAGTTTTAGCATGGGGCGAGAATCTAAATTTAAAGAAAGCATAGCCCAATCTACACCTGTGGAGCCTAATCCCTTGGAACCTCTTTCTATAGTATGACTGGAAAATTTATCATGTAGGCTGGGTATTATTAGTAACTGTGCTATTCTATCTCCTGGTGAAATTACTAATATACCCTTTGGAGAACTGGCTATAATTTTTATTTTACCTTCATAATCGGGATCAATTACTCCAGGACTTATCAAAAGTCCTTTTAGAATAGAAGAACTGCATCCCAATAATAAGCCTACTGTTCCTTTGGGAAGAGGTCCTTTTACCCCTGAGGGAATGATTTGAACTCCCAACTCTGGAGTTAGTACTGCTCTGGTGGAGGCGCAGATGTCCAACCCTGCGCTCCCTCTGGTTTGTCTGATGAGGGATCTAATGGACAATGTGTCCTGGGCACTACCCTGATGGGGTTGCTAGGTTCCTCCAGTGCTCCGTATATTTGTGGTCTTGGGCCCCAGAGCATTGGGCCCCCCTGTCCATTTTTTGGCAATGGAGCCCGATGCCTTTCTCCACGATATCGTGGATAAACACCTGGTCCTTGTTCGTTTTTTGATAATGGAGTACCCTCTATGGTGGTTTGAGAACAGCATTCATTAGCCCAATGTCTCCCTCTATGGCATCGTGGGCAAATACCCGGTATTCTACTCCTTTGATACCTAGTTTTGTTAAACCCTCCTCCTATGGGGCAATTCCTTTTAAAATGTCCTGTTTGTTCACAATTGTAGCATGTTCTTGGCCTGGCATCTAAAACCTGTTGCACTGCAGCTGCCACGACTTGCCCTTGTTCATTAATGTCTCTACATAATTTAATATATGTGTTTAAATCTTCATGTTTCCATGGTCTAATGACTTCTCTGCACCAATGATTCACTTGCTCATAAGCCAGTTGTTTTATTAATGGCATTGCTTGTTCTGTATTCCCAAAAACTCTGGTAGCTGTTTGAATAAGCCTATCTACAAATTCAATGTAAGGTTCATTAGCTCCTTGTATTACCTTAGATAACTGACCTTGTAAACCTCCATGTCCTTGTAAAGTCTTCCATGCCCTAACCACATCTACAGCAATTTGTGTGTATACACCAGGATCATATGCAATTTGTTGCTGCTGATCCTCATAAGGTCCCTTTCCTAACAACATATCTAGATTTCTCTGAGGATAACCAGCTGCTGCATTTCGCCTAGCCGTCTCCTTGCAAAATTCCTCATTGGCAACCTTCCATAACAGGTATTGTCCTCCATTTAGCACAGCTTTACACATATTAGCCCAATCTGCTGGCGTCATGTTCAAGTTGTTAATGGATTCGACCATGCTTACAGTGAAGGGTGCTTGAGGACCACAGGTTGTTACAGCCTCTTTTAGCTGCTTCACTGTTTTGAAATTTAAAGCATTGTGAATTCGCTGCCCTCCTGCCTCAAATACAGGGCATGTTAATATTTGAGATCCTGTCTCAGGATCCCATCTATCAACTGCGGGGGTTGGGGGCCTCCCAGCATATGGAGGTGGTGTTGTTGGTTGGACACCTATGCCCTCTGGTGATAGAATGGTGTTAGTAGCAGTCTCCTGTTAAACTTTTCCCCTGATGGCTTTTTCTGCTCTAAACTTTCTTTCTCTCTCTGGCTAGCTCAAGAGCCTTCTCTTTTACTTGAATTTTTTCCTCTGTCTGACTAGCTCGAGAGACCTTCTCTTTTACTTGAATTTTTTCCTCTGTGTGACTAGCTCGAGGGACCTTCTCTTTTACTTGAATATTTCCAGTGCCTGGAATCTAGCAGGCATTCAACAAGTCTTTTTTTTTTTTCTTTTTTCCATCAACAAGTCTTGTTTAATTAAAAAAATTTTTTTTTGAGAAATTTTACATTTTGATTCTGGGGACTGAACCCAGAAATGCTTTACCTCTAAGTCACATCCCCTTTTTATTTTTATTTATTTAGAGACAGGGTCTCACCAAGTTGTTGAAGCTGTCCTTAGATTAGATCAACCTCAGCCTCCCAGCTGAGGATTACAGACATGCACCACCCTGCCCTCAACAAGTCTTTATTTGAATGAATGAACCAATTAAAAGGAAAAAAAAAGCTGGGCAAGGTGGAGGATGCTTGTAATCCCAGCAACTCGGGAAGCTGAGGCAGGAGGATCACAAGTTCAAAGCCAGCCTCAGCAACTTAGTGAGGCCCTAAGCAACTTAGTGAGACTCTCTAAATAAAATACAAAAAAGGGCTGGGGATGTGGCTCAATGGTTGAGTGCCCTGGGTTCAATCTCCAGTACCAAACAAATAAAAAAACCAAACCAGGGCTCTTAGAGTTAATATTGAGTCCCTGAACAGACCCTGGAGCTACCCAGATCCAGACTTCTTGTCATGGGAGTCTCCAGCTGTAGGGATGTTGGGAAGGTGTTTGAACTGGGACAGAAGGAGCAGGGTACTGGGTACCAGGATGCCCTCACTGGCCATAGCTTGTCCCCTCTAGCATAGCCTGACCCACAGGGAAACTAAAACCAGAAATCCAGCTCTTAACCTTGGCCCTTCACCTATGTGACAGCCTCTGTGCTTGGTTTCAGCAAGAGAGGAGTCCTACATTTTTTTCTCCAACCAGAATGAACTTGATGTTTGCAGAAATTCCTGTCCCCACACAGAGGTTTGGTTCAGTTGCAAATAACAGGAAATTGAAAACAGTGGCATAAGCAAATTAGAGTTTTAAGTTGCCCCAATTCACAAGTCTAGACTAGAGCACTAGGGTCAGGGCAGATGTGGCAGCCTCATTATGTTCCCGTGTTCCCAGCTCCTTCCGTCTTTTTGTTCCCCTATCCTGAGCATGTGGCTGCTACACACATGCTGGAAGGATGACTGTGTGCTCTCCAGCATTTTGTCTGCAATCTCAGGAAGAAAGGGGAAAGGGAAATAGATAAAGGCCACATGGCAGGGGGAATTCCCAGAAACCCCACTCAATGACTAATTTCTATTCTTCTAGGTAGAACTGGTACCTTCAGCTGCAAGTCCCTTTGTGCACCTGTTACCCCAAAGAAAGCCAGTGTTCTGTTAAAAAAAATGGTACCTTCTTTAGATCAATATAAAAATCTTCAGGGTCATCCTGACCCAAGGTCCTGATACACAGAGACACATCCTTGTGTTTCTCCCTTTGCCAAGAATGTTTGGTTGAATTTTATTCTTTTGTTATAGAATTTTGTTAAATAGAATTTTGTTAAAATTCTATTCTTTTGTTATAAAAAATTCCAAATATAACATTATTAGGAAATAGAATCTTTTAAAAACACCCATGTTCGCTGGCAGGGGTGGGATGGGGGCAGGGGGTGGCAGGATGGCACATACCTGTAATCCCAGTAGCTTGGGAGGCTGAGTGAGGAGGATTGAGAGTTCAAAACCAGCCTCAACAAAAACAAGGCACTAAGCAACTCAGTGAGACTGTGTCTCTAAATAAAATACAAAATAGGGCTGGGGATGTGGCTCAGTGGTCGAATGTCCCTGAGTTCAATCCCCAGTACTTGTTCCCTACCCTGCAAAAAACAAAAAACAAAACAAAAAAAACACCTGTGTTCTTATGCACCAGCAAATGTATTTTTCCTCAGGATGGGAGCCTCAGTTGAGGCTGCGAGCTCCAGATAGACTGACAAAGGCATGATGAAGCATATTGATTCAAAGCAAAAATGTGGAGCCCAGCAAACATAGGTTCGAGTCCTGATGTCACCATTCCATAAACATGCTCTTTAGGCAACCTCCACAACTATACCTGGCCTTATTTTTTGTGTATCTTTAAAATGGAAACAAGTACAGTACTATCTCTTCCATGGGGCTCACTAGGAAAAGCTAGATGAGACAGTGTACACAAAACAGCTCCAAGCACAAAGCCAATGCTCAACAGTGTCCATAGAATACTTTGTTGACTCAAATAGAATGTAACCAGTGGCTGCATGGAATGAGAATTTTTACAATGTGTATTATTTTTACATCACAATTTCTTGGGGGCTTCTCTCTTTCCTCTTTTGAAAAAGGCCTCCCATCCACTTGTTTTTCTAGAAGGGGTTGACCAAAAAGAATTTAAGCCTCTTCACTAAAAAGTAGCCAAACCATTAAAATGCTATTTCAGTGGAGGGTGATGCAGAAGGGTGGATTGGAGTCAGAAGGGACCTAGAGAGTCGCCACTCTCATCTGACTCATGAAGCAACTGAGACCCAGGGAGGTGAAGGGAGGTCTTCATTCCTAGCACTGGGGCTACAGTCTATGTGTTGGCACCTCTGCATGCTGGGCAGTGCACAGTGACCACCTGTGCATGGCCCTGCATTGTCCCGACCGGCAGGACACATCAACGTGGGCAGCGAACCTAGATGGGGAGGAATGAAGGGACAAGAGACACGAAGGGTGACAGCAAGACAGGAGTTCTGATCAAGCTGCAAACTTTTATTGTTCACACAGGGGTATTTATGGGCTGGGGATGGGGAAGCTCTCTTATTGGCAGTTGCTGGATGTCTTCACAAGGTGAGATAATGCAGGATGTTTCAGGAAGACAGATGGCCGCAGGATGTCTCAGGGAGATAGATGGCTGCAGGGTGTCTCCCAGGCAGGATATCTCCCAGGGGGCTGTTTATTGTAACTGTCAGGCTAGTCTTTGAAGGAGAACTCCCTTTTGGTCCCTGGCACTGCATGTCCTCCTGGCTTTGGTGATGGGATACAGTGGTCCAATCAGAAGACATCTCAAGACTTCTGGGATGTTGGGACAATGACTTCCACTCTTTTTTTTTTTTTAATTTTTATTGTTGGTTGTTCAAAACATTACATAGTTCTTTATATATCATATTTCACACATTTGATTCAAGTGGGTTATGAATTCCCATTTTTACCCCATATACAGATTGCAGAATCACATTGGTTACACATCCACTGTTTTATCTATTGCCATACTAGTGTCTGATGTGTTCTGCTGCCTTTCCTATCCTCTACTATCCCCCCTCCCCTCCCCTCCCCTCCCATCTTCTCTCTCTACCCCATCTACTGTAATTCATTTCTCCCCCTTGTTTTTTCCCCTTTTCCCTCACTTCCTCTTGTATGTAATTTTGTATAACAATGAGGGTCTCCTTCCATTTCCATGCAATTACCCTTCCCTCTCCCTTTCCCTCCCACCTCTCGTCCCTGTTTAATGTTAATCTTTTTCTCATGCTCTTCCTCTCTATTCTGTTCTTAGTTGCTCTCCTTATATCAAAGAAGACATTTGGCATTTGTTTTTTAGGGATTGGCTAGCCTAACTTAGCATAATCTGCTCTAATGCCATCCATTTCCCTGCAAATTCCATGATTTTGTCATTTTTTAATGCAGAGTAATACTCCATTGTGTATAAATGCCACATTTTTTTATCCATTCATCTATTGAAGGGCATCTAGGTTGGTTCCACAATCTAGCTATTGTGAATTGTGCCGCTATGATCATTGATGTGGCAGTATCCCTATAGTATGCTCTTTTAAGATCCTCAGGGAATAGTCCGAGGAGGGCGATAGCTGGGTCAAATGGTGGATCCATTCCCAGCTTTCCCAGGAATCTCCATACTGCTTTCCAAATGGGCCTTACCAATTTGCAGTCCCACCAGCAGTGTACAAGTGTACCCTTTTCCCCACATCCTCGCCAGCACTTGTTGTTGTTTGACTTCATAATGGCTGCCAATCTTACTGGAGTGAGATGGTATCTTAGGGTGGTTTTGATTTGCCTTTCTCTGACTGCTAGAGATGGTGAGCATTTTTTCATGTACTTGTTGATTGATTGTATGTCCTCCTCTGAGAAGTGTCTGTTCAGGTCCTTGGCCCATTTGTTGATTGGGTTATTTGTTTTCTTTTTGTTTAATTTTTTGAGTTCTTTGTATACTCTGGATATTAGGGCTCTCTCTGAAGTGTGAGGAGTAAAAATTTGTTCCCAGGATGTAGGCTCCCTATTTACCTCTCTTATTGTTTCTCTTGCTGAGAAAAAACTTTTTAGTTTGAGTAAGTCCCATTTGTTGATTCTAATTATTAACTCTTGTGCTATGGGTGTCCTATTGAGGAATTTGGAGCCCAACCCCACAATATGTAGATCAGAGCCAAATTTTTCTTCTATCAGACGCAGTGTCTCTGATTTGATATCAAGCTCCTTGATCGATTTTGAGTTAACTTTTGTGCATGGCGAGAGAAAGGGATTCAGTTTCATTTTGTTGCATATGGATTTCCAGTTTTCCCAGCACCATTTGTTGAAGATGCTATCCTTCCTCCATTGCATGCTTTTAGCCCCTTTATCAAATATAAGATAGTTGTAATTTTGTGGATTGGTCTCTGTGTCCTCTATTCTGTACCATTGGTCCACCCGCCTGTTTTGGTACCAGTACCATGCTGTTTTTGTTACTATTGCTCTGTAGTATAGTTTGAAGTCCGGTATCGCTATACCTCCAAATTCACACTTCCTGCTTAGAATTGCTTTTGCTATTCTGGGTCTTTTATTTTTCCATATGAATTTCATGATTGGGATTTTGATTGGCATTGCATTAAACCTATAGAGAACTTTTGGTAATATCACCATCTTGATGATGTTAGTTCTGCCTATCCATGAACAGGTATATTTTTCCATCTTCTAAGGTCTTCTTCTATTTCTCTCTTTAGGGTTCTGTAGTTTTCATTGTATAAGTCTTTCACCTCTTTTGTTAGGTTGATTCCCAAGTACTTTATTTATTTATTTTTTTTGAGGATATTGTGAATGGAGTGGTTGTCCTCATTTCCATTTCAGAAGATTTGTTGCTGATATACAGGAATGCCTTTGATTTATGTGTGTTGATTTTATATCCTGCCACTTTGCTGAATTCATTTATTAGCTCTAGTAGTTTCTTTGTAGACCCTTTTGGGTCTGCTAGGTATAGAATCATGTCATCTGCAAATAGTGATAATTTAGGTTCTTCTTTTCCTATTTTTATGCCTTTAATTTCTTTCATCTGTCTAATTGCTCTGGCCAGTGTTTCGAGAACTATGTTGAACAGAAGTGGTGAGAGAAGGCATCCCTGTCTTGTTCCAGATTTTAGAGGGAATGCCTTCAATTTTCTCCATTCAGAATGATGCTAGCCTGAGGCTTAGCATAGACAGCTTTTACAATATTGAGGTATGTTCCTGTTACCCCTACTTTTTCTACGGTTTTGAACATAAAAGGATGCTTTACTTTGTCGAATGCTTTTTCTGCATCTATTGAGATGATCATATGGTTCTTATCTTAAGTCTATTGATGTGGTGAATAACATTTATTGATTTCCGTATATTGAACCAGCCTTGCATCCCAGGGATGAATCCTACTTGATCATGATGCATGATCTTTTTGATATGTTTCTGTATCCGATTTGCCAGAATTTTATTGAGGATTTTTGCATCTATGTTCATTAGAAATATTGGTCTGTAGTTTTCTTTCTTTGAAGTGTCTTTGTCTGGTTTAGGAAACAGGGTGATGTTGGCCTCGTAGAATGAATTTGGAAGTTCTCCCTCTTTTTCTATTTCCTGAAATAGCTTGGAAAGTATTGGTATTAGTTCTTCTTTAAAGGTTTTGTAAAACTCTGCTGTATACCCATCTGGTCCGGGGCTTTTCTTAGTTGGTAGTCTTTTGATGGCTTCTTCTATTTCCTCAATTGATATTGGTCTGTTTAGGTTGTGTATATCCTCCTGACTCAATCTGGGCAGATCATATGACTTAAGAAATTTATCGATGCTTTCACTATCTTCGATTTTATTAGAGAATAAGGATTCAAAATAATTTCTAATTATCTTCTGTATTTCTGAAGTGTCTGTTGTGATATTGCCTTTCTCATCCCGTATGCTAGTAATTTGAGTTCTTTCTCTTCTTCTCTTCATTAGCATGGCTAAGGGTCTGTCGATCTTATTTATTTTTTCAAAGAACCAACTTTTAGATTTGTCAATTTTTTCAATTGTTTCTTTTGTTTTGATTTCATTGATTTCAGCTCTGATTTTAATTATTTCTTGCCTTCTACTTCTTTTGCTGCTGTTTTGCTCTTCTTTTTCTAGGATTTTGAGATGAAGTGTGAGATCATTTATTTGTTGTTTTTTTTCTTTTTTTAAGGAATGAACTCCAAGCAATGAATTTTCCTCTTAGAACTGCTTTCATTTTGTCCCATAGATTCTGATATGTTGTGCCTGTGTTTTCATTTATCCCTAAGAATTTTTAAATTTCCTCCTTGATGTCTTCTATAACCCATTGATCATTCAGTAACCTATTGTTCATTCTCCAAGTGATGCATGATTTTTCCTTCCTTCTTTTATTGTTGATTTCCAGTTTCATTCCATTATGATCAGATAGGATGCATGGTATTATCTCTACTCCTTTATAATTTCTAAGAGTTGCCCGTGACATAATATATGATCTACTTTTGAGAAGGATCCATGTGCTACTGAGAAAAAAGTGTAACTGCTTGATATTGGGTGGTATATTCTATATATGTCAATTAAGTCTAGGTTATTAATTGTATTATTGAGTTCTATAGCTTCTTTATTCAACTTTTGTTTGGAAGATCTGTCCAGTGGTGAGAGAGGTGTGTTGAAGTTTCCCATAATTATTGTATGGTGGTCTATTAGACTCTTGAACTTGAGAAGAGTTTGTTTGATGAACATAGCTGCACCATTGTTTGGGGCATATATATTTATGATTGTTACGTCTTGTTAGTGTATGTTTCCCTTGAGCAATAAGTAGTGTCCCTCTTTATCCCTTTTGATTAACTTTGGCTTGAAATCTATTTTATTTGATATGAGTATGGACACTCCTGCTTGTTTCCGAAGTCCATATGAGTGATATGATTTTCCCAACCTTTCACCTTCAGTCTATGTATGTCTTTTCCTATCAAATGCGTCTCCTGTAGGCAGCATATTGTTGGATCTTTTTTTTTTTTTTTTGATCCATTTTACTAGCCTGTGTCTCTTAATTGGTGAGTTTAAGCCATTAACATTTCGGGTTATTATTGAGATATGGATTGTTCTTACAGCCATATTTGTTTATTTATGTTACTGAACATGATTTTGTTTTTCCTCTTTGATTATTTTTTCCCTTTACTGTACTACCTTCCACTGTTGGTTTTCATTGTTATTTTCCATTTCCTCTTCCTGTAACGTTTTGCCGAGGATGTTTTGAAGAGATGGTTTTCTAGCTGCATATTCTTTTAACTTTTGTTTATCGTGGAAGGTTTTAATTTCATCTTCCATCCTGAAGCTTAATTTTGCTGGGTACACAATTCTTGGTTGGAACCCATTTTCTTTCAGTGTTTGAAATATGTTGTTCTAGGATCTTCTAGCTTTCAGAATCTGTGTTGAAAGATCAGCTGTTATCCTGATTGGTTTACCCCTAAATGTAATCTGTTTCCTTTCTCTTGTAGCTTTTAAAATTCTCTCCTTATTCTTTATGTTGGGCATCTTCATTATAATGTGTCTAGGTATGGATCTCTTATGATTTTGCACATTCGGCTTCCTGTAGGCTTCTAGGATTTGGGATTCTGTATCATTCTTCAAGTCTGGGAAGTTTTCTCATATATTTCATTGAATAGATTGCTCATTCCTTTGGTTTGGACCTCTATACCTTCCTGTATCCCAATGACTCTTAAGTTTGGTCTCTTTATGTTATCCCATATTTCTTGGATGTTCTGCTCATGGTTTCTTAACAGTCTTGATGAGTTGTCTATGTTCTTTTCAAGTTGAAATACTTTGTCTCCATTGTCTGATGTTCTATCTTCTAAGTGTTCTACTCTGCTGGTAGTACTCTCATTTGAGTTTTTAATTTGGTTTATTGCTTCCTGCATTTCTAGCATTTCTGTTTGTTTTTAATAATCTCTATCTCCCTGTATAATTGATCTTTTGCTTCTTGGATTTGTTTATGTAATTCATTGTCGAAGTGATCTTTCATTGTCTGATTTTGCTGTCTAATGTCTTCCTTGAGACTCAAGATCATCTGAAGCATGTATATCCTGAATTCTTTATCTGACATTCCATCTGCTGCAGATATTACCTCTTCTAAAGTTGAGTTGACCTGCATTGCTTGTGGTCCTTTCTTTCCTTTTCATTTCATACTGCTCGCGTTTCTTTCTGCTTGGTGAAACTGTTGTGTTATTGAATTTTCCCCCTATATATTTATATTGCTCTTGTATAGTTGCAAAGTCTCCCTTTTGTGGAGAAAGACAATGTTAACAGTTCTCAATATCAATAGTACATCATCTAAGCACACGTTTTCCTTATTACTACATTTATAGCTAGACTCTATGTCTACAAATGTTGGTTTTGATTATCGTTTACAAATATAGTCATTAGTTTCATGAAAGGCGTACTGTTTCTGGTAGCTTGAAGAAAACTGAATTTCAGGTGTAAGATGTTATGTTTATGGGGAAAGGAGTGAGGGTATGGGGTTAATCTAGCTTAGTAACTTTGGAGAGCTCTAACCAATAGATGGGTAATTTATGGAAGAATGTATAGATTCAAATTCCTATCTGTATTTATAAGATTACCCTACTTATGAATAGTAAAATTTAGGGGGTTGCAAGTGGGATAGAGGGAGTAAGAGGGAGGAAAACAAATAACAAGGAACAGAAGAGAAAAAAGAGAGCGGGAAAAAGAAAATACGAGAAAAAAGAAAAGAAATAAAAAAGGGGGAAGGGAGGTGGGGCACATACAAGTCCTCTATATTATATTATTCTGGTGATTTCGTTGTTAAAGACCCTTTTCATGCACAATTTTTGGTTTCACATATGTTGAGGTTGCGACGACCCGAGGGGGAAGGGTAGAGGAGACTGGGTGAATGGCTGAAAAGAGAGAGAGAAGAGAGAAAAAGAAAGAAAAAAAAGAAAAAACAATGTCTCTCAGTACTCCGTTTTCATTTCTTCCAGTTGGTGGCATTGTCTATTCCTAGCTTGAGTCTCTGGGTTCAGGATGGTGGTGGTAGTCAGTGTGAGAGGACTTGAGCTTCCACCTGTGGCCTCTCTGCTGTATGACTTCCACTCTTTACCCACTCTCTGAGATAACATAGCCGGGGAAGCTGCTGACATTGCCTTATAGCCACAAGGGAGAGCCTACCAAGGTAGGAGGCAACCTGAGATGAGGGATGGAAGGAGAAATACACCCTCTAGCTGGTTGGATTCAGTTCCCAACCATGCCTGAGCATATTGGTGTCAGACATTCTGCCACCTCCTAATTGTAACTAATCTAGGAGTTCAAAGCTATACATATCTAATAATGAAGGCTTTGGATTTTTTTAAAAAAAGCCTTCCTGGATGAGGTTGCCTCAAAGGAGACTCAAAAAGGAAGACCAGGAAGCAGGCAGGCTGGGAAGGGAGAGAGAATTCAGGGAAAAGACCCTAAACAAAGATCTGAGATAGGAAAACTTGGAGCTATGGACTGAATGCTTCTGTCTCTTACCCATACGAGAGGCATATGTTAGCCCAATTCCCCATGTGGTGGTATAAGATGTGGGGCCTTTGGAAAGTAATTAGGTCATGAGGGTGGAGCCCTTATCAATGGGATTAGTGTCCTTATAAAAAAAAAGAGAGAAAGGTTGCTTCTTCTTTGCACTCTTGGCCATGTGCAAACTAAGAAGTCCCTCAGCAGAACCAACCATGCTAGTGCTCTGATTTCAGATTTTCCAGCCTCCATAACTGTGAGAAATAAATGTCTGTTGTTTAAGCCACCTAGTGTGTGGAATTATGTTATAGCAACCCAGACCAATGGAGACACCTGGATGGGGAAGGGAATTTGGGGAATCATATTTAAATCAATTTGGCTAGAATCTTGGATGCCTGAAGGGGTAACGGGAGTTAGGGTTGAAGATGTAGGTTCCTACCAGTCTGTGAGTTTGTTCTTTTGTGTTGTAGGTAGGCAGTAAGGAGCTGGGCTTCAGGATGAAATCATCAGGAGAGAAGGGAGATGAGAACGAAAAGAAGGCTACTAGTAATTGTCAAAGCGAGAAAGAGTCCACAGCTTCTAGATTGACCAACTGTACTGGTTTGCCCAGGACAGAGGCATTTCCCAGATGTGTGATTTCCGGTGCTAACACTGGGACAGTCCCAGGCAAGCTAATGGCTGATCCCTCTAAAACACCACCCAGAACTATACAGGAAGAGAATGATGGATTTCATTGTGTAAAAACACCATGAATTAAAAAATAGAACATAGTCTGGATAACATGGAAACTTCTGTGTTTTTCCGTAGGAAACAAAAATGAAATAAGTGAGTATCTCTTTTGAGATGCAAGCCATCAATGATGTTTGACTCCACTTAACTGATTGCTAACATCCAGCCCTGGATCCCATCAGTATCAAGAGCCCGGTCATCTTTGAATTTGTAAGTTCCTACATCTTACTTTCTGGTACTCTTTTGTCCTTTCTGAGCCCTCAAATCTCATGGAGATGTCTTCTTTCTTCCTTGCTTTCCATTACCCCTTTTGTCTTCACTTTCTATCTAGCCAAGACCACCTAATCTGGTTTAATCTGGCATTTCACAATCTACTTGGTCAATGTCATGACTTTTGGTTCTTTGAATTTGGCAAAACTTTGGACACTGAATCAATTCCATTCCTGTTCTGCACAGTGGTTGCAGAGAAAGCTGGATGAGTTCTCAATCTGCCCACCAATGCTTCTTTATGTATTTCTTTCTGGCTTCTCCATGTGGCTGTTTGAGTCTCAGCTCCGCCACTGAACTAACTTGTGCAAACTTGGGCAAGTCTGTGTCATGGTTTTCTCACCCCCCAAATTAAATGTTATATGGATCAGCTGAGCTAACATGCATAAGACATTTAGCACATGACTTGTCATGTAATGTTAGTTTTTACTGATGCTAGGATTTTGACTGCACACTTACAGGATTTGAATTAGTGTCTCAAGTGGAAGGTCAGTGCACGAGGTGGTGGGGTGACAAATCAATCATATGGAGTACCAAGTCATGCAAATTTTTATTTTTGCAAAAATTTAAATGGACATATCACTGAAGAAGATATACAGAGAGAAAATAAACTCATGAGATGTTCAACTTCATGAGTCATTAGAGAAATGCAATTAAAGCCATAGTGACATATCATTGCACACAAATTAGAATGTCAGTCCTCAGTAACAAAAAGTAACAAAAAGGAATGAGCAAATGATACAACAGATTAACAAGAATGAATCACAAAATTATTAGGCTGAGTCAAGGAAGATGGATAGAAAGAGGAGAGACTCTACAATTCTATTTACATGAAAATCTAGAAAATACTCCTCTGTTATGACAGTAAGCAGATCAGTTATTGCCCAGGAAATGAGGATGAGGAAGGTGAAAAGAGACAACAGTAAGAAACTTCAAGAGTTGAGAGAAATTTGGGGGCAATGGAAATATCTCAATTGGGGCAATGGTTTCAGAGATGTGTGCATATGGTAAAAATGAATCATACGGTACACTTTCAATATATGTAATCTATTGTATGCCAATCATACCTTAACAAAGTTATTCAAAATTACTTTTGTAGATTAAGAGTCCCAGCGCTTAGAAACAGCAGTTGTAAAAAAGGGAACCCAGTTATCTCAGATGTGAAATGCATGTCACTGTATTGCTTAAAACCCCCAAAACTGGCCAAGTGACTCAAAGGAATCTGACTTCAAAATCAATAAGAAGATGGATAAGAGTACAATTACTGTTTGGAAGCTTTTGTGGTAATTTATTATTTTATAGTTGCATCTAGACTAGTAAATCATGGAAGCACATATCAATATTTTCTAGTGCTAAAATGTATAGTCTTGAGTGGATTGATTACTGACAATTTCAAAAAAAAATGTGTTTTAACAACAATCTTAGGATTAAAAAAAAAAAAAGAAGAAGAAAAGAAATATGTCTCACCGGGCACAGTGGTGCACACCTGAATCCCAGCAGCTTGGGAGGCTGAGGCAGGAGGATGGAGAGTTCAAAGTCAGACCCAGCAATGGCAAGAGGCTAAGCAACTCAGTGAGACCCTGTCTCTAAATAAAATACAAAATCAGGCTGGGGATATGACTCCGTGGTCAAGTGCTCCTGAGTTCAATCCCAGGTACCCCTCCCCCCCTCAAAAAGGAAAAAAAAAAGAAAAGAAACAAGCAAATGTCCACCATAGCAATTAGCACCAATTTAGTAAAATAAAGACTAGTTCAGTCTATGATTCCTAAGGAAGCTGGCTCCCGGGGCCTTCTCCCCCACTTGGATCAGAGCAGCAGGGGAGGGTCTGTGGCTAAGGCAACTCTTGCTTTGGTTTAATCTGGCATTTCACAAAGAGCAACAGCCTCTTAAAAAGCTCCTGTCCATGTGAGAAAAATAATAAGTAGGTGGCTACTGAGAGGTTGTTTTCCCCATAGGAGAAAACTGCCAATCAAACCAGAGTGGGAGCAGGCAGCCCGGGGAGGCATGCTGACCATGAAGTAATACAGCAAGAAGGGGAAGTTCCTGGTCATAGTGCCCACGTGTTTTCAGAAAGCCCCTTGGAATCAACGTGTCCTTCAGAAGAAGGAAGGCCAGGGGCGGTTCACTTGGTTGCTAACTAGCCCTGGGACCTTGGGTGAGCTGCCTGGTCTGTCTGTGCCTCTGTTCCTGGCCTGTCAGATGGGAATACTGAGGCCTACCTCATAGGGTTGCTGAGATGCTGAGAGTTGACAAGAGCCCCGGAAGTGTGTTTTGAAAAAGCAAAAACATCCTACCAACATATGATATGCTGGGAAAATTAGCACCATCCAGGGGCCTATGAGAAATCCAAGAGAGCTTGGAGCAATTAAGTCTAGATCAGTTTTCTTGATACTGATATATCAGGTTTAAAAACAATATTCCACCTACCAAGAAGAGTATGCTACGCTTTAATTTCTGTCTGTTGTGCTCTGAAAACAAATAGATATTTGTCTTATTTCCCAATAACTCCTGCCTCCCAGGAGACCTTGATTCTGATTCGTTCTCCTAGGCCCCCTCCCCAATATGTGCTTATGGTGATCACAGTCTAACTAGGGAGACAGGGCTCAGGAGTAAATTGTAGGGAATGGAGGGGAGTGGGGGGAGGGCATGGAGATAGGAAAGATGGTGAATGAGAAGGTCATCATTACCCTAGGTACATGTATGATTGCACAAACGGTGCAACTCTCCATCGTGTTCAACCAGAGAAATGAAAAGTTGTGCTGCATTTGTGTACAACGAAACAAAGAGCATTCTGCTGTCATGTATGACTGATCAGAACAAATAATAAAAAAAAAAAAAATAAAAGAGTGAATTGTAGTTGGTTTTAAGGGGTGCCTGGAGACTGTCAGTCCTACTTGGGTCCTTACCCCTTCTTCCCCACTTCCTGAGAGCTGAAGACACAGAAGCCTTCTCTGGTCCCAGTCAACACAAGACTCTCTGGCCATACTGCCCGATCCCTGGCAGGAGCCTGTGCTAGCCTCTGAATGTTAGTTGTTAGAAGACAAATTCCTGCAAGGTCCTTGTTCCTATGTCTCTGTCATCCTGGGCTACCCAGAAGCCCCATACTATAGTCTAAATCTGAATCCTGGCTGAGTGTCCGTGCTGGGCTTTTGTCCTCTGTGGGTAAATGTGCCTGGAGAACTGACCTGTGAGGACCTCTGCACAAAGCAAGATTTCTCAACCTCTGCACTGTTGACATTTCTGTTGGGATCCTTCTCTGGTGGGGGTGTGAGCTGCATCCCTGCTGGCCCCTGCCCACTAGATACTGCTTGCACTCCTCCCTCAAGGTGTGACAACCCAAAATGTCTTTTTCCATTGCCAACACTGTCCCTAGATAAGAGTCACTGGGATAAACTCTCCCTCTGAGAGCCCCATTGCTGCCTCCAGGAGATCTTGTCACTCAGGGACAGGGCTCTTACTGCCCTTTGTGATAACCTCCACTTCTGAGCAGTCAGCACAGCCACAGAGACTGATGGACTGGTCTTCGCTCTAAGGGATATTTGTAAAGTATTGGCAGCCCAGCCTCTGACCCCCTTCCTGAGTTTAGAACAACCTCATCGAACACGATCAAAAGGCAAAGCCCACTGCTGAGGTTGGGCACTCTCTGTCCCAATGTCTTGTGTCACTAGAGCTTGGCTGATTAGATGTACCTACCTTAGACTTCACATTCTGCTTTGACAGTGCCAGCAGGGTGACCAGTGCATTCAGACCCAAGTGGTGGCAGAACAAACTGCTTCCGGGGATACAGCATGGGCTCTTGTCCTATGACATCTTCCTCTTCCATTTTGCAACCTGGTTCTGTCTTTTTGGTCATTCAGTATCCTCAATAAGTTTTCTGCCTGGCTCAGCCAGGGACACTGCCTGAGGTTGTAGGTTGCTAAAGATTTCCACCTCTTCTTTGCCCATCTCCAGAGATGAGTTTGACACCCAGGATGAACGCTCCAGCCCCAGATCTTGTCTCCCACAACATCCCCTCTCTTCTTGCAGTGGGCCTTGGACCAGCCAGGTCCTCAGGGCATAGAAATACTTTTTGGTTCCCTCTGCCTGTGTTCAAATCCTTTGAGAACATAGGCAGCTCCCAACTCACAGGCATCTGACTTACAAGAGCGTGTCCAGCTTATCAACACTAGAGTATGGGCTGTCAAAAAAACTTCTGGAAGAGGTCTGTTGTCTAGAGTGCAGTTTGAGAACCCATGGCTCCAAAAGAGGAAAAATAGATCCAGATCTGTTCTATGACACCTGACACCAAGGGAATACTGTTCCTTTGTCCCAACACATTCTAAGCGGTAATGGAATAAAAGAACAGTGGGGTTTTTTTTTTGAGTGTGTGTGTGTGTGTGTGTATGTTATAATATAGAAAGAACTGAACACTAATAATGCCTTAAATAGGATAGAACTGTTCATGAACTGAGATAGTTGCAATGAATACCAGAGGCAAAGGTTTGCTAGTCTTGATGTGTAAAATGTTGTTCAATTTTCTAAATTTTAACCGAAAATAAAGACAAATGACAGATCAGATTACTCACTGAGACAAACAAAACAAATGACTAAGCTAAGAAAAAGGCAGAGATGTGCAAGAAATCAAAGAAATGGAAATTAAACCAATAATGAAATCATGTTTTTCACCTATCAGATTATAAAGCATGAACAAACAGAACATTCGATGTGGACAATGCTGGGCCAATCTGTCCCTCCAACCCAGCAGAAGAGAATGAGAATTGAACCAGTCTTTGGAGAGTGTCTTGAGCTCACATGTCAAGTACCACCAGAGGAAAGTTCATGTTCTTTTTATCTGGAAATCCCCCTTCTAGAAATGGAAGGAAATAACCAGCAACACATTCATGACCTAGCATGCCTGGTGTGTGCACAGGTGCTGGGGCCAATGTCTGGTCCAAATCCTGGCTCTGCCTTTCCACCTTTCTAGACCTCAGTCTTCTTATCTATGCACATAAGGCAGTAAAATGTTTTAGGGCTATATTCCAGATGAAGTATTTGATAATGCTTAGAAGGTGCACACAACTGTGCCTGGCATGAAGTGAGGGCTTGGTAAGTATTAGCTATGAATGCAGTATTGTGTATAATAGCAACACACATGCATGCACAGATACACACACACAACCTAAATTTCCAGAACTAAATAAGTAAATAAGTCATGGTGCATTTATATACTAGCATGCTGTGCAAGCACTAAGTTAGCATTTTAATATTTCATAACAGTAGTGAGGAAATGAGTGCCCCTGTAGTGAATTGAACATCATGTCATAGATTCAAAAACTTCAAAACTGTTACTGAATATCATGACCCCCACTTTAAAATATATTCTATTTTTTTAGAGCAATTTTAGCTTCACAATAAAATTGAGTGGATAGTATAGAGTTCCCAGGGATCTCTGTCCCCACACTTACACACAGCCTCTCCCTCTATCAGCATCTCCCAGGGTGGTACCTTTGTTAAAATCCTTATTACCCAGCCAGATGTGGGGATGCACATCTGTAATCCCAGCATCTTGGGAGGCAGAGGCAGAAGTATCACAAGTTCAAAGTCAGCCTCAGCAACTTATTGAGGCCCTAAGCAACTCAGAGGGACCCTGTCTCAAAATAAAAAATAAAAATGGCTGAGGATGTGGCTCAGTGGTTAAGTGCCTTGGGTTAAATCCCCAGTACAAAACAAAACAAAACAAAAAAACATATTATTACCCAGAGCCCATAGTTTATATTAGGGTTCACTCTTGTTGTTGCATTCTACAGGTTTGAAAAACGTAAGATGACATAAGAGCATTTTCATACAGAATATTATCATACAGAGTATTTTTCTGCCCTAAAAATCCTCTGTGCTCATTGCTGGTGGGACTGCAAAATGGTGTAACCATTTTGGAAAGCAGTGTGGAGATTCCTCAGAAAACTTGGAATGGAACCAACATTTAACCCAGCTATCCCACACCTCAGTTTATATCCAAAGTGATATAGTCACATCAATGTTTATAGCATACTATAGTGATATAGTCACATCAATGTTTATAGCAGCTGAATTCACAATAGTTAAACTGTGGAACCAACCTCGATGCCCATCAATAGATGAATGGATAAAGAAACTGTGGTATATAATATACACAGTGGAATATTACTCAGCTCAGCATTAAAAGATAATAAAATTATGGTATTTGCAGGTAAATGGGTGGAGCTGGAGAATATTATGCTAAGCAAAGTAAGCCAATCCCCAAAAACGAAAGGCTGAATGTTTTCTGATTAATGGATGCTGATCTATGATGCAGGGGGATGGGGAATGGGAAGAATGGAGGAACTTTGGATTGGGCAAAGGGGAGGGTGGAGAGGGGTTATAAGAATAGAAAAGATGGTAGAATGAGATGAACACTACCCTAGGTACACATATGATTGCATGAATGGTGCATCTCTACACTATGTACAACCAGAGAATTGAAATGTTGCACTCCATTTGTGTATGATGAATTGAAATGCATTCTGCTGTTATGTACAACTTAGTAGAACAAATAAAACAAATTTTTAAAAAATCCTCTGTGCTCTATTTACCCCTCCCTCCATCCCTCTCTCCTGAGAAAACGTAGTTACCATTGAGGCTGGTGGCAGCTCTCTTCCCTTCTGCCTGCAGAATTTTTAGTAAGTAGTGCAAATCACCTTTCAAAACCCCTGGAAACCATCCATCTTTTCACTGTCTCCATAGTTTTGCCTTTTTCTAGAAGGTCATACAGTTGGAATCAGATTGAAGGTGGACTTTTTGGATTGGCTTTTTTCACTTAGCAATATGCATTTCTGTTTCTTCTATGTCTTCTCATGGCTTTAGAGCTCATTTCTTTCTAGTGCTGAAAATAATTCATTGTCTGAATGTATCACAGTTTATCTCTCATCTACTTCAGGACATCTTGGTTGCTTCCATATTTTGGCAATTATGAATAAAGTTATGATAAACATCTGTATGCAGGTTTTTATGTGGACATTAGTTTCAACTCCTTTGGGTAAATACCATGGAGAGAGAGATTGCTAGATCATAAAAGGGTATATTCAGCTTTATGAGAAATTGCCAAGCTCTCTTACAAAGTGGTTGTACCATTTTATATTCCCACCAGCAATGAATGAGAGTTCCTGTTGCCACACACACTAGCCAGCATTTGGTGGTGTTAGAGTTTTGGATTTTGGTCATTTTATTAAGCATGAACTAGATGCCATTGTTGTTTTAATGTGCAATTTTCTAATTATTATGATCCCTTTTTAAAATTAAATTTATAATGTATCTCTAAACTCTGTCACATGTTTTCTTTACCTTTGTTACTGAGCTTCCCCTTGGTTTATATTGTCTTTCCAAGAATATATTTCATCTTGTCTAATATTCCTCTACTTGCTTTCAAAGTATCTACTTGAACTGCTTTTTTTTTTAAATAGCAATAATAAAATTATAACAAAAGTCTATTTACTTGCAAGTACAAGATTTCCCGCTCCTCTGGATTCCCAGCACAATTTCTGGAAAGGTGAGTGTGAACTATGGTGTGTATGTGGACCTCTTGCATAAATGACAATCCTTTTTTAAAAAGGTAGTTTCCACTCTGGGCTGGTGGCTACTCCCCCTCACTTTTCTGTCCATAGAATTTGTAGTAAACAGCAAAAGTCACATTTCAAAATTTCTGAGACTGTGGTCTTATTTCTGCAAAAATTAAAATAAAACATGAAAGCAGCAAAGAGCATTGAGTGATCACACTCGATTGAAGCATTGAAGGCCACACAGCTGCGAGTCCGGCTGTCAAAGAAGACATTCAGCCTTTAGTTTTTTGGGATTGGCTTACTTCGCTTAGCGCTCGCTGGGCCTCTGCATTTGCAGCCCAGACTTACAGGGTGCGCTAGTCCGGAAGAATTGACCTGGTTTAAATATTGGCAAGATCAGACAGGGAATCAGCTAAGGTCGCCCTTCCTTTGTTTACCGCTGACCTGCCCAACAAGCCGCTCCGGGTTGTAAAAGGTCTTAGGAAGTGCTGCGTGTGGTTTTGTTGCACGTAGGGACAGGATCAATATTGGCTGAGTGGGGAAAGGAGGAGCCTCGTGGCCACGCCCCTTACAGTTACCTGGGTGGTGGTTAAGTGAACTGGTGAAGATGCTGAGCTCTGAGACCCTGTTAAACACAAGGCTGACTCTAGTGGCCCAGGCGTCTGGTCTTTCTAGAAGCATGAGAGTCTTCATCAGCCATTGAGGGAAGCCGCTGGCTTTTGTAACTGGCTACTGCAATGAGATCACAGAGGTAGCCGCAGCTTGAAAGGCTTCCAGAACAAAATCGATACAGGCCCTGCTAGCCAATGTCCCAAGGCAAGTTTCAGCTGTTTTTTTTGGTGCTGACCTGGAGAGAATTGTAGGCCCTGCCCCCTGCCTTTGGGGGAAGGGCAGCTGTTGGCAACATCTGTTTAGTAACCACTCAGGAAAGCCCCCACAGGGATCCTATGTTCCTTAGACCTGAGGTCAGGAGGTAATAACAGGACAATTTCTTACTGTGCTGAGCAGCTAGTAACTAGCATGTGTGAGCATGCACACTATTTTTTTTCAAAATATATATATATATTATTTTAGTTGTTGATAGATCTTTATTTTATTTATATTTGTTGCTGAGAATCAAACCCAGTGCCTCACACATGCTAGGCAGGCAGTCTACCACTGAGCCCCAGCCCCAGCCCCAGCCCAGCATGCACACTTCTAACCTCTGCAACAGGCCTGTGGAACCCAGTAGAGG
The DNA here is from genome assembly GCF_964194105.1 of Spermophilus citellus. NCBI lineage: Eukaryota > Metazoa > Chordata > Mammalia > Rodentia > Sciuridae > Spermophilus > Spermophilus citellus. The sequence goes on from NC_138193.1 coordinate 62,109,650, forward strand.
AGGTCACATGACTTTCCCAAGGTCACCCACCTGGTAAAGTTGAGAGTTGGGTTCCAACCCCGTCTGCCATCTACAGAAATGTACATTAGAATTAAACTTGATTTCTTCAAGGCCCTCACTACAGTGCACCAAGAAGCAGATGCAGAGCCATAGATAGGAGAGAATCTCATTTCTATAAAAAAACAAAATATCTATATAAATTCATATGTCTTCCTTAGAAAATAGTCTGAGAGAATGCTCAGTGAACTGTCAATCATGATTAGCTCTGGAGAGCAGGCTCAAAACTCTGAGCCATATTTGTGTAAAGGGACCTTACCCTTTTTCCTTTCTATACTTCTATATCACTTGACATTTCTACAAAAATATGAATTATTATTTTTAAATTGTTTTTTATTAAAAGAGAGTAAAAGACTGAGGTTGTGGCTCAGTGGTGAAGCTCTTGCCTAGCATGTGTGAGGCACTGGGTTTGCTTCTCAGATTCTTATACATATTTTTTATGTATAAAAAATACATAAATAAAATAAAGTTTAAAAAAAGTCTATTGGTCAAACCATATTGTTATATTGTGTGCATGCATGAATATGTAAAAACAAATTCCATCACTATGTACACTTCTAATGCAGCAATAAAAATGTGGGGAAAAAAGAATAAAATTCACTCTTTGGTGCATAAAGTTGTGTAACCACCACAGGATACAGAAGAGTTGCATAACCAGAAAAAATATCCTGTTATAGTTTACCTTGCTCCACCCCAAGTTCCAATATTCTCCCTCATTACAGTTTTGCCTTTTCCAGAATGTAATTGAAATAAAATCTTCTGGTATACAGCCTTTGAAATCTGGCTTCTGATTATTTTGAGATCCATCCATTTTGTGTGCACATATTGGTTGTTCATTTCTTTATTATTTTTAAAAAAAAAATTTTTAGTTGTAGATAGACACAATGCCTTTATTTTATTTATTTATTTTTATGTGGTGCTGATAATTGAACCCAGTGCCTTATATGTGTTAGGGAAGTGCTCTACCACTGAGCCACAACCCCAGTCCCTCTTTTTTATTCTTGAGTTACTATTCTATTGTAAAATGACACAATTTATTTGGAGTAAATAGGAGTAGGATTGTTGGGTTCTAAACTAAGTGTATATTTAACTTTGTAAGAAATTGTCAGATTGTGTTTCAAAGTGTCTCTACCAGTTTGCATTCTGTTGAGAAGTGTGAGTTCCGATGGCTCCACATCCTCTTCAGAACTTGAACTTGGTATAGTAAGTTTTCTTGTTTGTAGCTATTTTGATAGATACGCAGTGGTATGTCATTGTGGTTTTAATTTGTATTTATTATATTATTTCCCTAATATACATGGTGTACAACATTATTTTATGGGCTTACTTGCTCTCTTTTTTAATAAAGTGTCTTTTGCAATTTTTATTTGGTTATTTTATTATTGTTGAATTGCATTATTATTTTTAAGAGCTTGGTTGGTGTATAATTGACATATAATTGCATATATTTAAAATGTATGGTTAAGGCCAGAGCATAGAGGTTGCACATCTGTAATCCCAGAAACTCAAGAGGCTGAGGCAGGAGGATCACAAGTTCGAGTCCAGGCTCAATAACTTAGCAAGACCCTGTCTCAAAATAAAAAGGGCTGGGGATGTGGCTCTGTGGTAGAGCACCCTGGGTTCAATTCCCCAGCACAGGAAAAAGAAATTAAAATGTACAATTTAAAAGTTTGAGACAAGTACACAACTGTTAAACCACTGCCACAATCATGATAATGAATAGAGCCAATTGCCCCCTCTCCAAGTTTCCTTGTACTCCTTTATAATCCTGTGTTAACCTTCTCTCTTACCCTATCCTCAAACAGTGACCAGCTTTCTAAATTAGCTTGCATCTTCTAGAATTTTCTATAAATAGAATCTTACAGTATGTACTCTTTTTGTCTGGCTTCTCTCTCTCTTAGCATAGTTATTCATCCCTGCCTGAGTATATTGATAGTTTATTCATTTTTTAAATCACAGAGAGTATTTCATTAAATGGATATACCTCAATTTGTGTATTCATTCACTTGTTATTGGACATTGAGATGTTTTCAGGTTTTAGCCAATAAAGCTGCAAATAAAGCTGCAGTGATCATTCATGTACACATCTTTGTGGGGACATGTATTTTTGTCTGTGTTGAGAAAGTACAGAAATGTGTAGGAGAGGAATGGCTGTGTTATATACATTTCATATTTTAAGAGCTTGCAAGATTGTTTTCATAGTTGTTGTGCCATTTTGCATTCCTATATTCACTAAGGAAATGTCTTTTAAAAACGGTTTTACTAGTGTTCATTGATCCCAGTGCATGAGCTATACACTTTTCTCAGGTCCAGAGTTTGGAGTGGAAATTGGGAGAGGATGATTCTCTCTCATAACAGAGGGGAAAAGTTAGAGTTGGTGGTGTAGGGTAGGGCTCTCTTGTGGCAGAAACACAGAAAATAAAAATACCTGGTGATCGTCTCCTAAGGGAGTCTATGACTGTGCAAGGCAAGGGCTGTGCTCTTTAAAGACTCCTCCTCAACCTTCGGCCACAGAATCTCCCATGAAGTCTGTGTGTCTCACCCAGGCTTCCTCTGGAGTAGATTCCTTGGGCCAATGATTCCCAAACTTCAGATAAGCACCCATTCTAGAAGTTATTATTTTTCTCTAAACTAACTCACCTCACTTTCTAACCCAGAAAAATAGTGCTTCCTGGCACACCGTGAGTAATTCTCACACCCTTTTTGAAAGGATAAAAAAGCTCACAGCTCATGATCAGGTAGCCCCTCTGGTAAGGAGACTTCTAGTCAGCCCATACCAATCCCTGGGGTCCCATCTGAGTTGTTGAAATGCCTGGCTCCCCCCCCCACACACACCCCAGAATCTTCTAGACCCCTTCCCTTTGCACTTTGCCTGGGGACAGTAACACTGCTTTGGACTGGGGGTGTCGAGCAGAAAGAGTGGTCTCTGCAGGTCTGGTACCCACATTGGGGCTAAGCAGAGTTTTGAGAGTCCTCACCACCCTTTTCAGGAGAGCAGGAGTTCTGAGTTAAGAGTCTTATAGGAAGGGTGCCTGGCCTGACAGCCATCTTTCCTGTCTACACCTGGTTCTGACTAACAAGTACCCTCTTGTGGCCAAGGCATTCCCCTAGAGCTTCCTGAGAGCAGAGGGGATCACCACAGGGTGATGGTGGTGGGGTTGCTGTTCCTTTGGAGTGATGCTTTTCTCTTGAGCCAGGATTATACCACTTGTCCCAGGTGAGCTTTTCAGGAGTTTAAGAGATTAGCGGCATTGTTATCACCAGGAATGTGTTGGAAATGAAAAATGTCAGGCTACTCTATCCCTCCCACTAAATTGGAAACTCTGAGAATGGTGCCCAGGGACTGTGATGTAGCCTAAAGTTTGAGATGCTTTGGAATATGACCAGAAGAAAACCGACTCCCACTATCTCACCACCAAATTAATTTGTAATCACCCCCCCCCACCACCACTTGGCCTGCAAAAAAACCACAGCCTGAAAGTGGGGAGTGTGGGACCCAAATCACTGAGGAACTGATTTAGAAAATCCTCAACTCCCTTCCCCCAGCCTTGGGACAGGAGCCTCTTGCTTCCAGGACAACTTTCACATAGTCCTTATTCAGTTCTTTGTGTGTTCTTTAACTTTTGTATTCCAGCTGGGTACAAAGCTGAGGCCCGTTTTCCCATTATCTGCTAGATGAATGCTTGGATCGGTGTCCGGGCTGCCTAGTCGTGCTTGGTAATCCGAAACAGAGGCGCTGCAAATCTCCAAAAATTCTAGTTTGCTGCGGGGAAGCCGGAGCGAGAGGAAAGAATGCTGGTGACACAGCGCCACCCTGTGGCGATGAGAGGAAGAGACGCTTTTGGTTAGTTGCATTGCACCTTGGACTTTAAGCCTTATGGAATCCAAAAATAACAAAACTGCCATTTGAAGAATATTTACTCCACATTAGGCACGATGATCATTGCATCATATTGCTATAGTCTCAGATTTTATACTCGGATACGTCAAGTAGCATTTTTTATTGGATATTATTTTACCAACAAAGAAACTGAAGCCCAGAAGTTCAACCTTTAATTTGCTTAAGGTTACACAGCCTTGAGAGCTGTACTGAGTCCGTGGAGTTTAACCAAAGAGACCACATATTTCACCACCACTCTGTCCTTCCAGCTTCCTACTTCGTGGGGGAGGTGGGTAATGCTCCCTAAAGTCGGGCTTCTCAAACTCACAAGGGCAGGAAGTATCTGGGGATAGTGTTAAAATCCAAAATGTGATTCAGCAGATCTGATAGAGCTCAGAAGACTGCATCGCTAAAATGCTGTCAGGTGATGCCTATACTGGTGATTTAAGGACTGCATTTTGAGTGGCAAGGCCCTGAAGTAGTATCCCTATCTGGTAGAACTCTATGTCATGATCGTGGAATGTTCAGACTCTCTTGATGGTCTGTCCTCACCAGCCATAGGTGGCTATTCAACACTTGAAATGTGTCTACCCCATCAAAAAAAAATGAAATTTTAGTTCATTCTAATTAACTTGAACCTAAATTGCTACAGGCTGTAGCTGGATAGTACAAGGCCCCCATGAGAATGGTGCTGGCCTTGAGATGGCTTGTCATTGAAAAATCAAAAGCCCAGGGCAGGTTGAAGCAGGACCATAAGTTAACAGATTTTTTAAGTTATTAGGAATAGTAGTATACTCCAAAGCTGCCCTTTTACTGGTGAGGAAACAGGGGCCCAAAGAGGCAAAGTGACTTGTCCCAAAGCCACAGAGCTGCTCCTGGCAGAGGCAAGGCTTCCGGTCGAGGGACAGCATTCTTCTTACTGCTCCACATTTAGTTCTGGGTCCACTGGTCTCCAAAAGAAGACTGTACATTCCCAGATTTAGAAAATCCTCTTTGAACACAATGTGACCAATATATTGCAATCAAATTGCTATTTATTAATTTGCGCAGCATTTGAGGCAGTTAACCAAATCTAAGTTATCCAATTTCCTGAGGAAATTAACTTGAATTTTTAGCTGTATCTGCAAGGTCAGGACCACAGGAAAAGATTCAGCCCCTTGTGATGTTTTAGAAGGCCAGGGTCTCCAGCCAAATAAAAATTAAGGATGCCTCTACTGGTTCTAGCTGGTTCTTCTCAGGCAAACTTCAGCTGATACACGGTGCCGAGCACTGATGATAATCAAGACAGGTTGCCCTTTATTACACTGGAATGAAGGATTTACTTGATTGAGATTATTTGAAATATTTTTTTTTCCTGCTTGTAAAGCAATCAAGAATCAACCCTTGATAACAATTGGGGGATTGGTTCCAGGACTCCATGTATTGCAAAATCCGAGGATGCACAATTCCCTTAGATAAAATGGCATAGTATTTGCATATGACCTATACTTATGCTTCTATTTACTTTAAGTCAGCTCTAGGTTATTTATAGTACCTAATAGTATGTAAATGCTACCCAAATAGTTGTAGACTATATTGTTTTACTGTATTGAGTAATACCAAGAATAAAGTCTGTTCATGTTTAGTATAGATATAATTAATTTTTTTTTTATTCTGAGTGGGTTGAATCATGAATTCCGAACCCCTGGACACAGAGGGCAGACTGTACATTATATAGAAATTGAAAATTGGGGGAAAAAGTATTGTATTATTTAAGACATCAAACATTCATTATCTCTCAGTTAGAGGAAGCACCTTATCTAGTGGGTTCTGATTCAGAGACTCTATAGAGGTTGCAACCCATATGTTGCCAGGGCTGCTATCTTTTTTTAATTTTTTTTTTATACTGGGGATTAAACCCAGGGGCACTAACCACTAAGCAACATCCCAGCCCTTTTGATATTTTATTTTGAGACAGGTCTTGCTAAGTTGCTTAGGGCCTTGCTAAGGGTCTTGCTAAGTTGCTGAGGCTGGCTTTGAATTTGTGGTCCTCCTGCCTCAGCCTTCCTGTGTCATATGCCACCACACATGGCCACCACACAACACCACTTCAGATGAGAGGGCTGCTCTCATCTGAAGGCTTGACCAAGACTGCAAAATTCACTTCCAGGCTGACAGATGTGGCTTTGGCAGGAGCCACAGGTGAACCTTTCGATGGGGCTGCTCACATGAAATTCCCCCAAGAGCCAAGGAGACAGAAAGAGCAAGAGGGAGTGCACGCATTGGAAGCTGCAACTTTTTACAGCCTCAACATGAACCACTTCTATATTCTATTGGCTGCTGGGACTAAGGTGGGAGAAGACCACACAAAGGAGTGGGTACTAGGAGGTGGGTGATGGGAGGCCATTTTGAAGGCTGGCTCTCACAGTATAAAGATAAAACAAAACTCACTTGGGATCTCTCCATCATAATCACAGTTACATTAGGAGGTAGTTCCTTATGTCCTTTTGTATATTTATATGTATGTGTAACCGATTTTTTTTAATGACTTAATTCATAAATTATTCTCTGAATTTTTCTTCTGTCTCCCTTTCCAGAAGCGAACCCAGGCTTTGTTTCTTCTCCCATGGAGGAAGTACACTCGATTCTAATTAATGATACTCTAATTTTTGAACATACATATTCTATATTATATAAATAGTGAATCAATGTCTTTCATGCCTCCCCAAAATTTAGTGATATTAAGATACTATATCAGATTTCCACCCTCCCATCTTATGTATTATTGTTATCCAGTATTTAGTCCTGTCTCATTTTTGTATGTTCTGAATTCATTTTATTTCATTTTCTTTTTAGATTTACCCTCTGGCTTGCCTGTCTCTTTATTAGACATTGCTTTTTGCATCCTGAAGCAAAACAAAGTCCTGGCTCTGGTCTTGGTGCCTGGTGAATGATATTCCCCCCCCCTTCCCACCCCCCCTCCTTCCTTCCTTCCTTCTTCTTGAAAGTTCAGCATTTCTAGAAGTTTATAGTGGGAGAATTTTAAGTCATCTAGTATCTATGTTGCTTCTATCCCTTTACTCATGAATTTCAGCAAAGATAATATACTTATGGAAAACTTAAACCAAACTGTGTCTGGAAGTTCAGCAGGTGGAAGAGAGTTGGGGATGCAGGGAGATTGGAGAGGTGATGGGGGTCGGGGGACAGGTAGCAAGACTTCAGGGCTGATGCTTCAGAACCTGCTTTCAAGGAAATGTCTTCAGTTCCCCAGGGTTCTTGTGCCCTAGCCAGACCCTGTGGGACCCTGTAAACTGAAAGAAGACTGTGTGGACTGCACCCCCCTCCCCCCAAAAAAATAAAGTCACAGGAATATCCCAGCATTTCACTGCTGTGAACCAGAGATGCTGGCACAACTGTGGCATGAGGAACTGAGGGCAAATTCCCATCGGATAAATGAGAGCCCTGAGGCAGAATTAAGTTGACTGAAAGAAAATAAAGGGGCCAGCTGTGGTGGCACATGCCTAAAATCCCAGCTGCTCAGGAAGCTGAAGTAGGATGATAACAGGTACCAGGCCAGCCTTGGGAAACTTAGTCTGTCTCAAAGTAAAAGTAAAAAGGGCTGAAGGGCTGGAGGTGTAGGTATCTGATAGAGTACCTGTGGGTTTAATCCCCAGTACAAAAAAAAAGAAAAAGAAAAAGAAAAAAATCTGTAATGTAGATGGCTATATGTCACAAGATTTCCTGCTTCCCTGGCAGGGAGCATAGTCAGGTCACATTCCTTTTGCAGGTCACATTCAAATGCTCCCTGTTTCCCAGTTGGGAGAACCCTCTGCTCCATCCAGGTCTCCTGGGCCCTGCATGGCCCTCACTTCTCCCTCCAGATGTTTACTCAGCCAGCAGGACAGGCCAGTTCTAGGACCTCTGACCTGGAAGCCAGAGAGCAGGGAGGGCTGCTGGCTTCTGCCCCCAGGGTCTGGTGCTTCCCACCTGCCACAAGGTGTCACCAGCAGATTGGCAGGTGGGTGCTTTTCTTGTCTCCAGTGATAAGGTGACCCAGGCTGTTTCCTCAACCCTCAAATGGAGCTATTACTTTCCATGCACAGATGTTGTTAGAATTAAAGAAAAATGGGGAAATATTATAATTATTATTGTAACCACTGGGGCTGGCCTCCATACTCATGCATCACCTCCACTTCTCCCTCCAGATGTTTACTCTGCCTAGCAGGCCAGTTCTCACTCTCCCCTCTGGAAACATTCTGGAACTGTACTCCCCCCACCCCTTACTGGACTTTAGAAGCCAAAGACAAGGGAGTGGAGGTGATGCTGGCCAAGCCCAGGTGGCCATTTGCAATTTACCCCATTTTCCCTCTTTCTGCCACTGCTGCAGTCTCTGTTCCAGATGGCAGCTACTCTGTCAGGCCTCCTGGGTCCCTGATGAGGACAATAGCAGACAGCCCCTCAGCACCCCAAGATGCAAGGTGTGCATGGAGAATGAACAGAGACCAAGTCTTCATTGTCTTAAGCCCTTAAACTTTGGCATCATTTGTTACCATAGCATAGCCTAACCTATACCCAGACTGATTAGATTTTTAACAAAAGGATAAGCACACTCAAGATTACAGAAGCCTAATATTAAAACACAAGGGAGGGAAGTGTGAAGACCATTGTGACCTTTCTAGGCTTCTCTGTTATCCTCATTCAGTGACAGATGGCATCAATGCCTGCACATTGCATAGAGGGTCCCTTTCTACTCTTTTGTGAGTCCCGTTACTATTCTTAGCCCACCTCTGACAGGGCCCCACCTTGCCTGTCACATATTACAGCCTTTGTGGAGATCAGGAGTCCTCATCCTGCGCTGGGAACATTAGGCAATGAGGGGGATTCAAAAGCAAGATGGCAAACCAAGCTCTAGAAGAGCCGGAATGGTCTGAAAATGCCATGCCCAACATAAAGAACACACAATTCTTGGGAGAGGCACATCAAAACCTCTTCTCCTGTTGGTTCTGGGGATAGAGTCAGTGCTGGCTAATCCATTAGGCACAGCTGTACAATGCCTAGAACTCATGATACTTTCAGGAGCACCTGAAAGTGCTTTAATTTCTTTTTTAAACTCGAAGGGGAAATGAACTTTCAGGTTGAAGATAATATTTTAACATATAATATTAATAAAGTCATCATTATACTGTACAGGGAAAAATTAAAATCTGATTAATGAGAGAAAAGTATAAAAACTTATTTAATATAAATGTATATGGCACAGAGGCTTCAGAAATGAAGACCTAAAGAAACAGGGAGGATTATATCTTTAAGGACAGTCATGTGGAAGGAAGTATGTTTGGAGGACAGAAGGGGCCTATCTGATGAACCAGAACGTAGAGAAGCCTGTTTGTTCAGATTCTTCTTCACAACCCTGTGCCTTCAGAGATAAGGACATTCCTCTCTCCCAGGTATAGGGAGGGCACTTCTGGAAAGATCTTCTTCAGAGGGAGTTCAGGGAATTCTTTTATTGCCTGCTTCAGAGGAATAAGAGACCTTTCTGCTTCTGTTGTCTTTTCAAATGCCAAAGTGTCATATTTTGGGGTCTCTTGTCCTGAACCCCATCAAGACCAACTCAGTAATAAAACAGAATATTTAATACTGTGTGTGTGTGTGTGTGTGTGTGTGTGTGTGTGTGTGGTGCTGGGGATTGAACCCAGGACCTCATGCATGCTAGGCAAGTACTCTACCACTAAGCTCCATCTTTAGCTTTTATTTTTATGACGTCCTGTGAGAAGGGACCCTGAAGGCAAAAGTGACCAGGACGGATAATGACCGTATTGTGGCCCAGGAAACAGGGTTTCATAACTGATATACATCTAGGTTCCAGTGTATTTCCTGGAGATGAGGGCAGACCTGGCGCTGCTGTGACCTATACTGCCTTTTTCTTTATGAGCAAGTGGCAATTTCTCTAGTTATGACAAACTGGATCTGTGTTGGCGTTTTAAAGGTGATCGCAGGACACCTGGATGGTCATAACAGCTAGGGGGAAGGGTCAAAACGTTGTGTGTGGACATAGCAGGCTCCTCCGGCCTGCTTCCCATGATTGCATCTGCCCTCCCTGCTTCCTAGCAGCCTTCCGAGGCATGCAGCAGATCTGGGAGGCCAACTTCTCACCCAGCTCCATCGGGGCAGCACAGGGCCTAAGCTAAGCCCACCAGCACTGGCCACAGTGAGCATCTAGGGGATCGTGGCTCCAGGCCAGCCACAGTGAGCCTCAGAACTGCGGCTGCCAGGAACTCTGGGATGCAAACACCCTTTCCTGGAAGGTGGTGAGCTTAGATGAACCCGAATTCCTGCCTAATTTGCCGCCATGATCAAAGTCAAAGGAAATCTCAGAGGAACTGAATCAGAGCCTTGATCAAACTATGCTTGTGCTTGACCATTTACATCTTTTAAGCTACATAAGCCTATCATTTCCCTTTTACTGTGAAAGCTCATTTAGATTTGCATCTGTTACTTTCACAACCTTACTAAAACTAAGCATACTAATTATTATCCCCACTTTATAAATTAGTAACAGAGGTGTTAAGTCACTTGCCCAAAGCCACAGAGTTAATTTGTCCAGGAGCCAGGATTAGATCCCAGGCGATATGCCTCAGAAATTATCCATGTTAATTTTTTTTTTTTTTTTTTTTTTTTGGTAGCAGGGATTGAACCCAGGGGCACTTAATCACTGAACCACATCCCTATCCCTTTTTGTGTTTTGTTTAGAGACAGAGTCTCCCTAAGTTGCTCAGGGCCTCGGTAATTTTCTGAGGCTGGCTTTGAACTTGTGATCCTCCTTCCTCAGTCTTCGGAGCCACTGGGATTATAGGCATGGGTCACTGTGCTTGGCTCTTAGCCATGTTAATCTTAACACAGGCTTTACATTCATATTAATTGCTTTTGTTTTCACAGATTTCACAAATTTTATCTGCAACTCTCCAAGCACATGTTACTTTATAAATAGCACAAGTATGAACAGATCTAAGCAGAAAGGAATTGGTGCACATAAGAATGTTGCCCTACTCTGTGTGTCTCTTTTAAGTAACTATGTATTCTGGGAAAGCACAGCATGTACTACATCAAAGGAACCCCCACCACCCACATGTACTAAGAGTGAGGAGATTAGCAATTTGAAAGCCACCCTCATAGCCCCCCCTCTCTCCCCTGTCCCCTCCTGCCTTTGGCTGCCAACCCCATTATGTGTTATCTTGTCCCCTTGTGTCTTGTATCTTTACACAAGATCTAATCTCTTTGGGCTTCCAGTTTGTTTGCTGAAAGAGATTAGGTTGTTTGCGTCTGCTGGAAAATTCCTGGGCAGCCCTGCACAATGATCCTGGCCGCCTGGACCTTGCCTTCCCAGGCTCATTCTTCTCAAGTCTCTCACCCCATCCCTAAAAGGTCTCAGCTTCAAGGAAGGGACTTTCATAATGTTCTCTCTTCAGAACACTTTGGCAAACCTTCATTTATATGGAAACCAAACACAGAAGGGAAATAGAGGTAATGAATATGAACAACTCATTTGAAAATTAGGGTGGGCCAGGTGGGACAGTGCACATCTATAATCCTAGCTACTCAGGAGGCTGAGGCAGGAGGATCACAAGTTTAAGGCCAGCCTGGGAAACTTAACAAGACCCTGTCTCAAAACACAAAAATAGAAAAGAGCCTGAGGTATATCCCAATGATAGAGTACATGCCTAGCATGCACAAGCCCCTGGGTTCAATCCCCAATGGAGGAAAAGGAAGGGAGGGAGGGAAAGAAAAATTAGGGCAAGAAAGAGGAAATGAAGATGGGGGAGGAGACGCAGGGCTCATACCCTAGTGTCCATTCTCCCTTATAGTAATAGAGTGTCTACCTTTAGCTAGGTACCAGAATAATGGTTCCATTTCCCAACCTTCCTTGTAGCTAGGCATGGCCTGTTACTAAATTCTGGCCCTTAGAATATGAATAGATGTCATACCCTTACAGGAAGGGTTCCCAACTCCCTATCCCTCCTTCCCTATTCTTCTAGAACAGAGAATTAGAAGCTGCTTTTGCTAAAAGCACTGACTCTTCATTTGGGCCTGCAGCTGCTCAGTGGATAACTAAAAGTAGGATAAAGCTTGGCATCTCTGCCTTCATTTTGTATCTGTCTTCAGATTCTAGCTCCTCTCTGCAGGTGGCTTATTAATAATTTAAGAATTTTTAGCCTGGCATGGTGGCACATACCTGTAATCCCAGCAGTTTGGGAGACTGAGGCAGGAGGATCCTGAGTTCAAAGAGCCAGCCTCAGCAAAAGCAAGGCGTTAAGCAACTCAGTGAGACCCTGAGTTCAATACAAAATAAGGCTGGGGATGTGGCTCAGTGGCAGAGCGTCCCTGAGTTCAATCCCCAGTAGCTCCCACCACCACCACCAAAAAAAAAAAAAAAAAAAAAAAAAAAGAATTATTTATCTAAAAATTGGTAATACAAGGTTTATTAACTCTAAATTTACCTAACCTCTTTCATCACCCTTCAGGACTGAGGACACCAAGATAAGAATAATCATGGTATTTTAAAGGTTTGCAGGAACATTCCACTGCCAGCTTTCCAGCCCCCTAAAGTGGTGCCTAGAAGTCTCCGGTCATCGCCAGGCACCTTCCAGGAACAGTGGAGCCCGGCAGACAGATCACCCCACAGCGAGGCTGGCTGCCTTTCTAAGCAGAAGCAATCATCTCATGGGAACTGAATTGTCCCTTCCAGGGATCACAGGTTTGATAAACATCTTGAGCTGCAAATGGAGGTTGTCCTCTCTGAGAAAAAGAGCAGCCTCAAAACAAGAACTGAGATGATATTGGATTGACAGTTTACAGACTCAAGTGTGACCAAGTCTGAGTCATTATGCATATCTCCATATTTTTGGCCTCTATTTAAACCTAAAGCTCATGCCAGAGCCTGAAGACAGGGCTGAGACACTGGATCTCACTGGCCTTCCCAGTACGGCCAGACTGATTGAAGTTCCTTTCCTGTTTTTCACCATCACTTTTTCCTGTTGGTTCTGGGGTAAATCTGATTTGTGGGGACTCCCAGAGTCAGGCCCCTGGCCTAGGGCTGCAGTAACACTAGCAGGAGAGTGAGGTACCACAGACTGCGCAGACAAGACCACCCCCTAGGAAGCACAGATACTCAAAAGCTGAGGTCTCTGTCCCTAGGTGCCACCCTGCCAGCCCTGGGCTGCTGGGTGTGGATGCCATGGGAAATGAGTCAACTTTCATCAGAGTTTTAAGTGGGTTCAGATATTTGGGATCTTTAGAGCCATCAAAACCACTGCTTAATAAATACAGCTGGAAAAAAAAGCTCTTGACGTTTTTGTTTTCGATGAATTTTGAGCGTGTCCCAATGTCCATCAAAAGAAGCCAGGAGGGCTGGGGATGTGGCTCAAGCGGTAGTATGCTCGCCTGGCATGCGTGCGGCCCGGGTTCGATTCTCAGCACCACATACCAACAAAGATGTTGTGTCCGCCGAAAACTAAAAAATAAATATTAAAAATTCTCTCTCTCTCTCTCTCTCTCTCTCTCTCTCTCTCTCTCTCTCTCCTCTCTCACTCTCTCTTAAAAAAAAAAAAAAGAAGCCAGGAGAAAGAGAGGTTGAAAATAAAAAGTGTTGCCAGTATGATGGTGCACGCCTGTAATCCAGTGGCTCAGTAGGCTGAGGCAGGAGGATGGCGAGATCAAAGCCAGCCTCAGCAAAAGTGAGATGCTAAACAACTCAATGAGAATGTTTCTCTAAATAAAATACAAAATAGGGCTGGAGATGTGATTCAGTGATGGAGTTCAATCATGGGTACCAAAAAAAAAAAAAAAAAGGTGTGTGTGGGGTCCTCATCATGATGGTTAATGTAAGGATCCTGAGAAGGCAGGAGGGAAGAGGCCTCTGAGTCCAGTTGGAAGGGCCTGGCCTTGGTGGCAGGAAGGACACTGCTCTATTGGACAAGGGACTGGTGAAGGGGGAACTGGCTGCAGGAAACTTTGAGACGAGGTAGCAGGAAGTGGAGGCAGTTTCATGGCTTCTATTTTCTCAGCAAAGCAGGAGGCAAGGCCCTGTATGTAAAGAATGGCAGGAAAATGAACCTGGGAGATTTTACCTAAGTGTTTAGGGGTGGGAGCATGATCTGGGCTGCCTTTCCGCAGCTGTCTGCTTTTGTGTTGTCTAAGAGCACAGGAGTCAAACACAGATACTGATGACTTATCTCTCTATGTCAAGTAACACACAAAGCCGTCCCTAGACAGAATTTGAAAATAAAAAGTTGTTTTATGATTTTGATCATTATGGATATAAAACAGGCTGGATTCAAGGGTGCAAGCCTATAATCCCAGTGACTCTGGAGGCTGAGGCAGGAGGATCGAAAGTTCAAAGCCGTCTCAGCAACTTGGTGAGACCCTGTCTCAAAATAAAATTTAAAAAAGGTCTGGGTATGTGGCTCAGTGGTAAAGCGCCCCTGGGTTTAATCCTTGGTTTTAAAACAAACAAACAAACAATAGACTGAGAGGATCATCTGTTGCATCCATCCAACTTATCAAAAAGTTTCAAACAAAAATATGTATGTTGTCTGCAGTTAACAAATTATGATGGATCCATTTTGATGACAGTAAATTGGAATCACTCAGATCCAAATTAAAAAACCTAAGTGTGACCATTTCAGCTGTGAATCAGGAATGGCAAGACGCCATGCTTAGGAAACAGCTTCTCATGGCTTGGTGTTGTCTGAAGTACAGGGCAAGTGTGGACCAGCCAGTGTCCAAACAGTCTCTTACCGCCACACCTGTGGCAGCAATTGAAACGAGAGTTCAGGTGAGTTGGAGGCCCTTTCCCGCTCCATCAGGCCTTAGGATGGAGAACTCGCCTCTTTGGAAGATGTGCTTAGGGTTCTTAGAAAGTTTAAAGGGTCACTTCAAGAAGCAGATCATTAGATTTCCTACTCATAAAGGTAGATGAGAGTTAGTAGTGGTAAAAATGAGAAATGTGGCTACATTTGTAACCTGAGGCAGTTGTCCACCGCGCTTATATGGAGTGCTACCCTGGAGCTGTCCCCACACCAGGATTCAGAACATGGAGAGAAGGCGTTTCAGGTAGTTGTTTCTTCCTGGGCTGACTTCATGTTGTGTGTCGACTTCCAGAGATTCTCCAGCGTCATTTACAGCAGGCTCCTGGGCCTTGTGCTCCTAGAAGTGCCAGAGCAGGAGGCTCAGAGGACCACCACCCCAGGAGTGATCAGCCTCACCAAGAAGGATCAGCCCTACAGGCCCTAACTGAGGGAATTCTCTTCTAGGTAATGAAAGTGCAGTTAATGCTGCTTGCAGACTAGTTCCTCTCAAACCGAGATGTGGTTGGGTAAGTCTGTGGCTTGTTGTCGCACTCCTGGCAGGAAAGACCACTTCTCTGTAATCAGATTAGAGAGGCCACAGGGGCTCTTCTGAAACAGGAAGCAAGCTCTTTGCAGAGTGTTAATTTTATTTGTTGTGCGTTTTAGCAGATTAAGCACTTAGGGTTGGGATTTTTAAAATATTTCTTCTTTGGGCCAAAGGAGTTTTAATAAAGCTAAGTCCTTTGTGTAAAGCTCCTCCAAATCCCCGACTAATTAATTTCTAAAGAAGCAGAACGTGGCTCACGATTAGGGGCGGACCCTCTTTGTTCAACGGGACACCAGGGTGAGGGATCCAACAGCAGCCAGGAGCCCCACACAGTCATGTTGAACCAATCCACAGGTGTGTTTGTTTGGAACGTTCCACTTGAGAATCCAGATTTCCCACTCTTCTTGGAAAAGTGAACAAGTTGGCAAGAGTAGGTTTGGATTCTCCCAAGGGCACAGAACAGCTGCTGCCTTCTGAGGGCTAAGGTGGGTGTCTTGTTCTGCCAAAGCTGCCAACATGCCTACTGTCATGTCCTCACCCAGTTGTCCCTGTTGGAGACTGCTCCACTTATCCATGTTACATTTGGACCAAATGTTCCAAAGCCAAAATTCTGTATTTAATGATCTTTCAAACTCATTTTGGGATCTCATATCTCTTTATAAACAACAATAAGCCGGGCGGAGCGGTACTCGCCTATAATCCCAGCCCCTTGGGAGGCTGAGACAGGGTGATCATGAGTTCAAAGCCAGCCTCAGCAACAGCAAGGTGCTAAGCAACTCAGTGAGACCCTGTCTCTAAATAAAATACAAACTAGGGCTGGGGATGTGGCTCAGTGGTCGAGTACCCCTGAGTTCAATCCCCAGTCCCCCCAAAAAAACCCTAACAAAACATATATGTATATATGTGTGTATATAAGTATATATATGTACACACATATATGAATTAAGATAGAGAGAGACTCATTTTAATATCTGTTGTAATATGGGAGTTCAAAGAAGTGTAAAGCCAGGCATGGTGGCCCATGCCTATAAACCCAGCTACTCAGGAGGATCACAAGTTCAAGGCCAGCCTCAGCAACTTAGTGAGGCCTTAAGCAACTTAGCAAGATTCTATTTCAAAACAACAACAACAACAACAAAAGAGCTGGGGATGCAGCTCAGTGGTAAAGCACCCCTGAGTTAAATCCCCCATACCAAAAAAAAAAAAAAAAAAAAAAAAGGACGGTAAGATTTCTTCTGCCATAGGGGGAGAACCTGGACAAAGTGGCCTTTGAGCTGGCCTTGACTCTACAGAGGCCAAGGATGAGAGTATCCCAAGTGACAAAACCAGTACAGGAAAGGCCCATGGCGGGAACTGTGATGTATGAACTCTGTCTCAATAGGCACATTTTTATTTCCCAGAACATGAAACTCATATCGCTTCAGAAAAAAGAAAGAAAGAAAGAAAGAGAGAGAGAGAAAGAGGGTTTAGCTCTGAAAACATTCCTGTTAATACCTGGGGAGCTGTGGTTCTCAGCGTGTGATCATCCCTGTACCAGTGCCAGCACAGCACAGGAGAGAGGCTCTGGGCTGGGGTCAGCGCTCTGTTTGAACAAGCCCTCTGGTGATCCTCATCCACAGGGAAGCTTGAGGAGCTCTGCCATGGAGAATATCTGGTGACAGGTGGCTTTTAGGAAGGATGATGGGGTTGTCAGATGCAAATGGTGGGGGAGCTAAGGGTTTTATAGTTGTACCTGTGCCTGTATCACCTATTCAAAAATATAATGAAATAATATGTTCAATTCCCTTTCCTGCCCACCTACTTCTCTCAAGCCCTATGGCTGCTCCAACACCGCCCTCCTCAAACTGCCTTCTCTCCCCCACACAACCTGGGTTTTCTTTGCTTCTCCATTTCTCTTCATTGGTCTGCTAGACCTAACAATGACTGAAGAGGAGAGAAGGAGAAATTGAGCCAACAGAATTCTGCTTCTCAAGTAGGCAGGTAGTCTGCACATTCAGCCATGCTAATAATTTCAGCTGAGCCCACCTTAGTTAAGAAATTAAGAAAAGATTGTCTTGCTGGGTGAGATGGCATATGCCTGTAATCCCAGCAGTTCAGGAAGCTGAGGCAGGAGGATCGAAAGTTCAAAGCCAGGCTCAGCAACTTAGTGAGACCCTGTCTCTAAATGAAATATAAAATAGGGCTGGGGATGTGGTTCAGTGGTTAGGTGTCCCTGGATTCAATCCCTGGTACAAAAAAGAGCCTGTCTCTAGCCTCTTTTCAGTTACTCATTATATAATTTTTTCTTTTCTTGTGCTTTCTTTGTTTCACTCTCTTCCTAACTCAGCTCTCAGAGGCCTCAATACTAATCCTAATTCCATCTGCGTAGAAACTAAGAAGAGGTTTGTCCAGGGCCTGATGCTGGAGCAAGAAGAACCCCATCCCCCCAAGCAGGTTGCCTATGTCCCAAAGGGATAAAGCAGTAAGGACACATGTCCAAGGAAGCAGAGAGCAAATGCCCATGGTGCCACAACTCCCAGAGGCTCAGATACTTTTGCTGAGCCAGTGAGCACCTGCAGCTTGTGGTTTGATACTAAGCTTACAGATGCCACCTCAACCCAAGGGATCCAGTGCATATAGTGTTTGCCAACTCCTGTGATGTAGATTTTCATACCATGGCCAATTTCAAATTACCACTGCAGTCACTGAACCACAGCTGGAAAGAGATCCACATGCTAATTACTGAGCTTTGGAGAGTGCAGAGCCCCTGCACCCCTTGGCCCAGAATCACCTGCTGATTGGGACCAACCTGTATCGTGCCAAGTGAGTGATCTCTAGGTATCACCTTCCAGTCTTCAAATAGCATATAACAAGTCTTTTCCCTGAGGCCTTTGACTTACATTTGTTAAATTTTGTGTTATTGGGCCAGCTAATTTATTGGGTTTTCTGAGAACTATAAAAGAAATCAGCATTTATTATAGTTTTTCCTTTTCCGGAATCAGTGAGTCAGGGCAGGATCAGAAGAGGAGTCCCTTGTAGAAAGCTGGACATTACTCATGCCTGTCACAGTGCTAGCCAAATAGATATGTTATTATTACTGATCTTCTTAACCACTGACATTTATAACATGACTGCTTTCTGCCAGGCCCTGGCTG
Organism: Spermophilus citellus; assembly: GCF_964194105.1. Lineage (NCBI taxonomy): Eukaryota > Metazoa > Chordata > Mammalia > Rodentia > Sciuridae > Spermophilus > Spermophilus citellus. The sequence goes on from NC_138193.1 coordinate 62,128,091, forward strand.
TTTCACACCAGTGTCTCACCCAGTTCTTTCAATAGCTCCAGGTTGTGGGAAGTGGTCACCTGTATTTTGTCCCTGAAGATAACACACACCACTATTTTATGCTTTCTTATGGAAGAAAGAGATGCCAATTATTTGACACAAGGATTTCTTAGCACTTAGGACTTTTGTTTTTTTACTTATTGAAAGAACTCTTGTAGATTGAGACAGAAATGTTTGCCACACATCATTCTTGTGCCCAGACAAAAGGGAAAATCCAAGTAAACTTCAGTTGTGAAGGTAGCGTCCACACTTTCTCACATTTAGGGCCCACTCTTGTGATAACTCTTGGACCACAGGTATTGATCAGATCCAGGTTTGCCAACAACACTGCTGGCTATGAAGATTGTTGGTGACACAGTGTAACTAAAAAGAGCCCTGCTGCCAGGTATGGTGGTGCACTCCTATAATCCCAGCAGTTCTGGAGGCTGTGGTAGGAGGAGGATTGTGAGTTCAAAGCCAGCCTCAGCAATTTATCAAGGCCCAAAGCAACTTAGTGATACCCTGTCTCAAAATATAAAAAGGGCTGCAGATGTGTCTTAGTGTTAAAGCGCACCTGGGTTCAATTCCTGGTATTAAAAAACAAACAAACAAACAAAAAAAACGGCGAGATGGTGCATGCATCCCAGTGCTTGGGAGGCTGAGACAGGAGAATTGCAAGTTCAAAGCCAGCTTCAGCAAAAGTGAGATGCTAAGCAATACAGTGAGACCCTGTTTCTAAATAAAATACAAAATAGGCCTGGGATGTGGCTCAGTGGTCCAGTGACACTGAGTTCAATCCCTGGTACCTACCCTGCCTCTAAAATAAAACAACAAAGCACCACTATCTCAGGAGTTTTCTCTCAGGTCGCTGGCTCCCCACATAACTTTTTTTCTTTTTGTACGGAGGATTGAAACCAGGGGGCCTTAACCATTGAGCCACATCCTCAGCCCCTGTTTTTTTAAAAATATTTTTTTAGTTGTAGTTGGACATAATCCCTTTATTCTATTTATTTTTTTATGTGGTGCTGAGGATTGAACCCAGCGCCTCCCACGTGCTAGACGAGTGCTCTACCACTGAGCCACAATCCTAGCCCACCTCAGCCTTTTTTTAAAAAAATATTTTATTTAGAGACAGGGTCTCACTGAGTTGCTTAAGGCCTTGACAAGTTGCTGAGGCTGGCTTTGAACTTGTGATCCTTCTGCCTCAGCCTCCTGAGCCTCTGGGATTATAGGTGTGCGCCACTCTGCCCAGCTAATTTCCCCCATAGCTTTTGATGTGCAACCCAGGCAGGGACAACTCCGGACAGCTGCCACCAGACTGACAGACATCCCAGTTTTAAGAATGTTTAGCTATGAAAGAGTTGTATCTTAGAGTCCTTGAGAGATAAGCTGCTTGACTTATTCCCATTTTTGAGATGAGGCTTAGGAAGGTTTAAGAGCCTCCAGAATTGTGAGATATACCTTTTTATTACTAAATGACTCAGTTTAAGGTATTTTGTTATAATAGCAGGAATGGACCAAGACTTTGTTAATAGGCACAGTTTCCTTTTAGGGTGATGAAAATGTTCTGAAGTTAGAGAGGCGTTATGGTCATACATATTGTGACTCTGCTAAAAGCCACCAAGTTATACACTTCACAGTGGTCACTTTCTGTTTTGAAAATTATATCTCAGATTTTAAAAATTATTTTTTATAAAAGAACTGATTGATTTCTCCAACCACAGTCCTTTGGGATAATGAAGATGTAACTGGTCGCCTGTCAAATGGAAAACACTGATGTGGACTGACCCTGCTGGTGGCAGTGACACAAAGGCTGAGCTTTTAAAACTCACATTCTGTGTGATCTACAAGGACCTCATGAAAGCAGTGTTTGTTTCCATGCCTTACCTCCAGTCACTTGCCATATTTTGATAATGCTCTAAATTACAGGACCCAGAACTGGTCTTTAATTACAGAGTGCTTTAATAGGGCTTGCTGGCAAATACCATAGAATTACAGGAGCCACTAATGAAATACAGCATCATTTTATCTGTTCTCCGATGGCAGCCTTTAAAACGCAATTAGTACCATGCAAGATATTTATTCAGGATTTTATCTCATGTATTCATTCCATCTCCAAATGAGTGTTACACTTCCAACTGCCTTTTACTCCTTCACAGAGTATTTTCTCATTTTCAATCCACTCTTTCTTTTCTTTCCTATTGGACTCCAGAGAGCCAGAAGTCAGTGGACTTGGGAGCTGATTAAAGCAAGCAAAAAAATCTTAAAGATTTTCACCCATCTTGTCCTCTGCTCTCCCCAGGCACGGATGGAGGGAGGGTTTAGCACAAAGAATCATGGCATGTCCTGAGCTAAAACCCTCGTGGGCATTCAACCATTGCCTATAGGAAAGCAGCAAAACTCAGGAATTGTCCTGCCTACCCTGCCTGGCCACTTCCCAAACACTTGGAGGGGACCAAGCAGCGGGCAGAGGAAGAGAAAGGAAAGCAGGTAAGTGAGCAGGCAGAGGTGGATCGTAAGCCTGCCCTTGACCCCACATAACTGAGTGTTTTTAACCCGGGGTCTATGAGGACCTGTTTCTGTGAATACCCATGAAGGACGAAAATCCACGCTGCTGTGAACTGGCAGATAAAAGAAACCACTCTTAGAATTGGGAGGTCAAGGTGCAGAAAGGGCAATGAGAAATAAAAATCATGTCCCTGGGCCACAGAATAGTAGCAATGGGTGGGGGAGTTTTAGACTTTCCTCTGACTTTGGTCTCGATGTGCGCTGGGCGAGGGGAGGAATGTCAGGGAGAAGAAGCCTCCACCTGAGTTATAGTGGAAGACAGAATAAGGTAAGTGGGCAGCACCTATGGGTGACAGAAATGAGGAAGACGCTGCTGCTGCAGGTGATGGACACACAGAGTGGCATCACCAGCTCCTCATTTTGGGGATCCATAGTTTTATTGCTGAACTGACATTTGGAGTCACCTACATTGAGGTATTTCCAGGATAATGCACTAGGAGCCCCCTCCTGTGTGTTGAGGACATTGTTTAGCACCGTGTTGACAAGACAAGCCACAGTGAAGGGTCAAATCCCTGTAAGTGTCAAGGACAGCCATCAGACTCCAGGGACCAGATCTAGTTGTGGTGCTTTCTAAAGAGGTAGAGCAGGCAAGGATGGCCCTCTCCTCTCTGCAGGCAACCAGAGCAGGGGCAGACCCTTTTCCCCAAGCCAGCTGTGTGGATGTCCTCTTCTTCCAGTAGGAGCAGCCCCAGGCAGAGGAGGAAGTGCCAGCATCTTGCCCTGGCACTGCTGGAGACCATTAGGTCGTGTGTGGGATGGGGGACTCCAGCTGGGACCATGGGCCATGAAACAGAGCACTCCTCCCAGGTTGCTTAGGTCTGACTTAGAAGGGGAGCTATGCTAGCAATCAAAATCCAGCTCCCCAGGAGTAGGACCCAGCCCCAGATCATTGTGTCACAAATGTTACCTGTCATTTGCTGGTTATAGCCTTCTTCCTTGGGAACCTCATGGTAACAACCATTTTGGGTTCAATCCCATTTTCTTGTTGATTGTGTGGCCTTGGGCATGTTAAGTCACTTCTATGCCTCAGTTTCCTTATCTATAAAATGGGAGTAACGCTATTGTGCTAAAGAGTTTATATACACAAAGCACTTTGGGGCCAGGTGCAGAGTACATGCCTATCTATAATCCCAGTGACTCGGGAAACAGAGGCAGGAAAATTGCAAGTTTGAGGCCAGCCTCAGTAACTTATTGTCTCAAAATAAAAAGGACTGGGAATATGGCTCAGTGGTAGTTTCCCTGGTTCAGTCCCCAGTACCAGGCCAAGCAAAATAAAACAAAAAAAGCACTTTGGGGCCATACTTGGTTCACAGCTAGTGTGACTTTGTTCACAGCTGTGTGTCCCCCTCCGCCTAAGGCCCTGCTCCTGTGGGAATGTGACACTGAGTGTTCCATCCCTTCCCCTCAACCACAGTCTTGTTGCTGTGGGCAGCACCCCTGTTCATTCAGTTGAGCAAACCACAAGCCAGAGGTCACCCTCGACCCCCTCTTTTGATGCCCACAAAATGTCATCAGGCTTATCAACCTTACTAACGTCTTTAAAACCATCCAGGTCTGTTCCACTTCTCCTTCTCTACAGCTTCTCATCAGAACTAGCCCAGTACCCCCCAATTACAGCCACTCCCCCATAGAAGCCCATTTCCACCCTGGACTGTGATGCTCTGAAGTGCTGATTTGATCTTGTCACCCCTTGCTCCCTGCCCACCCCATGCCTAAAACCTCTTAATGACTTCCCACAGTTCTTGGAGTGAAAACCAAAATCCTAACACCAGGCAGACTGAGCCAGTTGGGATGTTTCTTGGCCCTGAGGATCAGGAAATCCTAACAAACTAGGTTTAAAACTGAAGGCAATTTATTAGCTCCCTGGATCAGGGTTCTAGAAATATTCTGCTATTTGTTGGGCTCTGCCTCCCCACCTAGGCACTGGCTTTATCCAGAGCCCAGCTAGCTCCATTCAATCAACATCAAGTGGAACACTTCCAGAGGAAAAAGGAGAACATATTGTTCAGCCATGAAATAAAATCCCTTCCCTTTAGCCTGAGGGAGCCAACTGAGGCCTTGTGCCTATTCTCAGCCCAAACTTCCTAGTGACATGGCACACATTGAGTCCTTCCTTCCTTTTTTTTTTTTTTTTTTTTTTTTTTAACTCCTGGTGGAACATGGGTCCTTTAGTGCAAAAACAGATTCAAATCGTTCTAGAAGATACAGTTGTAATTAAGAACAGAAAGGTCAGGGGATGTGGCTCAGTGGTAGAGTGCTTGCCTAGCACATGTGAGGCCCTGGGTTCCATCCCTAGCACTGCAAAACTAATAACAGTAAAAAGCAGGAAAATTTCTTTAAGAATGCTCAACTCTGAAAAATAGGAAAGAACTAAAGCTCCCCACTGTCCTGGAGAATAGGTCTGGGACCAGAGGTCCCCAGGGCCTTGACCTCAGGGGTGAGATGGCAAGAGCAGAGGGTTGGAGCATGGGGTAAGGACAGGAATCAAGGAGCTAGTGACCTCACAGGGGATGGAGAGGGTGGAATGGAGACACAAAGCAGGGCTGCAGGCTCTTCGTCACACTGGCTGGGCTTTCAGTCTGCCCGTTATCTTTCTGGAAGCGAACTCAGCCTGCAAATGGACTAACAGTAGAGATTTGAACGGGTATGTGTGCAGCAATGCTTATAGCAGCACGTGATAGCCAACAAGAGGAGACAACCAAAATGTCCATCCATGGGTGCATAGATGATTTGTTACATATTTTATAAGGAACTAGAGAGAGAAAGGAGGGCATGGTGGGGTGCACCTGTAAGCCCAACTACTCAGGAGGCTGAAGTGGGAGGATTGCTTTAGCTTGGAAGTCCCAGATCAGGTTGGGCAACCGAGCAAGATCCTGTCTAAAAGCAAAACAAAACAAAATTAAAAAGGAAATAAATTCTGATACCTGCTACAACATGGATGTTGTACTTTGAAGATGCTGTACTAAGTGAAAAAAGCCAGACACAAAAAGACAAATATTGTATGATTTCACTTATATAAGCTGCCAAGATAAGTCCATTTCATAGAGACAGAAAGAAGAAAGGTAGTTGCCAGCTGCTGGGGTGGGCACTTAGGATAGGAGTCAAGTATAAAATGACTTTGAAGTTCTGGAGCTGGTGGGCTGGGTGCTGTGGCACACACCTATAATCCCAGGGGCTCAGCAGGCTGAGGCAGGAGGATTACAAATTCAAGACCAGCAGGAGCAACTTCATGAGACCCTGTCTCAAAATAAAATAAAAGGGCAGGGGATGTGACTCAGTGGTAGAATGCTTGTCTAGCATATGCAGGGCCTTGAGTTCAAGAACAAGGCAAAAACAAAACAAAACAAAACAAAACCAGGTGTAGTGGCTCACGCCTGTAATCCCAGCAACTCAGGAGGCTGAGGCAGGAGGATTGTGGGATCAAAGCCAGCCTCAGCAATTTAGCAAGACCCTAAGCAACTCAGCAAGACCCTGTCTCTAAACAAAATATAAAAATCAGCTGGGGGTGTGACTTATAGGTTAAGCATCCTAGGTTCAATCTCTGGTACCAAAAAAAAAAAAAAAAAAAAGATAAGGAGATGGATGATGACCGTGGTTGCACAACCATGTGAATCAATTTAATACCACTGCATTGTACTGTTAAAAAAGTTAAAATGAGAGGCTGGGATTGTGGCTCAGAGGTAGAGTGCTCCCCTAACATTTGGGAGGCCGTGGGTTCAATCCTCAGCACCACATAAAAATAAATAAATAAAACAAAGATATTGTGTCCAGTTACAACCAAAAAATAAATATTAAAAAAAATTAAAATGATACAGTTTGTGCTACTTATATTTTACCACAATAAAGAGCATGGATAAATACAGCTCACTTTTCCAGGCATGAGGACAAGACGGTGGAGCAACTGGAGATTCCTAAGGAATGATTGATAGATTGGTGAACTTGGATGAAAGACATTTTTATTCCCCCTTTGGTACAAGGGATTGAACCCAAAGGCTTTTTACCACTGAGTCACATGCCCAGTCTTTTTTTTATTTTTTATTTGAGACAAGGTCTCACTCAGCTGCTCAGGGTCTTGCTAAATTGCTGAGGCTGGTCTTGAACTTGTGATCCTTCTGCCTCAGCCTCCCAAGTAGCTGGGATTATAGGTGTGAGCCACTGCATTGGGCCTAAAGACACATTTTTTTGTGTGAAATTTCAATCAGATGATACGAGGACGATGATGAATAATACCCCCAGGCCTTCGGAGCTCGGAGCTCTGAGGCAGGCCAGCCATCTGTGTGAGAGTAAGCTCCTCCCTGTCACCCCTGCAGAGACTGATCCTTGGCATCACCCAGACGCCCCCCCACCCCCACCCCCCAGTCCACACAGGCTCTTGTATGAGATGGTTTCCAACTTCTGTTCTCTGCAGGAGGAGACAGGAGAAGAGCAGGAGAGGGGAATTTCCTTTGGCAGGGCAATAAAACCGTGTGAGGAGACGGAGCTGTCCCTACTCTGAATGGAGGATCTCTCTTTCAGACCTTGTTTTCTGAGTTGTCCCCTCCCCCCTCCCCCCTACTGCCAGCGGGATGATGGAACAGCTGTCACCAGTTGGGTCTGACTCATTAGTTTATCATCTCTCCCTACCCCTTCCCCAGCCCTCTCTCTCCAAACCCACCCACCCTGAAAATGCCTGAGCACAGTCTACTATTTTAAGAACTGAATTCCCTGTCGGCATGGCAACTTCACACTCTACCTCTTACCAGTTGCTGCCGGGATGGAAGCAAAGCTACCTTTCACTGGGGCTCCAGCCAGCCTGCGGCAGAGGGCAGACCAGCCAGACGATGCACTTAGACATCTCTGGCACATCTTCTTTGTGTATTTGCTTGCTGTACAACCTTTACAAATGGAAAAAAAAAATTCTTAGTGTGCTGGGCATTCAGAAACAGAACTCTGGGTCTAGAGAACTAGCTCAAGGAGCACAGGTTACCCAACCTGGATCGTAGGACAGCACAGCGGGTTTTCATACTTGCTGTGTGTTTCTCATTGTGGAAGTTTGAAAGGTTGAGGGAAGAGAGGAGGCTGCTGGGAGAAAGGTGTGAAGAGGGCTCTGGAAGAAAGACAATGTGATCGATTGATTTCTCCCAAATCTAACCATTTTTATTATACCCTAAAGCTTTATTTATTACTACTATAATGCACCAATAAAAATATGGGAAAAAAATGAAGAATCAATAATATAGTGATAATAACAACAATAAGCCAGGTGCTATGGTACACATCTGTAGTTCCAATGACTTGGGAGGCTGAGGCAGGAGGATCACAAGTTCAAGGCCAACCTCAGCAACTTAGCAAGGCCCTGAAAAACTTAGCTAGAACCTGTCTCACAATAAAAAAATTAAGGCCGGATATGGTGGCACATGCCTCTAATCAGCTTAGGAGGCTGAGCCAGGAGGATAGTTCAAAGCCAGTCTCAGCAATGTCAAGGCACTAAGCAACTCAATGAGACCCTGTTTCTAAATAAAATATAAAGTAGAGCTGGGGATGTGGCTCAAAGATTGAATGTCCTTGAGTTCAATCCCTGATACAAAAAAAAAAAAAAAAAATTAAAAAGTGTTGGGGATGTGGCTCAGTGGTTAAGCACCTCTGGGTTTAGCCCCCAGTACCAAAATAAAAACAACAACAACAACAATTGATTTATGTTCTTCAAAGGCTTTAAAATTAAAGTCTTAAGCCATGCTATCCTCCCATTCCCCAAATAAGGATTGAGGTTTATAATTTATGGTTTTCATTTGTAGATAGTGGCTTTTATTTCATAACCTCTCCTAATTCTTCAAAGACCAGATTTTTTTCAGAAACATTGAAAGAAAATCTTGTTTTGAATGTTCCTTTCTTTTTGTTATTTATATATTATTATAAATTTTTGACCACCACTCCCCCCATCAGGGTAGAATCCAGGGCCTTGTAAATGTTAGGCAAGCACTCTGCCACTGAGCTATATCTCCAGCCCTATTTTGTATTTTATTTAGAGACAGGGTCTCACTGAGTTGCTTAGTGCCCTGCTTTTGCTGAGGCGGGCTTTGAATTTGCGATCCTCCTGTCTGAGCCTCCTGAGCCACTGGGATTACAGATATGGGTCACTGCACCCAGTAGTTGTAGAAATTTTTAAAGCATGTACAAAAATAGGAAGACTAGAGCCTGGGGTTGTAGCTCAGTGGTAGAGCACATGCCTTGCACATTTGATCCTCAGCACCACATAAAAATAAAGGTATTGCATCCATTTACAACTAAAAAAAAATTTTTTAAGTAGAAAGACTAATCAGTGTCTTGTACTTTATAATTCTGATTTGTTTTTAAAGGGCATTTCTGTGTAAATTAAAAAAAATAGTTTGAACCTCCTTAAAACATAGATTGAATGAGGGAAGCAACACCTTTGCAAATGATATCTGTATAGAATCCAGTTCTGGGTTGCTCTTGAAAGTGATTCCTGGGGGTGGTGATGGGGGTGCCGGTTGGAAGAAGATCTGTAGGAAAAGAAAAGGGGACCACTCTTTGATGGTTCCCATGAAAACCACAGGGCTCAAGATGGTTGAGATGGCATGGTCACATTCCTTCTAATGAATGGACTCTGGGGCACTAAGCAACTCAGTGAGACCCTGTTTCTAAATAAAATATAAAGTTTCCCTGCAAGGATACCTCACTGTCTCTGAATTCTCCTTCCCTCCCCCAATAATGTTATCAGTTTGGAGGTATCTTTACTCTGAGTGTCTAAGTTCTGATTAAAAGAGAGACAACTTTGATGTTTTCTTCCTCAATCTTAGGGCTTACTTTATTTTTCGTTAAGAAGGCTACAAAGTGTTAATCTGCATATACACTTTGAGGAATTCTGGAATCTTATAGAAGAACATTTGGCCCCTAAATGGCTGGAATAAAGTCATGAGGGCTTGAGTATTGATCCTCACATCAGAATATTGAACTTATAACCCGAATTTATAAACTGACATGTGCTTTGGGAGAACAGGATATCCAGCCTAAGCTGAGGAGAGACAGAGGATCCGGACACAGTTTTCCCTCCCAAAGGAACTTGACCTCAGGGTAGAGTATCCATCAGTGAGCAATGTCCAGGGTTCCTTCTATTGCCAGGTTCTTTGTTGTAGGGAATATCAGTAAGAAGTGAAACTTTGGCCTGGTGCTGCCCGGCTTGGGTCCAATATACACCACTTACAGTAGATGTCAGTTAGCCCCCAGTCACTAGCAGTCATCTGAGGTCCAAAAATATGAATATGAATATCAGTCTTGACTCTTTCACACTTTGTTCATATAACTTTTATTGTAGTACATTGACATGACTGTTCTATTTTATTATTGGTTATGGTTGTTAATTTCTTACTGCACCTAATTTATTAACTATCATGTATGTAATATGGGAGGAAAACAGTATATATATGGTTATATACTATCTACAGTTTCAGGCATCCACCAAAGGGAGCGTATCTCCTCCCCCAAAGGGAGCACTACTGTACTATTTCTGTGTATCACCTACAAATGGGGCCTAGCCCCCAGAAAGGGCAGGTACAGAGGCAGAGGCAGGCTGAAATTAGTCATCAAAACACGAACGTGTGCTGGCTGCCATGGCGCACGCCTGTCATCCCAGCAGATCGGGAAGCTGAGGCAGGTGGATCTCATGTTCGAAGCCAGCCACCCTGTCTCTAAATAAAATATTTTTTTTAAAAAAGGGCTGGGGATGTGGCTCAGTGGTTGAGTGCCCCTGGGTTCAATCCATGGTAGGAAAAGGCGGGGCGGGGAGGGGAGGAGAGATAGAGAGAGAAAGAGACTTGCTCACGGGGACAGGCAGGAGGTAGCTCAGGACCTAACTGTTCCTCAGGATGAAGGGTGCTGGATGATGAGATGCTGGGTTTGAGATCTTGGTGCGTGGTAGGCAGCTCTGGGGGAAGAAGACTGCGTGGGCGAGAGACTACCACCAGGTGGCTCGCGCAGTCGAATCTCGGAAATCTGGGGCTTTGGGAAGTAGGAGTGAGGTGGGCTAAATACCTGTTGGTGGTAACCTGGGCACACCTCTTCCCCCAAGATGGGACTGGCAAATAGCAGTTATAGGTGTCTCACGAGTAACTGCTGACCTGTTGCCTTCAAACCCAGAAGTTCTTTGAAACCCCTTACCTCCCCAGCTGTCTGGAGCCTCTGACCCTATTCTGTGTTTTCTGAATAGAGAAAAGTGAAGCCATCTCGCTATGGGAGGAGGCAAAGTGGGGCAGTGATTCTCAAGCATCTTTATATACTTAAACATTAAACGTTATTGAGAACCTCAAAGAGGTTTTTGCTTGACTATGTGGGTTGTACCTCTCAATATTTACCAATTTAGAAATTGGGAATTGAAAACATATTTATTTCTTACAATAACAAACCCACTACATGCTAACTTAACATTTCTGTTGGTTTGTTTAGAAAAATAACTATTATGCAAAACAAAAAGAGTATGAAGTTTGGCACTATTGTACATTTCTGTTAGAAAAAATAAAAAAGTGTCTTATTTGGTATGGTGGCCACATACCTGTAATCCCAGTGACTCTGGGAGACTGAAGCAGGAGGATCTCAAGTTCTGGGACCAGTCCCAGAAACTTAGCAAGGCCCTCAGCAATTTAGACTCTGTCTGAAAATAAACATAAATAAATAAATTAAAAAGGTCTGGGGATGTGGCTCAGTGGTTAAGCACCTTTGGGTTCAATCCCTGGTACCAAAAAAAAAAAAAAGTGTCTAGATTAATAAATACAGATGGAATCTCCTATCTGGCATTTAGTCTGTTGTGATAACAGACTTGAGTTTTCCCAAAGCACTTAGCTTTGTACACATGTGAGAGAATGGGAGTAGAGAAGGCAAATACCATCTAATTATGACAATACTTTTGACTTTGCATACCCTGCTCATTTTGATATTAAATGGAATATGAATGGCATTCCATTTTATTTTTGGATAAGAATTGAAATGATTTTTTTTTTTTTTTTGCGGGGGGAGGGGGGGAGAGAGGCTGCTTTTGGTGAGGGCTGAGGGTTGAAAGTCAGTCTGCACTGACATTTACCTACCAGCAAAGATGTAGCCTCCACATCAGTGGGGCTAGAAAACAGGGTCTCTGCTGGTGTAGACACACGTGTAGATGTCATTCACATCCTATGAGTATAAGAATTCTCTCACAGCCAACTTGTTCGTACCCGCTGTCCCTGCAGAATTGAGACTGGCAGAATGGTGACCAGAGGCCTGTAGGAGGCTTATTTCCCCGGTGTGTGTGTATGTGTGTCTGTCTGTCTTATTTTTCTCACTCAGATACCCTACTGATGTTGGGCCCAATTTGGGGGTTCTTATCAATCTAAAAATACTTGAACACAGTGGCCCCAGCATTTACACACCCCTAGGCCTGCTCTGGGAGTCTGTGCAGAATGCCCTGGTCTGAATTAAGAGGCAATATGGGGAGACTTAAGTCTCCCAGAGTAACAGGTCAGAAAAGTCTCTTATCAGTTAATTCTTTCAAGGACACCAGGCCAGAGTGACTATCAGAACTATCTAGAGAGCTTCCTTAAGAAGAGCAATTCCTGAAGCCACCTCCTTAGATCAAGCAAGGGTGGAACCTAGTGGAGCTCCCAGCCATTCAGACACCCCAGGTTTGGGAGCCACCTCAACAAAGCTCTTCCATTTTGGGGTACCTTGGAATCATCTGGGGGGCACATATTTAGAATTTTTGAATTCCCCAGACCTACTCCCTAGAGAGCCCCAAAAGAGTATATTTGCAAAACAAAAGAGTATGAAGTTTGGCACTATTTCACATTTCTAGAGGCTAGGTAGGTCTGAGATGGGCCCTGGAACAAAATATTAAATAGCAGTCAAGTTAATTCTCCTGTAAACACCTAGGACCACCCTTTGCTGGAAAGGCTTTTATAATTGGTTGTAACTAAGTAACCTTAGCCCAGCTCAGAATCAACACAATCTCAGCCTTACCTCCTTTGTCCTTTGAGAAATCAGACCCCATCCTGGGGGCCTAAATGTATACTCTGGGGATTCCAAGCCCCCTCTGATGAAGGTGATACCCTTGTCCCCAATTCCAGAACTACACACCGCAAGATCCCTTTCTTCTCAACTCCCTCAGGGTGAGTGCTCACTATGTCACTGTGGCCACATTCACCCACTCGCCTCCTTCCCACTTTTCTGCTGTCCTTCTAATGTAGGCTTGGGCCATAGTGTTGGTGGACGGATACACATCTCTCCTGCAAAAGCTAAGGTGAAGCAGAAAAAAAGAAAAAAAGGCAGACTATGAATTCAGCTTCTTCATACAGGAGCTTGGTTTCCACTCTCATTGGCAGGGGAAGCCTAGTCCCATGGTCTCAAAAGGACCCCTTTTCCCTCTGCACCTGCACCACCTCCAGCCACTAGACTGAATGGCCACTGGCTTGACTGGCTCACAGATTTCTCTAACAGGACTCGTGGAAGTCCAGCCCCCAGGGGACAGCCCCCAGCCCCTGGAATCTGCTCTACAGTCTGCCACCCTCACCCTCAGGCTCTCATGCATTTATTCTGCAAGACGTGTGCATCCACGAATATGGACTCATTTCATGAATTGGTTAAAGCAATAAGGTAAGATGAGTGGTTTTTCTTTCTTTTTTTTTTTCCAAGTATGTCTAGGCACACACAAACACACACTCAGGAATGGAAGTGGGTTTGTCCTGCCCCCTTTACATCTCTGCTTGGCTCTGTCATTTTCCATGGTCTGAATTCCAGGTGAGCCATCAGCAGAATCTGGGGTTTCTTCTCTATCAGCTATCGAAGACTCAATTCTGGAGAAAATGCTGACTGTGCCCAGATCAGTGCTCTCTCCCAGTACTGCTCATCCAAGCCACTCACTAGGCAAGTTACATCTGGGTCTCTGGGGGTTCACCTGGCTTCTGGTGACTGCAGTGGTAGCAGGGTTGAGGAGTGCTCCCTACTCCCAGTTCTGTGCAACATCTTCCCTTCTGCCCCCAGGAGTTGAATGGGTTTAGGAACTATCCAGAAGTGCTCTAACCCAAGGAAAAGAGAAACTAGGAACAAGGAAAAGAGGATCCCTGATCCAAAAGGCTTGAGATCAGAAGTATTTAGATTTCAGACTATTCCTGATTTTGGAATATTGTTATAAATTTTACCAGTTGAGCATCCCTAATCCTAAAATCCAAAACCCCAAACTTTTTGAGCATCAAATGAATCATCAAAAGCTTAAATTTCCCCCAAGCCCGGTTATGCACCTGTACTCCAAACTACTTGGAAGGCTGGGGCAGGAGGATTGATTGAGCCCAGGAGTTCAAGGCCAGCCTAGACAACATAGTAAGATGTCATCTTTCAAAAAAAAAAAAAGTTTCAAATTTCAGAGCATTTTGGATTTTGGATTTTCCTGTTAGGGATACTCAAACTGTATCAGAATGACCTCTTTGTTCATTCATTCATTATTTCATCATGCATTTATTGGGTACGTATCACACCAAGCTCTGGACTAAATATTAGATACTAGATTGAAGAAAAAATACTCCCAAAGCTATAGGCCTCAGGGAGTATTGTGGGGGCACAGACATTAAGCTAACCGTAGAGAGAGCACAGCTCATTCCTTAGGATCACGCCCACCCCATCTGGGCATGGGAGGGCTGCATGAGTAATGGAAGACATTTTTGGGAAAAGATATCCATCCACAGCAATTTCACCTATACATAGGAGGGGCATTTTCAGGGACCCAGGCCCCATGTCCTAGGAACAGTAGCATTTGTTAAGCATGACATCTTACGTTCTTCTGTCATGCTTTTGTGGGAGGTGATGATGTCACACCCATTTTACAGACATGGAAACTGAAACACAGAGAAATCAATAAGCTCACCTAAATCCTGCAGGAAAAAGAGTCAGAAGTGAACCTCAGGTGTGTCTGACTTCAGACCTCTTTTTATAACAGCAAACTCGTCCCAGCTCTAGACAAACAGGCTTCCACGAAGGAACTGGCAAACACTGATGGGCCATTTGGCTGGTGTCTCCATGGGGCAGTGTAAATGCCAGGTACTACTGTCACTGATGCTGTCTTGAGGCTGTCAGTGCCAGCAGCCGTGGGAGGTTTAGAGAGCTGTGGACTGTGGTGCTAGTGGCCTTGGTAATAGGGGTGGGCCACTAGTCATCACTTCAGGGACACAGAGTCATGTGCTGGACACTGCCTAAGCACTTTGTACGGGTTGACTTATTTACTATTTACAACAACTCCCATTTTTTTTAAGATTGGGAAACTGAGGCACAGGATAGTGAGGTAGATTTCCTGTGGTTTCATCCCTGGCACATGCAGAGGTGGGATTGGAGCTCAAGTACTCTGACTACTGAGCATCTGTACATAAACACAATGCAAACTGCATGTCTTTGGTGCATCTAAGTGATGCAATATTTTTAAGTGAATTTCACTTTATTGGCAATGAGCCCCAAGACAGATTGAAAAAATGAATCCAAGACTGCAGATCTTTCTAACAGGAGATGAGGTTCATTTGCCCACCCCCTCTGTTTGGCTTGGCCTTGTGACTTGCTTTGACCTAGAGAATGTGTGGCAGAAGTAAGGGTACATTGGTTCAAAGCCTGGGGCTCCAGAAGCCTTATAGGTTCTGCACTTTTCAGCCTTCGAACTCTACTACCATCAGAAAACCCCACACAGGCCAGTCTGCTGGATGGGACACATGTGGCCCAGTCACCCTTCCACACCAGCTGACAGTGGGCCATGTTTAACCCTCCAATGATCTGCCAGCTTGCCACAGACAATCACCAAGTAGCAGAGGCAGTAGAAACCCTTTGGGAAGGGAAAAGAGGGACCAAGAGGGGAAAAGTAATTAGACCTGCCTGGGTCCCTCAGAAGCCTGGCACCCCCACTTCTTCTGGCTTTTGTCAGATGGAGGAGTGACCAAAGGAAAAAATTTCCAGATAGAGAGGAAGCTGGGTGCAAGGTGTCTTTGCAGGCAATGGTGCTGCATGTTGGGCAGAGGTGACTTGAAAGATCTTCTTGGGTCTCACTGGGATCCTGCGTGAGTGAAAAGGGATCCAAACACATCGGTGAGTGACTGCTGTGATCCTGACTAAGGGGACTCAGAAGTTGTGAATCTAAACTCCCAGTGGCTGTCAGAAAGAGAAATGGAATGATCACAGAAATGCTGAAGATATACAATAGGCAAGGAAAGGTAGAGGCATCTGAAAAGGGGGTATAGCCACTGGGGGTGGGGCATCCTAAAATAACTGCTGTTCGGAGGAAAAGGCTGTTCGGGCAGCCAATAAGAGAAATGTGAAGATGAAACATTACTTATTAAATATCATTGCTGTTGGGTGTGGTGGGATGTGCCTGTAGTCTCAGATACTTGGGAGGCTGGGGCAGGAGATTGCTTGAGCCCAGGAGTTAGAGACCAACCTGGGCAACATGATGAGACCCCATCTGGAAGAAAAGAAAAGAAAGAAGGAAGAAAGGAAGAGAGAAAGAATGAACCATCATATATTATGTACACACTGTGATATGTCTTTCTGGTGGGGAAATTGGCAATGGATTGGTTATTTATTTATTTATTTATTTATTTATTTATTTATTTATTTATTTAGTGGTACTGGGAAATCAAACTTAGGGGATGCCCCAAGGCCTCCCACATAGGGAATAAGCCCTATCATTGAGCTATACCCCTCAGCCCGAGAAGCCTCCTTACTTAGTGTTTTCATTTATTTATTTGTTACTTTGTTATTATTACAGTTTTGTTTTTGTTTTTTGAGACAAGGTCTCACTATGTTACCCGGACTGGCCCCAAACTCCTGAGCTCAAGCAACCCTCCTGCCTCAGTCCCAAGAGTAATGGGGATTCTAGTTACTTTTTTGGGGGGGGGGAATGTAGCCTTCCATCTGCCTTTGTTTTAAGGGCTGCCCTTCCTTGAAGCATTTGGATTGTAAAAGGAGTCAAAGCCTTTTGCAGGTAAGGGGACGATGCTGTATTGGTAGAATTTCAGGCATCCGTTGAAAATAGAACAAGGGTTTTTTTTTAAGTCCGCCCCTCCCCTAGGCGTTTGGCATTTCTCGGGACTTGATGCCAACACCTTTCATTCCCTTCCTCCCAAGTTGCCCCAGTGTTGCGCAGAGGGGCGGATTGTAGGAGGGGCGGGTCGCGCACCGCTCTCTCTTGGCAGCTCTGGGCATGCGGGGTCAGGAGACCGGCGTGGACCGGCTCTGTGGGGCCCTGCGAGGCCGCCAGAGGGCGCTGCGCCGCCGCCGGGGAGTGCACCCCGGCGAGGGCATTTTTGTGTTGCTTTAATGCCAGCGTTTGTTGCTCCCCCCTTTCCGAAATATGTTTCTAATTTACCTGGTATCTCTTCTACGTGAAGAAATTAAGAGGAGGAAAATGCATGCATAACTTTTGTGCCAAGGTGGGCAAAAAGGAATTGTGACAGCAAATGCAGTTTGTCCCGGAAACCTCTGGGACTGGGCGTCCCGGGGCTCGGGGCTTAGGACAGAGGCACGTTTAAACACACACTCGCGAACCTGGCCGCCCTGAAATTCTCGTGCTAAGAGCCAACATGCCTGCAGGCTTTCCTCTTCGGAAAACGGGTTTCGTTTCCGGCCGGGCAGGTTCGGAGCCGGTGCCCGAGCAGGAGCACGGTGCGCCCAGAGAGGGGCTACGCTGCGGCGGCGGCCGGCCGGGGCTTCCCGCGTGCCGGGACACTCGCGCTGGGGGCTGCGCAGGGACACCCGGGGAGAGCCCGGGGCCTGGCTCTCTGCGATTGCCGAGCTGGGCGCGGGGCGGGGTGGGGGAGCCCCGGAGGGGAAGAGGCGCGAGTCCTGCCTGATGGAGAGGGGGAGGGGGGGAGGGACACGCAAATGAGCCTGACAGCCACAGCTAGAAGTCACTGGGGAAGAGCTCTCAAGACCCGTCGACTGCTAGGAGGTCTCTAGGGTGGGGGTCCTGGGGGGGGGCAGTGTCTGATTGGCGGCTAGGTTCTGTTTTTCAGAAAGAAAAGAAAGAAAGAAAAAAAAAAAGCCCCTGTCGCCTGGGGAGATGTCTCAGTCACTTCTCCAGCAGGAAGCTGCCTCGTGTCGGAGCCTCCTGGGATTGGCAGAGTTAAAAATCCTTTAACCCAGGATGCCTTGGGCCTTTTGTTCAGCCCTGACAATAGAATTGGGTGGAGGGGGCTGGGAAGGCAAGTAGCTGGGTCCGGGATGTGCTCGTGGGGTGAGGGTCTTTTGGAGCCTGTGTTCAGTCACTGGGTGAATGAAAGCGATTTGGTCGAGCTCCTGTGTGTGTGTGTGTGTGTGTGTGTGTGTGTGGTGGGGGTTGGGGTGGGTAAGGGAGCCCAAGCGCACTGGGCCGCCAGCTCGTTAACACAAGTGTAGGAGTGCCTGCTGTCCGCTCAGCAAGTCCTTAATTACCTAGGGAGACCTTCCAAAACTGGGAACTCAATATTGGTCCCTAAAAGGTTGGGTAATGGGTTTTTCTTGCATCTGAAATCCAAGGGGACCAATCTCTGTCTCCCTTGGGCTCCTAGACTCTTAGATGTCTTTGTCTTCTAAAATCTTGGGTTCCCAGGGGGGAGAGCACTTAGTTAAGGACACAGAAATGCATATCCTTCGACCATTTTAATCATCTTAAAATCTTTGCTTTGAACATATCTTGTCCTTGACTCATAATCCTTGACGGTACCTGTTTTTTGGTCTACTTGGGCAATGGTGTTCAACCCTCCCACCACATGGACTTTTCTTCCTTCATTCACCCCATGATTGTAGCCATCCAGCCCCTCCTATAAATCTTGAACTCTCTGGCTTGGCCAGCCTGCCTGCCTTTCTCTCTCTCTTTCTTTTCTTTTCTTTCCTTGGGATTGAATTCAGGGGCACTTTCACTGAGCTCCATCCCTAGAGACCTTTTATTATTATTTTAAAAATTTGAGACAGAGTCTCACTAAGTTAATGAGGGGCTCAGAGTTGCTGAGGGTGGCCTTGAACTTGTTATTCTCTTGCCTCAGCCTCCTGAATCATTAGGAGTATGGGCATGTGCCACAGGACCTGTGAACCAAGAGAATAGAGAGGTTTTGGGGGATATGGCAGGGACTACATAATCTCAGTTCTTAGGCGCCAAGATAACGAGTGTGGGTTTTATTTGATATATGGCTACTGTGTAGAGCATGGACCATAAGCTTCACTGTAAACAATTAAGTTGCTGATGCTGACTTTAAGCTTGTGATCCTCCTGCCTCAGCTTCCCCAGTTGCTGGGATTACAGGCATGCACCAAGCCCAGCTGAAGAAAACAGCGAAGATACTGTTGCAGAAGTCAGGCAAGAAGACAAGAAGAGATTAAACAACAACAACAACAAAAAACCCTGGGGTATGGATATGGGTAAGGTGAGATGTGATAATGGTTTCTTGACCAATTTTGGAGGTGGAGACACTGATGATCTGTCCTATTAAGAAAGAGAAAATGGAGGATGGTACATATAGTTTAAGGTAAACTGGATGGATAGATGTCCATGTCAGGAGCAGGAGGTTGATCAGGGGTTCTGTTTGGGCTATGCCAAGACTTATCAGACATCAGGTAAACGTGTGTTAAAAAGTTTAGTGTCTGGTGTATACCACCTGCAGATGTAAACTTGAGAACCAGCATGTAGATGATATTCAAAGCAGTGGCCTGGATAATTTCATTTACAGAGAAATTGAAGATAGAACATAGCAGAGAGCTGATGCTGAAGCCAGTTCAACTTTTAAAGATCTGGTAGAGGAAATGCCAGCAAAAGAATCAGAAGGGCAGCCTTCAAAGTTGGAGGAAAACTGAAAGATTGTCATGACAAGGATTAGAACAGCAAATTTGGAGAAGAATGTGTCAGTTTTCTATTACAGGGTAACAAATAACCACAAAACTCTCAATGGCATAAGAATAAATATTCTTATGTCCTATACACAAGTCTGTGGGTCATCTGGGAGTTGGTTAGGTGACCTTGACTGGGCTGTTCTAAGCTTCAGCTGGATCTGAGTCTGCTCAGATACATGTCCCACATTCTCCTTGTGCCAGCAGGACAGAGAGGATGCATCTTCCTCCCATGGTGATCAAAGACATGAATAGGCAGATGAAAACATAAAATGCTCCTCAAGCCTAGACTTGGAACTGGTACCATGCCACTTCCTCCTTTACTCCATGGGCCAAAACAAGTCATTCCGCCAAGCTCAAAGTCAAGATGCAAACAGTATACTACCTCTAGTTGAAGGGATAGGGAAAGAGCAAGAAATGACAGGATATAGCACCATAATTCAGTCATCCACAGGGAGAGTAGCAGAACATGTCAATGCCAATGCCAAGCCAGATGAATACAGGATATTGAACTGGCCACTAATGGGACCTCAAGATGTAGCTAACTAGCATCCCCATTAAGGGTGATTATAACAAAAAAGTAGGAGAAAAGTCCAACTGGAATGGGTAGAGGAGAGAACGGGAGGTGCCAAAGTAGAGATGTCAGCATAGGGCCAACTCTCTCCAGAGCATTTGCTCTGAAGAGGGACAGAAAAGTGGGACAGTAGCCAGCAGGGGATATGAGACTATGCCTTATATGCTTCTAAATTTAGGGATATTAAGTTCTGCTTTACTTCAATGGGCAGAATCTAGTAGAGAGAAAGAAATTGATGGTGCATGAAAGACAGGGAATACTTGGGCTGGTAAAAGGGCTCAGAGCTCAGGGCATAGTGGAGTGATTGTCAACGATGGCCAGAGAGAATGTAGACCTGTGGCATTCTGGTGGCTTGGGTGGGAGGAAGATCAGGCAGTTGATCAGTACCTATTTTCTCTGTGATGGAGTCTACTGAGAATGAAAGAGGAAGGGGTGTTGAAAGTATGTGCAGAGAGGAGAAAGTGAGAAAATGTTTCACTGTAGAGAAGGAACAGGAATTTTCTAAGAAACTGTAGTAGGATTGGCCAGCAGTTCAAATACCCACTTGAAATTTACAGCCGTAAATTTGCAATAAGTCTATCCAGAGTAAGTGGATGATTTACTTTAGTGGTGTTCAACTGCTCTGGAGTAGGTGAGAAGTAAACAGTTGGATATAACCACAGTGGAGTTTTCACCCAGTGAGTATGGTAGACAGAGGCCAGTGTAAGAAAGGTAGAAGTCTGGAGAATGACATTGACTAAATTATATTGTTATATCATGTGCATGAATGAATGTGGAATGATGGATCCCACTATTATATGTAATTATAATGCACCAATAAAAATGTGTCCAATTAAAAAAAAAGGTAAGAGTGTTCTCGAGGGAGATTTTGCATATTAACCATGGTATCTAAATTGGTTGAGAATGAAGACATATTGGGGGAGAAAGAGTGGATTGAAGGTCTCAGGTAGGAGAATTGCTGAATCCACAGACTTGAGAAAATGAGCTGGACAGATGGCAAGTTGTGGCATCTTTGGATCTGAGTTTTTGACATAGTGTAGACACTGATGATTCTAAGATTTAGGACATGACCAGGAGGCTGAGTGGGGCATGAGGCCTATGTTGCTAGGGCTAAAGAAGTCAAGAGCTTTAGAGGCCAGGTATTGGGTAGGTTGTCAGCATTGATGCTGAGGTTACCAAAAATAATGACTGTGGAGAGCAAAAGCCCAGTGCTAAAAGTTCTCAAGGGAAGGGGGAAGTGACCAGGAGGAAAACAGATGACACTAATGTGGAGGAGTGGTGGGTGGCAAGCTTATGATGATGTGCATTCCAAAGGTGTGTGTGAGGGGGTTAAATTTAAATTTTATTTTATTTTATATTTGAGATGGGTCTTGCTATGTTGCCCAAGGATAGTCTTTATTACAAGTGCACACCCCACAATACCAGATCGAATTTTTAAAATTTTTTTTTAAATTTAATACTTTATGTTCTAAAGCAGTTTTGGGTTCACAGCAAAATTGAGCATAAAAAATAAAGATCTGCCATGTACTTCCTCTCTCAACACAGAGTCCCCTACTATGGACATCTCCCACGAGGATGGTATATTTGTTGCAACTCTGAACCTAAGATACAGGGTTATTACCTAGTGTAAACTCTTCACTTTCTTTACATTAGTCTTGATGGCTACTTTATGTGGGTTTGGACAAACAATGGCAGGTGTCCATCATCATAGTACTAAGTAAGCAGTTTGCTGCCCTAGGGAGCTGGGTCTTTGAGGAAGAAGAAACTGGAAACTTGCAGAGGTCATCTCCAAGACCTGAGGTGCATGGCTCGAGGGGGTCTCTACTAGAAAGGGCTATGGGGACAGTGGTGTCCAAGGAGCATGTAGGGTTCAGGAGGAAGAAAGCAAGGGTTCTGGTCTTGGGGTAAGGTTTGCAGGACTGTCATGGGGAGACATGGGGCAGATGACAGGCCCCAAAGGAGGTTTCAAGGCAGCTGCACCTGACCCAGTGTGGAAGCTTTCCAGATGGCTCTGCAGAGAAATAGACTTCCTTTCCAGGAACCCCTATACCTTCGGTTGGTCACGATTCTCAGGCCTTATCCTCCACTTCCTGGTGTCTTTGTCGTTCCTCTTCGATGTGGATTCATTCCCTCGACTGGACACACGCTTGGGCGGGAACACAGCTGTCCTACTTTGCACAGGCTCAAGTCCAGTATGGCACCTGACGCACAGTGTTTGCTGATTGAGCTGGATACAAACGCGGTCTGGTTTCCTTTCGAGGCCAAGAATGGTCTTCCCCCGCCCCGTGCGGTTGGCAGGGAGCGAGTCCCGCTCGCGCCCCCTCCCAGCGGGCCAGCTGCCACCTGCGCCCCTCCCCGCCCGGCTCCGCGGACGATCGGGTAACCCGACGCCCGGCCCTCCCCTCCCGACGCGAGGTTGCTGGCGGCCGGTGGCCGCGGCCTGTGTTTCCGCGAGTTAGAGCTGGGGCGCCCGGGGCCAAGGGCCTGCCAGGAGCGCGAAGCCGGCAGGGCTCATGTCCTTGCCGCTGCCGGTCGCAGCCACCGGCTGCTGTACGCGCCTCCGCCTGGCGCAGGCACCTCTCGATCTCTGCAGCGAACCAGAGGACCCCGGCAACCCGCAGATTGTGGCGCCCGGAGTGCCACGCCCGGGCCTCTTGCAACCCAGGAGCCAGGCTATTTGGCTTCTGCCTTTGCTCCACAGTCGACCAGCGCAGAGACCTTGGGCAATCCTAGACTCTCTGAGCCTCCGTTTCCTCATCTGGAGTCGAGGCCGGTGCCTGTCCCTCTCTGAGTGGGGTGATGTGAGAACGAAGGATGTGAAGTCCTCCTGTGATGCCCAGAGGACGAGGACAAACTCAAGACACAGTGGCTGTCAGCAACCGCCCCGCAGCTGGTGTGAGAACTGCGCTTCCCTCCCCTCCCGCCCACCCACCCTCTAGAGAGTTCACCGGGTCCAAAGGAAGAGCCTAAGGAGGATGCTTTGCTTTCCTTAACACCCTATGTACAGAGGCATTTCCTGTAGCTCCTCTCTCCCAGGGCAGAAAATGGGGGTGGGGAGGTGTTAGCAACCCTGGGGAAGGAGGCTGGAAATACATGCTGGCCTAGCAGGTTGGAGCATAGGCAGGGTGCTTTTATGTCACCTATTTTATCTCCCTTACTTCTGGAGTGTAAGAATTGTAGAGAGGAAACCCTTGTCAACAATGCCTTTTTTTTTCTCTCTCTAAAAGGTTACAACAGCACACCCTGACAGTTACCTTTCATAGAGTCCAAGTGCTCATGTATTTGTCTGTAACTTTGGTCATGATACCTAAAGGCAAAGAAAAGGAAAATTCGGGAAATACATTTTAGTCTCAAAGAGGAGAAAAGGGAGGACATCTTTGTCAGAACTTCATTAACATTCGCAGCCTCCTCTCAACCCTATCAGGGCAGGGCACAGTCACCTGTGGTGGTGAAAACACATCGGGGGCCCCAAGTTCTTTGCTTCTATGTGCCATGTACTAAACAGGCCCTCAGTTGGCTCCCCTAGCCTTGGCTGGCACACTTTCTCAGCCATGGGATGGCAACAATGTCACAAAGGTAAACTGCTCTCTCCTTCCTGATTCTTGGATTCCAGGGCCAAGCAGCCCATCAGGCCATTGCCTCTGATGCATCCAAAGGCAGGAAGCAACTGGGGAGTCCACAACGGGGTTCCCCTCAGCAGCCAGAGAGTGAGGCCTGATGTTCCGCAGATCTCCTGAATTCTTTTGGTTCCAGATCTTTCCCTCCTTGTCAAGCCCTGTGTGAAAGATCAGAACAGCTGGAAATTTTGAGCAGGAAAGCACCAGGTGCTGAGCAGGTCCCAGTCTGACTTAGACACAGTTAGGGGTCAGGGCTGTTTGGGGTTGGCATTCTTGTCTTTATTCGGCCTAGCGGGCAGCAAGCCATCAGAAGGCACGCTCTCAGAAGGCAGTGCCACCCCTGATGCTGGGCTGGGGCTAAAGTAAACCCAGAACTCCGGGCGGTGGGTGGAAACTAGGAGTCTCCCTCTCCCTTCCAAGCTTCACCACTACAACACAAAGGGCCTCCTCTGCTGGCCAAGAGGAGGGGATGGGCTGACTGGGGAGGGCTGAGACTGTCACCCAGTACAGGGCCAGGCAGCTGCAAATGAAACACAGGCCCAGAAGGCTCAGACAGGCATTCAATCTTTTCCAGAGCCAAGAAATCCTGGCTAGAAATGACTACGGAGCAAGGAAAGGCACCGGGAAATACTTGAAACCAGGCGAGACCCCTGGTAATATTGGACTCCTGACAAACAGAGCTGAGCCAAATGCTTTTTTCCCCCCGCCTGGCCTAAACACAAAAGCTGAGCTGGCCAGAGAGGACCCAGGGGAGGTGGTAGAGCAGCCCTGGGGTGAGGGGGTGGAGAGAGAGGCACAGGAAGAGGGAAGCAGGCAGAAGGGTAATTTTTACCCTGCTCAGACCCCAGAGTTTTTGCATAGCAACTCTGCAGTGGGAGGTACCCACTGGGCTTCACACGTGGCCAAGGCCACTCTGACACACTGGAGACTCACATGAGGGGGCTATAGCAAAGCCAAAGAAGCAGTGGGCAGTTGCCAACACTCCAGGGCCAGGCTGCAAGGACAGCTTCAATCTGAAGGCAGTCTGCAGGGAACTTGTGGGGGAACAGCCTTCCCTGCCCATGCCATAATCAGAGGGACTGACTCCCCCAAACAAGCTCAGTCACTCTGAGATATAAATATATTTATTTTATAATCTTACTTTGTTTTTCAGTGCTGGGATGGAACCCAGGGCCTGGCACATGTGAAGCATACACTCTACCACTGAGCCACACCCCAGGCCTATGGCTGCTTTATTTTAAATGAATTTACATCGTAGCCTGTTATGGGTGAAATTTATAAACCTCCAAAGAGTGATCTTTTATTCATAATACTTGTTATGTGTGGAGGGAGATTACTTTTTTTAAAGTTCTAAAATTAAAGAAAAAAAGAAATCATCCCGTGTCGAGGATGGATTCAGTATCTCAATTCTCTTCATCCTTTGCTAGAGCTTGAAAGAAGGAAAAAATATGCCACAGTATGATGGCTTCTTTAAAAATAGAAAAAGAAGGGGCTTGGGTGTAGCTCCGTGGTAGAGCGCCTGCCTAGCATGCATGAGGCTCTGGGTTTGATCCCCAGTACTGCAAAAAAGAAAAAAAATTAACAGGAGCCTTCTTCCTGCCCCTCCCCACTGGAGAAAATCCTGACCTTGCTTATTTGATTTTCCTTCCCTTCTCTCTTCTAGAGAGAGCAAGAGTTATTACTTGCAGAGGACAGCTAAGTTGGTCCCCATAATAATAAAGGATCACAGTGGGACAGGAAGATGTCTAGAGCAGGGAAAAGCCTGTGGATTACAGATCAGGAGAGTTTTCAGGTTTTAGCACATTCAAGGGTCTGGGGTAGCTATAGGATGCTAGATTAATCAGAAGAGGAAGAAGGGGATTCTGAGATGGGCTTTTATGGGGATGGGGTACTAGGGATTAAACCCAGGGGTGCTTTACCACTGGGCTTCATCCCCAACCCTTTTTATTTATTTATTTTTATTTTGTGACAGGGTCTCGCTAAGTTACTAAAGTCATTAGGACGCAGAGGTCTTTTAATGTCCTTCCAGAGATGTGATAAACTAATGACATTTATTTTTTTATTAATTTTGACCATTAAACTGTGAATTAAGTCTATAGAGAGTCTGAGACCCAGGGTCTCCCCTCTGATTTA
This sequence comes from Spermophilus citellus, assembly GCF_964194105.1. Lineage (NCBI taxonomy): Eukaryota > Metazoa > Chordata > Mammalia > Rodentia > Sciuridae > Spermophilus > Spermophilus citellus. Next base: position 62,153,848 of record NC_138193.1, read on the forward strand.
TTAGGGTTGTTTTGATTCTGTTTTTATTTCTGCAGTGCTGATGATCCAACTCGTGCAAGGTATACGAGGCCAGGGCACTACCACTGAGGTGTACCCCCCAGCTCCATAAGAATTGCTTTCTAGGGGCTGGGGATGTGGCTCAAGCGGTAGCGCGCTCGCCTGGCATGCGTGCGGCCCGGGTTCGATCCTCAGCACCACATACAAAAAGATGTTGTGTCCGCCGAGAACTAAAAAATAAATATTAAAAAAAAAAAAAGAATTGCTTTCTAAATACTGGGTCATACTATATTTGCTTTTAATAAATTTTTCATCCTGCCTCAGCCACACAAGTTTCTGGGATTTTAAGTGTGCACTACCACACTGAACTTTTTAATATGTATATATTTTTATATATTGACCATATTTTATGGTCAAGTCAATAAATGCAGATATGTTATTCTTTTTTTTGTGTGTGTGTGTGTGGTTTGTTTGGGGAGTTTTTTGGTACTAGAGATTGGACCCAGGGGCGCTTTAACCACAGAGCCACATTCCCAGCCCTTTTTATTTTTTTATCTTGAGACGTGGTCTCACTAAGCTACTGAGGGCCTCGCTACATTGCTGAGGCTAGCCATGAACTTCTGATCCTCCTGCCCCTGCCTTCCAAGTTGCTGGGATTATAGGTGTGCACCACCACACACAGTTGTGTTATCCTTTTGAGCAGCTTTAAAGTAGTCCTTGATTCATCTTCCCATAACTCATTTAACTCTTCCCTTGTGCATTTATTTGTTTCCAAGTTCACTGTTGGGAAGCAATCCCCAAGTGTGCTCTCCTGCTGATTTTTTCCTTAGGACATACAGTATTCCTAAAAGCATAACTGCAGGTCAAAGGATAAGAACATTCCAAAGTTAGTGCACAGGGCCAAATTGCTATCTACAGAGCAAAATTAACACAGTCACCTAAAGGACTAGAGTCTGCTCATGAGTGCTGTATTGTTGATAATGGAGGTCCCAGTGGACAGAAATGCTTTGGGCACATGGTGTGAGAGAGGCAGGATTATCTAGGGAAGGAGCAAGATAGCCCAGGAGGAATCCCTGGATGAGTCACCTGCTACCTGGAATACTTTCCTATGGAGAGTCGCCCTTTCTCCATTCCAAAAGAGCCATTCAGCCCCTGAACTTTGGGTAACATCGACCTCACACTTTGCCTCCCACACCCATCCCAGGCTGGCCACAGGTATGACCACATGACCCAAACCAGGTCAGTCAGAGGACTCCATACCTGGTGATTAGTCCAAGGATAGCTCTACGTGACCCACACGAGTTGGAAGTCTCCTCTTTTGTTTGTGAAGTCCTTGTGTGACTCCAGAGTTGGCAGGGCCCGCTCTTCCCATGTAGGAGGGCTACTCGCAGCAAATGTTGGACCAAGAGATAGAGATAAAACCCTGACAGTGTCATTGAGTCCTTAGCCATATATGAAGTTAGTAGGATGGATGGATCCCAGACTTTTCAGTTACATGAGTCCATATAGGTTTTTTTTGAAATGGGATCTTGCTATGTTTCAGGCTGATCTCAAACTTGTGGCTCAAGTAATCCTTCTGCCTCAGCCTTTGAAGTAGCTGAGACTATAGGCATGTGCCATCACACCTAGCTTTTTTTTTTTTTTTTTTTTTTGCTTTTTCTAAATTGTCATTAGATTTTATTTTTTAAGCATTGGGTTGTTTTCTCCTTTACTTACATTGAGATCGAATTGATACAACACAAAATTAACCACTAGTCATTTTTTTAAGGTTTTTTATTTTATTTTATTTATTTTTTGGTGCTGGGTGGGGATCCATTCCAGGGCCTTGTACATGCTGAGCAAGTTCTTTACCACTGAGCTGCATCCCCAGTACCACTAACCATTTTAAAATGTACAGTTCAGTGGCATTTACAAGACAGTATAACCATCACTTGTATCCAGTTCAAGAGGTTTCATCATTCCAAAAGGAAACCCTATACCATTTAAGCAATCATTTCCTCCTCCTCTGTCCTCTCAACTCCTGGCAACCACTAGTCTGCTTTCTCTATGATGTTCCCTATTCTAGAAATTTCATATAAATGGAATCAAACCTTTCAGTGTTTGTTGTTGTTGTTGTTTGTTATTTGTTTTGGAACCAGGGATTGAACCCAGGGGGGCTTAACCACTGAGCCATATCCCCAGCCCTTTTTTATTTTTTAATTTTGAGACAGAGTCTCGCTAAGTTGCTGAGGCTGGCTTTGAACTTGTGTTCCTCCTGCCTCAGGCTCCTGAGCTGCTGAGATTACAAGCATGTGCCACTGGGCCTGCTCACCACCTTTTGTTTATCCACTAATCAACCGATGGACATTCCAGCTGGTTCCTATTTTGGAGTCTTGTGAATAATGCTGCTATGAACATTCATGTGCAAGAATCTGAATATCTGTTTTCAATTCTTTGGTGGGGGGGTATACCTAAGAATGGCATTACAGCGTCATAAGGTAGTTTTGTGCCCACATATTTCTTTTCTAGCTTAAGCTCTAATGAAGTAGGTTTCTGTACTGGACAATCAAAGGAGTTTTGACTTTGGCCTTTAAAAGAAGCCATCATGCCAATGTGGGGAGCAGCTAAGAATGTGCTATGCCCAGAGAATAGGCAAACAACATGAAGAAGGGACTCAGAGCAGAAAGGAAATACATTGTCTAGCAGGAGTGCCAGTAGTGCTCTGTGGGCAAGGAGAAGGGCTGTATTGTCTGCAAGTCCAGGGAGAAGATGCATCTTAGAGCAGCTGCTTTGGCAAGCCAGTCTACATGAGGAAATGCCTCTCTTTCCAGGCATGGTGGTGCATGCCTATAGTCTCAGTAACTCTGGAGGCTGAGGCAGGAGGATCAGAAGTTCAAGGCCAGTGTTAGCAACTTAGCGAGACTCATGTCTCAAAATAAAAAAATAAAAAGAGAGGGTGGGAGGTGGTCAGTGATTAAGTAGTATCCCTGGGTTCAATCCCTGGTGCAAAAAAAAAAAAAAAAGAGGAAATGTCTTTTTTTTTCTCTCTTCTTCCTCATTTTCTTCCTTCTTCTCTTCTTGCCAATGTTTGTGCAGAGATGAACCACAGAGGAGTAATGGGTGGGGACAGAACACAATTTTCTTTCTAAATGAGAGGGTTTTATTTCATTTGGTGAGTCTCATACCTCTGCCAGAGACTAGTTTGTCCATTCTGGTGAACCATAGGTAGCCCCCAGGATCACATTTGAGAGTAGCTGGCCAGCTTCAAATATGTTTACTCTCCCCAGGCTCTAGGGTGTCATGAAAACCCTGACCCTGCTAAGAAAAGAAATCACTGGGGTGTCTGCTTCTGTTCCTTCAATCCTATCATTCACCACTCTTGGTATTGTTGGTCCATTTTGAGGGACCTCACCAGGACAATTGCAATCTATGTTTCTGCTCAGTCTAATTGAATGTGGGTTGAGAATCTCCCCAGGGTCAGTCGTGTCCCTACTGTGGAGTGTACTGTGGGTAGAGAGTAACTCTACCCCATTCTCTTCATGTCCAGTGCCTTCCATGTGTATTATACTAGGCCAGATGCATGACAATGGGAGAAGAGGCAATGGGAAGGAACATGGGTGTTGGGACCCTAGAAAAAATAATATAGTAAGGCTCATGACCCTGAGGAGCATGCAGCTCAGTATAGGAGATAGACAGGTACCCAGAGGAAGCAGTTAACAGCAAAAAGGTGAGCAGATAAAAGTACAAGGTAGGGAAATTTCAGATCTCTCTAGCAAATCTTTACTCAATGTAATATGTATTTTAAAATTATAATCAAAGTGATACCTTTACACCAGACACAGTGGTGCACACCTGTAATCCCAATGACTTGGGAGGCTGAGGCAGGAGGATTGCAAGTTCAAGGGCAGCCTCAGCAACTTAGCAAGCCCCTGTTTCAAATTTTTATTTTATTTTTTTTTAATTATTTTATTTATTTTTTTTAAAAGAGAGAGTGAGAGAGGAGGGAGAGAGAGAGAGGGAGAATTTTTTAATATTTATTTTTTAGTTCTCCGCGGACACAACATCTTTGTTGGTATGTGGTGCTGAGGATCGAACCCGGGCCGCACGCATGACAGGCGAGCGCGCTACCACTTGAGCCACATCCCCAGCCCACATCAAAATTTTAAAAAAAGGCTGGGATGAGCTCAGTGATAAAGTGCCCCTGAGTTCAATGCCTAGTACCAAAATAAATAAATAAAATATAAAAACAAAACAAAAAAATGTTTACTGTCAAGTGGTTAAGCATATTAGTTCTCTAAGAGAGAACTAATATTTTTTTCCCCCTTGGGTCAGTATTCCTTCGCAAAGAAACCAGGAAATGCTCTCATATAGGTGTGCCATGAACAGTGTTAATGACTAAGGCTACCTTGCTCCAGGTTATATATAACTTGGTGGGCTAAGGACCATTGAGCCAAGGTACAAAGCTTCCTTTGAAATGAGAAGTTTCATGCCAATTCAAAGTGTATTTCAGAAGCCAGAGATTGCAGAGATGCCTGGGCTGGCAGACTTCGTTCACAGATGACCTCAATGCTCAGGTGACAAACATTGAAATGAGAGTTATGGGACTAAAGCAGTTCCCAGGGTTGGAAATGGATCTAGCACTTTAATTAGAAGAAGCAGGTCCCAGCAGTGCGTTCATTTTGGTCTGGCCTGAGTTACCAGGGTATGTTCGAAAATGAAGAGAAAACCTCGGTAGTATTTCTTAGCAAAATGGTCTTCTTGCGATGTCACCGGGAGCTGGACAGAGCTGTGTGGCACAGGACAGCCGCCTATGAGCTCATGTCCAAGAAGTCCCCACCCCTCTCGCCTCTCAGTACCTGAGATTCTGGGAAATCAGATCTATTTTCAGTTTCTGGGTTTTCCTTGTTATGACAAGCACTGAGCCTCCTCGGAAACAGGTGGCCACAGGGGAGTTGAAAAAGAGGAAGATGAAGCCAGACGCAGCCTGGAGGAGACAGTCCTCAGCCCAGAATGTTCTGGAAATCTTTATCACAGGTCCTCTCAGCAGTTGCCCCTGGGGGATATCAACTCTCTTTGGGAATTCTTTTGGAGGGGATTCTGTGGGTGACTGAAAGGGCCACCCAATTGGAACCTCCATTCTTGTAAGAAGTTTGAGATAAAAACACTTTCGGAGTGTTTTCACACTTCTGGGTTTTTTTTTTTTCCCTCTGTTTATTCTTTTCTTGTTCTGGTTCTGCTGCTTAAGGCAGATATTCAGCAATACCTTCCTCCCTGTGGTTATAAAGGGAAGCATTGAGAAATGGCCACTTTTCAATTTTCCCACATTCCTGGGAAGAAAGTACCCAGCAGGTGGGTTGGAACCTTTTAAGGCCCACAATGTTTTCAAGTCTTCCCTCTCCAACAGAGGCCTGCCAATCACAAAGGAAACAAATCCAGCCTCTTTTTTTTTTTTTAAACAAAGCTTCCTTAAGCTTTTGAAAAAAAGGGGTACCTTTTGGATTAACCATTAAAATGGACTTCCAAGTCCCAAAGGAAATCAGACATTTCTGAGCACTGCCCAGAGGATACATGAAGAAACCATGTTGAAAAAGTTAAATACGGACTTCTTAGAAATAATCACAGCTTGTTTGGAAGGGAAGGCTCCTTCACTCTCCTTGGCTTCCATGCACCTCCTCCTACTCAAGTGGACAACATCAGTACCATCACTGAAGGGTACGTGGCATGGGAATAAAGTGTCCCAGACAGTGACTTTAGATAAAGCTGGCAATGAAAGGAAAGTTAAAATGAAATCAAGGTAAAATCCTACCGATGTTTCCATTGCAATTTGTATATCATACTACCCATAATGATTTATAATTTCACATTGAAAGCTATTATCTTTTGGCAGACACCTTGACTTTCAGTTAAGTGTTACATCAAGGAACTGTGACCAACTGCCCATAACCCACAGTAGGTTCAGTGGGAGGCTATGTGTGCTGAAGGGTGGCTGTCCAGGCAGGAGCACCTTCAACCTGATGCCACATGCTCCTTATTGGCACAAAGGTGCCATTTATCATAGTCACTGCTTTGGTGATGTCCTCCTGCAAAGGGTTTTAAGCTATCACCTCCCATCTAGGCCCACTTCTTTCTGCACAAAAAGAATATAGCATCTCATATTTCCTCCCCTGCTGGACATGGAGTGTCTAGTGAGTGGCACTAAAGGATCCCTCCTTATCCCTGACCTCTAGGACCTCCATATGCTTAAAACTAGCAAGAAATCTCCCCAAAAAGATGCTGGTACAATGGGAAGCTGGGTGGATTCTAACCAGCGTGCCACCTCCCAACCCCACACACCATTAAGTGACAAGAGACTGAAGAACATTAGGAGGCTCTCACAGAACATCCTAACCCTCTAGTCAGTCTGGAAGTTCTTTAGAGCAATTGATTACATAGAAATTCCATCAGAATGGAACAGACAGAAGCAGACTGTGGGGTGGGCTGGGGGCTATGTCTCCCCCGAACTTATACTCTGCATGCTGATCTGTACCCATGTCATTAAAAGAAATAAGACACTTCCATAAAGTACCTAGCCAGTGTCCAGGTGTGGCACATAGTAAGTCGACCAGTAAGCTCTTTCTGTGTAACACAGCATCCCTAAACTTAATGGTTAAAGCAACACCTCTTATTTAGTTTAAAATTCTGTAATTTTTGGCTTCTTTTTTTTTAATTTCTTATAGTTGTAGATGGACAATGTGCCTTTATTTTATTTTTTTATTTTAAAGTGGTGCTAAGAATGGAACCCTCACACATGCTAGGCAAGCATTCTGCCACTGAGTTCCAGCCCCAGCCTAATTTGTGGTTCTTTAGGCTGGGCTCACACGTGCCCCGAGGTCAACTGTTAAGTCGGCTGGGGTCTGGCTGCACTAGGATGCTATTTATTCCACTTTCTGCTGCCGTGATGGAAAGCCTGCAACTGGGTAATTTAGAAAGAGTGAACAGAGATTTATTTGGCTCATTGTTCTGGAGGCTTGGAAGTCCAATCATGGCATCTTCACCTTGTGTGGGCCTTTGTGCTGCGCTACACCCGGGTGGAAGGTGAAAGGGCAAGAGAGGGCAGAAGCGAGAGAGCGTGAGAGGGCCACACTTGCTTTTATAACAGATACACTCTCATGATCCCCGACTCACTTGAAAACGACATTAATACCTAATCACCTTGTTAGGCCCCGTCTCCCAATACTGTTATGTTAGGGATGCTGTTTCCAATACCTGAACCTGAGGGACACATTCAGACCTAGCAGATGGCCTCAGCTGGGGCAGCTCCTCTGTGTTGGCTCCTCCTTCCAGCAGGTTGGCCTGGGCCTGTTCATGTGGGTTCCAAGAGAGAGTAGGCAAGAGGCTAAGAACTGCGCAAACAACGTCCACTGCATTCTGCTGGCCAGAGAAGTCACATGGGCAGCCCAAATCAAGGAATGGAGGGCAGCCACAAGGTCATTTTCAAAGGGGTAATCACAAGGGAACAGTGAAGGATTGGGCCCTATTATTATAGGTACCAATATAAATCTGTGAGTGTGTATAGCTTTTTAACCATTTCCAAAAGGAATTATATGAACAGGCCAGTTGACAAGCTTGAGATGAAAAGATATATGGGAAAGAAAGACCAATGGACTGGTAAAATATTGCCAAAGGGTAACCTCTTTGTTACTGTGCCTGATCCCCAGTAGCCCTTACAGAGGCTCCTTCTCTTTCTGGCCAGACACTGCCCAAGATGTGAGTCCTACTCCCAAGATGCTGGTACCTGGTTAAGGAGACCTTCTCATCTAGCAATGCAGTTCCCAATGAGCTTCTGGTCTTCCAGTAGAGCCAGTTCTGTCTCTCTAGGAAGAATCAAAGCTCTGATCCAGGGGTTCATTGAGTCAGGGGTTCATTGCCTCTGGAAAGGTTACTTCTCTTATCTAGGGGGGTTAGTAAGAGTTTAGTAGCATGGCCATTGTCCTTGAGATCACCCCAGTCTTCAAGGTGGCTGGGAATTTGAACAGAAGCATGAAGCAGCACAGGTACTGTCTCCATTCGTGCTGAGTGCCTTCTGTCACATTTTCAGAATGATATGCTTGGCAACTTCCCTTTAGCAATAGAAACTATTTCCCCTCTTTCTTCTGGTCTACCAGTGCCATTATAGTTTTCCAGCAGAGCAGACTCTGTCAGCTTCTCCACCACGCATAATCCTCTTTCCAGGAGCACCTTCTAGGTAGGCAGTGAGCATGTGACACCCCACTGTCCTACAAGATGTAGGCAAAGTCAGCCAATTGAGGCTTCTGAAAAGGCTTTTTGTCCCTAATTTATTTACTTATTTTTATTTATTTATTTTTAAGTAAGGCAAGACCCTTGTTGCCAAGTTTGGCTTCAAACGCTTAATCTAGGGCTGGGGATGTGGCTCAGTTGGTAGAGTGCTTGCCTAGCATGCACAAGGCCCTGAGTTCAATCCCCAGCACCATTACAACGAACAAACTCTTGGTCTGTCTTCCTTACTTTCCAGAGCAGCTGGAATTATGAGCATGTACCACAGTACCTTGGCTACTATTTATTATTATTCTTCTTAAAAGGGACTGGTGTGCCTTTTGCCTTGTCTTTCTTTTTATCTGCAACAGGGATATTAGGGCAAGAAGCATAGCAGCTATTTTGTAACCTCGAGGACTAAAGTCAAGATCTGAGGGTGGTAGATCAAAATGATAGAGGTAGCCTAGGGGCCTGGTGACTTATTTGAGCAGCTACACCAGCCCTAAGATTATAAAAATGATCGGTAAGTCAGGGGTGGTTAGGTTTTCTTTTAGTTGCAGCCAAACAAATTCCTTACCAATACAGGAAAGTTACTTATTGATTTTAAACAAAAGTGGTTTCACTGAAATACAATTAAGAGACCTGGGAATTTCTAAAGAAGCCCCAGGAACAGGTCAATCATAGAGATCATTGTCCATTTCAAGCTGGAGCTTTCTATTGTAAACTTGTTTGGAAGGAAATAAATCAGGATCAAGGAGGTCAGGATGCTGTCACCTGTATCATATTACTACATTTGATTAAATCACAGACAACATCAATTGTAAGGTGCAGTATTTGTTAATAAATATCACTTTGAAAGAAAAAAAAATCTTCTCAAGTCCTATCATTGGTCACAAGATGCAGCCACCCTGATTTCAATGTGAAAAGGAGGCATCTTAGAATCAGTGAAATATAGCATATATTTACTTGCTTCTGTGATTACTGCTTACCATTCCCATTAGACCAGAGACCCTATTTGCCTTGCTCTGCTGAGTCCTCCAGACTCAGAGATGGGCCTGGCACTGAGGAGTGCCATCCTTTGTGTGTGTAGGGGTGGGTGGGTAGGTGCTAGAGGTGGAACCCAGGGCCTTGTGCATGTTAGGCAAGCAATTGACCCTTGAGCCATACCCCAGGCCCCTCCAAAAATACGTATTAATAAATGGGTCAGCTGAGTGCAATGGTGCGTACCTGTAATCCCAGAGACTCAGGAGGCTGAGGCAGGAGGATCACAAGTTCAACCTTAGTGAGATTTAAGCAATTTAGTGAGAACCTGTCTCAAAATAAAAAAATAAATTAAAAATATATTTTAAACAAAGAAAGATGTAGCTCAGTGGCAAAGGGTCCCAGACTGAGTTCAATCCCTTGTAGCAAAAATAAAAATAACTAGGTCAGTGTCCTAGTCTTCACTTTTCTAATAAATTTGTGTGTCACCCTGGCTGGGGAAAACATTTTCCTTTTTCTGAGCCTCATTTCTTCATAATGTAATTCAATTGTCCCCATTAGGACAAAAAAAAAAAGAAAGAAAGAAAGAAAGAAAGAAAGAAAGAAAGAAAGAAAGAAAGAAAAAAAGAAAGAAAGAAAGAAAGAAAGAAAGAAAGAAAGAAAGAAAGAGAAAAAAGAAATCCCCATGTATAGCCAAAGTGGACCCCACTTAGCATCCCCATGGAGATACCTCCCAGGGTCTCACATGGATACAGGGGACCCTTATTCTCCACCATACCTAAAAATCTCTTTTTCTCCAGGGCCCAACTCCTAAGGCTCTGGGATTAACCCTTGACACCCAAGCCTTTTCCAATAACCTGCTTGGTTGACTAAATATGTTCCCTGCAAACAAGGAAGGGCCAAGGAAATAAGCAAGATCCTCTAAACAAAGACATGATACTTTGTAATTCACTGAGTTTCTCCAAGAAGATGACACACCAGCATGCCACCACCACAAAATATTTTTAAGTATCATCAACCTGCATCTCTCAGAGAGATAATCTTGCCTCAACAAAATCAAAGAGCTAGCGAAGAGCAGGGCTGTGTGCACCCCTCCCGCTACACAAACATCATATTCAGAAATAGTAAAGATAACAGCTCACACCTAATAAGTGATGGACCTCTTGCATATGTTTCTCCATGTAGTCTTCCAGGGAGCCTGTCGGATAAGAAGTACCATTAGCACTTTTTTTTTTTAAAGGAGAGGAAACTGGGGCACAGAGAGGTAAAGTTGTAGTAGAGAGCAGAGCCTGACTTTGAACCCAGGGTGGGGCATCACCGGAGTTAATGCTGTTACCCATTATGCTATACTGCTTTGCAACTGCCTCACACCAAACACCTAGTTCATGCCAGGCTGTGTGCTTGGCATCCACACACAGAAGGCCCCTAAGGAAGCCTTCACGGGGAGGAGGTTTGGAGCAGGGTATTGAAGGAAAGACAGGAATTTACTAAGTAGAGAAAGGGAGGTGGATATCCTACAAATTTCCTTCTTGGAGGCTGGGGAGGGAGAGGTGGCAGAGGAGCCAGAAGAAGGCAGGACTGAAAAATAAGAAGAGGTGCCCCATAGGGAGGAAGTTGGCCTTCAGGGTTAGAGGTCATAGAAACTCTAGTTAGTTGGTGCTGGGCTTGAAACAGAAGTCACAGCCAGGTGTGGTGGTGCACTCCCATAATCCCAGAAACTCAGGGGGCTGAGGCAGGAGGATTGCAAGTTTTGAGGCTAGCCTCAGCAACTTAGTGAGACTCTGTCTCTCAAAATAAAAAGGGTCAATAATGTAGCTCAGTGATAGAGCAGCCCTGGGTTCAGTCTCCAGTACTCTCCCCACCTCCTCCGCGGGAAAAAAAAAAAAAAAAAAGGAAGCAAAAAGTCACATAGTCACGAGGTATTAGGGCCACCATTTGGGATTTGGGAGCAGCCACGTTATGGGGCCATGGGCAAGCTGACCATAGAGTGAAGGAAGCCATCTGCTAAAGAAAGACTGGGGTAGACACAAGCAGGATGAAAGCCCATGGAACTCCAGAGAGTGGGAAAGAGTTGGAGAGAGTAGCTGCCCGGGACTTCTTGGTTCCCTGTGGCCACACTGTACACGCTATGCCAATTCCGGTTGCTTAATAATAAGCCCTCCTCCTTTACTTATTTATTTTTTTAACTTAAGCCAGTTTAAGTTTCTGTTTCTTGCAGTTAATAGATCCTAACATAACCTTCATGCTGCCCTGTAATCTCCTTTTCACTTTCTAGTTTCCCTTTTTAAAATATAAATGCTCCAGTAGAAGGAATGCATATATCACTAATACCTAAGGATAAATTCCTTTGGTTATTTTCCCGAGTGGAGGAAGGGTAGAAAGAGACAGGCACAGGCGGGTAGTGTGAGTTTGTGAGTTGTAGGGGAGAGGATGCTAAAGGGATGGGAAATGTCATGGAGAACCAGAGACAGACAGCTGCCCTCCCAACTGTGCTTAGGCTCAGCCTGGTAGGCAACCCTCTTCTTGCATTGGAATCTGCAGGCTGACTACCCAATTTCTCTAGAGAATTGTTCCAGAGCATCGTAACATAAAAGGTCAAGAATTAGCCAGAAGTACGGTTTGTCTGGACCAGGATCTGGGTCCCTGCCTAATTCTGCAAAAATTCAAGGTGTTTCTTTTTTACTTTAAACATGCGGAGTTTCTTTATTCTAATGCACCAAAAACTTGCCATGTCACACTTGAGTAGTTTCCCCATCCCCCTCATTTCCCAGCCAATTAACTGTCAATGAATAAGAATAAAAACCTCAGCATTCTTATTCTAACTTAGTTATGTATCCAAACAGTGGCCTTTTCAATGGCTGGCTTTTAGGAAGGGCATTGGAAAAACCCACACCCTCAAAGAGCTTTCAGTAGCAAGCAACAGGCCACATTTTTATTCACTTGAACTTATATATAAACCTTTTCATTCCCTAAGGGATCTGAGGGGTCTCCCACCTTTATGTGTCATCACTCCATCTGTGTCAAAAATACTGACTCTGTCCTTTGGATCTGAAATGTCTCCCCAAAGCCCATGAGTTAAAGGTCCAGTCCCCAGTCTGGTGCTACTGAGATGTGGCAGAACCTTTAAGAGGTGGGGCCCAGTGGGAGGTCTTCTGGTCATTGGAAGTCTTCTCTCAAAGGGTATAATGGGATCCTACTCCTTCCTTCTTCTCTTTTTGGCTCCCCTCCAGGAGGTAAACAGTACATCCTGAAATTGATGAAATATGGAGTTATCATCCTTAGTGTACAGATAAAGAATCTTCATTCCTTTCCAGAAAATCTGTTTTACATCTCTGAGTGGCAGAGCTAGGGCTTTAACCCAGATGTCACCCCCTGTGCTCCCACATGACATACTCTTCTGCCATAGGCCTCAAGCAATGTGACCAATTAATGGAGAGAGACAAAGTAAACCTTTTTCTCTTTTTAAGTTGATTTATGTGACATATGTTACAGTAAAGGAAAACTGACCAATACCACTGGCTATATCCAGAAAGTTAGAAAATGTAACAATGGCCAACATGAATCAATCACTTACTGTAGGCAAGGCGTTGTGCTAAGTGATTTACATGAATTAGCTCATTCAGGCTGTGAGAGGTAACCTTATTTCACTGAAACAACAATACCATCAATTATGAATTACTAAGAAAGAAAAAAAAATCTGTCAATTAACTGGAAGACGCAGTACCAGGCAAGATATGCTAGACTGTGCTGTCAAAACAGCCCAAATCACAATGGCTAAAAGGAGAAAGGTTTATGCTTCTCTCTTCTTAAATGACTAATGGCTGTAGCTCCATTCCATATCATCTGTCCTGTGGGATCCAGGCCCATGAAATAGCCTCATATGAAACTTTGCTGGTCTTGGGGTAGATGAAAAAGAGCATGAGGAGAACCAAGTTGACTTCTTCTTTTCTTCTTTCTTTCTTTCTTTCTTTCTTTCTTTCTTTCTTTCTTTCTTTCTTTCTTTCTTTCTTTTTCTTTTTTTCTTTTTGGTACCAGGGATTGAACTCAGGAACACTCGACTACTAAGCTACATCTCCAGCTCTATTTTATATTTTATTTAGACATAAGGTCTCACTGAGTTGCTAAGTACCTCACTTTTCCTGAGGCTGGCTTTGAACCTTCGATCCTCCTGCCTCAGCCTCCTGAACCACTGGGATTTCAGGTGTGTGCCATGGCACCTGGCTGCTGCCGTTGACTTTTAAAACTTCAGCCCAGATATGATGTATGTCATCTTCCTTCACATGCCATTGGCCACAGCAAGTGACATGGCACCTGGGCTCAGCAGGGTAGGATGTGGGCTCCTCCTATAGAGACACACTGTTGGGGCACTGCAGCACACAGTAATACAGTCTCCCACTCCCACATCCATTGTGAGACATATCCTGACTTCAGAGGTATTAAAGTGTGAAAAAGTACATCCTGGACTTGATGAAATATGGAGCCATCATCCACCACATACAGGTAAAGAATCTCTATTCCTTTCCATTAAACATGCTTCACATCTCCGAGTGGCAGAGCTGGGGCTTTATACCCCAATATCACTGATTCCATTTTAACTACCCATGTGTGCCTGGAAGGGAAGGAGGATTTACCTAGATGGTAGGATTTCTCAGGTGCTGGGGAAGCCTAGGGGTCTCCTAAATTACTCTCCATTTATTGATTTTTTTTAAAATTTATTTTTTAGTTGTAGTTGAACACAATACCTTTGTTTTATTTATTTCTTTTGATGTGTTGCTGAGGATCAAACCCAGGGCCTTGCACGTGCAAGGTGTGTGCTCTACCGCTGAGCCACAACCCCAGCCCCTCCGTTTATTAGTGTTTTTAATTCAGTGGTGCTAGGGATGGAACCCAGGGCCTCATGCATGCCAGGCAAGTGCTCTATCAGGAGCCACACCTTCAACCTATTAATCATTTTTAAAAGCTCTGTTATTGAAACATGTATTGAGTTAGCGCTGTGCTGGGCCCAACACCTTCCCCTGAAGGGGTAGCTCTAGTTCCTTAAAACAAAATGCCCCAGGTCAGCCAGGGGTCAGAAGAAAGGATCCACAGAGGTCAGTTATTGGTGGTGGAGAGAAAGAAGTGTGCTCAGAGGGTAAGATCCACGTGACCCCTTCCCATACTGGGCTGGCTCTGGTCGTAAACAGCCCCATAAAGAGATGACTATTTACTCCAGGCAGAGGCCTGGGGGTTGGGGGATGGAGTGCCGAGAAGGGAATGAGCTGGCCATTGGAATGTGCGTGTGGGTGGGTGGAGGGGGGAAGTGGCCACCAGCTTCCACTGAGTCACAGAGGACGGAGTGGAGGAGGGTGGCTCGGCTCCACCTTGGTGCAGCAGGAAGGAGTGAGGGCAGGAAGCGCCAGAGGTTGGGTGGGGCAGGGCCAGAGAGGAGGGCCCGGCTCAGGCCAGGGCAGATCCCTGCCCTGGCAAGCAGGCCTTGGATGCAAACGTTGCCCAGTGAAAACCACCAGGATGCAGCTGGCCACGCGGGGGGCCTCTTCTGGGATGTAAGTTGGGGTTGCCGGAGAGCATCCAGAGCCCCTGCCTGCCTTTACCTGGTTTGAACTTCAGAAGCTGCTGCCCGTGTCAAATAAAGATTCTGGGAAATAGAGATTTAGAGTCCTTTAGCGGCCACTTCTTCCCAGAGGGGAGGGTCTTGAACATAATAAAGGCACAAAATCAGAAAAGTTGAGGGTGAGAAAAAACTGGAAAGATTAGAACAGGTTGGAGGGGGATGGGGACAAAACAGAAACATGAAATAAAGCCAGCCACAGGATGGCATCCCTGGCCAGCTGTGGTGTAAGCCAAGTGCGCTTTCTAAAGTTCTGCCGTGGGCTCCGCTCAGCCCTGAGGTTAGGCTGCCTCATGGGGGAGAGGCCCAGATTCCCCTCTTAGGGACCCCCAGAGGGAGGGCTCACTCAGGGCACCCTGCCCAGTTGGCTCCAACCTTCACATTTGCCCTCCCAGCCTCAGCTCCTGGCCCGTCTGGCTGCTGTGTATCTAGAGACGTCTCTTAGGTCCTCCTCACCTAGCACCCCTGTCCCCTCTCCATCCTTCAAGGCCACCCTCTTGTATGACCTCAGCCCTGGCTGAGCAAGCACTGTATGCTTGACTACACAGGGTGGGGAACTGAATGACCCCGGCTAAAAAGAAAGAAGAGGCACTGTACTGTCCCATCTGTGGAAAGTTCCAAGCTAGAGCCGAAATGGGAAGCCCTGGCAGACCAGGGTCTTAAACTCCATCTGTCTGTCCCTCTCTGCCTGGCTCTCTCCAGCCTGTTTTTTCTTTCTGTTAATTTCCTTCTCTCAAGCTGGCTCTCCCCTAAGACTGAAACATGGCTTTGGGACACTCCTGGAGTCCCCCCTTACAACCTGGTAACCAGGAAAAGTGGCTTGGTCTTTCCTGGCTACTGGCTTTCTAGGGAAACATCTCAGGGAGGGATTCTGATTGTTTCGTCCTTAATTTCGAGCCACCCCTGTAGTCCTGGTGTTGAAGTATGAGTAGAATTTGGAGGGGGATCATAGTGGGAAGCCCAGGCAATCTGAGCCACACAGATAATTTCCATCACAGCCTTTGCTAAGTGTTGCAGGTGTTAGTTGACCTCAGCCTCAACATCCCATAATGACTTAAAATTGGTAATCTCTTGGGCTGCTTCTGGTGGCCCACAGTTAGTAGAATCTTGGCTAACTGTTTGGATCAAACAAACAGGCTAGCTGGAACTGCTAATCACTAAAAAGAAATCTATCTGAGGGATACACACCTGTAATCCCAGCTGCTCAGGAGGCTGAGGCTGGAGGATCGAGATGAGAGTTCAAAGCCAGCCTCAGCAACTTAGAGAGGCACTAAGCAACTCAGTGAGACCCTGTCTCTAAATAAAATATAAAAAAAGGCTGGGGATGTGGCTCAATGGTTAAGTGCCCCTAGGTTCAATTCCGGGTGCCCCCCCCCAAAAAAAAAGAAAGAAATCTATCAAAACCTAGTGTGGTGGCATCAGCCTGTTATCCCAAAAAGTCAGGAGGCTGAGGCAGGAGGATTACAAATTCAAGTTCAGCTTGGGTAATTTAGCAGAGATCATATCTCAAAATAAAAGAAAATGTGTTCAGGGTGTGGCTCAGTGGTAGAGTGCTTACCGAGCAGTGCAGGAGGCCCTGGGTTCCATCTCTAGTACTGCAAAAAGCAACAGAAACAAAAATATGTTTTCCCTAACACAGATCGGAGTGGATGCAGACTCTTTGAAATCTTTAAGGCTCTTTTGGAGAAATTCAGACCTCTAGATGCTAGTAGCCATTAAAGAATAAAATGACCGTCTCTGGGCTGGGTATGTAGCTCAATGGTAGAGCACTTGCTTGGCATGTGTGATGCCCTGGGTTCAATCCCTAGGACTGTAACAAACAAAAAAGAACGAACCTTTCCTGCCCATGTCCTTACCCTCCTGGTACAGGGAGATCTCTGTGCCATCCAAAGGGACTTTTGCTTGTTTCTTTCGCCTAACAGGGATCCCAACCTTAAGGACTGGTAGTGATAGAGATGACGATGGCGCCAGTCACCTAGCCAAGGTGATATTAAAAGTTTATCTCAAAACAGCGAATTATAATCTATGCCTGCCATTTAACTTGAGGGGTGATCATTTCCATGCTCCTGCTTGCTATCTCAACACCTCAGGGTACCTAGCCATGCATGCCTCCTGGGTTCAGAACCAGCCTCTCCTCCCAACAACCTTTCTCTGGGCTCATTCTCTTGAGAGCTGGTTACAGATTCAAAAACAGGCCATGTTACACTCTTTCCTCAGCCTGTGAGCACTACTTTCTGCCGGTTGATAAGTCGTTAGTGAGCATCTGTGGTGTATCAACCATTGTGTTGGAACTGAGAGGAGTTCTGAGAGGTGTAGAGCAGGACCACTCTCAAGGAACTAGGTTGACACAGAGAGCTCTCCAAAGAAAGATAACCCTGGACTGGGTCATCCTGAAATTTCTTCCAAGCACTCATAAGATGTGGTTATAGACTAAGTGATTGGGTTTGGGCCAGGCCCTGACAGATGGGGAAGGAGGAGAAGCATTCTAAAGGCAGGTTCTAAAACAGTGATATATTGGTTAAAGATAATGAGTATGCAATATATTCCATAGGCAGAAGAGACCAGTGAAAATTCAGATGAAAAACTAAATTGAATTGTTTTCGTGTTTAAATCCCTCTTGCCTACAGCTGCTCCTGATGGACACTTGACTTTACACCCAGAAACCATTCCTCCCTTCTTCCTAACAGAACTCCAGTTTTGTTAAGATTTACTTCTCCCGGTGCAGCCGTGTGCTGGACTACACACCTGCTCAGCATGAAGTTTGTCTTGCCACTGATTGGGTCTATATTGAGCTGTAAAGGTAAAATTTCTAAGCTGATTCTAAGCTGCAAAAGTCTGAGTTAAAGTGTAAAAGACTAGGGCATTGTAAAGCTTCTAGATTACAAGGCCTGGGCTAAAAGGTAAAAGTCTATTGTTACAATTCCTCTGCTATCCCCGGAACCTGTAATCTCTGTAAAGTTGTTAGGACAATGCGGGAACTGCCGAGTAAATATCTCCATTGATTCCCTGGTTGTTTAATACCTAAGGGTTCCAGGTAGCATGGCACGTAAGCATATAGGCCCCAGAACCAATCAGTTTAAATGTGTACCCCGTTTAGAAGTGACCAATCACCCCTGCCCAAACCGTTCCCGCCAATGAATGGACTAATCATGTATCAGAATTATTGTTCAATTTTCCCGCGCCTCATGATGATTTGTTCTGATGCATGCAAAGCCCCCCCACCCTCTCCAAAAAGTGTACTTAAGCTCTGCTTGACCTCTGCTCTGGGCTCTGGGCTGCTCTCCCTTCTTGAGTGAGCACGGAGCCCCAGCGCGCTGGAACAGATCCCTAATAAATCCCCCTTGCCATTGCATGGAGCTGGTCTCGTGTGGTCTCTTTCTCCGACACTTCGCCAGACCCTTACAGAACATGTGACCCCCTCTTGACCAATGAGAATGAAGGGCTGCCCCATAGCGGGTTTCTGAGAAAAATGTCCTTGGTCGTAAGAGAAACTCATCAAAATGAGGTAGGATAGAAGGAATAATAGGTCCAGGACTCAGGATGTAGCTCAGTGGTAACTTGCCTAGCATATGTGAGGCCCAGGGTTCAGTCCCAGCACCACACACACAGACACACAGACACACACACACACACACACACACACAGAAGAAAGGAGATGGAATCCTAAAAGAAATAATTTTTTTTTAAATTCAGAAGTTCTGCATACTTTCCAGGCATTTCACTCCCTAAACCAGTCTCTTTGCATACCTGTTATCCACAAATTCCTGAGAAATCTGTAATTCTACCTGCTTGCTATTAACTAATGCCCCTCCCCATGAATAGATTAAGCAAAGATAGAAAGATATCTTGAGAAACCTATAATTGAGAGGACTTTTGAGTACTGTTGATCAGATAATGAAGACCATGTCAACCTGAGAATCCTGAGATGAACCAGACCACCTGAAATCATCCTAAGATCACCAAACTAATATCATTCCTTCATACCTTCCCATAACCACTGCTCACCAAGTTTCCTTTAAAAAAAGAGCAGGGAAACCAAAAATGTGTCTCTGACTCTCAAGATGGCCCACATTCTCCCTTGAATGTGTTTTCCTGACTTTACCCGTAAAGGTTTCTCTCTCTCTAGAGATAGTCCCCATTCTCCCTTGAATATATATCTACTTTCCTAAATAGGCCTCTGACTGTGCCTCTGACTGGCACATCCTGAAATTCTTTTCTGTCACAGATGCCAGGAACACCACTAGTCTTGAGTCAAGTGCCCACTTCTCACCAGAGAACTCCTTGAACCCTTCTCTGGAGACACCTCCTGTGATGAAGAGAGACAGTCTTTCTTCTTACTCTGGACATTGTTGTGTCGGAGGTGGTGATTTTGCCATTAGCCTAAGGATGAAGTCAACAGTGAAGGTAGCCAAACAGAGTGGTGAGAAGAACTTGATTCTCTAATTATACTGTTGAGCCTCTGAATCAACCATCCGAAACCTGCCCTTCCTGTTATGCAACGAAACAGTCTAGTAGTTTTTAAGCTAGTTTGAGTCAGGGTTTTGTTCCTTGCAGTCCAAAGCTTCCTCACTGCTTTCTTACCAGATCTCGAAATTATTTTTTTTCTAGTCAACTCACTTATAGTGAACTCACTGGAAACTCTAGTTCCACGACTCTTCCCATTTCTCCAGTTACTACCACTTCCTATTCTTATCAGCTTTATGTCAACACAGAGTCCTTGCATATGGGTTGACCTTCCCTCCTCTCTTGCCAGGACCCTCCAATTTTCACTCCCTCCCTCCCGCCATGGGTCAATCCAAGGCGGCTTTTGCCACTCCTATCATCGAGTCAGGGTAATAAACTGTTTTCCAGGTTTGTCTGAGATGGAGAAATTTCCTGCGATTCCAGATGTTCAGTGCCAACACTGGAACCGTCCCAGGACAGTATGCTGGGTGACCCCGCCCCAAGATGGTGAGGTCCCTGGAGAGATCACCCCAAAACTGTGTTCACTGGCTCTTACGGATATATGATTTCCATTTTCTGCCACACTTTACTCCTGTTTGCCAAATCCTATGTTCATTTCAACCTCCTGAAGGTCTCAGTACCCTACCCTCCATTCCCTACAAGACAAAATATTAGAGAGATTCAAATAAAAGAAAATTCCAGTGTGAAAAGGTTTGGGGCCTCTTGGAGGAAAGGGAATTCCTGAAGTTTGATCCTCTTTGCCTGTGGCCTAAGGTTTAGGCAGGATCCATCTTCCAAGGACAGGTGCTGGTTTAGGAACCTAGCACCAGTTTCTTTCTCTCAGTCCATTGTCCCCATCACTCCAGGAGGGGTCAGTAGTGAGCAAAAGGTGTTGCCATAGGGTAGAGCTGGTGACCTGACTTCTGGGCCATCCCGTTCCCTGCCTGGGCAGATGTCCGAAGAAAACACGTGGCTACACAATTGGTCTTTCATTAGCATTTTTCTGGCAGTCTCAGAAGAATTTAAGACTGAAATGACTGGAAATTGACTTCTTCTTACTCCTCTCTCTCTTTTTTTTTTTTTTTTGACTCCTCTTGCTCCTGCTTTTGGGGCCAGGAGACTCCTGATCTAAATGGAAAGAGACAGGAACAGAAGTGAGGAGGGCACAGGCAGTTAGGATGCCCCCTCCGAGGCCCCATCTCCTGGCCTCAGGCCCTTGGGAGGATTGTCATGTTAATTACTCCCTGGGCCTCTTGCCCAGTGGAGCCCCGCCCCCAGCATGACTCATCCTTTTCCTGCAGGGCCTGGCAGCATCCCTGCCAGGCCCCTGAGGCCCCACTGTGCGTGCCCCTTAAGGAGAGACCTAGGTCCCTGAGATCAGCTCGCCAGCTAGTACTTCTTGGTGCCCTGTTATGGTTGGGGTGCTGATGAGAGGTGGTGGTGGGAAAGAAAGCCAAAGAAAAAGTCCTGAGGATCGTGTCTTACTTACCATTTACCCCTGGGCAAGGCCTGACATGCTGGGGCCACAGATGATTGTGACCTGTGAGCTATTTATTTGCTATAAATCCTGGGCCAGGTTAAGATGAATTCACATCAGTTTCTTATTCCCTGGAATGCTAGAGATTTAGAGCTAAAAAAGCCTTAGAGAACATTGTCGGGACCATTATTTCAATAAAGAGACCAAGAGAGCTAGAGGGCAAGGTGACACTTGATATGGGCTGGGTTGTTCCTGCTGTAGTTAGGGATGAGTGGCACAGAGAAGCCCAGGCCCAGCCCTTCCTACACCTACAGTCAGGTGAGTTTCATCTCCCCATCTTTCTGGCCCAGTGGAGGTTTGGTGGAGCAGCAATAAGGTGTAGGATCAAAGGAGCCAGAATTGAGGAAGCATCAATCAAATGAAGAGGGTCTCCCTTTGGTTAAGAACTCTGGGTAGAGTTCTCTGTTTCCTGGTTCCATGTCCTGAGCTGTTTTCCTCCTCCACACCTTTCTGCCATGATGTTGTTCTGCCTCACCTGGGGCCCAAAGCAACAGAATCAGCTGTCTTTGTGAGTCCCAAATAAATTTTTTCCTCTCTCTAAAGAGAGAGAGAGAGAGAGAGAGAGAGAGAGAGAGAGAGAGAGAGAGAGAGAAAGGAAGGAAGAGAGAACTTTAGGTAGAGCCAGGTATGGTGGCACAGGCTCAGGAGGCTGGGGCAGGAGGATCACAAGTTCAAAGGCAGCCTCAACAACTTAGTGAGGCACTAAGCGACTTAGCGGGACCCTGTAAGGTCCTTGCTTCGCATCTGGACGGCCATCTAAAGTGACAGCCACCATTTTAAGAAAAATCTCACTTTCCTGCCCAAGGGCATTTCTGGGAAAGGCTCACCACTCCCTCATACCAACCTCACCTTTAACCACCCGCATTAGGACCTGAGCCTGCGGAGTAAAGTCCCGATCCCCAAGCCTGTCCTGCCTCTCTCCATCTATGGAGAGATGGCCTTTATTTGTTAGCTCTGACAAACTCTTGTGTGTATCTCTGCCTGATCTCTCTTTCATTTCTTGCTCGCCCATCTCTGGGTTCCTCGCTTTCCTTTCAGATCCAGTCTCAAAAGAGGGGGTGCCTGGAGATGGTTTAGTGGTTAAGCACCCCTGGGTTCAATCCCCAGTACCAAAAAAAAAAAAAAAAATAGGAACATTAGGTAGAAAAAAAAAAGTGTGTTTCAATGGCACACTGTGTGTCTTCTGTAGCATACTCTTCAGGGTCAAGAGATCAAGAGATTCTGGTCCTGTTCAGTTTTTGTGTTTGTTTTGCTGTTATCATTTTTGAAACTTGCCCAGGCTTGTCTCAAACTCCTGAGCTCCTGATTCTCTCACCTCAGCCTCCTTAGTAACTGTGACAACAGGCATGTGCCACCATCCTCAGTTGTTCAGGGACTTTTTGTTTTGGTTTGGTTTTGGATTTTGGTACTAGCGATTGAACCCATGGCTTTGGGAATGCTAGGCAAGCACTCTACCACTGAGCTACATCTCTAGCCCTTTTTAAACAAAACAAAACAAAAAACATTTTATTTTGAGACAGGGTCTTACTAAATTGCCAAGCCTGGTCTAGAGCCTGGTCTAGAGCCTGGTCTAGAACTTGTGATTCTTCTGCCTTACCCTCCTGAGTAGCTGGGATCATAGATGTGTGCTATTGTGCCCAGCTGTTCAGTTGGGTTTCTTTGTGCTTTTCTGTGGTACTGGGGATTGAACTCACGCCCTCATGCATGCTAGGCAAGGGCTTAATCACAAAGCTACCTTGCTAGCCCTGTTTCTTATTCCCTGGAGTGCTTAGTTCCTCACTAAGTTGTTGAGGCTACCTTTGAACTTGTGATCCTCCTGCCCTGTTGAGTTGTTTTTAAGTTATTTTGCAACTCTAAAAATGGTAGTTAACTGACAAATGTGTAAATTCTGTTCTGTCTGGTAGAGATTTGACTTCTTCCTATCCCCTACCTGCTTTGCGAGGGAGAAAAAAATTTTTTTTATTCTGCCATTTGCAATTAATCTCAACATTCCTTTATTTCACATAGATTTGCATTGCTTTTTCCTTTGGGTCGGCTATCAGATGTAGCTGTCTGGTTCTATCATATTACTTGAGCAAAAAAATTCTTTAATACATACTCTTTTAAAAATATTTCTATGGAAGACATGATCTTACATTTTAAACGGCTTTTTGTTTGTTTTCTTTTTTCTTTTTTGCAGGGGTGGGGGTTGAACCCACGCCATTGAGCATGCTAGGCAAGTGCTCTACCACTGAGCGACATCTCTGACTTTACCTATTAACTGTCTTACCTTGTTCCCTGGGCCCAGCCACCCCACTGTGTGGTGTGGTGAGTCAGCTGAGTGTCTCTGTTTCAGTCCAGATGAATCCAACAAGAGCTACTCTTGTCTGGGCTTTGCCTGGCAGAGGAGGACAATCAGCCCAAGGAGGACAGTGAGGTTTGGCCCAAGGTAAAGATTGAGCAACTCAAGGGCAGTTTTGGTGATGTCTCAACTGAATCCTGGCTGCTTAGGAGACTTTGGGGCATTGTTCAGGAAAATGGAAATGGTTTGGGGTGGCTCTGACCTTTAAGAAGAGGGAGGAAGGCCTGCATTCCCAGCAACTTGGGAGGCCAAGGCAGGATGATCACAAGTTTGAGGCCATTCTGGGCAACTTAGGAAGAACTTGTCTCATAATAAAATACATTTTAAGAGGCCGGAGAATGGGAGAGACTGGAGATGTAACTCAAGTGGAAGAGTGCTTGCTTAGCAGGTACAAAGCCCTGGGTTCAATCTCAAGCACTAGAAAAATAAAAGGGGTGCTGTGCCCTAGGCTGCCCTGTGGATGATCTCCACACTCTTTTTCTGCCATTAAACAGGACGAGTAGACATCTTTCCTTTTTTTTTCCTTTCTTTTTCCTTTCTTCGTTAGTATTCATTAGATATTTTTAAATGTCTAATAGTGAGAACTCGTTTTAAGATGCTTGAATTCTCACACTGAGGTGTGAATTAGTGTCCAGTAACTCAGAGCCTGTCTGCTCACTACTTAATTTAGAGATAGCTGGTTGGTGCAAGGCTTCTGGTGCCAAAAAAACTTTCATTTCTGAAGCCTTCTGGCCAAGTTCAATGAAAAATACAGCCATAAATACTCATTCCAACAACTCCCCAGACCATCGTCACAGAGCTTTTACACTGTGTTTACTCAGGGCTCCCCAGCCAAAATCCTCTGGCTCATGCTTCCCTGGGGTGGCAGGAATCATCAGTGTCTCCCACTACCTGTGGCGCATGGACCCCTTTCCTGACATTTCTGCACCAGTGGTTTATGTGTCTAGATGCCAGGCTGAAGCTCTGAGCCCTGGATTCCTGCAGGCAATTTCCTGCAGTTGTAAACCCCTGGCTCCCTGCTTACCCCATGGTGATGCTCTGGAGCTAAAACCTTGGACTTCAGGCTTTCGCCATGGGAGGCCCTTGCTGCTTGGGTTCTGCTGTCTAGGCGGAGTATGACAGGTTATCAGCTGTTGGGTTGTGTGGCCTGCGGGGTGGCTTTGCAAAGTGGAACTTTATAGAAAGAGTAGGAAGGGAGTCTTGGAAGGACATGGGGTCCTTTTCCCCACCCTATGATCCCTGGGGTTCACTTAGACCACAAAAGTTGGTCTTGCTTTCAGAGGCCAAGCATTGACTGGTAACTGTCTGGCTGCCAGGAGGATGTGCTGGGAACGCCCACATGTGTTTCTTAATGCTGACCACATATTAGAACCAACAGGGGAGCTTTAGAAACAATGCCACTTCAGCCCCATCCAGGCCATTTATATCTACAGTCTCTCAGGGATAAACTTGGACAGGAGTATTTTTAAATCCAGGTATAACTTTGATGCAGCAATACTTACCAATTGCAAGCATGTAGCCTGGTGAATTTTTTTGCGTATGTACCTACCCAGTTCACTACCACTTCCACCAAGATGTGGAAAACTTTCTCCCCTCTCAAGGCTCTCGGTTGCCTTTCTGTATAAAAGGAAAACACATTTTTTCCTCTACCCATCTAAGGGTCTTTGGCAGTGTGCCTGTACATTAGAGTGACAAAAGACAGAACAACAGAAGAAAAACAAACAGAAGTCTCTTAACATGTGCATCCTGTTTTCACATGGGAACCCTCGATGAGTAACTCAAGGGATGGTTAGAACCTGGGTTTCCAACCAGGCATGGTGGCTCACACCTATAATCCCAGTGATTCAGGAGCCCGAGGCAAGGATCACAAGTTCAAGGCCAGTTGGGGCAACTTAGTGATACTCTGTGTCAAAATAAAAAATGAAAAGAGCTGGGGAAGTGGCTCCAGGGTAGAGCACCCCAACTTTAATCGTACTACAAAAACAAACAGTATAGGCCTACGTGGCATATTAACAAAGGCACGTAAATTTGTAGAGAATTGACAAGACAAATGAAAAGGATTTAGAGTTCCTAGAGCAGCAAAGTGTGGAAAGACAAATATGTGGGGCGCTGAGGGATGGGAGGATGGAGCGTGAGGTTTGTTTTGCAACTCCCTCTGGTGTCCTCCTGGGCTGACCAGGGTCCAGTTGTATCCAGTGATTAACAAACTTGTGTCCTGCTACTACACAAATACCCAGAGAGCTTTTCTTGCATCTGCTCCTTCTCAGTTGTCTTCAGCTCAAAATAATACTTATGCCAAGTGGCATATTTTGGGGTCACATAATCTGACCCTCTTCTGTAGGAGTAACATCAGGGTCCATCGGATCAGGAACAAGAGTTTACAGCAAAAAAAAAAACAAAAAACAAAAAAGCAAGCAAGCAAACAAACAAACAAACAAAAAACACAACAATTTAAACAATGGGTTAAAATTGTAAATTTTATGTTATGTTATATGTCTATTAATCACACACACACACACACACACACACACACACACAAAGAATGTCAGGACGATAATATGGATTAGGCCAGGGGATTTGCATGCTAGACAAGTGTACCACCACTGAGCTACACTCCTGGCCCCATTTTAACCATTTTAAGGGTACAATTCAGGGGCATTAAGTGCATTGACGTTATTTTGTAACCACCGCCACCATCCATGTACATAGATTTTCTATCTCCCCAAACCAAAATTCTATACCCATTAAACAATAACTTTCCATCCTTCCTACTTTAGTCTCTGAACTTGACTATACAGTATTCATCCTGTTGCGTCTGGTGTAGGGCAAGCAAGTTTCTCTCTAACCCTCTGAAATTTCCATAATCAAGTCTACAAAATAGACAGGAGACAGACTAACACAAGAAAGCACTTTTGATCACATGCTTATGCACAGGAGTCTGACAAAGAGACTGGGAGAAGGGCTGGGTGATTGAAGTTTTTATAGCATCCTGAGCTGCAGAAAAGAATAGGAGCGGTGGCTTCTGGGGGCAGGCTGGTGACACAAATTATGCCAGGGTTGGGGAAGGAATTGTTTTGTAATAAATGTCTTGTTATGCAAATAAGTCTCTAATGTGATTACAAAATCGTCTGGGAGCAGCCCACCCCAATAGGTGACAGCGCAGAACAAAGTCAGCCTGGGTGCGGTGTGCCCCTCTCTTCTGGAAGTTATTAATCTTCCCTGATTGGTGAGATTCTCAGGGAGTGGCATGGTGTTCAGGCTGCCAAAGCATCACATTCAGGGGAATCATTTTCCTGGGCCCCAGCCCTGGTTTAGTTCACTATGCATACTGTCTTCGAAGTTCATCCGTGTTGTAGTGTGTATCAGAATTTCCTTTCTTTTTAAGGCTGAATAATATTCTGTTACCAAACTTTGACTCCAGACTGGGACCTTTTTCCCTCTCTCAGAATTGTGAAACCAATATTAAGACCAGGGGCTGATTACGTTATGATATTATGCTCTTATTTCAGTGAAAGAAGCTTTATTCTTGGCCAAGAAAAGAAGCAGAGAGAAAAGTTTAACCTGTTGCAGGGTGAGGGTCCGGAGCTCATGGGTATGGGGTTAAAGAAATGAGGGAGAGGGGGAGGGGAAGGCTAATAAAAGCAATGGGATGTCCATGTCTTTTCCGGGAATGGGTGGACATTTTCTGGGAACTTGGATGCCACCTCTTTTGTCAACTGTCATGGTGCTGGGTGTGTGTGGGGGTGTCATTTAGCATGTAGGTGGGGTTTGAAGCTAAGTGGTTGTCTTCCTGTTGCTCTCACTGGTTTTGGCTAGCCCACCGGAAGAGAGACTTCTGGCCCTCAGGCACCCTGACCTCAAAGACAAATAAGTTTAAGGCCAGGCAGAGTTCAACTAGGCCACCTAGACAGATAAAATTAGGGTAGATGATCATTCCTTAAGTGCATATAGCATGTTGCTCATTCATGCATCCCCCTGATGGACATTTAGGTTATTTCCAACTTATGAGTGTTGTGCAGAATGCTGCTATGAACGTCAGTGTACAAACAGTTGTGCAAGGGCTGCGACACCCACATTCCCAGATGCTCATCTGTTGATTCTAACATGAAGCAGGGTCAGGACCCTCTGATCTGGAAGTTCCTGTTCCCGTCCCTGTTCTCAAAGCCAGGTTTCCTTGAAGAGCAGCTAAAGAAGTTTTGTGGTGGCAGAATCAGGCAATCCTCATACCATCAGGGTTCCTGATTGTCCCCAGCCACTGTCCAGTGCTGTCTTTCTGGAGGCAGACTCTTGTTGATGACTCTTATTCTCTCTAACCAGCTATCTCAGCATCCCTGAGCTCCATCAGAATATTCCTGGCCTCTTTGCAAACTGACCCTCTCTTCTCTGAGACCAACACTGCATTATCAAGGGTGGTAGACAGGCCTTTGTCTTCCAGAGAAGGACTTATTTCACCACCACCTCTTAACCTTTATACTTATGTGAAGGAGATGGGCCGCTCCAGCTACTGCTACAAAACAAAGAAAATCCTCTCCGAGAAGACTTCTGCCTCAACCAAGTCCTGGAAGCTGCCAACAGCCCATAAACTGCTGCTTCCCTAGCTATGAAACATTAGTTTTGTTTAGGCAGCCCCCCAACCCCCATGTTCACAAGCCTGCCTGGTGACGGGATCTGGCCTGGTCTCTGAGCCTGAACCAAGCATAGAGTGGCATGGGGAGAGGATACTTGGGTGCATAAGGGCTGCCTGCTATGTGGGCTGAGGACGGATCCATTCTACCCCACCTTATAGGGGACACAGGCCTGGCATGGTGGTGCACGCCTGTAATCCCAGCAATTTGAGAGGCCGAGATAGGAAGATGTCAAGTTTGAGGTCAGCCTCAGCAATTTAGCAAGTCCCTAAGCAATTTAGGGAGACCCTATCTCAAGATAAAGAAAAAAGGTGGGGAGGCTGAGGATGTAGCGCAGTGGTAAAGTGCCCCTGAGTTAAATTGCCAGTACCTCCCACCCCCCCCCCCGAAAAAACAAAAAACAAAACAGTGCCATGAGTATCACAAATTCAAGGCCAGCCTCAGCAACTTAGTAAGGCCATAAGCAACTTATCGAGATCCTGACTCAAAAGAAAAAAGAAAAAAAAGGCTAGGAGTGTGCTCAGTGGTTAAGTACCCCTGGGTCCCATCCCCAGGACCAAACACAAACCAACCAACAAGGATAACACTGGCAGCTCCTGCTTCTGGACTAATGCTCCCACCTCCCGGCTGTGCCTTCCTGCCTGAGCACACGGGAATACAGCCCCTCTGCCCTGGAGTCAGGTCACCTCTCCCTGTCATCTGTCGGCCCTTCCTGGGGCCAGGGGCTTCTGTAGGACCTTTCCTCAGGGACCTGCCAACCCCCTGCCTCCCTTTGTTTTTCTTCTCCCTTCCACAGACTTTTTAAATTTTATTTTGAAACAGCATCTCTCTAAATTACCCAGGCTGGCCTCCAGCTTGTGATCCTCCCACCTCAGGCTCCAAGTAGCTGGGATTACAGGCATGCGCCACCTCACCAGGCTCCTTCCATGGTTTTAATAATTCCATGTACCTGGAGATAAGGCAGTCTACTCCCTGTTTTTCCAATTCTAATATTTATGGCACCAGCTCCATGCCTTCCACTATTTCAGGCTTAATTTAACTTTCTAAGTTCAAAAGGCCTTATTCTTAACCACTCCTAAACGGTTTTGCTGCTTTTCTACCTTATCAGTCTTCCCCTGGAGCAATAAACACTGTGAGGTGATAAGGGAAGACTTCAGACTGCACAGGGAGACGTCAGGAGACACTGGGAAATAATTACAGGGTTAAAAAAAAAAAGTTAAAAGTTTCTTAAAATACTTTTCTATCACAATCTCATTTAATTATCAATGACTATAATATAGGTGCTATTAGTACATCTATTTGACAGAAGACACTAAGCTCCATTCTTAATGATCTTGTTCTTTTCTTTTTTTTCTTTTGTGGTGCTAGGAATTGAACCCAGGACCTTCTGCAAACGAGGCAAACACTCTACCAATTGAGCTATATCCCCACTCCTCTTAAGGTATTTTTCTAGGATACTTTTTAAAGTATTGTGGGTGGATCTTGTGTGTGTGTATATGTGTGTGTGTGTGTGTGTGTGTGTGTGTGTGTGTGTGTGTGGTGTTAGGGTTCAATTCAGGGTCTCGTACATGCTAGACAATCATTCTACCATTGAACCACACCCCACAACCCCAAGATCATTTTTGAATTGGCAAAAAAGTTAGGATCAGGGCTATTAAAAGATACCCACTGTTACTTAAGGGCCAATACAAAAATCACTGATATGAAATCTTGTCTAATGGAGACAAGGCTTAGACTTTGTTTAAAAAAAAAACCCAAAGACACACTTGAAATTTGCAAGTAAGCCTGTTGTTTGGAAATGGATAAAGCAAAAGGTTTGAGAACTATCTTCTTAATTAAGTTAAACTCCCTCTTGCAATCTCCTCTACTGATTAACATATTAGAAAAATCCTTTTGTTTACCAACAGTGTAAATGTAAAGTTCACTTAATCATTCAATAAGATTGATTGAGGCCATTTTGAGGCCCCTGTTTGAAGAGTAATTTGGGTTTTTAACTCTCCAATTCACACCATTCAGGTTCTTTGAGTTGTTGCCTTCCTTCAACTTGAGAATCCTTTTCTAAATTTTACTGGAGAAGGATTTTTTTTGCCCCCCAGTATTGGGGATTAAACCCAGGGGTGCTCTACCACTGAACTACATCCCCGACCCTTTGTATTTTTTGGTACCAGGGATTGAACCAGGGATGTTTAACCTCTGAGCCATATCCCCAGCCCTTTTTTTTTTTAAATTTTTAAGAGAGGGTCTTGCTAAGTTGCTCAGGGCTTAATTGCTGAGTCTGGTCTTTAACTTGTGATCCTCCTGCCTCTGTCCCCTGAGTCACTGGGATTATAGGCATGTGCCACCATGCCCAGCCTTTTTTATTTTTATTTTTTATTTTGTGACAGGGTCCCACTAAGTTGCCAAGGCTTGCCTGGAACTTGTGGTCCTCTTGCCTCAGCCTCCCAACTGAGACTACAGGTGTGCGTTACTGGGCAGTCTCCAAGAACTGACTGACTTCCCTCTCTCTCTCTCTCTCTCTCTCTCTCTCTCTCTCTCTCACACACACACACACACACACACACACACACACACTGGAAATTGAATGAAGGGGCACTTAACCACTAAGCCACATCCCCAGCCCTTTTTTATATTTGATTTAGAGACAGGATCTCGTTGAGTTGCTTAGGGCCTCAATAAGTTGTTGAGGCTGGCTTTGAACTCATGATCCTCCTGCCTAAGCCTCCTGAACTACTGGGATTACAGGCTTGCACTACTGTGACCAGCCAGGGAAGTTTGTTTATTGGTTGGACAGTTTCCGGACAATGATGGGTTGCTAGCACAGGGGAAAAGGAGAATCTGCACTGGAGAGGAGGTCTAGGAGCTTTTCAAAGGAGAGAAAGTGGGTAAGACAAGAAGAAAGGTGTTTAAAAAGAGAAGAAGGTAAAGGAAGTCCCTGACTCAGAGCAGCTACTGGTTAAAATAAAAAATCTATGCTGGGAAAGGAAAAACAACATTTTTTTTCCTCTTAGATTTAGTGGCTGGAGTGCTGCAAAATAAACTGACACTTTAACAGGAGAAAAAGGTACGTATTCAATATACATACAAGGGGCCTCCAGAAATAAAAGTTCCAGAAAGGTGGTCAGAACTGGAAGCTCCTATATCACTGTAACACAGGGCAATATATTTGTGGAGAAGTGATAAGACGAGGAAAGATGGTGGTGAACTTCTAGGGATGGCTAATTGTGGGAAGATAAATACATGGAGAAACTAATGGAAGGCTGTTTAATTATTTTGTAGTGCTGGGGATTGAACCCAGCGCCTCACACATGCTAGCCAAGTGCTCTACCCCTGAGGTTCACCCCCAGCATGGAAGGGTTATTTAGTGAAATTTGTGCAGGCCTATCTTGGTGCTGCCTTTTTGTCTTCTTAATGTCCATAAAACTCTATGGAGAGAAAGGATTTATGGTAGTTCTCATTTCTCAGAAGTTTCTGCCTTTAGTCAGATAAGGGAAGCTCCAAAGCTTCTTTCTGTGTCTGTTGATTTTCAATAGCTTTCAGCTCAAAATAACCCATATGCTAACGTGGCATATTTTGGAGCAGCATATTCTAATCCTACTCAGCTGCAGTGGGTGCTAAAGGAAGGAAAATGTTTTCTTCAGTCCCTCTTGGGAAACTAGCAACTTTCCATAGAACGCTCCCTGGCTGACCTCAGTGCCCTGGG
Organism: Spermophilus citellus; assembly: GCF_964194105.1. NCBI lineage: Eukaryota > Metazoa > Chordata > Mammalia > Rodentia > Sciuridae > Spermophilus > Spermophilus citellus. The sequence goes on from NC_138193.1 coordinate 62,185,312, forward strand.
ACAAGCAGGCTTTTCTGTCCAGGGAAGCCCTTAGTTTCATAGGACCAGACAGCACAGCAGAAAGATTTGGAGTGACATAAGAAACTGCAGCAAAAGCGAATCAAATATGAGCATGCAGATGAGTATTTGCAGAGGTGGGTTACTAGAAGGGTGGTAGCCAGGGATGGGTGGCAGGAAAACATGGTTGGGACTTTCATTTCCAAAAGGAACCGTAGTAAAATGTTATTTTTGAAGCTCACAGACCTTTTTTAGTTTTTTCTTGCTATACTGGGGTGAACCCAGGGCATCACACATGCTAGGCAAACACTCCACCACTGAGCTATATCCCCAACCCTTTTTATTTTTATTTTGAGTTAGGGTCTCCTTGTATTGCTGAGGCTGGCCTTGAACTTGTGATCCTTCTGCCTCCGCCTTCCAATAGGTAGTATTGCAGGTGTGCCCACCTGGCAGCTCACAGTTTACTCAGGATTCCAGATAGCACTTATCAGGGAACCTTTGGAGAACTAACCTAGGTATCCAGGGATGGTTCAACTATCATCTTATAGTGGAAGAATCAGCTCCCTCAGAAGAAAGAGACTTGCACCTTATAAGTCTTGCAGGTCTTGGGCTCCATATTTCCCAGGTTGCTCGTCTTTTGTAGAAAAGATAACATCTTCTAGTGGGTAGTGGGAATAATAGACCCTTCCTGGTAAAGCACAGTGTAGCCTGTGCTGCCTGGCTTCCTTATCAAGTTATCTAAGTGGTGTTGATATTGCCACTTAACTTCCTTTACAAACACCAAAATCAATAATGGCCATTTTCCACTGGTTAAGCAGGCTCATAATTAAGCTTTGAGGTGACTGTAAAGGAAGGAGTTGGCCAACCCGGATTCAAAACCTGGTGTCACCTCTTTTTAGGTGTCATATATTAAAAATGGCTGCAGTCTTTTCTATACTTCCTCTCATTGAGAGGTGAAGTCTATTTCTCCTCCTCTTTAATCTGGGCTGGGCATGGGACTCCATTTGACCAGTAATAGAATATAGCAGAAGTGATGCCAGGACTAAAGCCTTAACAGCATCAGCCTGGCTCTTAAATGCTTGTTCCTGGGACACTTCCCTTCAGTACCCAGTTGTCACACAGAGAGGATACATGCAAACACTGTAGGTGGCAATCCCTATTCAGCATTGGTTCAACAGTTGTGCTTGGACATCCAGTAGAGCCCTCAGGTGACTTCAGCTGACACCTCACAGTAGGTGTGTGAGAGACCCAGGTGAGAACCACACAACTGAGCTCCACCAACCTGCAGGATCATAGGCAGTCAGAACACTGTAAGTCACTAGGTATTGGGGTGTGTGTAGCGTAGGACCTCAGGTGACATACTTAACCACTCTGGGGTTTAGTTTTCATCTGTAAGATGGGCAAAATGGCAGATTCAACTTCATAGAGTTAGTGTGATATGTCTATAATAATGGTGGGTGTACCTAGCTCAGGTCCAGCACACGGTAGGCCTTCAGTACCTGCCAGGATCCTTCCTACCTCTTCTCTAGAAGTTCTATTTCCCAGATATGAATGGATCTTGGCTGTGGTTCTGCACTCCCTGGGCAAACAGCCAACTTCCTCAAAGGGAATATCTCCAATCAAATTTGAAAATAGGGCTGGAGTGCTTTTTTTTAATTTATTTTTTTCTTTTTTATGATACTTTCTTTTTGGTTTCTTTTCTAGAACTGAAGTCAAGGACACTCTACCACTGAGTCATATCCCAGCCTTATTTATTTATTTTTGCAGTACTGGGAATGGAATCCAGGGGCATTCTACCAATGAGCTACCATTTTTTATTTTTTGTTGAGATAGGGTCTCACTAAGTTGTCCAGGCTAGCCTTGAACTTGAGATCTTCCTGCCTCAGGCTTCTGTGCTACTGGAATTACAGGTGTGTGCCACTGTAGCCTGGCTATCATTTAATTTTTCTTGCCAGGGCCATCTGTGACCTGCTTAGAAAGAATATCACTGCCTTGTGTAAGGGCAATTGTATTTTTCTTCTTTTTTAAAAATTTTTTTAAAGGAAAATTGTATTTTCTCCCTTTCCCTTCAAATTAAAGGGGTGAAAAAATTAAGTCTTCACCACTTTTTTATTTTCCTTTAAACAGGGAATATGCTCACACACAAAGAAAAGTACAGTCCTGAAATGCAACCTCTTACCTGTGCTTTGCAGCCAGCAGTTTCCCTTCAACACCCCAGTCCTGGAGAGCTTCGTATTGCACAGCAGCCAGGCTTTCATTGAACAGATGAGCAACTGTGGCTTAATCTGTTTGAGGGGAAGGAAAAAAAAAAAGTCCTGAAGCAATTGATAAACAAGAGGCTGAGAGGTCAAAATCAAGGAAGGGTAAAGGAGGCCAGGCTGGGGGACTTGAAATATAAGCCTCTTTCATCCTCTGTCCTGAATTGTGTGTGTGAGTAGTGGTGAGGACTAATCCTGTGGAGAAAGAAATTGAGAACCTCTTGGATGGCCGGATACTGGAGTTATGCTTTTCAATTCAAAATTATTTTATTTGGGGAATGTGTGTGTGTTAGTCTAGCAGAAAAGTGCACCAATCATAAATACAGATGAATGAGCTTTCCCTAATAAGTACAGTGTGTCACCAGCACCCAGATTATACATCCTTCCCCACAAAGAGAATTGATACCCCAATTTATAACTTATTATTATTATTTTTGCAATGCTGGGGATTGAACCCTCCCACCCCCCCCAACACCCCAGGGTGCTCTACCACTGAGCTACACCCCCAGCTCTTTTTATTTTATTTTAAGGTAGGGCCTTGTAGAGTTGCTGAGGCTAACTTTGAAACTGTGATCTTCCTGACTCAGCCTCTTGAATAGCTGAGATTATAAGCATAGTATAAGTATGCCACTAAGCCTGGCTAGTTATTATTTTTAATAGTTTATGCATATTCTTGTGTATTCAATAATATGCATATGCTATAACTTTATTCAAATGTGGTAAAAAATTAACCACTACATAGCACATAACCCGGACTGTTTAACTTCTTGCTTTTTTCACATTTATCTTGGTGATCTTTGCAATAGAGTTTATCTACTAGTATTCCTTTGTCAGAGTATATCACAACTTACTTGTTGAAAGTCAGAGAGGTTGTGCCCAACATTTTTTGAAATTTCTTGGGGTACCTTTGTTGACTTGTATTTAACGTGGCAGCTAGGCACTGCTCTCTGGAGGCCCTTCAAAATGCTAATTTCCGAAATGTATTGGGTGTGGTGCCACCTGGGGTGTTCGCCTATTTTATTCTGTCGTCCTGTTAGGACTCAGTTGTTCCATGTTTGAGTTTGTAACCAGGAAATGGAAATAATGTCCCTGACACCCCCACTTCCTTTTTGGGCAAATAAGTATCCGGTAAATGAATCCAAGGACTTTCATCCACCCGCTTCCTTTAGTCAGCGATGTATTTGGCATTTTCCTGACTAAAATCTGGAGATTTCAAAGGAGGGACCTCAAGAGCTCTTCCCAACAGGACCAGTTGGGGGAAAATTGTTTGCTTTGACTGAACCAAGGCTTCCCTTTCTGCCAGCCTTTTGCTCCTCACCCCCCTCCCTAGCTCCAGTCTCTTGTCTCTCCAGGCTCTGAACTCAGCTTCCAGAATCCCTGAGACTTAGTGTGAGTTCAAGTCTGTTCCTATTTCTTCCTCCCAGTGCTGTTTGCCCTTTAAATTTCATATCCACAGTAATTACAGAACAAAAGGCTTTGTCTCCTAAAGACTTTTGAGTCCCTGGCAGCCAAAACAGTGACGTGGGGGGGGGGCAGTCTCCTCACCTCCCTCCTTCACTAGCAGAATCATGCCCATCCTCCCCCAGCCCTCATGGGCAGGCCCTGCTAGTTCAGGAGCTCTTGGAAAGAGAGGAGAAATCAATGTGTTGCCTATGGCAGAGGGTGTCCCACCAAAGGGTTGCCCTGGCAGAGCTCAGAAGTGTCTTCCATAGTCAGGGTCATATACAGGTATCTGGAACCAGGGGAAGCCCTAACTCAATGTAGGAGGGAAGTAGCCAGGGTATTCTACCATGATGGGGTTACCCCTTGGAATGCAAAATCACATCTTCTCTGGCCTCAAAGAAGATGATAGCCCCCTTGTAAAGTGTAATAAATGTTAGAGGACTTAGCCGGGTGACGTGTGGCACACCTGTATTTGCAGTGACTCGGGAGGCTGAAGCAGGAGGATCTCAAGTTCAAAGCCAGCCTCAGCAACTTAGCAAGGCCCTAAGCAACTTGGGAGACCTTTTCTCCAAATAAAAATACACACATGCACATATACACACAAAGGGCTGGAGATGTGGCTTAGTGGTTAAGAGCCCCTGGGTTCAATCCTATACCAAAAATAAATAAATAAATAAATAAATAAAGTTAATATAGATCCATGGTAAGTGTTCTTGTTAACTATTATACAAGGTGGCCTGGATAGTGGCACCAGGAAGCTCTGATCCTGCTCTGTCCCTTCTTGTCTGGCTTGCTCTGCATGGACAACCCAGTCCCTTCCTTCCTGGCCATATTCATAGTCTCCATAGAACCCCTCCTTGCCCTTGTCTTGTGGGGCCCAGAGGCTCCCCCACTTCCAGGTGAGAAGCTTGTCAGGAAGATCAATTAACAGGAAACATGTCTCACTGAACTTCTAAAATGGCTTGGGCACTTTATTCAAGGTGAGTAAAGCTCACCCTCATGGTTGACCCAGAACAACAGCATTCAATGATGTTCTTTGATAACCCCAGAACTGTAGAGTTTTAGAACATGCTGTCTTTGTGTGTGTGTGTGTGTGTGTGTGTGTGTGTGCTGTTATAACTTAACTTAAATGACTGAGAGAATGGGTAATTCAAAAGAAGAGAAATTTATTTCTTATAGTTCTAGAGCCTGGGAAGTTCAAGGTCAAGGCATTGATTGGTGAGAGCATTCTAGTTGCATCCTCTCAGGTGGAAGAGCTGAAAAGTAAGAGACCAAACTTTCTCTGAAGCCTTTTTATTTAGTTTAGTTTTGTTTTGGTGCTGGGAATGGAACCCAGGACCTTATGCATGCTAGGCAGGGGCTCTACCACTGAGTGCTTCCCAGTTTCATGAAGCCTCTTTTATAAGGATACTCATCCATTCATGAGGATGGACACGAATCCATTACTTCCCCAAAGGTCCCACCTCTTAATAGCACCACATGGGGTTAAGTTTCAACATGCATTTTGGAGGGAACACATTTAAACCATATTAAATGTCTATGTGGAGGTAAAAATCTGACCTCCCTGAGTTCTTCCCAACCTGTTCCCATTCGGGTTTAAATCACAAGGCTTCTGAATTTTCGCCTGAGCTATCATTTGGGTATGGTTTGCCTAATGATGGCTTTAGTTGTAACTAGTAAAAGGAGGAACTTCACTGGGTTGAATGTCTCTCCTCAGCCCCAAATTCAAGGCTATATAGAAAGTCAGAATGTAATCTTATTAGGCAATAAAGTCTTTTTTTTTTTTTTTTTTTTTTGTATCTAGGATTGGACCCAGTGATGCCTCACCACTGAGCCACATCCCCAGACTTTTTAATGTTTTATTTATAGACAGGGTCTCATTGAGTTGCTTAGGGCCTTGATAAATGGCTGAAGCTGGCCTTGAACTTGGGATTCTCCTGCCTCAGCCTCTCAAGCCACTGGGATTACCACACCCGGCCAGGTGATAGGGTATTTAAAATTGGCTAAAATGAAGTCCTACTAGATTAGGGTGGGCCCTAAATCCAATGACTGGTGACATTGTATAAGAAAAAGAAAAGGAAAATGACACAGGGAAGAAAACAGCAGAAACAGAGATGGGAATGATGCTCTGTAAGCCAAGGAACCCTAAGGATTGCCAAAAACCAAGAGACGCTGGAAGAGGCAAGGAAGGATTCTCCCCTAGAGCCTTCAGAGGGAGCGTAGCCCTGCCAAACCTCATTTTTGGAGGATGAGCCTCCAAGATTAGGACAGAATTTTTTTTTTCCCCCAGTACTGGGGATTGAACCCAGGGGTGTTCTACCACTTACATCCCCAGCCCTTTTTATTTGTCATTTTGAAACAAGGTCTCACTAAATTGCTGAGGCTGGCCTAGAACTCCTGCCTCAGCCTCTGATTCCAGATTCCCTTCCAGGGCATTTTCTTAAGGCCCAATAGGGGAGGTCCATTATGGAAACACATTGAAAGCTTTTCTGTGTGTCACATCTGCTACTGTACCATGAACTGAAGCAAGTTTTAAGGCCAAGTCCAACATCAATGGCATGGGAAATACATTTGGCTCATAGTAAGAGAGGGAAAAGAGGGAATATGTGATACCAACTATCACCAATGGGGTAAGACTCCTTTAGCAGGATCATCAAGAGGTTTATACACATATAGCATAATAATAATCAACATTTATTGAATGCTCATTATATCCTAAGTCCTTGCAGGCACTTTTCAGGATGTCTACACAGCATAAGCAAAATCCTTGGTCACACCAGTTTACAGCAACCACCATTTTGTTTGCTCACAGTTCTGTGAGTCAGGAGTCCAGGCAGCTCATTTGGGTGGTTCTGCTGTGTGTGTGTCAGCTGGCACTTTTTTGCTCAGCTGCATTCAAGTGGTTGCTGGGCTGAGCTGCTATGACCATGAGAGCTTTGCTCACATGTCTGGCAGCTTGGTCCCCTCCAAGTGGCTAGCTTGGGCTTCTTCACAGCACAATGACTCACCACATTTGGACTTCTGACATGACAACCAACTCCCAAGAGGATAAAATTGGAAGCTGCTGATCTCTTAAGGCCCAGCTATAGATATTACACAGCACAACTCTGCCTCATTCTATTGGTTGGTATTAGTTTCCTATTGCAGTTGCAAGAAATTACCAGAAATTTAGTGGCTTCAAACAACATGAATATATTATCTTACAGCTTTGAAGGTCAGAAGTCTAAAATGGGTCTCTGTGGACAAAAATCAAGGATTGGGCAAGGCTGCATCCCTCCCAGAGGCTCTACAAGAGAAACTATTTTCTTGCCTTTTCTATTTCCTAGTAATTGCTTGCATTGATTGACTGTGTCCCGCTTCATCCTCAAACCTAGTGATGGCCGGCTGCGTCTTTCTTATTCTGCATCGTTGGACTCTGACTCTCCTGTCTCCCTCTTTCATTTCCGGGGGCCCTTGCAATCACACAGAGTTCACCAAGTCATCTAGGCTACTCTCCCCACTTCAAGGTCAGCAGATTAGCAAATTTCCTGCCAGGGGCAGCCAGGATTCTCCTTTTCCATGTGATGTCCTATGTTCACAGGCTCTAGGGATTAAAACATAGGCATGTGTGGGGGAATATTGTCCTGTCTACCGCCTGGTCAAAACTAGTGACAGGGATAGCCCTGGCTCAACGGGAGGGGAAATAGACTCCATTATTTGACAGGAGAAGGAGCAAAGCCCTGGGGCTGTCTGCGCTCCAGTGCAGCATGCATTAACTCGCCCACCTCTCAGACAACCCCAGGAGGCAGTACCAGCAGTATCTCCATTCTTAAAGGAGAAAACAGTGTGTAGAGGTGTTAAGAATGTGGCCAAGGTCAGTCAGTAGTGAGCACATGAGCGGGTATCAAATCTCAGACAGCCAAGATGCTTGTATCTAACATGCCTCGTGCTCAGGAAATGCTTGTCTTTCAGGCCCTTAAGGAGAGGAAGTCTCCATACCTCTGGTTTTACACACACACACACACACACACACACACACACACCTCACACAGAAATACACATAGGACTTGTGGTAGAGTCCCCCTAATAAATGGGGTAGTGGAATGATACCCATTTAAATTCATAAAAATTCAGTTTTGGTTTTCCAGCCATGTCCTCTCTGGTATTTTCTTGTGATTTCTCTCTAGCTGTGTCCTGAGCCATTCAAGGAAACTGCCACCCAACTGCTATACCCTTGACTTTTGACTCAATCCCACTTCTGGCTGCTGATCCTTATTCTCGGGAGTCGTGTCCAAAGGAAATGAACGAAACAATTTTCAAAAATCAGCATCTTGTCAAAATACGTTTGAATTCAGGTGGACTGTGAAATCAAATAGCTTTTTTGCTTTGTTTTTGTTTTTTCATGTGGCCCGGGGATGGAACCCGGGCCTTGTACATGCTAAGCATGTGCTCTACATCTAAACTATACTCCAAGCTCTCAAATAGATATAGGTAAGTCCTCTGTCCATTCATTTAATATCTGTGTGTGAACTATTCCAAGCACCCAAGTATAGTCATGGGTGTGGCACACTAACCCTAAAAAGAGTCTCTTGGTTTGGGATGAGTTCTGTACTTCCTATGCTGGAAACACTGAGAAAGGTTGGTATTAAGGCAGCCCTGCAGACAGAAGTGGATATGGGGGACTTACAAAGTAATACTTTTGGAAAGATCCACTAGATCAACAAATATATATATCAAGCACTTGTTAAGAGCCAGTTGCCGTTTTGCACACAAAGGACAAAGATAAATAAATTAGATGGGTCCTGCCCACAAGAAGCCCAGAGTAATAAGCTGGGCACAGTGGTGCACCTGTAGGCCCAGCTACTTCAGAGGTTGAGGCAGGAGGAAGGCTTGGGCCCAAGAGTTTGAGACCAATGCGGGCAACAAATCGAGTCCTTATTCCAATAAATAAATAAATGGAGCCAAACCCTCTAAGGAGGAGACTAAATGATAGAGCTTTGGTTTAGGTAACTGTGCCAAAATGTAGTTCAAGATTCTTTTAGGACTCAGCATCCTGGGCATGCCTGGAGTGGCCGCTGTATATATCTCCAAGTTTAAAGGGAAAAAAAGAACTGTCCGTCTTCCCTGTCAGTGGAGTTTGATGGAAAGAGATAGGTGCGTCTCTGGAGTTAATTGTTTTTCTGTGTCAAAGGGTTTGGAGAACGTTGATTAAGAAAGTATTTTCCTGATTGATGAAAAAAAAAAGGCAAAACAAAACTCAGTTATCGTCATCTACTCCTGTTAGAAAGTTATGTAATGTGTTATGTAGCATGCAGTGTGTTATATAATGCATAATCAAAATAAAATGAAAAAGAAAATAAAACCAAACAACAACAACAAATTACAAATTTAAAAAGCCATATTTTATAATAGTTATTATCCACATTTTATATATATGGAAAGTCTAAAGATGTTAACTACTATCTATCTATCTAATTATTTTTGTCAATAAGGTAAGACATTTTCCCCAAAAAAATTCTGCTCAGAAAAGAGGGGGGTACTTTGTCTTTGAGTCTTTGCAACTGCTGTCTTGGTACACCAATACTTTCTAAATTACTTCATATTGAACAACTCTGGTACAGTTTAAGGAAGATGTTAGCCTAAAATCCCCTCCATTAATGCTAATTTGGATGCTTAGGGAGATCATTGACTCAGTACAAAAGGAGGTGAGGAAATATAACACGGGTTTGTAAGTTATTCCTGGGGGTGACTTCACATTTGAAATGGTGAAAATTGCCACAGACAAGCCTTTTATGATTGCTTTAAAAAGCAGTACAATGAGTGGTTATGTTGGCGAGACCACTGACAACCAACTGACTAATGCTCTGCGAATGGGCACTTCGTGGTTTGGGATCAAATTTCCAATGACAGCATCCCTCTCAGCATCCAAGAGGAACCCCAACAATCTAGATAAGTAAGAATGCCTTCAGAATGGCTTTAATGATAATGAGGACCCGGGTGACCAAGAGATGCATAAAGAGTTGGAATAGATTTGTTTTATGAAGTTTGAGACTGAAAAAAAAAGCAGTATTTATAAATGAATCAATTATATTATATAGGCTAGTAAGCATGTATGAATAACTAAGTTAATACAACTTCATCTATGTCACTATACATTTTATGTGTTCTAGTAGACTAAAATATTGTGGGATGATTTGCCCATTGGCCAAATACTTTTCAAAATATCATATGAATTTTTTACATGTATATTAACCTTAACAAATCTCAGTAAATATTCATTTGTGAAAACACACAACTATTAGGAAACAGAATTTCAATTTCACTTGCCAGATTTGCATTAAGCCTACCTCACATTTAGCCTCTTTCCTTATTATTAATCCAAGCTGCTATGGGTTGAATGTGGTTTGAGTCTGTCTCCCAAGGGGTCATGTGCTAGAGGTTTGGTTTCCAGTGTGGTAGTGCTGAGTGGCAGAATCTTCAAAAGGTGGAGTTTAGAGGAATGGGATTAGGTCATGGTGGCTCCACCTTCAAGAATGGATTAATGCTTTTTCTGAGGGGGTTGGGAATGGTAGGAATAAGTTGCATTCCCCCAAGAATGCATTGTTATGAAGAGAGCAAGCTGGCCCCTCCTGACCCTTTTGCTTCCTATTTCACCATGTGGTTTCTCTCTTTTGCCTGTGCTCCCACCATGATGCCTGTAGATGCCATGATTTGGATCTCTAACTAAACCTCTTCTCTTTATTAAGAATACCCAGGCTCAGTTATTTTGTTAGAGCAATGCAAACTAAAACAGGCTAAGAGGACAAAAGTGTCTATCTATAGGTAATTCACACAAAGCTCCTCTCTTTCAGGATATGTTACTTCACACCATCTTCCTGCAAGATGCTCAAATAATTATGCATGAAGGAAAAAGAACAAAAAGATGCTGTGATGTTTAATTTTATATGTTAGCTTGATCGGATCAGGGGTGCCTAGATATTTGACTAAACATTATTTCTGGGTTCATCTGTGAAGTTGTTTCCAAGTGAGATTAACTTCTGACTCAATGGATTCTGTAAAGCAGATTGCCTTCCCTAATATGAATAGGCATCATCCTATCTGTTGAGGGCCTATCTAAGATAGAACAAAAAGTACAAGAAGGGAGAATTGACCACCCTCTTCTGATTTCTGCCTGACCAAACTGGGACATCGATTTTCTCCTGTGCTCAGACTGAGACTCACACCATCAGTTCTGCTACCCTGGTTCTCAAACCTTCAGACTAAGCCTGAATTACACTATAGGCTTTCTTGGGGCTCCAGCTTGTAGATGTCAGATTGTGAGACTTCTTAGCCTACACAATTACATGAGACAATCCCTCATAATAAATTCTTTATATAATACACACAGGGGTACGTATATAAACACACACACATATACATATATCCAACATATAGGTATTATATCCTATATGTGTATCCTATTGGTTTCTTTGGAGAACTCCAATACAGATAGAGCTTGGGCTTGTCTTTTGGGTGTATGTACTCAAAATTGTTATGCCTCTTTCTGAGATTCCCTATTTAAGGCCACATTCTTGCAGATACATCAAGAGCCTAAAAGTTCCATGAAATAAAGTAGGAGACCCCACATGCCTCAGAGCAAGCCATGTAATCTCTCTGGGCTGGGGTTTGCTCATCTGTAAAACAAATGGCTAGGTGGGCATGGTGGCACAAGCTGGTAATTCCAGTGAGGAAGCTGAGGCAGGAGGATTTGGAAGTTCGTGGCAAATCTCAGAAATGGAGTGAAGCCCTAAACAACTCCGTGATACCCTGTTTCAAAATAAAAACTAAAAAGGGCTTGGGATGTGGTTCAGTGGTAAAGTGCCCCTGGATTCAATCCCCAGTATAAAACAAACAAAATAAGCGACTGGATCCAAAAGAGAAAAAAGAAAAGGAGTATAACTTAGAGAGACAGGACCGTATTTAAATCCTAGCTGCTTATTGCGGGGCAAGAAGTTGAGTCCTAATTTCCTCACTCAAAAGCAGGAGAAAATAGTCCTATATTGCGGGGACTATGTTGTGAAGATTAAATATAATGTATACTCTATATTGTGTAATATCTACTGGTACATTCTGAATGCTAAAAAAATGGTAGTAATGGCTGTCTTGATAATTAGCATTATCTATGTGAAAGGACCTTTCTCTTACAACAAAGCTGCCCAAAGCTATCAGCTCAGTTGTACAAACCATATATTGCACAACTCCCTGGTGCTACACACATGGACCATGTCTAGTGGTGCCCTGGGAAAGCTCTAGAAAACCTTTGGTTATTACTTTTATTAAGAATAATAGAGTTAAGAAAGGAATTTTCTTGCTTAGAAAGTCCTTTGTCAGGCTCTAAACTGACAAAAGGACTTTTCTTGCTTAGAAAGAACTTTGTCAGGCCTCTAAACTGACAAAATAAGTGACAAGAATACCTCCTGTTTTTTGTGTGTGGTGCTGGGGATTGAACCCATGGCCTTGTGCATGCCCTACAACTGAGCTACATCACCAACCCAGAATACCTTCTTTTAAAAGAAAGATTCTGGGGCTGAGGGTGTAGCTCTGTGGTAGGGTGCTTCCCTAATATGTGTGAGGCCATAGGTTCCAATCCCAGTACCACAAACACAAGTGCATATGCACACACACATGCACATACACCTACACTAAGAAGCTCAGTAAAGAAAGGTACTGGTCCTTCTGGGCAGGACTTGCTAAAGAAAAAATAAACAAAAAACAGAAACAATGCCTGTAGTTTCAGGAACTTGGGAGGTTGAGGCAGGAGGAACACTTGAGCTCAGGAGTTCAAGGCCAGCCTAAGCAACATCATGAGACCCTGTCTCAAAAAAAAAAAAAAAAAAAAAAAAAGGAAAAAAGAAAGAAAGAAAAATAAAAGGAAAACAAAACAAAATAGGAAGAGTTCTGCTTTTCGGAACCCAACCCACTTAACTTCAAGTAATTCAATCTCAATGTGAGTAGTAAAGACACTAGGGAGAAAGTTTTCCTGGAGTCCTGTGCATTTTCTGATCCCCAGGCTATGAGAGAGGATCCAAGAAATGGACCCAGAGTGCTTGGCATGGGTTTCCTTCAGGTGGGAAGTCTGGGGAAGTTCAGAGGAGAGGAGTTAGCCACTCCTGCTCCTGACAGCTAGTGGGGGGCGTGACACAGAGGAAGGCACCCTTGACCCATGCAGGGCTCTCAGGGCATCTGAGAGCATGTAGGGAACTCTATTCACAAAAGCAAGAGCCAGAATGAGCACTGAGTGGTGGGTTTCAGGGGCCTGCATGCTAAGGAACAATGCTAAGGAACAATGCATGCATGCCCAGTGCCCACCACCTGCCACCAGGTCTTAAAAGAATGTAACAAAGCATGAAGTGTCATCTGTGCTACTTTACAATGGTTCTTTGTAATAGCGTCATTCAAGTAGGCCATTTCTGCCCTTTGCCTATCTTTGCTCCCATACCACTTCCTGGAGAAACCAGGGTCTGGAGGAACAGCAGAACAGGACAGGCTGGGGATGTAAATCAGTAGGGGAATGTGTGAAGCCCTGGGTTGATCCCCAGCACTGCAAACAAACAAAGAGCTGAGGTGATTCTGCAACCAGAGCTACTCAGGAGGCTAAAGTGGGAGAATCAGAAGTTAGAGTCCAGCCTCAACAACTTAGCAAGACCCTGCCTCAAAAAAAAAAAAAAAAAAAAAAAAAAAAAAAAAAAAAAAAAAGAAAGAAAAAGAAAAAAAGAAATGAGACATATAGGATTTTTGAGTCTGGCAAAGGAAGGGAGAATAAGTTTTAAACTGGATGAGAGAGGGACGTTTTGGCTGAGGTGGAGCCAGTGGGAAACTCTTGATTAAATTCCCGAGAGAGGCTGGAAAAGTTGTGGGATCTGCCCTTCTGATCAACACGCAGAGGTTAGACCCAACAGAGCAGTCATAGGAAAAAATGAAGTCATGTCCAAATTTTGGTCCATGGTCCCAGCTCCCTGAATCCAGGGAATGGCCTTTGTAACTGGGTCTTCTAGATTCTGCTTCTCTGGGTTCTTTCCTTATGAGCTAGGAAAGGACAACTTGCCCATGGTCATATGCTCTGCTCTAAGCATCTGCCTCTTGCATTGGCCTGGGCTTCCTGTGTCTCCAGCTAATGTGAATGTCCCTGAAGTCAGGGACTGTGTTTCTTCTCCTCTTGGACTCTTAGCACAAAACCTATTAAAAGTTCATTGGCTGGGGGAGTGGCTCAGTGGTAGAGCATGAGCTCAACATGAACGAGGACTTGGGATCAAACCCCCAGTACCAAATAAAATAAAATAAAATAAAAATTTATTTCTGAAGAGGATGTGCCACTCCAGGCATCATAGGGTGTAGAGGATGGATGGGGGAGGTGTGCATAAGCTTCTACAATAGAGGAGGTTCGTGCGGGTCCTCTCCCATCCCATCTGAGGCAGCCATGGATTCTGCCGTCAGATCTCAGGAATGAAGGCAACTGTGCACTTCCACCACAATCTCCAAAACCACTCTTCTCTGATCTTGAAAATTTCAATTTGAAATTTAACAGGATGACAGTGAAAGCCATGATTTTCTGGCTTTTTTAGTCAAGGGGAGGATCTGGTTTACTCCTCTTGTACTCTCCCTGAGCATAACTGTTGTTCCTGGTGATGGCCTGAGACCTGAGGCCCTGAAAATCCAGAAGTCTTGATGATCTCAGAAAGTCCCACGACAGCCAGTGTACACTACTGCACATAAAGTCTTTACATGGCTGCTCTCTATCAACCCCCAAAATTGATTAGCCTGAACATCCCATCCCCCCATCATGTCAGACAATAAATATCTCTCATATTTGGTAGTCAGGCTCAACTATGAGGGATGGAGACACGTAGAGAGAAGGATTCCTCCCTCCATTGCTCAAGTAAGCTTTTATGTCAAGTAAATCTCTCCAAAGCAGACTTCAGATGAGTAATGCTCACCCTGAAACAAAGTGACAAACCTACCTGAAAACAGATGCCTTTCTCTATCGGCACTCACAGATGGATGTGTCAGGAACTCAAGAAGATGCTGCCCCCCCTCCGCTGCACCCCAAACACCAGCTCCCCTACAGTTTCTTGGCAGTTCACAACCAGAGTACACTGGGGAGATTGAATTATTTTACTTCAAATATGTAGAAACACATGCTTCTCAGAAAACTATGCTCAAGTCAATCTTGGTGTCAGCATGTCTAATCGTTAGGGGGTTGTCCCAACCATGTGGTGAATATTGGTTTATCCTTGTGGACACTGAGAGATGCTAAATCCAGAGCCAATGTCCACCCAGAAGTTTCAAGTTGACTTGAGTAATGTTCTTATGCCCTACAAGAAAATGAATGTGCATGGTGAGTTGATGTGTAGCAAATCCTTCAATGTTAAGTTGCAGGGTGGGGGATGGGAGGGAGAAGATTTCAGAAAAAAAAAAAAAAAAAGCCAACAATTCCAGGGAGGGCATTTTGGAGAATTAGGAAATCCAGATCTTTTCTTTTATAAGCTCCAAATCTTTCTGGCATTCCATCTGGCTTTCATTTATTACCCCTTGTCTTCTAACAGAGAATAAAGATGGTTTTAAAACTTAATGTGACCCCTTTTAAAAAAAGAACAAACCAGAGGTCTTCTCTTCCCCTCTTCAGCCTGGTAGCAGAATTTTCTTTTGAGCTATTAAAAATGGCGTGGGCCACCTTTTCTCTAAAAACACATGAAGCTGATGCATAACTCTTTTTTCCAAATAATTAATCTTTCCAGTGGAATCTTTCAAAGCCCCACATTTCCTGTTATTTTATACAGCTGCAATTTGTAACTGGAGATCCTGCCCAGTGTTCCACAGGCAAAATGCCAAATCCACTACATTTCACCTACAGAGGTGCCCCGCACAAATAATCCTTAACCACAAGTTAAACAGTTAGGTCCTGTTCTAGCCCAAAGAAAAGCCCAAAGAACAAAAGACTTTTTAACATGCTTCTGTGTTCAAATTTTAGTTGATGCTCACAATATTGTGTTTTCCAGCGTCAACCTTTGGAAGTATCACCAGGATGCCACAATAAAAGTGTTTTCAAAAATGGGTTGGGGTTCTTGTGTTAAGCTAATATTTATGAGTCATAAAAATGACAGCCTCTTAGTTATCTGGAAGCCAAATGCCCTGGTGGTTGTTTCAGACCCGTCTCATTTGCTTCCTTGTCTTTGAACTGGAAGAGCAGGGGTAAGACTGGCTGGAGGGTTAGCTGGGGGAGCAAGACTTGGGGGGTTGGCTTGTGACCCACTTCCTTCTACCTCCTGCTTTCCCTCCTGCATTTCTGGTCTTCCCTTCACCCAGTTACCTCTCCTTCAAGGTGCCCATGGACTAGAGTTCTCCCAAGATCACCAAGTTGAGAGTTTCTTCTATTTCAAACCCTCTCCACTCTTCTTCCCTGACCTCACATTTTTGTGTATGACCTGCCTCCTACTTTTCAAAAATTGATGCCATTGAATCAGACCCCTCAACTTCCTGCTCCAGCCCCACCTTCCTGGCTCCATCCCCACTTCCTTTCCTCCCAGCCCCTGGCGGATGCTTCCTGCCCTGAGGTCAGGCCCTGTACCTGTGTTCTGGATTCCAGCCCCTCCTGCTCCTTCCGGAGCCTCCTGCTATACAAAGGCTCTCCTTCCCTGTATATGCAATACTTCCCTGGCTCTGGAACCCTTCCTGGTCCATTTAAACTTGCTTAAGTCTCTCTTAAGACAGGACAAAAGCACCTCTCTCAACCCCCAGTCCCTTCCCGTTGTTACTCTTTCTTATTCTCTTACCAGGGAAACTTCTTGAATGGCTGTCAATATTCCTACCTTTCCATCAGCTCTTTTCACACCTCAGACTCATCACTTGAGATGGAATCTTCCCCTCTCCTGGTCTTTCTGGGATCATTTTCTCCTGGATCCTTCTTTCCTGGAGTTTGAGGAAACAAAGCTCTTCTAGTTTCTCCCCTAACTGTGCAGCCTGTTCCTTCTTTATTTCCTTTGTAGGCCCATCTGCCCCTGCAGAGCCATGAAATGTTTGAGATTTAAACTTCTATTTCTCACTCTATCTTCAATTCCCACTACCCATATCCACTGCTTCAATAATCCAACTCTTATACTCAGTTGTCTACTTGAAATCTCTAGTTGGGTTTCTCATGGGCACCAGTCTAAAACCCAACTTTCCCCCTAACCCTCATTCTCTACCTCAGATTCCTGTCTGAGCAAATCATACCACTGTCCACTGAATTGCTAGGTCAGAAACTTAGGCATCATTGATACCTTTCCCTATTTCTCAAACTCTATCTATTCCTCCATCCTGGAAATTTTACCTCCTGAAATTTCTCATATGCATTCACTCTCTCCATCTCCACACCTACCTACCGCTCCCCACCAACCCTGGACTCTGCATTCTTCTGGACTATTCTAACAGTGTCTCAAATGGTCTTTCTACATCTGTTCTCAATCCTATAGAAGTTGTTCTCCACCATGTTACCAGGTCAGGTAAACTGTCTTATGTGGAATCCTTTAATGGTATACTAGGCCTGAACCCTGTGTGCCTCTTCAGATTCCCTGGACTGTGCCCCTCTTCCTGTCTTGGCTGGTGTTCCACCTGCATGTCAACTTCCATAGACATGACCGCGGAGGAGACTGGCTGACACATCGTGGAAGCACATGGGAAGCAGCTTCTGCAGAGTGAAACACGAACAAGTAACACAGGGTGAAGAAGACCAATCGGATGGATCTACTTCTTCCTCTCTTCCTTCTTAGAATTGCTCTGAGATGTGGTTTTGCTTGTAAACTTTCTGGAGAAGTCTCGTGGGCTGAACAAACATACGTGGTAACCAACCAGCTGCGTTCTTTGCAGCCGCACCTCGTTGTCATGCAGTCACCAGAACGATGACACTCACGCATTGCTTCACATCTTTCTTTGCCTCCTCTCCCTCTGTCCCCACCCTCACTGTCCCAGGCTTTCACTTCCCAAGAAAGCCTCACCACCTTGGTCTTAATTCAGATTACTTCCTAGAGATACCAGGTAAGACAAAATGCATAGGAGAATCTCTCTCCAAGGCTCTGCAGAAATTGATTTCCATCTACTTTGTCAGTCTCTCTCATCTTTTGACACCTTCCTGTCTATTTTCAACTACAACAGAGAGTTCTTTGTTCATGCCAAGTTCTCACATGCTAGGAAGTTTATTTGGAAAATCTTTCCCCTCTACCACCTTGGCTTTCTCCTGGGATGTCAATTTCCAGGTTATAGCCTTTAGAAATCTTTCTGGCCTTCCCCCTGCTCTCTCTTCTCCCAGTCACCTATGTTACCTTTGCTAGGGACCCTCAAGGATCTAACTCATGATAGGAATAGTGGCGCTTCCCACACTGACTATAAACTTCAGAGAGCAGAGACGACAGCCTGTGTGTTCACTGTCCCTGGCATCCTCCGCACCTAGCATGGACCCTAACACTCAATAAACATACACAGAGAAGATGAACCCAGGGGATCCAAAGCTACTGTGTTATAGATGGAGAAGCTAAGATCAAAGGGGTGAAGAGATTCATTCAAGATCAGATAGCTAACTAGTGAATGGTAGAGCCTGGTGACTTCTATCTTTATTTTAAATTAATCATCATCCTTCTCAATTCTGAAAAAAGACAGATAACAGACAGATCAATGAAACAGAATAGAGGCTCCAGAAATAGACCTAAATACCTGCTTCAACACATGAAAAGTGCTCAGCCTCATTCATAATAAAAGAAATGCAAATTAAAAACATGAAGTGGTATTTTTTTTAATCTTTCCAATTGGAAAAAATTCAAAAAATTAGGTAATTTCTTCCGTTGAGGAGGGCACTTAACAGAGAAGTGCCAAATTTATGAGTGTGAATGCATGAGGGTTTGTGGTGTGTGTCTATTATCTTGTTGATGGAGAAACTTTGGTAATGGCTATTTGATTGCAATAGATCACAGAAGCACATGCTCTCTGCATTCAACCCAGCAGTCCAACTTTTAGGTGTTTACCCAGTTACACATTGATCCAGGTGGTAAAAAGTGCATATACTTAGTTATCATTTCTTTCTTTTTGGGGGGGGTACTAGGGATGGAACCCAGGGGGAACTTAATCACAGAGCCACATGCCCAGCCCTTTTTAATATTTTATTTAGAGACAGAGTCTTGCTGATCAGGCCTTGCTCAGTTGCAGTCAGTTATTATTTCTAATAGTATTATTTGTAATAGTAAAATATTTAATAATGTGCCACATTTAGAGACTGGTTAAGCAAATTATGACATTTTCATACAGTATAATATTGTGTTGCTTTTTTTTTAAAAAGAACAAGGCAATTCTATCCTCTCAAATTTTATAGTCCTATGTATGTACATATGGAATTTCTATTTATATTTCTATATATGTGTATATGGAATTTCCATGCTCCTATATGTGGAATATTCCATATTCCTATATATTCCTATATATTGTATATTATATTGATACGGAACCCTCTTCAAGATATATTGTTAAGAAAAAATAAACTAAGAAACAAGCCAAGCACAATGGTGTATCCCAATAATTCTAGTGACTTAGGAGACTGAGGCAGAAGGATTATAAGTTTGAGGACAGCTGGGGCAACCTTGTCTCAAAATAAAATGTTTAAAAATGAGTTGGGGATGTAGCTCAGTTGTAGAGTGCTGTTCAAGATGCATTAGGCCCTGGCTTCCATTCCCATAAGGAAAACAAAACAAAACAAACAAAGCAAAAAATACAAGTTGTACAATAGTGTTGTAATATGCCACCAGTTGGGTTAAAAACGAACACGAACTACAAATAAAACCAGTTGGACTGTAAACTA
This sequence comes from Spermophilus citellus, assembly GCF_964194105.1. Taxonomy (NCBI): domain Eukaryota; kingdom Metazoa; phylum Chordata; class Mammalia; order Rodentia; family Sciuridae; genus Spermophilus; species Spermophilus citellus. The sequence continues at coordinate 62,204,845 of NC_138193.1, forward strand.
AACCCAATGAAGGCAATGCCCTCAGAGAATTGGTCTCTCTTATGTTGCACAGCAAATATTTTAATTAATGTTAATTAAAAGTCATTCCAATTAATACTTGTTGATTAATTTTGATAAGAAGAAATATCCTTGGGCCGGGGTTGTGGCTCAGAGGTAGAACGCTCGCCTAGCATGCATGAGGCACTGGGTTCGATCCTCAGCACCACATAAAAATAAAATAAAGATATTGTGTCCGCCTATAACTAAAAAATATTAAAAAAAAGAAATATCCTAAGTGATAAGGGAAAGGGAGACAAAGGAAAAATAGACAAGTGATCATTGTTTATAGTTGTTAGGCAGTTGAGTAACATGTCACCCAAGGAGGAAATGCAATCTGACAGTCAACGTGATGGTTTTAGGTCACCTGTAGCCTTTTTGTTATTCTTCATGACTTAGTTAGCCATCCCCATGGGAACTGAAGAGCTGTGTCTCTTGATTATATCAACTCCTTTCTGGAAAAGAAAAGATACTCTAGAAAGCTCTGCCTGCCAGGAGCTTGCTCGGCTCAGGTCTCTGTTATTTGTATGTCCTCACTACTGAATTAACCACTTCAGGAAAATCAAATGCAAAGATGCTTATGTATTGGCAGAGAGCTTTGCTCATGCTCAAGAAACAGGTATAATTTGATATAAGCCCAGGTTTCATATTACTGCCTGCATGTTCTTTTGGAAGATGTATGCGTCTATGGCTTAGACCTGGGAAGTAATAACTGTGAAGTCCTCCAGTTGCCAAAGTAAATATCTGCATGTTTTCCTGTCAAAATGCTTCGTGTGTGAGCTCGCTGTGCCTCAGTGAGGACGTTATTGCTACAGAAGCACTTATGCTATTCCTTTCTTGATTCACAGGCTCTTTTTTTTTCTCAACAGTATTCAAGTGTGTCAATACAAAGGATGTTTTCTAGTGTACTCAAGGCCTGATATGGGTAACATCAGGAAGCTGTTTTTTCCTTATCCTGAAATCACCACATTAAAAGTAGTGAGAGTCTCACCAAAGAGTCAGCTGTGGGCTCTTTGCAGGACTGGTCTTGACCTTTTGGCTTCATTTCAGGTAGGTAGATAGATAGAGGAGAGAGAGATGTATGGATAGATAAAAGATAGATAGAAAGGGCGATGCCTCAGCTAAGCAGAGGTATGGAATAAAGACCACATTTTTCAGTCTCTCTTGCAGCTAGATGTGTGATGGTTTGTAAGTGGTACTGCCAAGGGGTCTTTCAAGGATTTAAAGGAACTGAATCTTCTGGAAAGCTTCCTTTTCATCCTTTGGGCCTGTGTTAGCATGCTGGAGTAATACAGAGATGAAAAATATATGGTCCTAGCTGGGTGTGGTGGTACCTGCCTATAGTCTAGGACATGAACCCAAGAGTTCAAGGTCAGACAGGGCAACATAGTAAGCGAAAGAAAGAAAGAAGGAAGGAAAGAAAGAAAGCAACGTGGTCCCCATCCTTGAGACACATTTACTGTACGGTCACACTTTAGAGGTATAGAACTGCCAGAATGCCTACAAGAAAGGAATAGGCCCTAAGTGAAGGATACTCAGAAGTCTTCGCAAAGTCCACACAGGCTGGACTTTAGAGAAGGAATTGGAACAATACAAATTCAGATTTACTGGGGGGCAGCATTTGTCAGCTTTTCATGGCTGGGATCAAAACACCTGACAAGAGCAACTCAGAGGAGGAAAGTTTATTTTGGGTCATGGTTTCAGAGGTTCAGTCCACAGTCAGCTGACTCATTGCTCTGAGCTCCAGGTGAGGCAGAGCACCATGGTGGAGGTGAGCGGAAGAAGAGTTCTGCTCCCTTCATGCCAGCCAAGAAGCAGAGGGAGGGAGGGAGGAGCCAGGGGACAAGACACAATTCCCCAGGGCATGCCCCCAGGGATCCATCTCCTTCAGCCACACCCCCACCTGCCCCCAGTTACCGCCACCACAGAAACCCAGAAAAATGAGGACAGACTGATCAAGTTACATCTCTCATACTCTAATCATTTTACCTCTGAATATTCCTGCATTAACCCAGAAGCTTTTAAGGGATACCTCATATCCAAACCATAACAGGGACTTACCGTGTTCCAGGCTACGTGAAATGCTTTACAGGAACTATCTCATCTATTCCATGTGATAATCCTGTGAGTTAGATAACTATTGCTATCCCACTTTACAGATGAAGAGAGTGAGGGGCACAGAGGTTAAATGACTTGCCTGAGATTAGAGAGCTAGGAAGTGGCTGAGCAAAGGTCTGAGCCTTGGAGAATCTGGCCTCTCTGAATCTTCAGGGCTGGGAGGGCTGTGATTGAGATAGAGAGATGGAAAGAAAACACACAGCACCAAATGTGAGCATGCCATCATCAGCAATGGTCAGGGCCGCGACTCAATCCAAACCCGCTGTCGGGCAGAATGTAGGTCCGTATTTCCAGAAGGGTGTTCACATATTTTTATAGCACATCAACCTTTCAATATACTGAGCAAAGCAAAGAATTAAAGGATTTACATAGCTAGTTTTATTAATATATAAAGGTCCCGAGAAGATATTTGGTAAAGAAATGTGGTTAATATAATTTAATGGAATACAGCACTTCTTAAACTTATCCGACACAGAATTTATTCTTTTTTACTTTCTGTTACAAAAATTGAACATAGATAAAAGTGGAGAATATAAGAACATTGATGCACTTATCTCTAGCTTCAGCAACCACCAGAATTTCAGCTTATTTCTTTCATTTCAGTTTTTCTCCCATTCTTTTCTTGCTGAAATGTTTTAAAGGAAATTCCAGACAGCATGTTATTGAACCCTTACACACGCTGCTATGCATTGTCAAAAAGGGGAATATTCCTGGACACGGTAGCGTATGCCTGTCATCCCAGTGGCTCAGGAGGCTGAGGCAGGAGGATTGCAAGTTCAAAGCCAGCCTCAGCAATGGCAAGGCAGTAAGCAACTGAGTGAGACCCTGTCTCTAAATAAAATACAAAATAGGGCTGGGGATGTGGCTCAGTGGTTGAGTACCCCAGAGTTCAATTCCTGGTACCCCTCCAAAAGGTGGGGGGATATTTTCTTATGTCATTATCACTCCTATTGTAATTAAAATATTTCCTTAGTATAATTTAATACCCATGTAATTCTATGATTACATAAAAAGGCAGAGTTCCTTATTTATTTGTTTGTTTTTTGGTACTGAAGATTTAACCTAGGGGCACTTTATCACTGAGATACATCCCTAGTCCTTTTTATTTTGAGACAGGTTTTTGCTAAATTGCTGAGGCTGGCCTCAAACTTGCAATCCTTTTGCCTCAGCCTTCCAAGTCACTGGAATTACAGGTATGCACCACTGCAACCAGTTCAGAGACCCTTTTTAAAAATAAATACCATGGGAACTCTGTCCTTGTTATATTGATTCAATTTCACAAGCAATCATGTATTAGAAAAACTCACAATAGTTGATAGTTCTTTCCTAGGGCACGGTTGAAAAGTTAAAAGTCTTCTAATAATTCAACTTGAAACATATAGGACATAGTTTGAATACCTTCAACCTCAAGATGTTTTTTGACTATCGAAGAAACTAATAACTGAATCATACAACCATTTTTTTTCCCCTTTTCATTTGATTTTCCAAACAAAAACAAAGTAGAATCTTTTTAGCATTCCAGGAACACAGCTTGGGAAACCGATTTAGTTGAAAGAAAGCTTCACTGCACATGGGTGCTATTATGGTTTGGATATGAGGTGTCCCCCAGGAATGGTCATAGGAGCAGCGATTAGATGATGAGAGCTATAACCTGACTGATACATCCTGGTCTGAGTGGATTAACTGGGTAGTAACTACAGGCAGGTGGGGCGTGGCTGGAGGAGGTAGGTCACTGGGGGTGGGCCCTGGAATAGTTCCTCTTCCCCGAAGCCCTTTCCCCTCTCTTTTTGCTTCACGGCTGCCATATCCTGAGCTACTTTTCTCTGCCACACTCTTTTATTGTGATGCTCTGCCTGATATCTCAGGCTCAGAGCCATGGAGTCAAACGATCACAGACTGAAATCTCTGAAACCCTGAGCCCAAAATAAATGTGTCATCCTCTAAATAGTTTTTGTCAGGTATTTTGGTCACAGCAACAAAAAGCTGACTAACACAGAAATTGGTAAAAGGAAGTGGGGACATTGCTGTGACTAATCTGACCATATGGTTCAGAAGCCTTTGGAACTGGTTTGCATGAGGACATTGGAAAAGTCGGGAGATGCAGGCTGGAGAAGACTTAGAACATTTTAAACACTGCTTAATTGGTGAACAGAAGACCAGAATAAGAATAGAAATGCAGACAGCAAAGACTTGATCCTAAGGTTTCAGAGGAAAATGAGGATTCTATTTGGAATTGAACTAGAGGCCATTTGTGGTATACTCTGGCAAAGAACTTGTCTACATTTTGCCATGTTCTGAGACTTTGTGTAAGGCTGAATTTAAAGGTGAATCAAGGTAAGAGGTAATTTCAAGGCAGCACAGCATTCAAGCAGGGGCATGGATTTTGCTGGCAGTTTTTAGCCAGGTGAACTGTGAGCAGAAAATAGAGCTGAAGGATTTAAAAATGCACAGTTTGGCCAGAAAAGTGCACTTAAAATAGGGGCCAAGGAAGGTGTGGTAGTTAAAGAGATTATATCCAATAAAGAGATGCTAAGTACTTCACACAGAGACAATAGGAAACTTTCCTATAGGATATCTCAAGAATTTACCAGACAACACCCATTGCAGGCTCAAGGGTATAGAAGTGAAATCTCCTCTAGGAGACAATGAGGACACCCTTCTCACACAGACAGCCCAGAAAGTTGTTTCCCCAGGATTTATTTCACTGTGTTCAGTCACCCAACCACTCAGAGGCCATCACAGCCTTGGTTGAAGCATCTTGACACAGTTTAAGCTGGTGGGAAAACTTGGCATTGTATATGGTGCTGGTCCTGCAGGAATGCAGGGTGTTGGAGTAAGGGGGTCTTGGAGACTCCTGCTGAGATTTCAAAGGAAGGCCTGGGAGGCCAGGCAAAATGTGGCAGGGTCAGAATCCCCGTGGGCAGTCCCTGAAAGGGTGATAGGTGAAGGTGTGAGGAGGAAAATGAAACTACAGTGGAGGGCCCCAGAACTGAGATAGCACTACTGTGGCCTATCTACCCAGGAAAGCGGCTGATTGTGAACAGAGACAAGCTCGGAGAGAGACCACGGGCACTGCAACTGGCAAAGCCAATGGGGCAGGACTGCCCAAACCTTTTGCAGAGAACATTTTGTCACCATGTGCTCCAGATGCCAGAGAGAGAGCTACAGGACTTGTTTGCCCAGGTAGGTTTCAAGTCTTGTTTTGGTCCCATCCCTTCTTTGTATGCCCCATTCCTTCCCTTTGAATGGTAATCTTTACTATGTATCATGATATATTGAATATATGTAATTTTTTTCCCCAGGGACTCATCACCAAGAGTTTGCCTTGAGTCTCCAATGAAATCTTGGATTTTTGAATCATGCTGGAGCTGTTAAGACCGTGGGAACTCTTGGAGATAGACTAAATGCACCTTGTGTTGTGAGATGGATATGAGCTTTTGGGACCCAGGAATAGAATGTTATGAAGTATCCTGCAAAAGCTTCCATGCTTTTTTTTCTTTTTAAATATTTCTCTTAATTATTGATGGACCTTTATTTTATCTATTTTTATGTGGTGCTAAGGATTAAACCCAGTGCCTCACACATGCTAGGCAAGCGCTCTACCACTGAGCCACAACCCCAACCCCAAAAGCTTCCAGGTTAATGCGGTAACATTCAGAGGTGCAGTGATTAGATTATCAGAGCTGTGACCTAGTTTGAATGGATTATGCAACTGTAGGCAGGTTGGGCATGGCTGGATGGGGTGGGTCACTGGAAGTGTGTCCTGAAAGGATTCATCTTTCATGAAACATCTTCCCCTCTCTGTGTTTCCTACCAACACATGCTGAGCTACTTTCCTCTGCCACATTCTTCTACCATGATGTTCTGCCTCACCCTTGGCCCTGAGCAATGGAGTCTGATGACTATGGTCTGAAACCTCTGAAACTATCAGCCCCAAATAAACTTTTCCTACTAGAAGTTGTTCTTGTTAGATATTTTGGTCACAGTAAAGAAAACCTGACTAACATAGGTGCTTTGGTATTTGATGTCTATAGCTCTGGACTCTGATTATATGGGTTTTTCTTTTTTAAAGTCATCACATTCTAAAAGTAAGGACTGAGTAATCAGTCCTAGTTTTGATTCCTGGGACATCTGTAAAATTCATGTGTGCGCACACACACACACACACACACACACACACACACACTACTGCAAATCTTAAAAACAGAGAAATATGGTTCTACAGTTAAAATCAGATCAAAACCATCTGAGGCAAGTGACTATGTTATTCTAGATCTATTTGAAGGAGATTAATCTAGAAGAAATACTTGCATCATGGATCTGTAAAGTGGCAAAATAATAAACCACATAGCACAAGAATAATTTGGTTTCCCAGTGTATGGAAGCAACTAAAATAAACACATCATACCAGCACAGTACCAACAGAGTCTTCTAAATTAAAGAACAGGAGAAATGATTTCATTAATTGATGCTTCAATGGCTAGCTAAATATTTATATACCCCACAAGCACTGTACTCAAAATTTACAATAGCAAAACAGCCTGCAGCAACCAAAATATTGATTGAGTCATAAAAACTCAAGGTTATTAACCCAAATATCTTCTTGCTTTGTATAAAACTAATTGTGAGGCCAGGGAATGCAATTTCTAAGACAATTACCAGGAATAGGAACTTTAATGATTATGTCTTATTGTATTGCATAAATAAATAGCAGCTGCCCAATCCAGGATACTGGATAGTTTCCTGCCAAGCCTCAGCTTGGCACTTCTCACTGTGAGCCTAGGTGACTCTTTACCTGAGGTTCGACCTGTGCACATTCCAAGTTTGAAATCTGTGTTCCTAAAGCAGTACAGATCCTCTGGAAAACATTGGTATCTGAGGATACACAGTCAGCTATAAAGTTGTGGGAAGGAAAACAAACATAAGTGTAAGCCATCAAACAATGAAATGTAACTCTAGTACCAGAGTCCTGTGTCACCATTGGCTGGTTTGACACAGACAGCAGAAACTCAAGTCAGCTTCCAGGTTCGCGAGGAAAGGGGTAGATTTTGTACTGACATGGTTTGTCTTCGGTGAGGACCCAGAAAACACTTCCCCACGTAACTCAGGACATACCCATGTGTGGTCTCGTTAATTGCTGCTGAACAAGGTAGACAAGGAGGAGTTAGGGCTTCCAAGCGGACTTTCAGCCCAGAGTGGAAAGACTCCAGGAAGACAAAGTCATCTGAAAGGGTAATGAAGGTAGGTGGCCCCTGGAGGGTATGGTGACAAGCAAATGTTGGTAGTACTAGCAGTCAGCAATAGGCAGCTCTGCACTGAACACAACAGACAGGAAAATGATAGCAATTCAAAATCCTGGAATTAGTGCCATTCAGAAATTCAGGAAAATAGTTGCAGGTTAACAGGATCAAGGGCTCATGCACAAGCCACAGAGGGGATTTATAGGCTTATAGAGACCCAGACCACCAGAACAAGACAGAAGTCCAATGTTTTAGCTAAGGCATAAACAAGCTGCTGTAACAAAGAGGCCCAATATAACATGAATTAATAATATAGTATTTTATATTATCTTTTCTCATGTACCACTGCAAAAACAGGAAGAACTCTCATGGCTCTATGAGGTTCTCTGGGACCCCACAAACCCATCCTCTGCATATAGCTTGTATCTTTGTATCCAGGATTGTGGCTCCAGCTGGCCCCAGCACTTGGCCACAGATGGCTTACCAGTATCACACTGGAGTTTAGGCCTGTGGGACAGAGGTCATAGAGAGAGCAAGGAACTTTACACTGTGGTCTCAATGTTTGTGTCGCTTTCCCGCTTCACATGTTGAAATCTTAGCTCTCAAGATAATGGTGCCAGGAGGTGGGTCTTTTAGGAGGTGATTGGGGAATGGGGATGGGAACCTTGTGAATGCCACTAGTGTCCTTACACAAGAGGCTGGAAAGAGACCCTTGCCCCCGCCACTGCGTGAGGACACACTAGACACAGAATCTGTGGACACTTTTTAGTTTCCAGAACTGTAATGTTTATAAGCTACCCAGTTTATGGTATTTTGTTACAGTAGCTTGAATGGATTAAGGTACTTTATTTTGGTGAGGATGTAGCTGCTGGTAGGTCCTGTACTGCACATGTATGGGGTCCTGGGATCAATATAAAGCACCAAAAAAATTAAAAACACATAAAAGTAGAACTGTGTTAAGCTGCCCAGAAGAGTCCCTCCTTACCTCTTTCAGCTTCTAGTGGCTGCTGTATTCCTTGGTTGGTGGCCCCATGACTCCAGGCTCTGGCCTCTGTGGTCATATTGCCTGCTCCTCTTCTGTCTGTGCTCTCTCTCTCTCTCCTTCTGATAAGATTGCATTTCAGGGCTCACCCAAATATTCAGGATAATCTCCCCGTCTAGAGAACCTTAACTTAATCAGAAACCTTTTTATCCAGTTAAGGTAACATTTACAGGTTCTAGAGATTGGGATCTGAAATTTGGGGATGTCACTCTTCAGTCTACTAGGGGTATTCAGAAGTTCCCAAGAGGAAGGATAGAATGGTCTCTGCAACATCCAAGATAGAAAACTCTGCTCAACAGCGCCAGCCTCACCCCATGTTGGGTCCAAAGACAGCCGCCAGTGCTACACTTGCCCTGTTGGGCTCTGGATTGGTATGGGGTCTGCCAGGGCTATGTCCTGACTGGGGCAGAACCAGGCAGGTGACTCCGCCATAGGGAAAGGAGCATCACTAAGCAAAGGCAGTGGCGGCCAGGCAGTCTGTATACTGTGACCAGGATGAGCATGAGGTTCTTAGACAAATATGGGAGTACTGAGGCTTTGGCCTTGAGATAGATGAGTTTTTCTGAACCCAGGGGTGCATCACTACTGAGCCACATCCCCAGCCCTTTTTGTATTTTATTTAGAGACAACTTTTTGCTAACACTGGCTTTGAACTCATGATCCTCCTGTCTCAGCCTCCCAAGCAGCTGGGATTACAGATGTGCATCACCACACCCAGCTTGGCCTTGAGATAGAAAAGCTGTCTCCCACCCCCATGTCACTTACCCTCCTCACTCCTAACCCCCCCCCCAGAAAAAAATACCAAGAAGTCCTGATGCCTGTTAGTGAAATGATAAATCCCCTTTCATATCCTTCCCCAATTCTACTTCCTGGAATTAATCTCTCTTACCTTGTATCCTTCCTGATTTTTCTTCTGTTTATAATCGGAGAGAGAGAGAGAGAGAGAGAGAGAGAGAGAGAGAGAGAGAAATAAGGGGCTTCATTTTGCCTGAATAGGATTATGCTGTTTGTGTGTTTTATTTATTCACTTAATTTCATAGTCACTGTTGCTTGTCGATAATAATAAATCCAGTGTTCACAACACTCCAGGCAAGGTGCTGAGCCCTTTATACCTTGAGTTCATGTCATGGCCCAACCACCTTATTTGGTAGGGGCTATTGTTTTCCCCACTCAAAGATGATGAAACAGTCACAGAGTACATAAATGATTTGCCCAACGTCAAATGGTGGGTGCCAAAGCTAGGACTGGAACCCAGACCACTGCTACCTGGATCTCAATTTTTTTCTAGATTCCTTTATGATTACATGTTCACCATAGACATCCTTATAAGTCCTTGTCATCCAGCTCTCCCACTGGGGATCTGTTGAACCAAGTAAGTTTAACTTGTTAAATTAATTAATTAATGAAGTTTTAGTACTTCGGATTGAACTCAGGGATGCTTTGCCACGGAGCTACAACTTCAGTCCTATTTATTTATTTAAAATTTTGAGACAGGGTCTCATTAAGTTACCCAGGCTGACGTCAGACTTGCAATCTTCCTGCCTCAGTCTCCCAAGCTGCTGGGATTGCAGGCATGAGCTACTGAACCTAATAAATTCAGCTTTTGTGTGGCCACCTCTTAGACTTCCTTGGAAACCATCATGGTCTCGAAGCTTCTGTGCTGCTGGCTATTTTGTGGAGCCCTGGGCCTCAGTGCCCCAGCTGGCTTGTACTGAAAAGAAGCCCTCACTTCCATTCCTGTGGATGCACCCATTCTGGTCTGGGACACTTGACTACTCTTCTGCCTCCAGATCTGTGTTCTAGCGAGTGTGGCCCCTGCTTAGATAAACTGGGAAAAAGACCTCATTTACTTTCCTTGGTGCAGCTGCTTCTGGTACCTTCTGCCTGAAAAGCCACAGTCCTGAGAGCGATGTCAGGGGCTTGGGTTTTTTTTTTTTTTTTTTTTTTTTTTTTGATGTTGTTAGGGATCAAACCCAGGGCCTGACACAAACTAGTCAAGCACTCGCCCACTGAGCTATATTCCCAGGACTCCTGATAGTGGTTTTAGACTCTACCTTAGGCTTCTGGGTGGGTACTATTCCCCTTTGTTGCTATGGCAAATAGAAAGTCTTGTGTGATCAGCAGCAGCCATCATCAATCTTTCCTCTTGGGTCATGTCCCAACCCTAATTGACCTAGAGCAGGTAGCCAGGGCCTGCTACACATGAGACTTCTGCTCCCCTTCTGGGCAGTTACAGTGAAAACTGATGCCATCGAGGGGCTACATCCCCTTCCTATCTCATTCTTTAAGTGCTGGCCTTCTAAGGGGCTCTGTCCCTACCACTGTTCCTCTTGTCTCCCTTCCTACCATGTGTGGTGCCTGTGCAGGTAAAAAAGCCCAGTCTTCAGTCATATCAGGAGACACAAGGACTCTGATGTGAGAGTGACTGGTCCTGCTGACCAATGTCACACACAGAGGCTAGCTGAGAACTTGAAGCTAATGGGGCCTGACCTTTGGAAGCTCAAGGCTCTGACCAGGGTAGGCCCGAATGAATGGCTCAGAGGTGCCAGGGTGAAAGGCCTCCACTGGCTCATCTCTCCTTGGTGCAGCTGCTTCTGGGAAGCCCTGCTCGTGTGCCACACCCTTGCTGGAGCGGGCCTCCGTGGTCAGTCTGATTGCAGTCTTGCTCTCTGACCCAGTTGCAATAGGAATTTCCTCAGGCCCCAACAACCTTAGGGCAGAAGATGGAAAGAAAGTGAAGGGGTTCTCACAACAGTGGCCACAGATACTTCATCTAGGATGGAGTCTAGGCAGAGGTTCCTGGTGGCTCCTCATGGGCCTGTGGGTCTTTTTACATGTTCCCTCTGTGAGCCTGGGCCCTGCGGCCTTGTCCTCCACATTCACTTGCATCCCTCGTTCTGCCTGGGGCTCTGCCCACGCTGTGGTCTCCCTAACTTGATGGAGATGCTGTGAACAGCAGGCAGCAAGGAGAGTGTCCCCAGTCTCTTGATTAGTGGAGCTGCCCACTCAGGCTGTCCTTTTTACTTCTGCTTGCCCCTCTGGGGACTTGCAGGGCTGTGCATCTGGCTGAAGGCCCAGCCTGGACTCTTACTCCCACAAGCCAGCAGTAATCTGTCTTCTGGTGTCTCCCTGACCCTCAGAGGCATGTGTACCCTTGGCTTAAACTCTCTCTCCAAACCCAGGAAACTCAAAGCATGGCCAGGATTGCCAACAGTCCTTGTGGCTGATATTTTCATGATTCCCTGCTCTTCCAGTTCCTGTGGTGCCCGCCTCTGTTTCAACCACACTGGGTCCAACCGAATGCAAAGCTCAGACTTTCACTTGGGCCCACAAAGAGGCCTCTCACCCCAAGCATTTGGGGAGCTCAGTCATCTTTTCTGGGGATCTTAGTGCTGTGGGCAAGGTCCCCAGTCAAAGGCCACTTTTGTTATCTGACTAGTTATCCTGGCTTATCTTCCTTTCCCCCTTCCTCTCAGACCAAAATGAGTCTTGCTCCTTGTAGGAAAGCCATTTATTCTCCACCTTTGGTAGACAAAACTACTGGCGTCACTTTCCACCCCAAGGGTTTATCAAAGGGTTTGTCCTAAACAAATGCCAACTTCTCCCCAACAATAGTGGTGAGTGGGTATTCTATGACCTAGACCTGGGCTTCAGAGGGGGGAAAGCAAGGAAGCTCCTGTTCCCTCTGCCCAGGGCTGTAGCTCCCCGGTACAGTCCTGTTCTCTAGGCGGATCCCAAAGACCAGCAGCACAGTGTCACCTGGGCACCTGGAAGAGAGGAAAATTCTCAAATCCACACCAGACTTTCTGTCCCAGTCTTAGGGACAAATCCCTCTAAGTGAGCCTAATGTGATCAAATTTGAGAACTGCTGTCCTTGGATTCCCTGTGAGTGTCTCTCTACCAGGATGAAACAGGTCCACTCTCTACCCATCACAGGACCAAGGTTTCTCCTGGATGTTGTGGTTTGTCACTTTATACAAAATTCTGTGGTCAATCTCTGTTAGCTCATGCCCAGCTCTCTCTTGATCCATGAACCAAACTTTTCTGGAAGTTGTCATGAGCGGCCCCTCCCAGTAGATAAGAGAAGCCCCTCCCAGTAGGACTATTGTTTTAAGAGGCCAAGAAAACTAAATGTGACATCTCAGGCTTTTTGGGTAGGAAAGGGGTTTGGGAGAGGCTGCATGGTTCTCCTGGCTGACTTGAAACCACCATGCTGAGAGGGTTCCCTTGTTGCCAGAAAGGGGGTCCAGACTGCCTGAAGCCTCATGTGTCCAGTTTTGATCCACGCGTGCTAAATTCAGACTTCACTCACCACAACCTTTTAGAACACAGACAGGGCTGGAGTGGGAGGGAGGCTGATGTTATCACAAAGGGCCTTGAAAATATTTCTCAAAGTTAGACTTTATCCTAAGATTTTTCTCCAGATTTTAACATGGGAGACAGGTCTGGCCTCTTTGAAGAACGTGAATTGGGATTGGGATGGGGCTGGGCAGGGTCAGAAAGAATAAATGCTGGGACACCAGGTAGAGGAGCAGGTGAGAGGAATTCAGCAGCAGCTTGAATGGAGTATTGCCAGTAGTGAGAGGGAAAAGAGTTGGATTTCTAGAGATATTTGATAGGGAGAAGGATAAAGAATACATATGTAACACAGTGTGCTGGCTGTGACCTATGCACTTGACATTTAAAGCAAAATGGCAACATTATGAAGTCTGTACTATTATACTCCTTTATTTTTTTATTTTGGCACAGGGTCCCACCAAGTTGCTCAGGCTGGTCTCAAACTTGCAATCCTCCTGCCTCAGTCGCCAGAGTCACTGGGATTACAGGTGTGTATCACCGTACTTGGCTATAGTCCTCATGTTGCTAATGAGGAAAGTAAGGCACAGAGAAGTTAATAATGTGCTCAAGTAGTTCCCAAGTGAGTGAAGGTATGAGAGAGGGAGAGTAAAGGATGACGATTTGGTTTCTGGCATAAGCACTGGGTGGATTTTGGTGCCTCTTCTTTCAAAGGAAATGTAGGAGGAGAAGCAGGTTTTTCTGGAAGGGAGATAATGAGTTCTCCCTGGACTTGTTGGGTTCTAGAAGTAAAAACGTCCATTCATCGCTCCTTAATGTTCTTGTTTTAAAAACCCAGTATGATGCAACTTCAAACTTTTTTTTTCAGAAAGGGCTATAATGATAAAATGTTCACGTGTTGGAAGGGTGGGGGTTCAGTGGATGTGGATGGTTTTTAGAGCTTTAGGGTTGAGCCCAGCTTAGGGATTTTTTTTTAAATCCCTGCATCAAGAAATATAAAGCTTTTGTCTTTACATGAGTGCCACTTGGTATATTTAATTGTCTTATTTTTTCATGTAAAACCCCTTCTTTGAAAAAGGATGCTTCACCCAAGAGACCAGAATGAATCAAGTAAATATGTGTTTAGACAGTTTCTAAAAATCTGTAGTTTAACCCAAGAGACCCGAAAGGCTCCTGTCTCCTAGGTAAACAGCAATTAAATGGTATATTAAAATGTATATTATGTACCTGATTGGTCCACAGGGTAATTATGTATTTTAAGAATATTTTAATACATGTGTCCTCCATCCCTCAGCACCGTTCCCATCCATCAAATAACTGTACGCTTAGAACATATGTTCTGCATAGTAAAGAGTCATTTTATAAACCCTCATTAAAGGGAACTAAACTAAAAGGCATCAGCTGCCACCCACTTTTCTAAAGTGTTTATGCCAACCAAATGTAGATACAGGGAAGCAGAACCAGAGAGGTAAATTGTCCACCACGTAAATTGTCTACCGCGGTGCCTCCCTACCTTTCCAGATGGTACCAGGAAGAGAAAGCTTTGGAGCTCACTTGGACACCTTCCAAAGGTAGGCTAGAAGATGTTGGAAAAAGGAAAAAAGGAGAGGGGTTATAGCTCACTCACAGGTTATAGCCCCCAGGGAAAAATTCACACTTCCCTGAAAAGAATGGAAAGCAGGTGTTCCGGCAGCTGGCTGGCAGAGATGGAGAGGGCCAGGGTGCAGTGCTCTCTGGTATGTTGGGCAGCAGAGGTGCCATGAGTTGGGAACTCAAGGGGATACCCCAGAAAAAGGAGCGGCAGGATCCCCTTGCAAGCCTCAGAGAGGATGGGTGGGTACTGCCCGGAAACTAGTGGGTGTTCCTGGGGTCCCTGTGTGGGTCACTGTCACCTGCCATGGCTTCTGAGCCCTCTTGACTTCACTGCTGTTCTCAGGAAGGTAGCAATTTACAAAGCCTTTATTTCCCTGGTATTTCAGCCTCTCCTTAGTATTCAGAAAGTGCTGTTGGCATATTAACTCTTGCAGCTCTGAGGGGACAGGGATCCACTAAACATTCCTTTGCCCCAGCCTGAGCATCTCTCTAAGCCGTTGGTCATTAGATAGAAGGAACTGAAACTGATTCTAAACTGAGTGGATTTGGTGGGAAAGGGAGGTTAGGAGCTTTCTGAGCCAGGGTAGCCATGACTGCAAGGTAACCATTTTGTCCCATTACCCCAGATGTGGAACACCTATAAAAACTTAAATTGAGCAAGAAAATAACTTTGAAATAATGATCATGCTTTTAGAGTTCTGTTCTTCTGAGAAGAGTAATAAGTAAATGATTAGAACACTTGAATATATATGTATTTCCATATGTATATGAAAATACATACAAAGAATATTTAAGCTCTAGATTATGATCTCTAATCTATTTTAATGCACCCATGTCAATTTCTTTGGAATAGTGACAGGATTAAAAACTTAGCACTGAGTGAGTTAAAGGCCAGAAGAACTACCCAGGAGAAAGAGGTGCTTAGGAATTTATGCATTTATGCTCCCTCTTGGAAGCCTGTAGGGTGGGCAGGTGAAGAACTTAAATGATTTGAAAAAGACCACACCAGGCAAAGATAAAAAAGGATCAAAAAGGGGGGAGAGAGAGAGGGTGGGGGTGTAAACAGGAAGGTGAATAATAGGGAGAAACAAAGAGGAAGTGAGAATTGGAGGGGAATTTTTGAAAAAGGGAGGAAAGGGAAAGTAAAACTTTTAGAGGAAAAGCCAAGGCATGAAAGTCTAGGCTTTCCTGGGATTGATCAATGGTGTGCTCATTTCAGCTGAGCAACTCTGGAGGCTGAGGCAAGTTCAAGACCAGCCTCAGCAATTTAGCAAGGCCTGAAGCAACTTAGCAAGAACCTGTCTCAAAATAAAAATTAAAAAGGACATTCCTGGGCTAGGTAGGAATCCTGGGTAGAGATATGGCTCAGTAGTTAAGCACTCCTGTGTTCAATCCCCAGTTTAAAAAAAAAAAAATGTGCTCACTTCAGTCAGGCATGGTGGGGCACAACTGTAATCCCAGCAATTTGGGAGGCTGAGGCAGGAGGATCACAAGTTCAAAGCCAGCCTCAGCTACTTAGTGAGAGGCCTGAAGCTACTTAGTGAGAACTTGCCTCAAAATAAAAAAATAAAAAGGGCTAAAGATGTGCTTCAGCAGTTAAGCACCTCTGGGTTCAATCCCCAGTTTAAAAAAAAAAAAAAAAAGATGTGCTCACTTCAGACCATTTTTTCCCCTCCATATACAAAGGAGAAGAATTCACTCTGCCAGAAAAGCTGGTGCTCATGCTCCTTGTTTAATTGTGGCATTAGAACAGCTCCAGCAGTGGCTATTATCTGGGAACTGGGGAATTCTTTTGATGTTAGTTTTGGATACAGTCCTAATCAGTTTTAAAGTATGACACAGATACATTCTTCCAATGTTTAATGTCTAAAGTCATTGATGCTGCTGGACAAGGAAGGAAATGAGCTGTGTGATATGCCTGAGTGGGTCTTGGCATGGCCTTACAGACTTAAAAAATAACTGTGACCTCAGAATCTGATCAGGTAAGGCTGCCAAGTGGCCTTGGACTTTATAGTGGATCACATATTTATTGTCAGCAGTATTTGGCTGTATTCGTTGGAGGGCCTGAGGCTGACCTCACTTCATCATCTAATAGTTATCATTTAATGAGCACATACTACATGAAAACATTTCCATGGATGCTTTGCACTTATCATTCCTGATTCTTCCCAAAAGCTCAAAAGGTAGACTTAATCTGCATTATTTCACAAGGAGAGAATTCAGCCTGAGCTTAGCCCCATAAGTGCCTTTACTCTTTAGTGCCACTGCAGAGCTACCTTAGAGTGGTATCTTTACTGAACTAAATTATGAGCTCATTCTTTGCAGGACACCAGTTCAACATCCATCCAGACAGTATTCCTCTCACGAGATCAGCAGGTCAGTAAGGTGTGGGTAAATAGGAGAGCCAAAGAACAGTCAGGTTGAGGACCCTAAAAAAGCAGTCCCCTTCCCAAGGTGCACCTGGTCATCTGCCATCTGAATTGCCAGGTTCTTTACGGGGCCCTATGTCCAAGGGACTTATGGTTTTATTCAGGAAACAGTCATGAAACATCAGTCAGTTGATTAACAACTGTATATTGAGAATTTGTTCAGCGATATGCTGGATAAAACCTATGTTAGCCCAGTATAGAGCAGCAAGCAAGCAGAACAGACCAAAGTTCTCACCCTTGGGAGCTTAGAGTCTAATGGGGAAGAGAGAAAATAACTAAAATATATAGCATGCCAGACAGTGACAGGGTAAAGAGAAATGGAGAGAGGGGAAGGCGGACGGGAATTGAGGAGGTGTTTGCACCTTTACACAAGGTGGCCTGGGAAGGCCTTCAGGAGGCGTGAGGCGGTGAAGGAACGAGGGCATGATCTAAGGAAGGGACGCAGGCCCTGGAAACAGACAGTGCAGAGAACCTGGGACAGGAGTGCTAGGGTGCTGTGACAGCTGGAGCAAGGGAACCAGGGACAGGAGAGCCGAGACTGGGCTCAGAGAGGGAGGGGGCGGGAGTAGGGCCTTATAGGTCATTGTAAGGACTGTGGCTTTCCCAGAATGAAATGAGAAGCCATCAAAAATGTGTTTTTTTTTTTTATATGATTTTTTTTTATTTTTGAGAGAGAGAGAGAGAATTTTAATATTTGGTTTTTAGTCTTCGGCAGACACAACATCTTTGTTTGTATGTGGTGCTGAGGATTGAACCCAGGCCGCACGCATGCCAGGCCAGTGTGCTACCGCTTGAGCCACATCCCCAGCCCCCATCAAAAGGTTTTGAATCGAGCGGGAAAATGATCCTAAATTTTTTAATCAACTCACTCCAGCCACTGTGCTGGGAACAGACTTTATATAGTTTTTATAAAAGAGTGAAGACTGGTACAGAAAGACCAGTTAGAAAATTCTAGAAGTGTATTGGTCAGGGTTCTCCAGAGAAATGGACCTATGGGAGATAATAGCTAGCTAGCTTGCTATTGGGGGATGAGAAGTCCCATGACCTGCATCTGCAAGTTGGAGACCCAGGAAAGCCAAGGGTATAGTTCTGGTCCAAGGCCAAAGGCCCAAGAACACTGATGTAAACCGGGAGCACTGGTGTCTACAGGCAGCCGGAGTTGGATGTCGCAGTTCAAACAGAAGATAATTCACCCTTCCTTCACTTTTTTGTTCTATTTATGTTCGAAATGGATTGGATAATGTCCACCTATATTGCTGCAGGTGATCTCTCTGCTCGGTCCACATAGGCAGATGCTAAACGCTTATGGAAACACTCATAAATAAATGTATTTCCAGATATCTGGGCATCTCTTGTCCCATCAGGTTGTCACAAAAAATTAACCATCATAGGAAATAACCCAGATTTCTGGTCCTCCTCCCCCTCCCATCTAACCCATCACTAAGAGTTAATTGTTCTACCTTATTCTCTCCTTGCCATTCTTTCTGCTACCGATTTTCAGAACCTCTTCATCTTTCTGTGGGAACATTGCCAGGCATCTGGAAAGAGTCTCCTTAGCCCTGCTGCTCTACCAAGTGGTCCGCATCATCCCTGCTAGTGGAATTGCCTTAAAACACAGGCTGAATATCATTCCTTTTCTGGGCAACTTGGTTGGGTCAGATGCTGGGGAGATCAAAATATGGTAATGAGGGGACCCCTGCCCTTGAGTCATTCACAGTCCAGTAGGAGAGATACCCAGGAACAATGAGGCAGAACCAGGTGACCTGTGCTACTCTGCTACTGCCTGAGGACAGAGGAAGCCCTAAGTAAGGCCAAGGACAGAGAGGGTAGTTATATGTTTGAATCTTAATAAATGAGAAACAATTTCTTGGTGGAAAAGGACATTTGAGGACCAGGTGCAGTGGCACATGACTGTAATCCCAGTGGCTCAGGCGGCTAAGGCTGGATGATCGTGAGTTCAAAGCTAGCTTAGCAAAAGTGAGTGCTAAGCAATTCAATGAGACCCTGTCTAAATAAAATACAAAAAATGTGGCTCAGTGGTCAAGTGCCCCTGAGTCCAATCCCTGGTACGCCCCCCAAAAAAAGGACATTTGAAGTGTGAACAATAATCTGGATCCATTCACCAAGTCCAGGAAGAGGGTTGACCCCCCTGTAGTGAATTAGAGGGGGCTAATCTCTCAGCAGTGGATTCACATTAGCCCAAGTCTCAGTTACTGATAATTTTAATTTTCTACTTGACATTAAAAAACAGAAACAAAACGACAAACTATATGTTTTTTAAGAACAATTTCAAGTTCATGGTAAAATAGAATAGTGGGTACAGAGATTTCCTAACTATCCCTGTCCTTACGCATGCACAATCTCCTCCTCCGCTGGCCCCATCAATATCCTGTACCATGGTGGTATTTTTGTTACAAATAGCCTACTTTGATACATCATTACCATGAAAGTCCGAAGCTTACATTAGGGTTTACTCTTGGTGTTATGCATTCCGAGGATGTAGAAAGATGTATAATAACATGCATCCACCATTATAGTATCACTCTGAGTATTTTCACTGCCTAAAAAAATCCTCTTTACTCCACCTGTTCATTTTCTCCCTCCTGCCTACCCTTTGGTCTCCTTTTCCAAATGCCTTATAGTTGGTATCATATAGTATGTAGTTTTTTTTTCAGATTGGCTTCTTTTATTTAGAAATATTCATTTAAGCTTGTGCCATGTCTTTTCATGGTTTGACAGCTCATTTCTTTTTGGTACTGAATAATATTCCATTGACTGGATGTACCACAATTTATTCACTCACCTATGAAAGGACATGCAGTTTGCTTCTGAGATTTGACATTTGAGAATAAAGCTGATATAGATGACCACGTGCACGTGTTTGCAATGACGTTAATTTTTCACTCCTTTGGGTAAATACCAAGTATTATGATTGCTGGAACCCATGATAAGAATGTGTTTAGTTTTATAAGAAAATCTTAAAACTGTCTTTCAATATGGCTGTGCTATTTGCATTCACACCAGCAATGAATGAGAGGTCCTGCTGCTCTACATCCTCACCAGCATTTGCTGTTGTTCAATGTGATTTGTGTGTGTGTGTGTGTGTGTGTGTGTGTGTGTGTGTGTGTGTTGGTGGTGGTACTGGGGATTTAACCCAGGAGTGCTCTACCACTGAGCTACATTCCCAGCCCTTCTTTACTTTTATATTCTGAAACAGGGTCACACTAAACTACTGAGGCTGGCTTTGAACTTGCCATCCTCCTGCTTCAGCCTTCTGAAGAGCTTGGATTATGGGCTTACACCACTGGGCCTGGCTCAACTTGAATTTTAAATAAGAAATAATTCGTATGTTTTACGATCAATTGCACAGTGTGGCGAATATAGCTAATAATTGAGTACATTTCAATATCACTAACAAGGTAAATTTCAAATATTCTTATCACAAAAATGTTAAACATTTGGGGTGATGGATATGTTGATTAGCTTGATTTTTTTTCCTTAGTGCTGGGGATTGAATCTGAGGCCTCATGCATGCTAAGAACCTGCTCTACCACTCAGCTAAGCCCCAACTTAGTTATAATGATTTAATCATTCCACATTGTATTTCAAAAAATCATAACACCACTTTGTATCCACAAATACACAACACTATAATTTAATACGTGATAAAAATGTTTGATAAAAATTTTTAATATTTAAAAAATAAGAAATGTTTATCCCTCACAAACTAACCATGGTCTTATGTTTGCTGGTCACTGGATCTCTCTTCTCTGTGCAAACCTGCCTGGGAAGCCATATGAAAACTAGCAGGTTGCTTGCAAGCAGAGTGGCTAAGCAAGAGGAATTACACGGTTACTCCCCCCACCCTTCCCCTACACACTGGGGCATTGAACCTGAGGCTCACATGTGCAAGTGCTCTACCACTGAGCTACATCTGAAGCCCTTTTTATTTTTTGAGACAGTGTCTAGCTGAGTTGCCCCAGCTGGACTCCTTATGCCTCAGTTGGGATTATAGGCATGTACCATTGCAACTGGCATTACATGGACACTCTTTTAAGCATTTTCTGGGAACTTTTTTTTTTTAAAGAGAGAGTGAGAGGGGAGAGAGAGAGAGAGAGAGAGAGAGAGAGAGAGAGAGAGAGAGAGAGAGAGAATTTTTAATATTTATTTTTTAGTTCTCGGCGGACACAACATCTTTGTTGGTATGTGGTGCTGAGGATCGAACCCGGGCCGCACGCATGCCAGGCGAGCGCGCTACCGCTTGAGCCACATCCCCAGCCCCACATGGACACTCTTAATGGCAGGTGTTGGTCTTGGTGGTCTGTGTCCACCAAATTTGACTGAGGCTTGGTGCTAAAAAAAAAATGACATTATTTTATTCCATTCTAAATTCCCATTACTTCATTAATTCTCCCATGGGTCAGTATTTTCTATACAATGTACCATCTGATCTGGGGCCATTCCTGTTCTCTGAGGCAAAGATTCTTGGACATTTTGGTACCATGAACCTCTCTGGCAATCTGGTGAAGACTTGTAGAACCCCCTTTTTTTGGATCACCTTTTAGAATGATATTTCCCGTATTATGTATAAAGTTAAATTCATGAGATTACCCAAGAAAACAAAAATAGACATTACCATGTAAAGTGTGATATAGTAACATATTTGTTTCTTTACTAAAACATTAATTAAAATGATCTAATGGGAGCTGGGGGTGTAGCTCAGTGGTAGAGCGCTTGCCTAGCATATGTGGGGCTCTGGGCTTAATCCCTAGTAACACACACACACACACACACACACACACGATTATAATAAGCTGAAAATTTTTTATCACTTAGTAATTTACAGTCATGATAATGTCACAGTCCAACACATTATCCACATTTGTGGTGATGCTGGTTTAAACAAGCCTACCAAGCCAACAGTCATATACAAGAATAGCATTTGCAATTATATATAGTACATAATATTTAATAATGTTAATAAGTGACTGCTACTGGCTTGTATATTTACTATGCTATAGTTTTATCATTAGTTTAGAGTGTACTCCTTCTATTTACACATATTTTTAGCAGCCTGTATGTCTTGTGTTTGCTGCTTCAAGAGGGCACTTAAAGAGATTGACCTACACTATCTAGGTTGTACATTGTAATGTTTGCACATGACAACATTACCTAGATTTGTTTCTTACAAGTGCCCCCACAGTCAAGCAACATATGGCTGTATTTCTATGTGTAAGGTAGAACTGGGTGTTTGTAACTAAGGGAGTAGGATAAAGGAAACTGAGAGTGGGCTGAACTGTCCCAGGCCAAAGCAGAAGCTGTACCAGGAACAGACAGTACTGAAGGGCTGCACACAATAATCAAAGTGAAAGAAGATTAGAAGCCATGATCAGAAAAGAGTCCAGAAGAGCTCCCTGCACAGACCCACCTTCCTCTAGCTGTCTCCTGGGAAATCCATCCTCTGATCCCCTCTACTTAAAAGAGGATGATACCAAGATCAGAGAAAAGAAATAATCTCCCAAGGCCAGATATTCTGGAGCTGAGACATGATGAACAGAAGGGCAGAGTGAGTAGAGTCCCAAGCAGGAGTTCAAAGTAGGAAGGACAGGGGACAAAGTTGAGAACAAGAAGGTGGGTTGTAGCTCAGTGGTAGAGTATATGTTTAGCATGGGCCAAGCCCTGAGTTCAACTCCCAGCACCATGGGGGCGGGGGAAAAAAAGTAAAGAACAGGGTTGTACCCTAAAAAGTTTAGACTGCATGCCATATTGCATAGTTTTGTCAACCACTGGGTAGGAGTTCCCTGACAGGCAGGATTAGACAGGGGTTAAATGGTTCCAGATACATGCTTTCCAACTTTTATCAAGGATGATATGGACAGCTGGATTTCTCTGCAGCTCCAGGCGAGGACCAAGGGATTCAGATGCCAGGTGGCACTGATAGCCAGGTCTATCCCACATCACCAATTTTTTTTATTCAAATGTATGAATAGCTCAGTGGAGGTGTATCAGAGTACCAACTTCCTCCCCCTCTTCCCACTTATTCTCACCTACCTACAATTTTATACTTAGGAGCTCATCCACTGAGAAAAGTGGGCTAGGAAAGTCTGTGAAACTCAAAATAGCTTATTTTACTAGTACGCATGTAAGCTGTGGTTTAAAACATCTCCTCCCAGGAGATTAAAATGGCAATAATAGCAAGATCTCATAATTTTCTGTAAGTTTCAATTAACATTATCTAAAAAAGCATCATACCTAATATGGTTAATTATCAAGAATTAGCAATTATAGAATAAAAGGATTGAAATACAACTACACATGTAAATATAGACATGTGCATGCATTTCAAATTTAGTATTATACAGAGGTCATTTGAAATAGAAAGCTTTATTATTGCCACATATTCCTATGGGTAAAAAAAATCAAAATTTTATATATTGAAATCCACAAATGTTCAAGAAGCCTAAATTTTAAAAAAAATTATCATTTTATCTATTGAAAGCTAAAACGTAAGTTATTTTAAATAATAGACAAACAGATGGACGGATTAGAGTGGAAACCAAAGTGGGGGACTTAGATAGCTATTTATACTACCTATTTAAGCCAAAAGAAAGAAAATATTCCACTTACTCATTGCTAATTGGGTAGTGTAGACAGTCAAAGTAGGGAATTTAGGCCAAAATAACCACATTGTAACCCAGCCTTTTAAATCTATTGGTCTTCATCAAACCAAAGTTACTAATTTCTCTCTCATATTATGCTGGGCAAATGGATTCAATTTCAAAACCAGGTCACCACGTCAACAGTTTTGAAATAAATTTTTATAATTTAATGGCTGATTTCTTCATAGTTCACCAAAACACCAGCTCTTGACCTATTTGTCTTTCATTTAGATACAATAAAAAGTTATAAGGATTTTTTGAACCTATTGTAGTCTTTTAAGTGAATTAAATGAGGGTTAAAAAAAATCTTTGATTATTCTATCCACTATCCACTGTTCAGAGACATATCCTTATTGGAACATCATTCACTTGTTTTTCTTTTTTCTTTATTTAAAAAAATTTTAAATAAAATTAGCTAGCTAGTTGTTATTGTATAAAAGCACAGACATTTAGAATTAAAGGGATTTAAAAAATAAAATAGTCAGTACCAATCAGGATTTGGGGGGTTGCAAGTGACCTAAAACAAACTTGAACCAGTTTAGGCTAAAAGGGGAAATCATTTGGAAGGACTTCAGAGTGTCTCATTTAACTGCAGTCAAGGGATAGAAATCTGTGGGTCTCAGAAAGACCTGCTCCAAATGCTACCAGAATGAACTTTCTTTTTCTCTGCTTTACATTGCATGTTAGTATCTTAGACTTACTTAGTAAAAACAGAGATGCTTAATGGTCCCGAGCCTCACTCTACAAAGACCAAACCAGAGGTGCTGACTCTCTTTCTCTAATACCAGTTATAAGGAAGGACTCTGATTGTCCCAGCTTAGGTCAGATGCCCAGTCATGGATCAATCAGCTGTGAGCAGGAAGGCAGAGTCATGTAAGAAAATGGGGTCCCAATACTTGAGTTGCTGGAGAGAAACAGTTCTCAGAAGAAGCAGAGAGATGATAAGAAGCCCCCTCCCTCCAAAAAAAAAATTGCTGTCTAACTCATTCTATGGATGTGGAAGTTTAGGCTTAAAGAAGTTAAGAGACTTCCTTAGGGCTACTGCTTGTATTTAAACTCAGCTCTGGCACCTAATCCAATGCCTGGCTCTCTCTCCTACACTGCTATCCATTCTGGAATCCTCATTTCAGGTCCTTTAGCCATAGGAAAGGCAGAGGGGAGGGGGGAGTGGGGTGCTGTGCTTGAACCACTGCCCAGTCTTTAGCTGGAGTTCTGACTCAACCCGCCTTCCTGTTGTCTGGTTTTGGTTTTGGGGGGAATGTACATCTGAAGTGGGAATCCCCCTGTTGCACTCCTCCCTATCAGACCCAGGAGGCTCACCCAATGTAAAGTTGGATGATTATCACAGCAACACCTTACACTGAAAGAAGCTGTAGGTGTGCCCCTGACTAGTCAAAGTGCTTTGTGTTCATTTGCTCATTTTACCAGTATAAGGGGGCTACTAGCACTATTATTGTGTCCATTTTGTAGATAAGAAACTGAGGTTGACAGACAGATTATGTCTAAAGTCATAGACTTGGGGAGGCAGGACTTGAACCCAGGCAATCTCACTACCAGTCCTTGCTATTAAATTCTGTGGTTCTACTGCTTCCACCTGGACAAACACCTCCTCCTTTGGCTGCAGGGTTTGGGGCTACCTGGATGCATGGCCTCATCTCTAATGCTATTGCAAACCTGCCTCTGATCAAGTCCCCTCCTGTGCACCCTGGGCTCTTATTGGAGCTGCAGTGTCTTGCCCTGGGTCTGCCTTACCACAGCTGCTGCTGTAGCTACCCCTGGTAGTGAATCTGCTCTACATGGATGGAGGCTTTGCTCCCTAAATTTAATGGGACAGTTGGGAGTGCTCTCAAGGAAGCCTTGTTCTTTCTGGTTGACAGTTTTTCCTTAAAAGAACCTGAATCAAGTTCCATAGAGACAAAAATGATTGTCATAAAACTCCCTATATATGTATGTAGAACCCCATAAACGTAGACCTGGGGCCCTCTGATACCAGGGAAGGCATTTCAACTCTCCCTACCCCAGGTGAGTTCCCGGGCCCTCATGCTTGGGGACAGCCTTCATCTCCTGTTCAGAGGGGTCTGTAGTGTAGGCTTTGGAGACAGACAAGGATTTGGGTCCTGTTCTATTGCTCACTAGCCCTGTGACCTTGAGCAACTAAGTTTGAGTTACTGCTCTGTGCTTTGGTCTTTTCTCATGAGGAGATAAGGGTAGAAATATGTACCTCAAAGTCTTATTGTGAACTTTAATGGGATACTATGTTTAAAGGCTTCATAACAGTGCCTAGCACCAAATAAATTTCAACAAATGATAATTATTATCTTAGTCTTATCCCTGGCACCTGGGTTCCTCATCTTTGGGCTCCCAAATCTTTACAAGTATTTGAAGGGCTCAAGGGTGGCTTATGGGAATAGGATTGCTTATGACATAGAGCTTGCTCTTGATGCCCCTTTAATCTAGGCCCTGGCTAAAAAAGAACAGCTCTGGTGACTCACAAGGGCAGGTGGAATTGGTGGCAGGAAGGAAAGAGATCCTCCTCCTCAGTTGGTGCCCACAAAGACTATTCCAGCCAGTACCCTGTCCTCCTATCTCCTCAAGCAGGTGACTCTTCCTCTCCTCTGCCTGTTGCTACTGCTGCTTGTCTTCCTGTCATGGCTGCACTGCTTCATGTCTATCTGCTACCACCTGCAGAGAAACGTGACTTGTGCTGTGCAGGCCCTTCCCAGCCTGATGGTCAGCCCTGGCAAAGCAAAGTGGCTCCTGGAAAGGTGTGCTGGTTGCACAGCTCCCACTCTGGGCTCATCTCAGCCATTAGCATCCATTCTCACATCTAAATAGTTAAGCTACAAAAGGCCCTGCTTTGGGTTAAAATTTCAACCATGCATTTACCTGCTTTTCTTCAGGTCCCAAGTCTAGGAACTCTTTCTGATGGGTGTGTTTATAAAGGGCTGTGCTTCTTAGTACCTTAGACCACATTCAGAGCCAAGTGGCCAGTCATTCCACAGATGGGAACAATGCAAACAGATGATGAGAATCCATCACTTCACGGTTGAATGAAAGATGCCAGCACCCTGACTTCAAACATTGTATGATCAAAATGTTGCTTTAAAATAAAAGGAGGTTGTCAAATCTCTGTGCAGAGACCTCGTGTGAAAATATTTAACCCTCCCTGCTTTTCTTGCAAGTGTTTTTATTGTAAGCAAGTACCTAAGTACCAAAGACAGTACAGAGGTTTGTGACTTCTTCAGCTAAGATGGCTTGACCTAAATATCAGTATAAAATCCAGCAAGTGCTGGCTCTTTGCAAGTGAAACTACGGCACATTTTACTGAGATACAATGCCACAACATCTTGGTTTTTTTTCTTTTTCCAGGAATCCTTGAGTTCTTAAGGAGACAGGACATATGGGCAGTAGTTAGGAAAAAAAAAATAATAATAATATAGATGTGGTTACCTGTAGCAGAAAAAAATATAGGAAAAAAGGAATCGAAAGGAAAAAAAATTATGAGAGATGGAAATTAAACTAGCATATAGGAAAGGGCAGGGCGAACCCAAAGAAAGCGCCAATCAGAGTGGAGAAAGAATTGCAGGACCAAAAATAAAGAAAGAAAAAGTGCAAGGAGGAACACAATGGCCCATGTGGTGGGGAAGGAGAGGATGGCAGAAAGAGTCTTAGCCAGGGTCAAGCTGGAAGTTCAGGCAGAGTAAGGTAGGGGCCTGGGTGGGGGAAATCCCAGTTTATGAAAAGTCGGGCCCTTGGAAATTCCAACAGTGACTTTACAGATGCAGATCTGAAATAGAAAAGGACCCCAAGACACAGGCGGACTGTGTGTGTTTTAACCAACTGCTACTGATGTTCTGTCTCAACTAGAGGAAATACTCCCGGCCTCGAGCTGACGCCTTGAGTTTAGATTTCCACGGACCTCAATGATCTTCCACGTGGCCCGGGTCGTGCCTGGCGGCTGGCAGCCCTAGGCGGAGCCCAAGGGCGCGGTGGAGAGACGCGCGGGCACGCGCCGCGCGGGCCGCCCCTCGCACTCCCTCGCATTGTCTGCCTGCCTGGGTGCCGCGGCTTCCCAGGCGCGCACGGGTTATTGTTCTCCCTTCCCCGGCAAGGAGGAGGGTGGGACGCGGTGGCGGAAGCAGCCGGAGGATGCGGGAGGCGGCGACCGGCTGCCACCCGAGCCGGGCGCCTCCATCCTTGGCGCCCCGCCCCTCCGCTGAAGGCGGTGCGCCCCGAGTGGCTCTAAGGCCACCAGAGGCTCGGGATCTGCAGGGTGGGTGCCCCTGCCCAGGCTGCCGATCTCTTTCTCTGGGGAAGGGAACGGGCCGCGGGAGGGAACAGGAATTCGGGACCCGTGTCCCGGTGCCGCGCAGTGGCTCCCGCGGGCCGCCCCGGCGCTTTCTGCTCGGGGGAGGGACGCTATGACGCACCCTCTCGGTATTAGAACACTTCACCTTCTATTTATAGGCACTCCTCAGACCGCAGACCTAGCTCGCCCTGGGTTCCTTCCCTTCATCGTGAACGAAAAATCCTACCTAGAATGGAAGATCCTCATGCACAATGATAAGGAAGAATTCTATCTTGTGCACCCCGTTAATTTCCAAAGATTACTTGCATGTCTAGTGATCTCTCGTTGGCACAGGGAATCCCTCAATTTTCTAAAGCTTTTAAAACCTACACGACTTTACATGCCTCCTAAACATGTCAAATAAATTCGTCTCTTTTGAGTTCACGAAATAATTCTCCAAGAATTTCTTAAAGCTGGATAAGATGTATACCCAATGAATTCAGAATATTTCCATCTAGCTTTCTGTCTGGTAGAATTTAGCAATTCTAAATGTAGAATTGATTCGGGAGAGGCAGCATGTAAGGGGAAAGATCACACATTTCAAACAAAAGCAAAGTTTGCCTTAGGATTCTTTTAAATAAATTATGCTTGTTAGATACTGACTTTATGCTTTTAGATGCAAACTATTGATTTAATTATAGGTGGTTAAAAATAATTTTTACCTAGTCACAACATTTGCGGTAATTAAAACAGGAAAATTTAAAAACTGTAATTTATTCCTCAAAATTTGGTTGTTTGTGCTGCATTCGACTTAAAGAGTAAGACTGGTGATCATCTTTCATCTTGGTTTCTATTAGTTTCACTTTCCAAAAGCCAGAAACTCCCAAGTCAAGTGCCCTTTAGATTTAAGAAAAAGGACTTAATATACATCCCTAGATACAGGCTTGTTTTTAAAAGTCTAGCTAACCATGGCTTGGTTCCCATGCGGGTAAATCTATAACCACAAAATGCAAGCAGAATTATATACAACATGCCTTTCTTGCTACCACCAAGGGCTGGGGGCTGGGGGTGGGGAGTACGTTGTTGGAGGTGTCTGTAATAACATGGTTTTGCTGTGGAGAGCAGTGTGCCCTAACATCATATCAGTACTTAAAGAAGACCACAATAACAATTGTTACAGTACATTATAAATATCCATTTGATGCTAGGACTCCATTAAGGACAATTTGGCAATTGCCATCATGTTTTAAAATGTACATACCCTTGAACCCAGAAATTTTGCTCCTTAGAAGTTTATGCTACAGATGCAATATACACAAGTGAAGTTGTTGATTGCTGCAAAGCCTGTACTAGCAAAACGTTGGAAACAATATAAATGGTGTACAATTGTGGTACATCCTTACAATGAACTATTATGGAACCTTGAAGATTAAAGCAACTCTTTTGTACCAACAGGGAAGTAATTCCAAGTTACATTTTTACATGGAAAAAGGAAAGTGCAGAAACAGCTAGTGTATGCATATAGTCCAAGTTACTAAGGAGCCTGAGGCAGGAGGATCTTGTGAGTCCCTGAGTTCCAGGCCAGCCTGGGCAATAGAGCCAAATCTCTGTCTGAAAAAAAGAAAAAAGAAATAAGTGCAGTAACAATAGTATCATTTACATTAGAAAAATAAGTACACACACACACACTTGTATATGTGTGTGTATGTGTGTGCATGTGTACATACATGTATAAGTATGAATGAAAAATGGCAACAATATTTGCCTTCTAGGAAGTAACTAGGGGGTAGGATTGGAGAGAAACATCCTGTTATATACCTTTTTTGTATATTTAAAATATGTTTCATTAGCATGTATCATCTATTAAAGAAAAATTTAACTAAAAATGCCTTTACATATCTTTCTAAATTTACCCACAGACAATAGATCTCTTTAATTTATAGGTGAATTAATTTTTGGAGAGAAATCTTTGATTTCTTTGGTTGACTACCAGGGCCTGAGGGCACATTGTAGACACTCAATGTAGAAATTCTGTTGGGGTTACTGTTATGTCAATGAAGCTTATTGAAAAAACAAAGCCCAAACAAGCCAAGCTCTCTTAATCAGTGCTCCTTTAACTAGCCAGACCAAATCTACAAATCATCATAGAAATGCTTTGCCCAAAGGTTGCTAGAACTGTCTATCAGCATTTTGAAAGAAGGCCCTGTTTTTCATATTTTTTTCTCTCTTCTTGTGGCATGTTTTGAATGGGAATAATGGCAGACTGAAAGAAAGGTCTACTGAATATCCATTATAAAGTAGTTATTTAAAGAAATTTATAACTCATCCCTTTTACATTGCACCAGACTGCAACTTAAAGTCCTGCTTATCAGAATTCATATTTCCTATAACAGCTTTCTGGACTATAAATCAAGCAGTGAGATTTCAAAATATTCCAGTGAGGTGATGTGTACAGAGTGCTTTTGCTTCTATCATAAAAGGGAAAAAAACACAGGCATTGAGATAGACAGAAAAGGAGTGGGCACTGTTGGGGTTATGCTAATTAGGAGCCAAATGGTTTGTTTTCAGTTCCATTGTAGGTTTCTTAAGTTTGTATAAATTTCTGCTGTTACCTAGTCAGCAAAGCAACAGGAATAAGTACAGGATTAATGTGGCTGGGTTGGCTTCCTTCAGAGGACTCAGCAAGGATGTCTTCTGATAGTAATGAGGAAGAAGAGGAGGAACAAGAGAGATCTTTTAACCAGTCATAATATTTTGTATTCTCTTATATATGAGCTAATTTACACAAAAAAAACTTTTCCAGAGCTCAAAGTAGAAGTATTATTGGAATGAGAAGAGGCTTACAACAATCTCTTGGGTCCCAGCTTGTGTTGGGGTTGTCGTGTAAGGCTGTACACTGCCTGTATCCCACTTTCTTAAGAACCATAAAGTTCCTGTGTAATGTGTCCCATCTTTGTGTAACAACAGAGTGAACCGCTTTCATAGTTTGTACCCTCTCAATGCACAGCTCTACTATTATTTATAGAGAGCTTTTTAAAACATCAAGCCAGGATAACTTTGCTTTCTGCTTTACTTTCTACTTTAGCTCAGCTTCTCTTTAAGCCAAAATCATGGATTTTGGTGCCAGTGAGACCATACACACACACACACACTCTCTCTCTCTCTCTCTCTCTCTCTCTCTCTCTCTCTCTCTCTCTCTCTCTCAGTATATGATGTCCATATAATATTAAATAAAAATATATTATGCACATAATATTAGAATAAAACTGTCTGAACCTGCTGAATGGATCTCATGTAGCATGGTACTCAGTTGGGATGCAGGGAAGGAGCAATCACAATGTAACTGTCCTTGTGTTATTGCTGTAATTTGAAGAGGACCCTGTGAGATACTCAGTAGCTACTTCTCCCCTTTAACTGCAGGTTTGATTGGAGGAAGTAGTCCTGGAAGCTGGAAAAGCCTGCTATATACCTGCTGCTCAGGCTACAGGTGGACACTTTCAGAGCAGAAAGCTTCTCCAGCCCCTGGCTATGCATGGTTAGATTGTTTTATGTATGTGTATGTCTGCATATCGGCATCTGAATGCATTCTACATTGCTGCTGGTCTCAGTCCAGAAATAACCTTTCATATAAATGTACTCCAGCAAGCTACTGAAGAGCAACAAGATTAAATTCTGTGGATAGTGAAGAAATCCAGTGTTTCCCAAGAAAGAACTTGTGTGTATGACCTGTCTGCAAAACCTCAGGCTGTAGAAGAATGAGGTTAGGCAAGTCTTATCTTTTGGAATTGGCCAAAGATATATAGGCCTATATAATATCATACACATGAAAAAGTATATAAAATCAATGAACATAGTTTATATAACATCACAAATTTATATTCGTATATCTACTACCCACTTTAAGAAATAGAATACTACTAGCCCTAAATAAGCCACTGTGTGCTCATTTCTTAACATAAATTTGTCTCCTAGGCCCCACCCCAGAACTATCTTCCTGAATTTTTCTTTATAGTTTTAAGGCCAATGCATATATTGTCAAATAACATGGTGTTTAGTTTTGTCTACTTTTGAACTATAAATAGATTGAAACTTTGGTGACTTGCTTTTTAAAATATTTATTTATTTATTTGTTTGTTTATTTATTTATTTATTTTTGTGGCACTGAGGATTGAACCCAAAGATGCTCTACTACTAAGCAACATCCTTCATCCTTTTTATTGTTTATTTGGAGACAAGGTCTTGCCAAGTTGCCGAGGCTGATTCTCCTGCATCAGCATCCCAAGTAGCTGGATTAAAGGTGTGTGCCACTGCCTGATGGTGACCTGCTTTTTTCACTCAACTTTATTTTTTTGAGCTCATCTCATCGGTTCCTTTCTCTTCCCATTACAAGCCTCAAATGTAAGTCCTTCTTAGATTCTCACATTTATCTTCTGACCTGCTCTATTGACAAAATCTTTTCTACAGAACTCATTGTTCAAACTGCCACCAAATATTCACTGTATAAAGCAAAACTGAATTAAAAATTATTTTCTAGAACCATATACAGTGGTATGAGAAGTGGTTACCATTTATTTTTAATTTTATATATATTTCAGTTCACTTATGGATCACATTCCCCCCACCACACACACACACACACACACACACACACACACACACTCATCACCACCACCTCTCTCTTTCTTTCTTGTGTGAGGTGCTGGGAATGGCCTTGTGCATTCTAGACAAGTGCTCTACCACTGAGCTATATCCCCAGCCTCACCAAAAATGTAATGTAGGGGTCTCTGAAATGCAGGATTATAGATAGTTTCTTTTTTTTTTTCCTTTGTGATATTCTATATTTTTTTCAGATTTACAATAGATTACATGAAGACTTGGCAGTGAGGTACAGGTCTTCCCTGATTTTATTTTTTCACCTCCCAGAGGTTTCTGGAATGTGACCTGGTGGGGAGGTGGAAGTGTCAGGCACAGGAACTGGATTCAGAGTCCCTTTTCTCAATGCCACATTCATTTCCAGAGCTCCTGGCTTTCTCACTCACCTCCAGTCCTGGGCTGGACAGCCCCGCCCTTCATCCCTTCTTTCCAAACAGAACCAGTGTCCTAGGCGCATCTCTTGTGCAGTCATTCAGGGGGCCTCGTGCTCAGAAAGGTACAGATTTCGTTTTATGCTCTGCATGTGCTGACTTGAACGTCTTAATTTCATTTTTACCTATGGTTTGTCGGTGGAGCGCACTAAGCCAGTGGAAATACAGGCCAAGGGTTATGCATCAGATGTGCGTCTGCTGTCCCTTGATGCCCCGTGAGCACAGAATTCCAGTAGAGAGCTCCTCGTTGTTCCAAGGGTGCTTCATCTTGGAGTAAGTGGGGCGCTGACAGCCTTGAGTGGCCACACTCTCCATTCAAACCAGAACTTGTTTTAGACACAGGGGGAAAAAAAAAGGCAATGGTGTTCTAAAAAATGTGAATGACTGAGGAATCCTATCATATTCTCTCTCTCTCACTCTCTCTCAGTGCTAGGGATCAAACTCAGGGCCTCATGCGTATCAGGCTAGTGCTCTACCACTGAGCCACGTTCCAAACCCCATAACATACCTTACGCTGATATTTTACTGTATTAGCCAAACACAAATTCTGGACATGAAGATATAGAAAGAAAGAGAAATATAGGGCAAACCTCAGTTCTTTTTCCTTTCAGGCCTTCCTTTCTCATCTATAAGTTGAAGGTAGTGGGTTGGGAGAATGCACATAAATAAAGAAGTGAAATAAAAACCATAGAGTTAGTTATGCAGTATTTCCACTGTTCTGGCATGAATAAAATACATAGGCACACACAAACTATGCAATATAAACTGGATAATATCAGTAATTCCACACATAAGTTAATGCTCTTTAATGTTTGCATTTAGTGGTATAACACAATATAAGACTAAAATTCAGGTTAATCATTTACAATTTCAATTTTTGTTTACTTAGAATGACAATAAAATATATTAAAGAACAAATGAAAAAACACAACATGGAAAGTTGAAAAAGAGACTGGAAGAAAACCTATGCATTCTAGTACTAAAAATCATTTTTTTTTTTGGCCTGGATTACATACATAAATTGTATCTCTGGCCATGTCTCCAAATCTGTTATTCTCATTGCAGTGTATCTTATGGAAACACATCTCTTTTCTCTAAAATGATCATCTCTGCAGAGAATTCTTAAAGTTCATTTTGAAAACTGAAAGTCAACTCTTTCTTTCCTTTAAAATCTCTGCTATGCAATATCTTTACTCCAAGAAATGGACTGGGGTATAGGAAATGCAGAGAAAACTGCATTGGTTAATACCTCAAAACACTACGCCCTGTATTAAAACATTTTTTAAAAATCTAGCAACTATAAATCCCATGAAGGCCAATGCTATCATTCTTCCCTCTTCTCTTACTATAGTGCTTTCCTTGTTTCTTGAAATCAGGACTTGTCCTTTACCTCAACAAATGTTTGTTCAAAATTGAAAAATATATTTTTTCCCTGATACAGGGAATGGAACCCAGTGCACACTATCACTGACGATATGCCCAGCCATTTTTATGTTATTTTGAGACAGGATCTTATTGAGTTGCCCAGGCTGGCCTTGAACTTGTGATCCTCTTGCCTCAACCTTCTGAGTGACTGGGATTACAGGTATGTATATCTGCACCAGGATATTTAATCAAATTTTAAAACTTTTTATCACGTTATTTCAGTTCTCAAATGCCATCAAAAACTCCTGTTCTCTTATTCCATATATTGAAATTTGTACCAAACATTTAAGGTTCTGTAATCTGTACTCAATTTGCTTTTCCAAAGACATCACCCAAATCTCTCTAGACCTCAGTAAGTAATTATTGATCAACGGTGGAACAACTGGTTACACAGCTCCTGGAAGTTTCAGAAACTACATTATTATACTTTGTCTCATGCCCCTGTCATGCTAGGAATGTAATCCAGAGCTTCAGCCCTGCTGTTGAGCTATATCACCAGTCCTGGAAAACTAGAGATGAAGAAATCATTGGTCCTTTTAGGGTTGTTTTTATGAAATTGATGCTTCTTGTTTATTTGTTTGGGGTTTTTTGGTATTGAGCATTGAACCCAGGTGTGCTTCTCCACTGAGCCACATCCCCTGCCATTTTTAAAATATTTTATTTAGAGACAGGGCATCAGTAAGTTGCTGAGGCTGGCTTTGAACTCAAGACCTTCCTGCTTCAGCCTCCTGAGCTGTTGAGATTACAGGCGTGTGCCACCGTGCCTGGCTAAATTGATGCAGTTAATGCCCCAGACTGGAAGCTAGTGAAGAATGGTATAGACCCTTAATGGCAATCATAAGAAATGTGATTCTGAGAACAGCCATCTCTGTAGGATCACATCCAGGTTTCTGCAGAATTTAGGGACCAAAAGCTAGAAGGAGGGTTGCCTGGAACTACTGTTCAGTCTTCCAGGAAGGGGTGCAGGCAGCCAGGCCTCACTCACACCATATGCCTTTCTGCAGAGCTCTCTACCTGGGTTCAGTCCTGTACTTGCATATGGGAGTTTGAGGACCATGAAATCATAGCCATTACTAAGGGTCAGAATTTAGTATGCTAGTAATGAGCCATTAAAGAAAGCTCTGGGCAGACACAGGCTTTTAAAGCAGTATAACCCAAGCAGGGGTTATTCTGAGTATACCTTTGTGGGAAATGATTGTTTTTTCAACATGTGGGCTGCAGGGCAAACTCATAACCTAACAGGGCTGGGAGAAACTTGGAGAACCATCTGGTTCATTTACCCATCTTTAGCTGGAAAATCCCTGAATCTTTTCAGAAAACTATCCATCTATTCACAAACCTTTAAGAAACACCTTCCTGTGTTTATCAATCCTAACTTCAGGGAGCTGCTTCTGATATTCAACCTGAATCTCTACAGATAATTCTTTTCATTTCATCCTCTTAATCAACTTTAAAAGGCCTTTGTGTCCACCTCTTGCTTATTGATACAAAGCTGATATTACAATGATGGGTACTGCTTCATCTTTATGGTTATTATTAGTCCTGACAACAGACATGAAGAGGTGTATAAAAAGATACAAACAAACATATTTTTAGGTCAGTCTTGAAATAAATCCCTCTCCCCAGCATCCCCAACCCCAGCCAGTGCTGGGGAGCAAAGCCAGGACCTAGTGCATGCCAGGTAAATGCTCTACCACTGAGCTATACCCAACTCCCAAGCCCAAACATAGAGCTTTCCAAAATCCAGGAATTTCTAACTT
The DNA here is from genome assembly GCF_964194105.1 of Spermophilus citellus. NCBI lineage: Eukaryota > Metazoa > Chordata > Mammalia > Rodentia > Sciuridae > Spermophilus > Spermophilus citellus. The sequence goes on from NC_138193.1 coordinate 62,240,815, forward strand.
GGAAGTGGGGAAGTGGGAAGATGGGAGTAGCAAAGTGGCAAGATTGTGTTCCATATCTTGAGCTATGACCCACTCATCAAGGATCTCATTCACAGCAGGATATGGTGGCGCTCGTCTGTAATTCCAGCAGTGTGGGAGACAGAGGCAGGAGGATCACGAGTTCAAAGCCAGCCTCAGGACTTATTGATGCCCTAAGCAACTTAGTGAGACTCTGTCTCTAAATAAAATATAAAAAAGGGCTGGGGATGTGGCTCAGTGGTTAAGTGCTCCTGGGTTCAATCCCCAGTTCCAAAACAAAAGAACATCACTCATCTTCCACTCAACATGGGAAGGAAACTTAAAATCTGTTATTATCTGTTAAACCTGTGAAGGGGGCACAAGGAGGTGATGGCAGATGCCACAGCGACTGCATGAAAACCTGCCACAATTTCATGTGAGAACTAGAAGGAAATATTTGTCGGAGTGAGTTGTAACAGCACCTACCTTATCCTTCCCTCAGTGTCCCTGCTAAGAGCAGAAATGAATTACACATGGAGACACAGCCAATGAAAGGCAACCCAAGTCCTGGGGTGTATGTGACCGTTCCTTTTTTCATTCAAAACATTTTGAAAATTTATCCATGTTGCAAAATGTACACTTAGTGCATTACTTCCACACCTACATTATTCTATAGCACCCCTACATTTTACTTACCCAATGACTTGGTGACATTAAGGTGGCCCTGACTGTGCTACTACCTCAAGTTCTAGCTGCGAAGAACACCATAGATTATGTCTGCTTGTAGACCTGTGCGAGAGTTTCTCAGGGTTGTGTATTTCCAGGAGTGGAACTGCAGGGTCATCAGCAAAACACCTTCTACCTTTCATTAAGTATTGCCAGATGATGCTCCAAAATGACTTTACCAGAACTTAACCCTCAATAGCAAAATCATGAGGCCTCCTTCCCATCCCTGGCAACATTGGTACTTTTCAACTTTAACATGTCTGCCTATTTAATGGATGTAAAGAGGTGTCTTGTTTTAATATGCATTCATCTGATTATAAGTGAGGTTGGATATTTCTTCATCTACTTGTTAGTCTCTCAAGATTCCCTTCTATAAATGTGCCTGTTCATATGCTTTGGCTAGTTTTCTATTGCATTTCCTGGTTTTTGTTTTCTGAGGGACTTGTGGGAATTCATCATATAGTCTAGATTCTAGTCTTTTGTTGGTTTTAGCTTTTGGAAATATCTTACTCAACTTTCTCTTGATTTGTCTATTATATTCTTTATTGAGCAGAAAACTTTGATTTTGGTGTCTTTAAGTTCTTCATTCTTTTGGTTTTATAGTTTATGCTTTTAGAGACTTGTTTAAGAAGTTTCTGTATCCTAAGATTATAATGCTATTTTTCTATTTCAATTAGCTATAGTGTTTTACTTTTTACTTTCTTTTGGTCGTGCTGGAGATGAAACCCAAGGCCTTGTGCATGCTAGGCAAGCACTGTACCAAAGAGCTATACCACCAAGCCTTTGTTATTTTTATTCAGCTAGAGCTCACCTTTGCATCTGGTATGAGATGTGGATGCAAAAACAAAAACAAACTTTTTTTTTATAGTGAACCAATTTCCCCAACATTATCTGTGAAACCAAATCTTTGTTAGATTAGATTATTATTCCCAATCCTTCCTGTGCTATAGAGTGCCTTTGCTGTGGGATTTCACCAGAACTTCCACTATTGATGTTTGACTTGGCCATATATCTTGTCTGGACAATGGAACATTAGTCGATATGACAGGAGCAGAGACATTAAATGTGTTTGAATGACTTGGCTTCACCTTTTGAGCTTCTGTCATTGCCAGAATGAGACGTTAGTGAAGACTTGAGCCTGACCTGCAGCCTGGAGCCAAACTCAAATAAACTTTGTGAGCCTAACTAAGCCTTGAAGAGCCCAGCTGAGATCAGCTGGATCTCAGTTCATATACAAATCCATGGGAGGTTGGTGGGGGGGAGAGACAAATGGCTGCAGTAAGCCACTGACATTTGAGGATTGTTTGTTATATAATATTATTATTGTAGTAAGCAATAACTGTCTATCTCAAATGATTTCCACATGGATTTGTGGTGTCACTGTTACCGTATATCAGGTTCTTATAGGTAAATGGGTTGTTGCCAATTTCTCTATTTTTGTTCTACTGTTCTATGTGTCACTCAAACCTAAAGTATGTCTTAGTATCTGGAGCTCAAATCTCCCTTCTATGATTTTTTTTTCAAAAATGGCCAGATTATGATGGAATTTATTCTTCCATATACATTTTAGAGTAAGTATAATTTGTTGGGCATCGTGTTATACACCTGTAATCCCTGCAACTTGGGAGTCTAAGGAAGGAGGATTGCAAACTCAAGGCCAGCCTCAGCAACTTAGCGAGGACTTAAGCACCTTATTGAGATCCTGTCTCAAAATAAAAAATAAAAAGGGCTGGGGAAGTAGTTGAAGGTAAAGCATCCCTGGGTTCACTCCCCAGCAACACCCTGCCCCACCAAGAGAATAAAGAGAAATTCCTAATATCTTGCTACAAGTTCGATTTGCATTGAGTTTATGATGAAATCAAGAACTAATTGATTTTTTTTTTCCACTTAGGAGGGTTGAACCCAGGGATCTGAGCTATATCTCCAATACTTTTAACTTTTGAGACAGGGTCTCACTAAGTTGCCAAGGCTGGCCTCAAACTAGTGATCCTCCTGCCTGGGTCTCCTAAATATATGGAATTAGAGGTGTGCACCACTATGCCCAAACCTTGTTATTTCTGATCATTTATTTTGGATATGTTGGGTATTTTCTATGGTTGATCATATTACTGCAAACAATTCCAGTTTTGTTTCCTTCTTTGTACTTCTTTTATTTACTTTCTTCCTTCTTTAAAATATATTATTCACTTAGCTAGGACTTTCAGTAGTCTCATGTTAAACAATAGTAACAACACTATCTTTTTTTTTTTTTTTTTAAAGAGAGAGGAGAGGGGGAGAGAGAGAGAGAGAGAGAGAGAGAGAGAGAGAGAATTTATTTATTTATTTATTTTAGTTCTCAGCGGACACAACATCTTTGTTTGTATGTGGTGCTGAGGATCGAACCCGGGCCGCACGCATGCCAGGCGAGCGCGCTACAGCTTGAGCCACATCCCCAGCCCCAATAACAACACTATCTTGATCTCACACTTAAATGGAATGTGCTAACGTTAATCCATTAAGTAACATTCTTGCTGTACATTTTGTTCCTTTATAAAGTTAAGTAAATTTCCTTCTATTTCTACTTTTCAGAAAAAAAATTATCATTAATAGGTGATATACTTTCTCAAATGCTTTTTCTCTTTGTATTTTCTAGATAAATTACACGGATAGATTTTCTAGTGTTAAGTCATACTTGTATTTCTAGAATAACCTCTACTTGATTTATTATGTTTTTATGAGAGATGGCTAGATAGGTGGTACATTGGTCACCTTTCCATAACTGTGACAAAATACCCGAGACAATCAACTTACAAGGAAGAAAAGTTTATTTTGACTCATGTTTTTAGAAGTTTAAATCCATGCTCAGTTGATCCATTTTGGGGGGCCTCAAGTGAAGCAGTAAGCATGGTTGGAGTACATGGTAGAGCAAAGAAGTATACATCATGGCCTTTGGGAAGCAAAAGAGAGAAAGAGTAGGGGTGGGGATCCCAATATCCCCTTCTAGGGCATGTCTCAAATGACCTTATTTCCTTTTACTGGACCCTACCTTCTAAGGGTTCTACCACTTCCCAATAGTGCTACAGGCTGGGGACCAAGTCATCCATATATGGGCTTTTGGGGGTAGTCAAGATCCAAAGTATAGCGGGTAGAAGGGAAATGGATTTCAAAGTTTCTCCAAGCTCAACATAGCAAGCATGATGTATTTAGTTGGTTAATATTTTATTTATAATTTTTGCAACCATGTTCACAAGCAAATTAGGCTTATTCTTTTTTTTCTTTACTTTTTCTTTTTTGGGTGCCATGGATTGAACTTAGGAGTGCTTAACCACTAAGCCACATCCCTAGCCTGTTTTGTTGTTGTTGTTGTTGTTTTGTTTTGTTTTGTTTTGTTTTTGAGACAGGGTCTTGCTAAGTTGCTTAGGGCCCTGCTAAGTTGCTGAGATTGGCTTTGAACTTGTGATCCTCCTGTCTCAGCCTGTCAAGTTCTGGGATTAGAGGCATGTGCCACTGTGCCTGGTTGGACCTATCACTTTCTTGAACTTTTTTTTTCAGATTCAGAATTAAATTCTACTGTGTGTGTGTGTGTGTGTGTGTGTGTGTGTGTGTGTTCTCCTGTGCTTCCTCTTTTTCACAAATGGCTTTTTTTTCCTCATTTGTTTTGTAATTCAAATTGTGAGCTCATGTTTGCCCAGCATTTATATGTGGGAATTCTGTAAGGTTTGAGATTAATCCTTTATCTATGATAAAGAATTTGCTTTTGCTTCCTGGTTCATGTGGGTAGTATATATTCAAAACTGTTTGTATGGAACTTAAATAATCTAATTGAGGAGATCAGCTACAACCTACAACCAAAACTTTTCTTCCTTGTAAGTTGATTGTCTCGGGTATTTTGTCACAGTTATGGAAAGGTGACCAATGTACCACCTATCTAGCCATCTCTCATAAAAAGTAAAGAGAAAGACATCTTTTAGCACATGTCACTTGTATTTTATTTTAGATTCTATAAACTTGCACATGTAACTCACATCACAATAGATTAGAAAGTACAGATAAGCAAAAGGAAAAGTAGATAAATATGCACCAAAGCCATCTTTTTTTCCTGACAAACACACTTCAAGTTCCTAGACTTTTCCTCAGGTTCATATTTAAATGTCTCATGTGTGTACTTTTGAGCCTCTCAACCAGATTGTAAGCTATTTGAGACAACATAGATCTTATATAGTGCTTTCTAAAAAAAATTAGGCACACAATCTAAGCATATCACTAGTCTCACTCCACTGTTCAAAAGAAAAAAATATAGTAACAATAGAAATATAGCATTTGCATGTAGAAATTTACATTTTGAAATGTAGATCACATGTAAGAAAAATTCTGCTTGTGTCAACTTTGAGATCATAAACTAGCTAAACTTTATATACACACACTGAATCATACATAAAATAAGCTACAGTGGTTCTTTTAGGCTTCTAACATTTTTATTTGACTTCACTGTACTTTTCAGTGTTATAGTTCCAAAGTATGCCCATGTCATTCGTGAAGGGCAGTTTTTCAGCTTCATCCTCTTTTTTTTAGGGATTACCCACATTCTAGGCCTGTGTAGAAGAAACATAGAGAGGGAAGTGATCACAAAAATGAAAATAGAAGAAACATGGAAGCAAGGAGACAGGCATGTGAGAGAATGAAAAAAAATAGGAAGAAAGGAAGGAATAAATAGGGAGTCTCAAATAAAATATGTATTGTATTTAAATATTTAAAATTTCAATACTAGTTCAAGTCCCCTGGGTTGTATGTTTAGAAAGATGTCCAGGTACAAGCTAAAGAAATGGATGACTCAGTAATCTGAGAATGGACCCAGAAACCTGGGTGGGCCTTACACATAATTTAAGAAATATTGGAATAGGAAGAGCACAGAATTAGAAAGTGACTCATGGTGGATTGGAGGCATATAACAATTGACAAAGGGGAAATTTTTGCCACAAGATGCTAATCCTGGGTATTTGGGGATCCTCTGAAATATACTAGTGAATGTCTAGACTCAAAATCTTCTTCTGTTTTTATAGTACCCACCACAGTATGTAAAATAATACTTTCACCAACTACTTTCACTTGTCCACAAAATGACTTCACAGAGGAAGAAATAAGAAAAGGGCTTTCTAACATGTTTCACAAGCACATTCTTAAATGTAATATAGTAACCTACATTAGAAAATGCAGCAGATTTTCCCCACATGAGGGATCTAGTTTGTTGAACTTATCACAGAACCCTGGCCAGGGGAACACTGTGTACCTTCTGTGGATCAGGATGTTTTAGGGGGAGGACACTGGCCTCTTTGCCCTGCAGAACTCCAAAGGAGTTTTAACACATTAAGGGACAATGTATACATAACCTGTGTGCTACAAGAAGTTTGTGATACAGCTCACTTTCCTAAGTGGATTTAGAATTACAGAAATCCTGGTGCAGGCTTAAATCAGAAGGGGGAGAGGTAAGAGATATCAGGTTTTTGTGTCACAGCTAAGCCCAGGGGAAGGATCTGATCCTAAAGTGACATAATCAAGGCAAGCCCCCAAATGACTAGAGTAAAACCTTTGTTTTTACTTAATACATCTCTTTTGATTCCAGACCACTGTAGGTTTCAGTTATATGGAAAAAAAAAATTACCTCGCTCACCTCAAGACCCTATATTAATCCTCCATCTCTAGGAGACTTGTATATAGAAAGTGAATGTTGGGTATACTGAGTGGACGGGAATACAAATGCAATATCTGATTTGCCTTTCCTTAGTTTCTTGACAGAAAGTAATTATTTTAAGCCTCGGGAATGCACCTTGTAGCAAAGAAGGTGAGCTCTAGCCAGTGCTTTTGAGGGCATCTCTATTCGGGTTTATTGGTGATTGCAGTTACTTCCAAGCACAAGTGCATGGAAAGGGTTAAGATATGTGAAATAATTATTGGAGAGTGGCCAAGATATTGAGAAACGCCATAGATCCTGGGAATCAGCAGTGAGGAGATCTAGGAGTGGGTGCGCCCGAGCCTTGCCATCAGGGTTCAAGGTGAGGAAGTGGGAGAAAGAGCGGTGAGGGCGGGTGGGTTGGGAGGAAACTAAGGTACACGCATGCACTGAAAAAGCAAAGCCGATACAGCTTCAGTCGTGCCAGGTTAAGTGCCTTTTCCAGAAACTCAATAAAGAAACGGTGTGTTTTCAGGAGCTGTTTCAACCTGTCCACACCCTACCCTGACTTTCCCAGAAAACAAGCGAGGGACAAATGCCATTGCTAAGCCTCCCGTCTCCTCTGGTTTGCAGGCTCCTCAGATCCCAGAACACATCCCCATCGACTTCACACAGAGTTGTCTCCAAAAGTGGGCACTGTGTAGACACGGGCCAACTTTGGATGTGATTCACTCCAAATCGGGTTATCCCCCGGGAGTGGGGTTTGGCCGCAGGGGCTCCCGGGCAGCGCCAGGCAGAGGCTGAGCAGCAGCAGCAGCAGCAGCAGCAGCCAGCAAGCTGAGTGAGGAGCAACCCTCCGCTGCCGCCTCCTCCTGCCCGCGCGGAGTCGGCAGCACAGCCAGTCCCTATCGCTGTCACGCAGCCAGCAGCACGGCCTCCGCCCCCCCCCCCCCGCGCGGCCCCAGCCCTCACACTGTTATTTGCGTGACTGACCCGAGCCGGGTGGGAGGGAGGACCCGGCTGGGGAGAGAGGGAGGGCGTGGGCCCGCCCGCTCCTTCCCTCTGGCTCCCTGCGGCAACCTTCTCCTCCTCATTGGCCACACGCTTACGTCCATCACCCCCACGCGGCGCTCGGATTGGCAGAAGGCGCACTTCTGGAGCGAGGAGGGCAGAGTGACTCTGCTGGTCTCCGGCGCCTCGTCTTTCCCTCCACCCCCCACTTCAACGTCCACCCACCTCTCCCCACCCCCCACTCCACTTCCCCCGCCCGGTTCGCGGCAGTGTCCTTAGAAGACTCATTGGGCCAGGGGCGAAGCCAGCCGCCTATCGAGCCGCACCATCATTGGTCGATACTCATGCCCGTCGGGACGGCGGGCCTCGCCATTGGGCGGCTCCGCTCCGCTCCCCGCCCCGCAACGCCTCGCCCTCCCAGTAGCCTCCTCCCCTCGCGGCTCTCCCTCGGCCCCCTTACCCCGCCCGTCCCCGCCGCATCTCCCCTGTCCAGCTGGGCGGGGACTGCTGTACGACTCAGTAAAGTCTGTGAGTCACTGCACAACCCATCAATCCAATTAAATGTCTTGAGCGAGCTGAGCAGGCGGTGCTGCCGCTCGCCCCGCCGCGGCCGCCCCTGCTCGCAGCGCCCCTCTGATCCATGGCTGTCTGTCTGTACTTGTTACGGTGTAACATCTTCCTCCTCCTCCTTCTCCTCCTTCTCCTCCTCCTCCTTGGGAGCCGCTGCAACTTCCCCTCAGCTAGCCTCCTCCTCTGCTTGGGGACTGCAAAGGCATGGGATAGACCCAAAGCCACTTCTCTCTGTCTCCCCACCAGCCCTTGCTCAGTTTTGCTCCTTTAAATTAAAGTCCGTTCCTCGCTCCTCATCGTTTTAGAGATTTATTTGTCAGTCTATTATTTTCCCTGGTTTTCTTTTTCCTCGGCGGGGGCAAGGGTCGTAGGGGCCGGTGGGTTTCTGTTAGGGAGGGGCGCTCCCTCACCCCACCCCCTCGGTTTTTCCTCCTCCCTTTTCGACCGTGACTTGATTTCCCTGCTCCTTTCCGTTCCCACCCGTCGGACTCACCGTCCTGCACTAGAGTGACGCACCGACACCCCCCCCCCCCCCAGCGCACAGCCCAGACGTTCCCTCCCTCGCTGCCACCCCGACCCGTCTCGGAGCTGGACCGGGTGCAGACTTTGCAAAAGGGTGAGTACCATGTAGGTTTTCTTTGGTGGGGGTGGGGGATGTGAGATCCAAACGTGGTAGCCGGTCCGCTCTTGGGGAGGGCAGGGATCAGGTTGTGGGCTGGAGATTCCTGGTCCGGCGTGGATTTGAGGTGGCGACTCCCTCCCTCCCTTGCTCCCTCTTCCCCCACCCCTCGACTCCTTATTCACCAGCCTTGCTGTATTTCTAGGTATTGCCAGACTTCCACCATCGGGGCATTATAACGCTTATACAATAATTGGTGATGGCATGCTTTCTGTCTTTTGGATGCCTAGTGAGCAGTAATAGCGATGTGATCCGATAGACTCTGTGACCTGCAAAAAGTGTAAAATGGCTAATGGGTAAATTTTCCTGTAAATCAAAGTTAACTTTTGTTCAGTAAAGGCAAAGCAGAAGGTATTATTCATTTCAATGTGTGGTGATAGAGCAAGGAAAGACAGGTTGCCTAGTGGCATCGCTCAGTGTTATTTTTTAAGATAATTTTATGGTTCCCTTTTGAAAAAATATCAATTCAGTATTAAAGGTTATGAAGTCTTTGAACCTGTTGGAGGAAAGCAAGGTAAGATGGAAATTCCGTTTAACACTTCGTCTTTAGCTCCTTTCTATTCTAGGGAGGCATCACAGTACAGAATTTTGTGTTTCCCAGTTACTGGACACAGTGGAGTGTGTTAAGGATATATGAGAAATATGGATTATGTTTCCTTTGATATTCATCTTTTGGTACTTGTATTACTCTTTAAACAATGTCATTCTACAGTTTTTTTGTAAAATTTTAATTTGGTTTCTTGGTTATCAGTAGTTCAAAAGTACAAATATCTACCCTTATGTGCTTTATGACAACCTTGTCTTATGCATCTTTAATATTTAGTGTGAGATAAAAGTAAAAACTATGAGAATGGTTATTCTGAATTGGCTTCTGTGGTCACTGTTTAGAATTCTGCTATTTTAAATTGGTATTACTCTTTTTGAATCAAGTTCTGGGCTAGTTGTCCACAAGAGTCAAATTAGGCCAAACTAAACATGTTTTGAAATATTAAAGTACAGGAAAGGCCTCTTAGTAGTTAATTCTCTCCTTCTCTTTCAGACTAACCAGAATAAGTTGTTGCTAAATTTAATTTTAAAGAATAGATGGTTCCTGTACTGAAATCTGCCAAGTTGCTACAGAAAGATTCTTTTTAAAGAGCAGAAATGTGTTTATGATCAGTCCCAAGTAGTAAAGTTGAAAAGTGACTTAAATGCTGTCTTAAAGAAATGCTTGTCATAAACTCCAAACCTTTCAATGTGTTTCAAAAAGACTTATATAAAGCCTTTTTGAATTGCTTAATAAATTTCAGCATGTGACCTTTTTCATGAGGGTACGACTGAACCTTTGAAAGGCCAGATAGCACAGGGGAGGTATACTGCCTGAATTTGAATTTTGCCATCCCTCACTGGCTCTGTGACCTTGGATAAATTTCTAAACTGATCTGTGCTGGTTTTCTCCTATACACGGGAAGGGAGACTCCTTTTTGAAGGGTTGCTGTAAAGATTAATCAGAGTGGACAACACAGAGCACTGTGTTAGCTGCCTCATAATTATCTCCATTCTCAGAGAGGGTGTCTAATATAGTGGCTAAGAGTAGGGTCTCTGGAACCAGATTCTGTAGGTTCAAGTCCCAGCATTTCTGCTTTGACCTTGGTCAAATTAACCTTAGATTCCTCATCTGTAAAATGGGAATAATGGTAGCACCTGCTTCATAGGGTTATGGTGAGAGGTATGGATAAAATGAGTTATTATGTACAGATTTTAGTAGCATTTGGGATATGTATCTTGATCGATTAAGCTTTTTAGCTTTTTTTTTTTCCCCCATCACTGGAAATTGAACCTAGGGGGTTCTATTGCTGAGCTACCTCCCCAACCCTACTTTTTCTTTTCTTTCTTTTTTTTTTTGAAACAGAGTCTTGCTAAGTTGCTGAGACTGATCTTGGAAATTTAGATACTCCTGCCTCAGACTCCCAAGTAGCTGGGATTATAAACATGTACCATTATGGTGGGCCCACATTCAGCTCTTTCATGTTCCTTGGTATTTCTTGAAATATGAATGACTGTTTTGTTTACAAGTATTTTTTGCAAAGATAAAGAATCATTGCTGTTAATAAAATAAATATAATTTAATCAATATGTCTCATGTTTGAACTAGAGTTTATCAGAGCCTTTAAGAAGTTTGATTATTGAATGAGTTGAGTTGATCACTTGTTCATTTGAACTTGTATAATATAATTACTGCCTCTATTAAAATCATAATATAGATCACACACTTGCTAATATCTAGTTTTCTCTCCTACTAAACAGAAAGCTTTTTGAGGGTAACAGTAGTGTATCAATCATGAGTTAATCTCTGTTGCCTAGCAAAGCTACTAGCACAAAAAGAAGCTTAATGAATACTTGTAGAATTAAACAATGTTATTCTCAAATCATTTATGAGTAGTTGAATGAACAGTATACATGACACTGTGAAGAATACTGTTATTTGTATTGTTAAATTGAATTTTCACTTTCTCAATTATTATTTTTGTAACTAGAGAATAAGTGAGGGGATTCACAATATAATTTGTCTTTTACTAATAGTTTTTGGCTGGGCATGGTGGTACACGCCTGAAATACCAATAACTCTGGAGGCAGCAGGATGACAAGTTGGAGGCCAGCCTCCACAATTTAGTGAGATCCTGTCTCAAAGTAAAAAAATAAAAAGGGCTGGGGATGTAATTCCATGGTAGAGCATCCCTGGATAATCCCCAGTGAGACAAAAAATAGAGACAAATTTTCATTTTGAAGAATAAATTAAAAGTCACCTGAAAAGCCCATCTGGTATTTTCCTTTGTTGCCTGATGTGTCAATTTTTTAATCATGAATCTCTTATTCCCAAACTTTGTCATTAAGTTGAATGTTATTGTTAATGTAAATTACACAAATTAGACTTTGAATGTCTGAAAACATGGTATTTATTTTCTCTGCCTCAGAATTAATAATAAAGAGACTTTTCAACCTAACACTGTAAAATAAAATTTTATCATTTCCTTAAGGACCAGAGCCTTATTTTTCTTGCCATTCAAGAATAAAACTCTCTCTTTTTAAAAAACATTTTTTTAGTTGTAGGTTGACACAATACGTTTATTTTACTTATTTATATGTGGTGCTGAGAATCGAACCCAGGGCCTCACATGTGCTAGGTGAGCACTCTACCACTGAGCCACAACCCCAGCCCCAAACTCTTTATTTTGAATAGTCTTAATAGATAATTAGGTTTTGGAAAAGCTGCAATAAATAGTGTGATAGGATCATAAAGGAGGTGTATGTAATTAGTAAATAAAACACTTAAACTTTGCACTTTACCACATACTTTAATAGGTATTACATAATTGTGGAATTTTTAAATAAGCAAAATTGATGGGGCCTACCACCTGCTTCATTTATATAGAATCATCCTGTTTTACTTGTCAATAAAATTCATTTTAATTACTGTGCCCTCCAAAGTTATAAAATACAAGAATTGAGAAAGGATCCTCAGCAACAAAATTTGAATACTAATCTACTCAGAAGTGTTATAGTGTCTCATAACATTGTTAAAACTTTTCCAGTATATGAACATTTGTTACAATGCATGTAACTTTGAATACATAGACCTTTGTTTCTCCAAATCTTGTTATCCAGTTGAGTTGAATATATTGCATTTTCATTTTTTAAAAACAATTGATTTTTAGAAAGCTTGCCCTTTTCTTTTTGTATGAATACTTTTAAAACAGTTAATCAAAAAGCAAAATTTGAAATAATTTATAGGCATATAGAAAAAAACTTAAGGATCTGGTCAGCAAAATGGAAAGTCTCATCTCAAGTTTTTCCTTGACATATTTTTGCATGACATTGTTTCCACAGCTCAAATTTCTTTCATTTAATTGCTTTTGTGAAGACATTTGGCTATTTATTAGGATTTTATAGACATTTACAATGTTTCCAACTTTATTGGGGTTGGGTGGAGTCTCACTATGTTGCCCAGGCAGGCCTGAGCTCCTGGGCTCAAGTGATCCTCCTGCCTGGGTCTCCTGAGTAGCTGGCTAATGTTCCCAACTTTTAAAAATGCAGTATTTGTTGTGAAGAAGTCTTTGGAAAGAAAAGGAGTAGAAATCACCTTTAGGGTTTGTGATTTCTATGCTTATAGTGGGAAAATGGATAGTTATATCAGATAGTGATGAAAAGGAGAGAAAAATAACACATGCATTGTCTAATGATGTGGGCTCATGGCCTTTCACATTGAGTGGAAGTGCAGATTGGCACGTGACCTTGAGCATTACACTTCACCTCCTCTATTCTCCATGGTATTGCCCTGTCAGTGGGAAGAAAAAAGGTAGTTAATCCTGCTCTCACTCACAGAGGAAGTTATAGGAGTAAATTGTGTTTTTAAAAATCATTTGGGAAGGACAAAATTCTCATAAACACAAAGTAAACTTTAGCATTTAGAAATAGATATTTGTTTATCATTATGTAAAAATTGTGATCTCTCAGATATTTATCTACAGGGCATTCATTTTGAGTTCAGACTTGAAGAGACTTCTTATTGATATGCCTAAGGTACCATTTAAAGAAGTAAGGAAATTTGCTTTAGTTGAATGGGGTTTTAAATGTTAATACTGAGTCTTGGGGTATCCCAATTTATAGCAGATGTTGATATTTTAAAAACATACATTAGATATTTGGGAAATAATACATTTTATTAAGTTAAAGTTTGTAAAATTTGTAAAAAAAAATAAAGTTTGTAAAATTTGTATTTGCATTGCAGGGGAAAATGTGCAGATTTACTGGATTCCATTAGAAGTATATTTCAAAGAGAAAAATTAATTGCCTTATTTACTTTTAAATTTCAAAAGGATTACTTGACTGTAGGACCCCCCCCCCTTTATACTCAATTTACTTTGTACCTTGAATACTTGAATACAGTGAAATATGCACATTTCAGAATAGTAGTTTTGAGGATTTAATTTATCCCAGTTGTTGATGGACCTTTATTTTATTTATTTATGTATGGTGCTGTTGAGAATCAGACCCAGTGCTAGGCAAGTGCTCTACCACTAAGCCACAACCCAGCCCTATCCCAGTTAAATTTTTATTTAGAAAGGTGAGTGAAGACACACGAAGAAAGGCTGCATTTTAAGGAATTTTTTTTTCTTTTGTCCCTAAAAATGAGTGATGAGTCATCTTTAAAAGTCTAAGGCTTGGGGTTAATACATTATATAAATTTCTTTGAATTAAGCTTTACTTCTCTACAGATGTTAGCAGAATTATGATTATGATGATGATCACTTTTCTAAGAGGAAATATAATTCTAGGGTACTCAGAGTAAGATGAATTAAACAAAGCATATAAAATATTATTTATTCTAATAATTGACGATAGTAAATGGTGAGCCTCGCATGTGAGATTTCTAAGCAGAGAATAATTTTTTGGGGGGAGGGGTGGGGGTGCTGTAGCATGCTAAGCATACACTATTATCACTGAACTATACCTCCAGCCTCCAAAAAAGTAACTTTTAAAAGTATCATTCTTTTGTCCTTATTGTTCAACAGCCAACCCAAGAGAGGCAGAACTATCTGATTTCTTCCCCACCTTTGAATCTAACATCCACATTGATGTTTTTAATGTTTTGCCTTGAATATTGGCTTTAACACATTAAATAAAATGACCCAAATAGTTCACCCTCTTGACTTTGTTCTAACATTGTTTTTCATTTTTCTTAATATTTCCATATGAGTTTGTCTTTTCTTTTTATGTGACATCTCTCTGATTTTATTATTGCTTCTTTTCAAGAGTCATTTGGATTCTTTTTCATTGATGATAGCAATTTTTTAAAGCTATGTTTGCCTCTGTATAAAGTCTGAAGGAGGAGGGGCTTTCATTTTATTCCAGTCCATTTTATGAGACTTCTGTAAAGAAAAATTTTCTTTGCCTTATGTCAAAAGAAGAGTTCTCTCCTTTTATCTGCACAAAATTTAAGGATCCGCTTCATAAACCTAAGACCAAGTTTTAGCCTGTGCAAGGTGGTGTCAAGGGAAAACTGTAATATGTTTATTAGTGTCAGATTTTCTATTCATTTATTGTATCCAAGGGCAAACCTATAGAATTTTTTCTGTCCAGGTTATCATGAAATGTCTCAGACATCCAAGCTGTTTTTGCTCTATGCCAGGTGCCCTGGTGCGCTTTGGAGACTGTGTGATGGCCATGGCCATGGCCATGGCCACCTGACCTCGTGGGGGTAGGGCTGGGGCAGGGGGTGGGGGAGGTGGGGGGGGTACTGGCTAAGAACATCACAGCAGACAGGATGAGCAGCTCCTTTTGTTTTGTTTTGTTTTTAACTCCTTAAGCCAGACAGAACTTCAGACCATGTCCACTGTGAAGTTTTCCAGGGCTCTCTGTTGTTGCTTAATGGTTCCTTGTGAAGTAACCATCAGCTTTATTGTCTTCCATGGCTTCAACTCAAATGAAATGTATTCCTTTGGGTTAACTTTTTTGTTGATTTTAAGGGTTCTTTTTTACACAGAAAATCCGAGTGTGAAAGTGGAGTGGTTTTTTCTCTTTTTTTTGCCATGTGGGGATTGAATCATGCCAGGCAAGTATACTACTGCTGAGCTATATACTCAATCCTGAATATATACTTTGTAAATTAAAAAGATTTGCATAAATATCCTGTGAATAACAAGTTTTTTAAGGACCAAATCCTTTTTTATTTTTTTTTGCCCCTGATACCAGGGATTGAACCCAGGGGCACCTGACCACTGAACTACATCTCCAGCCCTTTTTACTTTGAGACAGAGGTCTTACTAAACTTGCCTTAAGGCCTTGATAAATTGCTGAGGCTGGCTTTGAACTTGTAATCCTCCTGACTCAGCCTCCTGAGTCACTGGGACTATAGGCGTGCCCCAACAGATCCAGCCTAAAATCCTCTGATCTGGAGAGTGCCTAGTAGTTTTAAAAATACATGACATTATTCAGATATTAGTAGTAAAAAACCTTAAATTCCACTAAACAAGGGTTGGGAATGTAGCTCAGTGGTAGAGTGCCTATCAGCATTCCTAAGGTTATGGGTTCCATCCCAAGTACTGAATAAAAAATAAATAAGTAATTTTTTTTTCCAGAAAAACTGAAGCCTCCTTTTGATTTAACAGTCCATTGCTAATTTTTATTTTAACAATTCAAATATAAAATTAGATAAACTGCATTTTGGAGTTGGTTAAAAGATTTTCTAGAAATTGCACTTTATACATCCTATGCCTTAGGGGAAAAGGTTGGTCTTTTTGTGCCCCTGAATCTGTTTTTGGCTTCTGTTTATTCACTCATTCAGTTATTCAACAGATATTTATCAAGCACTTGCTACTATGTGGCAACTAAGTCTTCCTGGGCACATACAATATATCAGTGAGGAAAAGAAATGAAGATTCCTACCCTTGTGGAAATTATTTCCAAACTATTTCTGTGTGTACAGAATTTGTTGTCTACTATTTGAAATAGTCTTAATTAAATATTATATAATAATGATCTGAAAAAAATAAGGATTCTTTATATGGATTTTATGCTGTTTGACTTTTTATTTATTTATTTATTTATTTTTAAAGCAAATGAGGAGAAGCAGAGATTTAAAAAAAATATTTATTATATTTTTAGGTGTAAATGGACACAACACAATGCCTTTATTTTTATGTGGTGCTGAGGATCGAACCCAGGTCCCACCTGTGCTAGGCGAGCGCTCTACCACTGAGCACAATTCCAGCCCTCTTTGGCTTTTTATAAAAGGAATCTTAAGTCCTTAAACACAATTCCACTTGAGTGGACATTTTTAAAATTTGAATTTGGGTTGAAATGTTGAATGTTAAACTGATGTTGTCTATAGTTTCCACCAGAAATCATTAACCTTGTTTACTTATGAACCTTAGAAAACCATATAGTGGATGAGGTCTGAAGTTTCTCTTAGGTTTTCTTTACATTTTTAAAGTTGTTTTCTCCTGTTGCTTTGTTTTTTTTTTTTTTTTTTTGTGACACAGAGTCTGGAGGGGGGGAGTGCACCCTGAAAGTTTCACAGTGGAAATAGTGGAAATGTAGTCATCGATCCTCTATTGCACAATTAACAAGGAAACCTTAACTTTGCTTTCTCTAGTGCACCCAAAGAACTAATTTTTGCTTCAGTGATTATACGTGTGTAATTTCCTACACAAGTACAACCTTCAGTGTTCATTTCCAATTCAGATACTAAAGTGGATGGACCTAAGTTTATTTATTTTTTAAATGCAGTGCAAATAGCATCAATACATTCTCATAAGATGATTTTCATTATTTTGTTTTATTCATAAATATTTAATACATGTCCCAAGTGCTTAAGAGTATCAGAAACTAATAATAAGATATGACATCTGCTCATAATTTTGCTCAAGGTCCAGTTGGAGACAAAAGATCCCCACATGGAAATTAAATCTCTCATATTGAGCAATATGGGATTTAACGTAATGGGGAGTCCAGCGTAGCCACTATGGTAAGCCAAGTCCTAGGTCAAGTGGATCTGCCTTCTAGAAGTTCTCCATGGACTTTAAAATCCTTTCTTTTTAAATCTGAGCAAAGCTGGTAGCAGAAGACATCTAAGAATAGAATAGTCTTTAGCTACTGTGGTTCAGCTGAGAAGGTGATGGAAAGATGGAGCAGACAACATGGCCATTATTACATTCACTACCCCTACTGGAAGCAGGAACTGCACTTTTGAGTAGATTATATAGACAACATATGGATACACTTTAGGTTCTTGAGGGAAAAAATTCATAGTCTGGAGAAGCCTCATCAATGAGGGCACTATAGACAAAGGGAGTTCCCTGAAAAATGGAACAAACACCGGAAGGGGAGGAAAGAATTGGAGGTGGAGACTTAACAGTTGCTGAAGTCACTTCCTTCCTCAGTTTTGCCTAGAGCAACCCTGCCTGCAAGATGGATATACTCTGGGCCTAATACAACAACTTTAGGAAGTCTGTATATATTACTGCTATATGTAGATATACTCTTTCTAAATTGTTTTACTTTGGAATTAGCTGAAATTCTTACTGTGGGTATATTTAAAATCTCAAACATAGTGTTGTATGACTATGGCTTTAGTTTTTATTTTTCTAAGTATTTGGAAATGTTAAGGGTACCTATGTTTATATTTAGACCTACATCTAAGATAAGATAATACAATGTATGTTTGTCTCTTAGATTTAAATTCAGGAGGAAAAATCAAAATCCTCATGTTTATATTATTTTTTTAATGAAAGTATTTGAACTTTTATATGGAGACTGCTTTTCTGTTCTTTTAAATAACAACCTCTGTGAAGAATTTCCTTTCCTGAAAACTCTCTCTGCTAGGACCATCACTCCAGCCCATTGATTCACAAAGTCACCCAGGATACTTCTGTGAATTATCTTGATTGTTATGGTGGTTTCAAGGGTGTATACATATTGTCAAAACTTACCAAATTGTATAATTTAAATGTATGCACATTTTATACCAATAAAACTTTTATAAAATCCACATATGTTGTAAGGTCTATTTTCATGATAAAAAACTCTATTATAACAATTATGTTTTTAAGGTTTATTGTTTATTTTTTATTTTGCTATTTAATTTTATCAAATCTTTATTCACCTACATTCTGTACCCCATACACATTTATTTCAAGTAAGAAAGATAAATAGAACTGAGGCAGCCCATGTGCTGGCTGAAATTTAGATATTGGACCTTAGAGAGCTTTTTTCCATATGTAAGACTCACTGGAGTATCTTTAAGTAATTTGCACAAATTTGAATTTGGAGACTTGGAGTTGTGTATTTATTCTTCATGGAATCCTTTCCTCATAGTTGAGCAGATTATGGCTCATTTTTAACATGGAGTAAAGAGCATGATTTTAGTAAGACTTTTTCTTTTTAAATGAGGACAGATGGCTTAATGCTTCTCCTTAAATATTGTTCCTTTTTTTTTTTTTGGCATTTTTATAAGTTAAGTTTTGGGCTGCTGGGTACAGTGTCACATGCCTATAATTCTGGCTACATGGGAGACTAAAGCAGGAAGATTGAGAGTTCAAAGCCAGCCTGGGCAATTTAGCAGGACCCTATCTCAAAACCAACCAACTAACCAACAAACCCCCTTCATAAACAGTTTTAGCAAGTAAACTCTCCAAATAGATTTGTTTAGGGAAGAACTAAGTCTGTCTGTTTCATTCTTCCTGCCACTATGATCACTGAGCACAGCACAGAAGGCTTAATTTAAGTTTGTGATGCTTTAATATTAATTGAATATTTCTTGTGTTATCCAGTGTACATTTCAGGTAAATTTCTTTATTGTTGGAACTAATGACAATGTTAAGTTTAAAACACTGACAATTTTTCATAAATGGTAGTCAAGAAAAATGATCTGGGGTTGGAACTATCAGAATGACTCTGAAGCTCATCCTCTTTCTACCATACCAGCAGGACACCTTAGAGGTGGCTCTAGCTTCAGTACTTTAAAAAGTCCCCAGGTTATTCTAATGTACAACTGTACTATATAGTGCTGTCTCCCACACCATATCCTCACCACCCCCCCTTTTAAAATGTGAAGAAAACCTGAAAGAATAATTCAACAAACACCCATATGCCCTCTGCCTAGATTCAGTAATTATTAACGTTTTGCCATATTTGCTTTATGACTTGATCTTTCCCTCTTTCTCCATATGTATACTTTTTTTTTTTTTTTTATTTTCCTGTACCAAGTGAAAGTAAGTTTCAGGCATCATGACTCTTTACCATTGAATATTTCAGTGTGCATCTCCTGAGACTAAGGACATTCTTCTATATAATCACAATACCATTTTCATATCTAAGAAAATTAAAGATAACTTGGAATGCTTTTCAGAAGTTCGATTCCATTTATTAAAGCAGAAGAGTCTATGTTCTACTAAAAATTAAATGCATACAAAGTGAGAAGTTCCGCAGAATATGTAATTCTGAGAATTTTTGCTAAGATATGTGTTTGTGTTTGCAAGTAAGGCCACTGCTTCAAGAATTCTGATGAAGTCAGTGTGTTTTCTTATGGATGGTGAGGGAAGAGCCTTCTAGTTCTAATGTTATGTGATCATGTCACAGGGAGCTGCATTGATCAACACTACAGGGTGGTTTAATGGGAAAGCTGAGTTTCAAGCCAGACAGTGTTGGGTCAAATACTTGCTTGGTCACTTGCTGCAGGGCACGTTGAGAAACTTAAATTCTTGTATCAGTTAAGAGGCTTTCAGAAACTGCCTTCACATTCACTGGAATCTTCAGGAAATTTATTATATCACAACAAATTCAGAGATAAGGCAGGCTCCAGGCTGGGTCAGTTCTGTAGCTCAGGTTCTTACTGTCTTTCTATCAATTCTGACTCCTTGTTGGCTCCAGATTCTGCTTTGGTTCCTTCTACAGCTGGTTCATATTCATACAATGAGTATTGTGAGGAAGTCAGAAACCTCTACACAGAGATGGACCGTCTGTCTTTCTGTCTGTGCATCTCTGCCCATCTCCTCAGAGAAGCATTTTGTCTGGCCTGGCATAGGTTAACCTAGGTCCTCCCTAGAGCTGGGTTCTCTTGGGGAGTGGGGAAAATGGATGTGAGTACACCAGTAAAAAGTGCTGGTCCCTCTTCTCAGCCTGTTTTCTTTGCTATAAGCCAAGCATGGTGGTGCATGCCTGTAATCCCAGTGACTCAGGAGACTGAGGCATGAGGATTGTGAGTTCAAAGTTAGCCTCAGCAAAAGCAAGGTGCTAAGTAACTCAGAGAGACCCTGCCTCTAAATAAAATTCACAATAGGGCTGGGGATGTGGCTTGGTAACCGAGTGCCCCTGAGTTCAATCTCTGGTACCACCCCCCCAAAAAAAATCCTGTTTTCTTTGCTATAAAGTGGGAACAGTGATATCTACCTCTGTGACTATAGTAATGTAAAATAGGTAACATGAAAAAATAAAGCTGATGTTTTTTTTTTTTAATATTTATTTATTTATTTATTTATTTTTTGGTGGACACAACATCTTTGTTGGTATGTGATGCTGAGGATCGAACCCGGGCCGCACGCATGCCAGGCAAGCGCGCTACCGCTTGAGCCACATCCCCAGCCCATAAAGCTGATGTTTAATAAATGTTCTTATTCTTTCTTATCTCCTTTCCATCTTATAGAAAATTCCATCTTCCTTTGACACATCTGCCACACTCTATACTGTAACCACTTGTAAATGACTCTTCCTGAAAGGTCTCTTCCTTGCCTTCTCCCCTTAGGATCTAGGGCACAGCATTTTATGTGAACTTTGCAGATTGGTCCGATACCTTCCATTAACCTATCTTGGTCCATCTTATTTTTTCTGGTGTATTTCAGCTTGGTAATATATTATTCCAAAGCAGGGAAGGGAAACTGTCAACAGTGTGTACGTATTTATCGGATCAAGTGGGAGCAGAAATCTCTCCAATTTTACTATCCATGAAAACAGCAGACTTAATAGATTCCCCCTATTTATTTAAAAATAAAGTACCACAACCCATGATAAAATCAGCAAAACAGAATGGTATTTGAAATATAAGTAAATAGCTTATCTGTCAGGATCAACCAAGTCTTTGATATTTTAGGGAAGTCCAGGCTTATTAATATAGTTTAGCTGCACTGCTTTCTCCAGAACTTACTTTCTAAAAACAATTGTGTCTAATATTCCGTGAGTCTTTTTTGAATTGTTTGATCTTGAACCCCCTCACACTCACTGAAAGAGAGTTATCTTCCCAAGACATGTTTTCTAGAATGTGTGAACAAGGGAGGGTCTTTGTTCAGACTTGCCCTTTTCAAAATAGGTAAAGTGGATTGTTAGATTTTTGCCCCCCATGGTATTTCTAACTACTCCTGGAACACCTGTGATATCCTTCAAAATTGTCACAACCCAATTACAAGGGACAATCTCCCCTGCCTTTTTTTTTTTTTTTTTCAAATTTTCTTCCAAAACAATAAGATCCCTCTTGAGGATCCTTCTGGATACCTTAAGTTTATTTCCTGCCGCCCTCCATGGCCAGGGAGTAGAAGAGTGAATAGCCTGGTGCCTCTCTTGGCTTGGAAGATGGCTGAACCCTGGCTTGTCCCTCTTCAGTTAGTTATTTTCACTTTGTCTTTAATTTTTAGATTTAGTATTGATGAAGTGTCTATGGATCTGTTAAGGTCTGTGAACACTGAAAATACTCAGATTTTGAATGATTCCAGCCATAATTCAAAGCTCTGTTGGCATGAATCGATTCACCAGAGGAATGTTTTTAAGTGTGTGTTGATGTTTCTTATGTGTCTCAAATGAAGGTTCTATATATGTTAAACTATAAAGCAGCACAATGAAAGAAAAACCCTGAAATAAATTGTGATTTTATGAAAGAAGCCAAGAAGGGACATTTTGGCTATAATTTTACTTAAAAGTCCTGGAGTTTTGAGAGGAAAAAAGTTTGAAATTTGTATTGCATGTCCTTGAAGTGCTATTAGTTACTTTTAAGAAGGATGAAATATGATTTTTAACTTGCAAAGCTTTGTTTCATTTGGGTAGATTTTTAATTTTAGTGCCTTGCAAAAAAAGTTTTGTGGGCAAGATTCCCTTTGCTATGTAACAAATGCTTTCACTGTTTAGCTAAGGCTTGCTACCAGTGGCTCAGAGGTTGAAATGAAAAGTGAAATGGCTGTTGTTTCCCCATTTAATAACCAGATTTTATTTTTATTTCCACTCCCCAGTGTTAAAAAAAGAAATGAGGGGGGGAAAAAAAAGCAAGGATTGAGATCCAAAAGCTCAAAGTTAGATTTAATTTCCTAACTAGAATGAGGCTAGTTTTGCTGTGATGTGAAAGGCATATGTAGGAAACATTTGTTCATAGCCACACAGTTGATTGTATGATTGCTGGGCTTAGTACTTGGATCAGGTTGTATTCCTGTCTTTAGACAGTCAAGCAGGTAAGAACCAGTCAAGTCTAAGCAGTTGAAGTGACTCAACTTCTTTCTTCCTCCCTTTTGAGAAATATTTTGAGTGTGCTTCTTGCCCCACTTCTTAATCCACCTGAGAGAACGTAACACAGGTCTAAATGACACTGAGATGGACAGCAACAAAGAGTTAAAGAGTGTATTATCTGCCTCTTATTATGGAGGACTTTAATGATAAGTAGTTGTCAGGGCTTTGTCTTTGCTTTCCTCCTCCTCCTCTTCCTCCTCCTCCTCTTCCTCCCTTTTTCTTCTTAAAGAGAGATTGAATCTAGGGCCATGCACATGCTAGGCAAGCACTCTGCCACTGAGCTATCCCCCCACCAATCCTTTTTTAGAATTTCATTTTGAGACAGGGTTGCCCAGATTTCCCTTGAACTTGTGATTCTCCTGTCTCAGCCTCCTGAGCAGCTGGGATTACAGGTATGAATCACTACCTCAGGCTTTTTGTTTTTTGGATTGCCATGCTGGGGATGGAACCCAGAACCTTGCACATGCTAGACAAGTACTCTGTGACTGAACCACACCCCCAATCCAGCTTTGCTTTTTTCTTAATTTTTGTCATTTCTGGATTCTGTCTTTGAACTTCCTGTAGACAAGGTCTACTGCCATAAGTTGTGTGTAGTGGATTCTAAGGAAAAACTGCTTTTGTCTCAGGTCTTTCATTGTTTTCATTTTTCTTCAAGGAGTTCTCACTTTGGTTGAAAATCTTAGTGTGACTAATGAAAAACTGTTGACTAGCTAAGAAAAATATTTTTTACATTATCTTTAAAAAGTATTTGGAAAAGGAGTGGGGCATGGTGGCACACGCCTATAATTCCATCAGTTTAGGAGACTGAGACAGAAGAACAATGAGTTCAAAGCCAGCCTCAGCAATTTAGCAAGGCCCTAAGCAAATCAGGGAGAACCCGTCTCTAAATAAAATACAAAATAAGTGATGGAGTTGTAACTTTGTGGTTAAGCACCCCTGAGTTCAATCCCCAATACCAAAAAAAAAAAAATAGTATTTGGAAAAAGGATTATATTTGGAGAATATTATTTGTTACTGTTTCTGCAAGATCCAAATAGCCTGGTGAAATTTTAGGGCTACAGTTCCATTTCGCCGTATTAAGCATTTTGCCATTCAGTATGTGCATCCTCAGTGCGTGTTATGTTACTGGCACTTGAGTTTTGAGAATGCTTTTTTTGTTTTTAAATTAATTTGCAGCTGGCCAAAAACAAAGGCTAGTTTGAGGATATTATTGGAATTGTGGTATGTTTGAGAAACTTGATTGTCAGAAAATATGTCTGTAATTTGTTGAAGTGCCTAAATATAAACTTAGCTTTACTGGAGACCACGTCACAGATCTGTGCCTCCTACCTTAGCATGAAGATAAAGGCAATTCTGTCTTCTTATCTCTGTTGTGTTCCATTGCAACTAACTTCACATGTTGCCACTGAGTGGTAAGTACACTAGATTGACATGAATTTTTTATATTTTATACTTTTTATAATTTATTATATCTTGTAGTGTTTATGCATAAAGAATGGTATGATAAAAAAAATGAAGCCTTTTCTATGGGCTAATTTAGGATTACTAACAGCTATAAAGGCACTTGCAGGGCTGAGAATACAGCTCGTGGTAGAGTGTATACTTAGCATGCGTGCATGAAGCCCAGACAATAAAAGAAGAAGGCATTTGACCACTCTTTTTTTCTGTTTTGCTCACACAGGATGATGAATAAAGGATGGGCAAGAATTTGTACTGGGGTGTTCTAGGAGAGATGTTTGTTACCACTGCATTTTGTGTAATCTACATCATTTCATATGACCTTTGATGGCTGTTCTGGTGACCTGGGCTTCACATCCTTCTGAGAAACTGTACATTTTATTATGGAATGCTTATACAAATAAGATTTTTTAAAAATTTATTTTTTAAGATGGGGCTCTTATTATGTTGCCCAGCCTGACCTGGTACTCTGGGGCTCAAGTGATCCTCTTGCCTTAGAGTCCTTATTAGCTAAAACTATAGTACATGCTACTGTGCCCAGAAAATAAAATAAAATAAATAAATTTCCTATTTCTCAAAATAGAGGTCTTTTTTTTAAAAAATTCTTCTGCTTCATCATATGTTAGTCATTTGTATACTTACAGGTGTTGTTGGTGTGAGAATTTCTCTCTTGAAAGCTTTTGAGTTGTTTTTCAGCCTAAGTTGTGTACCTTCCAGCGAGCACTATCCCTGCCTCTTACTTAGGAATACAAAATAAGATGCACATTGAAATACTTATCCTTTAACTCTGAGCAGGTATCAGTGCAAACCCAGTATGTACCATTATGTGATGAGGAAAAAAAAAAGATATTTTTATGACTAGGAAAAAGTTTTTGGCAAAAAGAAGTTCTGTCCTGTTCAGTCAGCTACTGAAATGGAACTGAGTCTTCTTTTATTAGGTGGGTCTTTGAAGTTGGAATGATTTAATGCTCGTAGTCACCTGTGAGTGTTAGTGCAGTGAGTCCCTGGAACCCTTTGTGCTCCCGAAGAGGCCATTTATGTAGCAAATGTGCACTGAGCAAGTGTATTATGACTTTTCTAAATAGCATGCTGCAGAGCAGATGATATTTTGGTATACTGGAGTGCAGCAGCTTAGCCAGAAGGTGTCAAGTGGAGACTCAGGCTCTTGGTCAATGCAGTTACAAATTTCTACTCTTCACATGCCCTGTTTTCTCTGTGTGAGTTTGTAATTGCTTTGTAGTAATCCTGTCAATTTGACAAACAGAAAAGTCAACAAAAATAAAATCCAAGTGGTCAATTCTAGAGTTGTTTTTTTTTTTTTTCTTACAGATTTTTTTTTTCCTTCTCTTGTACCGGGGATTGAATCCAGAGGTGCTCTACCACCAAGCTGCATCCCCCATCTCCAGCCCTTCAATTTTAGAATTTTAAGTAAGTTTTTATTAAAATATTAAGAATGAGGATTACTATCAATTTGGTTTCTCTTACCATTCCTCCAGCTGATTGCCTCCTTTGGCAAGTTGACTGCTTTACTTTAGGCCAAATTTTATTCCTTTTAAAGACAAAGTCCATGAACTTTGTACCTGCTCAGGATGTGTGGAAGCTCTGCTCTATAATCATTGCTTTGTTTATTCAATGAAAATTCTGTGCATTTGAAACCTCCCTGATCATGGATTCTTAATGCTCTTGTCACCATGTTGTTATTGTTGCTCTGTCCTTTACCACACGAAGCTGGTAACAGCCACTTGCAAATCTAAAATAGGGCCATATTTTTCTAAAAAGGTTTTTGGCATTCTTGGCATTCATATTAAGGAGGAGCCCAGGGATGGCCCTTCCGATTTCTTGAGGTGTTTAAGAATATGTGGCTAATACTACTTTGCTGGAACCGACCTTGGAAAAGTTGAACTGGTGCCATATTTTTTGTGCTACTATTGTGTCTGACTATAAAATGAAGGAAGTGCTAATAACACTTCCTACTTGTTTAGCACGTTTTCCTCCTCAGCTCTCAGAGGAGTTGGCCAATAGCAGGCTGGATCTCCAGCCTCTGTTTCTGTTCTTTTCTAATTCCTGTCTTATAATGTTGTATAAAACTTTCAGTTATTAGCTGCTTCTTTTTTCTTATGTTCTCTTAAAAATTAGAAGATGATATTTGTTGTTATCATCCCCATTTCTCATATACTGAGAACAAGGCACGTCTCAGCTAAGTATTTGACCTGGGTTTATGCTGTAATCAGTCGCAGAGCCAAAGCAGACTGGGGATCCTTCCTTGGCTTCATTTTATTACTGAGTCATTTTCTCTCTTTTTCAGCTACCCTTACAGGACCAAAGAAAACACATTTTCAGGTGCCAAAAATATTTCCCGCATCTCTTCTTCAGTGTTCCAATGTTAGGATTTACACTAGATTTATTGTCTGAAGTAAAGTTTCATTGCCAGTTATAAACATGATCTGCTCCCATATTATTCCTGATCTGACTGCTGTCCCAGAAGGTGATGGATAGTTGGAGGAAGATTATAATGAATGCAGCCCCTATTTTCTTTTTGCCCTTCTAAATTTGATTTAACAAGTTGCTTTCTGCCAGGAAATTTCATGAATGGTCAGATTTTAATAAGCCAAAATTTTTTTCTTTTATAATAATAAATGTAACAAAATCTCTCCCCAAGGTGGATTTAGTTAGAGTATGTTAATACTTGTGTGAGTACTTTCTGAATTTATAGGTAGAAACAACTCCAATCACTCTTAAAATGTGTTGTTCTTATAAAATGTGATCACTACATCTGAATATAATTTATGTTTGGAATATGTCGTCCTCAGTTCTTTTTACTAGTGAATGTTGATAGAGAATGTAAGGAGCACTCTGTAAAAACTAGAAGAATTGACTGTTCTGCTTTCAAAACCCTTTTTCAAAATCAGACTGAGGATGAAATTTTTGAGAGTGACAGTCCCTTTACCCCACTTCAAATTAACAAAAGTGAAAGTTGCATTTTGGTCAATTTTGTACATTTTTCTTAGTGAAACTGTAAGAATCGGAGTGAATGCACTTCACCTCTATTCCAAGCAGTTTTGTTGTTCTACTGCCCTCCGCATGTGAACGAGTGCATGTACCCACACACCGCACAGAAAGAGTTCATTCTTGCTCACATGCAGCCACAGGAGGCTGGCCCCTGTGGTCCTGGGCTCAGTGGAAATTGGCAGCCTTTCTCCTCTTGCAAACAACAGCCTAACATCACCTCAGGCAGTGGTGATAGTGGACCCACTTCAGAGATTCTCAATTGGCAGAACTGTGGAAGGCCTGGCTTTGATCATCTTCTGTCACACTTGAGTAAACGCAGTGCAGAGAAATTTGTTAATGTCGGAAATACTAGGGTGGCCCTTTAAAACTGTTTTTAAAGTACAGTACTTATCCCTGCATTTTCATACGTAATCTGAACAACAAACCTGTGTGATAAGCAAGAGAAATGAAGTTATTTCTATTTTAAAAATGTGCCAACCCAAGTCCAGGGAATTAAAAAGTCAGTAGTGGCAATGGAGTGACTGAAATTTAGGCCTTCCAATCCCTGACTTAAATCTCTCTTCACTGTTAAATAACTTCTTTGGAATAGTAATTATTAATTGTTCTGTTCTGTTACTCCCTCTCCCATCTAAACTGTGTAGGATGATGATTTATGAGTTTTTTTTTTTCCATTCAAGACATCTGTGCCTTAAAATCAGATAGTATTGGTGCATAGGGAACTCCTAGACAATGAGACACTCCACTTACCTGCCTCTGAGAATCTTTGGAAACATCTAGCATTAAATCTACACTTACCAGCTTAATTGGGAAGATTTATTAACAAGATGATCCTGCTGCTCATTTGGCTTGTGAAAGCTACATAAAATTGAGAGAATGAATGATTGAATTATTGTTGTTAACTGGAGGAGACAAAACCAACATGAAAGGACTGTTTCATTTGTTAGAAATCAGAATTTTGTTGGGGGAGAGGGAAGAGAGTTGAAGAGCTACTAATTAAACTATAACTTGTTCGTTTTATAAAATAGTTGTCTTTCTCAAATGCCCACTTCTGGCTCATTTTCAGGCAGTTACAAAAAGTGAAAAAAAGAACAATTACCTTCTAGGTTTTATATAGCTGCATGTATGGTTTGGGAATACTTCAGGTTGTAGGTAATGCTTGGTTTTCTGTTTGTGACTTGTGAGTTAATTTTTCAAGGTGACATTAAGAATAGGCAGAAGGAGCTGGGCATGTAGCTCAGTGATAGAGAGTATTTGCTTAGCATGTTTGAGGTCCTGGGTTTGGTCCCCAGTGCTGCTGAAACAAAACAAAACAAAACAAAACAAACAAACAAAAAACTATTAGGCAGCAAAGGTGTTTAGGTAAGTGTGGATTGACCACAGTAAATTACACAGACCTTAACTTCTTTGCTGAAAGCCCAGACTCCCAACAAGCTTACCTAATTTTGAGGCATATGTTTAGAGTATGCAAATTAATATTTATTTTAGTTTTCTTTGGACATGAAATATTTAAAAAATAAAATTCTATACATTAAAAAAGCAAATATAATTTTTAAAAATGAAACTTTTTAAAAATTTTTTTTAGTGTTGACGGACCTTTTATTTATATGCAGTGCTGAGAATTGAACCCAATGCTTCACACATGTGAGGCAAACACTCAACCAGTGAGCCACCAACCCAGCCCCCAAAAGGAAACTTTTTGTTTTATTTTATTCTGTGCAGTGGCTGTAACCTTGAGCCCTAGGTCCTGTACCTGCCAGGCAAGCTCTACTACTGAGTGTACCCCTCTCCCCAAATAAACTGCTTTTAAGAAGTGCACTCTGGCACATAGTAGGCACTCTAAAAGGAATTTGAAATAAAAACATGATGATCATAAGTTAACTATATTAGCAATCTCAATATACTAGCATCTATATAATACTTGACTAAACCATACCCGAGAAATAAGTACATTTGGGTGGGGTAAAATAAACTTTATTGAATAACTTGAAACAAAAGGATGTATGTTTTGCTTTAAAATTTTTTTTTTTTTTGTAGTTGTAATGCTGAGAATCGAACTCAGTGCCTCACATATGCCAGCCAGGCAAGTGCGCTACCGCTGAGCCACAGCCACAGCCCTATTTTGCTTTTTAGTTCATTAAATGGAAGAAAAGTTTTGCCTTCAAAAGATTGTACTACCAGTTTTTTAAAATTATACCAGGCTGAAGGAATAGAGGTGAAGTGCATGAAACCTGCAGCAACAAAGAAAACAAGTCTCTGCCTTCTTTCTGTGACAAAGAAAAAGGAGCCCGTAACAGCTGCCAGCCAAAGCCTCTCACTTCTGCTCTGTCGCGAAGGTCTCCAACTCTGGGGCTGCCTCGGGAGCAGAACCGAGTGGCCGGTGCAGCGCGCCGTGTAGACTGCGCAGGGAGCTGCCTCTGAAGGGAGTGGCCGTGCAGTGAGCAGCTCGTGCAGCGAGCGCCTGCCGAGGAATGCAGTGCAGAAAGCAGCCCCTGCGCCACGGCTCTGGCTCTTCCCCACCCCTGGCCTCGGAGCCCACACTCACTGCTTACAGGAAGGGCAGCCGGGGTTCTCTCCGACCAGTTAAAGTTAAAAAGAAAAAAGAAAAGATCCCCCAAAGGTCTCCCCTTATCATCTTACAGCAGTGGACTTTCTCAGCCTCCTGTGAGGTTGTTTGTAATTATGAACAAATAGTAGTAAGGGCGGAGGTCAGAGGCTGGCTATTGAAGCCAGGGCGAGGGCAGAGAGAGAGCCAGGTTGGGCTTTGATTGGCAAACTGTCTTGCTATCCATTCCACAGTGGATGTAGTAAGAGCAGAAAACAAAGTTGGATTTTAATTTTAATTCTTCATGAAAGCTCTAGCTTTTTATTTTAACATTTCAGAGTTGGTTGAAAAATACCTCTGGGGCAGGATGGTTACAAATAATCATGGCACCTTGATTTGTATGGAGCATTGTGTTTCTAATTGCCCTAATGAGCATTCTCCTGTTCAGCACCCACAGCCACCACTACCTTGTGAAGTATTTATTGTCTTTCCCATTTTAAAAATGATAAGCCAGAATTCTAAAGTTAGGACTTGTCTAAGGGCACACAGTTTCTGTGCAGGGCAGCTGTCCTGCTCCAGTATTCCCTTCACTGTGCTAGGAACCAGCACCTTGATAGCATCTAGCTTTCTGGTCTTCACTACTTCTCACAGAAAGCCACAGTCCAAAAACCACTGTAGTGACCATTTCATGTAGTTTACCATAAGAACAAACACATCATCAAAGGGCCACTTCTTGATTAACTTTGACTTTAATTATCAAACAAAGGAAGAGGAGCCTTGTTATTTCCTACCTTGAATCAGAATGGTAGTGCAAAATGAACAGTAGAGATTATTGAGTTTTAATATACATTTTTTAAAAACTGGAGTTAAAGCCCTTCATAAAGAAAGTGAAACTTCTGTTAGTTACAGAAACTAGGGCCCACTTCCTCAGACTAGACCAGTGTGTTCTTTCAAAGGACACCTCCTTCAAGAGGTCGCAGCTTCATCCCCAAAGCTAATTTGACATGAGCTTTTAACAGACATTTCTGAGAATCTATGCTGTGCAAAACCCTGTGCAGCCAGCTATGCAAGCATTTAGGATCCAGTGGGAGACTTAATCCAGGGGAGAATGTACCCAGGGTTGTGTTCAGCCATTTAAAAGACTCAGAATGTTACCATTTGACAAATTTGGCCTCAGTCCTCTGGAAACATTAATGAAGAAGCCCTTTCTTATATGTCCTTATGTGGCCTTCCATTTGGACAAAAAAGTGACGATTTTGGTCACTTTGGAAGTTTTAGAATAATGCCACACAACTCTGAGAAACTTCTTTTTAGGCATTATCCTTAGATGTTTTAACTGAGAAAAGTATTTATTGCTCATGCCTTGTTATCAAAGCTTTGCTAATAACATTTAACTCCTTGGAGTAGATTTTCAAAGAGGTAATGGTGAGCAAACCACATGCATCATGGTCTTCCATGAGCACTGATCAGCTGAGAACCTGGAGGGCCTTTCTAGATGTACCCATGATCAGCTGGGCAGTCTCCAAATCAGGTTGAATTGAGAGAGAATGCAGAATGGATCACAATAATTATTAGTGTCATCATATGAAAGAGATCACCTTACCAACACACACTCACAGAATGCCATATAAACCTAACTTGCACCAAATTAAACTTGACTTTCTCAACAGTTGCTTCCAAAGCTGAGCAAACTGCATTGTGTAAATGGGTCATTCAGTGCAGTATTCTGAAAGGCATGCTCAGGATACACAAAGGCAGCTGGGTTGTAAGTTTCAAAGACAAACTAGCCTCCAGTAAAGCAGGTATGGGAGGAGCTGTGTTGTAGTCTTAGAGGAAGAGAAATTTCTCTTTAACTTAAAACACTGTATTCAATTTCCTAGTCTCTTGGCTTGGATTGTACTACCTCTGTGAGTTCCAGTTTTTACTTTTTAGCCAACCCATCTTTTTATTCTCTTATATTTCTGCATCCAAGTCCTTGAACCACACGAAGTAGAACTTGATTATAATCAGGTGGTCCTGCCCTTGCGCAATTCTCCAGGGCAGTTCTCCAAGCACTTGATGGGATGATATGGGGTTAACTTGAAAAAAAAAAAGACATCCCTTGACAAAGGTCTGTGCAGTACCTTTTTGCCAAACAAAGTGTATCTCACTGGCTTCAGATTGGGCCAGAGAGAAGAACAAAATATTATAAATGGCGCATACATAAACTTTGCTATAGAGACTTTGAGGATCCTGCCTCTTCTTACCATGTTTACCCCCAAGTGTCCTTTGTTTCATTATAGTTGTGAAGATCAAAGTTGATATTCAACAACAATCTTTTTTTATATTTGTAGTTTTTTATGAATTAATTTTGTCTCTTACATGGTCAGTGGAGGGTTTGTCTGTAGGTTTTAGGGCAAGAACCTATTTGTTGTCCCTTGGAATTGAAATTTTTAATTCATTAATTCTGTCCCAAGACTGTAAGAGAAGAACAGGCATTGTATATTTCTTTGATTGAAAGAGTCAGAAACTTCTGAAAGTAATTTGGGAGAGAACTTAGACATAAAGGATCTCAGAACAAGTTGTCACCAAACTATGGGAAGGGTAAGAATGCAGCTGACCCCAGTGTGGCCAGAACTCTCTTCATCTTTCATCTCTGCCTCCTTCTACATGCTTGATCATCGAACCCAGCAGCGCTTAACCACTGAACCATATCCCCAACCCCCTTTTTTTGTATTTTATTTAGAAACAGGGTCTCACTGAGTTGCTCAGGGCCTTGCTAAGTTGCTAAACTGGCTTTGAATCCATGATCCTCCTGCCTCAGCCTTCCAAACCACTTGATTACAAGCATGCTGTAGCTTGAAACATAGCCACCAGCAATTTATCATATAACTTCTGTCACTGAAATGTTCCCTGGACACCAAATTAACAAATCATAAGCAAGGAACTCATGATTAGTATGATCGGTTGTCCCTCTCTGTGTTATTCAACAGGGGTGAGGGAGGTGGGGTCATGTAGAAACATGGTGAAATGGGTAAAACTCTCCAGCATGTATGTGTAATGCAACATGCTAGCCTCTTGTGCCTTTAAAAAGTTGGGCTGGAAACCCATAGTAAGAAATACATTTTGCATTGGGGTATACATATACACAAATTTAACTGGAAAAAAAATTGTGAAGCAATACTCACTATGTTCCAGGCATTCTGATATTTTCTTTTGTATCACATTGTAGTTCATTTTTAAATAATGCTAATTGTAACCTACCTCATTGATTTCATGACTCATTGATAGATAATATGTACAGTTTGAAAAATGCTGTGTGAGACATTAAATGTAGCAGTTAAGCTCATGTTCAAAAGATATTTGGGCATGGATATTTATTGAGTCTTGTTGAAGAACTATCTTACATTCTAGTAAGATGCTAGGGTCTCAGAGGGTGACAAATATGAGATATGAGTGCCCTTTCCCGTTCCCATAGTGGATGTGCCAACATTTCCTACTGAGGGGTATTCTGGAGCCAATTCCTCGACTCTTACAAAGTAAAACAAGTGCCATATGTTATTAGCCCCACTCCCCTCAGTTTGGGATTTACCTCTTGCTGAAAAACACTGAAATCTTGTGGATCTAGAAAATTTCCCAAAGCGCTTTCAGTTCTCTCTTAAAGTAAAACATCAACATGACATTCTTGAGAGCATTTTTATGGCAGCACAAAATGCAACTTTGCTGATTATGGTAATGCTGTGAAAGGATGGCTGATATCTTCACCTCTCCAGGACACTGTGGAAAAAACTGAGGTCCCCGGGTTTTTTTTTTCCTTCTGTCAAAACATTTGAATCTGTAGTCTTCCATCTCTAGAGTTAACATTGAAAGATTCACATAGAAAATTGGTAAGGATAGTGCAGAATAACTTTGAATGAGACATAACAATGCAGAGAGGAAGCGTTCCTTACTGCTGACAGCCAGAAGCCCATCAGGATCCCAAATGACCAATGACCATGTAGTGCATCAAATCTAACTGTGAAATGCAGCACAATGCAACTTTTAGAAGATAATACTTAGGAAAGGGAAGGACTTCACAAACAAAACACAAAAAGTACTGGTCAAGGAGGAAAAGATTGATACATTTGACTGCTGTTAATGAACTTCATTCACCAAAAGAAAGAAAAGCATTATTACACACATCACAGACAGCTCATATTACGAATATATAAAGAACTGCTGGTGGGAACGTAAACTGGTACCACATGTGAGCAAAAAGGCTGGCAGTGTCTAGTAAACTGGGAAAAGATAACCCTACCATCTAGCAGCTTCACTCCTGGGTTTACACCCAGAAGCAGCAGTTCCGCAGACCTCTGATCTCACTTTACACTTGTTTTCCTTATATTTTTAATTATTTTGTGGTTCTGGGGATTGAACCCAGGGTCTTGCACATGCCAGGCAGGCACTGTACCACTGAGTTACATCCCCAGCCCCTATACATTCTTAAATATTATTGAGGACCTCAAAGAACTTACATTAATATGGATTATATCTATTGATTTCTACCACATTAACAATAGAAAACATTTTTAAATATCATATATTTATTACATGTTAACATAAATTTTAAAAAATTTTTATTTTGTTTTGTTTTGGAGTGCTGGGGATCAAACCCAGGGCCTTGAACATTCCAGGCAAGTGATCTATCGTTGAGCTACACTCTGGCACAAATAACTTATTACTTTTTTAATGAAAAAAATCACTAAACTTTACCAAAACATAAAAACCATGGTGGAAATAGTCATACTGTTTTTACTATTTTGCAAATGTCTTTACTGCCTATTCTTCATCTAAAACAATACATCACAACTGCTAGAACATCCTTTGATAGAAGACAGCTGGGTACTCATATCTGCTTTTCTAGAAGTTGTGATGTATTGTTTTAGTTGAAGAATATAAAGAAAATATGCCTTCACAGGTATGTAGTTGGAAAAAGGAGGAATATTTTAATAAATTCTTCAAATAATTATGGATATTCTACTTTTATACTCTACTTTTGACAAATGGCAGTCTGAGAGGTTGGTGGCAAAATGAAACCCAAACTCATCAAGGCACCTTTTTTTTTTTTCCTTTTTTTGGTACTGGGGATTTAATCCAAGGCACTCTTCCACTGAGCTACATTCCTGGCTCTTTTTTATTTCATATTGAGACAAGCTAAATTGTCTAGGCTGGCTTGGAAATTGCTATCCTCCTGCCTCAGCCTCTCAACTCTCTGGGATTATGGGCATGTGACACCACACCTGGCATCAGTGAACTTTTAATTTGTTACCTTACACATTTTTACTCATGAAAGATTAAGGAATATCATACAGTGATTACTTGGAACATATTTTGGTTTACTGAACCATGTGATCTTTACATGGCTCACATATATCATTGTACAATATTAAAATATCACGATCTTTAATTTTACCACTGATTTCATCATAAAAGCATTATAAGTATTGGGATGTTGTCAAGCTAATAGTGGCAGATACAAGTTTTCCAAAAATTCTAATTTTCACTTGAAAGCCTGAATTTTATCACTGGGATGGGAACTGTGATAGGCTCACTGCCTGCCAGATCCTGGAGTCTGAATACCCATGGTTGGTCCCACAGTCCTGCCTTCAAGCAGAAGTGGCCCTGTGTTCCCACAGCTTTTCCTCAGGGCACCATGAGCCTCACCCCTCAGAGCTCTGTGTGTGCGCCCCTCTCCTCACACAGTGCTGCAGACATGTGCCCAAGGGGAGAGGATCAGTAAAATAGTGTTTCTCTTGCCTTGCCCAGGACATTTTGTAGGACACTGGTATGTTCTGTAGGTGTGGAGGGGGGTGTGTGTGATGACTGTCACTGTGTCACCATAGGGCTCCTTCCTGCCTTTACTCTGGCAAAGGCACCAGCAGTTCTACCCATCCCCCATGTCGACAGTGAAAAAGGCAAAATACTTCTGAATTATTATGAAAATAGAGTTTTCATAATATTTGTGTGCCCTCTGAAAGGGTCTGGAGATTCCCCAGGGATCCTGTGCAGCCCTCAGGATCCCACTTTGAGAACGGCCCTGGAGCATACCCAGCTCTTATACATGTGGATCATGGGGTGGGGGTGGGGAACAGGGTGTGTGAGCAAGGACTGCTCATGGCTGGAGGGGGGTTGTAGGATACTGGGACTGTTGTCTGTTTTAACCTGGGTGGGCATGTTTGTTCTAGAATTTGAAAATCTGTTCATTTATATTTTTGCACTTTTCTAAAAGTCTATTATCCTTTTAAGTTTTGTTTTGAAATTCCCCCCTCCCGCCCACGCTGTAAGACCTGTGCTCTAAGTTTTTAAGCTACATCATTAACTTTGGTGATATGAAAACCACACTGAGAAGAGCAGAGCCAACCTTTGGTGTTTCCCTCTTTGTAGTGTACATAGAGTTTATTTGTTGAATCTTTTCTCCTTTGGGGCTGTGGTTCCTTCAGCTATATTACAATTGGGGTGCATTTTTTCCCCTTGTAGTTACTGACATGACTAATGATGAAACTTTTTTTTTTAATCTAAAACTTTATATGGTATTTAGTTATTTGAGACTCAGGAACCTTGCCATAGAAGCTGTACCCATAACATCATTTTCTGGAAAGGGAACACAGTAAAGAGTGACTTGAGCAAGGACACAAAGTGGAGAGTAAAATTCTTAACTTCCTTTCATGACTTTCCTTTTATAGTAAGATTTCAGCATGACCATATTATCTTTGTACACTTTGTCTCATTGAATCTCTATCACACTGTGAATTAAGCATAAAGGCACCAATATTTCCATTTTATAGATAAGAAGAGTGAGGCCCAGGAAAGATCAGTGATTTATGTATAGCTATTTCAGTAGCAAAGCCAGAACTAGTGTAGACTTCATTCTAGAATTCACCACCCCCCAACCTGGTTTAATTGTAAGTAATTCAAGATAGCCATCAAAATCTGGACCTTTTTATTCTTGAGTCATTGGCTATCTTTCTGGAAGCCATGTGTCCCCTCCTTGGGTTTATACTAGCATCAGCCTCATCCATTGTGCTTCCTTATATTCTGAGGCTTGGCATGAGAACATTTAGAAGACCACAGAGATTACATTCAATTTCAATTTTGTCTTTAGAGACTGAGTCCATTGAGGTGCACATTCTACGTTCTGAGTATAGGCTTCAACATGCACCCAGGTGCCGTAAGCAGAGGGAGTGTTTATTCTCTATTTATCAGTTATCAGGATGACTGGAAAGTAGGGCTGCAGATGAAGGTGGTTAGCTTTCAGATGGACCTGATCTCCCAATAGGCATATTTCCTCATTCCTTGGCACTGGTTCGCGCACCAGGGTTGTGCATGCAGGAGTACAGGCACTAAGAGAAAAGAATCACTCCAGCATGGTGGAATGGTCAGGCGAAGATCACTCTGCAGTGTGTGTGGAATGGTGTCCTCCAGAGTTCATTGACTTAAATGGACACGTGGTCTTCACAAAGCAGCCCAGACTCTCTGGCAACAGAGTGAGGAAATTAGAAATAAGGGCTGCTTTTATCGTTTATCTTTTTTTCTTTTTTAAAGTATGGTTTACCTTTGCTAAATGTTAGCATCCATCCCTGAATAAATGAGAACATTTTGGGATATTATGCGACTCATATTTCACAATCAGAATCAAGATTCACTGAATACTTTTCTCATTAAATCCTGGGGTATTATTGTAAGCATAAGGTCTCTTTTTAAAAAATAATTTTTTTTTGGTTGTTGATGGATCTTTATTTTTATTTATTTATTTATATATGGTGCTGAGGATTGAACCCAGTGCCTCACATATGCTAGGCAAGTGCTCTATCACTGAGCCACAACCTCAGTCCCAGCATAAGGTCTTAATCCAAGTGTTTCACAAATGAAATATAACAGAAATCTAATAAATGAATCTGCTAATTGTGCTTTTCCTGATGCATTTCAAATAGGGCAGTCTCTAATTATAAGCAATCCTTCATACAAATGGCTGCTGCTCTTGCCCCAGTTTCCCCTTCTAACCAGGCCCAGATGCTGCAGCCGCAGAAGACGCTGGCTCACAGAGAATTGGAGGGTCAGAGTGGAGGAAGGAGGGGAGAAAATTACTGAAACAGTCCCTGGAAGCAGATCCCAAGAACACAGCTATCTGGTCCTAGTGTGGTACTTTCTTGCCCTCTAGCCCACTACCATAGTTTTTTTTTTTTTTTTTAATCCTTGTCATATGCCACTAAACAGAGTAACTCATTGTGTGTGTGTGTGTGTGGGTGGGGGGGTATCATGGGTCTTCTTTAATGTTGGCAAAGAGGTTATATTGTAAAGGATAAGCTTTGGAGCCTGATCTTTGAACTTGAAATTGGGCGTTACCACTTCCCAGCTGTGTGACCTTTGGGCAGATTGCTTCACCTTTCCTGTCAAGTCTGTTTTGTCTTCTGTGAATAGGAATAATTATACCTGCCTCCCAGGGTTTCCCTAAAGATTAAATTAAGACCTGTGTACATGTAGTGTTCATGACCCCATGCCTAAAATATAGTAAGCTCTCACCAAACAGTAGTTCTTATGGTCTGTGAAAACCAAGAAAAGGTTCACTGATGACCCATATGACATAAATTATTTTTATGACAATTTTTTTCCCCCCAAATATCTAACTCTACTTCCTGGAGAAACTGATGTAGGGTGGAGGTGAGGGGCACAGTAGGAAACTTTCCTCATGGAAGTGCTAGGGAAAGGGCAGGCCAAGATGGGGAACTCAAGAGATTTTAAGCTTCATGTGGACCTGGGAAATGGGGAGAGAATTCTAAGGTGGGAGTGGGTGCATTCTGCCTGCACTGAACCACATACTTGTTTTTTGGACTCGGATTATTAACACTGCCTTCTGGCTTGCACATTCAATTACTGAAAGAGCTTAAATAACAAAATACCCCATGCTTTGGGTCCTGCCCAACCAGTCAAATCTGAATCTCCAAGTGTGAGATGCCACCATACCTGTAGCACCTCAGGTAAAAAGTGTACAACCAGGGTTGGGAAGCTCATGAGTTATGTGTGTAGTAAATACACTATTTAGGCCAGCCTGGAACTCTACTCATTTTGACTTTTACACCAGTGGGAACTTTACACACACACACACACACACACACCACCCCACATGTATGTAGTTTTACCTTAACCAAATCTTTTTCATTCATTGATTCAACAATCATGAGGAGTACAGAAGAGATGATACTGTCAGTACTTTTGAGGTGGAGGGAGATTTATGCACAACTACAGAAATTTCCAAGGTAGCATGAATGCCAAGTAGAGATGTAAATTATGATGACAGTTAAGAGGAACAACATGGTATTTTGTTAGCTCTGGCAGGGAAGGTTTCTGAAGGAAGGTATTATTTGAACGAAATCTTCAAGAACAGTTAGGACTAGAGACAGTGAGGATGAAGGGGGGAAGGGCATTTCAGAGAGAGGGAATGTGTGAGGAAAAACTTGGAGATGACATGGTTCAGGGTTTATATGGAAAGTAATGAGTGGTTCTAGGTGATGGTAGCAGAGCATGTTAAGGGGATAAATTATAAATTTAAAGGGCGAAGAGTATACGAACCAGATGGGGAGAGATCTGAGGTTCATGCTGAGAAATTTGGCAAGCTGATGCAGGAGGAGTTGAAGAGGAAAGTGATGTGGTGAAAACTGTCGTCTAGGAAGTTAATTCTGGTGGTAACTGAGAGAGGAGTAGGATCGCGTGTGCTTCCATGTACATATGCCTTCCCTGAAGAAAAGAGGCTGTTCGAAGTCATGAGGGTCAGGTGGTGAGCCATGAACCGTGGTGGTTGGGCCCACATGGAGAGAATGGGAATGGGAGGCAGGTGCTTGGTCAGAGGACAAGCTCATTCTTCAATTTGACCCACCATTATTCAGTGTCTGCAAGTTATTCTGCAAGATCTATGTTAGCCCAATTCAAACCACAAGTTTGGATTATTTCTAAGATGCAAAGGTGCAGAGAAAAAAGCTGGACAATTTTTTTTTTTGAAAACTACCCATTGAGTCTAGAAAATTGGAAAAATTGTTCAAGATGAGGTGTTTCCATTGCAACCTTGCTCATAACTATGATTCTTCCTTGATTATTTCTAGAATAATCTAGGCAATCACCATTTCTCTGGAAACCATCTGAGCTCTTTCTTGAATCTCATTCTCCCTTTTTCAGGCATTTTTTATCTAATGGCTAGATAAAACCAACTTAGAAGTACAGAGTAATTCTTTATTTAGAAATAGGAAGAGTTTTGTTGTAAACCAATTCATGCAGCTGCAGAACTCTGATATCCAGAAATCAAGGAAGGAGTATGGGTGTGCATTTGCCCTATTAGCCCCAGACTCAGAGTCATGGGAGAAGAGAGTGATTTATGCCATTTCCATTTAATATAAATGTTAAGGATGAGAAGAAAGGCTAATGTTAGTGCTGCCTTAGAAATGAGATTAATTAGGCAGAACCATACATGGTTAATCAGGGAGATTAAGGGGAGGGAGGTGGCTTTCCCTTAGGAAGTTTCCTCTGCCTTAAAGAAAGTAAAAAGTCAATATAGATATAAAGACAATAAAAAAGACAATAGAACGGCATTGAAACTTTTATTTAAAAAAACGCAATTGCAACCATTGAACTGCTTTTGAAAAACTTTTGTCATTTGCTTATTCCATGTATGCATGTTTTTAAATAATATATAATGCATGATATAAATAATACCCATATAATACTGTATGCTAGAATATGCATTTAAAATATAACAATAATTTTCTTATATTTTTATATCATTTTATATTAGAAATTTATTTACTATTGTAAACATTCTATTATATTTATAAATTACAGTTTATCAAGTCATTCTCTAATGTCAGATTATTATATTGTTTCTTTTTTTAGGTCCTAGACAAACACTGCATGTTGTATCTTCCACATATGCCTTTATTTCTCCAAAATAGATTATTTCTCCAAAATAGATTCCTAGGAGTGAATTTATTGAGTCAAGCCTATAATATCTTTATAGTGAGTGTCACACAGTTCCTTCTGAAAATACATTCTCATAATAATGAACCCAGAAATTATGGGAGCTTTCTTATTTTACAGTTTTTTTTTTTAAATTTCAAATTCTCTTAAATTTAGCATCTCATAAATACATCTTCGTCTATAATTTAAGTTAAATAACTCAATTCATTAATTTATAGTTCTCTAAATAAGCTATAGCCTTTATTATGTTTTTTAAAAACCTCACAAATTATATTCTTTTTTCTTCAGTATTTCCAAAAAGCTTATATCACTATTTTGTTAAAACTATAAATCTCTATAAAATTCTCGGTTTTCTTTTCTTCATAAAGTGCTAAGTCAATTAAATCATATTTATATATTTAGTATGTTTCAGAATTTTTTTTCATTTACAGCTTTTTTTAAAAAAAATTACTGCAACATGGATAAAAAGGTGAAATTCATTGTGGTATATTCATATAGGTACATAGGAAAGTTTGGCCAGATTCATTCCACTGTTCCTCCCTTTTCCGTTCTTCCTCCCTCCTCCTCAATCCCCTTCCTCTACTCCACCGATTTCTATTTTCATGGAATCCTGCTCCCCCGTCACATGTGCACGCACGCACGCACACATTTGTTTTTTTCTTTCTTTGTTCTAGCTTCTGCATATGAGAGAAAACTTTCAACCCTTAACTTTCTGGGTCTAGCTTATTTCACTTAACATGATGCTCTCCAGTTCCAGCCATTTCAGCAAATGTCATAATTTTATTCTTCTTTATGACTGAGTAAAGCTCCATTGTGTATATATATTTTCCTTTAGCCATTTGTTTGTTGATGGATATTGAGGTTGGTTCCATAGCTTACTTTGAAATTTTTGATGTTTGTACATACAGAAAGTTTGTGACTTCTATTAATTTTTAAAAGGAACTGCCTAATTTTTATTTGAGCTGGAAAATATAAATCTAGAATATTAAAGCATATTTTTCTGTAAACTGCAAGTCACTTTGTGTTCAGGTGAGTCTTTTTCTGAGGATTTATTTTCTGCGCATCTGATATACAGCTTTGTTAAGACTAAAATAAGCTCTGTGGCCTACAATAGCCTTCTAGCCAGTCAATCTCTGCCGTACTTCTCTTTCCCCTCCAGTTCATCCTATTCATTACTCCCAGATTAATTTTCCTAAAACACGGCCTACTGGAAAACCTTAATTGACTCCCCATTTCTAGATGAATTGAACATAAACTTTCACCTTAGCATTTAAAAACTATAACAGAACATGCCTCTGCAGGCTTATGAGAACCACTGGCAAAGACATCAGTGTACCAAGTGGCTCCTCTCCTGTACCTACTAGTCAGACACCTTGAGGGGAGGACCTGCTGAAATCCCACTCCCTTTTAAAGCTCCCCACTAGCCTGAAGTGCTTTGCTCTGGACCTGGAAGTGGTGGACCCAGCCTCACGTGCTGACAGACAGCGCCATGCTCTCCAGCATGAATGCAGGCCTCTCTCTGCTCAGGCTTCTTCTGCCTGTAAAATGGGATCAAGCAGTATCTTGTGAGAACAACTGCAGTTATGCAAACAATAATAATTGGTACAGGGTAAGCCCTAAACACATGTTAG
Organism: Spermophilus citellus; assembly: GCF_964194105.1. Lineage (NCBI taxonomy): Eukaryota > Metazoa > Chordata > Mammalia > Rodentia > Sciuridae > Spermophilus > Spermophilus citellus. The sequence goes on from NC_138193.1 coordinate 62,283,087, forward strand.
CTGCTACCCTTGTGTAGAAATAATAGTAGTAATAAAATCACATGCTTCATTTTCAGTCAGATGTGGGCTCAGGTCACAACTGTTTTTCTTCTCTCTAGATCTTATCCAAATTGCCTAATTCTTTGACCCTCATCTACAAACAGGGCTAATAATAGGGTTAACTTATTTAATATGAGATGTAAAATCGTTAGCACATTGCTACATAATAGACACAAAATCACAGCCAACATTTTAATATGTGCCAGGCAGAGTTCTAAGCTCTTTATTCTTTAACTACATTTCCTGTCAAACCCAAGAGGTGGTACCACTAATATCATCATTTTATGAGGAAGAAACTAAGACACAGAGAAGTTCAGTGATTTTCTCAGGGTCCCACAGCTAAAAGCCATAGATTTCAGACTCAACCTACAGACTCAAGAGCTCACTCTTAACCTGCGCTATGATGTAACTTCACATTATTATATTGAATTGCATTATTATCGACTTCCTTTATTTCCCCACATCTCTCCTGTCAACACTAGCTCCCTTAGGACTGTGGGTAATTATTTCTTTATGTCTCCTACAGCACCTAGCAAGTACTTCATATGTTGAAGACATTTAACAAATAAGTGCTCAGTTGAGCATAACAAACATACCCATTTCTGACACCTGGTCACAGGTAAACTACTGCTGACTTTCCCTTCTAGGCAGGTGTCTTCTGGCAGACAGTGTTCTACCCTCAATTTGGAGGGCTGTGATTTGCCCACTTGGCTACTCTCAGGAGCCTCTTCCCTCTGAGCTTTGAAAGTCTGTGTCCCCAGGAGGGCTAGAGAAGGAGGAGGCACAGGACTTGGGAGGAACTCTGAAGTACCAAGCATCTGGAAGTAGCCTGGTCAGCTATGACGGAAGGAAGAGCCTGGGCCAGGTAAGAGATGGCTCAGGGAAGGCAGATTTAGCCTCTACCCTTCCTCTGTGACTGGGCTAGGAAGAAACCTTACCCCTGGATTCTACGACAGTTAACCCTGTGGACTGTGTCCTTCCAGAGAGATGCTGCATTCTTTTCCCAAAGACATGGCCCTGTTTCACTTGCTGTCTTCAAGGAGCCGTTTCTGAGCTGATTGTCTTCTGTGTCCTTGTGCCTTCTACCTGCACCGTAAAAGTGCCATCACATTCTCCTCCTGCTGCCACACTTTTTTCTATGGATTTCATGATTATCCCTTAAAACAAAACAACAACAAATCTTTTTATTCTAGCTTTCTCCAAAGGAGAAATTTAGGTGTGCATCATTCTTTATTTTATTGCTTATATTCTGAAAGTTTGGAGATTTAATCACAATTCCTATCTTCTTGAGTAATCTGAAATTCTGTATTACCACTGTGATTGCTTGTCTTTTTTTTTTTTTAAGAGAGAGAGAGAGAGAGAGAATTTTAATATTTATTTTTTAGTTTTCGGTGGACACATCTTTCTTTGTATGTGGTGCTGAGGATTGAACCCGGGCCGCACGCATGCCAGGCGAGCGCGCTACCGCTTGAGCCACATCCCCAGCCCCAGTTTTTCTTTGACATTGAAACTGATTTATTTTTTTAAAACACTTTTTTCTTATTTCATATTTTTCTTTTTACACAATATATTCATTGTAGAAAACTATGTAAAATGAAGAAATAATATGTTAAAAATAAAAACTAGGCTGCATTTTGCTAGATACTCACTTTGAACATTTTGATAAATGTGCTTCTTTTGTTTTTTCAGTGAACATAACACCTTTCATAAAATTAGGATCTAACTGTGCATACTACATCTTAATTTGCTTTTATTGTATGATTTACACATATTATTCTTTGACTTACTTTGAAATAATGGAAATGAATGAAAAGGAGACTTTATATATTGCTGACAATCAACATTAGGTATTTATTATTAATACATTTCTTAGGACCTAGGTAGCCTTTTGTCCAGACTCCACGTAGGTGTCTATCTCAGTTTTTCAAAGAAGAGTAATTAAAGAGAGAGAAAGAGAGAGAGAGAGAGAGAGAGAGAGAGAGAGAGAGAGAGAGAGAGAGAGAGAGAGAGAACATGCTTAAAAAGGGAGTTTTGAGGTGTTTTGAGGTAGTTTCCTCTGTGGATGGCAGGCACTGGCCTTCACTCTGCCATTTGAGTCCTGCTAATGAAAACAAAGCTGGCTTTGGGCTGTGCACTACTGTATGTGGTACTTGATTCTATATGCCTTGGTTTTCCACATGCCTTGCCAAATTGGTTTCCTGACCATGACCTTGTAGTTCAGCATTTCCCCTTCCCTCCACCCGTTTCCTGCCTTCACTTTTGATCATTAGAACTTTTTTTTTTTTCACATGAATCCCATGGTAGTAATGTGGTAGCCAGATCTGCAATCAGGAGACCCCACCCTTAGTCCCCTGAAATCCTTTTTGGAAAAGTACATTTTACAGTTCTGTACTCAATCAATGTAATACGAAACCACCACACTTTTTCTTTCTATTTTTCATCCAGATTTTGGAACAGAGTAACATTTTTCCTTCATTAATCTTGGCATGAACTTTGCTCTAGAGTGTTTTCAACTCTTACCTGTGTGCATGTGACTGCTACATCTTGTCCAGCCCTGACCTCTCCCCTCTGCTAGAGTTCTGTACTTCTGGGTACTTTTAGGACGTCTTCATTTAAGTATAATGTTGTCTGCTTTAAACTCAACATGTCTTAAATGGACCTAATTATCTTGCATACAAACCTGCTTCAGCTGCCGCTTCTTAACCACTCCCCCGCCCCTTTCCTATGGAACCCAATACTTTGAGTCTCCTGGAGTACTATCAGAACTGGTAAGGGGAAATAGTAGTGACCAGATGCAAAGAGAGTATGCAGAACTTGACAGCTTTCCAATCACTTTGAAAATATAATGAAATAAAATGCCAATCACCTAGCTATTAAAATTATAAAATACCTTGGAAAAAATTTAGTAGTAATTTTGTAAGATGTATATTACAAAATCACTTTTGCTGAAGAGCTAAATACATACAGAAGAATATATTTCCAGATGGGAAGGTGTCAGTATTCCCAAAAGTGGTCTGTACATTTATGCGATTTCAACTAAAAGTACCAATGGAATTTTTTTTTTTTTTTTGAGAAGGGGTCTCATTATGCCCAGGCTGGTCTTAAAACCTGTGAGCTCAAGTGAACCTGAGTAGCTGGCACTATAGACATGTGCCAATGTGCCCAAATTGGAATTTTTAATAGGATTTAATAAGCTGATTCCAATAGCCCTCAAAGTTTGGAATAGTCCTGACAAGTAGGAAGGAAAGTATACTGAAATCTAAAACATTATGGTGGGTTGGGGCTGTAGTTCAGTTGTAGAGCACTTACCTAACATGTAGGAGACCCTTCACTCCACAGCATCACAAAAAAAAAAAAAAAAAAAAAGACAAACAGATCATTAGAACAGAACAGAATAGAATCCAGAAAAAGACTTTAGAACTAAATTTAATATATGATAAATATAGCATTTAAAATCAGGAGGAAGTGGATGGGCTGTTTTGTAAATTAAGGGAGACACAGAAAACACTGGCAAGGCCTTCAGGTGCCCGCAAGCATGGTGCATCTCTTGGAGCACAAAATCCCTATGACTGGAGAGCAGGAACTAGGGGTGGTGGGGAGACAAGATAAAGGGGTGAGCAAGGGTAAGATTCATGCATCCTAAAAAGTCTGGGCTTTTATTCAAGTACCTTTTTCATCCTCAGATTGGTAAGAACTATTCTCTCATATTTTCTTCCATGTTCTTTTATACTTTCTTTTATTACATTGAGATCTTTATCTGGAATTTATACCTGCTCATTTTATGAGGTATGGATGCAACTTTCATTTTTCCAAACTAAATAGCCTGTTGTCTCAACTCCTCTCCCACAGATTTTAAATGCTGTTTTAAATGTCATCATTTGTCAAATTCTGTTTCTGAGCCTGTTTATGGACTATCTTCTGTCCCATAAATCTGTCTAGTCCTGTGCCTAGGTTAAATGCACACCTTTCATTAGTCATAAGTAATTGAGTGACATGGTGTAGAAAGATTGTCCTGGCCAGGTAGGATTTTGTTCCAGTAAAATTGAAGCAAGAGATAGTCTCTGCCTGAGCTGAACTGAAGCAGCTGGGGTGGGATGGGCAGAACTTGATGCTTTCTGAGATAGGGTGAATGTAGGGAGAGGCCTGTAGATCAGGATGATGCCCAGCTTTCTGGCTTTGGAAACTGGTTGGATGATGGTTGATACTTTTCACTGAGAGAGGAAGTGGACCAGATTTGAAAGACAGTCAGGGAAAAGAGGCTTTGTTCTGGTTTGGGCATGTTGAATTTAAAATTTACCTATGAAAGTTTTCAGAGAAATAGACTTAGGCAGTTTAATTTGTAGACCTGAATCTCATTAAAGATCTGGGTAGAGAAGCATCAGCATAGAGCCCACAGTTGACATCATGGAGTAAATGGAAGAATATAAGGAGAGTGTGTAAGTGAACAGGGAAGGATGGCAGCCTGAGGACCACCTGAGGGAGCAGAGTCTCCAAGAGACTGAGAATGGGGAAAGGTGAGTGTAGTCAATTTAAGACATTTAGCTGCAAAGGGAAGAAAGACTTATACTTAAGGAATGCATGGAGTTGAATGGTTTTTTGAAGGTTTTGTTTTGTGTTGTTTTAGCGGAAAAGGCTTCAATATTCTTAGATTGATGGGAAGAGTCCAGAAGAGGAAAAGGAAATAATTGATAGATCCTGGTTCCCAGAGAGGCTGAAAATAAGAGCCCCAGAGGGGTTGAGATGCACAGAAGGAATACATGTGTAAGTCACTTTATCAGGTAGGGGTCAAGTTAAGAGAGATGGCTTCTGTTTTCTCTGTCAAGTAGGAAAGAGGGGAGATGTGGTAGAATGAGGGAACTGAGGAAAGTGTAGAGAATGGAGAGAGCAATTCACTGGCCTGGCATGATGTTTTTGGACATGTGGAATTTGAACTCCAGGATGCAACATCTGTGAAAGGTGAGAGTCAGGAGCTGAGGCTAGAGCTCAGGTTTGCATAGAGAGATTTGGAATTATTAGATTCCTTAAATTAATGAGTCAGTGGGAAATGAACAGTAGGCAGAGCAAATGGAATCAGAGAGTTTCTAAGCAAGGATCTTGAAGAGGAATAGTGACCAAGAGGTCCAAATAGAAGGGTGAATTCATGAGTGGAGTCAATGTGGAAGAGTAGTGGGTTTGACCCTGGCTGCCCATTTGAATCACTTGGGGAGCTTGAAGCAGGTGACTGTGCCTCTGCCAATCCACTAGGAATTAAGTTGGAACCTATGGGTATGGCCCTGGCATCTGTATTTTTCTTTGTACAATGAACTTCAAATCTGTAAGTAGGGTGTAGACTAAGAGAGACAGAGATGGAGTGAGAAAAAGTAATTAGACCTGGCAAGCATATCATCAGTGGCCTCAGGGAGTACAGTTTCAGTCAAGTGGTGAGACTAGGTTATTCCAATTTGTCGAATGGGGCTGGGAGAGGGAGGGGGGCGCTCAATGAGGATACAGAGTTTAGTGGTAAAAGTAAGTGGAGAGAACTGATGCTGCGTGCCCCTCATCTTTCTTATAAAGTTACATGTTATTATCTGCTACAGACTGTGAGTGGAGTGTGGATCTGTTTGAGATTTTGTGGAGAGGGAGGAAAATGAAACAGATGCTATGAGGAATACAAGGGACTGCAAAGCCACAGCAATGACCTTGATGAGCAGGAATTGCATTCTGTAATTATCTGGCCTCGGTTAACTCTGTTATTGGAATAAGGCACATAGTGCTAATGCATGTAGTGCAGTGATATCTAAGGCAGGGGATACGTTTTGAAGTTAGCATGTAAGGAAAAATTGCATTTGGTCAAAATTGCTCTTATAAATCTCCTAGGAAGGTGCACAGTGGGGACCGACATTCCATCTCCACAGAGAGCCCATTTTCCCCAGCTGCAATGGAATCATCATCTTCAATTGAGCACAAAATGAAATAGTTGACTTGCATACAACTAATGTTATATGAAAAATGTGACTCTCTGCATTCAAATCACACTCAAGTTAATTAAATACTCTCATTAAGGAGAAATACTTGTGTCTTTAAGAAGGGGCACTTAAGAACTGAAATCGACTGAGGGTAGAAAAGAATGTTTTTTGTCTCTGACTTCTAGGCATACAGTGAATAAAATGGGAATTGCCTATACTATCTAAATTATTATTTTTCATCTTTCCTTTTTAAATTGCGCACATTGGATTTGATTAAATTAAATGCATACTGATGTAGCTCACACCACTGTATTTTTATTTCTTTCTTGTCCAAAATTATCTTTGAGAAAGTATGATACATTTGTTAAGAGCATGGGCCCTGGCTTAGACCATGTGGGCTTGAATCATAGTATGTGTGACTGTTCGTGTTACTTCATCTCTCTTTTCTTCTGATTTCCCATCTATAAAGTCAATTTGAAAACAGTATCTGCCTCATAGCTTTGGTATGAGGACCAAGTAAGTGCAAAGCACTCATTGATGTTAGAAGTGACTGTTATAGTAGTGGTGTGTGTTGATTTGTAAGTGTGATTTGACATTAGACTACAACTTACATCACAAGGTCAGACTTTTACTAGAGCTTGGGCTGTTGCCCAAAAAGATAATCTTGCCTTTCCAATGGAGCCCAGATGAAAGAGCTGCTGGCATAAGTTTGGATTTTTACTACTAAAGGGGTTGGGGAGGGGTGCTTATTTATGACTTAAAAAAAATTGAATCTGCCCAAAAGAAATCTCTCTCAAAACTCAGAACAAAACAAATACACCTATCAGACACAAAATTGTAGTCTTTGGACTAAGATAAACAATAAATGCATTGGGATATAGGAGATTCCTAATAAACGTAAGATCGATGGATTGTTCCTACCAAAATCAATGGTGCCCTGTGTGTTCAAGGCAGACTCTTTTAGGTGAAGTGATATAAGTTTGCCAGATTTAGGCTTCATGAGTTATGAGAGCAAAAGCAAGAAGACAGGGAGGGGAGAAAGAGAGGATTTATTTAAAAAGAGCATCTCTTTTGAAAAGGGGCAATGAAGAGAAGTCTAATGATGTGTTGATGAAATTAAAGGGTGGCTAAAGATGAAGTGATAAAATAGTAAAAAGAAAGCAGCTTCATTTTGATAGAGTGGGGAAAAACCCAGTAGATCTAAGATTAGAGCATTTTTAGTACTAGGCTTTTCATATCTGGTTTTTGCAGTGGTCCCTTTCAAATGTATAGTAATTACTGGCATAAACTTCTCATTACCACTCCTTTGAAGTATATCTGCCCTGTTTGCAATTTTTTCAGAATAAAACCTGTAGCTGATAAACATGTCCACATTTAGAAATTGTCTATATGAAAAAATTATCACACTTTGACTCAGAAAATAATTAGACCAAGCCTCCGAGCTCTTTGAAATAATTGTACTATATAACCTATGTTTAGAAGTACCTCAGAGAATTAAAATTCATTATTCTCCATGTTTAAAAAGTCAGAACCACAGTGAGTTGAATGACAAAAAAGTCATAAAACTTAAATTTTAGTTGGCTGGTTCCATGGCTATTCCATAGCATTACAGTACTGAAATCATTTTTTATCCTATAATCATATAATAACTAATATTTCTGGAGCATTTTTTGGCTGTAAATTGTCCTAAATGCTTTATATTTATTAACTTCTTTAGTCGTTGTAGCTCTGTGAAGTAGAGTTTATTGTTACCCCTACTCTTTAGATGAAGAAACCAAGGCACAGAGAGGGTAGGCCTTCACTAATATGTGGCAAGCAGAATCTATATTCTTCTCTGCCTCCAGGCCTTCACCACTGGGCTAGAGTGCTTAGGCTTGAACACACATTCTGAGATGGAGTTTAATATGCTTGGATTTCCAGATTTCTTAATTTTTAAAGATGAGGGGAGAGTTTACAAAATTAACTTGAATTTATTGTACTAATTATGGTACCCTTGCAGAGAGTTGCCTGTTTGAAAGGTAAAATTCCTTGGATTGTAAGTTCTTCAGAATCTTATGGGCCACTGAAACAAAACTTCCAGCTGCTCTGGTTGTACTGTTTACTATAGAAGGCCAATAACATGGGTGACGTTAACTGTTCCTGGTAAGGATACTACTTCCACATTACATGCCCAGCATTTTAAATTACTCCTTTTTTTTTTTTTTTTTTTTGCTTGCAGTACTGGGGGCTGAACCCAGGAGTGCTCTACCACTAAACTACAACTCCAGCCCTTTAATTTTTTTTTCTTTCTTTTTTTTTTTTGTTTTGTTTTGTTTTGAGACAGGGTCTCACTAAGTTGCCCAGGCTGGCCTTGAACTTTTGATCCTCCTGCCTCGGCCTCCCAAGTCTTTGGGATTACAGGTGTGTGCTACTGTGCTTGATTTACTTCCTACTTTTTAAATTGATTATATGTCTGAGGATTTGGGAATAGGTAGTGAGTGAAGATATTAGAGTTTTCAGCAAAATAAAGAGATCTTTTAGGACAAAAGAATTCCATTGCATTTGGATGTGTTTTCAAGTGTCTTTCTGACTGGGCAGAATTGATGCAATGATCATTTGAACAGCTCCTGGTGGCCTTGAACAGTTCTTTCATAGTTCCTCAGATGCTTTTGCTTTTTGTGTGAAATTCAGAAGAGCATCATGTATAAGATAAAACAAGTGATTTTCTTAGGATGTGTCATCTCCATAGCTGATCTATGTCTGTTTTTTTCTTAGGTCCTACCCCTCTAAATGAGAAGGGAGGATTTTATTCCCTGTTAGTTCAACTTGGTAAAAGTTTAGGCTTATACTACCATAAAGAATAGATTAAAATTATCTTATGTTTTTTTTTTTTTTTTTAAAGAGAGAGTGAGAGAGGATAGTGAGAGAGAGAGAGTTTTTTTTTTTTTTTAATATTTGTTTTTTAGTTCTCGGCAGACACAACATCTTTGTTGGTATGTGGTGCTGAGGTTCGAACCCGGGCCGCACGCATGGCAGGCGAGCACGCTACCGCTTGAGCCACATCCCCAGCCCTATCTTATGTTTTAACTGAATCCATATTTTACTCTTTTAGAAATTGTCCTAATTCTTTGTATGTGCCTCCATGTGTGGTTTTTCTTATTATTTTGTCTAATCATAAAGATAATTTATGTTTGTGCAAGAGATACAAATCATAAAAGTATATCCCACCTCCACCAAGCCCTCCACTCAATCACTGTCTTAAACAAAAGTGAATAAAATCATATTACAGATTGCTTTCTGTTATTTTCTGTCATAGAAATCTTTCCATTTTTTGAATAGCAGTATAATATTCCAATGTGAAAGGATATATTATAAGTTATTCAACAAACCATATTTTCAGGCATTTGTGTTGCTTTTCATTTAGACTCTTGTAAGCAGTGTGCTTCTGGGAACATCACATATACTGACATCTTTGCACACTTTTCCATTTTCCTCCATAGGATAAGTCTGTTAGGAATGGGCTTGCTGATTCTAGCAAAATATATAATAAAACATTTTTATAAGTTGCTAGTGTGTTTCGGTGACTGTTCTAGTATGAGCTCCTACTATCAGTGCATGAGAAGGTCTAGTTCATTATACCTAAATTTCTTCTTTCCTGATATTATTTATTCATTATTTTAATAATTATCAAATACCTACTACATGCCAGGTGCTATCTTTTCAATGATTCAAAAATGTTTTTTGCCTTCTTAGGATTTATTGTTTTGAAAGGCTAGGATCTTTCTAGGTTTTTGTTTTGTTTTGGTTTTGGTATGGTGGATTGAATCAAGGGGTGCTTTGCCACTAAGCTACATTTATTCCCAGCCCCCTGCCGCAATCTTTTTAAAAAAATGTTGTTTTTTGAGACAGAGCCTTGCAAAGTTGCTGAGGGTCTCACTAAATTGCTGAGGCTCTCCTTGAACTCGCATCCTCCTACATTGACCTCCCAAGACTTCTTTCTGTTGTTTGATCTTTAGTTTTTTGGCTTGTTGCTTTTTAAATCTACATGTATTTTCTTCTCATTAATTTTAATTTTTATGTGTCTATTGACTAATAGTAGTCTTTTGTGAATCACATATTCATATAGTTGTTTTTCTGTAGGTTTTTTTTCTGATTTTATTACTATTTTTAGATTATTATGTAGTCAGATTCTATCTTTCTAGACAGGCCTCCTCCACCCTAAAGATCATAAAATTTGTTTGCCCATTGGACGAGCCAAGGTTCTTGGTTGCAAAAACAGAAACTATGGTCTACTTAAGCCAAAAATGGTATTGGTTGCTCCCAGCATTGCCAGGCAGGCTGGAAACAAGGAGTCGAAGGGTCTGGGACCTGTACCAGAGGAGATGGCAGGGCAGGGACAGGCTGGAATTGTGAGCCTCCTCTGCCCTTGAACCTGGCACTTCTCAAATAATATTTTCAAGAAGACAGTTTTTCCACCGTTCTTCATTGTTTTCAGGGTGTCTTCATTTTTAGGTGCATTACCCCCCTGTGGTTAGTAAAGACAGGCAGAACTAATAGTCTTACTGCTTTAGTTTCCCAGGCAGAAGGACACTTCCTAGCAGATGATTGAATAAAGCCTTGGTGGTGTTTGGTCTCATTGGCCTGTTTTGAGACTTGTGTGTCTGTGAACCAGCCACTGTGGCAAGAGGGGTGGAATGCTTTGATTGGACAGACTAATGTCATATGTTTGTCCCTGTGATTGTGCTGGGAGTACAATCAGCTGGACTGAGAAAAAATGGGAGAGGAACTTCTCAAAGAAAAGCAGGGTGTTATTGTAGAAGAAGGGAAATAGATGCAACAAAAGCATTAGCTATCATCTTTGATTATAGTACCTGACATGTTTTATATTTGACTGGATTCTATAATCAGTAGTGCAAAATGCCACTTACTAATTTATTGTTTTAGAAAATTAAAATGTAATTTTTATTAAATTATTCTTTTTCAATATACATCAATCACTAGGGAGATGAAATTGTAAAATCCCTATACAGAAAGTAAGTCTCGTCCTTCATTTTTAAATTAGTTATACTGCCTGAGAGAAAGCTTTTTGGAGGAGTTACTTCCTTTTTTGTTGACTACAAGGAACATGAATTCTTAAACGTGCAAGATTCATACTGGGTGAAGATGTATATTTTACTAAAAGCCCAGTGTAGTGTTATAGGCATGTTTGGAGGTCTAGACTGTAGCATATACTAAGAAAGCCAAAAATATAAAACTGAGAAAAAGAAAACCACCCTCAATAACATGCCATAAAAAGTTACTGCTGTGTTATAGCCCTGCAGTCATTCAAAACAGTTTCCCTTTTTGAGTCACAACTTGTTCAGTATATTTTCTCCTATGAATGTCAGTAATATGTCCTTTAACAAACAGAAACATATCAAGAAAACAATGTAGTATATGAAACAAACATGGGTTTTTTTAGAGTCAGACAAACCTGGGTTTCAATCTGATCTTTAAAATTTTACCTTTACCTTAAGTGTGTGTGTGTGTGTGTGTGTGTGTGTGTGTGTGTGTGTCTCTCTCTTTTTTTTTTTTTTTTTTGGGGATTGAACCCAGGGCCTTGTGCATGCTAGGCAAGCACTCTACCAACTGAGCTATATCCCCAGCCCCTTAAGTGTGTCTCTCTATGTGAAAAATGATGTGATAACTATTACACAAATTTAAGGATTAAATTATGATGTTTGCATAATAACAGTATCTATTATCATTACAATTTAAAATTATTATTTGGGAGAAAGTAGCATTCTTTTGGAAAATCAGTTGTGTCAATTAGCATATGCAGAGACAATTGTGTGTCTGAAAGAAGCGGTGCACATTTCCAAACTGGGATTTATTTATTAATTTATTGTTGTGGTTCTGGGGATGAAACCCAGGGTCGCACATGCCAAGCAATCCCTCTACTACTGAGCTACATCCTTAGCCCTGGGATTTTCTTTTTGATATCTGTAGATTGGGGATAACTATGGTAAGCCTGTAAGGCTGATATACCCAATATAGGCTATGATGTGCTAGCTTGGATCTTTCTACACTGTTCAGGGATCTATGAGATGTGGTATTTGTGTGCATTTTCAGGCAGAACAGCCATGACCCCAAATGCCTGGTCACTGCCCAGTAGTCTAGGCCCCCAGGAACTAAATGAATCCTCTTTAGAATAGTTGCCCATTCTAGCCCAGCAGGCTTTGAACTTGGGGCCACACTATAATTTGATTAACACTTTCACTTATTGATGGTCTCATTTTTTTGGCCCTTTGCAATTGGATGACTTTTACAAAGGCTTTATCCTTCAGGCAAAGCATATATTTGTTGTCTAACTACAGAGTTTAGCATTGAATAATTTTATGACAGACCACATTTGGCATGCTTAGTTATTCAGGGAATTTTCAAAGAACCGTGGAGGGACTTTTTAGTCACACATCCTCTGTTCTTAGTCATCTATTCCTTTTATGGTAGTCATTAGCAAATATCTCTCAACCTCTTCTATAATGTTTAACAGTCAGTGTAAGCTCTCTGTAGTGTTGGCTGTTTTGAGCTCTGTGTACTTAATTATGAGACAGTCAGCATATACTTGTGAAAACATAAACTAAATGTTGGTATATTCTCCACATGGTTTCTTTTTACAGAACCACACTTGTTAATACCCACATTAAACTATTTAGGCCATTAATTAAAATATTTTTCTCTTCTATGCCATTTGGGGTATTATCTCTTCTCTCCTTCTCTTGTACCACTTACTTAAGTGTCATTGATTACATTCAGAATTAAGGAACAAGAGGAGTGAAGGCCAGTGTGATTAGGAGGTTTGCTTTACTGCACAGGAAAACCAACATGTCTACATTCTGGGACGTCAGAAACACCGTTTGCGTTTAACTGCTTGACCCTGATGGCCTGGTGAAATTCCAGGGTTGCATCACTGCATTGTGCCTTCCCTAATACCTAGTAAACCCAGCTGTTTGGCTGACACCTATTCTCCTTAACTGCTAAATGCTGTTTTTAGGCTGTGCTCTTATAAGAGTAGACCAGAAGAACTTCTTGTACCTTTTCGAAAAATTTGATAATTTTCACTCCAACTCCTTCTAACCTCTGCTTTCTTCCCCACCTCATAGACACATTTCCCTAAACATATTCATAGTGTGTCTTTTTCATACACCTAGAAGACCTTGGACTCACAGCTTTAAATCAACACTGAAGGTAATAATTAAGGTAAGAAAACAAGGATTTGGGTTTATGAGTCAGATAACTGGTAGGACCTTCCTCCGGATCTCCAGCACAGTATTGTATTACAAAGTGCTCTTCTAAATGTCTTGCAGGCCCATGACTCAGCATATCCTGAGTGAAACTTGTTGTCTCTCTCCAGCCCCTGGCTTCCCCCTCCAAATTCTCTGTCATGGAACGCTCTCCACCCTTTAATCAACTAACCTGGAAGCCCGCTCTCTTCTCTATACTCCATATCCAACCCCCCCAGCCCCTGGGAGGGGGCAGTAGACCCTGGGTCCCCTCATCTCCAGCAGATGCCCCAGCAGTAATAAGCAGGTGCACCATTTACCGTGGTGGGCTGTCCCACCATCCCTGCCAGGTGACCCCAACCAACTCCCGGCTTCATCTTCCACCACCACCAAGTGCATTTTATGTTCTAACCTCATCAAAAAAGTCTTGGTGCCCTCAACACACTTTGCCATTTCATTCCCTTGTCTTAATGAGCTCATTTTTGTGATTGCCTTTCCTTGTTTGTACATGATGAAGTTTTATTCATCCTTTAAGCACGACCCAAATGTTATCTCTTCCTTGGCCTTGCTCTGCAGAATTAATGGTGTTTCCTTTTGTGACTTGAGAGCTTATGCTTCTAGCTGCTCTGCTGTAGTGAACCAGTAAATCTCTGCTGCTCTGGAATTAGACACCTGGGTTGAGATCCCAGCTGTATGCCCACTGAAAGACTTTGGGTAGTTGTGAAAAATCTTCAAGCTCTCAGTTTCCATTTTCCATGGTTTTGTAAGATGAACACAAGCCTCTACCTCATGAAGTTGTTATGAGGATTAAGTGGCAGAAAAAAGTACTCAGTGTTCAGGGTTATGTTAAAATGATGAACTACTGAATATTTAAAGATAAACTTGTTGCTGTGCCCTTTGCTGCGTCGTGCTTGCCGGTCTTCCTCCTTTTTGCACTGTGGAGAGCTTCCTGTGTAGCAGGCACTGTGCTAAGAATGGTCATAATAGTGTCTCCCTCAAGTACCCTCACAACAACCCTTGGAGGGAAATACTGCTTCGTACGTTAACCAAGGAGGAAACTAAGGCACTGAACAGAGGTTCAGTGCCTTGTTTAGGTGAGAGGAGAAACCAGAATTTGATTCCAGGGAGTTCTGGCCAAAGAGCCCATACTCTCAACCACCACACAAGTTTACCTCACAGTGAGTACTTAATAAATGTCTGCTGGAACAATAATAAATGAGATTCAGATAAACAGGCTTGTGGGTCCAAGTTCTGGGAGATGACCTAGTGAAAGAGATATGGGTAAGAAGTAAAATAAATCAAGAGATAGACTAAATGAGTAAAAGAACATGCTAATAGTAGTGATACCAGGGACCACCAGTATTAGTGACTGGGGCTGGCTGGTCCTGGCAGATGTATAAAACTCTGTTTCTTGAGTTGGAATGCTTCTGGATTGTAAAAAGTGGCTTTATTCCTCTAACTAGTTTGATTCAAACCCAAATTAAAATGTATTATGAGGAGGACTAATTTTTCCACCACAAAAGAGTCAATGGTATTGTTTCTACCTTCCTACTGTAAATAATTAGAAAACTGGACAAAATGTGTGAAAGTTGTTTCCAACAATAGACAGCAGGCAGTGTGACTATGATCTCTCAGAGAGGGGAGGTGGGTAAGTCCCTTGAGTCTGTGGCAGACACCGGGCTCAGCATGCCCACAGTCCAACTCCACATGGCCAGTGTGTGGGCGGCCCCAGATCACCCTCAGTTGGGTGATTTGCTGGGAGGACTCACAGGACTCAACATACAGTCATACTCGTGACTAAGGTTTGTTATAGTGGAAGAATACAAAGCAGAAAATCAGCAAAAAGAGAAGGTAAATGAGGTAAAGTCAGGAGGAAACCAGGGGCAAGCTTCCAGGAGTCCTCTCCTGAGTGCTGCACAGGATGCCCTTAATTTCCCTAGCAACAAGTAGTGACAACACACGTGAAATGTTGTCTACTAGGGCACCTTATTAGAGACACCGAGCCACCCTAGCAGGGACAGGCCTGCTAGGTTGGCTCTGTTCTGCGATTTCTAATCTTCTGTGAAATATCTAATTTCTAATATCTGCTGTGAAGATAAAAATAAAAAGGTCCAAGGATGTAGCTCAGCAGTAGAGTACCCCAGGTTCCATCCTAAATACCGAGGGTCGGGGGACATAAATGTGAAAAATGGAAGATACATCAAAACTGGTAGTTCTAGAACTGAAAATTATAATGTCTGAAATGAAAACTCCACTGGATGGGATTCAGAGCCGATTAGAAATCACAGAAAAAAGGTCAGTGATCTTGAAAACATAACCATAGAAGCCATCTCATGTGAAACATGGAGAAAAATAACTGCAAAAGAAATGAACCTCTAGACGCTCAGTGACCTGTGAGACATTGCTAAGTTGTCTAGTATGCATGTAATTGAAATTCTAAGGGTGGAGGGGAAAAAATTGAACAAAACAAAGGCCCAAAATGTCCAAATTTAATGAGGATATTTGAATGAAACCAACAAAGAAAACCACAGCAAAGCACAGCATAACCAAATTGCCAGAACCCAGTGACAGTGACAGAATTCTTAAACCAGTGAAAAGAAAACACTTACATGTAAAGAATTAAAAATGAGAATATCACGTACTCCCCATCAGAATCCATAAAGCAGCAGACAATGGAGTGGCATCTTAAATGCTGAAGGGGAAAAAAGCCAATATAAAATTATACACCAGGTGAAAATAATTTCAAAAACAAAACAAAGACCTTTTCAAACTAACAAAAGCTGAGAAAATTCATAGCCGGCAGACCTGTACACCTAGAAATGTAATGGGAAACTTTTCAAGCTGAAGGGAAAGATCCCAGATGGAAACTTCATGAATAGAAATGAATAAAAAGCACTAGATAATGGTTAGTATATAGGAAATACAAAAGACTTTGTTGTCCTTTAAAAAAAATGTTTAAAATATATTTTAAATAATAAGTTAAATAAATGACTATTTAAAGCAACATAATAGCATTCATTACATTGTGAAGTTTATAACTTTTGCACAAATAAAATTTTTGACACTAATATAAAAAATGGTTCTTACAATATCTGCAAAGTGGTCTAATATCATTTGAAGGTACAATTGATTGAATTTAAAATGCAAGTCAGGCATAGTAGCACATACCTGAATCCCACACTGGGATGCTGAGGCAGGAGGATCACAAGTTCAAGGCCAACCTCAGCAATTTAGTGAATCCCTAAGCAACTTAGTGAGACCCTGTCTCAAAATAAAAAATAAAAATGGTTGGGATGTGGCTCAGTGGTAAAGTGCCTATGGTTTCAATCCCCACCGAAAAAAAAAAGGAATCAGTAACAAATAATATCTGAATAATACCTGGGAAATTCTCCAACCAACTATTTGGAAATTAAGTTCAAATTTTGAAACAGATCATGATATAAAGAAGAAATCACCAGGGAAAGTAGAACATTTTTTTGAATTGAATGAAAATGAAATCACAAAGGCTGAGGGATACCGCTCAGTGGTAGAGCACTGCCTAGCATGCTTTGAGTCTCTGGGTTAGAGCCCTGAGCTGGGGGAAAAGGACAAAAAACAAACAAACAAAAGAAGAAAATGAAACCACATCATATCAAAATTTGTAGGGTGCAGTCAAAGCGATGCTTGAGGGAAATTTATAGTTTTAAATGTGTATGCCAAAGAAGAAACCAATGGTTTAAGCCCGACCTGGAGAAACTAGAAAACAAAAACAAACAAACAAACAAACAAAAAAACACAGCCAATTAAATACAAAGTGAAGAAAATAGAGATCTAGAAAGTAGAAAAGAGGCAAACAATACAAAACAATAAAAACAAAAACCAACTATGAAACCAAAAATCGGTTCCTTGCAAAGAACCATAAAATTGATTAAATGAGTCTGATTCCCTTTTATATTCTTGAAACACAATGTAGTATACTGTTAAAATGAATTTTTGAGAATCTGAGATCCATGACCTTGTTTTAAGATTTGGGTATTGAGCTATAGTAAAACTTTTTCTTTGGTACTGGAGATTGAACCCAGGAGTGCTTTACCACTGAGCTAATCCCCAGACCTTTTTTGCTGTTGTTTTTTGAGACAGGGTCTCACTAAATTGCCCAGGTTGGCCTTGAACTTGTGATACTCCTGCCTTAGCCTCCCAAGTAACTGGAATTATAGGTGAGTGCAACCTCACCTGGCATAAAACACACTTACTTTAGCAAGTGTGTTACAAGTTAAGTTATGATAAATAGTGTTTATTTTTGTCTAAACATTTCACAAAGTTCCTCCTGGAAGATAGCTATACTTATGGAGAAATTGTATTTGGAAAAACCCATACAATTTCTTTGTCTTCAGTTTTGAGCAAAACATTATGTAAAGCAGGTGATGAAAATTTAAGATCAAGAACAATAATATACATCCTAGGAAAATACAGTTAAAGATATTGAAAAACATGTATTGTTAATTTGTATATTCTGTTTAGAAGAAATGTGTTTTCATAGTATTCAGACACCATAATCTATAAAACAAATACCCATGAAAAGAAATGAAACTATTCAGAGATCAAACCATCAATATGCCACATGATGATATGCAATTTTAATAGCTGATCTCGTCAGTTATCAAACCCATTGATAAATAATCTGCGCCACTAGTTGTAGTATTATTCACAGTGACAGAACCTGTAATAAAGATGAAGTGAGGTAAGTATGTATAAGGAGTTGTTTTGTTCTTAATGAAAGCAACCTCAAATATTCAACTTTATTTGTCTTGTAAGATAATAAACTACTTAATTGTTCTGTTCAGCAAATACTGAATACAATCTTGAGAAAAAACTAAAATCAATTAAATTCATCTTAATTATTAGGATATTGAGTAAATACACTTTTCTCAGCTTTTCACTCTGATTATTTAGTTCATGGATTATATAGATTTTCTGTTTGCTTATAAAATCTTAGAATCAAATAATATAATCTGGCCCTCATCCCCCGTTCCTTTAGCTTTCATCTTTTGAAACACTTCACTGATTATGAGCTTTCCAAATGCAGGAATAAATGTTTCAAAGCAAACCAGTTAGTTTAGCCATATTCTAGTAGTGCTTTTTAAAATTTATTTATTTGTTTGTTTGTTTGTTGTTTTGGGTGGTTGTAGATGGACAACATGCCTTTATTATTTGTTTATTTTTATGTGGTGCTAAGGATAGAACCTGTGCTAGGCAGGTGCTCTGCCTCTGAGCTACAGCCCCAGCCCCAATATAGTGCTTTTTTACTAAAAGATTTCTTCATACAGGAGATGGGAATGGGGATGGAGGAAGGACACTCAATAATAAAGCAGCTCAACTGGGATTTTTGGACTATGGGTGGAATTCAATTTCAGTTCTAATTTTTATTTTAATCTAGTCACCTCGAAGTTTGCTTGTCAAAAGGAGTTCCTATCTGGTTTTTTTTTTTATTATCTTCTTTCTGAAGTCTGATCTGAATTTTCACCTCAGGCAAAAGATTCAGAGTTAGTTCATGGATAGGACAAACTCAAGAGAAACTTTATAAGAATTCATTTTCTGAGAGAACCTTGACAAGGTGATTACATATGGTTCAATGCTCAGAAACAGGAGACTTTTGATTGACCTGGGCAAGAACCAGTTTCAAGGGTAGGAATATCATTCTCTCTGCTTGTTACAGCTTCAGCAACCAGGAATTCTCCAAGTGCTGTGAATCCCAGGGATTAAGTGTGACAGGGTGATTATTAACCACATCATTGCTAGGAATTGTTTGCACTCTCCTTTCCAAATGACATCCTCCCTACACATTTTTGGAGTGCCTTGTATTTGACAACTATACATCGGTGATATTTTTATAGTTCAAAATAAGTCAAAATGTATTATAATTCTATTTTCTGTAATTTTCTCCCTTTTTACCATCTACTATAAGGGTTAGTTTTTGTTTGAGGCTTTATTGAAAAAGTAGAAGGAAATAAACAGCAGGTAAAGTTGAATTGTAAGATTTATTGTTGCAGAAGACAGGATCTAAAACCATCATAAATTATCAGAGAGATATAAAATGAATGGTAGGGCTGGGGATGTGGCTCAAGCGGTAGCGCGCTCGCCTGGCATGCGTGCGGCCCGGGTTCGATCCTCAGCACCACATACCAACAAAGATGTTGTGTCCGCCGAGAACTAAAAAATAATAAATATTAAAAAATTCTCTCTCTCTCTCTCTCTCTCTCTCTCTCTCTCTCTCTCTCTCTCTCTCTCTCTCTCCTCTTTAAAAAAAAATAAATAAAATGAATGGTAGCCCTCCACACTCACTTTGATTTTCTGTTTGATTTGTTAATATCAGTGTTTCCCTTTTCTCAGTTCAAGTTCTCAATCCATGTGCTTCTTCTTCCTTTTTACTATTCCTGGAGGTCTCCTTCTGGCCAAGGAAATTCTTGAATCTTTCTTCTCAAAACTGTATCTTCCCACCTGGCACAGTGACACATGCCTGTAATCCCGGTGGCTTGAGAGGCTGAGACAGGAGGATCGTGTGTTCAAAACCAGCCTCAGCAAAAAGTGAGGTGCTAAGCAACTCAGTGAGACCCTGTCTCTAAATAAAATACAAAATAGCACAGTGGTTGAGTGCCCCTGAGTTCAGTCCCCGGTACCAAAACAAAAACAAACAGGGTTTTTTTGTTTTTGTTTTTGTTTGAAGGAGGTGAGGGGTTCCTAGAACCTCACTTTTCTTACCAAAATTTATTTGGCAGATAGCGTTTTTAAAAAATGAATATTGTGAAATCTGTAAATTTCCCAGTAAAGAGCTGGGCTGTAAATAAATATATGTTGACTTGAATGAATGCCCATGCTTAGACTTAATGCAGAATTGAGAAATATCAGATTATCGGAGTCCTCCAAAAGGGACCAGTTGATTCCTCAGATGAAGGACAGAGATAACAGGGACCCAGAGGTTTAGTGATCATGCAAAGACTGACAAAAGTGAGCTCTCAGATACCAGGCCACATCGCTTGAGGAGTGTGAGTTCTGTTCCTTTAACAAAATGTATCCAATACCTGGAGAGAGAGCCTGTGCTGGTGCTGGGATTCAGGGATTAATAGGTACAAGTTGCCTAGGTCTTCCTGACACTGGCCTTCCAGGTTCCCAGAGAAAGCTTTTCCTTACCCAGAGGCAGTCATTCCTCATCTGCCTCCCACTTTCCCTTGTTTGGATTCTCAAACCAGATCCAGAAGCTTTCTTTGTTACATTCTGTTACAGCATTACCTTGGAGTTCATACCACAGTATAGTTACTAATATGTTCCTTTTCCACATTATAGAGACTATTTTCTGTTGCCCTGATACTTCACAGAATGATCAGAACGTGGTTGCTGTCAAGATACATTGCTTCACTGAATAAGTAAAAATATATATATGTATATATAGCAGAGCTTCACAGCCCTTTCCATGTGACTGACACAGAAAGTGGTGAAGGAGGTGAGTTCTTGCAGAGGCGCTGGCTTGAGGGGTTCCATTGTCTTGGGCTCTCCATGGTTGCCATGCAGACTGAAAGATCAGCATCCCAGCACACCTGTCCCTTTGGGACACTTTGCACATTCCACAGAAGCTCTATGGAGGTTTTTGGGTCTGGAGATTGTCACTAGAGGAACTAGGAAAAGAGCAGAAGCTGTGAGCAAGGGCGGGGCTGGAGAGCTGAAGGGCAGTCATTTGAGGATATAGACTGAAAAAGAATCTAGGCATTTTAGCCAGTTGTCTGAAGGAGAAGCAGCTTTAAAAAATTCCTGCACGTGAGCTTTGGAAAGATGGGACTTTCACCTTTGAAAAGGGTGGTAGTTTCTGTAAAAGTTTCTCCTTTTTATTTTCTTCCCACCCTGGCCAGTCAAAGCACAAGTGCAAAAAGCAGTTGGTTTTACAACTCTGTGAATATATTAAAAGTCCTTCAATTGTATACTTAAATGGATGGGTAACACAGTTTGTGAATTCTTGCTCCATAATGCTGCTAAAAACTTTGTCCCCACTGTATTTAAGTTTTTTTTTAAATATTTTTTTAATTGTTGGCAGACCTTTACTTTATTTATTTATATGCGGTGCTGAGAATCAAAGCCAGTGCCTCACACATGCCAGGCAAGTGCACTACCGCTGAGCCCCAGCCCCAGCCCCAGCCCCTATGTTTTAAGTAAATGAATCATGAAGAAGAAAAAGAAGAAGAAAACACCAATTAACCAAAAGCAAAAGCGGTTTTCCTCTATGTTCAAGAAAGAATGTATACCTAAGGTGTTTGGAGTTACCAAGTTATGAATAAATTACTTATTTAAACAGTTCCAAATCTTTAATATTTAGAAATTTGATATTGATACTTCTTGTGAATTTTATAACATTTTATAAATCTCCCAGAATTGCATCCTAAGTTATAAGAAAGATTTTATTTTGATAGAAAAGGAATAATAAATATGAAGATATATATATATATATATATATATATATATATATATATATATATATAATATAGATTATTACTTTGATATGAAATCATTAGTCCCAAATGATTGAAATAAAATTAATTATTTGGGTACTTTCAAAGACTGATCTGCTAGTGTCCAAATTATCGATATAAACAAAGCTATTTCCATACTCTGGGTAATGTATTCTTTTTATTTTCACATAAACATTACCTAAAAATTTCTTATATGTGTAAAAACTGCAAAATCATGAAACAAAATGCATTTGTGCCTTTTAATATTTATATTTTATTACACGTTATCTGGTGCTACATAATGATTTACCTTAAAACTTAGCATCTCAAAACAACAAGCACTTATTATCTTGATTTCTGTTAACTCAGGAATCTAAGCCCTCTGCCATAGGGTATTCCAGTATCAGGCCTGGCTGCAGTCCCACCTGAAGGTTCGGACAAGGGAGGTCTACTTGTAAGCTTTCTGCCATGGTTGGCATCAGGATTCAGTTCCTCATGGGCTGTCGGAATGAGGTCCTCAATCGCTCAAATGTTGTTGGGTGGGTTGACATGTGGACTTCTGCCTAGAGTAGCCAGCTACCATCAGAGCAAACTAGACACACCAAGAGAAGGCAAGCAAGAAGGAAGCCACAGTCTTTTTGTTAACCTAATCTTGAAAGCAACATCCCATGACCTTTGTCACATCTGTTTGTTACAAGTGAGTCACTAGGTGAGTCTACACTCAAGGGAAGGGAATTTCACATTTCACAAGGGCATGAATACCAGCAAGCAAGAATAAATGGGGTTCATCTTGGAGGCTGCCTACCACAACATTTCTCTCAGGAAGTTCTACATAGCAATGTATTTTAACTTAGATTTCGTTTTTTTTACTAAGAATTTTATAGCATTTCTTGAAAATATTAGTGACGCTCAAAGATGCAATAGATAAAGGATTGGAGAACAGTACCCTAGAAGTATTACCATATTACCCTCTGTCTTGTTATTCCAATGCCCCTGGAGCATTTCCTTTGTGTGTGTGTGTTGGGGGGGGGTGGCTCAGCACCCATTAAGATAGCCATCTGAACTGAGCACAGTGGTGACACCTTTAAACCCAGCTACTTGGGAGGCTGAGACAGGAGGATCTCTTGAGTCCAGGAGTTTAATGCCAGCCTGTGCAACATAGTGAAACCCTGTCTCAAAAACAACACAACAAAATGCAGCCATTAGAAAATGGGGGGGGAGGGGAATGGGGGCTGGAGGTGGTAGGGATGAACAACCAGGAAGTGTCAGCTGTCATATCTCATTTGTATGAACATATTCATACAGCCATACAAGAGGCTAGGTAATATAGTCGTTGAGCAGTTGAGAACTCAACAAAAAATGGTTATATTGTGAAATAAAGGGAGTGTGAATATTAAGGGGAAAGCCAGAAGCCTTTGCCAAGCAGCATTAAAGTGGATGTCACATGCACACACTAATGCATTTTACTCAGAGGGGAGCAAAATCATGTCCTCACTCAGAGCCTCTTACTCTTAATTTAGACAGAACTCTTATTAACTTGGTTATGGAGTTTCCCAAACCACTGCAGATTAAGAGGAAGTGTAGTGAGAGGCAGGCAATTTGACAGCTGCAAGAATTGAGACCAGAACGTCCAGTAACAAATAAGGGAGTACGAAAGGCTGAGGGCAGAGCTAAGCTGACAGTGCAGAGGAATTTGATATAGGGGCATACAGTCCTGTGAACTCCAGTAGCCCCAAGGCATTGCCCATTTAAAAACAGTACTGCATAGAAAAATGCTTAGATTTAGTAATGATCTGGAGCCTTCCTCAGTGATTAGAAAACATTACAGCACTCTAAAAGAGGTAAGCTTCATCAATTATCTGAAATGCTTATCTATGTAGAACATTCTATAAAAATGTTTCTGTCAAATAAAGGAGAGGCCCCTCTACTCACAATGCTCTTCACCTTTATCTAATTAGCACCATGTTATTTGTACAGGAAAATGCTTTCCAAGTTCCATTTCTGAAATCTAGGACTACGTATTGTCTCAGAGCATGTGGTGCTAGTAATTTCTTTGTTTTTAAAGGGAGTGTTTATACTCATCAGTCCCCAAATATTTCAAATTGTAAACACAGAACAATTACCCTCCTCACTATGTGCACCTCGCCATCCTAAAAAGAGCATAGAACTTTCTGACTGTGCAGAAAATGTTATTGAAGACATATGATTGTCAAAGATTTCTCTAGTTCTCATGTTTTTTAAGCTCACTGGCATCCTTGCCAGTCTTGCAAATGTTAACCTTGAGTGTTCTTTGCCATTTCTCCATCTGGCAAAACTTCACTCATTTAAGACTCAGACTCATTAGTGAAATAGATTGTATTATATGTTGTTAATGGCAGGGAAAATTGATAAATTGGACCATCAAAATTAAAAAGTGAAAGTGGGTTAAAAAGTGTTAAGAGGATAGAAAGATAAGCTGTAGACTCAGGAAAAATGTTTGCAAATCAGATATCTAAGATACATAAGGACTCCTATCTAGGATACCGAAAGAACTCTCAAAACCCAACAATAGGGCTCGGAGTGCAACTCAGTGATAGAACACTTGCCTAACATGAGCTAGCCTTGTGTTCAATCTCCAGAACTGCCAAAATGAAATCTCAAAAACAAAACAATAACAACAACAAAAATCCAATTAAAAAATGATAAAAGATGAGGTATACTGGCACATAACTATAATCCCAGCTACTTGGAAGGCTGAAGCAGGAGGATCACAAGTTTAAGGCCAGCCTTTGCAATTTAGGAGACCCTATTAAAAAAAAAAAAAAGAAAAAGAAAAGAAAGAAAGAAAAAGAAGGAGGAGGATGAAGTAAAAGGCATAAAAAGACATTTCACCAAAGAGGATACACACATGCGAAAGGATATTCATCCTCACTAGGGAAATGTAAACTAAAACCACAAAATACACACACACCTATCAGAATGGCTCAATTAAAAAATAATGAAAAGTGCCAGGCACAATGGCACGTGCCTGTAATCCCAGAGATTAGGGAGGCTGAGGTGGGAAAATCACAAATTCGAGATCAGCCTGGTCAATTTAGTGAGACCTTGTCTCAAATATAAAAAGGACTGGGGCTTTAGCTTAGTGGTAGAGCAGCCCTGGTTCAATCCTCAGTACTGCAAAAAAATAAAAAGATAATAATAATGAAAATGCCAAATGCTGACATGAATGTGGTTTAGTAATGATCCGGAGCCTCCCTCAGTGATTAGAAAACATTACGACACTCTAAAAGAGGAACTGGGTCACAGACCCTTTGCTGGGGGAGTGTGAAAGAGCACAGGTATTCTGGAAAGTAACCTGGCAGTTTCTTTAAAAGCTAAACCTGCCACTGCCACATGACCCAGCAATTGCACACCTGGACATTTATTCCAGAGAAATTAAAGCTTAAAGTCATAGAAAAATCTGCATACAAATGTTAACAGCAACTTTATTCCTAATAACTCCAAACTGGAAACAACCCAGAGATTTTCAGGGAGTGAATGGTTAAACGAGCCATGTCCATTCAGCATTATTCTGCAGGGAAAAGGACGGGCTAATGGTACCTGCCACCTCCTGGATGGATAATGCTGAGTGAAACAAGCCAGGCCCACAAGGTCACATGATCTATCATGCCATGTACATAACAGTTTTGAAATGACAGAATCGAAGAAATGGAGAACAAATTAGTGATTTCCAGGGGCTGAGGTGGGACAGCAAGCATGAGGCAGTAAAGCGGGCACGGCTGGAGGAAAGCAACACGAGGGATTTGTGGGCCGAGGGCAGAGTTCTAAATCTTGACTGTGTCAATGTTGATGTCTTGCGCAGTTTTTTGAGATGTTGCCGTTGGGGGAAACTAGGTAAAGGGGATTTGGTATCTCAGAATTTGCAAGTGAAAATACAATGATCTTAAAATTAAAAGCTTATGAACTCTTGAGAACTCCATTGGACTGGGAACTCCATAAGGGAAAGGCTATCTGTATTTCCTCAGCACCTAGTGCATGCCTGAATTGAGAAAGATGCTTGAAAAATGTGTGTGAACTGCTTTGGGGGAGAGAGGCTGAAGACCTGAATGGAACTGTATTAAGGGCCATAGCTGACTGTGTCTCTCAGAATGAAAGGCATCTCTGGACTGATCCATTAATTTAAAAATTGTCCATTGAGCATCCACTTTATGGTAGGCATGGTTCTAAGTTCTGGTGTCTTTGTTCAGGCTGCTATGACAAAATACTGTAGACTGGGTGGCTTAAACAACATTTATTTCTCACAGATCTTTAGGATGCAGTCTGACATCAGTGCCAAAATGGCTGGTTTCTTGGTCAAGGTTGTGTCCTCTCATAGCCTTCTTTAGTTCATGACACACAGAGAACTCTTGAGTCTTTCTGTTTGTCAAAGCACAAATGCCACCACAGGGCCCCACCCTCAGGACCTCAATTTAACCTAATCACTTCCCAGAGGCCCCATCTCTCAATACCATCACACTGGGGGTCAGGACTTCAATGTATGAATTTTCAGGGGACATAAATATTCAGTCCATAGCCGCTAGAAATCTAGCAGTGAACAAACTCAGGGCAAGAGCATTCCTGCTTTCACAAAGCTTAGTTTGTGGCAAAACACAATGGATAATAACACATAAATTATACAGTATACTAGGTGATAATTGCTTTGGAAAGAAATTAAAGTTGTGCATAGGAGTTGAGGATATGGAAAGGACTACAAGACAGCGTTTGAAGTCATAGAGACTACCATTTGAGCAAAATCTTGAAGCAATTGAGGGAGATGACCATGCAGCTACGTGGAGGCAGAAGGCAGTTGGAGGGCTTCTGGTAGAAACAGATCTAGCATGTTCACAGAGGCAGAGTTGGAGGCAGGGTTAATGGAAAGAGAATGGGTGAGGGAGAGTAGTTCTGTGATGAGAACTGAGGGACATTAAGTGTGGAGATGTGGAGCCTTCTGGCTTTTACTCTGAGTGAACTGGGGTGTCACTGAAGGCCTTGGAGAAGAAGAATTGCATGACCTGACCTCCATGTTATAAAGGGCCGCTCTGGCTGCTGAGTCGAGGTAGAGGGCTCGCTCGCACTTGCAAGGCCCTGGACTCGATCCTCAGCACCACATAAAAAGAGGAGACTAGAGGAACAAGGTAAAAGCAAGGAAGACTGTGTGCCCAAGCTCCTGGGGCAAGAGGTGGTAGTGACTTGGACCAGGGTAGGTAGCACTAGAGTTGTGACAAATGACCTGTTTGTGTTTAGGTTTTTGAGAAAGAGCCAGCAGGATTTCCTGCCAGATTGGATGTGAGGAATTCATGAGAGCTTGGGACAGAGGACTTGGACAATGGTGTTGTCATTAACTGAGCTGGAATAAACTGCAGGGAAGCATCTTTGGGACAAAGTTGAGGGGCACACGTCCAGTTCAAGACGTCCACGTGGGGATGTGGGGTAGCTGGTTGGGGAGATGCGAGTCTGGAGTTCAGAGGAGGTGGAACACAGTCTGGAGATACATTTTTGGAAGTTGTCAACAACTATATGGTATTTAAAGCCTGGCAACTAGATGAGATTTCCAAGGGAGGAGAGTAGTGAAGAAGTCCAGGGGCCATTTAGAGTTTTAGAGGCAAGGTACAGGGAGCAGAGCCCGCTGACAGAGGCTGAGAGCCATGGCCAGTGAGAACAGAAGAAAACCAGGAGGGCAAGTTCCTGGGAGCCAGGTGGACAAAGTGTCTCCTGGAGGAGGGAGTGATCCCTGATGTGGGTCGGGTAAGGTAAGGTCTGATAACTGGCTGGGTAGAAGCAATTGGTGACTCTCACCACCACGAAGCATTTCAGCCATAGGGCAGAGGTTGTGGCTCAGCGGTACAGGGCTCGCCTCGCACTTGCAAGGCCCTGGATTCGATCCTCAGCACCACATAAAAATAAATAAATAAAATAAAGGTATTGTGTCCAACTACTAAAAAATAAATTTTAAAAAATTCCACTGATCAGATTTAAAAACAAAACAAAACAAAACATTTTAGCCATAAAGCCAACTCATGGTCATTACAAGGACAATATTCAGTTGCAAACATTTGTTTTAAAAAGGCATTTTTCAATTCCTTAGAAAGTTAAATATAGAATTACAATATGATCTAGCAATTCCACTTCTAGGTATATACCCTAAAGAATCGAAAGCAGGAACTCAAGACAAATGCTTGTATGCCAGTGTTCAGATCAGCTTATTCACAGTAGCCAAAAGGTAGAAATAACCCAAATGTCCATCAAGAAATGACTAAGTAAACAAAATGTATTGTATACCTACAATGAAATATTAGTTGGCCTTGATAAAAAGGAAGTTTTGATTTATGGTACAGTATGTGTGAACCTGGAACCCATACAACATAAAATAAACCACACCCACAGGGCGAATATCCTAGGACTCCACTCATTTGAGGTACCTAGAATAGCCAAACTCAGGGACAGAAAGTAGAATAGAAGTTACAGGGCAGGAGGGACTAGAGAGTTATTGTTTAATCAATATAGAGTTTCTGTTTGGGGTGATGAAAAAGTTCTGGAAGTGGGTAATGCAACATGAGTTGTGCAACGTTCTGAAGGAACTTCATGCCACTGAATTGCACACTGGGAAAAAATGGTTAAATAGTAAATATAAATACCACAATTTTGAAAAAGCATAGGGTTGGGAATGTAGCTCAGTGGTAAAGCACAGGCTTAGTGGGCATTAGGGCCCTCAGTTCAATCCCCAGTGCAAGAAAGAGGGGAGAGAGCAAGAGAGCGAGAGAGAGAAGCGTAGGATGCCAGAAAGGCTGTCTAAAGGGAAATTGATAGCACAAATATATGTGTGTATGTGTGTATGTCTATCTATCTATCTTAGAATTGAAATCAATGAGTGAGCAAAAGAAAAGCCATCTTTCACTTGTTCCTGACCTAAGTTTGCTTTATGCTTTAGGCATCGTCTGTGATGTGGCTTTACTGACGGAGCCTTTAGTACGTGTTTGTTATATGCCTTTCTGAAAGGCTCAAGCCTCAGCCATTGCAGTTAAAGAAAACAGTATCCCCTTATACAGGACCTTATTAGCAGAAGGCCAGGAGAAAAGCCAATGGCTACAGAGCGATGGAGCTAATTACAATTTTTAGAAAAGAGCATCTTTTTAAAATTATATATACTTAAAATATTATGTATCGATATGTCCCTTACTCAGGAGAAACTGTTCTCTCATATAACGCCTTTCAAAAATAATGTTCTTTAAATGCACATGTAAATGATTTTCCTGCTAAAACCAGCATTTCTGACAATTGCACAGAGCTGATATGGAGAAAACCTTGAGCACTGGAAGGTTTTGTGGTGCAGCATATTTAATAACCGTGACAACTCAAGAATTTTAAGCAGACTCGCCTCCTTGTCTGGGATCTGTCGGCAGCATTGTGTCTCGGCTGGCAAGCCCCTCAACACACTGTTTCAGCCAAAACCGTGCTAATGATGGTCTACCAAAAAATTTACAGGATATTTTTAAAGTCTCTATAGTCTCAGCATTAAAAACAACAGCAACAACAATTAAAAAAAAAAACAAAAAAAAAAAACTTTCCCCCATTCTTTTTAAAAGCTGCCACTCTAAAATATGTGGCAAATTAAGAAAAAGGAAAACAAAAAAACAAAAAACACCCAAACCAAAAAAACCAAAACGGTCTAAAATTGCTTTACAGGCTTGATGAAACAAAGACTGGTGTGTTGGAGTGGCTGCAGGGAGCTCTGCGCTGCTTTTGTATGATTTCAGAGGTGAATTTAGATGGCTGGAAGATAGATGGGTGCCAGATGCAGTTTGACATAGATTCAGGCAGCTGCTCCTGGGCTAGGTTTCATTAGCTGGTAAGTGCGCCAGCAGAAGCAGCAGCGCCAGGCCCCAAATGACAGTGAGAACAGTGGAACAATACAATATTCACTAAGTGATTTTAATCTCAGAGATTGAATGTCACCCAATCAGTTTCCAGGTTTTAAAAAACCAACTTGTAGGAAGCCATGAGAGAACCCAAGTCTTTGTTCATTGGGGGAAAAAAGTTTTACTTTCTTTGTTTCTTGTTTTTGTTCATTAGTTTTAAAACAACAATAACAACAAAATGCTTTCACCCCCATCTTGGTAGCATTCAATTAAAACATCATGTCAACCTCCCTAACACACACACTGCCATAAAACAAATGTATTCCTTATTGCAACTAGGAAAATATTCCTCTCAAAAGATGAAACCGATGTTTGTTTATCTTAGGTGAAAGTCTCACAGGAACTTCCTGAGCCTCTCCCAGCTTTAAAGTCCCCTCTCCCCAACCACTGTCACCTCCATTCCCCAAAGAAAAGCAGAAGTCTCCACAAAGAAAGTAAACTTATTTGTTTGGGGGGACCATATGATCTGCATACATAGCTAGTGGTTAAAAATATGTACCCAACCACATAATTCTAAACTTACAAAAAAAAAATGTTCCAGTAAAGGATTTTTGTTCTAACTACTTGTGGGGTCATAAATAATCATGAAACTGATTCTAAACTTGCTGGATTTTAACTCATAAGTTTTCTCAACTAAGAAAGGGAAATTTTACTTAGTATTTTATTTAAACTTTGCTGGATTTATCTTTGCTTCTCTGAAAAGAGTGCAAAGATCTAATCCATCCATGGCACAATCATTTCAGGTGGGATAATTTTTTCATTCAAAGTAACACAAAATAAATAATTGGTTGGACATGTACATTTTGAGAACTGTACATCTACGCTATCTCTGTTTTTTTTTAAGAGAATTTTTTTAATATTTATTTTTTTTTAGTTTTCGGAGGACACAACATCTTTGTTTGTATGTGGTGCTGAGGATCAAACCTGGGCCGCACGCATGCCAGGCAAGCGTGCTATGCCTTGAGCCACATCCCCAGCCCCTCTGGTTTTTTTTTTATTTAGTCTTAGGAAGCTAATGAAGCACCTCTCACAGCTCTACAAGCATCAGAGAGTATTTTCATTCCCTCCAAATGTGTGTACGCTCAGCTTTCTTAACAATGGGAGTTGTATCTGCTCTCAGAGAAGAATAGCTTCCATTGTGTTTTAATATTTTTTAGTATCTTGTTTAGTAATGTTGTACTATTCTTTTTTCCCCCCTAATCCACAAAATGGCTCAAGATTTGGAGATAAACTCCGATTGAGTTAGAGACTGTTCAAAAGCAAGTTGTAATGTTGGTTAATAGCTATATGACACCCTTCTGAGTCTGAATATGCTCTGGACTTGAAAATATTCTTTGAAAGTTGAATTTCCTTGGAGCAAAGCTCCCCAGTGAATTTATATTTGAATTAAAGGGAATCATATCTTAGGTGATGTGGTTTGACTTCGTCTAAATCTTAGGGAGTTGTTTCATGGAGATCAAAGCTTTCCCTCCATTCCTCTCCCCCTGCACCAACATTCATGCCACTTGGACCTGAATATTGAGACTTGTTTTCCTTTCCCTGTCATACATTCATAGGGCTGCGCCTGTAGACCTATGGATAGGAGTGAATGTGGGCCTATGGAGAAGCATAGGGTTGAGCATGCTGTCATGGTGCTAAGTGGACTCAGATGTCACTTCTGCCCCCTCCCTGCCCCACCCCCAGGCCCACAATGCTGGGGATTAAACCCAGGGCCTGGTGCTTCAAAGGCAAGTGAGTGCTCCACCATGGAGCTACACCGCAGCCTCAGAGGGCATTTCTCTTGAACAGTCCTATCTAACCTACCTTTCTCTCTCTCTCTCTCTCTCTCTCTCTCTCTCTCTCTCTCTCTCTCTCTCTCTCTCTCTCTCTTTCTTTATTCTTTTTAGTGATACATGACAGTAGGATGTATTTTGACATATTACACAATATCTAACCTTTCTCTAGGTCTGAATTTACATACCTCCTCCATCCATTTGACTTCCTTTTCACTTCCATTTCAGCCTGGGCTCTGTCTTACAGAGTGGTGAGGAGTCAGAGAAGCTGGGGCGAGACCTGTAGTCTGGTGCTGGCACAGGGTTCATTCTGTGGTCCCATGTCCTATGTCTTTCTTTGACCTTATGCAAATATTCCCAGGAAAGTTTTTCATTTAATTTTGTGAGAAAAGTTTTTATGTGTAGAAAAACATGGAGATCGTCAGACAAGTGCTATATGAATTGATCCAAGGTCTGTTACTGTTAATTACCAACTAACACAAAGCCATTTCAGTTAGCGATTCCTTGCCATTTTAATTCCCCTCCTCACCCCATGGTGAAACCTAAACTCAAGCCACAGTCTGTCAACACTTAGGACAATTTCTGTTAATCTCTATATTCTATTTTTTCCCATTTCTTTCTTTTTTTATTTGTTTGTTTTTTGCTTTTGTTTTTGTTTTGTGGAGCTGGAGATCAAAGCCAGGGTCTCAGGAATACTAGGCAAGTGCTCTACCACTAAACTACGTCCCCAGTCTTCCCATTCTGTTTTAAGGGAACCTTGATTTTATTTGGGGTAGTTCTGTGCTAAGCTAAAATATCTAATGGAAATATCGATGTCTTGGCACCCTTATGGCTAAGTGTCTGTTTTTTGTTCTGCTCTGGTCTGTGAGATGTGGGTAGAGGTCCGGGAGTATAATATCCTTTTTTGAATGAAAAGACAAAAGTCTCACAAAAACAATACATTTAACTTTATTCTTGCCTAGAATGTAGATGAAATACCTGATGGGCAGCAGCCTTCTTGTGACTCTTGAGGACCAGGAGGATGGTAGAGCCAGGTACCTTTGAGCTATCTGGTTGTAGACTCCTTAACCCTAGACTTTAATTTTGCATTTAAAAAAAAAGAAGAAGAACAACTTTGGTCATTTAAGCCAATGTCAGTAGTTCTTTACTCACAAATGGAAATCCTGATATACCATTCAAGCCCTATAATCCATCAGCTTGGGCCAAGGAGGTGTTTGTGTCTGTGTCTGTGATTAGCACCAGTAGTTTTCAGAGAAACCTGAGATTTGAGATCTGTGGTTTGACTTCATATTGGTATAATAGGTACCACGTAAAGAAAGACTCATGCAACTACTCCAAGTGAGGCTTAAAGCTCTCTGCATTTTGTGTGTGTACGTCCTCTGTTTCTTTGAGTTCACTTGCTGAGATTACTGGCATTTTTTTAAGCTAGAAAAAGAAAGTATTATGGCCCAATTATTGCAATGAAAGGAGGAGGAGGTGTGCAGGGTGTTCCTGATGCTTGGATTTTAAAGCCATTGAAGAAAGTAGCTGATCTTTCCGAGTCTTATTATGTTTTCCCGTAGGAATGTAATTAAAGAAAGGGGACAAAGAGGAGGGAATCACAGATAATAATTAATAGTCCAGAGGTTTAACATGTTCTCAGTTATTTGTGAGAACATCTTTTCTTCAGCTTTGCGTAGGGCCTCACACAAAAAGTAGGATTGGCTTTATACTGAGTTGCAGCGACAGAGGCACATTTTGAATGCTAGTCAGAGGATGAGATTTACTCCATAGTAACTGTCTTTTTCCTGCACTGCAGCTTGACCTAATGCCTTGAGTGAGTGGAGTTGTCTAATCTCCAGTGTCGTGGGACGTGGGTCACACAGATCCTTCCTCAGATGCGTCTCTGTTGGCAGTCCTGACGAGGCCTGCCTGCTGGGGATGTCAGAGAGTTCTGCCTCCAATACCAGTGACACCAGCACAGCGTGCAACTTAGGGAGCACCATGTCATTAAGTCTTTATTAACAAGAGTAGCTCCTGTTTATTGTTTTCAGAGGCTGTGTTAACTTCTGTACATATCTCATTTCATTCCCACCATAGCACCAGGTTGTAGGTCCAAATTTTATCCCCTTTTCATAAGTGAGGACGCTCAGACCTAAGCAAGCTGCCCAAAGCCAAATAGTCAACACTTGGTCAAACTAGAACCTGAAACCGTGTCCATTCCAGAAAATACTTCACTCCAGTGTCAGTGTTCCTAGGCATATAGAACTTAGCTTTTTAAGTGATATGTTTTTTTGTTTTTGCAGCACTGGGGATTGAACCCAGGGGTGCTTTACCACTGAGCTACATCCTCAGTCCTTTTAGTTTTATTTTGACACAGTGTCTGGCTAAGTCGCCCAGGCTGGCCTTGAACTTGCGATCTTCCTCTCTCAGCTTCCCAAGTAGCTGGAATTTATTACAGGCATGGGGCACCACACCCAGCAAGTTAAATGTTAAATAGTCAAAATACTCTGTATTTTGTCCTTTGGTTTCTCTGCAAAAGAACCAAAAGGTAATGGCATAAAAGTGGCCAAACCCACAGTGAAGGCTTTTTCTGTTAATGTAGACAAGACGACAGTCTCTGACTAAGGGTGCCTTTATGTAATCCTTTTATACTGCAGTCGCACCTTGAGCACTGTCCCTCGGGTGGCAGGGTGGGTTGGAGGAGGCTTACGAAGCACACAGTGGGGGCAGGAGAGCATGCGGGCAGTTAGGCAGAGCCAGTCCCAGGGCCCCTCCCAGAACCGCCCATGGTGGCCTCCGGTGATTCATGGCACTCAGGCTCGGAATGTGTCATCGGCATCCGTGGGCTGAAGCAGCACGGAAGCATAGTAGTATAGTCCTGTAGAAATATAAATAAAAGTAAAATGAACCACCGGAATACCTACAGGCTTTCATAGAGCAACCAAATGCTGGTGAAATCTGCACATTTGGGGCTTTTTGTCTTTAAAACTAATACTTCTAGCTAAGCCTGTCTTAGCATTTTCTATTTAAGTATCTCAGATTCAGTCATAAAATTTCACTCCAAGCTAAAGCTGTTTATAGAAACATAACTGGTATGTAGGCATATTAAAAAGAAAAAGACTATAGTTAAAAATATATATACTTTTCTGACTCATGATGCTTGATAGACAGAAAGACAGACAGATGATCACACTTGAAGTTCCTGTCTGAGTTTGTTTGTGGAACTGTGCTTTGGCAAATAGTCTTCTTTCGAAGTAATAGTTGTAGTAATGTAAATTCAAAACTGAAAACTGGATCTTGAATCCAGTTTAGTTCTGGGTTCTGGTCTAGGATTTGCTGCATGGTGGCATCTTGAGAAAGTTTCTCTGAGCCTCAGATCCTCAATTATAAAAAAAAGAATAGTAGCTGGATCTTGGGGGTCTCAGGGTTGGGGGCAAATACATTGTGCTTTGTAATCTGCACATGCTACACAATTTAAAAAAGTAATTATCGAATCCTAAAGGTATTGTACTCTTTTCCCATACTCCGCAGTCACAGAGGAACTGATCTTTCACCAGCCTTCATCCATGAAGGTGACAGTATTAATTTTGGTCTCCCAAACAACTCAGATTTATTGAGCTCTTGTGATGTATAAGGGCTTCCTTCACATCAGCAGAACTTAAGTGTAGATTTACAGCAGCCAGGGTTTATAACATAGTGATTATTTGTATAGTATTCTGCCCACATGAATTTATCTTATAGATGCCTAAAATGTATCTCTTCAGGCACCCAAACTTGTCTAACATAAGCTTGTTCGATAGAAAAATCTTTCTTAACCAGGCATGGTGCTGCCCACCCATAGTCCCAGCTACTCAAGAGGCTGAAGTAGGAGGATTTTGAGTTTGAGCCAACTGGGGCAACTTACTGAGACCCTGTAAAATGAAAAGGGCTGAGAAGGTAGCGCAGTGGTAGAGCACTTGCCTAGCATGTGGGAGGCTCTGGGTGTTCTCCCTAGTAACACAAAACAACAACAAAAAACAGATTTCTATCGTTGTTGTTGTCAATGTTACTAGTACATTTTTTTTCTCACAGACAGCATTGTGTATAATGCTACCTTTTCTTCGTGATTCAGGATTATTTAAATTGTTAAGGTATTCTGTTAAAATAGAGTCCTTCAGGGTGGGACTAGAGAGGGGCGTGGTACTATTTGCTCCTGCTTTAAATGGCTCCAAATCAGTAAATTATTTTTCAAGTTCTTATATCAGCATTTTTTAATACCACCTTCTAGTTGTGGATTTTGTTGTTGTTATTGTTTTTTTGATTGCTTATTTTTTTGGTACAAAGGATTGATCCTAGAGGAATGCTTTACCGCCGAGCTGCACCCTCAGTACTTTTTATTTTTTATTTTAAGATAGGGTCTCATTAATTTGCTGAGGCTGGCCTCAAACTTGTGACCATCTTGCCTCAGCCTCCTGAGTCACTGGGATTACAGGTGTGCACCACCACACTTGGCTTCCTGTTGTTGCTGGGGTTTTGTTTTATTGTTGTTTGTTTATTTATTAGTTTTTTGAGTTTTTTGTTTTATTGCTGTTTTATGTGCTGTCATTCTATGCTTGCTTCTTTCATTCTCCCTTGTCTGTCTTTGGTTTGGTGAAAAAAGTCAACTGTATTGAAATTTCTTTAAATTAAGAGTAAATAGAGCTGTTTGCAGTGGTGCATACTGTAATCGTGGCTTCTCAGGAGGCTGAGGCAGGAGGATTGCAAGTTCAAGACCAGCCTGGGCTAGCAAGACCCTGTCTCTAAAAAATAAAAAGGGTTGGTGATGTGACTCAGTGGTTGAGCACCCCTGGGTTCATTCCTCAGTATTGCTGGGGAAAGAACGCAGGCACTCAGGGAATACAAGTCAATGTGTGAGGTTGGGTATAGGAAATTGGTGATATCTTTTGCTTCTCAAAAGCTTACCCTTGCTAGCTTTGTAAGTTCTGAGTAACTGAGGCTCTCTGGACCAACTCTTTGATACACACCACCATTTATAGTCTACCTCAGTTTCCTCTCATAATCGCTGGTGATACTGACACAGCTGGTTACCAGTTGTGAAGTGCTTCCCCACACCTTGCCCACCTTTATCCTCACATGATCATGAGAGGTAGGTGGACATGTGCTATTTTTATGTCTTATAGATAAGAAAACCTAGGCATAGTCGGAGATTATTAAGTAGACCTTAAACAGGACTTGCAATTGAATCTCCTTGGGAGGTTTGCTCACCCAGGGCCTGGCCTGTGCCTGTGCGTCCTAACTCCATGGGTCTGGCAGGACCCATATTGGTATACCTTGGGAAACACTCCCAAACAATTCTAATATAAGTAGCTTTCCCAGATCTTATTGACTATCCTCCCCTCACCCACTTTTGCTCCCACTGGGAACAACTAGATTAAGGTTTTTACAAGTGGTTTCCTAAGATGCTTTTACCTTCAGGTTCCAGAAAAGCAAAAAAAAAAAAAAAAACAAAAAAAAAAAAAAAAAAAAACCCAAAAAACCAAAAAACAGTGGTTTTAACCATTTTCAGTAGTTCCATGATCCACTGATTTGGTGATCAAAGTAATGCCCCCCCACCCCCGCCATATTACTTTGCTTGGTAAAGGGATTTAAAAATGTGATTAAGTTAGAGTTCTTGAGACAGGGAGATGGTTTACCTAGATTATCTTGCTAGGCTCCATGTAATTACAAGGGTCCTCATAAGAGGGAGGCAAGAGAATCAAAAGCAGAGGAAATGGGACAACAGAAGCAGTGGTTGGAATAATGTGCTTTGAAGATGCAGGAAAGGGCATGGGCCAAGGAATGCAGGCACCCCCTAGAAGCTGGAAAAGATAAAGACATTCTCCTTTGAAGCTCCAGAAGGAATGCAGCCCTGTCTGCACCTTGATTTTAGACTTCTGACCTCCAGAACTGTAAGAGAATAAGTTTGTGTCATAGATCACCAGATGCTGAACCGAGAATACACAGTTAAGCATTAAGGTATTTCAGTTATCACTTTGTATCTGACTGAAGATAAAAGCCAAAGTCATTGCATGGACTTGTAAGGCCCCCTGCAGCCTGCCCCCTCGCCTCCTGTGCTTCCTCTCCTTCCACACTCTCACCAGCTCTTGTCCACATGGACATTGACTAGACCACAGGTGGGCCTCTTCCCTCTGCCTTGAAAGTTCTTCTGCCAGGTAGCTTGGCTCGTCTCCTCCCCTCCTACAGGTCCTTACTCAAAGGTCATCTTCTTAGTGCGGGTGCTTTAACCACCCCAACCCCACACATAAACACACAAAATTCCCATTCTCTTTTCTTGCTTTATATTTCCTGCAGCACTTAATTTCTAATATACCATATAATTTACTTATTTATTCTGCTGCCCTCTCAACTCCTCCCCCCAGCTGAATGTAAAAACATGGATTTTAGTTTTGTGTTTTATTTGCAGCCATATTCCCACCTCCTAGAACTTAGACCCAGTGAGTATTCAATGAATATTTGTTGAACAAATATGTTCTTTATACGCAGCCCTAATCAGTTCTCTAAGGCAAATTCTTAGAAATGAAATGACCACATTACAGAATATGGACATTTAAAAAGGTTCTTGATACACACGACCAAAATCCTGTCCTTCCCAAGGTTGAATCAATTCCTACTCCATCAGTAGCTATGAGACAACCCTGTCCACTGTACCCGCATCAGTTTTTAAAACAGTTTTAGACAGCGTGGTATATGGGAAGTCTATTTCTTTTAAATCTGCTTTGATTAAGTAAATTTGTGTTCGCTTGTTCATGCATGTCCTCTTTTGGTGACCATTACCTGTGTCCATTGCCCATATTTCTAATTTGGTTTCAGAGTTTTCTAATTCAGTATTGTTTTTCTAATTGATTCATAGGCCCTCTTTAGGTTGTAAGATTACTAAGTCTTTGTTATCTGTGTTGCAAATATTTTCCTAGTTTTGCATTTAAATTTTTTTCTTATAGTGTTTTTGCTACATGTTCTTCCCCCCCCCCCCTAATGTAGTCAGTTTTATCCTTATGGGTCTTTTGCTGTGTACCTGGAAAGGTCTTGTCTACCTCTAAGATCAATTATTCATCTGTGATTTCTTTTAGTTCTCTTAGGTTTAGGTTTATATTTTTAAATGTTATTCTTTATCTCTAGTATTTCATCATATTGTGCCCAAAGCAGGAATCAAATGTCCAGTTTTCCTCCCTAAATAGTAACCATTGCACACACTTTCTTTTCCTGTTAGCAGCAGCACATCTTGAGTGCATATAAAACTTGTGTTCTAGGTCTATTTAAAGAATTTTTATTTTTCTAGTTCCAGAACCTAATTTTTTAAAATTAATTAATTTATATATTAATTAATTTATTTATTTTGCAGTGATAGGGATTGAACCCAGGCCTTGCTCATGACAGGCAAGTGCTCTACCACAGAGCTACATTCTCAGCCCTTTTTATTTTATTTATTTATTTATTTATTTATTTATTTATTTATTTATTTATTTATTTAGAGAGAGTGATAGAGGGAGAGAGAGAGAGAGAATTTTTAATATTTATTTTTTAGTTATCGGCAGACACAACATCTTTGTATGTGGTGCTGAGGATCAAACCTGGGCCGCACGCATGCCAGGCGAGCACGCTACCGCTTGAGCCACATCCCCAGCCCCTCAGCCCTTTTTATTTTGAGACAATCTCACTAAGTTTCTGAGGCTGGCCTTGAACTTGTGATCCTCCTGCCTCAGACTTGGCTGGAATTACAGATGCCCAGCTCCAACTCTTCATATTACAGTTTTTAAGTATGTCTTATTGGGGCTGGGAATGTGGCTCAAGCGGTAGCGCGCTGGCCTGGCATGCGTGCGGCCCGGGTTCGATCCTCAGCACCACATACAAACAAAGATGTTGTGTCCGCTGAAAACTAAAAAATAAATTAAAAAAAAGTATGTCTTATTGTTTTCTTTTGAATTTTATATTTCCTCACCTGTTGGTTATTCTAATAATTCTTAGGATAGTTCTGTCAAGTTTAGAAAGAGATGTGGAATTAACTTCCTAAAATAAAAATCTGGTCATTCCAACCTCCCATGGAAAATCTTTTAATAACTCCTCACAGCCTGCAAAATATAAAGGCCATTCTCCTTAATGTGCCTCCACAGCCTTCTAGGCCCTGCTCCAGCCAAACTCTCTAGTCTTCTGTACTGCTACTCCCTGCCGGGAATTTATACTCCAAATCTGCACCCATGTCATATGCCCTTCCCACCCCCTGTCTTGGCTCCTATTGCTCCATCTGCCTTTAGTGACCTTGATTAATGAGGTAGGCTGACTATTTTGCCCTAAAATCAAATGGTCACCATCTGCCAGCCTCCTTCCACACTGGCCAGGCTGTGTGGTGTACATGTGTCTATCACCTTGTAACCCATGGCATCACATCCATGGGTTAGTCTTCCCTGAGACTCAGTAGGAATATTTCCTGTTCTGTTTTTGTTTGTTTGTTTGTTTGTGGGGGTAACAGAGATTGAACTCAGGGGCATTCAACCACCAAGCCACATCCCCAGCCCTATTTTGTATTTTATTTAGAGATAAGAGTCTCACTGAGTTGCTTAATGCCTCACTTTTGCTGAGGCTGGCTTTGAACTCATGATCCTCCAGAGCTACTGGGATTACAAGGGTGCATCATTGCACCCAGCTGTTTGTTTTGTGGTGCTGGGAATTGGACACAGGGCCTCACACATGCTATCACTGAGCCACACACCCAGCCCCCCTTCACTTTGTATTTCTAGTACTTATCATCTTCCCTGCCACACAATGGGTGGTGTGGATGTATTAGAGAATATTCAAGACTGGAAATTGGGAGATAGATTATTGCAATAACGGAAGTGAAAGATAATTGATGAGGGCAATAGTAGAGAAATGGAGCAGACATCGAAAATACTAAAGAAAACGGACAGAACTTCGTGTCTGGATGAACATGAGGGTATAGAGTAGAATTAGATTTCCAATTTAGACACCAAGGGATGTTGGTGCTCTAACTTCATATAAGCATTCATGAGGAGGGACAGATTTAAGAAGGATACAACCAGGGCCATTTTAGATGATTTGTGAGTTGGAGATACCTTTATGATAACCAGGGAAAATGTCTAGTAGGCAATGAGATAGAACTAGGCTAACCATATGATTTTATTGTTCAAACCAGGATCCTTTTGAAATTGAGACAGTATGTCATCAATAATTATGGCAGGACAGCAAGCATAAGCCAGGAATGACCCCAGTGCATACTGGGATGTGGGGTCTTCCTACATGAAAAGGTCAGATTGAAAGCTCAGGAAGAAAGGTCTGGAATGTCGTTAATGATCTGTGAGTCATTAGCATATAGGTGCCCTGAGAATGAGTGAGGTTGCCTAGGAGGGTTTATAGGATGAGAAGAGAAAAGGGAGCAGAGACAAAACCATAGTGAGTACCAACATTTACAGAGTGAATATCAACTGGGAAATTTTTTTTAAAAAAACACTACTGTCCCCAAATTTTCCTGAAGATTCTGACATGCTGGGTCGGAGGTGTGGCTAATTGGTAGAGGAGGAGAGCACGTGCCTAGCATGTGTGAGGCCCTGAGTTCTGTCCCCAGTACTGTAAAAAAAGAAAGGAAAAAATCTAAACTAAAGATTTATAAGGAGGGCAGAGGAAGAAAAACTGGTAAAAAGAATCCAACTGGCCAGAGAGACAAGAGTCGGGAGACTGTAGTTCAACCTGAAAGAAAAAACTGGAGGTGGACAGTAATGTCCAGTGTGAGTGACAGATGTGTCTTCTGGCCATGGTATTTAGAGGTCACTGTTGCCCTTTCCTGGGGGTGCCCAGTGCCATTGTCCTGCAGTAGGCAGAGGAAGCTGGGGAAACATAAAGCTGGGAAGGTAAAGGCAAGTGTGGAAGCAGGGAGGATGGGTCTTGTTCTAAAGGAAGACAGAGCCTGTTAAGTCTGTAATTTATTGACTGCAGGAAGGAGCCAGTAGGGAGGGCAGGGCTGAATGTCCCAGGGAGGAGGGAAGAAATACCAGTCTGCAGTCACTCTGAAGCTATTTTGCTGGGAGCCCCTCCCTTGTCAGGAGCACCTGTGCAATGCTGTAGTTGCCACCAGTCCGTTCCAGTCCGAGCCACTTTGACTTTGAAAATCACCATCCAAAAAGTCTTTCTGTTTGGTTGATTTGGGATCAACCCTTTTCTCCCTTTTTTTTTTCTAAAGACTCAAGGTGGGAGACTTTGAAGAGATCATCAGTTTGTCTTCTAGTGCATTGATTTGCTGAAATGTCTCTGGCAAAATGCTGAGGGTGCATTTGTCTAGATTTATGGGTTGACATGATGCATCCTTGTTGATAGATTTAGAAGTGTCTCTACAGGTGAACACATGGCCTTCAAAATGTATGTGTGTGTTTACATAGCCCTATATATATATATATATTAGACAGAAAAGTGAGTTTTTAAACCAAAAAATGTTCTTGAGAAGCTAAATTTTTAAAAAAGTTACAATAAAAACTTCAGTTTTCTGATCTGCTATCTGTAAGAAGTTAGTTTGTAAGATTAACCTCCTTACAGGGAAGAAGGCAAGGACACAGCAGAAGGATAAGAAATGTTTCATTGCTCTGCAGAGGCCCCAACATGCTCTGAAAAGTAAAGATTTCAGGCTCAATGTGCATGGAACAAAAGGCCGTTGTGAACTGTGTACAAGAGTTGGTGAGAGTTTGTATTCTGCCCCTTTTTTCTGTGGGAGTTATTTCCTGTTGTTGACTAGAGTTCTTTATTTAGAACCACCTAGCTTCAGAATGCCTGCTAGCTCGCAGAAGCAGAAAAGCGTGTACTTAAAACATAGGCTCAGTTCAAGACAATCTCTTTAAAAAAAAAAAAAAAAATCACACTGTTCATGCACTGAGACAACATGATGTTCCCAAAGGTCACGCACGATCCCTGATACCAAGAGATGCAGTAAGAAAGAACCAAATTGTGCTTGGTATATCAGTCAGTAGTCAACCGAGCACCCACCACAGTGAAAGAAACTTCATGGAGAAAGTTTGCTTCCACTTGTTTAAAAAAAACGACAATAACAATAAGATTTTACGTTTTAGTGCTAAATGAGTTCTTTGGCATTTTAAGGAAGTAACCAAAAGTCTTCCATATTTT
This sequence comes from Spermophilus citellus, assembly GCF_964194105.1. Taxonomy (NCBI): domain Eukaryota; kingdom Metazoa; phylum Chordata; class Mammalia; order Rodentia; family Sciuridae; genus Spermophilus; species Spermophilus citellus. The sequence goes on from NC_138193.1 coordinate 62,325,631, forward strand.
GTAAGGAAGCTTTTATCCTTTCTAGCATGATAGAAGTTAGCTTAGCAGGTGAGAAATATGCTCCAAACACAGGCTTTAAGCTAATTAAGCCTTTATTCTTGCCCTATCCAAAGGACTTCCTATTAAGAACTTTAGGTTACTCCAGCATTGACATTGGATTTTATAGTCTTTCAAGAGAGAGAGGGAAGAAGATAATATATCAAAATGAATGAATGAGAGGAGTAAATTGGTTTTTACTGAGATCACAGGGAATAAATGAATGTTTGAGATAAAGGGATTGTCCAGTATTTATTAATATACACCTGAAATTGTAGGGGAAAAAAATTTCTGAGGTTGTTTCATGGGACCCATAAAGAAGAAAGCAAAGAAAATGTGTTTCTTTGTCCTAATAAATTCTGGAAAAAAAATTGAAATTATTAGTTACAATGTATTTAGTTTTGATGCTTTCTAAAAATAAATAAATAAATAAACTCTCTAGAGAAATTGCTATGTATCTCTCCCTGATTCCATTACCTTCCTCTTTACCCAAGATTGCCACTTTCCAGAACTTTGTTATCTCTAATATATTTTCGTTATTGCCCACATATGTACATCTAAGTAATACAAAGCAATGTTTTGCATGTTTTAAGATATATAGGTGTATTTTACAACTTGCTTTACTTTATTCAACATCTTGATTTTGAGATAACTTCAGTTCTTTTTAACCACTGTAGTTTTCAAGCGTATCAATCCACTGTTCATCTCAGATGAACCTTAATGTTGCTTCAGGGACTTTGCCTTTATAAGCAGTGCTGCCAGACATTCTTCCTCTCTGTCTCCAGGGGCATGAAAACAGGGAGTTTCTCTGGACTTTGGACTCCAGGTCTCTGGAGTTGGCCCTTCTCATCCCAAATTCCTCAAGAGAATCAAGCCTCAATGCCATAAGGGATTCACTGTAGGCAATGAACCAACTTTCTGTCATATAAGTCTAAAATGATTCAAATGCTGGGCTGGAGTTGGAGACCGATAGTATCTCCATAGAGGGATTGTGAGGAATCTCTTTTCTAGTTCCTGGGTTCCTTTGGGAGACATGAGATTAGCCATGATGTGGGTATTTACACCAGAGACATCAGCAGAGGCCACAAACAAGAGTCACCTTCCCCATCCCCCTAACCTGTTGTTAAACATTTGCCAGCACACCACTGTTTTTAACTTGATAGCATTCTTGGGAGAACTGAGGAAATAGTTCTCCAAATCATTTTCCATAGGGCTTATTTTCTATGGAACCCTACTTGAGAATGACTGCAGGAGTGTGGGCAGGGTGTGTGCATATCCAGCTTTACTAAATCTCCAGAGTGTCCACCAGATGATACAGCCACCAAGGATCCATCTACAGTCTCAGTTATCAGACTTCAGTTTTTGTCGGTTTATTGCTATAAAATATCTCTTTATAATTGTCCTTTTTCTTATTAGTGATGAGGTTGAGTATCTTTTCACTTGTTTATTAGGCATTTGAGTTTCCTCTTTTACCCAATTTTTTATTTGGTTTATGTGTCTTCTCATAAAAACTCAGAAGAGTCCTTTATTAATTCTATTATTTTTTGTTGATTCTGTGAATTACACGTTATCATTTGACAATCTTTAAGTTGTCTTTAACTTGTTAATAGTAAATTTTGTTTAATAAATGCTTAATTTTTAATGTAAACATTGATTTTTTTCTTTATAGTTTGTGCATTAGGTGTCTTTTTTCTTAATAGAGTTGCTACAGAGAACAGAATTTCACTCAAATGATTCAACTAAAGAGACTTTAGCCAGGCACCGTGGCACATGCCTGTAAGGAGGCTGAGGCAGGAAGATCGCGAGTTCAAAGCCAGCCTCAGCAAGGATGAGGCACTAAGCAACTCAGTGAGACCATGTTTCTCAATAAAATACAAAATAGGGCTTTAATTACTAGAGCTCAGTGGTTGAGTGCCCCTGAGTTCAATCCCTGGTACCAACCAACCAACCAACAATAAATAAACTTTAATGAAGAGACTTTTAACAGAGATATGACAAAAGTTGAGGCTGGAACACCAGTGACCCTAGGAAGCTATTACAGCCTTTCCTCCTAAAGGGGACAGGGGAGGAAATGGTGTTGCTCTAGGGTAGGCCCTACAGAAGCCCAGTGGGAGCTGGCATCCTGGAGGAGGATGTGGTTGAGGAGGCATAGGTACTACCAGTCAGAGGTCCAAAGCAGGAAGGAAAAGGCTGCCTCTCTCCCTTCTGACCCACTGATCTCCGTCTGGTGCCTTCTTTAGGAGAATCTGATTGCAAACCATTTGGAAAAAGAGCTTGAAGGAGATAGTGCCTAGAGGTCTGTATGTCAAGGCTCCAAGCAAAGCAGAAGCCAAGTAGAGAATGAATCTCAGGAGATGAAAAAGAATCAGCACACGTTATTTGTCCCAAAGCCACAAACATATTTTCCTGTATTTTCTCCTAAAATATTTGAAATTGTGTTTTACGTATTTAGATTCTAGTCCACCCGAAATATATTCTTAGGTCAATATCAGGCATTTAGTTTTATTTTTCCTACAGGTAACTCTGAGCTATTTATTGAATAGTCCATTCATTATTTCCCCATCAACCTCTTGTTATATAGTTCCATATGTATATGGGTCTGTTTCTGTACTCTGAATTCTGTTCTACTGACCTATTTTCTATACCTATGCCAAGACCACTCTGCTTTAATTACTAGAGCTTTATAATAAGCTTTGCTGTCTGATAGGACACATTCCCCATCTTGTTCTTTAAACTGATTATAGCTATCTTGGCCTTTTCTATTCTAGATGAATTTTAGGATTAGTTTACCAACTTCCATGAAAAGAATTTGGTTTAAACACACACACACACACACACACACACACACACACACACACATTTTTTAATGATATTGGAGATCAAATGATCAAATTCAGGATCGCATGAAGGTTAGGCAAGCACTCTACCACTGAGCTACATTCTTGGCCCCAAAAATTGGAATTTAAATTGGAATTACATTTAATTTATTGGGGGAGGACTGGTATTTTATAGAGGATTAAGTATTCTTGTCCATGAAATGCTATGGTTCTCCATTAATTCTGCTCTTTTCATTTGATGAACTTTGGAAAGGTGTTTATTTTCTCACTTTTCATTTCTGGCTGTGATGTAAAAATAGTAATCTGAAATATTTATCCTCATGGGTGTTAATTTTTGTCATTAGAACTAAAAGCATGATGTCCAATAATTTTAAAGTGGTAGCAAATTATAATAGGTTGGAAATAAATACCTGATTAATTAAAAATTTTCTCCACCCTTTTGTAATTTGGGCTTTGGTTTCTTAAGGAAGTTAAGCCGAAATGCAAATGCTATTGCAATCACCAACAATAGTCCCACAGAAGCTATTTTTTTTTCTGCCTCCTCAAATCTGGATTGTGCAGTAGTCTGGGTAATAAGGCCAAATGAATCGCTAGAGTCAGAGAATCTGGCATTTTTTAGGTGAGGTTTCTTTGTCTTGGATGCGACTTTCAGATGTGTGATTCCTTTCATACGTTCCATCTCTACCGACAACTAAATACATGCATTATTTGAGCAAATTCAGGATCACAGCGTGTACATGTGTTTGTAACAGAACAGAGCAGCAGTGGGCGTCAATGCTATAGATGATATTTTTGAGTTATTTGCTACCATCCACTCTCCTTTCTAAATTTGGTGTTACAGATTCAACTTCTGTTTTTAAAAAGGGAAGTTGCGTATAGATCATTCACACTATTATTTTCTCCTTAAAGCCAGTTTCTTTGGTAATTGCCCATTTAAGGAGTTTCATATCACCCAAACAAGATTTCTCTAAGAAAACAGTTTTGAAACAAATATTACTAAGCAAGGATAAATCTTTTTTTGTTGTTGTTACTATTTAAAGCATGTTTTAAAAAAACAATTGAGTGGTTACACAAGTGACCCTAATATGTTACTGGTATCTATTAACTGCTTGTTTAGTTTTTTTCTAGTTGACTTCACTCTTTACATTACTGAAATTCTAAATATAAAAATGTATAAATTTTAAATTTAAAAAGATATTTTAAAGATTTTAAACAAGGAACTACTATTATTGGACAGTTGGTAATTTTGAAAGTCTCATTTATTCTGGCAATAGATTCTCAACAGACAATTCTACATAGGTGATTAAAAAAATGTCTATACTGTTTTGGCAAGTGATTAAAAAAAACTGAAACTAAAAAAAAACTAGAAAACTAAAAGAAAAAATTCAAAGTGACAAAGAGCTGATTCATTTTTTTGTTGTATGTTGTGTTTACATTTAAATCATATCCTTGGGGCTGGGGATGTGGCTCAAGCGGTAGCGCCCTCGCATGCGTGCGGCCCGGGTTCGATCCTCAGCACCACATACCAACAAAGATGTTGTGTCCGCCGAGAACTAAAAAATAAATATTAAAAATTCTCTCTCTCTCTCTCTCCTCTCTCACTCTCTTAAAAAAAAATAAATCATATCCTCTCTTCTAATGATACCTCATAGATTCAAAGTAAAGGCATTTCCTGGCATCCATACACATTCATGCCTTGAATTTTTTTAACTTCTCAAAGTAGAATTTTTACAGCTAGGGTTTCAAAAACTGGTTTGAATATATTATTTGCATTACAAAAATCATCATACTTCTTTCAGAGTTCCTCTTTACTAGTAGGTGACTTAAAGACAAGTAGTCCTAGATCGGTATAACAATGGACATAGGAATATGTATTACAAAAAACAGAATTTAGTCTAGCTGGTCATATAAGTTTGCTTGATTTTGAAACAAAAGAGACATCTGACATTAGAGTAATGCTTTTGAAAAAAAAACATTTTTCCTATAATTTAAACAAGTTTTCCTCAAAATTAATATTGATTGATAATATTCATAACTTATTTAATTACTGACATATTTTTGTATGAAGGCTTGAAGGTAACAGTGATAAATGACCATCTGAACCATTCAGATAATCACTTAAAAATTTAGATAAGCAAGTTCTTTTCTGTTTGTTTGTTTTATCTCAAGATTGATGTCCTAAGCCTATAGTTTGGTTTTCTCCATCCTCTGCTTGGCTTTTTTATCTGTAAATATCAAATGCTATATTTTATTTATTTATTTACTTTGGAATGATGGATAGCACTTCTTTTTAAAAATTTTTTATTTGTTTTATATGACAGTAGAATGGATTAATGCACTTTGATATATCATACATAGATGGGATATAATTTTTCATTTTTCTGAGTGTACATGTTGCAGAATCATATTGGTCATGCAAATCATGTATATACATACAGTAATAATATCTGTTTCATTCTACTCTCTTTCCTATCCCTACATCCCCTCCCCCCCCATCACTTCCCTCTACCTAAAGTAATGCTATTCTTCCCTAGTGCCTCCCTACCCTCCCCCCCCCCATTGTGAATTAACATCCACATATTAGAGAAAACATTTGGCCTTTGGTTTTGTGGGATTGGCTTAGTTCGCTTAGCATGATATTCTCCAACTTCAACCATTTACTGGCAAATGCCATAATTTCACTCTTCTTTAAAGCTGAGTAATATTCCATTGAGTATATATACCTCATTTTCTTTATCCATTCATCTATTGAGGGACACCTAGGTTGGTTCCATAGTCTAGCTATTGTGAATTGAGCTGCTATAAACATTAATGTGACTGCATCACTATAGTATTTTGATTTTAAGTCCTTTGGGTATAAACCAAGGAATGGGATAGCTGGGTCAAATCATGGTTCCTGAGGAATCTCCATACTGCTTTCCACAGTGGTCGCACCAATATGGGATTCTATCCCACCAGCAACAGAATCAATAAATGGGATGGACTCAAACTAAAAAGTTTCTTCTCAGCAAAATAAACAATCTGTGGGGTGAATAGATAGCCTACATCTTGGGAGCAAATCTTTACCCCTCACACATCAGAGAGAGCACTAATCTATAGAGTATATAAAGAACTGAAAAAGCTAAGCACCAAAACCACAAATAACCCAATCAATAAATGGGCCAAGGACCTGAACAAGACACTTCTCAGAAGATAATATACAATCAAACAACAAATATATGAAAAAATTTTCATCATTGCTAGCAATTAGAGAAATGCAAATCAAAACTACTCTATGGTTTCATGTCAAATACTGTATTTTAAAGTATTAATTGAGATTTAATTCTTAGAATAAGTAGGAAGAGAAATATCTTCATAAAGAAGTTCAGAATGGCGGGATTATGGCAATGATTTGGTATTTATCTGTAGCATTGTTCTCCAAATAGTGAGGCTGTATAGATTAACTTTTGTTTTAAGGTGCTAGGGCTTGAACCCAGAGCCTCAGGCGTGCCCAGAAAGCTCTCTATTGCTGCACTACACCTTTAGTCCTGGATTACCTTTGTGAGTACCCATTAGTCATTTTAACTAGATTAAACTCAAATCACATATTTTAGAAATGCTAAAAAGAAGTTATAATTACAATACCATATTACTTACTAGTGATCTCTCTAATTAAGCAAGTTCTAAATGGCTTGTGTGCAGTTATTTATATGTTTATGCACACAAAACTTGGTGGAAAGGTAGTAAAAGGGAGATTTTAGCTGGAAAGATTAACCCTTTGAGTTATGAATCTGGTATAAGCTCATCAGCATTCCTTAATTTCTTCATCATTCAGTGCTTCCTGAGTGAATATTTTGGACTGCTTACTATGCCAGGTACTGTTCCAGAGGCTAGAGATAGAGTGACAAGCAAGAACCACAGTTCTGTGAACCATGTTGGAAATGAGTGCAGAGCTAAAGAGTATGATGAACTTACTTTCTTTTTTGTTGTGGTGGTTGTGGGTTGTTCATTCTGTGGGTTAAAATATGGGTTAAAACAAGACCAAGAACAGGTGGGGTTGGGGGTTTTTGTGTAAGAAATAGAATTGTTGTTATCCTTTGACATCCTTCTAGAATGGAGCAAAGTGGGGTCCAGTTGCTGGCCCCGCACTGCTCTCCTGTTGGTCCTGTGCACTGTCTATAAACCATTTTACTCTTCCTAAGGGATTCCTACTCTTCTGCTGACACTCAGCACTCCTGGCTTCCACAGAAAAGCTCAGTGGATGTTAAATTATGCAGCCTCTAGACCTTCTTTGTCCCTGAGAGTCAGCTTGATAAAGTGAAGAGCTGCGTTGGCAGGTCCTTCTCCTGGTGAGACTTGGGCAACAGGACTTGCCCTGCCTGTGGCCCAGGGAGGTGCTAAGCAGACAAGTCATCCAGGTGAGGGGTCCCTCTAGGTTGTCCTCCTGCTGCACAAAGGCCGGGGGGCAGTATTTCAGACTTCATAGCCAGGTGACTTGAACCATAATGGGTAACAAATCAAGGAGAATATGGCTTGAATCTATCTTCTGGACATGAAAAAAAAAATCCAAACAACATAGCCTACTGAGGAAAGCATATTATCATTATTTATATTTCTCCTTCTTTCATTTAGAAATGTGTGAATGTAAATTTGTTTTTATATTCTTCCAAAGAATCTAAATATGTTATAAAGCATTTTATTTCATTTGAGCCAGAATACTCCTCTGTAGTCAGAAGTTACTCTTAGAAAGGGCTCTAGAAATATTTGAGTCTACGCCCCTTTTTCCAGGTGCAGGAGCAGGCGCAGTGGTGCTGAGGTCTGATTTGGCCTCCCCACAGGCCATGGATAAGGAATTAGACCTGACTTGGCTCAGCAGCCCTGTGCTCACCAATCCTGTGCTTGTTTCAGCAGAACCATGCTAATCTGAAATCTATGGCATAGTAGATGAAGAAACTAAAAAGTCACAGATTAATCATAGTTTGGTAATTGTTTTGTACATGATCTTTGCACTCCTAGTCCAGAATTTCTCATCTCACCAGGCTGTTTCTCAAAGACAGGAAAAGTCTGGAGGCTGCACAGTTCTAATATTCATTGGCACTTTCTGTGGAAGCTAGAAACGCTGAGCATCTTGAAAAGACTATGAACACTCAAGACCTGCAGATCGTTCATAGGCCTTTGTCTACAATGTAAACCAGTGTGTGGAGACTAACAGGTAGTGCTGTTGAGGACTGGGGACCAGGGCACGTGTTCCTGACAAAGTCTTAGTGGAGCAGCATCCTAACAGGAAGGGAATGGTGGAGTTATAGAGCCAACAAGAATGTCCTTTGCAAATGGAATAGAAGTCATCATGTCTAGAAATGGCTAGAAGAAACTGATTAAAAATGCTAGGAAAAAGCCTGGTGCAGTGGTGAATGCCTGTAATCTCAGCTACTCAGGAGGCTGAGGCAGGAGGATCTCAACTTAGTGGACCCTGTTACAAAATAAAGGGCCAGGTATAGATCATTGGTATAGCATTTGCCTAGCATGTGTAGGGCCCCAGGTTCAATTTTCAATACCAAGAATTTAAAAAAAAAAGAAAAAAAGAAAAGAAAAAAGCTAGGAAAAATTAAAATGTTTTTAAAAGCATTTCAATATTGTCTTTAAAATTGTGTTCCAAGTTAATATTTAAATATTGTCAGGACTGGGGTTGTAGCTCAGTGGTTAAGCACTTGCCTCGCATGCATAGGGCACTGGGTTCAATCCTCAGCACCACATAAAAATAAATAAATAAAGATTATGTCCATCTACAACTAAAAAAAATTTTTAAATAAATAAATAAATAAATATTATCAACTTTTTAAAAGAGGAAAAGGCAGATTTCTAACAGAAAGAAACTCCTTTAAAACATAAGAAGTGGTTGTTACCCAGCAGATCAGGACGATGTGGAAAGCTTTGCAAAAGGAGCCCCTTCGTTGGGGTTGTAGTTTTGCTAGTGTGAACTGTGATTTTAGGAAGAAGCAAAAAAAAATTCTGACAAAAGTAGATGGAAGAAGATACAGACAAATTTGCACACTGTAATCCCAGCTACTGGGGAGGCTGAGGCAGGAGAATTACAAGTTCAAGGCCAGCCTCAGCCACTTAGCCAGGCCCTAAGCAACTTAACAAGACACTGTCTTGGGCTAGAGTTGTGGCTCAGTGATAGAGCACTTGCCTAAAAAAATAAAAAAGAAAAAAAAATTAAAGGGCTGGGGATGTGACTCTGTGGTAAAGTGCCCCGGGTCCAATCCCCAATGCCAAAATAAAATAAAATAAAATAAAATTTTAAAAAGACTTAACTTGTTCCTTTGGTGCAATAAAGTTTACATTTCTAGTACATAAACCTGTCTTTGCCGTCTTTATGAGAGTGTTAGTTTTTCCAATCATCCTATCCTATAAAATCTTCTTGGTATTGTTTAAGTGATCTGACTTCCAGAATATTATTTATTTCAAGATTTCAGTTATTAGTGATTGGGAAGTCTACAATTTGCATCTCTGTATTTTCCATGAAAAGATTATTTAGCCCAGCTGGTTCTATGTGGTTTGTTTAATAACCTAAACATATATCCTTTTTTCTTTTTGTCATAAAACCAAGACTAATTTTTACAATGTATATGAATGAATGATTACAGCTAGTATTTCAGGTGGAGCCTGAAACGTAGCATTTAATAAAGGCAAACGAAAAATAAGGCTGGGGTTGTGGCTCAGCGATGGAGCGCTCGCCTAGCACATGTGGGGCACTGGGTTTGATCCTCAGCACCACATTAAAAAAAAAAAAAAAGTAAAGATATTGTGTCCACCTGTAACTAAAAAATAAATATTTAAAAAAAAATAAAAATAAAGTTTGAAAGCTGTTTAAAAATCTTTGTTTCTTGGGCTAGAGGTGTAGTTTGGTGGTAGAGCACTTGCCTAGCATGTGGCCAAACCCTGGCTTCAATCCCCAGCACTGTTTCTCAGTTTATACATCTGGCTTATCCCTTGTTTCTTTGGTGCATACTAATTAAGCACTAAAAGTGGCCTTCAGTTAGTACAGTAGTGTGCTAGTCTGCAAGATATAGAGGCACAGAAACTTTCAAAAGAGAAGCAGTGAGGTGTAAAGTAGTAACCCAGAAGTATAAAGTGATGCCAAAAACAATCTCTCTGAAATAGGCACTTAAAAAATTTACCATCGCAATTATATGCTTATAAAAGGAATATTTCTTTTCTAATTATGTTTCTGATAGTTAAATGTGAATGACTGCTCTAATTTCTTATAACTATTCTAAAGTTATATGAAATTGAGAGGGAGAGCTGGGTATTGTGGCTCATGCCTGTAATCCCAGTGACTGGGGTAGGCTGAAGCAGGAGGATCTCAAGTTCAAAGCCAGCCTCTGTAATTTAGTGAGACTCTGTCTCAAGATTTAAAAAATATATCAAAGGGCTGGGGATGTAGCTCAGTGGTAAAGTATTCTGGGTTCAATCCCCAGTACAAAAAAAAAAAAAAAAAAAAAAGGAAGAAATTGATTGAAAGAAGCTCTAAATTGTGGATGAAGTCCTGGGAGTAGGATTATTTTAAATGTCCCAAAATCATAAAGAGTGAAAAAAAAACAAAAAAACTTTCATGTCACTAAGCTTTTCTTGTTCATTTCCTGGGAATAAATATTAAAAAAAAAAAAATCATGCCACTAAGTACTGTGAAAGCGTAGGGAGGATCTTCTTTATCCTCAAAGACTTGAATTTCCAGGGCTGGGCAGGATTGCTATGCTGGCCTGTATGTGACTCAGCCTGGGGGAGAGGAGGAGGGGACAAGGTTAACCACCTGGTATTGGACCACACTGGCAGCTGTTGAAGCTGCCACTATGCTTTGACTTGTTCCAAGATGCCAGATTCTAAAAGTGGGGAAGTGGGAGTTGTATATAACATATGTATTGATAAGATACTACAAAATTCAAAAGCTTCAAAGAGGCAGAAATCATTTCACTCCAAAACTCAGGTTGCTTTCCTAAGAACTCAAACCTTTATTGAGCACACATTCAACACAGACTTTAGCAAACTGTGTGTCCACTCTGGGGACTCAAAAGTTGTCACTTGATTTTTTTTTTCCTTTTGTTTAGGAACATTGTATTTGGGAAGTCATTTACTAGAAAATATACACGTATCACATAAATTCTGCAGGTCTAACTTTCTGCTAGCTTCAATTCATGAATAAAGTTTAAGTTCATTTTAAATTCAACAGAGCTAATGTCTCTGGCCTCCTACAATGATATCACAGGAAGAGATTATTGCAGCTTCTATTTCAATGGCTTTTCCTTAAAGTGAGCACTGAAACTATAAGTGAGTGGGTGGTTAGGAAACTGTTAGTAGTTAGTGTCATCTCTAAGATGTAGAACTCTGGAAGTGAAAATACCTTGGCTCCCTAGCAAAATGTTTGAATGTTATGCCACCCAGGCACAAACTGAGAAAGACCTACAGAGAGCCCAGAGCTCTACTTCTATGATATTTGATTTTGAATGTCATTAAAATGAAACTTTCAAAGATATCCACAAATAGTTTGGGGCACTGGTTGTACTTAGTGAAACATCTGTGTAAGATTTTGAGTATACTGAGAGTCCAGAAAAATCTTTTCTATTCTTCTTAGAGATAAAACTGGACACATTGTCTCCTACATTTCAACCCAAGTTCAATTTCAATAAGATTTTCAATTTGATTGATAACCAATCATTACAGAACAGTTTGAATGGGTCTAAATTTGTGTTAATGTTAACGGCTTATAGTCACCTTGATGTTAGGTCTTAAAGCTTTATTATCCTTAAATGCCAACTAGTATAGTGGACCATTAAACAGCAAAGTGATCTCAGAAGATATTGATTGGGGTAGCAGCCAAAATCTTAAAGTGTCTAAATTACTTTTATAACAACTTTTTCACTGAATATGCATGTTATTTTAAAAATAATCATTAATTTCCCAATTGAGTTGTTTCCCTGGCCTCTTTGCCTTGTGTCTTAAATTTGAACCATTTAGGCATATACATGCGTCTCCAAACTATTACTGTATAAATTTCCTTGCTAAATATTAGTAGTTCAGAGCCTAAGATTTCTTAAGGGGAGGGAAAAAGCAATCCACAGGAAACGTGTGAGCAGAGGACGGCAACTCCGTCCCTATTCCAAGCTTGGCTTTCCTCGGGCTAGCTGTCGGATCTACACCGTGGCTCTGCCTACCACGAAGAGTGTTAACTCGCTTCTGTTCAGCTTCTAAAGTACTGTTGAGTTGGTGACACTTTTCGAGTGTCGGACTGAAGCAACCGCGCGCAAAGGGCTTTTTCTGTCCCCAGCTCCATCTCTACGGGCTACTCATGCGTCCTGAGACTAGGGCGTCGGGTGAGAGTCCGGGCGGACCGGTGGACGCCTGCCTCGGGAACCCCGCGGGAAGCGTAGATGTAGTGCCTCGGGACAGATCTTCGCCCCCAGCCGCCTGCTGGGACCCTGCCCGCCCTGCTGGCCGGCCCCAAGTTGCCGAATAGCTTGGATGCTTGTCATATTTGCGGTCGCGCGACTCAGCGGGCTGTGCGCGCGCTACACTCGCCGCCGCCTTTGTCACTAGCGGCTTCGTCATTCGCCCGTGTTCCAGAGTGTGGAGGGTTATGGGTGGTAGCCGCGGCCCTCTGGCCAGAGTGTCTCCTTTTCTCTCTCCTCCTCTTTAAATCTTCCCCTAAGAGAAAAAGGGCGCGCCGGGAGGAGAGCGAGCTGTGGGCGGGGCTGCCGTCCGAGGCCTCGCACTCCGCCTGCCCCTTCCTGCTGCTCCGGCCGGGCTCCGCATTTATCGCGCCTCCCGGGACCGCCAGGGGAGGGTGGGGCGGGGCGAGGGCCGGGGGCGGGGCCGGGCGGCGGCGGGGCGGGGCCGGGCGGCGGCGGGGCGGGGCCGGGCGGCGGCGGGGCGGGGCCTGCGGAGCCCGGGGCCCGGAGCTCGCGGGAGGCTCGCTGGCCGCACGTCACTCCTGCACGGCGAGTGCTGGAGCACGAGCTGCCGCTCGCTCGGCCGGGCGCCCCCTCCGCCCGCCTCCCGCTTCCTCCTCGCTGCCTGCTGCTGCTGCCTCCACCATTGTATAATGCTCCGGGCGCTCAGGCAGAGGACGCCGGAGTCTTAGCTTCGGTCTCGCCTCCTGCCCGTTTCCCGGCGCCACCCTCGGGCCCCCGCGGCGGGGCACTCCGCATGGAGAGGGAATAGCTTGAGGAGTGGGCGGAAACCCCTCCTGATGCGTTAGTTCCCAGGTGGAGCTGCATGTGGTAAGTTCTCCCGGCGCCGGGTTGGAGGGGATCCTCGGGTGCGCTGGGCTCTCGGGTGGGTGGGGGGCGGTGTTGGGAGTCCGCCAGGGCCGGGAGGGGGGAGGAGGGGGCCGGGCGCCTCCGCGAGAGGGACCCGGGACTGAAGCAGGTACGAGCCGGAGCGCTCCCTCCCTCTACCGCCCGGCCCCGCACCCTCGGACCCCCGGGGCTAGGGCCGCGACCCCCGCGTCCGCGAGCAGATCTGTGGGGGGAAGGGCAGGGGCCGGGCAGTCACCGGCCGGGGTCAGGAGGGGGTCGGGAGCTGATGAGAGCCGAGCGGTGGGGAGGAGGGAGCCTGGAGCTGTCGCCTTTTACAGCTGGGATGTGTGTGCGTGTTGTGACGGTTGTGTTGTTGTGAACGTGCGAGACTTTTTTTTAAGGCTCAGATTGCTGGCGCGGAGGCTGCTTCACTTTGGAGTTCCGTGGCCGGGTTTGCAACCAACTTGATATAGTGTGTTTTTGTGAGTTCCCCAGTGTTTTTATATTAAAACATCCTTTCCACCCTCTCTTCATCCTTGTCCAAATGAATTGATTTTGGATCCGAAGGTATAGCAAACTTATCGTCTGGTTGGTTTTTAAATTAGAAATCTACAAGTCATCTTCGTGGTAACCGCCTATGACGGGGAGGGAGGGGGGCTGAGGGGAGCCAGCTGTCCCAAGCCCTAGACTTTGTACCATTAAGAGAGGGGTGCCGTCAGAGGGCTATTGCATCGAGAGAAAATCCTGAATTGTTCTTATTTTTCTCCTTGGCCATAAATTCTCTTACTTTCAGCAGAGCTGGTGGTAATCGATTCAGATGAGAGCTGAGTTTTTAAGTTTCACGAAAAGATCCGATGTAGTTTTCTTAGAATGACTTTTTGCTTGCAAGCTGGGTGGTTTCAGGAGGTAGAAAGTAAGTTTTTACAGGCACAGAATGGGGAAGGACAGTCAATAGGGTGAGACATCTAGCCTCCGACTTCAGCGGTTTTTATTTGAATCAAATTGGGCAGCCCCAGTCAGCCTTAAGGAACTGAGTGAATGTTTTCAAGCCTTATTCATGAGATATGCTTTTTGATTTCCCAATACGTGTTAAGAAATGTTTATAATGTTTGTAAAGAGCCTAGAAGTTGTAGTCACCAGTAGGATTACTGAGGCCCTAAGTGTTCTAAGTTGCTTTTTGTAATAGGGCTTTTGGGTCCACTCAAGCCTGGGAGGGCCATCCACCTGAGAGCCCTCAGTTGTTTTGCTGATGGGCATAGTTGCTCAGCTCACCAGAAGGCTTGTCTCACCCTAGCAGCTCCCATTCCTCCCCCTTTTTATAGCAGTCTATTCTGATTTGAGTGTGCTGGGAGGATGAAAATACCCATCCTCAGATCCCAGCTTCTGGCATAAGTAAGAATAGCTTGTCCCTGGGTCCCTCTTTTCCTGTTCATTTTATCAATTTCAATTTAAAAAGAGTATAGATAGAGACAAATGTTTAGATTTCCTTTAGCTTCACTGACTTAGAGGTTTTACGTGTTAATGTAAAATTGTGTTGTTCACCAAGTTACTAATCCTTTTAAATAATTTTACTTCTTTCCCCTCCTAATTAAAATATGTATAACCATTTTGCTCTGAAGTGAGAAAACTTACAAAACAGATTGGATGCTCCCTCCCCCTGCCCTTAATACGGGGTGCTATTCCTTCACTTGAGCAGGTAGGGGAGAGGGCTCACATTTTATAATGCCAACCAAATATACCACAGGAGGTGTCCTAGGGAACAGTTTTATTGTCAGGCCAGTGTCACAGCCTTTTAGGTAACAGCTGCTCAGGGTTGTTTCCATTAAAGAACTAAGAGAAGGATATTAACTCAGATTTAGAAAATCTTTACACGCCTATCTGCTGTATTGTACCTCATTAAAACTTTTTAAATTTAATTGAAGAGCTGAAATATAAATTTGTCAGTTGTTACACACTAAATTATTAATAATAAGCATAGTAAAATAGCATAGATTTCAATTTTTAAAAATTCACTCCAATTTACCTGGTGACTGATAGCCATTATTTTAAACAGTCCACAGTCAGTAAATGTTACACCCTACAAGCTATCCCTCAAAATATTTTACCCTTTAGTTAACAAGAAAGGTAAAAGTTGCAACAAATGTTTAGATGTTTCTTTTGCTGTGGCTTGTTTCTTGTTAAAGAACACTGATAAAAGTATAAACTTTATATTTCATTTATATCAGCAGAATCAAGACCACTTTGTTAGTATTACATGCAAATAAAAATGGATGCAGTATTTAGGAGGGTGAACTTTTAATTCTCTTGCAGAATTTTTAAAACTGTATGGCTACAGAAGTTTCATATTTGCTCTCTGTCATATTAAGTAGAAAATAGCTCTAGCTGCAGTAGTTTCTTGGTGAGAGAGAGAGAAAAAAAAAAAAAAGAGAGAGAGAAAGGTGTCTGTGTCTCTGATTACTGAGTCCAAAGATCAGGTGTATGCTGAAGGCACCAGAGGGCAAGCTCCAGTTTAAGTGAAAAATGGCCTCACCGTAAGGGTAATACCAGCCCTCATAGGTCTTTCCATTAATTAATTCTGACTAGCAGAACATGAAAATCTAAAAATGCTTTTGGCCACTGCGTATGTGCAAATAATATATTTTCTACCTACTCACTAAACAATTAATAGAAACCTACAGGCTGACTTGTGTTTAAGAAGTATGTTTAAGTATAACTTGTTTTTTTTGTTGTTGTTGTTGTTGTTTGTTTGTTTTTGCAGTGCTGGGAATTGAACCCAGGGCCTCAAGAATGTTAGGCAAATGCTATACCACAGAACTATGTCCCCCGGCCCCTTAATTTAGTGTTAATATTTTTGAAGGAAACAATGAGTAACCAAAGTGGGCATGCCTTATTTTTTTTTTCCCCTCTTCTCTAATTGTTGTATTAAATGGCCAGTGCATTTGGTATTAAAGGCAAACTTTTGCCCTGTGTGCAGATGCTGGGAAACCCTTATGAACAGAACTGTCCCCTGGAGCGTCCATCACTCATTGTGTGGAGCTGTGTCTTTCTCCATTAGCACTGCGTGGCAGTTCATTCTTTGTATGAATCTGTGAATGGCATATGTCAGCCCAATAAGAGGACATTCCTATTCTGGGCAATAAATAGATGCTTTGTTTGGTTGTCCCCCCCCACCCCCGAAGATCATGAGACAAACAAAAACATACTTGACTGTCTAAAAATTTTCTTGACAATACATACAAATTAAAATTTCAAATAAAGACAGCACAATGTCTTTTAAAATACATGATGTCTAATAGGACAGCACAGATACAAACTTGTAATTTCAACAAGTACCACATATAGACAATGCAAGCTCCCTTTTGAAAATTTGGCTTTGTGGTCTGAGGGGTCCTAAAACTGGAAAGACTCACTCTCCTGCCAGGATTCACTGAAGCAAGTGCTGCAGTTGGATTGATCTACGGTAGAAGCCCAGGATCACCTAAGCTCCATTCTGCCCCCATTGCAGTTTTCAGTACTGAATGAAGTCTCCTGGCCTCCTCTTCCACTTGCATGCTGTCTGGTGGACCTGGCCCTGCCTCCCAAGAGGGACAGCAGAACTAGGGTTGAGTGTGCCTGGCCTGGCTATGGAGAGTGGACTGAGCTGTGCGGATGCGTGGGGGTGGGGGGCTGAAGGGAGGGGGCAGAGGACAGATCAGCTGCCGCTGTGCAACTGCTACAGCAGGTCTGACTAGTTTGAGGTGCCCAAAGGCAGCTTTGTTTCTCTAGTAACTCTGGGTAGCAGCAAACTTAAGTTCTTAAAACTAACTCACGTCTTCATTACTATCTTTTGGTCACTTTGCAAAAACCTGTAGCTTTGAGGGTTACTAGTTAATTATAAGATTTTTTTTTTTTTCGATTTAAAAACTTTCATAGGTGGTTAACTGAAGGGAAGAATGTAGACTAAGCATTTTTATTCTTCTAAGGAGTTTCACATAGAATAGTGAAGATGAAGGGATTCTGGCTCTAGCACTATATATGTGTGTGTATGTATATATATACACACATACATTACATATAATTTTTAAAAAGTATTTTTTAGTTGTTGATGGACCTTTATTTTATTTATTTGTATGTGGTGCTTAGAATCGAACCCAGTGCCTCACTCGTGCTAAGCAAGTGCTCTACTACTGAGCCACAACTCCAACCATACATATAATATTTATATAAAACAATATATAGATAATACACACATACGCACACTTATGGTTATAGTGGATTGTGTGAACTCACTGAACAAAAGGAAAAAGCACACTTGACTGTGCTATGGTCAGACAAATTCAATAATCAAAAGTCCCTTGCTGCAGATCAACCTTTAGCCCTTTGCTCTCCTCTTCTCTGGCTGACTGCTTATCATTTCAGGCCATGCCGCTGCTCCTGGGGCTTGGAGCTGGCCTGCTGGAGTACCCCACCCTTGTGTTGAGAAGCATTGCCCAAGTTAGACCCAGGGAATCTGAAAGTCCCAAGGTCATCTCTGCACCAGAACAGGTTTGCATACAATTCTAGCCACTGGAATGAGATAGTGAGGCAGCA
Organism: Spermophilus citellus; assembly: GCF_964194105.1. Classification (NCBI taxonomy): domain Eukaryota; kingdom Metazoa; phylum Chordata; class Mammalia; order Rodentia; family Sciuridae; genus Spermophilus; species Spermophilus citellus. The sequence goes on from NC_138193.1 coordinate 62,343,347, forward strand.
ACTGTTTCAAACTGATCTTCAGTGAGTACTTGTCCCATTCCCTGGTAGATGATACAGATTTGCTTTTCAGATTTCTTCCCTTTGTTGAGGGGGGCGCCTCCATGTCTGTGTCTTTTTGTATCTTGCATGGTATCATGGAAGAGCCACCTGCCAGAGGACTTTAGGCACTGTGGTCTGCAGCCTAAGGATTTTTGCTTAGCCTCTCTAGTTGTCAGGAATCTGGTAATGGTCTATCTGAATAGACCATTCAGATCTTTAAAACACTGATTTTAAAAAATAGTTTTACCATATCAAAAATATAAAATAAGATTGATTTCACCTGGTAGTGATTCTTAGCTGTCTGACAGTAGTTGGTTTACAAAATCAAAACATGATTCTTCAGGTAGCCCCTGCTTCTGCTAAAGCTTCCAAAGAGGAAGGACAAATAGATGTTAAGGGGGGCTAGCTGGGGAGGTTAGAGGAAGGCTTTCCTTAAAGGTCCTTGGAAGAAATTAAAGTTGAAGTATTAAGAACTATTTTCCTTAGAAATAAATATTTATTACATTTAGTGTGTTACTCTGATTATTTTGATTGTATATTGCTAAATGACTTTGCTTAAAGTTCAGTGAGTCATTATCAATACACAGAAGTCCCTGGAAAGAAATACATTTTATCTCAGAAGAGCCCAGAAGTAGTTATTTAAAAAAAAAAAAAATTACAAAGTATCATTTACTGCACTGAAGTTTTGTTTTTTTTTTTAAAGAGAGAGTGGAGAGAGAGAGAGAGAGAGAGAGAGAGAATTTTTAATATTTATTTTTTAGTTCTCGGCGGACACAACATCTTTGTTGGTATGTGGTGCTGAGGATGGAACCCGGGTCGCACGCACGCTAGGCGAGCGCGCTACCGCTTGAGCCACATCCCCAGTCCTACTGCACTGAAGTTTAGTTTTATTCCTCATTGCCTTTTTCTACTATGTGAATTTTTCAAGTATATGATATAAAATTTAAATTGTCTTTAATAAAACCTCATCAGCCTACCTAATTCTTAAAGGCAACTAAAATAAACATTCCAAAGATGTAGGTTACCTACATGGAACAGGTATTTGCATAATAGAAGTTATTTCCTCCCTTTTACATATCTCTGGAGCATATTTCTATGATCCTGTACTTTAAATTTTTGTACTCGTATGTCATGTTGTAGAAATGTGATATCTTTCTTTTAAGGAACCCAGATTTAAGCCATACAATACAGTGGTTCACCTTACTCAATAGGTAAAGAAGAAACCATTTCTCTGGTTTTCTTCTGTAGACCACACGTGGGAGTTAAAAGGTGAAATCTATGCTGTATATGTGAAGAATATTTTAAAAGATCTTTCATAGTAATAAGCTATCCAAATCAGAAAGCATGGTTAGTTTTTAATCTTTAACTTTTAAGCAAAAAGTGCTTCCTGGGGTTACATGCATGGTTTTTCTTCAGTGGCAAAACCTGGATTTAACTAAGATGCAATTTTTTCCCCCATAGAATTGTTCTAAAACTTACATTTACCTGTTGTAGTATTGACTATTTTATATATTTGGTGACCCTCTTTAAGAAACAAAAAAATGTCACTTTTGGCAAAGCCTTTGGTGTCTACCCTATGCCTTCTTTATTTTCCCCTGACATTGTTTATTAAGGGTCTCTTGTGTGAGGAGAAAAACAAGGTATCTTTGGGGAAAAGATGCTACAGGAGAGTTGAAACCAGAATCCCATCCATGCAATTATAAATACAGGAGAAAAAAATATTTTCATTATGCATGGGAATGGGTGGGGGTTGCTGGGTTATCCTGGCTGTCTCTTAAGGGGCAGACAATCCTATGCAGGGGAGGGGAGGTGTCAAATCTGAGGATTCCTTCCCTTAATGAGACTCTCATTCAGAATTGTAAAGATGTAGGTATTCCTGACACCAAATTACCATGAAGTAGCTTATTAATGTAAATAATTGTAGCTCATAGTTACCAATTTTCAAATGGAAAAACTAATAACTAGTACATCTGTTGTGATACATACACATCATATAACCTGAACTTGTAATTTGAATAGAAAGAATTCTATCAAGTAGTTACACAGTAAATCAAGTAGTTACACAGTCAGTTGCTTCATTATCTCCTTTAAGTTAACTGCATTGCATTTTACAGTCAAATAGCTCCTCCCCAATGTCCTTTATGAAGGGTTTTCCCAAATAACTGCCTGAAGCAGAATCTGCTCAGTGTGGAGGTAATTTACTGTTATTAAGAAGCAATAGGATTATTGAAGACTTCTATACTAGTAAAATTCTTGCTGCTGAACTTATGAGATTCCGTGTGTGGTTAAGAGTCCACATTAGAACCCCACTGGACAGTTGAACTGTTGGCTTCTCTAAGTCCACACCCCGTGACTTGCATTTGTGTTTGTTTCTGTGTGTTTGTTCTCACTTCAGGAATCCTCCAGGGATCTTAACCATGGCTTTAGAAACATCGTTGTTACTTATATTCAGGCAACAACCTTTCCTGTACAGTGTTTCCAGAGCTTGAACCATAGCATAATATAATTTAGTTGGGCTTGGCAAGGCTCCCAGCTTGCTTAACATGGCCCTGTGGATACCTGAATTTGGGACTGGTTCTTGAAATGTGTAGACTTTGAGAGCTCTGTAGACAGAAATTGCAGTGGAGAAGCCGACTTCAGAGGTGCCTTGTTGCTCTGCTGCGCCCCCGTGTGGCTGGATGTGGCGCTGCCTTTCAGAGTTTACCGGCGTTCCTGCTTGTACTGGGCTGGCTTGTTTACATAGAGCGTTAGCAGCTTTCTTCTGTGCAAAAACACCTCGCAAGTTAATATAATAGTTCTCACTGAGGGTGTAAATAATTTTTTGTACTTATTTGATTTTTTTATTTGTAGAATTTTAAAAGTATGTATTGATGTGTTGTGCTTTTTAACTTTTTATTATGGAAAATTCCAAACATACTTAAAAGTAAAAGAAAGAGTCCAATACACCACCTCATACTTGTCACTTGCTTCAACAGTTATCCACTTTTTGTTGACCTTGTTTCATCTTCGTGGCCAGTTGTTTTTGAGTACTTTAAAGCCAATTTCAGGCATCAGATCATGTTGAATATGTTTTTATTAAACTAAATTCAGACACTGCGTAATTCCACTCAACTTTTCATTTGAATTAAGTGTGGCTTTTAGCCACACTCCTTAGGTAAAATGAAGGAATTCTTAGCACTTCCATTGTCCTTGGAAGGTGACGGGTGTCCTTGGCCTCATTAGAAATGGGATTGAAATCTAAAATTCCAGCGAGATGAAAAGCATTAAGACAGGATATTAGAAACATTTTATACTACTTGACATTTAGGTTCTAAAAAGCCTATTTTTCTTTCCAAATGTTTACCAACAAGGACATAATTTATTTTAAAGAATGTTTCTTGAAATATTCCCTTCCAGAATTTGACAGTTTACTAAATGCAATTAGAGTTAGTTAAGATTTTAAGACTTCTTTTTTCCAAGAGGAAAGATTATATTTGACAAAGTATCAGCATTAGAAATTGTCCTCAATTTAATGGAGACATGTAAATAGAGGGAACACTAGAATTTGTTAAAATGTGGACATTAGAAAATAACCCCACAGATTGAGACTTGTTTCTTACGTTTACTTGAGGTTGGCCTCCTGGCCGAACTCAGCTTTTCTGTGGGCTTCAGGCCACTGCAGGAAGGCCAGGAGGCTTGTGCTGGTGTCCCTGATTCCAGGCAGGCTGGTGGGAGCCTGGCTGCAGTGGGAGGCGCCATCATCTGCCGCGTCAGGTTACAGTCTCCCTGAGCTGGGGTAACTGGCTTCATCTAGCGACTGGCTTTATAATTACATTGCTGATTTGTTAGGGGAGGCTTTGTCTTACTTACCAATTAGCATGGATGTTACTGCAGGGACCTCCAAAATCCTGGAAGGGCTTTTGGTTTAAGAAAAAAAAAAGTTTCCTGATCCAGGCAGCTCTTAGGGTTTCTGTCACCAGCCCCGCCCCATCTGTATAAATAAGCCGAGGTGCTCTCCCCACCGGAATTTTGTCTCTGTGGCTGTCACTTTGGGGTCTGGAGTCTAGCTTGAGGGTGGGGAATACCATCCCCCACACCTGCCACCCCCCCCCATTGGGGGGGTGACAGTCACCACTGCCCAGCTGCAGTGCCAGGATACTGGGAGGCCCTACTGAGGCCTTCTGTTTCTTCTCTTGGGCCTCCACTTCTGATCCCACCAGCATCCCCAACCACCGTGTCCTTTTCAAAGTGGTCTTTTTGTTCTGGCCGGGTTTTGCTGTTACTTGGAGCAGGGAGGGTGTTAAAAGCTTAGCCGTCATCAGGTTCCTTAGCCCTTAGCTTTTCAAGGTGGAGTATTCTAAGTGTGAAAACTTGCCTCAGCGAAGGAGGCTGCCCCTGTCCAAGTGTCAAGGAGGCTCCGGCTTCTCCCTCCTGCCCCGAGACACAGTAGGACAGTAGACTAAGGGAGGCTCCAGGTTGCTGATGGGAGGTGGCCTTCTGTCAGGGACGCCTCCAAAGCAGGATCCCAAGCTCATCTGAAGGCAAGCAGGAAAGTGAGGAGAGAGGAGAGGCTATTCTGTGTGTCAGAAGTTGTCCCCAGGCAATTCCCAGCCTACCCACCATGACCTTTCTTTGGCTCAGAAGTCTGTCACAGACTCAATTTTGCCAGGGCAATTCCTTTTTTCACTACCCCAGAAGAAACAGAAAGGATGTGTCTCCATTTAGAGGGCCTGGGCTTTGGGGGCACAGGATGTCATGAGGAAGCAGCTGCTCTGGCCTTGCGAGGTGCTTGTCACTCCTCTTTGGTTGTTTTCCTCAGAAGAAGCAGATCCGCGTGGATGTTGGGGTAGAGGCCTCGTTTTTATGGGTTTTATGGTTTTTATCTTCAGCATTGGTGGCTGCCAGGCTCTTCAGCAACTGGTCGTCACCCCAGGAGTCATATTGGACCGTGTGCTAAGGAGGTTAGGGGGATGACATGAAATATGACCAGCTCCCCAGAAGCCACATGCACCACTAGAAACCGTAGATGCCGTAGATTAGTTTTGCCTTGTAACTGACTTTTGAAATAACATGCAGCTTCCTACACTCCTGAAAAGGGAAAATGCTGAATTTGTAGCTGCTCTTATTTACTAATCCAAAAGGAATTGGATCAAGTTTTTGAAAATGCACATAAGGGACCAACCTACTAGGCCTGGTACAAACCATCCCAACCTGGGTGTTAGCAAGCACCCCTCTTCCAGGTGAGGGTGGTGTTGAGCTCAGAGCCTTCTCTCTGTGAAGGACCAGGGGCCTCCACTCTCTCTGACTCCATTTTGGTCGGGCATCAGTCACACCCTCTCCAGTCATTGCTCCACTTCAGAAATAGGGACTCAGCTGTCAATTTTTACCCCCCTCTTAAAGATCTTAGATAGCATTCATTCTCTTCTCTGGATACCAAGTAAAAAAGTCTATTAGCTAAGGAGGCTTTTCTTTCTGTGTAGAGCGGTGACTGAGTTATCTGATCGCTGAGTTTGGGGAATGAATCGAGTGAACACATAATATAAACCTTTGCATCATTCTTGACTGGCACAGTCAGAAGCAAATCCTCCTGGGGGGCTGAGGAGGACCCCCACAGTATAGCCTTTCCCTAGGGTCTTCACCTGGGCCACTAGGAAGCCCTGGGGCCACAGACTCAGTGAGCCTGCATGTGAAAGCAGTATGTTTTGGTGGTGAGGTTGGGATGACAAGAGTGGTGGTTTGAAAATGTAGATTTCATATTCATTCCTTAAAAATCATAACATTTTATTTTATTTTGACAGTTTAATAACCCTAAAGGGACAATGGTTTAAAAAAAAGTTTTAAGTCAGCTGTGGTAATGCATGCTTGTAATCCCAGCTACTCAGGAGGCTGAGTGAGAAGGATCTCAAGTTCTAGACCAGCCTCAGCAACCTGGTGAGACCCTGTCTCAAATTTTAAAGAAGGGCTGAAGATTTAGCTCAGTTGTAGAGTATTCCTGGGTTCAACCCTCAGTGCCACTAATTAAAATAATGATGATGATGCCGGTTGTGGTGGTGCACACTTGTAATCCCAGCGGCCTAGGAGGCTGAGGCTTGAGGACCACAGGTTCAAATCCAGCCTCAGCAATTTATCAAGGCTGTAGACAACCTAGTAAGACCCTGTCTCAAAATAAAAAGTAAAGAAGGCTGGGGATGTGGCTCAGTGGTTAAGTGTCCTGGGGTTCAATCCCTATTACCAAAAAATAAATAAATAAAAATTTTAAGAAGCACAGGTTTTAAATAATTGAAAAAATGGCTTAGATATAACTTTTTTTAAATTCATTTTATGTTTGCATATTTTTTCCTGAATGTCTTAAAAGGTAATATTTCACAAATTTTATTTTTAGGTACTAGCCTTATGAGGTGATGCACAAATGTAATTCCAGCTACTCAATCTACAACTAAATAAGTTTTTTTAAAAAAAAGCTGGGGATGTAGCTCAATGATAGAGCACCCTAGATTCAATTCCCACTGTCACAAAAATAAATAACTAAACAATTAAGCATAAACATAGGTACTGTTCCAGCTCCTTTTTGGACCTTGGGCCTCACTGCATTCACTTTAAGATCATAGCAAGTGTCATCTAGACCTCATAGCCAGTAGGATCTGATATTTCATTCTGAGAGGCCGAACTTTGTTACTCAGATTAAACTTAAAACATCTTAATTGTGCATGTTAATTTTTTAAAATATCAGTTGTCAGGCCAGGCACAGTGGTACATTCCTGTGGTTCCAACTACTCAGGGGGGCTAGAGGATCATTTGGGCCCAGGAGTTTGAGAACAGCCTGGGCAACATAGGAAGGCCCTGTCTCTTAAAAATAATAATAATAATAATAATACGCATGTTTGAGCGGTCAGTTGCTATCACAAAGAGGCTGTTCATTCCTTTTTGCCCTCTTGCTTAGTCACAAATAGGGAAGACCTCTGGAATCAAGATTAACTGAGAAAAGATGTTCTCAGACTTAAACGTAAGTGGCCTGATGGGGAAAAGAGGAAACGGTGGTTCTCAGAATTCTCCCGTCACCTGGACACTTGTTGGCAAGGCAGATCCCTGGGCCAGGAGTCTGGGTTTCACGGGCCTCTGGGAGAGGCTGGGGAGGCTGATGCGTGCCCAAGTTTGAAAATGGAAGCTCCAATGAGGGGCTCTCACAGGAAGGCTTCCCAGCTTCAGCTTTCCTGCCCACCCTGTGCGCCTCAGACCCCTCCTTGTGACCAGGTCCCCTGTAAAGCTGAGCCGCTCTCCCCTTTCTCCCGCCCTCTAGTCCTTGCAGTTAGGGACACATACCTGGCTCTGTTCTACACCATCTTCTCTGCTGTCCCTTGTATTTTTTCTCATTCTTTCCACTTACTGTTCATTTATTCAGCCACCAAGGGGCATCTTTTGTGTTTCAGGGACCGTCTGTGCCTTCATGGGGCTCACTGTGGAGGTGGGAGACAAACATGAAGAGATAAGCTCACCTTAAATACAAACTTCAAACAGGGGGCCATGAAGCCTGTTCCAGAAGTCTCCCTTGTTGGCTCCAGTCCGTGGTAATTGCTAATTCCCTCCTGGGGGAGCCACTCAGAATCTGGAATTGCAGAAGGAAGAACAGCCAGGTCAAACAGTCTCCTGGTCCTCTGGCCCTTTGTCTGCTGGGGAAACTCCTAGTGACATTTGTTACTTTTTAGCTTGTGCCCCAGCAGACTGTAGCTTTTGAGGGTAGGGTCCTTCCTAATGAAAGGCTGCTCCACTGAAGGCCAGGCCTGGTGTACAGAGAGTTCTCTTAAGAACTAATCTTCCTGGGAAAGTTTTCATTTATTTTGCTACTAGTGAGTTTTGTTCCTTATCTTTTAAATTTAGTTTGCTGCAGTGTATGCTAAAGTTTGTTTTTAAAAATACAGATGGGCGGGCTGGGGATGTGGCTCAAGCGGTAGCGCACTCGCCTGGCATGCGTGCGGCCCAGGTTCAATCCTCAGCACCACATACCAACAAAGATGTTGTGTCCGCCGAGAACTAAAAAGTAAATATTAAAAATTCTCTCTCTCTCTCCCCCCCCTCCTCTCTCACTCTCTCTTAAAAAATAAAATAAAATAAAAATACAGATGGGGCTGGGGAGGGGGGTGTAGCCCAGTGGCAGAGAGAGCACTTAAGCGTAGCATGTGCGAGGTCCGGGTTCCTTTCCCAGCGCCACAAAAAATCTGTAAAAGTACAGAAAAGTTAAGAATTGTTTCTAACAAGTTCACTGGGGAGGGAGGGTGTTCCATCTCCAACCTTGTAGTAAGAGTCAGTGAAAATTCAATAGAAAAGTGGCTGGGCTTAGTTTTGAGTCCCCTTTGGGTAGCAGAAGAGGGAGGGAGCACCTGCCTGATTTCTCCATATGGAGGGATCTCTGACCCACCCCAAAGCTCTGGGTCTTTGGGGGCTTTGTCTGAAAAACTGGGTAGAAGACGCAGGGTTTGGACTTTGGTCTTCACAAGCAAAAGGAGAGGAGATAGAGTGGGCGACAGATCCCTGGGGTGGCCTGGAAGCAAGCAAGTCACCAGCCCGTGCTCCGGGTGAACTCCAGGCCCATGAACTGCACAGCCAGCCGAGGGGAGCCCCCTTCCGCAGCGTTCCCTGGAAGCCCTTAATGAGCTCCTGCTACTGCTGCATCTGCAAGCTGCTGCCTAGTGAGGCCTTTTGAAAGGTCACGTGCCTCTCCAACTGCGCTTAAAGAACTATTGTTATTTTCTCAGAAAGCCTGAGGAGAAAGAGGCTTCTGAGGAGCTGGCGACCCTGGCCATGGCCAGCCTGAGCCAGGCCCAGAGAGGCCAGGAGGGGCCCACGCGTCTGGCTTCCTGCCCTCTGGTTCTTGAGGGCATGTCTTGTCTTTTCTTCTTTAAATTGTGCCCTGCTTAAGGAGGTCGTGGTTAACACAGAGTCCTGAGAAGGGGAGTTCTTGCTGCCCTTCCCCTTCAGGAGTTGGAGGCCGCTCCTGACCAGGCTAATTGGAATGTTGCTGTGGCGTCTGAAGCAAACTTAGGGGCAGCTTTCTTTTTAAATAAAAATGTGGAATAGATTTTGATCATGTTACACTTTTATTCCTTTCTTAAGGATTTAGAATTAGGATTAAAAATCAGGATGGTGTGCATTTTGCAATTTTAGTGGGTGTGTGAAGCCGGCCCTGCCTCTCCACACAGCAGAGAAATGAAGACAGACCTGCTCAGAGACACACTCTTATCAGGGGTCCTCATTTACACATTCCTAGAGCACCCGGGCTTCAATTTGTGTATCTGTTCCTGCTCACCAAGTGTTGCTAACCGGGGCCCTCCACCCTCCTGGTTCAGGCAGTATCACAGATGTCTTCTCAGGCTTTTCCTAAATCATTAGGATTGTCACAGGGCTCTGATCAGCTGGATCTTCCCTATTGGAAACCAATGGGAGTCTCTCTGAGAGTGCTACCTCAGATCTTTAAGTACTGAGTGGCCTGTTTGCTTCTTAAATATTCGAGTGCAGTAAGTTCAGTAATTATTTCTAGGAAAATGTATTATTGAAAAAGTACTGTTGTTTATTATGGTAAAAAGTCTTTAAATAGTTCTACATTGATGGGTAAAGAAAAGTTTATACCCGCCTTTAGTTTTATTTTGGTTTACATTTGAGGACAGAGCTTCTCCAGACTTTTCTGTAGTGATGGACCATCTTGCTTTTTCCTCTCAATCCTTTCTGGACTTTAGTAAAACATAACAAAAATAACTACTTGAAAAGTGAAGTAAAAACAGAAAGATGTAAAAGGTAAAAGCTCCTGTTTTAAAATTAGATGTGCAAACATACAATTACTTTGTTAAGTTTACTGTAAAAGTTTATAAATAAAACTATATCTCTACTTACCTCATTGCAAACTGATGACAGTTCGTATGGGTCCCATCTGTGGGCCACACTTTGACAAACACTGTTTTAGATGGTGCATGTGTGTATTTGTGTACTTACATATATATTTAAGTGTACTGGCCTGATAACATTATAATGTAACATGGATCCGATAGTAACTTTATGTGTGAATTAAATGCACCCAGAAGCTATTTGGCAAAAGTGAGGTGTTGTTGTTGTTGTTGTTTTTAAGCAAGTATTTAAATGTTCAAATTGTAAGGGTATACAAATACACAAATAGTATAATTGTGAATACAACTATGTGTTTCAAAACTCAGATGTCTGGTAACATTTTTTTTTTTAATTTTTGCAGTCCTGGGGATCGAATCCAGGGCCCCATATATGCTAGGCAAGCACTCTACCACTAAGCTATATCCCCAACCTGGTAACAGTTCTGATGTATAAAGTAGAAACTGTTGTGCAAAGTGAAATGAAACCACCTCCACTCTGATTCACCCTCAAATTTAAATGAGCACAGATACTTTAGATAGGAAATGGCCTATGCAAAGCAGATACACAAATGAGACTTTTAGCACTGAATGATAGGAACTCTGTCATATGAAGTGTTAGATAAGCCAGTTCTTACTATTGTACCTTCCTTGTCTCAGAGAACAGTTAATTACAGGATGGATCTTTGGTCTTTTTGGTTCTAGTGATTGACAGCCATTTTGTTAATGCTTACAGAATGAGGGGAAATTTTTGTACAAGTACCTTCACATTCTTTGTAAGCATTAACAGATTTCAAGCTGATACTGATGACAACTGATAGGTTGCAGTTGTCGTTATCTCCTGGTGACTGGGGCATTGGAAGTCAGTCACCACACTTGGGATTGTGTGCCAGGCACTGTCTCCTGTATGTGTGCCTCAGGGGACAGCATGGCCATCTTTTAAGCAAGTATAGGAAAGAAGTTTTGTGAAGTGTCAGTATCCCATTAGCCTTATTCCTTTAGGATGAGACTTGGAATTCAAGACGCTGATGAGTCGTAGGAGGAGAAAGCCTCTTGGAGACCAGCCTTTGCTCTCATGGGGCTCCACGCAGGGCCTGGCAGAGTGCCTGAGACAGCGTAGAGGTGGAGTGAGCTAGAACTAGGCAACTTCAGCCAGCTGAAGCAGTTCAGTAAAAGGTAGGTAACGAATAGAAGAAAAACTAGGTACCTACAAAGTAGTTGCCTGGATCTGACGCTCACAGATGTCAAGTTCAGAAAGGATTCACAGGGTCCAGGTGTGAGTGCCATGCACCAAGAGAAGGAACACACCAGGGTCTGGCTTAGTTAGACCAGGCATCCGGGTCCAGACAACAGAGGGATGACTTCCTTGATTGAATGGTTGGAAGTGAGATCTGAGGCACAGGCTGCTGGATTTAAGATGGTTCTCTGATGGTGGAAGCTGTGAAAAGAGGTAATGACAGCGTGACCACAGAGTTGGAAGGGTCACTGTGTAGAAGGCAACAACCAACTGAAGACCAGGACTCAGAAAGGAGTTTTAAAATTCAACCCATTATCAAATTGCAAGGCCTAACACGGGGACCTTGTTCATTTGAAGTACATATGTATCTGTAGAATCACAGTAGGTATTTCCTTATGAAATGTCTCAAGTATCCAAACAGCAGTACCTATAATCAGAGCAGATTACTTTAAAATTAATGCAGTTACATTCAGACATGACCTTGTGCAGTGAAACTGAGCCAAGGAGAAACTTGGATTCTCCACTTGATTCTAGAGTGAAAAGCAGCGGCCGCTCTGTCTCTGTGGTCATTTAACACAGGCCAAGTGTTTCACCACATGTCACCCAACAGGCAGGAAGGCTCTGATGCATAATGAGGAAGGAAAAGGCATTTTGAAAGCACACACAGTTCTACCAAAATTGTACACCTTCCTCCTTCTCTAACTTTTTTTTTTTTTTAATCGTTCAAGATGCGTTGAAGCTGTAATTTATGACACCTATATCTGTTTAGGTCATAGCGTTGTGTTTTCTTGAGCTTTAAAAATAAATCCATTTGGGGAAGGGAAATTGAACCTGCATGATAATGTTAGGCATGCGAACGCAAGCACATGAGCTGAGAAAGTCAAAATCACAGTTTCCATGGTAACTCCTAACTTGTCTGTGTTGTACACATTTCTCAAGAAATACATTTGCCAGACTACCTAGTGATAAAAACTGCTCTGCAGGCATATGAGGGTAGATTTCCCAATTTTCTCTCTTTCTGAAAGGTCTTCCCCCAGTTAATCCATCTGCTCTTCTAAATCACCCAGGCAAGAAACTGAAGTCCAAGTTCTGATGTCTAAGTCAGCACCTTTTTTTGTTGTTGTTTTATGGTGGAGATTAGCCTTTGTGTGATTCATGCCATTTCCTGCCTTTCTCCTTTGCAGATATATGTTGGGTAAAGGAGGAAAACGGAAGTTTGATGAGCATGAAGATGGGCTGGAAGGCAAAATCGTGTCTCCCTCCGACGGTCCATCCAAGGTGTCTTACACCTTACAGCGCCAGACTATCTTCAACATTTCCCTTATGAAACTCTATAACCACAGGCCCCTGACAGAGCCCAGCTTGCAAAAGACCGTTTTAATTAACAACATGTTGAGGCGGATCCAGGAGGAACTCAAGCAGGAAGGCAGCCTGAGGCCCGGGTTCACCCCCTCCTCCCAGCCCAGCGACTCCCTGAGCGACAGCTACCGAGAGGCCCCGCCTGCCTTCAGCCACCTCGCACCCCCTCCCGCCCTTCCCTGCGACCTCGGAAGCACTACACCCCTGGAGGCCTGCCTCACCCCAGCCTCCCTGCTGGAGGACAACGATGACACTTTTTGCACTTCGCAGGTTGTGCAGCCCGCAGCTCCTACCAGACTCTCCCCTCCAGCCCTCCCGCCCGAGAAGGACAGCTTCTCCTCTGCCTTGGACGAGATCGAGGAGCTCTGTCCCACATCTACCTCCACAGAGGCCACCGTGGCAGCGACTGACAGCTTGAAAGGGACCTCCAGTGAGTCCAGCATCCAGAAACCCGAGGGGCCCCAGGAGGGCCGCACGGATGACTCAAAACTGATGGACTCTCTGCCTGGGAATTTTGAAATAACAACGTCCACGGGTTTCCTGACAGACTTGACCCTGGACGATATCCTGTTTGCTGACATTGACACGTCCATGTATGATTTTGACCCCTGCACATCTGCGTCGGGGGCAGCCTCAAAAATGGCCCCTGTGTCGGCCGATGACCTCCTCAAGACTCTGGCTCCTTATAGCAGTCAGCCCGTCACCCCGAGTCAGCCTTTCAAAATGGACCTCACAGAACTGGACCACATCATGGAGGTGCTCGTTGGGTCCTAAGACCCGGGGACTCCGCGACCTGACCCCACCGCCATGCCCGCCCAGACACTGCGAGCGTCTCCCCACAACCCTGACAATTCTCCGCACTGTGCATGCACCCTTGCCTGCCTTTTTCAGAGAAAAAAGAAAATTTTACAAAAGGATCACACTAGTTTTTGCTTTGAGCAGAGTTGGAGTGCCTTCATCCAAGTATGACCACTTTTAATATGCTTTTTTTGAGTGGTTCCTCAGAGACCTACTACCCTGGTATAGGAAAGAGTCCATTTGAAGACAATGTTGCTAATGTTGAATGGCAAACATAAACAGTTCGAGTGAAGCACAAGGATTAAGTTGGAAAAGCTGTAAATTGCATGTGCATATTTGTCTATTTTTTCTATAAGTTTTAATGCAAGAGGTGAAAAGAAAAAATATATATATATATTATTTAGATAATCTTAGTACCTTTCCTGGCATTTTCGCCCTGTATAGGTTGACCCGGCAAATCAGCCTTTTTAGAGGCATTAAGTACTCCTCGTAAGTGTTGCATTTACATGGCTGTTTAGAAAACTGCTGCCCAAATTTATTTTATATTTTTGTACAGATTCTGCAGTTTATGATATTGTTTTTCTAAAAACAAATGCTGTTTATACATATGAGATAGCTATTTTGATAGGATTTGCTCACATAGTTCCTGCAAACTTCAGATGTACAAGTTGCACTTGTACTTTTATAGAGTTGTAATGTTTTATATGTGTATGGTGCAAGAGAAAATTGGATCAAATCAATCTGCAGTTGATGTCCCCAAATGCAAACAGACACACACACACACACACACACAGCGCTTTAAGAAAGGGCCAGGTGATATCACACCCAAATTTCACAAGCACCATCCCTCTGGCACAAACACCCGCCAGTACTGTGACTTCCAAAGCCAGAGCCGCATCTGCTCATCAAACTTGCATTAAGCAATTGGCGGGAGGTGGCCATGGAACTCGGGATTGGAGTGATGGTTCTCCTTAGCTTCCTCTGTGGGGGGACGGCTATCATCTTACTTAAGAGTGTATTTATGCCAAGTTTGCGCTTTTAATTGTTCTTATTTTTATTTTTTTAATGAAAACCCAAATCTTTCCCTTTTTGGCGTAATTTTTATGATGAACCAGAAATTTTACATACAAACAAAATTTTATGAAAAGCAACCAACCTCTTCATGGAGCTGAGCCCTATTGCAATGCTCAGGGCTCATAAAGAAGAAATTCTTTCCAGAAGGCATCCATCATGTTACTAAATTGTCTTTTCCAGCGTCCCTTCCCTAGAGCTTTTGTTCCCTCTGTTGCTAAGAGCTGGAAATGGCATCCTCATGATCACCACAGTGAGCTCGGCTCGCTTGCCTCACCTCGGCTGGCTGGGATGCACTCTTCCTCCAACATCCGCGACTCTTGAAGCTTGAGTTCCTCACCTTGCATCACGGCATCTTAAATCAACTGCTAATTTAACCACACTTTACGAGGCTGTTTCACCCAAATACACAGACAGGAATTTCTATGCATGTTTCCCCCTCCTCCCCTATGCCCCCCACCCCCCGGAGACCCTTAAGAAGTAGCTTTTTATTCCTAGTGGTGTACATTTAATTTTAAAACATTTGCAATGTATCATGCTTGTTGCCGAGATTGTTTGTGGCCTTTCTGTTTCAGTTTTCTCTTTCTTCCAATGGTACTTTAGCTGTTGAGTGCAGGTTACAACCTATATTGTTATGCAGGTGGCTTCTTTAGGAATAACTTTTATATTTATTTAAAAATTTTTAAATTATGGGATTTTGTTTTGTTGTTGTTGTTGTTGTCGTCTGTTGTTGGTCATTTGTCAATATTCAGTCACCAATTCTGCTCACTTCTTGCCATGGATAAAATTGGGTCTCTCTGGCCAATTAAAAAAGTCAACTTGAGAAAATGGCACTTTAAACAAGCCATAAATAGTTTTATTTTTATAATGCACATGGCAAAGCAAATACGTTTGTGATGAAGGACCTGCTCATCTAAGCAAGAGATTCAGGTATGATACGATTAAATCTTTTCTGCATTCTGATTTGCTTTTTTCTCCCACTCGAATGTGTCTTTAAAGGCTAATTATCAACTCAGTAGAGCAATGAGAAACTGATCAAATTGCAACTCGTTCTCCTACAAGCAACCTCCACGCAAACACCTCTTACTGCTGCACATGTGTCATTTCCTTTGATATAGGACCAGGGACCATATAATTAAGGTTAGAGTTGTTATCGATGCTTCCAGTGTCGCCGAGCTTCCCTTTCTTGTAAGGAGACAGGCCTGCCCAGGCTGCATGCATTGTACAACTGGAGGACCCTGCAAACTGGCCACGTGCTGCACACATCTACATACATACACACACACAATAGTGTTGATTATTCTGAACAATAACAGGGTAAAGCAGTTGATTTGCCATTGTTAAAAACTGATTTATAGTAACTTAGAACAACTGTACTTTCGTTGGATTACCAAACCGTGTGTTTAAACAAATCCCATATGTTGGGCAACAGTTCAAATAAGCACAGAGAAGCGCTGCCCAAACTTGGTTCTCTGACTCTGGTGTATTTGTAAGGCTGGGCTTCAAAATCAAAACAAAACCCCCCAGCGACAGCAGGCAAGTGCTTTTTAACTCTGAAACCCTTGCCATAAACTCTTGATGCTCACGGTCTAACAGAGATGTTCATGGGTAGCCAATGGCCCATTTTCAGAAAGAGTGAAGCCTTCCAGAGTTCAAAATGTCTTTGTGTCCTATTTTTACCAAGCCATGTCCCAACAGAGAGGAGTAGGAGCCGGAGTGGGATCTCCACATCTCAGTTCCAGTGCAGGATGTGCTTCCAAATGCCTCTTGGCAGCAGTTCCTTCCCCTTTATGAGTGGCATCCAGAGCCAGGCAGGCAACTTGAGGTCCCTTTAATGAGAAAGATGGGCTGGGTGGGGCTGGGGCTGGGAGAGGACAATTATTGACAGTGATGTGCAATGAAGTGACAAGATGAGAGCAGAATCATAAGAGCTTTGAATTTGAAGTGATTTTTTTTTCCCATAAGTTATTTATTCCTTTTTTTTTCTGTGTAAATATATTTATTTTACTGTGGAGCTCTAACAACATCTGGATGGTAATGTGCAGAATGTATGGTAGGAATGTATTCTCTTGTAGGAATGTAAATCTGTATTAAAAGGGGGTCCAAGCCAGACCCCCATGGGTCTTCTCATCAGATACACAGTCCACATCCACTTTTACTGTCTCTTCTAATATGGGTCTATTTGAAATATGCAAAAGGTATGGATGAGGAATGTTTTAATACCTCCAAATTTTTAAGAAAATCAAGCATCAAAGGGTTGATATTTTTAAAAGTTTTCTTAGTAGCACTTTCTCTTGATGACAGAAAGGGGCAACCACACGGGCACCCACCTTCATACCAAAGGGTGAGAAATGGCCAGAGCCTCCTACCACCCCTGAGTGTCTTTATCAATTGAACTTTTTATCGCCATAGCCCCTTGGAGTGCCCCCAACCACCCTGAGGTCAATCAAGAAAAATTTCTTTAACTAAATAAGCTCCAAAGAGCCAAAGTATCAACTTACGGATCATTTTTAAAGCTTAAATTTATTAACCACCTTTGCGGTAAACAAATGAATTATGAATACCGCAGGGGCAGCCTTCTTAAGTGACAGATGTAAAAAAAAAAAAAAAGACTCTGTGCAGCGATTGTTATTCTACTCTCTCTGAATTGTCTTAATTTCAAAACTTTGCTGTTACAAATTGGACCTTTATACCGTTTTCTGAAAAGATTGAAAAGAGCATATTTAACCTGTCCTGACTGTAAATGGTTAACTCCTGTAATTGCCCCACACATGGTGGGGGGCAGCAAGGTGTTCCTGTCCTGCTTTATGTACAATTGTTCTCAATGCTTCCAAGAATTAGTCTAAATGGTTCTTGAAAATTAGCCAGGATCAAATGCTATTGCAGACAAAGCCAATAAAAAAATTTTGGACTTCTTTTGGGGATAATAAGTTTGGAAGAGAAGTGCAGTCCACATGTACAAACAACCAAGATTTCGAAAAAGATGTACATAGTGACATGTTTGGTGCATGGGTTTTGAAGAAGGCTTTTTTTTTTTTCTTGTCAAAAAGGAGGTGTGACCTTTCCCCACAGACCTGAGAGCTGTGCCTTTTCTATGCAATATTACAGATGTCACATCGGAACCCAGAGGGCTGTGTTCAATGTAGGTTCGGGCTGTAATCTAAACAATTGGACAGATTAAATGTACATGGAAATGAGCAGTCTTACTTTTGTAGTTTTATATTATACAATAAACAGTTAAAAGATGGGAGATTCGTGTTTGCAGTTCTTTTGATGATTTGTGTGTGTGGGGGGTGGGGGTGGAGGGATTGCTGGGAATGGGTTTCCCATGTGCTAGGCAAGCCCTCTACCCATTTGCCTAGCACAGGACCATTTGTTTCCCCTTAACCCAGGGTCTTGTCCACAGAGATTCTGCCAGGATTGGTGCTCTCTGTCCTCCTGAGCCACTTTGGTCTCCAGAACCACCTTCTTTCCTGGTTCTCTCTAGACATCGTTTTTTGCCAGGGTTTAGCCCATGACCAGTTCTCCAAGCCTGTACCCTGCCCATGGCCAGCTTTCCCGAGGCTATCTCACCCACTCGGGAGTCTCAAAACTAGTTGCCAGCTCCTGCCTCGCTCCTGAGCTCTGGACATCAATGTCAAATTCTAGAATTTTTCATCTCACACACAATGTGTCTCAAAATCAGCCTCTTTTCCCCGGAGGCCAAGCCTGCAGTCCTCACCCTGTTCCCAGGCTCCACATGTGAGGCGCGGGGCCCAATCCTAGCCTCTTGGTCCCTCTGCTGCCTTCTTGCCAGTCCTCCCCTGCCCCCCACCATTGCACCTGCTTCCTAGCTGGTCTCCTCCAGGCTTGCCTCTCTAGCATCTCTGACGCTGAAGGTGACTGCCAGAACACCAGCGGTAATTGCTGCCCATTCTCCTGGAGCTCCCGATGATAACCCTCCCACGAGCTTCCAGGGGCTAGCTGGGCCACCTTGGATGGAATCATGGGATCCAGCTTACCTTGTCCAGGCCATTCTGGGCTACTAGATCAGCTGGATAGGAGAGAGCTGGAAATTAAATGTAAAATAATGGAGGGGTGGGGTGGGGGTAAGTAATGGGTGAATTGTGGCCTCCAAAGATGATAGGTCCAGTACCTCCAAATGTGACTTTAATTTGACAATAGGATCTTTGGCAGAAATAAATGATTTAGCATAATGATATAACTATGGGAAGTCATTCAACCTCTCTACTTTCGGGGACAAGAAAAAGTCATATCTCAAGTGCTTTGAAAATGTTGGCCGTACAATAAAAATGCAAGTTATGAATGTTACCTCTCTCCTCTCTTGCCTACAACTGTGCCTGGCACATAGCCGGCACAAATGTTTGTTGAATTAAAAGAGGGAGGGAAATCCTGTGATTCGCTCTTCCTTATGGAAGGAGAGAAGCACAGTGCTCAGCAGCATCACTGTCTGTTGCAGGGTCTTCTCCCCGCCTCCCTTGCGTGGGCCCCAATCCCAGCACACAGCTGCACTGTGCCTATGACCTTGTCTTCTCCTTCTGCCTGTAGAATATCCGTCATTTAAAAGTCAAGCTCAAATGCCTGTCCACGAAGTCACCTCTGCAACCCTGCAGTCAAAACCTGCCTCTCTCCTGGGCTCCTCCAGGGCTCTGGGCCCCTGCACATGCACTTGCTGCTCCTGTGGTGCCTTAAGGTTAGCATTGCACCATGGGTTTCCTCAGCTGCCCTCCGAGATTCTTGAAGATCAGCGACCCTATGGTGTTCGTCTTTGCCAGGGGTCAGCACACTATAGCCAGTAGTCCAGGTCCTGCCCACTGCCTGTTATTGTTAAAAAAGTGACCCTAGGCCTGGCCCCATGGCTCACACCCCAAATCCCAATGGCTCGGGAGGTTGAGGCAGGAGGATCACAAGTTCAAAGCTTAGCCTCAGCAAAAGCAAGGTGCTTAGCAATTCAGAGAGATCCTGTCTCTGAATAAAACACAAAATAGGGCTGGGGATATGGTTCAGTGTTCAAGTGACCCTGAGTTCAATCTCTGGTACCAAAAAAGAAAAAGTGATCCTAGAACATGGTCGTGCTCCCTTATCTGTAACTAGCCTATGGCAATTGTCACACCATGATGGTAGAGTTGCAGTTGAGACCACCCTGTGGCCCTCGTAGCCAAAAGATTTGCATTTCGGTCCTTTACAGAAAGCATTTGCCAAACCCTGATATTTGCAGCACACATGATTCTTAAAACAGTGCTTGACCAATGATGGGACAGGGTCACACACCTCTGGAGAAAGGAATACAGTGCCTGGTGGCGGGGAGGGGTCCAAGGTCACTGAGTACTGGAGTTGGGGGGGGGGGTGCGAGGGCCTGAGGGGGCAGAGCAGTCAGGAAAGCCACACAGAGTGGACATCTTCAGAGAGGTCGGGACCCATGAGAAGAGAAGCCTTAGATATGGATGCTCTGCTCAAAGAGCCAATTTCATGCCTGTGAAAACTGAGTTTGAATCCTCATTGACAACCTGTAATGTCGGACACATTGCTGAACCTCTGTACCTTGCTTTTGCATTTATAAAATGGACTGAATAATTGAGCTATCTCGTGGAATGCTGAGGATTAAATGAATTGATGAACTTAAACCACTTAGAGTAGTTCTAGTACATTAAAAATAAAATAAAGTTATAAGAAGTCCACAAATGTTGGCTGTAGCTAACATCAGTGGCCAAAATCCATGTCATTCTCAGGGTTGTATAGAGTGGACCCTAAGCAAAATCTGGGGTGACTTCAATGCTGAAAGCATGTTTGATAGGGGGGCACTGTGACTCCCAGATACCATGCTTGTTCGTGGGGTCAACTATTTTCTTTCAGAGAACACTGCTGCAGGCATCTGTGGCCATCTGTGAGTCCGCACTCCCTACTGCCTCCTCCATCTTTCAAGATTCTTTTGTTCCTCTCAGAAGGTAATCTTTGACTGAATCAGAAATAAGAGTCCCCAGGGTCACCATTACTGAGTGCTCACATGTGTCTGACGCTGCTAAGTGCTGGTGTTCATGATTTTGTGAACCCTCCTACCCCCAACTCCCCCGAGGTTTTTCTTACCACCCCTGCTTTACAGAGAGGTTAAGCAGCTTCCTAAAGATCAGAGAGCCAGCAAGTGGCAGAGCTGGTATCATGGCCTGGGTCTCTCTCTTATAACCCCTTCAGGACACCATTGTCTTCCGCTTGAGGCTGAGCAGGGTGAGAGGGCAGGAGACTGTGTTCTAATGTGAGGAACCCTGCATAGTCATCCCACCTCCCTCTTCATGGGACTCCATGGATCCCTAGTAGCACACTAGCAGCATTGTTCTGAGGAACAAGAGAAGAAAGGTGTCCAGGTGGGGCCAGCCGTGAAACAGGAATTGAGATGATTCTTTCAGGACTGAGTACCCCAGGTTCTCTTGTCCTGGCTCTGTGTGACCTTGGGCCAGTCTCTTCCCCTCTTGGGGTCTCAAGGGCAAAAAGAAGGAGGCAGGACATACGTGATCCTCCCTGGCTGGCCTTTAAAGTCACAGGAAGTGGGGCTCACTAGCATCTCTGGGCATGGGGTGCCAGCCTCAAGGATTTTGCAAAAGCTCTTGGGAGGAGAACTGCTGGCCTAAGGTGCCAGCCCTCGAGGCATCTGGGATGGTGTGGCCTTGTGCATGACAGGGGAAGCACACAGGCTGGCTTTGTCCCTGGAGCTGGGAACCCCCTCTGCAGAAGGCTGTCCCCCCACCCCCCACCCCGCAGGGCGGCCAAGCTGCCAGCTGCTAGCAAGGCCTATTGTTCAACAGTGACAAGAAATGGCTGCGGGAGCACAGGCCGGAGAAAGGCTGGAGGCAGGGGGAGGGGTGGGCGGGCTGGAAATCGGCTCCCAGCCCTGGCTCCCCTGGGGGCCGGTCTGTGCGCCTGAGAGGAGTCGGAGACAAACACCCCTCCAGCGGTCTGTCCCCTCCCTCCTTAGGGTCTCCTGGACTGGGCGAGTTTGTGGGCGGAAGTGTGTGGCGCTGTTTTGTGTCTTAGTGGAGGAGTCAGGCTGCCTGTGGAGAAGGATTGATGGTCACTTGTGTCCCAGCGGAGTGACCGAAGGCAGTGCCAGGTGGCTGAGTGCTTTGAAACCGATTTCCAAGTCCACGGGGCCCATGCTCTTGCTGTGGCTGGAGAGGGCCCAGTGACGGTGACGACCCTTGACGTGGGGATTTGGTTTCATGATGTAGGAAGCATTTCTTGAACACTCAGGGTTCTGGTTTTGGTTTTCAGTTCTTGTGATGATCCTGGACGGTGGCTGAGCAGCCTGGGTGAGCTGGGGTGCAGAGGGGCGCAGGCCCCACTGGATAAGGGACTAGAAGGATGCATGCAGTTCGACCCTGGGTCCCTGTCCTTTGTCACACTCCAGTGATTTAACCCTTGTGGTTTAAAGAAGCTGACTGGGGGCTTGGTGCTGCGGAGAGCAGGATCTCAGCTGGCCGCCAGCAGACCAGGTGTTCGCTCAGAGCTCTGTCATAGGGACTCCATGGGAACTGATCTCCCCTTTCTGTCCCTGGGAACCCCTCTCCCTGAATCTCAAACACACACAGCCATAACTCAGAGGGCAGGAGAGTCTCAGCTCTGGGGCAACCACTGCCCTCTCCATGGAGCCCTCCCAGAGGAAGTTTGGCACTGGCTGGGTTAACCCAGCTTTGAGACCACATTTGACACCACATTGCTGTCCCCAAGCCTTGCCGGTGCAGAACACCCCCGCCCCATCCCTTGGTCTCTCAGTCAGTCCCTCCCAGTCTCCCTCCTGTATTACTGTTGAAAAATGAGCTCTCCTGTCACTGGGCAGCTGGGTCAGCCTAGGGATGTCTGAAGCCAGCGACCTCTGAGCCCTCTTGAGCTCAGAGTTTTTAGGGTCTGGTGTGCTGAGCTCTAGCTCCTGGGCTTCCAGGCAGGCCTGGGGGGTGCTGGGCAACTCCAGGACTTGGTTCATTGAAGTCAGGGGATCTGAGTCACCCACCAAGAAAGGCCCCAAGCCTCCCTGTGGGGGCTTACCTGCAGGCCCCCGGGGGGGGGGGTGCGGGGTTTGAGGGGGACCTGAGGCTGCCCCCTGAGTGCCTGGCTCCCCGCCCCCCAGAGCTGCCCAGCCCCCTTCTATGGGGTCTTTTGAGGTAGTGGTTTCTCTGTTTCCAGGTGGGCCTGAGCACTCTGAGCATGCGCAGTTAGCTTGCAGGTGTGGTGCATGCGAGAGTGGGACTGTATGGCTCTGCTTTGCACCTCCCTGATACGCTGCCCAGGGCCCAGGCTACATTGTGGGTCATTGTGGAGATGCCACCAAGCAGAAAGCTTAGACATATCCCTCACTGGTTTGCAGCTGGCTCAGAGAATATTGAGAGGCCAGGAATATTTTCTGGTCCCCAGTTCCTAATTGTCTGCATCCCTGATCTGCCTGGCTCTTCAAAATGGCCCTGGGGAATAACAGGCAATCAAGAGATCTTTGGTAGAGAGAAGGGCTCACCACCACCTAGAGCAGTCATTGCTGGTCATAAGAAGCCAGAGGACAGAAAAGGACCCATGTGATGGGTCTTGCTGGTGGCAGCAAGAAGATGGGCTGGGCCACCACACAGTAGGGAGCCCTTGTGATGTGTGAGCTCCTTGTGGTGCTGGGGATTGAACCCAGGGCCTTGTGCTTGCAAGGCAAGCACTCTACCAACTGAGCTATATCCCCAGCCCAGCATGGGTTCTTCCACTGAATGAAGCTTACAGGCTCATCCTCCAGTACTCCCACTCCACACCCAAATCCTCAAAGTCACTCTTGACTCTCCCCTTTTCTGTTCACATCCATTCTCAACAGATCCCCAACCTCCCTGCTACCAGCAGACCCCCCCCCCCCCAGGATTATCACAACAGCCTCTACCTGGTCTACTGGCCCCCACCCTTGTTTGGATACTGCATACTCAACAGAGCACCCAGAGTGATCCTTTGGAAATAAAGGAGGGTGCTGGGTGTGGTGGTGCTCACCTGTAATCCCAGCCATGGAGGAGGCTGAGGCAGGAGTCACAAGTTCAAGGCTAACCTTAGCAATTTAGTGAAGCCCTAAGCAACTTAGAGAGACCCTGTCTCAAAAAATGAAAAAGGGCTGGGGTTGTAGCTCAGTAAACCCAAGTACCCCTGGGTTCAATTCCCAGTACCAGAAAAAGAAGAAGGAAGGAAGGAAGGAAGGAAGGAAGGAAGGAAGGAAGGAAGGAAGGAAGGAAGGAAGGAAGGAAGGAAGGAAGGAGAAGTGGAAGTGAAGGGAGGACGGACAAAGACACAAAGAGATATAAATAAAAAAATAAATGAGTTCTGTGCTAAGTTGCTTAGGGCCTCACTAAATTGCTGAGGCTGGCTTTAAACTAGTGATTCTCCTGCCTCAGCCTCCCCAGTCACTATGATTACAGGTGTGTGCCATGGTGCCCCACTAATTTGCAATATCTCAATGTAATATTTTGTTGATTATGTTGAGCATAATTTTATATATTTGCTGATCATCGATATGCCTTTGGTGAGGTGTTTTTTCAAATCTTTGCCCATTTTTAAAACTAGATTGTCAATTTTCTTTCTTTTTAATATTTCTTTAGTTGTAGTTGGACACAATACCTTTATTTTATTTTTGTATTTATATGTGGTGCTGAGGATCGAACCCAGCACTGCACACATGCTAGGCAAGTGCTCTACTGCTGAACCAAAACTGCAGCCCCATCAATTTTCTTATTGAAGTGTTCTTTGTGTATTTTCAAAACCAGTCTTTTTGCATGTATGTATTTTGTAAAGATTGCTCCCCATTCTGTGGCTTGTATTTTCATTCTCTTAACAATTTTACTTTTCAGAGCAGAATTTTTTTTTAAATTTTATTGATGTCCATCTTAGTTTTTCTTAGTTTCTCACTTTGGTGTTCTATCAAAAAAGTCATTCCCACATCCAAGATTGCCTAGATTTTCTCCTATGTCAACGTCTATGAGAAGATGTTGTTTGCATTTACATTTGTAAATTCTGCATTTTACATTTTGTAAATTTGTAGTTCTTCATTTTACACTTAGGTTTATGATACATTTCAAGTTAATTTTTTGTTTCTTCTTCTTTTTGGCATTTTTGTATTTGTTTTCTTTTATGGTACTGGGGATTGCATGCTGAGTACATGCAATGCTGAGCTATACTCCCAATGCCTAGATTCATTTAAAAAAATTTTTCATCAAATACAGCTTTATTAAATTCATTTTTATATGAATCCATATCATATAATTTGTTTCAGCAGCATTTGATGAAAAGACTATTCCTTCTTTATTGAACTGCTTTTTGCTGTTTTATCAAACACTTGTTAAACTGTATTTGTGTGTGTCCATTTCTTGTCTATCTATTGCTCAAAATCAAAAATTACAGGGCTGGGGATGTGGTTCCATGGTAGAGCACTTGCCTGACATAACTGAGGCCCTAGATTCAATCCTTAGTACTACAAAAAGAAAAAAAAATATAGCAAATTTATTTTAAAGATCTTAATTGGTTTTATTTGCAAATCTAAAATCAGGCAACATTTTATTCCATTAAATAAAATAAGCATTCCAATGAGGTGAGTAGAAGAGATTGGATTTATAAGGCTGGGCACTGTGGCACACGTCTGTAATCCCAGCTACTCGGGAGGCTGAGGCAGGAGGATAGCAAGTTCAAAGCCAGCCTCAACAACAGCAAGGCACTAAGCAACTCAGTGAGACTCTGTGTCTAAAATATAGAATAGTGCTGGGGATGTGGCTTAGTGGTCAAGTGCACCTGAGTTCAATCCCTGGTATCCAAAAGAAAAAAAAAAGAGAGAGAGATTGGTTTTATAGACAGAGAAGGGCTGAAGAAAGGAGAAATAAATAATTTTAAAAGCAGACTGGTCATTTCAAAGTTACTTTTACTTTTCCTTGTAAGTTAGAGACTGGGATACAGAACAATAAAAAATTGCTGATTAGTGAAGTTCAGGTTACAAAAAAAAAGCAAAATGAACTTCATTATCATGCTGATTAAAACTGTCCTGGGAAACTTGGCTATCACCTCTCTCACTGTTTTTCTCAGAAGATAAGAACTTAGTTTTGGGGGCTGGTGTTATAGCTCAGTAGTAGCACGCTTACTTGCCATATACAGACACTGGGTTCAATCCTCAGTACCACATAAAAATAAATAAATAAAATAAAAGTATTGTGTCCATCTGCAACTAAAAAACAATTTTTTTTTTTAAGTTACAAGGCAGTAAATTCTGAGGTTTTTTTTTTTTAAGGAACTTGGCTCTGGTGGAAGTCTAATGTGAGTGATTCCATTTTGACTTTTAGTCTGGTCTATTAGAGCCTAGTGCAGGACCTTAGTCCAAACCAACAGCCTCCTCAAATTTTTATTTAACAGTGTTCTGGTCTACTTATCTATTCGTGTATCTGTTTTTCAATACCATGCTGCCTTGATCACTGTAACTTTATACAGTGAAATGGGGAGAGGCAGTCCAACTAACTTTGTTTTTCTCAACTTCAACATGTATTTAGCTATCCTAGGTCTTTGTTCTCCACATAAACTTTAGAATCAGTTTGCTAATATCTTACAAAATAATATGCTGGGATTTTGATTGTGATGATTGTCTTGAATCTCTAGATCGAGTTTAAAAGAATTGATGTCAGAGCAATATTGAGTCTTCCTAACCATGAATACGGACTTTCTCTGTTTACTTACATCTTTGCTTTCATTCATCTGTGTTTTGCAGTTTTCCTCAAATAGATTTTTGCATGTGTTTTGTTAATTTTTTTCTTATTTTGGGGTGCTAATGTAAATAGTTGTGTCTTTAATTTGAAGTTCCAAAAACATTCAAAACTTCAACATTCTAAACATGAATCAGGTTACCTCCTGGTTCCCCTACTTCATTTCCCCCACTAAACTTAAAGCTTAAAGCATCATCTCCCTTCCTTGCCAGACCTCCCCTCCAACCTCAGCTTTCCCGTGTTCTCCCTCCCACAGAGCCATCATTGCACAAGCCTTTCTGACCTGAGACCACCCCTCCAAGCTCCATCCTGCCACAGAAACTTTGCACCTGCTACCCCTCGTTTTCTGTTATTGTGGACCCTCTCCTACTTCTATTTTTATAAACCAAAGACAGTTAAATATTAGTGATAATATAAGGTTCTTCTCCTCAATATGTCTCACTCCTTGTAATCCTCCAAGTCTCAGCTTATGTGCCAACTTCTCAGAGTGACCTTTTCTGGCCCCCTCATCCCCATCTAGGCACATCACTGTTTTATATTCTCCAGCATTTATCACCATCAGAAGTCATCTCATGTGTTCATTTGTTTCCTGGTCTCTTACTTTCTTTCCCTCTTCTGGCATTCAGGAGTATGTTCCGAACAGTAGAGACCTTGACTTAGTGAGCAAGTCCCTTAGAGACCAGATAGGCTTTGGACCCTATCTCGTCCACTGTAAGGGAGGGGAAGTACGCACACCCACCTCACAATCATCTGATGCCATATTATCAGCTAGATCTCTGGTTGAGGAAGGAGCCTGATTCACCTGACGTAGAACAACAGGGAAACATGACATTTCTGCCCCTAAGTATTGAGGACCAAATTAATAATCTTCACAATCATGTGGGGTGAGAAGCAGCTCTGCTCTGGCAGCACCCATTTGTTTCTCCAACTACCACTTCCTTCAGCCTATCCCACACTCAGCAACAGAATGGCTTTCCTTACATCACCACTCTCTCCTGCCCCATTGACAGCTCCTGGAGTCCCCCTGCAAAGGATGTCTTTCTTCCCTCTCTCCCTAACCAAATCCTGCCCTTCTGGAGCTCAGATTTAGCTAGAGACATTCTCCAAGTCCACCTACAATACAAGTTCCTGGGCTTCTCCTATTGGGTGCCCAGATTAATTTGCTCAACTCACAGGGTTTCTTTGAGGACTACTGGACCCTGTTTCAGAGTTTAGGCAGGATGGGGATGGAGTACAGAGACTGAATGCCGCTTTGGCTGGTGTGTATGACTTGTAGGAAGGGGAAGGAGAGGAGCCTGAGGGGCCTCCCACCTGGAAAGGACCTTTGGGGGCAACATCTCCTCCATGATAGGGGCCACAACCCCCAGTGTACACAAGCTCAGGGAGATCAGGTGTAATGCCCTCGAGGGGGGATCCACGTAGTAGCAGTTTCCCCTCCTCTGCCTCCCCTCCCTTCTCTGAAGTGTGGAGCCAGCCGGTTTGACTCAAGTGGCAGGAAAAATGCCCCCCCTCCCCAAGCTGCTGCACATCTGTGCCCAGACAAAGCCAGCTATTAATCCTAGCCTTTGTGTGAGTGTTTGGGTGTTGAATTCCACTTGGATCTGCCGGCTTTTGGAAGGGGAGATTGGAGGGGATTTAGCAAGGACAAAAGGAACCCACTGAGTGGAATGGTGGGGCGGGGAAGCAGGGAAGCTAAGAAACCCAAGTGCATTCACTCCCAGCCTGGTCAGGCCTTCTGGGAGCCCAGCCTCAGCCAGAGCTGAGAGGCACCCGGATTCCCAGGGTCTGAGTCACAAAAAGGGGGCCACTCCCCAGAAAATAAAAAACCACCAGTTCCACTGGCCTGACAGGGGTCTGCCTTTTACATCCAGCTGCTGCTCAGGGGCAGAGGCCCTGCTAGGACTAGGCACTGCTCCTTTCAGACTTGGAAGCTCATTGCTCAGACAAGTCAAAGGGTGGGAGTCAGGAAGAGAGAGAAGAAGCCCCCAACCCCAGGGACCATGTCTAGACCAGAGAGAGGGTGCCAAAACCACCAGGAGTCCCCAGCTGAGATAACAGCACTAAGGTGAGGGCCTGAACAAGAACGGAGGGCCAGGATGGGGTTGTCCAGGTCCCTGGTCTCTGGTGGAAGCTCAGTATTCAGGGAATACCATCTACACAAGTTCTAACTGGCTCAAGCATCAAACACGCAGAGTAACCCAGGATGGGGTTACACTGTGTGTATGTGTTGTGTGTGTGTGTGCACGTGTGTAAGTGTGAGCGTGTATTATAAGGGAAGGCAGTTCTGTGGGGAAGACCTGCGTCCTGGGAAAGTGTTACTTGATTAGATTATTTAGCAGAAGCTCTGGTCTTGTTGCCAGACTGCTGGGCGGGCAGTCTGGGGTGGGAACTGAAACACCTTAATCTGCCCCTGCCCCTCCTACTTTGTTAATTTCATTTAAAACAAAAGATTTCCCATCTGCAGGGATGTGACTCCAACCTCATGGAGTTGTCAAATCACACCAAGAAGTACATATGATTTTAACTCTAGGTGGGTGTGGAAATACACACTCAAAGCTTCTCCTACCTTACCTGAGACACGAGGAGATATCATTCAATCACTGATTAATAGTTAACTGAATGATAACATTGTAAAACCAAATTCTGGGTTAGTTGCTGCTGGGTAGCAAATATAAAATGTGGTCCCTGATGCCTGCTTGCACAGTGATAAAGAAGCTTCTGGGCTTATTTAACTATTTTCTACTTGGTGTTAGCACACTGAGATGTGTTATTCTCTATCTTATTAACTGTAGAAATGAAGAGTCTTTCATTCACTCACCCTTCGCTCATTCAGGGACAGCGAAGGCAAGTCTGGCCCAATGCTCTCCCAACTCCCTCTTGGACTTTGAGGAAAGGACTTTGGGAATTAAGATGGGGGTGGGTGGGACATAACCTGTTGCTGTCAAGGCACTCTTTTTGAGGCCCTGGCAGCCCTACTCTGGAAGGTGGGGGGAGCCCCTTTGACTTCCAGATGGAAGACATAAAGCCACTTCTGTTCACTCTAGGTGGGTGTGGAAATGTACACTCAAAGCTTCTCCCACCTTACCTGAGATGTATGGAAATATCATCCAATCGCTGATTAAATAGTTAGCTGAATGATAACATAGTAAGACCAAATTCTGGGTTAGTTTTGCCAGAGTGCATCAGCACTTTTTGGAGGGGTCCTGGGATTGAATTCAGGGGCACTCAACCACTGAGCCACATCCACAGTCTTATTTTGTATTTTATTTAGAGGCAGGGTCTCACTGAGTTGCTTAGTGCCTTGCTGTTTCTGAGGCTGGCTTTGAACTCATGATCCTCCTGCCTCAGCCTCCCCAGCAGCAGAGATTACAGACCTGTGCACGGAGCTTGGCCATCTGCACATTTGCTGAGGAGTCCAAAGTGGCTGGGTGGAAGGCCAGCCCTGCACTGCCTGGGCAGTTTTGTCCTAGTGGAGACTTTGCTCTGTACTCAGGAGCTGGGCCACCTCTGGGTGTAGCTTCTCCTCTGTGCTGACAGGGGCGGAGTGGGGGGTGGTGATCTATGAGTGGAGGTGGTTTGTATTCCCCAAGGCAAGGTCACATCACTGTAAGGAAGGGCAGGTGAAAATGAACAGTGGCAAGATGCAAAGATGCATTCTGAGGCTGGGGACAGCTCCCGCCCATCCCGGAGTGGACTGCAGCAAATGGAATTACTATGAGGAGGGAGGGTCAAGAGAGGGCAAGGGGACATTACAGGAGGTGTGACAGGGCAGGTGGGGAAAGGGGCTAGGGTCAGAAGCCCTAATCAAGTGGCCTTCCAGGCAATTGGTCCAGGCACAGAATCCCCCAAGGCTCTGCTCTGCTGGGAGCAGGTGGGCTTGAGGAGGATCAGAATCATCACCATCCAGAGGCTCCCTGTGTGCATCTGCCCACCCTGGGTGCAGGGAGAGTCTGGCTTCCCAAATAAAAGCAACCAGAGTAGCATTTATTGAGTGTCCTGTGCAGGGCAATGTGCTAGGTTTTTTTTGTTGTTGTTGTTTGTTTGTTTTGTTTTGTTTTGTTTTTACAGTGCATTATCTCAGTAAAGCTCAGAGCAACCCAGGAGGTCATTACTACTATTATGCTCACTTATAGCTGCTACATGGAAGATTAGAGAGGCAGAAACTTATCCAACATCATGTTGCTAAATAGAGCTGGAGTCAGGACCTTAAATGGAGGATCCCTCAGACCCCCAGAGTCCTTTTTTACTTCCCCAGCTCTACCTCCCCCACCCTTCACACCCAACAGTGTGGAAAAGAACTGGAAGAGGAGAAAAAGTCCAGTTTGAGCTTCTGTTATTGCAACTTGGTCGAATGTGGGATGGCTGGTCAGGAAATTATCTGGGGATTTCATTGCTTCAAGATGTAAACCAGCTACTTCCAGAGGAAAACAGATTAGCCATCTTTGGAGAGTAAATATTTTATTTTTACTTTTTAAATTTCATTTATTTATTGTGGTGCTGGGATTGAACCCAGGGCCATGTGCATGCTAGACAAGCATTCCACTACTGAGATGCATCCCTGTCCCAAAGCAAATTTTTAAAATATTTTTTTTCCTTTTGCTTTTTTTTGTAGAAACAAACTGGAAAATCCAGAGAAACAAAAATAAAAATATAAAATACCCTTGCATGATTCAGGGATACTGACAATTAAAACCTTGACATTTATTTTTGCAAGCTCCTTCCTAAGTACATGGGCACATATACATTTCAAACTCTTTTGTTTTTTAAGGCACTATTATTATTATTATTTGGAAAGTGCTTTATTTCACTGATTAATTTATCTGAACATCTTCCCAAGTCAGGACTTATTTATCCTCTAGGTCATGTTCACTGGCTCTGTGGCATTCTATTCTATGACTGTACCGTAATTCATTAAGTTAAATTAATGTTAGATATTTAGGAATTTTCATTTTTTTTGGTTCCCTGTTATGATTAACCATTAGTTAAATCTCAGTACATTCCCATCTAGAATCTTAATGTAAAACTGATGGTCAAAAGGTGTGTGCCCAATTGCCTTCACAAAAGATTATAGCCCTTTATTCGTAGAAGGGTTTGAAACCCAACCTTCTCCCTGCCCCCAACACACACACACACACACACACACACACACACACACACTTGTTATGCCTGGGAATATTCTTTCATTAGAGAAAAAAAAAAGGTTGACAATTTGATACATGAAATGCTATCTCATTATTGTTTATTTAGCATTTCTTTAATTATTAATCAGGGTCAACAGGTTTTCATGTGTCTATTAGCCATTTTTTATTTTGGCTTGGTGAATGCCTCTGT
Source organism: Spermophilus citellus (assembly GCF_964194105.1). NCBI lineage: Eukaryota > Metazoa > Chordata > Mammalia > Rodentia > Sciuridae > Spermophilus > Spermophilus citellus. Next base: position 62,374,768 of record NC_138193.1, read on the forward strand.
CCATTTTTCTATGGGAGGATCTTTTTTTTAACACAGCTGTCTTATTTTAGGTGAGTGGTTCTCAGCCCTAGCACATTAGTCACCTGAAAGACTTTTTAAAACGGGGATAGAAGGAAGGAGAGAGAGAGAGAGAGAAAGGGAGGAGAGAAGAGAGCTTCAATCCAAGGTAAATATTCGAGGGCCTAGACATCAGTAGTTTTGGTGTTCTATGCTTCTAATTGGAGCCACTGTTATAAATTAGATTTCTCCCACTGCCTGGCTCCAAATGCTTTCATTGCAGAATCTATTCTCATTTCATTGATACCCAGTTTTCTCTGGTGAAAAATGGGTGGCAGAACTGCAAAGCAACACAGCAATCCCTCTTTCAAACTGTAAATTCCACAGAGTAGGAGGAGTTTCAGAAAAGAGGGTGAGGTGCCCTGTGATAGTCAGGCTTTCTACCAGGTGGGTGGGAAAAACCTGAAAAGAGCTTGCTCAGGCCTGGAGACTTCCCTGCAGACCTGTGGGCTGTAGATGGAGAAGGAAGCTGGGACTGTCTGGAGCTCCAGCTTCTCTTTTGCACCCTCTGCAGATTCACAGTAATCTTGCCCTTTCTCAGTTTCCAGATTGAGGATTAGCATCTTGTCCAAGGGAAGTTCATCTCTTTCCAGATGCCAGCATAAGAGAGAAAAGAGGAGTTTCGGTCCAAGGAATGGAATCCTTCAGGACAGAACTGTCCTCAGGCTCTGAGACTGGAACTTTCTTCTAGTCTTCTGGAGGGGTTGATGACATTCTCAGGTATATTTGAATTCACTTCCGTTAAAATCCAAAGAATGGCTGGGCTTGGTGGCACATGCCTGTAATCCCAGTGGCTCACGGAAGGCTGAGGCACAAGCATTTCTGAGTTCGAAGCCAGCCTCAGCAAAAGCGAGGTGCTGAACAACTCAGTGAGACCCTGTCTCTAAATCAAATACAAAATAGGGCTGGGGATGTGGCTCAGTGGTCGGGTGCCCCTGAGTTCAATCTCTGGTATGCCTCCCCCACCAAAAAAATCCAAAGAATCTGTTTCCCTTCCTCTCCACCGTGGCTCTACCTTTATGCACACCTGGGAGACAAAATGGGATGTAAAAGGTCTTTCAGGTGATTCAGTAGGGAAGGTTTCTGGAAATCTCAGGCTGACTTAGTGCTGGGGGCAGGGATCCTCACCTGTATCCAGCCTTCCCCACACCCAGCTGTGTCCAACCTCCCAGCCTCATTTCCCACCAGCCTCTGTGAGCCCTAGGCTCCTGCACCAGTTCCCTGTAGCCCCTGTGCTTTCCTGCTCAGACTCAACTTTGAATATTCCTTGAATTAGTTTGCGGTACTGAAGATTGCATATGCCAGGGAAGTGCTCTGCCTCCAAGTTAGATCCCCAGCCCTATTTTATTTCACTTATCTCATTTTACTTTAAAGATGGGGTCACACTAAGTTGCTCAGGCTGGCCCTCCAACTTGCTGTCCTCCTGCCTCAGCCTCCTATGTAACTGGGGGTATAGGCATGTGCCATCATGCCTGTCTGTAAATTTAATTTTTATTGGGCACTTGTGACAGGGAACATACCCTATCTTCATTAGTTTATTAATTGCTCATAAAGCCCTTTTATTATCCCATTTCATAGATGGGGAAAGCGAGACTAGCTCAGTAGAACTTGCCCCAAATCAAGGGCACTAGAGGGCAGAACCAGGGCTTTAACCCCAAGGTGTTCTACTGCTCAGGTTTTATATCACAGGCACTGACCTTCTCATGTGGCCCCAGGGAGCTTAAATTCCAGCAGATGTTCTGGCTCCCTCCCCTCCACTCTCACTACCTTTTGCTCTCTATTCAGCATTTAGTCTAACCTGCCTCAAAATGGAATTTTCCATGAGTTCCTCCAGGGAAGACATCTGTCTTCCTATCTTTTATTTTAATTTTTAATTTTTATTTTAATATTTATTTATTTTAGCTTTCGGCAGACACAACATCTTTGTTTGTATGTGGTGCTGAGGATCGAACCCGGGCCGCACGCATGCGAGGCGAGCGCGCTACCGCTTGAGCCACATCCCCAGCCCCGCAATTTTTTATTTTTTGGTACCAGGGATTGAACCAGGGGTACTTAGCCACTGAGCCACATCCCCAGCCCTTTCAGATTTTATTTAGAGACAGGGTCTTACTGAGTTGCTTAAGGCCTCACCAAGTTTCTGAGGCTGGCTTTGAACTTGAGATCCTCCTGCCTTAGCCTCTCAAGTTGCTGAGATTAAGGTGTGCGCCACCACACCTGGCTATGGCTTGTTTTTTCGAGGCTGGGTCTGGCAGCTGGATCTAGGCAGGCCCCAAACTCCTCTGCTCAAGTGATCCTACAGGTCCAGCCTCCTGGGCCACCCCACCTGGCTCATCTTTTTAAAAAACTATGATATTTTTCTTAGATGAATAATATATATTTCACATAAAGCAGGCATCCTACAACATTTATTTTTATTTTTATTTTTGTATTGAAGAATGAACCCAGGGGGTCTACCATTGAGCTACATCTCCAGCCCTTTTTATTTTATTTTGAGACAGGGTCTGGCTAAATTGACCAGGCTGGCCTTGAACTTGTGATCCTCCTGCCTCACCCCCTGGGCTGTGGGGATTACAGGCATTCACCACCGCACCCAGCCACAATACTACTTTCTTATAAGTACTGCCTGCTCACTGGTTGCGCCAATGGAGCTCCTACAGTACCATATTCTATTCTGCTTTTTGCTTTATGTCATATACAATCCCCCATATCGGAAATTCTTTGAAGATGGAATTTTTACTTTATTCTTTTGTGGTACCGGAGAATGAACCTGGGCCCTTGCAGGTTAGGCAAGTACTCTACTACTGAGCAGTACTCCCAAACCTGAAAAAAGGGATTTTTCATCTTTGTGTGTGGTGTTGGGGATCAAATATGGGACTCAAACTCTGGAAAGCACTCTATCAGTAAGCTATCTCCAGCTCCCTAAAATGGCTTTTTTTTCCTTTTTTTTTTTTTTTTTTTTTGTCCTGGGGATTGAACCCAGGGGTGCTTAACCCCTCAGCCACATCCCAGCCCTTTTTATTTTTTATTTAGAGACAAGGTCTTGCGAAGTTGGTTAGAGCCTCCCTAAGTTGCTAAGGCTGGCTTTGAACTTGCGATCTTCCTGCCTCAGCCTCCTGAGTTGCTGGTGTGAGCTACTGTGCCTGGCCTCACAATGGCACTTTTGATGGCAGCAGATTGTTCTCTCCTGTGATTGTGTCAGTCTTTAAGCAACATTCATAACTGTTATTCCTTTAAGGTCTCTCTGGTTGTTCCCACAGGAGAAACTCCTGGAGTGGAATCTTTGGGACGGAAGAGGGAGGGGTCTTTTCAAGGCTTTGATGCAGCACAATTGGACTCTCTCAAATCCTCTTCTATCCTCACTGTGGGTGTCCCCAAGACCAGCCAGAAAAGCCCCATCCGTAGGGCCCTCTCTTCCCACTTCTCCTTTAAAGATTCAAGTCACCCCCCCCCATGTCTGACCTGGAGTCCACTATCAGAATTATCCCCTTGAGTTAAGAGAACGATGGTTAGTTGGGTGAGAAGGCAGGATGGTTAGTTGGGTGAGAGGGCCCGTGCCTGTAATCCCAGCAAATCAGGAGGCTGAGGCAGGAGGATCCTGAGTTCAAAGTCAGCCTCTGCAAATTATCGATACCCTCAGCAATGCAATGAGACCCTGTCTCTTAATAAAATAAAAGAAAAGAAAAAGAAAAAGCGTTGGGGATGTGGCTCAGTGGTTAAGCACCCCTGGATTCAATCCTGGTACCTAAATAAATAAATAGATAAATAAGAGTGGGATAGTTTAAAGTTTGTTGGCTGCAAAATGGACTTCCACCAGGGAACATTCTAAGACAATAGTTCTTAACTAACAATGGCCAGGAGATTAACCTCTGTCACTAGGTTACCAGTAGAGACTTGGCCTCAGGATATGAGGCACATTACAGAGGTATACATATGTTAAGTTTTATTGCAAACATTATGTAAAAATATTAAATATTCTGGGGAAAAAGATACAAAGTCATGGCCACATCTTTTTAATTTTTTTTCATATTTTCTAGGTAAGGGAAGTAGTTCTTTTCCTATGAAATGAGAATAATCTTTAGCGAACTCCAGATCAATATCTTCAGATATTTCCAGCACCTTCTGGGACAGATTCTTATTCAGCCTATGAAGGACACCCCTAGGGCAATGGCCCAGTCTCTCTGCAGGATCTGTGAGTTTAGCAGGTGCTGTGAGCCCCCCAGAGGCCAGCACACGCAGTCAGAGGAGTTCTCCAGCTCCATTGCAAACAACTGTGGGCTTAATATAAACAGAGGCTCAGTGGATCAATCCTTTGAGGAAATTTGGTCAAGTTCCACATCAGTCCCGGCCATTGTCCAAGAAAGACCATTTTTTATTAAGGAACTCCAGGATTACCCTAGCAACAATTCTCCCTGGTTCACCAATCAGCAATCAGCAGGACACCCTGCTATTTGAGGGAACCAAGACAGGGTCCCTGTCTTCAGGGAGCGCAGTCTACCCTCCCGGAACAATTTGGAGTTCCCGAGCAGAGGGTCTCCAACGTCAGTGCCCTTGGGAAGCGCCTGGGGGGCCTGGGGCACTCGGCTGGTCTAGGAGATTCTGATCCAAGAGTTCTGCGGGGCTGGAGAGTTTGCACCCGGGGCGGGGATGCATAGGGCAACTGCTGGTCCTGGGACCGCACTCTGAGCAGCGCTGGCCGGGGAGGTCAGAGCAAGTGACAACGGGGGACCGCGACCCAGGGGAGACTGCCGGGGCTGGAATCGGAGGTGGGGAGCCGAGGGAGCTCCGGGCGCAGGAGGCGGTCGGCACAGAGGCGGTCGGGGCGCTGCTGCCAGGCCCTGGGAGCTGGACAGAGAAGGCTCACAGGCCCAGATCTCAAGCGTCCGCGTGGGCCGGCGACACTGCGACTCCGTACGGTTCCGCCGCACGGGTCCGGAAGGTGAGGCCTCCTGCAGGCCCCGGAGCTCGGATCCAGCCTCCCCGGCAGGTCCGGATTGCACCGCGGGGATTCGCCGAGAGCGACCCGCAAAAAGGGCGCCCGGGCACCGCGGCCCGAATGGACCCTGCCGCGGGCGGGGCGGGCCAGTGCTTCCTCTTGCCACCCAGGGCCCAGTGGCACCCCGGAGTCAGTGCCCTGGCAGCCAGCCCCGCCTGGCGACACCCCCTCCCCCGGCTTCTCAGTTTGTCTGGGCCTGGGGACAGAGGGAGAGTTAGGAGACTGTCGTGCAAGGGCAAAGTGGTTTGAGGAGGGGATAGCCCTCTGAAGCCTGTCACCTTCTTCGCTCTGTCTAGGCTGATAAGGTTCCTGCCTCTCAAACACCTCCTCTCCCCCAGTTTCCTGTCATCAGAGCACTAGGCTCCCTCAGTCCACAGAGGATAAAAGGCTTCAAACGTATACCCCACCCCCACCCCGGTCTCCAGGCACATTCAGAGCACTGGCCACCTCTAGAGCCTGGTTCTACCCCCAGCGCAGGTCCTCTCAGCTGGTACTTTCAAAAGCTGCTTCACCTTCCTGGCCTTAGTTTCTCCTTCTATAAAGCAACCAGGTTAGATGGTGATGGTCTCTGAGGCTCCTTCCAGCTCCAAAGGACTTTAATTGGCCACTTTAAACACCTCCGTGAAAGTGTCAGAGGGTAGAGCTGGTCTGGACCAGGGAGGAGAGACGGGCTGCAGGCTGTGGAGTTGGGCAGAGGAAGGGAAGCTGGAGGCAGAAGAGGGGGCATTGAGGAGACCTTTGCAAGCCACTCCCCACCCCAGTCCTGGCCTCCAAGAGCATGCTAGGGGAGTCCCAAAGGCCTATACCAAGGAAGGCCTCCAAGGGAATCCCCTCACTATCTGGGTGTGTGAGTTTGCAGAAATATGTTTGCCAGAGGATGAGGGAACAGGAAGGAACGTGCAGGCTCAACTGGAAAATCCAGCTGGGCAGGAGACAGGACTTCAAGTTCTGAGCACAAAGTTCAGTAGCTTTTAGTTTAGGGTACACACATGCTTCCAAGACTATGTGCAAATGACATTTTTTTTTTCACTTAAATTCACTTTCCTATAAATTTAGTCAACATGTTCAAAGATGCTGGTTCTTTAATTTACAAGATTGACAGCAGTTTTCAACACATTAACCCAAAGGCTTTCATGTCCTTCCCAGCCCATCCCAACCCCCTTCCACAGAAAGAGAAGCTTCCACAAAACACCCAAATGGAGCTGGGTGTAGTGACACGCATCTGTAATTCTAGTGACTCAGGAGGCTGAGGCAGGAGGATCCCAAGTCTAAGGCCAGTCTCAGCAACTTAGAGAGATCCTGTCTCAAAATTTTAAAAGAAGAAAAGAAAAGAACTGGGGATGTAGCTCAGTGGTAAAGTCCCCCTGGATCCAATCCCCAGTGCAAAAAGAAAAAAGGAAAAAAATACAAGTGGTTCAAGGAAGTATGAATATAAAACATTTTCTGTATATGACATACTTCTCTGAACCTTTAAGTAGCTTCTCTGAACCTATAAGTAACTTAAAGATACATGTATGTGGATGTGTTTATTTACCCATTCACAGAATCCAGGAGGTAAAGTTTAAATAACTTTCAGGATGCAATTGGGTCCTGAATGCAATAGGAGTCTTTGATAGCTGCTTCCAAGTTCAACAATTTGAAGTCTGACTGCAATTGTCCTCCAAAAATCTGGAGTAAGGCAATCTTTGAGTTTAACCTGATGCCTTCACTGGGCTGTGATTGGGGGATGCTGAGTAAGGCACTTAACTTGTGGGCCAATCAGCAGGGCCTAGGGGCTGACCCATGCATGTTTCACCCACCCTGCAGTTTCCACACCAGCAGGGTTTTGGAAAGTGGAGGTGGGCAGACAGTCCCAAGGATGACCTGGAGAAGAAAGACCAGGTAGGTGCAATGGACACAGAATGTTTGAGAAAGTCCACCTGAGGCCCTGCTTCTAAGATACAAAGCCCCTTACCTCCCACGACTGATGTAGTGCATACAATTATTAGACTGAGATCCTCCAGCCAGGCGTGCTGGAGAGCCAGAACCAGAGGAAGAAGCCCAGCTTCTTGGAAGGACTAAAATTTGAGCTCTTCAGCAGAAGTGTTCAAAGCTATAGTTCCTAGTGGTGCATGTTGTGCACAACCTGCATCACTGTAGCTTTCGGGGTGCCTGTGAAAGTGCTCCTTGGAGTTGTGCCATGTTCAGTGTGTGTGGTCTTGGAGGTATGTCATTATTCAAACAACCAGGACCAAACACATATATACACACTTTTTCTTTTTCTTTTTCTTTTTCTTTTTCTTTTTTTTTTCTTTTTGCACAGTTTCTTTCCTTTTGGCAATCTTTAGAAACAACTTGGTGAGGTACTGGCTCACACCTGACCTCTTAGAATTGCCCACTGGTATGGCTCCTACAGAGCTCAGTCTCATATGGCCTGAATCTTGGAGGATCCTTCTTCCCCTGAAAGGCCACTCCTGCAGAACTGTAAACACTCATATGGCCAATGAAGGTGGACAGGAGGCCCAAGCAGGGCATTAGGTGGGGGTAGAACTGGAGCTGCCTTGTCAATTTCTCTCCACCTATACAAGGCTCTCATTGGGGCCCCTGAGACCGGCACAGAAGAGAGAATGAAAGTATTAACTTTGAGATCTGGGCTCCATCTCCACCTCTGGGACCAAAAGCTACCTCGTGTGGGTTGCAGGCTCTGGAAGACTGGCTATTCCCTGGTACCCAGGAGCTGTCCTTCATTTCTACCTTCTTTTGACCCCTCCCTCACTGTGCTTAGAGTGACCTCTTGCCCTCTGAATTCCCAACTCTCCTCTGGCTCTTGGTTCTCACAGCAGGAGATATATAACCATGGGGTCACCTTGGGCAAGTTGCCAGACTTCAGTGTTATCACCTGTAGCACAAAATAGTAGTAACGGAGATATCAGGGGTGTCTTGCAGCTCAAATGAGATATTAGGTCCTCTTCCTATGGCCACAGGCATCTACAGCTGGCTTCACTAGGTTTAAATTCATCTGCCATGGGTTTTTGGGTAAATTACTTAACCTCTTTGTGCCTCAGTTTTACCATCTGTAAAGTGAGATGAGAATAATGGTACCTACTTCATAGGACTGCTGGGAATTAGATGGGAAGCATCACGAATGATACCTGGCACTTACCATGTGCTAGGTGAGAGCTAGCTACTGTGGTTACTATAGAGCCTAACATTGTGCTGTGCATGTAGGGAGCCCTCAAGAAATGGTAAAAAGAGCTGGGCGTGATGGCAAACACCTGTAATCCCAGTAGCTTGGAAGGCTAAGGCAGGAGGATTGCAAGTTCAAAGCCAGCCACAGCAAAAGTGAGGCACTAAGCACTAACTCAGTGAGACCCTGTTTCTAAATAAAATATAAAATAGGGCTGGAAATGTGGCTCAGTGGTCAAATGCCTCTGAGTTCAATCCCTGATACCTCCACCCCACCCCCGCAAAATGATAAAAAGAAATGAAGATGCAACCTGCCTCCTCCCCTGGGCCTTGAATCCTCCAGTAGCCTGAGCTCCTGGGTGAGGTAGGGCAGAGCGATGTTTGACACAACTTTATTGATTGCTGTATCTCAAGAGCTGGCAGGTGCTATCTCTGTGCTTTCCTTACCCTTCCTTGGGGGTGAGGGTGGTTTCCAAACTCCCTTGGAAAATGGATGACAGCTACAGACCTTCTTCCCATAAAGGTACTCAGAAACAAATAGTCATAGTACATTGCACACAGTTTCAGAGGGTTCCTGGCCCCCCATCTGCCATCCCGAGAACCAGGGTGAGAAGCCCCACTTCTAGATGATGTCTGTTGCATGTCTCATATGTGGGTTTTACCCCAACAAAACAAAAGCTAGCCCTCCTCCTTCCCTCGTGGATTGGTGGTGCCAGGTTGCCCTTGCCCTCCCCCCACCAGGCCCTCTGGCTCAGTGCCTACTCCAAGCCACAGCCCTTGGCAAGGCATTGAATGCAGCACCTGTTCAGCATTTGAGACCAATAAAAAAAAAGGGGTGGGGGACCAGATCCAACTTAAAAAAAAAAATCAAACAAAAGGAAACATCCTCCAAGCCAAGTGTCATAATTCACAGGGCTCTTATTTGCTGAGCAGAACTGAATGGTATTTATGGCCGAGAGGCCTTGGACTCACCCTCAATCAAGGGATCCAGGAGTTGCCCAAACTCTAAGGGAGGAGAGGGCTGGGTGGCCCGGGGGTTGGCAGATCAGACAGCTGGCAGGGAAGACTTTGTTGGTCACAAGATGTGGGTTTTATCCCCCCCCCCCCCCCAATGTAAAGTATAGTTTCTGTCCCAGTTTCTTGGAAGATGACAACCTTGAATGATATCTATTTGCTTGAGGTCAGTTATGCGTTTGCCATTGGACTAATTGCTCTGGGGCCCATCCATTCATTCATTCACTCATTTGTTCCAGGTGTATCTGGTGCCTTCTGTGTATGAAAAGCTATTCCAGGCTCTGGAGGTACAGCACGGAACACAGCAACAAAGGTCTCTGTCCTAATAAAGTTCACAGTCCTGGCAAGAGGACAAAACACACAAAATAAACATCTCATGTTGGAGGGTGATATGTGCTCAGAAGAAAAACACAGCAGTCAGGGTTCCAGAGAGGCCTGGGGCACTGTCTCAGCTAGTGGGCAGGAAAGGCTTCTTTAGGAGAGCCCAGAGGGAGGGAGGGAGCCATGCAAGGTTCTGAGGAAGGTCCAGTCAAGAAGGAGGGCCCTCTACCAGGTGGCCAGTCCGGTTGTTGCGATGGTCAGCAGGAGTGATGATCAGCTGAGCCAGTTCCCACTGCAGGGGCTCTTTGGATGACAAAGCTTCAGAATGTCCCCTTACTTACAGGTTATACTGTTGGAGGAAATATAGGGGACAGAAGGACAAGCTAAATGACACCAGGAGTAGACAATCAAATAAATCCAGAATGTGAGACATTCTATCATTCTGTAAGACAACGGGCCTTATCTCTTAAAAAAAAAGCAATGTAATGAAGAAAATAGAAGGAGGGGAGATCATTCTAGATTAAAAGAAATATACAAGCCAGGCATAGTGGATGCCAAGGCAGGAGGATTGGAAGTTCAAGGCTGGCCTCAGGAACTTAGTGAGGCTCTAAAAAACTTAAAATAATAGATAAAAAAGGCTGAAGATGTGTCTCAGTGGTTAAGCACCCCTGGGTTCAATCCCTGGTAGAAAGAAAGAAAGAAAGAAAGAAAGAAAGAAAGAAAGAAAGAAAGAAAGAAAGAAAGAAAGGAAGGAAGGAAGGAAGGAAGAAAGGAAGGAAGGAAGGAAGGAAGGAAGGAAGGAAAGAAGAAGGAAGGAAGGAAGGAAGGAAGGAAGGAAGGAAGGAAGGAAGGAAGGAAAAAGAAAGAAAGAAAGAAGCTACTGGAATATGTCCTCTTTGAGTATCCCTGATTTGAACAAGCAGCAATAAAAGACATTTTTGGCACACTTCAGGGAACTCCAACATATCCAAACTTCAAATGACATTCAGAAATTATTAACTGTCTTAACTGTGAGGATGGGATTGAGGTCAGGTGAGTGAATATCCCCTTGTTTTGGATATGATGTTGGTGTGTATGGTGACATGTGATGATGTCCATGATTTATACTAAAAAATTTCAACAAAGTAAATGAGTAAATAAAATCTAGGATACATGAGGCTAGGGATGATTCAAGGGAGAAGAATGAGGTGCTCCAAGAGGCAGGGCAGCCTTCCTGGACTTGGCGAGACACTGAGTGCTTGGCAAACCCCGGGGGTGTGCACTTTCTATGTAGTCCGAAGGGAATGTGCCCCAGAACTTGGCACATGGTAGGTGCCTAATAAAAGTTTGATGAATGGATGGATGGGTTGTCTTTATTGGAATTCACTTCCCAGGATGGTTTCTAGCCCTATCCCCTTTCTTATATGTTTGCATCCCACCTGCCTTTAAGTCTTCGACAAGGTTGCTAAAAACATAGCTCCACCATGCACAGGACAGTTAAAAATGAAGGCAAATTGTCAAGGGTCACCTTGACATAAATGGCAGTGCTGGGGAGGGCCCTCTGAGGTCTCCCTGAGTGATTCCAGGTAACACTGCTGTCTCCCCAGCATGCACCTCTGCAGTACCTCCTGGCAGGGCCACCTCGTGTAGCTTAATGACTTCAGTAGCCTCATCGGTCGGGTTGAGGGTAGATTCATAAAGGCTTGATCACAGACAGCTGGCCTGTTGGTGCCTCCTCCTCATTTCATTCAATCAGGTGCGGAATCTTAAATACCCTTATGCCCTGAAACTCTCCCAAGTCAGGCAAGATACATTGTAATTGCTCAATAAGAACTTGACATCCTGAATAATAATAATACCTAATGTTTGCCAAGTTCTTGCTGTTTCCAAGAGTCAGGTAAATGTTTAACAGGAGTGCTGTGGTCTGAATGTTGGTGTTCCCCCTCAAATTCATACGTAGAAACCTAATCCCCAGGTGGCGGTGTTAGAAGTGGAGGCATCTGGGAGGTGATGAGGTCATGAGAGTTGAGCCCTCATAAAAAAGGCCTGAGGGAGATTTGCCCTCGCTGCATGTGAGGACCCAGCAAGAAGCCAGCATCTGTGCAGCAGAGAGTGAGCCTTCTCAAGACGCTGGTGCCTCGACCTTGAGCTTCTTCATCCCCAGAACCATGAGCAACACATTTCTGTTGTTTAAATATTACCCAGTCCGAGGTATTTTGTTTTAGCAGTTCAAATGGACTAAGACAAGAAGTTATTCCTTTAACTCTCCTAAGGAGAATATTTTTGGCATTTCTTTATTTATTTGGTACTGGGGATTGAACCCAGGGGGGCTTTACCACTGAGTCACCTCCCCAGCCCCTTTTATTGATTTATTTTGAGACAGTCTTGATAAATTGCTTAGGGCCTCGCTAAATTGCTGAGGCTGGCCTTGAACTTGTGATCCTCCTGCCTCAGCCTCCCCAGCTGCTGGGATTAGGTGCCTATTTTGGCATTTGTTATTCCCCTTTCTATCCCCATTTTATGAACTGTCTGCGGTCTCACAACTAGGAAGCGATAGTGCCAGGGTTCAAACTCTGCTGCCTCATTCCTGCTCTTCTGGGAGCAACACTCAAGCCACATCTTCTGTGGCCCTGAAAAGACTCAGGATTCTTTTGGTCCTGGGGCTGGTACACACTTGGGGACAGGGACCTAGAAAAGCCTTGAGCCACCAGGGCCTGAGTGCTGCCTCAGACGGGAAACCCGACTCCATTTGGGTTCTTTGTTCTCTACCAGGCCCCGTGTTGAAATGATTTTCTAAAATAATAGCTTGTGTCCTTTCTTTCACAATCCTTCAGAAGCACACAACTAGACAATGAAAACTCGGGCAGACTGGCAAGTGTCATCTTTATGGAAGTATCTCGGAGAATGCTTTCCTCTCAGTCCTTTTGGTACTAGGGATTGAACCCAGGGGGGCTCTAACCATTGAGAAACACCTGACAGGGTCAGTTGCCGAGATTGGCCTCAAACTTGCAATCCTCCTGCCTCAACCTCCCGAGTTGCTGGGATCGCAGGCATGCACCACTGTGCCTGGCTAGAGGTCACCTGTGGAGGTGATACCATAGTGGTAGTCACTCCCCTTCAGCGGGGAAAAGGGTCTGGCTTTCTCACCAGTCATTAGAGACCTGTAGCAGGTCCCCCCAGCATCTGCCTTAGAACCTGTCACTTTTTCTTGTCTTTGCTCCTCCTCTCAGTGCTGGGTTGCACCCTGTCCCTTTCCCTGTCAGTGGAGGCTAGTATTAGATAAATACCAGCTGTCACCAGTGGGCTCTGCCCAGATTTTCCACCCCTGAATGCATCCTTTCAACAGGTGTCTGGTGACACAGGGCCCATGAGGGTCTGTCTGCTTCACAGATGTTAGGTTCTAGCCACAAAACCAAAAAAACCTGGGGTGGGAAAGAAGTGTCCAGATTTCACTGAAAACGAAGCCTTCCAGGGCTGCTGACTAAAGAGTTTTCTTTCCAAACATCTGAAACAGCAAACAGATTGTAAATTAAGAGGGCGGAACAAGATAGTAGCTGAAGGAAGCAGTGCCTGTTTTTTGGGCTGGAGCTGAGGCTGTGCAGCCAGGGTGTTGGTATCTCAGAGAGGTGAGAAGATGGGGCTCACCAGGAATAGGGGCACCAAGATGAATGTTAGGTTAATGGGGAAAAGGTTCAAAACTCTGAGCCAAGGGAGAACATTTTTTTTTTCGTACTGGAGATTGAACCCAGGGGTACTTAACCACTGAACCACATTCCCTGCCCTATTTTGTATTTTATTTAGAGACAGGGTCTCACTGAGTTGCTTACTGCCTTGCTTTTGCTGAGGCTAGCTTTGAAGTCTCAATCCTCCTGCCTCAGCCTCTCAAGCAGCTGGGGTTATAGGCACATGCTACCATGCACAGCAAGAGCATTTTATTCTGACAGGGTGTTGAATGCTGGCCTGGGCCATTCTCTTGAGCCGATGAATTAATGATTTCCACCAGGTCAAAGTTTAGGATATTAAGGCAACTCGGCAAAAATGAAGCCAATTGTAACGCCACTCAGTACTCCAATTGATGCTTCCTGTGACAGAAGCATGAAGTGAGGAGGTGGACAGTCCTTGGAACACTTCTTTCCTTGACCAAGTAAAAATACTGACTTGACGGAAATGTCTCCTTTCAGCTGAAGGACCCCCTTTAGCCATGGCTTGAATTGATAACGAAAGGAGAACCCTGGTGTGGCTTGCTTTGGCAGTAATCCTGCTGGATTTGGTGTACCTAACCAAATAGGATTTAACTTTCCATGATCCTACCTGAGGAAGCAGGTGAGTTTGGGAGCAGGGTTAGGGAACAGCGGTCTTCCCTAGCTGTATCAGGACTTACACTGAAATTTAAATGGAAGAAGCCTCATACTGTACTAAACCAGAAAGTAAATTGTATGGTACTTTACTAATTACCAGCAGGTCATTTTTTCTAGGACTCTTATCTTTTTTTCCCTTAAATTCCATATTTTTTGAGTTCATAAGTTTGGTCCTATGCACCTAGGTTAATGTTTTTCTGATCAGTCCTATTTTTTATTCAACTATGGAGTTTTTAAACATCTGTAACATTGCAATGGAGATTCACCTGCTGAAGGACACAAGTCCTTTACTTTTGTATGTATGCACACTGTGTGTTGTCTATCCATATGTGTGTGTCCATATGTCATGTACATGATATCAAAATTGACAGATTGAAAATGAGCACTCATAAATTTAAAAAAGTGGATCCAAAAACTTTTAATTCATGTGATTTAAAATGGTTCAATTTAAATTGGGTAAACAGATGAAAGTAAAGATTTCTTTAAAATTAAACTTACAAGTCTATGTGGTCAAAGAACTAGTAAAATGTTGATATCTATAAAAATGTCTAATATCCATTGTTTCTAGGACTTTTCTTCAACATGGAAGAAATGGCTAATACTGTTCAATATACTTGTCTGATATCTTGGAAAAAATAAGTAAAATAGACTTGACCTGGGATTACTCATAAATGTGTTTGTTAGACATCTGATTAATTCACAAGGTTAAAATGCTAACTGTTAAATATACCATCAAGTACTCTTAACTCCTTGAATTCCATTGTGTAACATGATTGATGTTTTCATAAATTGGTAAACGAAAAAAGGGTTTAAAGTTGCTTTGTCATCACTAAAAAAAGTTACTAAAAAAGTTACTAAAAATTTAAAGTCCCAACAGGTATAATTATATATACTTGAACATTGTGTTTTCATGAAATGATACAGATGTGATTCAATATACAAAGGTTTATAGAAGATTTCTATATACAAAGGCCCAAAAGCTTCAACTGTTCTAATTAAGAGTACTGTAAATAACAAAGTATTTTCATTTAATAAAAAGAAATACTTTATCTAAATTTAGAAATTTATAAAGATTGTTTCAGAATATGAACAGAAAGGGGGTTAACAGATGGGAAAAAATTAGAAGGCTCTAGGTATGGAAACAATATTTAATAGGAAAAGAAAGTGTTTCTGGATAAGAAAGTATGTGATGAAGTAAATAAGAGGGCTTAAATAAGTGATAAAGAAGGTCCATATAAGTTGGTTATATATGTATATGAAATAATCAGTCAAAGCTATTTAAAGTTTTTTCCCCTAGGGTCAAACGTTAAGTACTGACATAAACCAAAGTTTAATCTGTGTTAAAAGGTCAAGGATTTCTTAAAACATTAATTTACCTATAACATTGTGTTTATTAAGTTTTGTTTTTTTGAGCAAGTAATCTTGAAGGAATGTATCTCAGTAGTAAAGTGCCCCTAGGTTCAATCCTCAGTGCCAACAAAACAAAACAAAACAAAATACCCCAAACCAAAGCTCAATGACAAGTAGATGGCAGAAAAAATGTGGCTTGACAGCAATTAGGGGGAAAAGTCTGCCTATATGAGGTAAAGAGCCAACATTATTGCTATAAATAGTAATGCAATTTTAGGCACAATAAAAGAAGCGTCTGAGATAAAGTAAATATGAATCCCATGCCAGTGGTGAGGTGATATCTGGTCAAGTATGGGAAGCATCTTTTTTTTTTTTTTTTTTTTTTTTGGTACTATGGATTGAACCCAGGGATGCTCTACCATTAAGCTATCCCCAGTCTTTTTCTTTTTTTGGCCGGGGAACATGGGAGGAGGGGTGATTTTACCAGGGATTGAACTCGGGGGGTCTCAGCCACTAAACCACATCCCCAGACCTGTTTTGTGTTTTATTTTATTTAGAGAAAGGGCCTCACTGAGTTGCTTAGCACCTCACTGTTGCTGAGGCCAACTTTGAATTCGCAATCCTCCTGCCTCAGCCTCCTGGGCAGCTGGGATCATAGGTATACGCCACTGCGCCTGGCCCCAGTCTTTTTTGAGAGACAGGGTCTTGCTAAGTTATTGAGAGTTTTGTTAACTTGTTGAGGCTGGCCTTAAACTTGGAATTCTTCTGCCTTAGCCTCCCAAGTTGCTGGGATTATAGGCATGCAACACCATGCCTGGCTGGGGAGCACATTTTAAGAGCAATTTGGCAATAGGGACAGTGTCCAGAGAAGAATGATGTGTATGGGAAAAGGCCTGGTGGAAGGGAGAACAGGACAGTGATCTTCAGATATTCATGAAAAAGGGTTTATAGGCTTTATCCCAAGCAGCTTGAGAGGCAATAACTGGAATTAAGAAGAGGTTACCGGGAACCAGGTTTCCATGCAAAGTCCTAGTGATGAGTGCTGCCAACGAAGCATGGGTATGGGTAGTGCCTTGCAAAGTCCTGAGCCCGCAGGAGTCCTGATAAATGTTTAGGCAAAGGCTAAACTCATCAGAGGCAAGGCATAGGAGGGTGTAAACAAAAAGGCCAAGAGTGAGAAAACTGGGATTGGGTCCTGCCTCTTTATAGGTGAGATTGTTGTATAAGTTGATTTTCTTTTCAATTTCTTCAGGTATGAGTTCTGAATCATCTTTGGCTCTTTTGGTTGCAATGGAACACTTTAATCAAATGGAATTTTCTATTACCTCTCCCCTACCCCCAGCCACCCATATTAGCTCGTTGTGTTACTATAGGACACCCCTTTGCTGAGGGTGCCTAGGCTGTGGAGCTCCTGGAGTGGTTTGAAAAGCCCTGGACCAGTTGATTCTCCAGCCCTCTGAAGTTTCTTCCCAGCTTAGTTTATGTGTGTACTGGAGATTGAACTCTGGGCACTGTGCACATTCAACATGTGTCCTACCACTGAGCTACATCCTCAGTCCCTGCCTTAGCTTTTGAGTATTTGAAACTTGGAAAAGGGATTTATCCAAGATCTTTTACCTGGTTAGTGGGAGAACCGTATTTAACACACAACTCCTATCTAATTCAGTGCTCCTTCTACCTTATCTGCCTACTTCTACCCATGATTTACCTTACTCTAAGGTCCCAATAAATCTTGGACTGCCTTTGATAGATTATTTTCCTCCTTGGAAAAAGCACCAGGAAGGCAAAAGATCTACTCTGAGGCAATGATCCTGGAATTCACTTCTCTATAAATCACTTTCAATGAAATACTATTTATATGGGTTGAAAAGTGAAAGGTGCAGCCTAGACTTCTGCTTGGTCTATATTATCTGTTCTCTTCTTCCTTACTACCAGAATCCATCTGCTTTAAGAGAGCCAAAACCTAGAGAAAAGATCCAGAATAAAGGTATTTATTAGGCTCTTGTGGCTACTAAGTTCTGGTCAATAGATTCTGATTGGAAATACTGTGTCTCCCTTAGGGAAAGTTTCCTTCACAGGAGAGAGAATCCCTTCTTCACCCTTTCTTCCATGATGACCAGATCCTGAACAATCTTGTCGGACCACAAGGTAGAAACCATATGTTGAGGATGGGATACACAAGATGTTAAGTGCTCCAGTCTCTGACCCTATGAAGTTCCCAAGGCAGATTTCCTCCAGTGTTTTACAGGATGGAAACTTCTACCACTTCAGCCCACCATTACTATTTTCATCAGCTCTGTCACTGATTACAAGGCAGCATTATTGCATATATCACTAAGAAACCGCTGCCATTTAAATAGACACTCCTTCCTGCTGAGGGCCATTACCAAGTAGGAAATTTCCTTGCCAGCGTACCCCATGTTAATTTCGCTGTTGACATTGCATGTTAGGTGACCCTGCCCAAGGACAAGGGTGGATCCAGGATTAGGGTGTATCCTGCAGTTTGAGGAAGTATCCCAATCCTTGGGTTTAGGGCGTTCCCGGTTTAAGACAAGGCGTTCCCAGTTTAAGACCTTGGATTTTAGGGAAGTTCGATGTTGAGGATTATTGCTGCTGGAATTAGGGCGTTCCTGCTGCCTAAGCTCCTGTTGAACTCTCGTGAGATTCAGAGAGCATTTTGGGAAATAAGCCTCCTGGTGAATTAGGGCGTTCCTGCTGCCTAAGCTCCTGTTGAACTCTCGTGAGATTCAGAGAGCATTTTGGGAAATAAGCCTCGTGGAGTAGGTGATTTGGGTGGCAGCAGAACTGGGATTGCCCCAGAACGTGTGTGGAGGCCGGTGTGAGTTCGGGAATAAAGATTTGCTGTTTGAATCTACAAAGCTGTGTGGTGGCTCGTGATTCTGTGCCCAGCCGAGACTGTGGCATTTGGTGGCCCGTACGGGGAACATCTGAAGAGAAGGTAAGTGAAATTGCTCGCCCCTGAGAATGGGTGACCATTTCAAAAAACAATGTGTTCTTGTTTTGATTTATTTTGTTTTTGTTTCAAGTTGCCTGTTCCTAGAACTTTCTCAGGCAAACTGGGGAAAATGGTTGACTCAAGGTTTGAAGTTGCTCGCCTCTGAGGAAGAGAAACTGTTAGAGGAAGGAGGCACCCCAGTGAGACCAAGAACAGCTAGGACATATATTGATACAATACAAAAATTTAGTCCATGGCTTTTTAAAGACAAGTTATTAAGTCTATCAATGGGACCATCATGGTATCCTGTAGAAGGATTTTTCTTCAACAAGAAAGAGATGCCTAGTTCTGTTTACTATACTTGTCTAAGATCTTGGTTTTTACAGACATCTGATTAATTTACAAAGCTAAAGTGTTAAAATATCAACTACTAAATATAAAATCAAGTGCTCTTTACTTATTAAGTTCCATAAGGTAATATATTTAAACATTATGTGTGTTTTCATAAATTGGTAAATAGAAAAAAGTTTAATATTGCTTTGGTCTGTGTCTTTGCTGAAACAAGGTTACTAAGTCTTAAGATTCTATCATGTGTAATTTATATACAAAGAGTATAAGAAGTTTCAGTTGGGTTTCAATTACAACATTATAGTACCTTAAGAAACATGAAATTATTTCATCTTATTAAAGTGGAGTAATTTGTCTAAATCAGAAATTTTATAAGGGTTGTTTCAGAATGTGAATTTATAAAAAGGGTTAATGGTTAAAAAAGAGATATATTGGGGCTGGGGATGTGGCTTAAGTGGTAGCGAGCTCGCCTGGTATGCGTGCGGCCCGGGTTCGATCCTCAGCACCACATACCAACAAAGATGTTGTGTCCGCCGAGAACTAAAAAATAAATATTAAAAATTCTCTCTCTCTCTCACTCTCTCTCCTCTCTCACTCTCTCTTCAAAAAAAAAAAAAAGAGAGAGATATAAAAGGATTCAAGATGTGGAAATATATTTTAATATATAAGGTTAAAGGAAAAAGAAATGTTTCTAGATGAGATAATCTCTGTGGTAATGTAAAAAGTTGTAAAATGCCATTTAAAAAGATTTTGAGGAAACTAGACTTAATTTAAAAACTTGAGAAAGGAAGAAAGAAGAAAAAGGTATTTGTACATGGCAGATTGAGACAAAGCTTCTTAATGGAGAAGAAAAAAAGCCTTTGGTTGAAGGGCAGCCATGTAAACTAACATTAAAGCGATTTAAACAGGATCGAATCCTCGTTTAAAAGAGTGAAGCTGTAGGTGGTGAAAAAGTACATTTAAAAGTACAGTATAGATGATAATTGGAAGGCTTTAAAAGGTTAAATTGAAGGTGGTTGAGATACCTTCATGGTGGGAAAAAAGATTGCTTTACTCATCAAACTATTAAAATGTACTTATTAAACCAAAAAGAGGGAGATGAGATAATCTTTGTGGTAAAGTAAAAAGTTGTAAAATGTCTAAATAAGTTGCAAAAGGCTTTAAAAGGTTAAATTGAAGGTGGTTAAGATGCCTTCATGATGGATGGGAAAAAAAACCCATGAAAATGGGAAGATAATAAGATAAAAGATATTTAGATAAAGAAGATTAAAAATTTAAAGTGGAAAACTTTAAAAACAGAAGTACAGAAAGGTAAAAAAAGAGAGGAGATGTAGAAAGATAAAAAAGATATAGGAAGATAAAAAAGATGTAGAAAGACAAGAATTTTAAACCCACAAAATAGGAAACAAAAGAAAACTAGGAGAGAAAAAGGCAACTAAGGGTAAATATAAAAACCTTAGAAGAAAACTAGAAGATAGAAAATGGTTGAAAAATGTCAAGTAAAGGTATTTCAGATAGAAAATGCAAGAGGCTAAGACAACTATGGTTTAAAACCACATCAAAAAATTAAAAAGACTAAAGTAATTCTAAAAACTAAGGCAGAATGCTTTTGAATGACTTAAATTTAAAAGGATCTTATTAGGGGTATATATCCCCCAAAGATAAAATAACCCTTTTTACTCTAAACTTTTTAAATTTGGATTCATCAGGACTTAGTGCTGCGGAAAGACATATGTATCCGAAAAATGTACATAAGCCTAAGGTACTTTGGAAAGATGTTCTAACAGGACAATGGAAAGGTCCTGATCCAGTTATTGTCTGGAATCGGGGTTCCGTCTGTGTTTTTCCGCAGGGAGAACAGCAGCCGATTTGGATTCCAGAGAGATTAACTAAAGCAATTTCTACAGAAAAAGAAGATGATTTGACTCAAATCCATAACAGCTGATATCCAGAGCTCCAGTTTGGCTATTCTTACATCTGCGACAGTGATTAACCATGGTGCTTTTTTCAATATCTATTTTATTATTGCATTTTTCCCACATCGTAAAGTTCTATTTTATTTTTGAGCTCATACAAACCTAGGTTAATGTTTTTCTGATCAGTTTTATTTTTTGACTGTGTTTTATTTTTTGACTGTGGAGTTTTTAAACATTGCAATGGAGATTTCACCTAGGTAAAACTACAAGGCCTTTATTGTCTTATGTGTTGTATGTTATGTGTGCACATTTCTGTTTTGTGTTGTATGTCTGTATGTGTGTATGTCCATATTTCATATATAAGGAGCGCTCATGAAAAAATGGATCCGAATTTTTTTTTTATTCACGTGATTTAAATGCTTTAATTTTAATTAGGTAAACAGCTGTTAAGGATTGTTTTTAAAGGTGGTTAACAGATCTGTTTGCTTACTAATTTAAATTAGGTAAACAGCTGTTAAGGATTGTTTTTTAGGAGGTTAACAGATCTGTTTGTTTACTTTCACCTTTCCTTTTCATTATATTTAATAATTCTGTTCAGGATAATGTCTCTTTAGCATCATTGCCAGAATTCCCATCTCCATCCAAGTGCCGGTGAAGACTAAGATAAAACCAAACTACAGCTTCTATGATAGCCATCACAGTAACTGTATAAACTGATGCATCAATGAATATAACTCAACAAGTTATGCTCAATCAAGGACTCGATTTACTTTGGGAGGAAATGGACATATTGATAGACTCCTCCGATTTGAACTGCCTGCAGAACTTGCCTGGACTATATATCAGTTGCATGCATTGTGAAATATCATCTGATGCAGCGAATTGTGGTACTGCTGGCATATCTTTGCTGATGGTGTCACCAGTGATGCAATTTCCTTGCCAGCGCACCCCATGTTAATTGTGGTAATGCTGGCATATCTTTGCTGATGGTGTCACCAGTGACGCAATTTTTCCAAAGGAGCCGTCAATTGGCTTGGTGTCGTGGCATTTCTGTATCCTCCTCCCTTCTACTAGTGATGGTCTAAAATTTGGGGGCCAACAGAGGTGAGGCAAGAACCTCACCCCACCACTGGCACCAAGGATATTTGGGGGCCAACAGAGGTGAGGCAAGAAACCTCACCCCCCCACTGGTGCATAGGCCTTTCCACAAGCTTGGCTGAATGCTGGACCGGTAGTCAGTGACGGGTTGATCTGATTGCAGTGGATTCAACCTAAGACAGGAGGCTGACGCCTAAAGGTCAGTTTTCCCATGACGGGTAAGAACCATATGTTGAATTGGACAACCTACCAGGCACGGTCCTTAAGCCACATTGCTTGTTGTTTAATTAATCAGAAGGGGGGAGATGCTGAGGGCCATTACCAAGTAGGAAATTTCCTTGCCAGCGTACCCCATGTTAATTTCGCTGTTGACATTGCATGTTAGGTGACCCTGCCCAAGGACGAGGGTGGATCCAGGATTAGGGTGTATCCTGCAGTTTGAGGAAGTATCCCAATCCTTGGGTTTAGGGCGTTCCCGGTTTAAGACAAGGCGTTCCCAGTTTAAGACCTTGGATTTTAGGGAAGTTCGATGTTGAGGATTATTGCTGCTGGAATTAGGGCGTTCCTGCTGCCTAAGCTCCTGTTGAACTCTCGTGAGATTCAGAGAGCATTTTGGGAAATAAGCCTCCTGGTGAATTAGGGCGTTCCTGCTGCCTAAGCTCCTGTTGAACTCTCGTGAGATTCAGAGAGCATTTTGGGAAATAAGCCTCGTGGAGTAGGTGATTTGGGTGGCAGCAGAACTGGGATTGCCCCAGAACGTGTGTGGAGGCCGGTGTGAGTTCGGGAATAAAGATTTGCTGTTTGAATCTACAAAGCTGTGTGGTGGCTCGTGATTCTGTGCCCAGCCGAGACTGTGGCACCTTCCAACTGTATGACACATTCCAATTTCAGAGAAATTAAAATGTGACAAAAGGATGAGAATTATTACATGCAAAGCAGTATTTTGGCTTTTTGTTTCAGCCAAGCCTAATCTTGATTCAAAAACATGACAAGTTCTAAATAAGAAACATCATAATCATGAAGAAGAAAGAAGTTTCTCTGTAGGAAATGACTCATAAATAAGGAGTGATGTGGCTCAATTTAGGAAAGTCTTCTCCTATGCTTCCCAATCTGTTTTGGATTAACCTGGGAAATTATATATGGCTATTTGGATTTGGCCAGTAAATGGGATGAGACCCTCGTATGAGTTGGTTTTAATGCACCTGGGACATGAAGTTGATTGCTAAACTAATGTGTGATTTGGCCTACTGGGGCTTCTACTCCTAGGCTTCTTTCCTTCCCCAATTCTGCAGGGTCTTTCTGGTTGACTTTGAGGCAGTGAGTAGCTGCTGCCAGAAGTAGCTGATGACCAAGTAAGTGGGCAGATGACAGGCTCTCCCTTTGAGAGATGCCAGAAGTGCTTGAGACCCTTCCAGAGCCAACTGCTGAGTGCTATTGGAAAAATTTCAAACAGTTTTGGGCCTCAGTACTAAAGCACTGCCTTTAACCTAAGACAATCCAGTATTGATGTACCTGTTGTGACAAAGGCAGCAAAGACCAATATGACAAAGGAAGCCTGATTTATTTAGTATGCATATTCATCTTATAAAAACTTCTGTCAGTCACTGATTGTTTTAAAGTAAGTTACTGTATTATCACTTAAATGATCCCTTCTCCTGTGACTACTCAAATCTATCAGGCTCTAGGAGTCTTCACAGGGTTTGCTGCTGTTATGCTGTGGCTACCATGTCTATACATGTAATAAGTGTCTTATGTCTTTTATTTAATATATCGACCCCATGAGGTAGGTAGTATCATTCTCATGTTTAGAATTAATATAATTCAGGCTCAGAAGTTGATTAACTTTCTTACAATATTGCAGCTAGTAAGTGGGTTCATTACAATTTAGTTGTCAGACTATAGAAGCAGCTCTTTAAGCTTCAATTACTGACACATGTAAAATTCTGCTGAGGAATATTTTATCATCTTCCATTCGAAAGTTTCTTCAGGCATTGGAAATATGACTTCTGAAGAAAAGCCTTCTATGAAAAGGATTGGTGGGAGGAAGTA
This sequence comes from Spermophilus citellus, assembly GCF_964194105.1. Taxonomy (NCBI): domain Eukaryota; kingdom Metazoa; phylum Chordata; class Mammalia; order Rodentia; family Sciuridae; genus Spermophilus; species Spermophilus citellus. Next base: position 62,398,372 of record NC_138193.1, read on the forward strand.
GGGGAAATGGCTGAAAGTAGAATCTTATCACTTCAGGCAATAACCTGGTAACCAGGAAATCTCTGACAATGATTGAGATGCAAGAGTTCTGCTGTAACATTTTCAGTGTGAGTAAGTAAGGTGGGCTACTCTTGGCTGCCTGTAGCTTACGATAGGTCATGTGACTTTTTTGCTGATTTAACATCTAATAATCTATAATTAATTTCTAAAAATCTGCTCACCTTAATTTCATTGTACATTTTCTTGGAAAAGAAAAGAAAATTTCCTATAAATTCTTATTTAATTTTGCCAATATTGTGATGACATGTTATAATGATGGGAATTTTTTTCCAGAATCCCATGTTGTATATATAAAAATAGCTAAGTTACTAAAAGTACTGATCCAATTCTTATAAGCCAGATTCTAATTCTTATTTCAACAAAGCGGAAGTCCACCAAATGATTTTCTTTGGATTGAAATACATTAATATTGGATAAAATCTCATATTCAAACACATTAAATGTTTCCTTATATAAAAGTTACACAGACACCAGGCTAAAATTTCTTTTAAATTATTTTATTTTTGTGTAAGCTAAAAGGAAATTTACACACTGAAATCTCAAAAGACCTTGGGCATGCACATTAACCTTGTTAGAGGTTCTTCTACATGTCTCTTTTTTTTTTCCATAGGAATTTCCCCAAACATTTAAAACCCATAGTTTTACTGTATATACAGCCTAAACCATAGCAATCTATGATTATGTCATTTTACACTGTGCAAAATCCTCAAAAACTAGTGGTACGATAGAACCAAAAAAAAAAAATCAGTAACAACTAAATTTCATTGTAAGACATTCATATAATTTGGTCCTTCTCCAAATCAAACTGATTTAAAACAGACACAATCTTTTTAAACCCCTCCAATCAAGTTCTGACAATGATCTATACCCTATAACAAAAGAGCTTTCGATGAAGTACCTTGCAAAAGGTCCAACAGCAATATGCCAGATTGAAAAGATTAAAAAAGAGCCCAAAATTGATAACAAAAGCCAGATCTGAAACAAACTCATCACACACAAATAAAAAAATTAAGTAGGGACTTTGGAGCTTATTTATGACAGCAAAAGTGATTCAACATATGATATGAAAAATGAAGAGGACATTCAAAGCAATCTGAAAAGACTGAAGGGGATTTCAGACAGTGGAGCTTTGAGTTTTTAATTTTTTTATTTCAAAAGTTTTGTAAGAAGGACACCACCAGTGTATTTCACAAAGACATAAATGTATACACCCCAGCAACACAAAAAGAATAAATCTTCAAAAATGTTCACCCCCAATTATTTACATGTTTTCTAATATAAATTTAGGACTTCAGTATGTAAATAAATATACATTACTATGTATACCTTTCTAGTGCGGCTTACCAACAAATCAGCTGAACTTGAATTTTCTTTAATTAAAGCAGGTATGCTTTTGATGGTAGGGAAGGGAGGAGGAGAGAAAGCATTTGAAACTGTCCAGTTCACATCAGTTATCAGTCTGCTTGATCCTGGGAGCTGGTGGAAGGTGTTAATGTGGCTGGGAACATCAACACCTTGGCATGCATGAATGTCAAGTCAGGAAGGCTGGCAATCACCTTGATAGCTTCTTCACTCAAGTGCTCTTCTCTTTTCGGTTTCCTATCAACAAATGAGAAAGAAAGTACGTTAATGGGACTTTGCAATAGGTCAAATGAGAGGAAATCCATTCTTATGGTTTGGATATGTGGTGTCTCCCAAAAGCTCACATGTGAAAAACAGTGCAAGAAGGTTTAGAGGAGGAATGACTGGGTTGTAAGAGTCTTAACCCAATCAGCGATTAATCCCCTGATAGGGATTAACTGAGTGTAAACTGAAGTAGTACGGTGTGGCTGGAGGTGGTGGGAATTGGGGGCATGGCTTTGGGGTATATGTTTGTATCTGGTGAGTGGAAGTCTCTCTGTTGCCTGATTATCATGTGAGCTGCTTCCCTTTGCCACACTCTTCTACCATGATGTCCTGCCTCACGTTGAACCCCTAGGAATTCAGCCAGCCACTTAGGGACTGAGAATTCTGAAACCATGAGCCCCTAAATAAATCCTTCCTTCTCTATCATTGTTCTGGTGGGGTCTTTCAGTTGCAGCAGCGAAAAAACTGACTAAACATCTCCTTTCTAGGTAAGCAGCCCTTGTAACACCTCATAGAGCCCTCACTACATCCCCCCCCCCCAGTGCTCTAACTAAACTTTCAGGTATTCAACCATCTTTTCTTCTGCTAGATCCTGAAGGTTGTACTTCTGCATTCTATGCTTCCTGTGCCAGATGCCAACTCTTTCGTGAACAGAAACACAAGGCCTGTTTTTGTATGTTTATTAAAGCAAGGCATGTGCTTATGGATATTCACATGTACATGTGTACAGCTCACAGCTTAAGGCTAAAAGCATCTACCCAGCCATAATTTTAACATGCTACTCCACTGAAATATTAGTTACAAAGCCCTAAAAACATTTGGCCTGACTGGATTTCAAACTGCCCCTTGTGAAACTTCCAAAATTATCTTCACATAAAATGTGTGTGGCACAAGGCTTGTCATTTTAACCTCAGGCTTTCTTTATCCCCAGTGGGAAATTCCAGGAAAGAGAGCCTTCAGCCAGCTGAGATGCAAGCAGCATGAAGACTGGCTGCAGGAAGGAACCCAGGGGAGGCCATTTCTAATCTTATGGGTCTTGTAGATGAAGTCTATTTTACTATACCACTCCAACTCCCATGAGAAGTGACCAATTTGGCACCTAGAATAGATGTGAAGAACTCCTGGAGAGTCAGGTTGTCCTAGTGTACGTAGCCCAAATGGAGCACACGACTGAATCCAAACTGCATTTTTTCCTAGGATGTCCAATATATTGAAGGAATAGTTATAGTCATATATTATTAATTTTAGACCAAAGATGATTTTAAATGGATTCTAGAAAGCCCAATTTTCTTTTCTGGAAAAGGACAATTAGTACTCTATTAGATATGACACAAGTTGTTTCTTTCACCTAAATATTTTGTATTTGGACAGTGAGCAGGAAGTTAGTGGTGAAATTAAAAAAAAGATTAGATGCAGGACTTCACTTAATACCTAGACTTTTCTGTTGTTACTAATTCCGAAAAGGCTGAAATAAGACTTTATAGAATAAATGAAAAATCTAACAGACTTTTTAAAAGAATATTTATTTTTTTAGTTGTAGTAGGACACAACCTTTATTTTGTTTATCTTTATGTGGTGCTGAGGATCGAACCCAGGGCCTTGCACCTGCTAGGCGAGCGCTCTACCGTTGATCCACAACCCCAGCCCCTAATAACAGACTTTTAGTTCAATAGCTTGAGGCATATCAGTAGAACAACCACTGAACTAATTTCTAGGGTTTTTTTTTAGAAGAACAGAATAGCAATCTAACATTGTTTCTGATTAAAATATACATTTTTCCATTGCACTTAAATGGTGGCATAACTATTCAATGGATTTTTGAAGAAGTGGATATTTGCATCATTCCAATGTTCAACTGCTTACATTACTTTCCAGTCTCAATGTGAAAAACAATCTAGAATGGAAAAGATCAGCCTTTCACCAATGAACAGTATCATCATTAACAATGCAGTCAGCCAAATGTCAGGTATCTTCTGTGACATAACACCTATGATGTACTCCATACATCATGTCTGCCCTTTAGATGTAATTTCATATTCATAGGAAATTGGGAGAATAGAGAATTTAATAAATACTACTTTAAGGAAGCAAATGGACAACTCCAAAGCTTAGGACATTCTGTAGGTCCACTGGACTAGTCTTTTTAACAAGCTGATATTAACAAAAAAACAAAAGGGGAGATATGCTAGGTTATAAGGGACATAAGAGACATAATGTCTAGATATAATTATCCTGAACTGAATATTGGTTTGTATAAAGCAGGATATTTTTGGAAAAACATGAATACAGTCTGGGTATTTCGTGAAATAAAAACTCACTGAAATTGGCAAATATATATCATTGATTATAAAGATTGATTCCATGATTCCATTCAGGATGGATTATAAAATCTCATTTTGGGAGCTGGGAATATAGCTCACTCTTACCTAGCATGCATAAAGCCCTGAGTTTGACCCCCATATCACTACACAAAATATAATTTTTGGTTTAAAAAAGACATGCATGCATATTTGCATGAAAAGACTTGAAAGAATAACTTCCTAGAATATCCCTTACTGCTTCTGTAGTAAAAAAGGCTATTTAAAAATAACAAATTGCACCCAATTGAACTTCTCCATTTGTGGAGTGCAGCTGGGGTGTGGGAAAGGAGAGCACAGAAATTTTGGTAAAGTTTTGGTAAAGATTACTTCTCAGGTTTATATCAATTGTTTTATTTCAGAGGCAATATGAAGTTGTATTTTAAAATTTTAAAAAGCTCACATAATTTATAGTTTGAGCATTTGTTTTAATCACTGTACACTTATATAAGCTAGTCTTCTTAGAATGTAAGAAAAAAGAAATGCTTGAGGAAGACTTGAAAAACAAAATTTACATGCCATAACCCAATTTTTATCTATGTCTTTTCTAACTAAGATCTGCCCTTTTTGTCAACAGAATACAATTAAGATTCCAGAAATAAACACCTATAACAATAAATTTTTTTTTTTAAACAAGTAAACAAGCATGCCAAGATCTTTCAATGGGGGAAAGAGTAGTCTTTTCAAAATAAATGTGTTAGGACAAGTGAATAGCCATATGCAAAAAAAAAAAAAAAAAAAAAAAAAAAAAAATTGTGGTCCCCCCACCTCATGCCATAGAGAGAAATTAATTCAGTTGATCAAGGACTTAAGAGATGGAATTATAAAACTCCGAAAAAACCTAGATGTAAATCTTCCTGACCTTGAATTAGGCAATGATTTCTTAGACCTAAAGCATAAATAAAAAAAATATTATACATAAAAATTCAATTTCATCACAATTTAGAAACATCTGTGCTTCAGAGGATACTATAAAAAAGTGAAGACAACCTACAGAATGGGAGACACTATTTGCAATGTATATATTTGATAAAAGTCTAGCACTTGCAACAAAGAACTGTTACAAATTATAAAAAATAGGCAAATATTTCTCAGGCAATTCAAATGAAATGATAATGGAGGACTAAGTGGCTCAAGTCTGAAATTCCACCTAGCTATAAGAATGAGGCAGGAGGCTAGGTGGCCTTGAACTTGCTTTAGCAACTTAGTGAGACCCTGTCTCAAAATTTAAAAAATGAAAAGGATGGCTGGGGACGTGGCTCAGTGATACAGTGTTCCTGGATTAAATCCCCAGTACCATAAATAAAACAACAATGGGATACCACTTCACACTGTCTGGGGTAGCTATATCCAAAATAACAAGTACTGGTGAGAATTGAGAAATTGAAATGCTCATATACTGTTGTTGAGAATATAAAACAGTGCCATCAACTTTGGAAAACTTTGGCAGTTCCTCAAAGGATTAATTATAAAATTAGCATATGACGGAGCAAATCCACTTGCAAGAGAATCTAAAACATTCGTCCTTGTATACAAATGTTCATAGCAGCATTACTCCTGACATTCAAAAAGTGAAAATGATGCTCACTCTGGCAGCACATATACTAAAAATAGCAAAATAACCTATTAATAAACAAAACATGTTTTTCCATACCAGAGAATATTATACAGCCATGTAGTCATAAAAAGGAATTAAATATTGACATATGCCACAACACGGATGAACTTAAAACTGCAAAGAAGCCAGACATATAAGGCCATGTTATAGGATTCAATTTATAGGAAACAGAGTAGGCAAATCCACAGATAGAAAGCAGAGTAGAGATTGCTAAGGAATAGAGGGAGAAAGGTATAGGAAGTGTCTGCTAATGGGTACAGGGCATTTTTGGGAGAGAGGATATGATAAAAATGTTCTAGAATTAGTTGTACAACATTGTGAATATATGAAATCCTACTGAATTATATATCTTAAAGGTAGATTTTGTGGTATATGAATTAATCAATAAAAAGACAAAAAGTATCCCTTTTATAACTAGTCCTTTGGTTTGTAGAAACATCAATTAGACTAACCAGCTGGTCACCCATTGATGTAAGTTAAATGATTTTATCTATTTTAGGAAGGAAAAGAAGATACAACTATCTAAGAACTTGCATTCTTAGTGAGAAGTTACATTCACAACCTATGTACTGAAAAGAGAGGAACATGTGTGTGTTTAGTTATTCAAAGATACTTAGAGGGCGGGCGTTGTGGCTCAGTGGTACAGTGTTTGCCTAGCATGTGTGAGGCACTGGGTTTGATTCTCAGCACCATATATAAATAAATGAATAAAACAAAGGTCCATCAACATCTAAAAATAATTAAAAAAAAAGATACTTAGAGAAGAGTAGGATGCTGTTTGTTCCATGTCAAATTTCCTTTACCTCAATCACTGTTTCTTTCCTTCTCTCCTCTCTCTTTCGTGGTATTGGATACTGAACCCAGGGGCACTCTACCACGGAGCTATATCTCCAGTCCTCCTCCTTTTTTGAGACAGGGTCTTGCTAAGTTACCTAAGTTGGCCTTGAACTTTCTTTCCTCCTGCCTCAGTTTCTCAAGTAGCTGGGATTATGGGCATTCTATGTCTGGTTTAACCACTGTTTAACCCTTTCTTATCTGACAGGCCCTCACAAAGCTTATTCACTCTATCTTCTGTTTTGTCAATATGTGAGACAATTTTGGTGAGCTTTACTTTCTATATTTTATTCAAAACAAAAAGAAAAATGAAACGAAACCTAAAAACAACCAAAATATTGAAAATTAAAATTTCTGAAATTATATATGCCACCTGCCTCTTTTTTGCACAATTAAAAATCACTCATGGAGATATGTTATAGTATAAGACCTTAAATTCTTTTTTTTTTTTTTTTGAGAGAGAGAGAGAGAGAGAAGATAATTTTTAATATTTATTTTTTAGTTCTCGGAGGACACAACATCTTTGTTTGTATGTGGTGCTGAGGATCGAACCCGGGCCGCATGCATACCAGGCGAGTGCACTACCACTTGAGCCACATCCCCAGCCCCAAGACCTTAAATTCTAATACTAAGAATTGATATTTGCATTTCTCAGGTGCAAATGGCATGTACTTATTTATTTTTAAACAATATACATTCCTTGAAACAAAATATAAAGTTGGCTACTTGTTATTTTGTTTTAAATACAAAGCTGGACAAGAACTAGAAAGTAATGCAATCCAGCTGTACTACTACCTCCAGGATGTACACTGTAGTTTTAGTGCTTTCTTCTAGTTCAGAATACCCTTACATAAAAGGAGAATAACTTCTTAAAAACGATAGGTGTCAGAAATGTTCCCTAGTGTAGTTTGCAGGATAAGTTTTAAAAATTAGGAGAGCAGCCAGCAAAGTGGTTTAGAGCTCCTCCTAATGGTACAAAAAATGAATTCTCAACATTGAGATTTCCAAAACTATTGCAGTTTAGTTAGTGAGACTACAGGGGGAAAAATGTGAGCGAACAGTAGGGTTGTCCCAGAAATAGAAGGGAAAAGGCCAGACAACAAAGGCAGTAGGCTTCTGTGTTTTTTAAAGTCAAATGTACGTTTCCTTTTAGATTACACAGAAAACAAAATCAATCAGAAATCTGTGTGACAAGTTTCAACTTGAAGAAATGGTTTGTTTAGAAAGAGAAAAAAAGAAGCCTAAAGTCCACAGGAACTGCAATTTACAAGTATTTTCATTTAAAAGGCGGCTTTGGCAGTGCCAGGGGGCATACTACAATGACAAGGGGCAATAAGAACAATGGAAAGACTCTGTGGATTTTAAAAATAGAACCTATATGGGCGGGGTTGTGGCTCAGTGGTAGAAGGCTTGCCTAGCATGCATGAGGCACTGGATTCGATCCCCAGCACCACATTAAAAAAACTAAACAAAATAAAGGTATTGTGTCCATCTACAACTAAAAATATTTAAAAAAAAAAAAAAGGACTTATGTTACAAACCTGTTCTAGGGAAAAGTTAAGGGTACTCATAAAATAACAACAGTTTTTAAAATTATATGTAGTAATACCTGTTACCTGTTGAATGGATATAAACACACAATAAAGTTTAAAAGGCAATGGTCATTCAAGCTTACATTTTAAGACAGCATTTCATACATCAAAAAGGGAAATAATCAATTTTCTATAAAAGAACTGACTTTAACGGGTAACTCTGAATTTAACACGATGACACTAAAACGTCTCTCAAAGTGGGCAAATAGCAGGTAACTATTCCTTTTTAAAATGCAGATGAATTATGGATTTGGGAAGCAGAGCTTGCCTGCCAACCAACCAGTATTGCTCTTAGGCTAGTGATTTCCTGGCTCATAATTACATTTCTATTAGGAACTGGCTTGTTCTTGTGGTTAATATGTCAAAGCAATGCATTATTCCAACATTTAATTATATAAAACTAAGGGTTTTCTAAATTCTCAACATAAGGCCCAAGTGATAATCCTTGGTTTTGGTTCCAACTCTGGGATATAGCTTTTCTAAAGGCTATGCCCTTAAAGAGGGTCCAAAGAAGCTTGGTAAAGGAAGGTTTCATGTCCCAAATCATAGATGCAGATCAGCAAGCTTTTGGAAAATACAAGTGGCTATTCTCTGTCTTAGCCTGGAAGAAAAAAGATCAGTCTAGGTGATCCTAAGATGGTGTTCCCAGTAATTATGAATTATAAATGTTTCTACAATGGCTTCAGTGAGAAAGATTCTCTACAAAGTGGGGTGGGGGAGAGAAATAAAATCATATCTGTTAGTCCTTTCTTATGAAATAACTCTTCTCTAATAAAGTTAATAATTAAGCATAATTTGATACTATGTTCTGGATTTAGACATCTATTGGCTTTTATAAAGTGATTTTTAAAACAATATATTGAAAGACTGCCAACTTATGTGCTTTTCGCTTTGGACTATTTTAACTCAGAATTCAAAATGAGGGTTTAATTGACCCTAACTTTTTACCTGGTAGATGTGCTTGTCTTCTCTACTGTGGACATGAGTCTTGCAAATGCATCAGTCACTTTGAGGCTTGAGGTGGAGATTTCCAGCTTAGAAGTTGTTAATTCATACAACTCTGGATCCACACCTTATAGTATAAAATGACAGTCAGTGATGGCAAGCTGCAGAGGTAACTTAATTAGTCACAATCCAAGATGCAAGAGTAGTATTCTGTAAACATCTGAGCCTTTTACAAGCACAATATAGCTTTAAAACACTGTAATACTGTGCTTATTTTTTAAATTAGAAATTTTACTTTTTGGAGAATTTGTAAAATACAACCCCCACTCCTGTTACTTTGTACTGGGGTTTGAACCCAGGGATGCTCTAACACTGAGCCATCGTCAGCCCTTTATAAGAGAGGGTCTCATTAAGTTTCAGAAACTAGCCTTAAATGTGCAATTCTCCTGCTTCAGCTGGGATTATAGATGTGCACCACTGCATCAGCAAAAGTCTCTGTTTTATAAACAGAATGCATATGATTTATTATATAATGCGACATTCCCAATTTTCAAATTGGCTTATTAACTTAATTTTAAAACCCTCTTTTCTCCCAACCTCCTAACAAGTTAGTTTTTTTTTTTTTTCATTATTTTCTTCCACAGCAAAAGATTTGGAAGTTCATATAAACTTTCAAACATGATAATTGATTTGGTTAGTTCAGACTATCTGCTGGGCATGGTGGTGCATGACAATGATCCCAGTGCTTGGGAGGCTGAGGTAGGAAGATCACCAAGTTCAAAGCCAGCCTTAACAACATAGCAAGACCTTGTCTTAAAATGAAAAATAAAAAAAGGTTGGAGATGTCACTCAGTGGTTAAGCACCCCTGGGTTCAATCCCTGATTTTAAAAAAAAATGTATATATATATATATATAGACAGACAAGAACTATTATTATTCAAAGCATCAAATTACTAAATATATACCATACTATTCTTTCTTTAGGTTAAAAGGTGGGAAGAATAAAATATTTTCAGAAAAAGCAAATAAAAACACAACTTTTTAAAATGAAAAAGTTCTCCAGGGTTTATTGTATTTCTGTATTCTCATCTTTGTCTGGTAGCCAATAGTTCAAAAATCTATAGTAAGTCAAAAGGAATACGAATTAAAGAGGTTTAGATTTACTGTAAAAATCTACCTAAAACCTTTTGATTTTTTAAATATTTCCTATGTAATAGATTTATATTATTAAATAATTACTACTGAAAAGTTAACTATTTTATACCCAAGGTAAACTTTCTCCCTATTATCAGCAAATTACGTGAACAGAAACTTCAGGAGTTTCAGGGTATAACAGAAAAACAGATAGTAAAAAGAAATGTTTTATAGCTTGAATTTTCATTTTTCCTTCTTTCTTTATTTTTTTTATTTAGGCTGTCTTGAACTGCTGGGCTAAAGTGATCCTCCTATCTCAGTCTTGTGAGTAGCTGGGCTACAGGTACATACTATTGTGTCTAATTTTTCTTATTTCTTTAAACAGGCCTCCAAGATTAGACAAAATTATAATGCATATATTTGTAAGTTCCCTCCTTTCAGGATATTTCAAGGTTAAGGAAAAAGAATCAGGAATTGGCTTCTATTAACCGGTTCTGTAGATGACCACCAAATTTAAACAGATCTCAGATGTTTACAGAAATTAAGCAAAAGCAGCTTCCACAGTTACCAAATCCAACAAGGGAGGAAGGCTATAGAAAATGTAGGTTGACTCTCCCAAGTTCTTAATATTTCATTAAGGTACATTTCAAAGTATGTCTAAAAAGGATATTTATTTTTTATAGTAAGTATATGGATTGCAGTTACAATGTAAAACCTGGAAATTATCTGTAAAGGGACAAAATGAACTCAGTGCACTTCCCTCCTCTGCTGGTAAAGGTTACATTTCAATCAACCACAAAATTTAAGCTGATATCCAAGTATAATACAGAATAAAAAAGTGCATTCTGACTGGCAACAGAAAAGTGCCACTAAAACTTAGTTGGTTTTATAAAATACTGGATACTTGGCTGTCAAATAATGAAGTGGCAGATGAAAATTTAAAAAAATGACAAATCATCCCTTTTTCCAGGCCCAAACACCTTTTCCCCAAATAAACCCCCCCAAAAAAAAACCACAACCACCAATGTTTTTTTAAAAGAAACAAGACAACTTCCTATTGTACACTAGTAATTGGAGAGTAATTTTTTTAATGTAAGTTTTTTAAAACACAACCTTAATGAGGCATAGTTTATTTACATAATTAAAGCTAGCCAACCAAATTCTATGCCAACCTCCTAAGAATCACACACAAAATAATTAATTGCAAGCTAAGACAAAATGACTTTCCCAGAAACAAGTCAGAAAAAGTACAAGCAAGTGGTGATGTGGAATACTAAAGTGTTGGTACCTGTAGCTTGATGTAAGTTTTAACAAAACCCAATAGCAATAAAAAGAAGCCAAAGCAAATTTATTATAACCAATTTATACAGCAGCTAGAGCATATTAATGAAAATAGTGAACAGAAATATTTAAAAGGTTCCAAAGTAATGAGGATTGCATTTGACCACGTTGATTTCACTTCTACTATAGCACTAAGCTTCTGAAATGGCTTACTCTTCTTGCAGCTGTGAACACTGCGGCTGATTATTAGGCCATTTCTATACTTCTTTATATGGCCAGTTTATTTGTGCTTCTATGAATTTTTTTAAATGAGTTTGAAATGTAAGCAAAAATTAAAACTAAATCAGGATTTTAGGCATCCAAAAGCAAAGTGACCTCATTTAAACTGTAATACTTGGTGACAAAACAAACTTGAGAACAAATTTAACATGGGACCCTGATGATTAATTCTTGGGAACATAGTAATAAGGAAAGTGATATACAAGTTTTTGGTTGCTCCCCCCTCCAATTAAGTATTATAAAATGTCAGGCAACTTTAGCTCACCCAGGTCATTCCATAGATCAGATATATTTAGAATTAATTTAAGTAAACAGTAAAATATCAGTTTTAAGTCAAAACCAGACACAGATTGGTTTTTTTGGTATGCTTGCAAAATTAACAACAAAAATGATATCCAGGAACTTAGATTTGAGGAATCCTGTCATTCTGTACCAGAGGACTTTGGAACTTCCCAGTAACAGGATCAGATTACCCTATCAGATTTTTTAAAAAGGGCATCCTGTGTTCCAGGTTCACCTTTAGTTGACCGTCATAACCTCCATATCCTATCATGTTCCTAAACTGTTGGAAGTGGGTTGGGTGGGTTATCTGATGGAACAAAACAAAACCAGCAAAATCTCAGGAACCAGGCTGGCTGTGAAATTGTTCACTAGTGGTCACAGAAAGGGATCCTCACTATGCATTTTAAGTATTGGCATCTATATAGCACCCCAGTGGCTGCCTGTTGATCAATGTGGCATGAGTACCAGATCACAATTAGGAATGACAGGGATTCACTAAAATCATACTAAACAAATATAAACATAAAAATGCCATTAAAATTTTAATCCTTTATTCAGTTATAAATGACAAAGTACATTAGTTCTTTGGTCAATGAACTGAACTTTTGCAGGGCTAAATATTAACAGGCACTCCAGTAAGTTTTAATTTCTTACTTTTAGTATCTCATAGCAATTTTTTCTACTATTAAATTTGTTAACATTTTTTTTTATCCATGGAAAACTAACAGTATACTTTTGATTTAAGAGCTACATAAAAACAATAATAGTTCTATGTAGATGTGTGCTAACTCCAGCATTCTGGAACCTAAATATATATTTAGCAGCACTAATAAACTAAAATGCTAGAATTTCAAAGTTATGTTATCAGAGGTACTACAATGTAAAGTTTCTATGTGTACTAAAATATTCTTATATCTCAAGTCTATTTTTTCAAGTGGCTTTATAGAATATGCTTTTAAAAATAAGCATATAAAAACCTCACATTATCTTCTTATGGGGGGAAAAATCTTGCCTTTAACTGTCTAAGGACATTAGGACTATATTATTGCTACCTCTATTACACTCTAAAAAAAGTTTTTCCTAAAAAATATCTCATACAAGTCACTTGTAATCAGATAACAGAAAATAACAACAGATAGATGAAAGAAAAGTATTAAAAAGACATTATGGAGAATGCAGTCTACTTGTTTCCTTGTTTATAGGAAAGTCAAGTGTTGTGGTCATGCTTTTAGTAAATTAACTAGAATTGTGGTTTTAACACTCTGCTGACCTGGGATTGTGGTGCTGCTGCTAGAGCTACTGTCATCCACGGGCCCAAAGAAATCAAGGTTCAGAAGAGTGGAACCTCCACTAGCTTGAAATTCAGTGACCGTGTTGGTAGGCAGCCACACAGAAGGTAAGCCAAGGGAGGAGGGGTTATGTGTAAAAAGGGGTAAGACACACACTTGAACATGCAGGTTATAATTAGTAGTCATTACACATTTTAAAAAAATCAACATTAAAACAACATATACAGTATTAGTTTTTCATTACTAAGGACATTTCTAAAGTAACAATTTAATTCAATGTACATTTTCTCATGTACAATGTAAAGAACGTAACACTTAGTAAGGTTTTAGTTAGGAGTTCAGTTCTTTCAATCAAAACTGGAAGCCATACCAGAAAGATCGAGGGGAAAGCATACCCGTTAAAGGGAAACAATACTTTAATCTCAACCCAACATTAAATCACTCACTATACATGCCCAAATCAATCTTTCACGTTAGTAATACTGGTTTCTAATTAATGGTGTTTTAAAAAAATGACAAAGTTGTCAGTTTCAGGACACGCACCACACATTAACTTAGTTTAAAATAAAATCATAAGGAATGTCATAACTGCCCTACCCTGATGTGCAACCTCAAGCTGTACTGTTCCCCTTTAACTCTGAAACAGTAATCAGAAATAGTATACATTTTTAAAGAAGTTGTTAATAAAAAGCATGATGATTTGACTAAAGACACCAGACAACAGCAAAAGGTGCATCCAGGCTTTCCTTCAGCACTGTTATTCAATTGGATGCTTTCCAGATATCCTAGGACCTACACTATAAGGCAAAACTGATGGTGTTTTAGACAATGGCAATGACAACTGCCATTGAGATGATAATAATGACAGATATTCTGGACAAAGGCTCAAACTTAAGCAGCACAAGGAGTAGGAACAATTATATCTCAGGATCCACTGAAAACCTGTGGTGTGAACACTAGAAACTAGTATTGTGTGTTATTTTAAAGACCCCACATTACTAGAATAAGTTACTCCATTTTCAGATTTTTCTTTTAAAGCTATAAGCAAAACCAACGTTTTCTGGAACTACCTACTAGCATTTGGAGATAAATTTTAGAAAAGGATCATGAAAATCATTCATTTTACATTTGCATATAAGTGCTCTATAAAATATTAAATCTGAAAACTACTTTGAGTCAATAAATATGGATCCGCACATTGTTTTTGGTTAAATAATTGTGCTTTGAAGCAGCCTCTAGCCGTTAAGACTTTGCATTCAAGAAAATTCAGTAAATTAAAACTACAAAAAAAAAAAATTTCAAATAAATCAGTCCTAGCTAAAATATCATTTAAGCTATCTAGATATCTGTAAACAATAAGCTTATTTTTGACCTAAGATAAAGAAGCTAAAATTGTACCTTGCTACTACCATAAATACTGTTAATAATAGTAACAGCTGGTCTCTTGAGCAATTACTATTTAGAAAGAAAGCCTGAATTTCCAAAGATAAGTTATGTTCAAACAAAAAGGGAAATCAGCAGAGAGAAGTTTGTCTGAACTTTGTAGCTTTCTTAACTCTAGCTCTGGTGCTAGAGGCTCTACGGAGAGACGTACCATCTAAAGGGTTAGTAAGGCCACTGCTACTCCAGTCAAACTGGACGGGTGGTAGAGACTCCTAGAGTTGAAAACCAAAAATCAAAATTAATCAGTACAGGTTGTAGCAACGTAAAGAATCCTTAATAAACAAAGCAAAATAAAAAACTATTACAATAAGACTACTAGGCAATAAAGTACCTAAAGACAAAAATTGGGATAATTTACAATTTCAGAAGGTTACCTACAAATATAACACAAACTGAAATTGCAAGATTTATAAACAGTACAGCTTACTGACATTAAAAAAAAAAACTTCACCTCAGAAATGGGATTATCTTTACATTTTCAAACAAATTTATGAACTGATTCTGTCAAACTATTAGCTTGATCAATAAGAAAATATTTTAAAAACTCATGGACTTTTTTCACTAAGAAGTGATTAAATTTATTTTAAATGACTGGTCATTTAAACTTTCTTAACAGATAAAATATAGCACATTAGAGAAAGTACCACACTGAAAATGAGATTTGGGTTGTTCAACATTAAGTAACCAGTAAGTAACTAGTTGTATGACCTTTGTATATTTCAGTTAATTTAGTGATCTCCCTATAAAATGAGAAGGTTTAAAGTCCAAGGTCTCTAAGTTTATGATTTTCCAAAAAGAAATTATGAGCCAATAGAAGATGGGACTTCATTAAAAAAAAAAAAAACTTCTCTGACTTATAAATTATCTGATAACAGAATTTAATTTTTAAAATAAAGCACTAAAAAGAATTTTCAGAACTTATTTGACTATTCTAGGTTTCAAAATTTCATAACTGCCAAATATAAAGGTAAAATAAGCAAATGTTTATATAAAATGGAAGGTAGTTTAAAAACATTTTAAAAATGAGTATTCATTTCATTTTAAGAATATTCTTAAAAGGAAAAAAAATTTTTGGTTCTTCTAGTTTTGGAATGCTGTGGGCAACTTTTAGGAACAACCTGTGTTTTTGTGTTTTTTTTAGAATTTTAATATCAACATGTCATCTTTTCCTTTAAAAAAAAATATTTCTGGGTAGGTAAAGACACTGTGGACAGAAGCCTGAATTCTGGAAATTTGAAATTTTGGAAAGTCTAATCCCATGATATTATAATTGTGTTGCTATAACTGGGATACTACTGATAGGCAAAATTAAGTGTTTAATTTCCAAAAATTTGGTCCAGCTTGGACATTGAGGAAGAGAATAAAAACCAAGTAAAACATTGATATTAGAGGTTCTATGGATAAAAGACAGTTGGGGAGAGTGGAATGTGACTATTAAGGGAGTTCTTTATGGTAATGGAAGAGTTCTGTATGTTTATTACAGTGGTAATAATTCTACATGTAATACAGAACTACATACACATATTATACCAATATCATATTCCTGGTTTTTATTCTGTACCTTAATTATGTAAGATGTATCTTGGGGAATAGGGGATTTCTCTGTGTTATCTTTGCAACATTCTATGAATGTATAATTATTTCAAATAAGTTTTTAAAATGCTGGTAAATGTTTAGTTTAAAATCTATCTGGCAAGATTAATAAACATTTAGAAAAGACCTTTTTGAGCTCATCCCAGAAAACAAAACTAAGCAGTCCAGCAGATTCAACTTATTCCACTTTTGGATCAATAAGACCTTTTACTTATACTCAATGAATGGATGGACAAAACCTAGATTTGTGCAATAACAAAATTTCTGGATGAATGAAGCAAACTCTGTAATATGTTCTATCTAAATAATGTCAAGGAGGTGGGTACTAAGAAATATCTCAGTGGTTTGTTGGAATATTAGCTTTCCATACAGGTATATGGCATTTTGAGGACACAACCAAAATTATAAGAACGGGTATGAACATAAATCAACATTTAGCAGGAATGAAGATGAAAAACAATAGGTAAGCAAAAATTGGCTATTGACATTTTACAGGTAAGGAAACTCAAAGAGAAAGCACTCGGATGAAGCATTTTAAAACAACTTGAAATAATGTGGTATAAATGATTACTGCAGAGACAAAAGCACTTCGAAAACAAGGTCATAACAAAAAGAACAAATATGCAGAATGGAAACAGATTTGGATTTTAGTCCTAGTGGTACCACTAATGTATGATTTGGGGCAAGTCATTCAGTTTTTCCAAATATTTTCTTTCTGAAAAAATGGATTATGGTATTAGATATTTTTTTCTTCTAGTTTTAAAATTCTGATTCACAACTAAAAAAGTCACATCAAGCATCCCATGAGAAGTTGGTAGTGGGGACTAATTTTATTACTGCTTGTCAGAAATATTGCTCTATTGCGGTGAATAACGTGCGGTTTAAGTATTTATTGAGGGGCAAGCAGTAATGGCACCTGGAATAATGTGACCTTTGAATTCAGTGGGTAGAGCTGGGTGTGGTGGTATTTGCCTGTAATCACAGTAGCTTGGGGAGGATGAGGCAGGAGGATCGTGAGTTCAAAGCCAGCCTTAGCAACTCAGTAAGACCCTGCCTCAATAAAATGTGAACAAGGGCTGGGAGGGTAGCTCCGTGTTAAGCACCCCTGGGTTCAATCCCTTGCACTCCGCCCACCAAAGAAAGAAAAAAAAGACAGTGAATAAAAACAAAAGGTATCAGTATTACACATGAGCTGTCTTTTCAGGTAAAAGTATCTCAGAAAAATACCATTAACAATTATTAATAAGCATTTTAATTCCTTAAGAAGAGATACAATGGTTACAAGAAATCTAAGCCAGTCTGAAAATAAAAAAGTCCAACAAAACCAAACTCAATGGGTATCAAAACTGGGACAGAACAAGAAGACCCAAAAGCACTGTCACAATGGGAATTATACAACACTGCTGGTTGGAGGGGTGGGAAAGAAAAAATTAGGTACTGAACACAGATTTTTCTTGACACATTTTAGTAAGCTTCTAGTACTATGGGATAGAGCTATTTCATTTGGAAAATATGACTACTGGGACGATGTTAACAGTATTACTGCATGACCAAAAATAAAAACTAAATTATATGGCATGCCAAAGACTAGCGGAAATATCATTTTATATAAGGAGAATCTTTACAATGCAACTTCAGATGTTAACTATTTTAACCTGAATCAGAGATGGAGCCAAGCAAGGGTCATACAATTCAGTGGTGGAGGTCAGATATCTTACAGAATTCTAAATTAACACATGTTCTCTATTATATCATGTGGAATATGCTTTTAATCAAGTCAAAATCAAACTATATAAAAGATGACAAGCTGTGAGGTATGCATAAAATGAACGTGTAAGATCAAATCAACAAGGGGCAAAAATGACAGGCAACAGCTAACTCCAATAAAATATGCAATAGCTTATGGGGCTGAACATGTGGAAGTGGTTAGCTGAAGAGAGGAAGAAGGCAAGCAAAACTTAGCAATAAATGTTTCAGTAAGAAAGCTTTATTTTCAGTAAATGTCCCAAGTAGTTACTTTCCTAATACCTTATACTATAGAAATAAGAATGCTGACAGAGTAGAAGTGGAGATGTACTATGGGAGAGGTAATTTTGGAATATTCACAGATAGGCAGGGTTGTGATAGCAGTTGATAGCCAGAAGGCAATATCAAGGCAATGAAAGAAAAGTTAACTAAGATTCTACCTACTGAGATATTTTGCTGAAGCCACCTTGTCTGCTTGCCCAACCATCAGTAAAGCCAAACACTGTACACATCAGATTACCTTGCCCACTAATTTTGTGCCAGTAATTCAATGGCTTCAAATTGATGTTTAAACCATGCCCAAGAATAACCACTGTGGTATGCAGCAGTAACATTAGATGTTTCTTGAAACACAAATGAGATGTGGACCTATGCATCATTTTCTAATGTTCTTAAAAATACTGATTCTACAGGAGTGCTTTTCTTCCCTGCCCCTGCAAAAGGGTCTTGGGGCCAAGTAAATTTGAGAAATGAGTTAGATTTAAATAGGATTATTTACAACATGACTCCTCAGAATCTTTACTGTGTGTGTTGCTAGTCTTCAAGAGTGGATTTGGAGGTATAAGAATTATTTCCCAATTAGTTTACCCTGGAACCTTATTTTAGTAGACCGTTGCTGGGGATTTGTGTTCAATGGAATACACATTTTGGGCAAAGCTATCCAAAAGTACATTTTTGTGTTAGATACTATTGAAGATGGTATTTAAGCTTAAGAAATGACACACATGGCAAGAACATGGTTTAGAAATGTTAGAGTTCACTAACAAAACAATGTTTAACCAGCACTGAGTCAGTTTCTAATTTGATGTGGGAAGAGTAAGCAAGCCAAAAAGGCCTATTTTCTCCAGATACAAAGTGAGAGGGCAGACTTTAATATAAGCATACTGAACTGAAATAAAGCTTGTGCTTAAATGTGCCAAAGAAGTAAAGCGTAAGAAAGGTAAGACAGCTTTTGTTGCTTTCTAAATTTTTAAAGGATTTCAGGAAAAACATACCATGGTAGAACTGAAGAGTTGGAATAAATGCATTGTTTCCCCCCCCCTTTTTTTTTTAATTTTGGCACTTACCAGATTTGAGTCAGTAATTATGATCATATAATATTCAAACTGCAATATACTTTTGAGATCCCTTCTTCAAACTCTTCATTTTATAAGTCAAGAGACTAAGGCATGTGCTGGTTTAAAAAATTATCCACAATTACCTTGTTTTCATATTATGCCTTTCTGTTTTTGAAAAGTAGAGATAATTTGCTCATTGTATTCCAAGGAATGTTAATTAACAATCAATACCATGTCCATCATCAAAACAAAGTAATATAGTAAGGAAAAAGGTACATGTGGACATGTGTCAATATATGCAAAACACATCTATATAAATATGGATATTTTTACCTGGAATTGATCAGATGTACATGTGTTCATCTCTGGTGTCAAGGTGGTTGTCTGACCAATGGAAGCAATTTTTTCTGCGGCAGAGAGTGGTTTCAATGGTTCCTTGGTGGGCTCTAACATGCCCTGAAAAAGGTATATTAGACATTAATGGGTGGGTGGGGGGAAAATCAACCCATAAACTTTAAAAAAAAATTACTGTATTTCACCGAATTATCATCGCCACCCTGTTTTTTCAGTCCAAAAACTGGTTTATAACCTTTCACTGTATAATTACCACATGATATAATTAATTTGACTTCCTGCTTGAAAAGTAAACAGAACAGCAATTTATTCATATGAATGCACATTCATCTCCTCCTGCACTGTGAGCTGGGAGCCTAGAATTCTCAGTGCACCAGTCTGTATATTTCCAAAGCTCACTTGTGTGGTTTGTTTCAAGAGTTGCAGTACTAATGGTAAACATAATAAGAATGGCATCAAGGATGGCATAAAAACGAAACCAATGATAGAAGCCAGAATCTTTCAATACAGAAGATTACATTTTGTAGTTTATACTTTGCAACACTGTAGTAAATTTCTCAAGTGTAATATTTCAACTATAATACACAAATCAATATGTGTTAATCTTTTACTTTCCAGACCAGAAAAATGTTTGCTAAACTGTTATGATGAAATGGTGTACATCCAATTCACAACAGCCAAACTATGAAACCAGCTTAGGTGTCTGGTCAGTGGATGAATGGATAAAATAAAATATGGTACATATGCACAATGGGGTTTTATTCAGCCATAAAGAGGAATTAAATTGTCATTGTAGGAAAATGGATAGAACTTGAGAACATTATGTTAAGCACAATAAGCCAAACTCAAAGTCAAGGATTATATGTCTTCTCTCATATGTAGAAGCTAAAGAGGAAAAGGTGTATAGGGGTGTGTGTGTGTGTGTGTGTGTGTGTGTGTGTTGGGTAGGAATCTCATGAAAACTGAAAGGCGATCAATAAAGGAAAGGGACGGGGGGGGGATAAGAAGAAATACCAGGGAATGATATTGATCAAATTGTATCATTATATCATGTGCATGTATGAATATATAACAATGAATCCCACCATTATGTGTATTGATTTAGACATTCAATTTTAACATATATTCATGAGTATTCTTTTTTTTTTTCTTAAGAAAAAGCTTCACATAATAATGGTCACATCCTCCTTTTTTGAAGAAAAAAAACTGGCATAAAATTGTGCACTGAAATAAGCTGAAAACAAATGAAGCTTACTTGGAAATTACTAAAGATATTTTGATTACAGAAAATCTTGTAGCATTATAATAGAAACTATTTTATAATCATAACTTTATAATCAAGTGTTTTTGAAGCCAGATCTTATATTTTATTTTATTTAAAAAATATTTTTTTTTAGTTGTTGATGGACATTTATTTTATTTTTTTATTTTTATGTAGTGCCGAGAATCGAACCCCGTGCCTCACACATGCTAGGCAAGCACTCTACCACTGAGCCACAACCCCAGCCCCAAATCTTATATTTTAAATCAGACATTTTAAAGAGCATATTTATTACTGTCACACAAAAGCATACATGCAACTTGGGATGAGGGTGTGGAAAGAATCTAACACGTCTTTTTTTCGGGGGGTACTGGGGATTGAACCTAGAGGTGCTTAACCACTGAGCTACATCCTGAGCCCTTTTTAAAATACTTTATTAGAGACAGGGTCTTGCTGAGTTGCTAAGGGCCTTGATAAGTTGCTGAGACTGGATTTGAACTTGTGATCCTCCTGCCTCAGCTTCCCGAGCCACTGGAATTACAGGTGTGCATCACCACACCTGGCAATCCAACCCTTTATGATGATTATAAGAATGAAGTTGTAGGAAAGGACCACTTTTGTATGCTTGGAGAAGTGAGAGCTGATTCTATTTTGTGATGTCTACATCCTTTAGTGTCAACTTAGTGTTTGATCTTGGACTCCAATGAGGTATTTGGTTTTATTTTGTGTATGTGGTGTTGGTGTTAAAACTGTGGACATTGTGTATGCTAAGCATACATTCTACCACTGAGCTTCACATCCTCCACTAAGGCACTTGAGTTAGTATTTAGTTTCTTAGACTGGCATGGTAGAGACATGCCATTTCAGAGGGTAAACCATCATGTTCCAATGGCTTCTGAAGAAAGACATTCTGGATGGGTATAGAAACTGGGGGTGGGGGATCAACATTTTGTATCAACAAAACAAAAAATGGATAATCCAGGCTACTGACCTAAAAAGAGTGAAGCTTTACATATTTAGAAATAATATTTGATAAGTTCCTGACTATTTATCAATTAAAGGTTAAATTCCAGACAAAAGCCATCCTTAACTGAGGGGAAAAAAAAAAATCAAAGTTGACAAGTCAGTAATGCTAGAATCTGTAAATTTCTAAAAACATGCTTTCAGAAAAACCCCACTCCCTGTAAAACAGGGACTAAGCTAATGAAAGCAACTCACAGATTCAATTCTTTGTAACAGTATACGTGAAAGGTCTTAATCTAGTGGCTAGAAAAATGAAAATAATTTCAAGGTCTAACTCAATACCCTATATAGTATATAGGCTCTCTAAAGTGCTCTGATGCAAGAATATACATATGCCAAACAATTACTAGTGTCACCCAAGGCTTCTATTTTAAACCCATTACTTAAGCCAATGGTTCTCAAACTGTAGTCTCCAAAATCAGCAGTTTGTGTGTCACATGGGAAATTGTCAGATGTGTAAAATCTCAAGTCCCATACTTTAAAACTCTTAAGAAAGAAACAGGAGGTGGTACCCAACAATCTATGTTTTAACAAGTCTCTCAAATGATTCTGATATACATTAAAGTTTGAGAAACAGTGAATTAAATGATGATTTCAGCTGGGCATGGCGGTGCATGCCTGCAATTTCTGTAGCTGGGGAGGCTGAGGCAGGAGGATCATGAATTCAAAGCCAGGTTCAGCAAAAAGCAAGGCACTAAGCAACTCAGTGAGACCTTATCTCTAAATAAAATATAAAATAGGGCTGGGGATGTGGCTCAGTGGTCAAGTGCCCTTGAGTTCAATCCCCAGCATCCTCCACCACCAAAATAATGATTTCAGGTACTATTCCTCCAAAGGCAATTCAAAGATTATTGACCTATGCATGTGAAATGTACCATGAGGAAAAATTCACATATAATTAAAATTTGATATTAGAATATGTTTCAAAATGAATGCCATCACAAAGATGGAGAGAAGATACATTTATATGCACTAAACAAACTTTGGGATTAAGAAAATTATCAATAATAAAGGTGATAAGGTAGAAAAAAATAAAACATAAATGTTAGCTCTAATTCCTCTCAAACCTCAAAGAACTGGCTAATGTGGTGAGGCTACACATAAGCAAGAGGTTAATGCCTTCAGCATAATGAAGCTCCTACAAATGAAATTCCTAGTTCTTGCTCAGATATGACAATCTAACAGCAACCACCTCTGGAGTGTGATTCTTTTAGTGGTGGGAAATACAAATAACCAAAAAGTTAAATATTCTAGAGTATCTGACCTACAGTAAAAAAGAATGTAGGGATAATGCAGGTAACCTTAAAGTATAAGATCCTATTTACGAAGGGGCAGAAATTGGCAAGACAGCTCAAGCACAGGAAAAAAAAAAAAATCTCACAAAACAGAAAAAACCTGAAATGTTTTAATTCAATAACAATTAGTGTTTATTCATGGAAAAAGTTATAGGTTCTAAAAAGGTCAAGTTCCATAGCAAATTCACTTTCACAAGTGCATGTGGGTGGTAAAATTTAAATTCCTATCAAGTGTTATTTTTTTCTATTCTTAAACACAGTATCTTTTTCCTTATTTTACAAGTTATTGGCTCCCATAACTTGAAAATTTTTAGTATGGTAAGATATTTTTATTCACCAAAAACACAAACATCAAACTTTAAAATGTGACTGAGGTTATATAAGGAACCAAATGAAAATGCCTTAGTTTTCTGAGACTACTTGGCATATCTGAAAAAACAAAAATTAATACATTTAAAACAATGGAGAAACTAAGGAACAATTATGGGTCCTAGTTCATTATTGTTTACTATAATTTGGTATTTCCAAGCTTTTATGTACATCCATTGCCTCAATTTTGCATTATTTAAAATTAATAACAATTTGGATTAAAAAAAAACACCTTTGAGTTTTCAGATACTTCAGTTTCTTTTAAAATCAAGTTTAGAAGAGAGTTCTTCACAGGTGCATTTTAAAGTTATAAGCACTAATATTACTAAAAATAATTTTCAATTCAAAAACAGTATAGGAAAATTATATTCAACTCATTCTACTGTCTTTTCTATTCCTATCCTGCCTCCCTTCCCTTCATTCCCCTTTGTCTAATCCAATCAACTTCTATACTATGCTCATATGAACATGACCAGTATAACTCCACATCATGTTCAACCACAAGAATGGGATCAAAATTGTAATGGGTTGTACCCCTTACATACCCCATGTATGTATAATATGTCAAAATACACCCTGCTGTCATGTATATCTAAACTAAAACAAAATTTAAAAAGTATATAATTAATAAAATATTGAAAAATGTCCTGAGACAGAGACTAAAGGGGCTTACGATATCAAAAAGGGCATTTTTGTGTGTGTATCACTAAGATTTCAACCCTAATTGTCAACATACACTTGTCATTCTATGTAAGATGATTTTACAGAATAAATGCAGTAATGACAAATACATGCACAGACACTTCTGTACTTACCAATCCTGCTGCATACATGGGCACTATAACAGGCTGCTTCTTATTGCCCGTGAAGAGCTATAAACATGTGTTAGAGATAAAGAACAATATTTAGTCTCCAAAATGTGCTTACAATGCTTTATTATATACATTGTGAATGGATAAATTAATTGTTAAATTGCCCATATGGAGTTTTTTTTTTTTCTCCCAATTCTCCTAGTTTCAATTCTCTCTTTTTATAGTTAAGGGAAAACACTAAAAATGACTTTTTTTAAAAATGGGAAATATTGCTTGGAGAAACATTTAGGTAGATTGATGTTTAAAAGTTGGCATACTTAAACATTTACTTTTCTGAGGAATAGGCTTGTTATGGTTTAACAGAAGTATAAAATTTAAAAAGCATTTGAAAGAATTTTTCAAAGTACTAACAAACTCACAATGTTTCGTGTGTCTATTCCTAAGGAGCACAAAAGCTTCTTGTTGCTATGGGAGCCGCCCCACTGATATCTCAAGCCATGTGCATCATGGATATCCTGTAGTTCGGTCCACACATCCAGCAGTTCTCTGCAAAGACCATAATAAAGCCACCAACAACAGGTTTCATTATGAATGAAACAGTTTTCATTATGAACTTCACTTTTAATATGACCACGACACGTTACACATTCCAATTATCTTATGTCTAACGTCGGTGTACAATGGTTATGTGAATGAAATCAAGAGCCATACTTATTAGAAAAGTAACTAATTCTTATGAAACAATATGCCAGTAATGAGTAGAAATGTAGCCTTTTATTATAAAAGAAAATTAAAGGAAATCACTTAGCATTTCACTACCTTAATATAGCTATTTATTTGTGTTTTCTCCTTGAATCTTGATCTACAGAGTTGCAATTATAGCATATCTATACTTTTGTATTTTTTACATTTTAAACATTTCCTTGTTTACAAATGTAAAATAGTTCCTCCTTAACTGTGGTTTCACTTTGAGGTTTCAGCTACCCATGGTCAACCACGGTCTGAAATTATTAAAGGGGAAATTCTAGAAATAAAGAATTCATAAATTTTATATTAGGTGCTGTTCTGAGCATTTATGTCACTTCATTTCATCATATAGTTACTGTATCATCTCACATCATTACAGAAGGTGAATTCGATACAATATTTTGATAAATAAATCTGCATAGATTTTATTATAATACATTGTTATAGTTGTTCTATTTTATTATTATTTTAAATCTCTTTTCATACCTAACTTATAAATAAAGCTTTATAAAAGATATGAATGTATAGGGAAAATGTAGTACTATTTGAGGTTTCAGGCATCCATGGAGTTTTGGAACATATCCCCTGTGGTAAGGATGGACTTTCCCAATGGTTGTGTAATGTTCTATTAGGTTGATGCACCATCATTTATTCAGCTACAACCCTACAGTTCTTAAGTTTTTTTGGTGGTTATGGTGATTGAATCCAGGGGCGCTCTATACCCCAGCCCTTTCATTTATTTTTACTTTGAGACAGGGTCTTGCTAAGTTGCCAAGGCTGTCCTACTTGCAATCCTCCTGCCTCAGCCTCCTGAGTTACTGTAATCAAAGTGTGTACCACCATGCCAGGCTCATGTTCTTACTGTTCAGCTCTTAGTAAGGTCATGACTCTCTCCCTGTATCTTATGGTGTATGTGTTATTGTAAGTTGTACTATTTCCTTAGAATGAATCACTTGGAGAGAAAAGAATGAATCCAAGAATATGAATTATCTGTATAAATAGCACATTAAAAATATATACAACTAAATATTTTAAAAACAGCTCAATATAAATCTTTTTTCCCCCTTCTTTTCTCAGAAATTATCCCAAAACAAAAAACCAAGCAGCAAAACACAATCTCAATCTTCAACAAAATTGAGGGATACCTAAATTCTATATTATAGATACTGAGGTCACAGAGGGATGAAGAAGCAATAACTGACTTAGCCAAGTAAAAGGAGGGACCTGCAGGAAGGGAGGATACTTAAAGAGGCAGAGAATGATAAAATGCAAAAGTACAGCCCAGAAATAAAAATAACTTTAAAATTAAAACGAGAAAAATCAATCTAGACCCTTTAAGATCCAATAATTAACAGGAATTCCCAAGAGAGAAAACAGGTAATAGAAGGAAGGCAATTGTTGAGGTAATAATATAAAAGAAATGCTCAATACTCAATAACAGAAGCCTTTAGATTGAATGATCCTACCTCATGAATGAAAACCAATTCTTATTAAGACACTTTGTTGTGAAATTTCAGAAGGTCAGCAGCAAAAAGAAGATTTTAAACTATAAATTCAATGTGAAAGTAGAATAAAATAAAATTTTGTCTCCCATGTATTTTTTTCCCCTCAGGAGGTTATTAGAAAATGTGCTCTACCAAAATGGGATATGAGCAAAAGGAAGTCTCAAGAGAACACATGAGTAAGAGACCTAGACAGAAATCATTTTAGATATGAGGAAGATAATAGGGAGGAGGAAGAGCTCTTTGTGCTTCAGGAAAAAAAAAAAAAAGAAAGGAAGGACAACCTGATAGGTTTGCTTACAATTAAAATTATACTAACAGGCTGCTAGAGGGTAGGGAAAGACTCAGTAAATGAGAAAGACAGGCAATTACAGCTAGAATATTCTTTATGAGAAATGGCTGGGACCATAAATGTTTCAGATTTTATAGATTTGCCTAGACTGTATCAATTGTGTACCCCTAATCTGAAATGTTCCAAAACTGGAAACTTTTTCCTTTTTTTGAGATGGGAACACTATGTGTTGACCAGCTGGCCCTGAATATGTATAAATCCTATATTACAAATGCTGAGGGCTCAAGTGATCCTCCTGCTTTAGCTTCCTAAGTAGCAGGGACTAGCATGAGCCACTTTTGTGTCCAGACAGAATTTTAGAGTATTTCAGATTTTGGACTTTCAGATTAGGGATGCTCAAAGTCCAAGAGAAAGTTGGATAAAGAAAACAGGGGCTTAGCAGTGAACAAAATTTACTTGATCATCATAATAATTATAATATTGAAAATACCAAATTAGGAAAATAACCAAGAACATAAGTATATCAGGAAGATAAAGGCAGAATAGCAGAAATAAGATCTAAAGGCTTATTTATTGTACTAGGAAATAAAAATATAATACATGCCACTGACTGATTAAAGTACTGACTTAGAAACATCAAAAGAAATAGTTCAAAATAGAGAAGCCAGGCTCAGTGGCACACACCTGTAACCCCAGTGGATAGGGGGGCTGAGGCAGGAGGGACACAAGTTTGAGGTAAGCCCTAGCAACTTAGCAAGACCCTAAGCAACTTAGGTCCTATCTTGAAATAAAAAATAAAAAGGGCTGAGGATGTGGCTCAGTGGTTAAGTGCCCCTGGGTTCAATCCCTGATACCAAAATGAAAAGAAAAAAGCAGGGAATTTTTTCATTATGTCTTTTTTAGAGCTGGGGCACGGTTTGTTAGAGATTGAACCCAGGGCCTCACACATGCTAGGCAAGTACTCTACTGCTGAGTTACATCCCTAGCCCTTCACTGTCAGTCTTTTAGCAGAACATGACTAAATTTCAACACAGTAACCTTTTAGATACTTAATGCTATCAGAAAACTTTATATAAATTAGAATCCACAAAACCACATGGTATCTAAAAACTGTCTGCTACTTACCCGCTTTCAGCTAAGGCCTCTCTTGTTTTTATTGGTAAGGTACTTGTTTCCAGCAAGTGCTTCAGGGAAATAACTTCCTCTTCAGCATCAGGGACAAATATGGAAGGAAAACATGCTTCGAAAATTCTTTCCAGGCGGTTTAGTAAAGCTGTCTGTATCAAAATACCCCCAAAAGTTTATTTACACTTCTCCAATTGTAATGTCTTAGTACTATCATTAAAACACACACGCACACACCTTGTCCCTTACTGTAAATGAGTGAGGGAAATCCACCACTCAGGTACAAAAAACACTAAGTGGAAAGCACATAATTACTCATAGAACAATCATTCTAAAGGATTACCTGAAGTAATCATGATGATGATACAGTAGGTGACAAATGTAGCTACACACCAAACACCATATAACTGGGTTCTTTACATTTGTTATATTATTTAATTCATTACAAGAGTCTATATAAAGAAGGTATTATTACTCTACTGTTCAATGAAAAGTAATATCAAAGTTTGAATAATGTACCCAAAGCCAAACCAAAAAAAAAAAAAAAAAAAAAAAAAAAAACCAAAGAAAACCCAGATAGCATTCATATTCTTTCCACCACTACTAATATACTCTAGACTTAGGGACAATGAGATTGTTTGCTTGTGAAAGTATTATGCTATTATAGCTGATCAGGACCTTTTTTTAGACATAAACACTTGAACTATAAAATCCTTTTTGAAATATTTCTGCTGTTAATAAGTACAAACCAAAGTAGAAAACAAAGTCTCAATTTTAACTGATTAGAAATTTAAAAACAGTTTATCATTTTGATGACCTGCACTATCTTCTAGAAATTCTATTTCTCTACTCCTTTGTTGCATGTGTATGTACATTTTAAAACTATCTTGCAAGTAAAGCTTGACTTTTCCATATTTTCACCTAAAACAGAAAAAGTTCTTTGAAGTATTCTTATTAGTTCAGACTTATTGGATTTACATTAACTTTTTTTTTGGGGGGGGGAGTGGGGGAGAACACCAGGTTTATTGCACATGTGTAACCTATATAAACTTTTTTCCTATTTTCATAACTGTACCATAGATATAAGCAAGATATTTTCAAACTCAGCCCAATTCACTATTTAAACATCAAAGAGGAATACAAAATGTTAATGAATTAAAACCTGCTGGAAGATTAAATGTACTATTGAGTTGATGCCAAATATATATTTTTTAAAAATGCCACATCATGGTAGTTCCCCCTGCCAAATCATTAAAAAAATAATAATAATGTTTGATTTTTGTTGTCTAGTATAGTCAGAAGCCTGAAAAAATTTCATAAACACATTTTCCAAACTCAAGTTTCTCTTTTGGAAGCTGAACCAGAACAAAAAAAAATTAACACCGAATAATTAGTCTCAAGGCACTCTCCTGCTAACTCTACAAAAGTTACTCTGACACCTTCATTATATTCATTGTGTGATGGGAAAAGGTTCTCACTCTCAATTATGAACCCTAAAGTAAAGGGTAGACTCAAGATCCCAAGGCTTGTGAAACTTGAGTGCGTCAAGGGGACCCAGCACTTACTTGCTTCAACAGAGGGAATGGATAGACATTACTTTTAAAGGGATCAGATAACTTCCTAATTGGAAACCTGATAAGCACTGGCTCCTCCTGGACATAAAAGGTAAATAAAAAACTAACATATGGCCAAATTTTATTTCTCTGTAAATTAAATCTTCTCTGTTATCTTTTTAAAGGGCAGAGTAGGAAGCTTACCACCTGGAGAAAGAAATGACCCTAAAACATACTAAATCAGCTGGGCATTATTGCATATAAAGCGTAACTATGAAGAAATTCTCAAATGAGTGGAAAGTACTTAAGGAAAAGAAACGCATTAATCACCTTAATTTACTTCTTCTACAACCTTTTCCCACAAAAGATATAAATTACATAAACATTTTTAAAGACCGTTTCATATATCTTTAGGGTTAGATCTAAAATTTGACTGCTTCAGATCTTTTGTTGAATGAGATAGAGTCAGAGCTGGCAATCTTTTCAATATAAAGTCAAAGAATAAACATTTTGGGTTTTGCAGTCCATTCATAAACAAATGTGGGCATGTTCCAGTGAAACTTTATTTGCAAAAACAGGCAGGACAGATTTGTCCCCTGGCCATACTTTGCCAACCCCTGAAGTAAAGCAATAAGTAAATATCAAATAACCAGAATCCACTAACAGCATCACCAAGAAAGCAGTTAACAGAATTAACAAAGGTTTTGATAAATTTAAATTTGTTCTGGCATTTTTACTTTAAAAAGTGTATCAACTTCCAACTCTCCATGAGACCAATTTGATGGTAAGGGCATCCTATAAAAATAATTTTTTACTACTATCTTGTTCATGGCAACAAATGATGCCAAATTTAATTTATTACTAGTTAATTCCAGTAAGTAAATGCATGATATAATTACAACACTTTGATAGAAGGCTCCAGACCCAGGGGCTTATGATTCACTTATAACCTGGAGATATCTAGGTCTACCAGTGTGGTTGAGGTGGCAACTTTGATCATTTCTACTCCCCTTATACAGATGATACTTTAATGGCAGCCTACTCAGGAATAAAACAGAGTTAAAACTAGGCTCAAGGTGCTGGAATGTAGCTCTGTGGTACAGTGTTTGCCTAGTATGTGTGATTACCCGGAGTTCAGTCCTCAACACACACACACACACACACAGAAAACCAACCAACCAAACACACACTAGACTCAAAGCTCACTAAGAAAGTTTCTCTAATGAAACTCAGTCAATTAATTTCTACCATATTAGGATATAATAAAAAAAAATCCAAATACTTTGTTTCCTTCCCAAGATCTTCCTGTTGAGTATATATGGATGGGGGAGAAAACACCTAGTTTTCAAGTATCTGTTCTTCAAAGAGCCTCTTATTTAAAGAGAATCTGTAACTGCTTCTCTTGCAGATTTTAAACTTTGGATATTGGTGATTGGCATTTGTGAGTTAAGTCCCAATTATATTATGAAACACAAAGTGTACAAAGCATACAGTAGATGCATTTAAGAGTAATTTGCTTCCCCCAAAGCACAATAAATTTAAAAGTTCAAAAATATAATGGAACATAGTCCCAATAACTTGGTAAGTAGAACAGGTTACAAGAATACAACACATATGATACTCAGAAAAAGAGAAACTAATCTACCATAAAAAACAGAGTCGTTTGTGTCTTTCAAGACAGATTTTCCAAGAAACTGTAAACAGACACTAATTAAGAAAATAAAAAACAAACAAAAAATTGTTAGTTTGAGCAAAATATTGAGTATCTCTTACCAAACTAGTCAATAAAGTAAAATATTATACTTGGATTTGTTCTAACATTTATGAATAAAAAGGAATTTTGTTTATATTACTTCTGTTTCTCTACACAGAAGTTTACTCCGGTTTTGATTCAATGATAGCACTGTTCATTTTTTTTGGTGGTGGTGCTGGGGGTTAAATTCAGGGCCTTGTGCATGTGAGGCAAGCACTCTACCAACTGAACTATAGTTATAACTCAGCCCTCATTTTTTTTTTAAGTTTGTAGCTGAATTACTCAGAAAAAGGTTACATTGAATAGTGTCATTTATTAATATATTCCAGTATATAAAGAATGTATTAGATGTAAAATTCCAAAAAATTATATCTTATTATTTAGAATTAGTGATCAAGTCTGCTAGCTGATCTCTGCTTTCCTTACGCAGATAAGGCAGCAAATATAAAGCAAACAAAATCAGTATAACCCATTTCAGAAAAGTGAGAAACTAAATTCAACAAAAGATCGAAAGATGTTCTTTGAACATACTCAAACTGTAAAAGCCTTATTTGGTGCACTATAGTTTTGGTTTAATGTTTACATAGTGCTTCCCATGAGCCAGGCATTATTTTAAATTCCTTAAAAATACTAGCTCACTGAAGTTTCATAAGAACCATACAAGGAAAGTAACAATATTATTTCCATTTTTTGGATGAGAAAAATGGAGCAGAGAGAAGTTAAATTAACTTGCTTCTGGTCATGTGCATATTAAATGGGGAAGTTGAATCCTAATTCAGGAAGCATAGTCTCAGAGTAGGTGCTCTTGAACCACTATAATATGTTGTCATAGAATTTGGAGGGAAATGGATGGCATTAGAGCAGATTATGCTAAGTGAAGCTAGCCAATCCTTAAAAAACAAATGCCAAATGACTGCTTTGATATAAGGGGAGTAACCAAGGACAGGGTAGGGACGAAGAGCTTGAGAAGAAGATTAACATTAAACAGAGATGAGAGGTGGGAGGGAAAGGGAGTGAGAAGGGAAATCGCATGGAAATGGAAGGTGATCCTCAGGGTTTTACAAAATTACATATAAGAGGAAATGAGAGGTAAGAGAAGAATAATACAAGTGGAAGAAATGATTTACAGGAGAGGGGGTAGAGAGAGAAAAGGGGAGGGGAGGGGAGGGGAGGGGGGATAGTAGAGAATAGGATAGACAGCAGAATACATCAGACACTAGAATGGCAATATGTAAATCAATGGAAGTGTAACTGATGTGATACAGCAATCTGTATACGGGGTAAAAATGGGAGTTCATAACCCACTTGAATCAAACTGTGAAATATGATATATTAAGAACTATGTAATGTTTTGAACGACCAACAATAAAAAAAAAAAGAAACTGGGAAATATAGGAAACCTAATAGATATTGAAAAAAATGCACCACTAATAAAAGACTGAGGTAAAAAAAATAATATGTTGTTATCAAAGCAGTTCTGTTTAATTTCTGAAAATTACAGGAGTGTTGAGGGAATGAACTATATATTATTCTTGAGTTTCTAGTATTGAGGTTTCTGCCTACTGTTAGTATAGGAATCCTAACTAAATCAAAGTGCTTTGCGGGGGGAGGGGGGGAAGCACTTTTGTTTAGGATTGTTAAGGGCATCATAGTTCTATTTATGAAAGTATATCTTACTATAAGCCATCTAAATCATCATTTTATTTTATTGAGTACCGGGGATTGAACTCAGGGGCACTCCACCACTGAGCCACATCCCCAGCCCTATTTTGTATTTTATTTAGAAACAAAGGTCTCAGTGAACTCGCCATCCTCCTGCCTCAGCCTCCTGAGCTGCTGGGATTACAGGCATGCACCACTGTCCCCAGCTCGAAATCATTCTTGTATGTAGGTAGAACATATTTATGTAATTATAATGTATTGATAACAATAGTCTAATGCTTTCTATGTGATTTACTATGCTTAATGCTGTACATATAACACTTGAGGAATCTTCTAAAAGAAACACCTCAGATAAGTATTACTGTCTCTACATTACAGATAAACAAACTGAAACTCAGGGAACTTTAATTAATCAGAGTTTTAGTACTGGTATTGTGCGTAGCAAGAATTTGACCCAAAGTCTGACTCCAAGGCCTACATTCCTTTCACCAAATCATGCTTTTACTTAAATTTTGTGATCTTTCAAACATTTCCAGCCATTAGACAATGGATCCCTTGTTAAGTACTGTGATGATGATCGTATTTAAAAAAGCAAACCATTTCATCTAACAGTTGTAAACATTTACTAAAGAGTCAGTGTTGCATTCTAAATGAATATGAAGGTAATAAGTGCACACACACTTAGCAGTCTAAATATTTAGCTGAGGCCACAGTATTAACTAAATGGCACACTAAGTACAAAAACATTCACACAAATTACCTGCATTTTAAATACCTTTAACTCCAAAGTATAAAAAAGAGAAAACGTTATTGATTCTCCCTTAACTCCATGGAATAAGGAAACTGGTAATGGGTTAGCTGAATACCAGTTTATAAAAATCATGTCATTCCACGTACACATGTACCAAATTCTAAGTCTGACAAACAGGAGCACATCTGGCTATTAAACACTTTAAGAAATGGGACTCTGATAAATGTAGGGTTGAAAAAATCAAATGCTCTTCAAGGCAGGTGCCAGACTTCCCTTTTATTTTTCCTTAGTATTCAATGCTATGAAACCAATTAGTCCAGGAAGTCTGCTATTGCACAAAAGTGCACTTAGATTCATATGCATTCTTATCTGTCAAAACCATTCTGAAAATGAGAACTAGCCCAAAGCAGGAGCTTTTTCTCTCAAAATAGCTTGAAAGGTGAGTATGTTGCCAAGAGCCAGAACTAGAGGTATTGCTCCACAAACTTTGATTTCTCTCTCTCTCTCTCTTTCCATGGTTAACCAACAATATAGTTAGCAACACTATTTCCTGCACCTTTGAGAACCATTTCTCAAGAAGTTTGTTTCTGAGGTTATTCAGTAACAGTTAACATACACTGAGCACTATGTACAAAGTGCTGTGCTATGCATCTTTACAGCATAATTTCATTTATCCTCATAACAAAAGTTTTAAAGTCACTACAATAATATTCTTGTATGCGCCCCCCCCCCCATTCAATCTGGGCATTGAACACAAGAACTCATAAATGCTAGGCAAGCACTCTATTATTGAGCTCTCCCGTTGCTGATAGTATTATTCTGTAAATCTTGAGGCTCAGGGAAGTTGCTCATGTAAGTTACTCCAAATCCCTGGAACTAACAGCATGACTACAGAACCTTCTTTTAATCACTATGCCATATACCTAGGGTCCACGACACTTTTAGGGGCCCACAAAAATGTTTTAGTATTTAATATTAATAATAATCATATTTACTTAAAGTCATAAAATATAATTTAAAAAATCTTTTATGGAGAAGAAGTTTATGAAAGTCATAAAGCAACCCTTGGCTATACCACAGCTCCAAAGGTACACACGCTACCTCAGCCACCCGAGTAGCTGGGACTACATATGTGTGCCATAACACCCAATCACCCAATGGCATAATTAATCAAAGAGTGCAAAACATTATACATAAATTCACTTTTACTCATTCCCAGTTCTGTCATCTTTCTATGTCTGGGGATAGAGAAGAAAGTCCTATGGTATATAAGCAGTCATTTCATCTATTGGTGCAAATAAGCTGTATTATCTAATGCATACTCAAATGGTATGTTTTAGTCACAAACAGGTTACAGGTTTTCCCAAATCCTGAAGCAATATATGGACATATGGTATTCCCTCTTGGGATGATAATTTTATTCATCAACTTGACTCACTCATGGGGTGTCCAGACGTTTGATCAAATATGTGAGTGTGTTTCTGGATGTGATCAACATTTGGATTTAGACTGGAAGACTGAATAAAGCAGACTGTCCTCTCTAACATGAGTGGCCCTTGTCCTATCAATCAAAGACCTGAATAGAACAAAAACACTGAGTAAGAGGGAACTAGTCCTACCTGACTTTCTGAATAGAGACATCAATCTTTTCCTGCCTTTGGACTTAAGTGAAAAATTGGTTCTTCTCTTTTTTGAGGGTGAGTAGGTGTGGGTACTGGGGATTTAACCCAGGGGTACTTTACCACTGAGCCACATTCCTAGCCTTTTTATTTTTGACGCAGTTTGCTTAGTTGCTTAAAGCCTAGCTAAGTTGCCTAGGCTGGTCTCAAACTTGCGATCCGCCTGACTCAGCCTCCTGAGTCACTGAGATTACAGGTGTGCATCTCCACACCATTGGCTTTACTAGTTCTCAGGCCTTCACATCAGAATGGAACTGTATCAGCTCTCAAGTCTCCAGCTTCCTGACTCTATTTTGGGACTTCTCACTCTCCAATCAATCAATTCCTTCCTTCCTTCCTTCCTTCCTTCCTTCCTTCCTTCCTTCCTTCCTTCCTTCCCTCCCTCTCCCTCCCTTGCTCCCTTCCACTAATCCCACCCCCCCAATCCCATTTATTGGTTCTCTTTCTCTGGAGAACCAAATACATCTCGATTTTATAAATGACTACATTGGGGTATAAAATGATAAATTATACCACAAATCTAATTCACCTTTCCAGAGGGGTACATAAAAACCAGCACCTTAGGAGTCTATCTAGATTCTGCTTCTTAGGCAAACTCAAATGCCTATCTCCTTTAAAGCACATGCTTAAGGTAACTGTTAAAATTCCTTCATATTTCCAGTTAGTTTTCCTTTCTTGCTTAGGAACAGAAGTTGATTAATGCCAATAATTTCAAATATTGATAGCATTAGGTCTTGCACTTAAGTGGACTTTTAGAAGAAACATAAAATCCACTGAGTAATTTAATCTTCCACTTAAGAGGATACGTTATGTCTTACCACTATTAAAAATTAAGTAAGATATCAAGTACAATCTACACCTGTATACTTACCAATTCCTAATTTCAGGCTATCTAAAAAGAGGGACCAATTTACCAAGTTCAAAAAAGATGATCTGCTCTTTTTGCACAATTTCTGGATAAATCTAATAAGAGTATTTCTATCTATTTTAGAACTAAAGGCCAGAATGTCAAATTTTCTGAGGGAAAAATAGCAAAAGGAAATGCTATCCAAATAAGGAAAGCAAAGATCCTTAAAGGCCAAAATCTTAAAGTCTTAGTTTCTTTGTTGCTTGCTTTTATTTCAATCGTAAGTCCAAATGTTCACCCACAGAAGAGAAAACTGGCACACAATATTAGGTAAATGATTAAACAAATCAAGTTGAAAATGTAGAATTGGTTACATTCCATTGGAGAATGTGAACTTTTAGGTGGAAAAAAAAAAAAACCCAGAAATTTAACCTCAAAATAGCACAAACCAAAGAATTAATGATTTTCTTCTTTTCCTTTTTTGTGACATTCTTAGTACATTCTTAGTTTTTAAACCTTTCAAATCTTCCTTTTCTCAGTAGTACTACAAATTAGATGGCTAATAACAAAAAATGATTTATAGCTTCTCTTTCTAGAGGAATTTTTAATATAAATTACCTAAATTCTCAAGTAACATTCAAAGTGATATTTTAAAAACTTATAAAAGTTCAGAGTGTAATGTAATGCTTATGACATTATCTCTTTCACCCATACATCTAAGAAAAAGGCATCTTGGCTATTTTAATCAAAATTCCTTTCTAAAACATTAAAAGGCTAAAAAAAATAGAAAATGTTTAAATTTGCCTAGCATGTGAGAGGCACTGGGTTCGATTCTCAGCACCACATACAAATATATGAATAAAATAAAAGTCCATTGATGTTTTTTTTTTAAAAAAAAAAAAAAGTAAAGAAAAATTTTGACCTCTTTGTGATTTGTAAAATGGAGTTTTTTTTTTTTTTTTTTTTGCAGTGCTGGGGATTGGATCCAGGGCCTCAAGCATGCTATGCAAGTGCTCTGCCACTGAGCTACACCTCTAGTCTACTACTTGACTTTTTCCAGTTCCCCCAGTCTACTACTTGTCATTCATAAGAATGTTAAAAGAGAATGAAATATATCAGATTCTGAGTTCTCAGAAAAAAATTATTCACTAAAAGGATAATATCTTTTTTCTCAGTAATGAGGTACGCTGGACCAGCAGCTGACAATTAATTTGACTGAGAACATTTTTTGAGTTTGAAAAATTTCTTGATTGAATTTTCCCCACCTAAGTAACAAATAATTGCAATAAGCCTGAAAAGATATATTTATTGAAACTTTATTTATGGTAGTTTAAGTTCATAGTAGACTTTAAAAAAAAAAGGTGCTAAAAAATATGGACCTGGATGTTATATACCAAATATAGTGAAAAGTGGGAAAAAAACCTGAAATGACACCTATATTTGTCTGATTTTACAAAACAAAGAACTGCCTTCCACCCCTGTTTAACTGAATTAATTGAGCTCTGAATTCTAAAATACTCTAATATGTGAGGATTTCTATTCTGTCCTGGACATTGCAGCAATTAAAAGAAGCATTTAGAGAAAACTGTTAGTAAACCCAATCCCTTCCAAGGACTAGATTAATGTACCATAAATAAAGTTTCAATAATTATATCTGGTCTTGTCAAATGGTAAGACATACCATTTGAGTATGCATTTGATGTTCTGGTCTTCAGTTCTAAGGTTTAAAAACTAAGATAATTACAATGTTATTTAAAAATCAGAATCTGAAAGCCAAGAAGAAAGTACAGGCTATGATTCTCCTTTACAACAGCAGGAATGGGAAAATAAACAAGGAGAGAAATGAATTACAGTAGATGGGGTAGAGAGAGAAGATGGGAGGGGAGGGGAGGGGGGATAGTAGGGGATAGGAAAGGTAGCAGAATACAACAATTACTAATAGGGCATTATGTAAAATTGTGGATGTGTAACCGACGTGATTCTGCAATCTGCATTTGGGGTAAAATTGGGGGTTCATAACCCACTTCAATCTAATGTATGAAATATGATATGTCAAGAGCTTTG